>NW_026575142.1:52023750-53255000 GCF_905146905.1 Nyctereutes procyonoides
TTCTTAGGGTCTATATGATTTTGACTTAGTGCATAATTTCTTCTTCTCCTGAATTTAAAATTTATCATCAAAATGGATGTCTTCATACACTGAGAAATGTCTGTGAACATTATTCATTTTACTAATTCTATTTCTTCAGGGATTTAGATGTTTAGAAATACCCCTGATCCTTAATCTTTTTAGAAAATTAAATAAATCACTTTAAACAAGTGATTCTAACAATATGTAATTTTTTGCATTTGTATAACTAAGAGAACTCCCTTCAGTTTACCAGTGTTTTATCTTTGTTCTATTTCAGTTCTATAAGAACTACTCAACTAAATGATAATGTCCCTCTAGAAATCTCAATTTTTTTTTTCTTGGCCAGCTGCAAACACTCATACTGTCCTGTCTCAGAGGAGAGATTATAGTTGTTCTTTTCCCCAGCAAACAAAGAAGTTTGCCCATTGTTGATGTAAAATGATTAGTGGTGAGTATAACAACTTTTAAAGATTTTATGCACAGGGTATTAGGAAATAGTCCTATAGTGAAAGTCAAATAGTTGACTTTTCTAAAAGTGCCAATGTCTCAGTAATAAAGATTTACTAGTTAGTTTAGCTCTTTGATTTTCTGGAATTTGGAAAACTCAACTTTTAGATATAGTCTTGGCAAATAATATGGTGTTTGCTCTATTTTATCCTTGGAGTTCAGTGAATATTCTGCAGAAAATAAATTTGGTTTACTTCAGGTTACTTATTTAAAATATCATTTTGAAATATGTAATAATAACATGTAACATTTTTATAACCAGTTATAAAATTCGGCATTTTCATATATGTGGAAAACTCTTTATCATGTCCAGAGGCAACTTGCCTGGTATCCTACTAATAACAAATACCAGAGAAAAGGTGAGGAGGTGGGTTTTCTGACTGCTGTTAGCCCAGAATTTTTCTATTCCATAGCACTTGCTTCCATTTTCATAGTAGATATTCAAATATCAAACATCCCTTGGACCCAGAAGTTGAGAGAATACAACTTTACAGTTGTATTTCTGAGACATAACATGTATTTAACATTATTTGAACCCCAAGATTCAGTCAATATTATATGAAGATTTAAGCAGTTGAAACTGTGCCCTAATCTAAGTTCAAGATAACCTTCTGTAAAGCTGCTGGACTGCTTTCCAATGGGGTTATACCATTTTACATTCCCACCAGCAGTGCATGAGCATTCTAATTTTTCCACATCTCCCATTGGATTTTCATCATATTGGATTTTCATCACATTATATGTCAGTCTCTTCAAGTAGACATTTCTGTTCTTCAAGGGTGTGACCTGTGTCTACTTTAGTTTTGTTTCTTATATACCTAACATGGTACAGCACCTGTAACAGGAACTCATGAACGCATGAATCCATCAATCCATCAGTAAGTGAAAGGACATGAGTTACCTAATTGACATGAATTTGCATACAATTCCCATTAGTGAGAATTGTTAATGTGGTTTTTTTAAATGGGTGTGTTCTTATTGGTGTTCTGTTTTGTTTTGTTTTCTTTTAATTCTGTGTTCCCAATCTCATCTAGTCTTTAGATCCTAGCTTGTGTTGCCAGTAGATTAATCTTCATTTAGATGCACTCTGTTTTTGTCACTGAGGTTAATGTCCCAGCCTGCATCATTATAGTTTTTTCTCTTGCTGTGGTCTACTTGAACTGCTCTTGTTAGTGGATCCAAAATGTTATCCCTTACCACCTTTTCAGCCCGAACTGTGGTTGAAGCCCTGCCCCGCCTTGCCCGAGTCATTGCATGGCCACCTACTGCTTTATCTTTTCCACTCTGGTCCCACTTTGCCCTATTCTCCACATAGAGTGATCCTTGAAGGCTATATTGTTTCACTTTCCTGCTCAAAACTCTCCAGCAGCTTCCCATCTCAACTGCGTTCCCCTTAAGAAAAGCAGGCACAGTGTTTACGAGACCCTACTTTGTTTCTCCCCATTAACTCCCTGACTTTTTTTTTTTAAAGATTTTATTTATTTATTCATAGAGACAGAGAGAGAGAGGCAGAGACACAGGCAGAGGGAGAAACAGGCATCATACAGAGAGCCTGACGTGGGACTCGATCCAGGGTCTCCAGGATCACGCCCTGGGCTGCAGGTGGTGCTAAACCGCTGCGCCACGGGGGCTGCCCCTCCCTGACTTTATATATCTTTCCCTCTGTCATCCTGTTCTAGCCACGCTCCATGCAAGCACACACATGTTTCAGGGCCCTTGTTCTGCTGACCTTCCTGGAATGCTTTTCTCCAGATATCCACATGTTTCATTCTCTTACCTCCTATAGGACTTTATTGAAATGCTACTTTGCTGGAGATGTCTTCCCTGACTATACTACAAAAAATACTTCCCCTGCCCTAAAATGCCCTTATCTACCTTTGCTTCCCCTCTGCAATATTTATCGCCGTCCAACATCAATTTGTGGATCATTTGTTCTTCATTTCTGTCCCCCCAAGAATGTATCATAATAGCAAAGATGTTTGTCCTTGATGTTAGCTGCTATTTAGTGACCATTGGCTGACAAGCAGTAAGTCCTTGGAAAAGATGCATTAATAAGTGAATGAGTAAGTGCTGGGCACAGAATCATTCTCTCTGATAACATTTTATTCAGATTATTGTTATGTGGGAAAGGGCACAGAGCTCTGAGGTCCTCCAGTGTATGACTCCCACTTTATGTAGATTTCCCCACATTGTACATTCCCCATTATACCCAAGCTTCCCGTCCCTCCTTTCCACACCAGGCACTGTCTGTGTTTTGCTTTGTTTTGTTTTGTTTTGTTTTAAGATTTTATTTATTTATTCATGAGAGACACAGAGAGAGAGAGAGAGGCAGAGACACAGTCAGAGCAAGAAGCAGGCTCCATGCAGGCAGGGAGCCTGACTTGGGACTCCATCCCAGGTCTCCAGAATCACACCCAGGGCTGAAGGTGGCACTAAACTGCTGAGCCACTCGGGCTGCCCCGCACTATTTTGATATGGTCTACAAGGTAGAGAGACTTTGGAACTTGAAATCAAATCTGAATTTGAGTTTCAAACCAAGAAGGAAAGTTGTGTGTGATGACAGATGTAGAGGTACTTTTTGACTGTAAAATATCATACCTGTATAAGAGGTTATTATAATATTTGGAAAGGCTTAGGCTACAGGATGGGGACTAAAAGTCTTAAGTGACAGATGGGACTATTAAATATTTTCACAGTTTGTGGGTTAATAGCTGCTAATATTGATTGAGCATTGATGTCAGGTACCATGCTAAGCACTGTCCATGAATTAAAACACACAATCTTCTCAGTAACACTAACACTTTTGAAAAGTGTTATATTTTGCTGATTAAAACTGAGTCTTGAAGAGATTAAGTAGTTCTCTCAATCCAGAAACTTTCTTTTATAAACTTTCATGAATATAAACAGTTAAGTGTTAAAGCAGGAGAATTTACTGCCACTGAAAACAGTGGCTTTATTTGATCATTTGTTCTCTTATTAAAAACTCTTCATTGCCCATTTTTTGGTGCTGGGGTTAGAGGCAGAAACAGAATAAGGTTGCTTTCCTCTTAAGGCTTATATTCTAATAAGTCTTTCTCAAATTATAAGGAATAAGACATAATTTAGGCATGATACTGGCTCAGTATAAAATAAAAAGAAGGATTTTAATATTGGGGAAGAGAGTGATTTAGGTAGCCAACTCAGGAAAGACTTGAAGAGGTGACCTTTGAGCTGAAACCTGAATAGTGTGGAGGAGCCTAAGGGTCTTCTAAGATCTGGATGAAGAACATTCCAAGCAGAGGACAGCAAGGATGAGTCCTCTGACTTGAAATTTACAAGAACAGAAAGAAAGCCAGGGTGGCTGGAGCATAGTCGGTGGAAGAGAATGGAGTTCAATGAGGTAGAAGAGGTAAGCAGGGTCTAAATCTTATGGACCACAGTAAGGAGTCTGTCTTTATTTGAAGTGAAATAAAAATCCACCGGAGCATTTTTAGCAAGGGAGTGTTAGGGTTTGGTTTTGTTTTAAGATAATCCCAGCCACTGTGTAAGACCAGAGTAGATATAGAAGGATTTGTTAGGCTCTGGTGCTTCTGTAGTTTCCCTTAAAACTATTGAAAAGACAGGCTTATGAACTTTCTCATTTGCAAATAGAAGGGCTTTTATATTAAGAAACATGAAAGTATAGGTGACTTTCTTGGTATGGAGTTTATATCTACAAATTCTGTAGTTGAATACTGAAGCCGACTCCCAGCCTCCAGCTCTAGGGACAGTGGAGGTGTATGGTTATTGAATGAGAAGTGAATACAAAATACATGACACTCCCTTTCTCAAGTGTCAGGGAAAGTTTTATGCAAGCAATGGAATGTAATGCAAGCAGTAATGGAAGCAATAATGACTTGAGATGTATAAGTTTTGGTGATGCCCTAAATAGTCACATGTTTTTAAAAATTTCAAATTTTAATTACTTAACCCAAAAAGGGCATAGTCTGACATGACTACATTTTTTAATGGCACTTGAGCAGTTAAAAACTGAATTCTCTTAAGTCAGAGATGGTGTAAACATGGGTGAGGGATGGAAGTTTTACCTACTTCTGTTTCAGAGGCAGGTTCAGTAGGTTCACAGGACCATCTTCTAAGCAGCAAGGGAGCCATCTGGTCTTCTTATTCCATCTCTCCTCCCCTTCCCTACTCCACCACCATGGAACTTTAACCAATCAAAAGAAGCACATGTCTTATCAGCTCACTCTACCCTTTTCAAGTTATCCCTTTGCCTTAAAATAACCTCTGCAATACTTTACGTTCTCCATAATGGGTCTTTGTGTAAATGGCCCAAAGTATATGTCAACAGAAGTCTGCTTTCCCAGCACCAATATTGGGACATGTTAAGGGTTTTCTGAGCAGCTCATGTGCTTATTACAAAGTAATTCTATTTAGACAGACACATAAGTAGTTTATCCACATTGTTTATTCCACTAGTACCACCAAGCATATATGAGTTGTGTAGTAATTTTTTGGGGAAAAAATGTTGATGAGATATATGGGTCTTAGTTATAATTACTAATGCTAATATATAGTTGCCTAAAACTATTTTCTTAAAATTCCATTTTCAATAAATAACACGTATCATCCAGATGCCATTTTTCTAGATGCCAAAGGACATGCAGAAACCAATTGAAACTTAGCTCATTCTCAAAGAGCTTAAAATCTGATAGGGAAGATCACATATGTATTACTGATGACTGGCCTCTGACCATTCTTAACTTCTTATTCTTTAGTGTGAAGTATTATTTTTAAAAATAGAACTAAAAAAATAGAGCTAATATCCCTACTTTTTTAGAGAATAGAACATTACCCTCCATGATCAGATAGATACATATGGACCCAGAGCTCTCATGAAGCAAATACTGTAAAAATGCTAAAGGAAAGGCCCTGAGAAAGTTCTAGTAGAGGTAGAAAGAGTAGATCAATTTTACAAAGCTTCATATAGGGTATGACCTCTATTCTTCTTGAATCAGTGGTGATGAGGAGTGGAGAAAGTAGACAAGATTAGTATGTATAATTGTCAGGAACCTCTAAAAGCTGGAGAATCAAAAGAATTTCCTTAACTTAGATTAATTTCAATATTAATTGACTGCCTTTCTGATTCTCCACATTTATAGCCATCTGCCTCTAAAAATAAGATCAATTTCAAAGCTGACTCACCACTTATATCTTTGCATGTGATAGCATAAAGACAAGCATGCATAATGAAGACCCTAACATAACTTTTGTTACTGACCAAAGTTAGTAGGTAAATAACACACCTAACTCAATGTAATATATTCTATAATGGTGAATTTTAGTGACTTGGAGCTCATGTCCCCTAGGGAAGTAATTTTAAATCCCTTGGGAACCCTTATGTTTAAAATGCTATATTAGTAGGATGTCCACACATTTTGAACTTTTAAAACCTGCTTTTAAGTGTGAATGTTAGGAATCACCCAAGTTAAACCATTATTTTTTTATACAATGCCTTCATGTGCATTGGTTCACTTAAACTTCTCAAAACATATATGAAGAAAATACTATTAATATCCTGGTTGTTTTGTTTTGTTTTTACTGAGTGGGGAAGTAAGATAGAGAGGGATTAGGTTACTTGCCCAAGACCATGTGGCCCAAGCTCTTAGGCATTATACCACACTGACTCTTTGTAAAAAAATATGTACAGATATTCACACTAATGTGTAACTATCCAGCTTTAAATCTTAAATCTAGTTCTCTTCCAATCTTGAACATGTCCCATTTACCAAGCTGCTGAGGATTCCTCTTCTAAAATGAAAGTATTGTGAGATTATCTTCCAGGAAAGCTTCCTAATTATTTTTTTTTTTTCTAACAGAGAACTTAAGCTCATCTCTTCATTTTTTGTCTGCTAGTCTGTCCTGCCAGGCATTTTTGAAGCAAGTGGCAGAGTGAGGTATGATGGGTGACTATGGAATGGAGTTAAGTGAATGCTTTTAACCTCAGAGAGGAAGGTAGTACTACTGAGTTCTGAGAGACGCAAGACAAGCTGAAGACCTCCTTAGAGTCAATGCACTGTCACAGCACAGTGAGAAGACTTGTAGCAAAACAAGCAAGGGCCAATTTCTCAACAGTGATGAAATGTGATCCAAACGTGTCCACTCTTTGCCAAAAGCCAGGAGTAACATTGTTTTATATATTTCCATGAATAATTTACAACATCATTGATTGGCTGATCAGGAAATAAGGGGAAAGAAACTCTTAAAATAAGCTGTAAAATCCAGCCCGTTTGTATCTGAAGTTGAGTCAGTCAAACAAAACAAAAGTTCCATATGCTAACAACATTTGCCATTAATTCAAAATATGCCTGTTCTGAGAAAAGATTGATTAAATAAATAAATAAATAAATAAATAAATAAATAAATAAATAAATAAATAAATAAAAATTGCCATTCTTGAAACCCTTGGGTAGAACACTGAGTTGTGTTCCTACAGGAGAAATGCCAAATGAGCAAGCCTAGGCCAGGTTTGTTTGGAAAGCCTTATTTGGAGAACCATAGAAGTGTGAACTTGATCATGTGAGAAGCCTGGGACTGTTCAGCCTTCTGTGGTGGTTCTATGAGTTCTAGTACCAGGCTATTAATAGGGAGTGTGCTGCTGCTTTGTTTTTTTTTTTTTTTTTAAGTTCATGGATCATATTTAGAAAAACCCATTTCTTTAGCAAAAGGTTTTGAGGTGAAAGAGTCATTGGTTTGCATTGTATAGCCTTCTGTTCAATGCTTATATCCTTACTTAATGTTCACTTCTCCTATTAAGAAACAGAACCCTACTTTTCCATTTTGAATAAACTAATGGCAAAGTCAAAAAGAAGTTCTAGAAATTAAATGAAATTTAATGAATAGACTTCTGGAACATAATTACCCCGACATGTTTGCTCAGTGACTGGGGAGTTCATAGATTTTTAGATGGTTGGAGATCAAATAAACGTGTTGCCTTTGCTTTTCTAAGAAGCCACTGTGCACATTCACAAGAAACCAAGATCCAGAGAATATCCAAGGCTTCAACAGCAGAGGCAGGACTTTAAATCTGGGTGATCAAGGATAATTCTGTATCTACATTGATTGGTACTTTATGATTACCTTTGATAAAACAACAGGGAACATCTTAATCCAACATATTCCATATCTGTTGTTTCATTTGCTCCTCAAAAAAGAACTTGAGATGGACAGAGAATGAATAATAACCCTCTTTTACAGATGATAACAAAATTGCAGAAAAGAAAGTCACTTCCCCAATTTTGCACACTATATAAATCATAGAATCCTCATTCCTTGTCTATAAAAGCCATAGCATGAAACATGTGGAACTAAAAGAAATTACAGTTCCCAACTTTCCTGTTTGCAGAATGCCCCTTTCTGTTGCTTAACATTTAGATAAAAAAATAGGAAATTTGTTAAACAAGACCCTGAATAAAAGGTTTGGGCTGATATCTAGTGAGATCTAGGCATTCTTTAGTATTCTGAGAAGAGTGTGCTCATAGTGACTCTATACATGATAAGGTTACACAACCCTCAGAAGCCAAATAAACATTTTGATTAAATGATTCAATTCTATTAAGCATGTGATAGGTACTACAATATAATTGAGTCTTCAACATGGAAAGTGTTTATAAAGAAGTACGTATAAAATGCAAAGATGTTTGACAAAATGGCATTGACTGTAGTTACTTCAGTTAATACACCCAGGAGTGAATAATGAGATTAGTTTGTGTGCATTTGTGTGTGTGTATTTCACAAATTTTGTAGGATATAATGCTTTGGAGCCTATAACTTTAGGGGGATCTCTTTAAAAAATATAAAATTATGGCCAAAAAAAACGTTGTGCTAGTTTGTCAGGACTGTCCTAATGAAGTGCCACAGGCTGGGTGGCTGAAGCAACAGGAATTTATTTTCTCACATTGCTTAAGGGTAGAGTTTTGAGATCAGGGTATTGGCAGGTTAGGCTTCTGAGGCCTCTCTACTCGGCTGGTAGATGATCTCATGTTTTCACATGATGTTTCCTCTATGTTGTTCTGTGTCCTGATCTCCTGTTCTCATACAGACATCAATCCTACTAGATCACACCCAGCCTACTAATCCCTTTTTAATTTAACCGCCTCTTCAAAGGCCCTATCCCCCAATACAGTCACATTCTGAGGTACTCAGAATGTTAGCACCTCAATATATGACTTTGTGGAGGACAGAATTCTCCCCATAACAATTATGTAAGAAATGAATGCTTCTTATAAAAGAGAAAAGCAATTGTGAGTATTTTAAATTGATAAAAAGCCATAAAATATGATAAAAAGCCACAAAATTCAGAAAAAAATATTTTAATTAATAATTCATTAAAAGCCCAATGACTTGTCTTATATTTTGTGGCTGCATGCTCTCTGGTTGTTTCCCCATGCAACCTAATTTTGTAATGTTTTCTTTAGGGAGAATAGAAAGATAATTTCAGTTATCCTTCTAACATTGTTGGTAGAAAGTTATTATTACTATTATGTCTTTATTCTTAAAAGTTTGGAAAGCTTCCTTTCATCTGTACAACTTTTCATCAGTAATGTTGTAAAACTTAAGGTGATTGTCATATTTGGGGAAACTGCTGTCCGGTGTCTCTCATTTGTCAGCTGTTGGAAAAACGCCTGTGCTGTTGCTGAAAGCTCGTACACCGACAAATGCTATGTTGTGAAATTCATATCCAGGAGGGCAAATCAAGGCAGTGGTGCATTTATAATTGCTTCTGGTCCATTGCTGAGCACATTCCTGGTAAGAGAAAGCAACCCCTTTTGCATCATTGAGTACTGAGTAGCCCTCCCTGCATGTATACTTTTACACATCTGATGATTGGTAGAGTGTTCGGCCAACAGCTTCTAGCTCCACACATTTTCACACTCTGCTTCTCTCCTCTACCGGCATAATCCACCCACACACTGGATGCTGTAGGAAACATTGATATCACAGGATTTCTGGCTCCATATCTCTGAGTCCCAGAACTAGGAGAGCCAGTGGGCCAGGGGCATTTAAAGTTTTCCAGGAAGTCATCACTCCACAGTAGTAACCGGCAATGGCCTAGGTGAATACCATAGTGACTGCAGACTATGTAGATGTATCACACCATACTAAATGTATCCTCCACAGAACTTCCCCTAACCAAACCACAAATTTCCAAGATCATTTCAACACTGCCCACATGAGTGTGTGACAGAGAACAAAGTGGAAAGACATGGTGGTGAAGGCATTGCTTAGCACCACCTCCCCTTCCAAGGCCATTTGAAGGGGCCAAAGCAAGTGAGAGGCCCTAAAGCTTCCTTCTGTGCCATTCAACACATATTTAAAAGTATTTCTTCTTCATTGGGTACTTGCTTGGACAGAGTTCTTTCTTCTTTCCTTCCTACTCTTCCTCAAGCATTTCTTTAGTGCATACTATATCCCAGACATGATGTTGGGAAAGAGAAGACACATGTGATGAAGTCTACAGCACAGGTATAAAATGATGGGTAACCAAAGCTGTTAAAGATAGAACCTACTGGATAGCCAGGTGACTTAGTGGTACATTCAGCTGACCTCTCGGGGAAGTTAAAGAATGAGGAAGTGGCATTTGATCTGGCCTCAAGGATGTCTAGGATTGGAATTGGGGATTCTGAGAAGAGAGAAGAGTATTCCAGAGGGCTGGCACTGTGTGTGGCTGTGTCTCTACAAGACATTTTCTGTATCTTAACATTTCATGTTAAGGTTATAAGGTCAAGACAAATAAACTGAAGGGAATCCCTGATTTGGTGGCCACAGTGCCTTTGAGAAGTATCCTCCAGGGTTTGGTGGCTCTTTCAAGGCTCAAGGTTCAGAACATCTGATCACATCTCTGCTCTGGAAACCTGTAGGTAATTTCTGTGGCAACATCTGAAGTAATTAAGCTACAAGTTTTTACCTACCTCCCCAGAAATATACTTCATACACCCTCTTTACTAAGACCATGTTTTAAAACCAGCGCCCAAGCCCCAGTGGCACAGCAGTTTGGTGCCACCTGCAGCCTGGGGTGTGATCCTGGAGACCCGGGATCGAGTCCCATGTCGGGCTCCCTGTATGGAGCCTGCTTCTCCCTCTGCCTGTGTCTCTGCCTCTCAGTCTCTCTCTCTCTCTCTCTGAATAAAATAAATGAATCTTAAAATAAATAATTAAATAAATAAATTAATTAATTAAAACCAGCACCCATTTTAAATGGAATTTATTCTTCAATGATATTTGATAGCAATGTTCATGCTCCACTTTTCACACAACGTTGACTTGTTCCTATTCTCTCTCGCTAGTCCTCACCTCTGCCAAACTTAAGTATTTGCTTTGTTGTCTTTTTTTCCCCATTCCTCATTTGATCTTTTTGTTTGTTTGTTTTAATGCCAGATTGACTTCTCTTTCCCATAAAAGACATCTTAGGTATGACCTTCTTTCTGAACTATACTTGGCCCAGGAGAGAGGAATCTAGCAAAGTATCTCATTCCTATGTAATCTGAAGCAGGCCGTTGGCCTCGCATCACCCACTGTGACCTGGTGACAGAACCAGTAGGAGGGTATTTGAATGTTCAATCTTTCCATGATTTTGCCAAATCATGTAGTTCTGTTAGTTGTTTCAATCTTTGTGACACGGGTACTTTGTCACTGATATACTAGGTTATGAGCTGCTTGGGGGTAAGGAACTATGTAATAATAAAATACACTATCTTGATGACTGGTGGTACACCGGCACCAACCAATGTAAACAGAACTCAGCAGGGTTGCCTCCCCTTCCATTGCTGAAAGACAATTCTTTGCACAAAGTAAGTATTCAGTAAATGTTGTATTGTTGTGGCTTCCATGACTGTTAACTGTAGTTTGAGGAGTAAAAGTAATGAATCAGTTGCTGACATAACTGGTATTTTAGGGTTTAATGGTGGCAGATAGCAGCCCTGTGAGTCCTGTTAATATACCTCTCTGGTGGGAATGACTGTCTATATACTGAATTATTAGAAATTATAACAGGAAGAACTGTCTAAAGACTACTCTTTCACTAATAGTGAATGAGCACACTTGTCTCAAACACATTTAGATCTCACATAATGTTGCTCCCTGTGGTAATTTTATTCCAGATAAGTTATTTTAATAGCATGAAATATTAAAATAAAATTGGGTGGGTGAGGGGAACATGCCAATAAAAAGAATCAATCATTCTTCTGACAAATAGCAGGCGATACAGTCACAATATTTACAAGTAAAATGGCAGGGATATAATTGAAAAATATATCTCTATATCGTTCAGTAATTCTCCAAAGTATCACAGATCCATCTTTAACTGATGCCTTGTCCGTGTGTTATATAATGTAATATAGTACTCTTCCTTTTTACTCTTTTGCTTTTGGTTGTGAGAATTAATTTGAAGGCTTTTAACTTTCCAATCTCATTTTTTCCTTTGTTCCAGACACGGCTAAATCTGTCTGCCACAGAACTATCAGATAAACTGCATAGCTTTCTTCAACCAAGACTGCTCTACCCACTGCAGTCAGCCTAGCAGTTCAGCATAAGATACATTTTAAGGGGATCTGTACAAAAGGCTGAATGAAAATATTTCACATAAAATGTAGTTACATAAATCTTAATAAAAAGAAAGTACCAGGAACCACTTAGTGCCTCAGATTCTGGAATCAAAGCTTTCTTCTTTTTCATTCCTTTTCTCAGACATTCAAGGGACCACCCTGATGTTTTCTTGGTGGCACTAAGCTTTAACATGGAGAGTGTTTATATAACATCTAGTTTGAGCCCTCATTCTTCTCATTGGTTCCACAGACATTTATTGGGCATTTACTATGTGCCAGGTTCTGTGCTAGGTGTTGCATATACCAAGATGGAGAAGAAGCCATCCCTGCTCAAAGAGATTTCAGTGGGATAAGAAATAGGTTAGGAAGCTCAAGCCAAGGCACTGGCACAGAAAGTAGAACTGAGATGGGAAGAAGATCTCCAAACGCACCATTCATTCAGTTCTGGTTCTCCTTCATCCCTCCATGTCCCTAGCCCAGAACAGAGAGAATTAGAGTTGAACTGAAGTAATTCTTGTTCCTGGTTATAACATGGGACTCTGTTTTGAAACCCTCTGTTTGAAATATGCGTTTTGTGTCTAATAGTAATTCCATAGAATCTGGAAGGAGAAAGGACAATTTCCTGACTTCTCTAAGCTTTTGGAAGCCTCTGATCTCACATTCGAGGTTGCCAGAAAAGTTCCCTTCAGTGATAATGCTTCTCAAGCAGCAGTATGGGCACTTTGGAAAGCTTGCGGGTGTAATTAGGCATACACAGAGTTTAGACGTGTTTCTAAAGCTCTTTCATTTGAATTGTGGAACATAAGCCTTAGAAGCCAGTTTGTCCTCAACAGGTTGCTAGTATGTTTGGTTCTAGCCCCACCCCGGCCCCCCAAATATTGTGAGAATAGGCTTTGTCAGACTGTTTTGACATGCTCAGACAGGATGTTCTGAGCCCTTTGAGAGCTGGATATTTGCATACACCAGAAGTACAGACGGCCCTGCCTGCCTTCCTAGGATGTCCCATTCCACATGTACAGGGAGTGGGGATTACCTCACTAATCAGCTTCCATATACCATTTTCGATAGATCAGAATCTAGCATCCTGAGTTCTAATCCCAGTTAATAATTCATAAATTGATAAGACGAGTTGACTCTCTCCTTTTTCCTCAGTTATATAAAACAAGGAGATTGGACTACTTTCTTTATTGTGAAGGCCTAAAGAGCTTATGAAATATACCTGCTTAATATTAACTCATAAATTCATAGAATACCATGGAGGTATGGATAGAGATGATTCAGATGACAAGATAGTCAATAATCTTTTGCTGCTTTTAGGCAAATGCCAGGTTTGTATCTCACCCCCTTTCTCTTTCTAGCACCTGTCATATTTCCGAGAACCTAGCCGGCACGCGGTAAAGATTTATTAAATGACTACAATGAAATGAGGTAATTGTTATTGTGATCTGCCCCCATTTCCTAAACACAGACTATATTAGACTATGTTGAGAGGCAGCTCGAAAGTGATGGACGCTTTTATTTATTTATTTGAAACAATATGTCACCTGCTCCACCCAGTGTCTGGCCTAGATCTTTCAAATGAAAGTTGAATTGTATTATAAATGGAGAACTAGATCTCTAATGACATGTCATGAAAGTCACCTTAAAGGGTAAAAATCTAACCCATTCCATGTGGTTAGCTCTTTTGCAGCAGAAATAATGTGTGCAGACCCACTTCTGATAGCAGGATTCTCATTGCCTTCCCATGTAACTCTTCAAGACAATCACATTTTTCACCTGAAATCAGTCAGAATGGCAATAACTGATGACAGGGGAAAAAAGTGCTAACCTCAGATCAGAGATCAGTCTTCACGGCCATACCATGCCAGAGATCGTTGATAGCCAGAGATTGCTTTTTTCAATGAAACCTTTCCATCCAAGAGTTACTGTCCATTTGGGTTATTCCTCCCAAAACAGTCTAATGCCATAAGGTGCTCTTTTAGAAACAGTAGAACATGCTGTTAAAATGATAGGAGTGCATACTCTGTCTCATCCCAGTTTGTTCTAAATGAGTAATCTGAAGTTAGTTTCCTAAATGTCACCAATCTCAAGGGAGGAGGGTACATTTGCAGTGGATTTTTCTCAGTAGGTTAAATCTAAAGAAGTAATTAAGACTCCGCACTTCTGATTTGCAGGAAACAGTATTATGCATTTCCCTTGGATAAGAATAAGTAAGGAGGATAAAGGAAGACTCTCAAATTGCAGTCTGTGTGACCTGTTTTTGAATAAACATCATCATATTCCACAGTCAATTATCTCCAAAGTACAGTGTGTTCTCTAGCCAGAGAGAGAGAGAGAGAGAGAGAGAGAGAGAGAGGCTGTCAGTTAGAAGTGGTTAGAGAAAAGGACACATGCATTGGAGTGTACATTAATCTATTGTCCTCTGAATAATTTTATACAATTTGGAAGGGGTAATAGGGAGGATTATACATTATTTTTATGTGATTTCATAAATATCAAATTGCAGTCATCAGTGAAAGAGACAAGCATGACTAGGGAAACAAAATGAGGTATGTTATGTTCAGCACAGTAATAGGGCTCCTAATACCAAAGGAAAAACAAGTCATTAGTTACAACTATTGAATGGAAGTGGTCTAATCGGAGCAGCAGGATAAGTATCCCGTTTTATTATGGCTTCGTTACGTGTTTTGCAAGACTCTGGCTCTCCATTAAAACCATTTTCTACAGCAACACTGTGAGGGTTCAGAACCCAGGAGCGTAACTATTATTTTTGTTTACACCATGCTGCTCTGCTGGGAGAGTAAATAGTATTTTGAGTTTTGTTTGTTCCTTTTATCCTTTTCCTTTCTCTTCGCCTATGAAAAAGATCAAAATTATAGAGAAATATTTGTTGGAGAACGATCTTAAAAGAGCCCTGGGTTTGATCAAAATAATGTTGGCCACAGTGAAGACAGGTACATTACCATTGCCTCGATAATCATTTGGGGTTGTTTGTTTTCTTTTTTCTCCTTTTTTTCATATATATATATATTTTTTATTTGAGGTAAAGCTGACAGCAAAGGGAGGTTTCAGATGGACAAAGTACAGAAACAATGCTTGTGTTAATTCTCATGGAGACTGGGCAACCTCCCACAATACCTGTGACATTTGGCCTGATCTAATAGAAACCTCCTTCTTTCTGTGTAGCCTGGGATTTGAATCTGGAGGCCTTTGATCCTTGGCCTCTCCTCTGGCTGGCTGCTGGGTAGGGTGGCCCTCATCATTCATTCTCCTAAGAAGGCCTATTTCCATCAGAAGCAAACCGCATCCTTGTTTTTATAGCAGTTAAGCTTGATAATTATTGGTGATACTGGCCTCTGCCCATTCTTATTTTTTTTTTTATTCATAAGCCTGAAGTATTAAAAAGAGAAAAAAGAAGCTAACTTCCCACTTTTGGGGGGAAAAGAGCACCCCCTCACATTAAACCCAGAGGCTTACTACAGAGCACGAACAGTAGAGTGTCTTCCTTCTCGTTGTGCCAACAAATCCTCATAAATTATTTATTTCCCATTTTAGACGCTGGACAATGACTCAATGTGCCCTGGAAATACTATCACCGTAGTAATTTTCTGGTGCGGCTCAGCTTAATGTTAGAGAAATGGGTAGTTACAAGTCCAGATGCTATAAAGATGGAGCTAAATATTCTTCTAAAAATAGGATATTTGGTTAACATTCAGTAGTCAACAACTTTTCCTGCAGCCACACACAGTGCCGGACTGCGAAGTGGAATAAATGTCCTCATGTTTGGTAAGATCTCTCTTTCAGAGATTAACTTTGAATGGTTTGGGGTTCAGGATGCATTGGCTTCATCTTTGAGTCTTGTTATATGGCCTAATATGGTGTATTTAACTTAAAGGATCAATAACTGGGAGCAAATACTATGATTGTAGATGATGGATGCCATAAAATGGACTATAACAGATTCATTAACTCAGCAAAAGGACCACTAGGTCTTCTGAACCTTATATTTGTTGAAAAGATCCATTCCTAGGTGGTTGTGCCCTGGGGGGTGGGGTCCAGAGAAGGAAGGGAACAGGAAGAGAAGGAGTAGTATAGATTTTAAAATCAGAGAGAACTGGGCTCAAAATGTCTTCATGTCTGTGTTATGTGTTGAGTTACTCAATCTCTCTAAGCCTCAACTTTCTTGTTTGCTGAGTGGTATAATAGCGTCTACCTATCAGATCATGTTAAAGAATAAATGAGAAAATACATGTAAACATCCCAGTTTGATACATACTTTGTACTCAGTAAATGGTCATTTTAATTATTATAAGCTTAATGATTCCTAGTGATTGAGATGCTTATTACCTTCCAAAGCAATTCATCCCATCTTTGAAGAGATTTTTTCTGCTTTTATTATGCTGAAAATGATTTCCCATTATTTTTAAACTCTGGCTATACTTTTAAGCCCTGGGTGTTTTTCTGATATTGGAGGAAGGGAGGGAGGAAGGAAGGAAGGAAGAGAGGGAAGAAAGGAAAGGAGGAAGGGCTTACCTGTCTATGTGGCTTTCTTTTGTTATATTGAAGGCAGTACTCACAAATGCCTTCAACACTCCCTTCATCTGAACGGCCATTATCAGGCCTTAAACAATTTTTTATTAATATGGTTTTTAGGACTATCTGTATTCAAGCTATTGCCCTCATACCTGGTAAGAAATATGTGGCTTACAGATGTCATCCTGGAGGTGTGGACTCACCAACGGAGTGAGCTGTTACTTTCTTTGTAGGTGATAGGTGCCCAATAAGAGCTGCTGTGTAGGAACCTGGGTCCCTCTCTCTAACATCAGTTTTCCCATGTGGTGCTTTGCAACCAAGGGTAGCTTAAGAGAAACCTGCTGAGCCCTTCTTTTCTTGCTCATAGAAAAATATTTGTAAAGGGATAGTACATTTAAGAGAAATTTGTTGTATGCTTACTTTACCCTGAACGGATTATATAGTTCACTTACACTGAGTGTCAAATGCCATTCCTTGAACAACAACAACAACAAGGGGGGAAGAGAAAGGAACTCTCCCCCATATTAAAAACAATAATAATAATTTAGATTTAAAAAATGAGCATGGTTCTGAACAAAATTTGCAGGGGCAAAAGTGTTTCTAATTATTAGGTCAAGGAGCACTGAACTTATCTTTATATCTTATAGATTTGCCCAAAGCTCCCAAAAGTTGGGTTTCAGTTTTATTAAATTTAAACAAAGAAGTAGAACTAACTCATTTCTAATATTTCTTCCAATTTTGACATTGTATATGTTTTCTCATTTGTAAAGTGGAGAAAAACATTTTTTTTTCCTTTATCAGAGGGTTGTTTATTAAAAAGGAATGGCGTTGTTGATATGATAAGGCATTTTGCTAGGGAAGTATACTATTAGAGCTTCAGTCATTCACCCTAGTAGCCTAGTATCACTCTGCCCTTCATATTCCTTTGGGATTCACCCAGGGGACTAGCCAAGGATGGCCATGAGAACCTTAATTGGTCACATGGAACAGAACACCTTAGATAGAGCTATACCCAACATTCTGCATATTGCCAGTGAATTATTGATCCGGAGCTCCAGATGCTGTCCCTTGGGGAAGCAGGAGTGCTGGTAATACCTACAAAATCATTCTTTGTATACAAAGGACTATAAACTCATTAGATCCTGCAAATCTGTGAGTTTGTTAAGCCAGGTTTATTATTGCCTCAGTTGTATTTATGAGGCAACTGAAGCCCGTAGAAATAAGGTTGTTCATCAAGGTGACCATATCTAGTAGGGTTGCCTATGATAACCTGATATGTTGTGGTACATGACCTCAAAACCACTGGTATCTTGCTGCAGTTAGGTGCAGAAAGCCCCTTGAGTTCCACAGAACTGGAGCATTACAAGATCTGAAACATTGCTTAGAATTCATCTCATCTGATGCCCCCATTTGGCAAGAGAAGGCCAAAAAAGCTTCTAAGCTGGGAACAAAACACAAGTGCCATTTGCTTCCCATTCTCCTGAGGACTAGATACATAAGCCCAGGGAATCATCAGGGAACTATAAAAGCAAGCACAGTCTTTGAAATCATTGTGACCTTGGTACAGATCTCATTGCCACTTCCTGGGCATTTCTGTCTAGCTAGGTCACTTCCCATCCCTGAGGCTCACTGTGAATAACACATGCCCAAGCACAGTATTGGCATTCATTAAGCAAGATAGAGATAGCGAGCAGTGCCTGGCCTCCTATTTGGCCTGCAATGGATGCTCAACTAATACATACTTCCTTTCATTCATTTGTTCCTCCTCATGCTATTGGGGCTAATGTTCTGTACTACTCATTTCTACTCTGGATTTCCCTATGCAGCTTTACTTGGAGAGGAATACAGTGTACCCCCAGGCCCCAACCATGACAGCTCTGGGTTTATCCGATGCAGGACACTGTCTACCACGGGATGCTAGCAGTGGTCCTCATACAGGGCTTCCTATTTCTGGGGACCTGGACCAATCTGGCCTAGGGGCTTCTACTACAGAGCCTGGTTGAGGGCACCTGCCTAATTGGGAGATAGGGCTTCATGAATGGATCTTTCATTAGTAACAAAATATTTGCCAGGAGGGACTATAAACAAATAGAAGACTTGATTCACTTGCTCCTTTTCTCTTTGCCCTCCCTTACTTTTTGTTTAATTTACTGTGTTTATACCTGAGGACACAGCTGGTACTGAAGCTCTTCCAAGGTTAAGAGAAACCTCTCTCTGCCATCCCCCATGTACCCCCAGATATCTTTAAAAGACAACAAAGGGGTATAGATGTGAGCAGAACATGTGTTCACCTGAGTCTTCATCATTCTGGGGGCCCCAGACAACCATCACCTCTACTCTGTCCACAAGGATTTAATAGAGACCACCGAGCTTACCTCAAGCACATTCTTTCAAGTAGAGAGTCATTGCCGGTCATTTGCCTCATGTCTCACTGGTGTCCTGGCCTGGTCTTCTGTGCTCTACCCTGGCCTCAGTACCATATTTTTTCCCTTTTCAAAAAGTGTTACTCTTTCATAATTAGAGATGAGGCAGCTCCAGGTGAAGCAAGCTGCATGGTTTAGTGGTCAGCACACTGGGCCTGTGGTCAGAAGATAGGGCTTGAGTTCAAAGCCAGTTGGTCTTACTTGGCCTCAGTGTTTTGATTTGGAAATCTGAGGGAATTATATTTGTCTGGTCTATTTCATTCTGCTTTTGTGAGGTTTGGATGTTAGACTCCATAAAAAGTGCATTGTAGACAATAGAGCATGATATAAATAGGACATTTTTTTAAAGATTTTATTTATTTATTCATGAGAGACCCAGGGGGCGGGGCAGAGACACAGGCAGAGGAAGAAGCAGGCTCCATGCAGGGAGCCCACATGGGACTCGATCCCAGGTCTCCAGGATAAGGCCCTGGGCCGAAGGCCATGCCAAACTGCTGAGCCACCTGGGCTGCCCAATAGGACTTTTTTTATTGGACTTCCCTCATGTTCATTAATAAACTGATACTTTGCATTGTAATGGTAGCTGATCTGAGCACATGTTGCTGTTGACTTCAAATTAAACTTTAAGAATTACTTGGAGAAAATTAGATATTGGTGTGATTCTATGGTGTGATTCTATGGCTTTGCAGGCTTTGCAAAAGATGAGTTACTTCCACCAACAATACAGGCTTCCAAGGGATCGTGCCTTATTTCCACCCTATAGATGATGAACCCAGGCCCCTGGGAATCCATTGAGCTCACAGGTGGTTTACACAATGCCAAGTCAGGATGGGAATTTTCCTCCTAGTTAGTACTTATTGATGGCTTATGGAGTCTTTCTCTTCAGATAATGAATATCCACCAAGTAAGATTGGTGAAGAATGTGAGATATTTGTTTGTAGCTCTGATTCAGCTCTCATCAAGGCTGAGAAAAGGCAGTAAAAGCTTTGTCTTTGTCTTGCTACCTCTTCTACTTTATCCTTCTGTTGCCCTCTCCGGCCTCCAGAGGTCTTGAGCCATCTTCCGAATGGTACTGTTATTTTAAGTAAATGGTACCCTCAGTTGGATATTTGTTTCCAGTGTTCCTAAGGCTGGGAGATTTCTCCAAAGTTTACTGATGACCAAGCACCGAGAAAATTTCCGTTGGAGGTGGATCTAGCACTAGAGGTTCATTTTTTCCCCTATTTTATTGTTGGCCAGTTTGGGCCAGCATGTTGCTAAGTCATGTTGATTTCTTAGCTCTTGTAACCAAGCTAAGATGTACATGTCAAAAAACATTTTATTTTTCTTTCTCTTTGAAAAGGTCTTCCCTCTTTTCTATAATGCTTCAGGATAGGGAAAGAGTGTTTGCTTGACTCTGATTCTGGCATATGAAGTGTTTGCTACAAAATGTTTTTATCACTGTGTTATCTTGTCAAAGTACTATCGTCATTGTCATTTTCAGCTTAATAGCAAGAATGTTCTATTTGTACCAAGAATATTTCATATTTTAAGTAAATTCAACAATGGAAATTTCATATGCAAAAAAAATGATATTGAAGACGCTAATTAGTTTTATATTCTCAAAACCCTAAAGTTAAAATAGCTTTTAGCTTCTAGCACATCAGGCTCTGACAGTACCATTTACAGGTAAAAGATGATGCTTAACCCAGTCTATTGTTGCATTGTAACTGCTCAAGCCCCTTCTTGGAGGAAGGGAGTAGTACAATTTGCCAGAATGGCTTCTAGGTTTTGGATGACAGTTGAGGCACTTTGATTTAATGCTTCTCTAATTTCAGTGGTTGCAACCCAAACCAGCTTACATCTCAGCTACCCCAAGAGACTGGCCTTGGCCATATGAGAACCTAGAACTCCTGCACTGAAACCCAGTGCCCTGTGGGGAGTGATAACCACAGATGAACCTGTGAGCTAGATAAAGAGTATCTTTCTAGTACTGAGCTGGTAGCAAAATCCCTACATTCCTCTATCAGGCATCCAAAATCTTTTAGTCCTCAAATAGTTACGGAGGTTTTTCACTGTATCAAGCCTTGCATTGAGCCATAGAAGAAGTGCAGTAGGGTCTCAGAGACAGAGAACTGAGTCAATTGTGATTCTTGTCCTCAAGGGACTCATAATTGAGGAAGAGAGACAGAAATGTACATAGCTATTCCCAAATTTATAAACTAGGTCTGATAAATAGGATACCAAGGAAGTAGATAGGAGGCTTTGATGAATTCTTACTGAGGGAATTTTGCTTCAGCTGCAGGTCATCATTATTAATTTGGGTTCCACCATGTCCTTTGTCTGTATCTCTTTTTGATATGAGTTTCCACCTAGTGGTATGTTTCAGATTATCAAATATTTTTCAGCGGATAATGCAGTCTGACTGATACTTTACATTCAGCCATCCAGCCATCCATTCTATAGAAGTCCATACCCTTGGTATGACAGACATTTTCTATATCCTAGAGGAGATACATAATTCAGTTAGGCAGTAGCATGTAATTTAGTAATGGAAACAAAGACAGCTGAGAAAATGTTATTGATCCATAAAAGAATAAAAAAAAAAAAGACATGGAGAGCTTCTTGAAAATGACATCATTATAATCATACAATGATTATGGGCAGTCCCTGCTGATAATGGTGTCTGGTGAGCTGAAATCCTGTTTTCTCATCTCTTCTATGAGTTCACTGTGTTCACTGTGTATTCACTCCATGTCAGATACTATCATAAAGTGGGGATCTATGATCTTCTGATATCTGGAGACACTACTTCTAACTTGGATGCGTCTCATTGTGATTGGACCTCTGCTTTGGCCCATCCTTGATAGCCAAGGGATGTACATATTGGCTCTTCTGTTTGTCTTTTCTTTTACTTTCTGCCTGTGTGGTTGGGTTTCAGTGGACATATGCCAAGTACTATCAGAAGGTGAGAAACTAAGGATCCAGGTGCATAAGCATTTTCACAAGAGTTAAGCACTTGGTTGTAGCTTAGGATTGGCCATTGAACCAATAAGGCACTTGATGCATAGAATTTAACATTCTCTAAGTGACTTGGAACTATTGGAAATAGGAGAAAGGGGAATTTGAGTTATGTATCTAGAACAGAGGTCAGGAAACAAGGGCCCATGGGCCAAATTCAATCCACTACCTGTATTTATAAATAAAGTTTACTGGAACTCAGTCATGGCCAATGTGCTTTTGTGGTTTTGGTAGCTGATTTCTCTCTACACAGCAGAACTGAGTGATTCCAGCAGAGACTAAATGTTCCACAAATCCTACAGTATTTACTATCTATCTCACTCTCTACAGAAGTTTGCCAATCTAGGAAAACTTGTGAATCTCTGAAAGAGAGCAGACAAAGGAGAAATTCTAGTGCCCTAATCGTATTTTTTTATTTATAAATAAACTCATGGCTCAGTCAATAAAATTCAGGAGAATTGAAAAAAAAATTAAAAACCTGGGCTAAGAAATGATGGGTAAGAAATCCATAGACTCTATCCATTGCCCCTTCTTCAACCAACTTGTTTCAGGAATTTCTCCCAGATGCTGGATATTCAGACAAATACAACACAATCTGAGCTCCCAGTCTGTTAGCAGAGACAGACATGCAAATCAACAAATGCTTCTTCCAGTGATAGATGCTATACAGGAATTAGAATAAAGAGGCAGAGCAGGGACAGCCTGCCTTCTTAGAATTCTGGGAAAGATATCACGGGGTTGTTGAAATTTGACCTGTGTCTGAAAGGATGAGCCTTGAGAGATGAACAAGGCTAGAAACAAATGGTATATTTTTAGAGGCTTCCATCTCTACCTTGAAATAATTTGATATGCTAGTAACTGCACTCTGGCCTATAAAATACTGTCTCATTCATAATCTCTTTGGTCTTTACAATGGATGTCTGTTACAATAATTTTCTACATTGTATTAGGAGCTAAGGCTTGATCAGGACACTTAAGTTACTTGCTCAAGGTTCCATTGCTTGTAAACAGTAAAACTGACCTGACCCTACTTCTTCTGACTCTAAAGCCACAGGACTGTCTCCCTGAGTCAAACTTCCCTGGCCTAAGTCTACAAATACTCCCTGGAACTTGTAATTGGTCTAAAACACAGGAGAAAAAAGGGCCTTTGATTTTGCTTGCACTAGAGTAACCTGCTATTTCAGACTTGCCAAGAGGTGTTTTTTGCACCTGACATTATTGTGTATGCTGCAAGTTGAAGTAATAGTGACCTGGACTACATATGCCTTCTGCTATACATGCATGGGTGCCCTGATTAGATAGTCAGAGAACTCTCTCTTATTCTTAAGAGACATTTCTCTGGTTTGTTTTCCTTTCCCTTCCTTGCCATGGGTGCCAGATCATAGACCTTCTACAACATTGTGCTCCCTCATCACACATTTCCCTCCTTCAGTAATGGAATTGTGGACAGAGGGGCGGGCGAGAATCTATTCCAATGTCAATACCCCTGGTGTGTGAGAGAAGACGGAAGGCTCCTCAAGTTCATCATTCAGCAAATCCCATTATTCACCATACTAGTTCTGTGGGCCTCCATCCTTAGGCTCACTCCTTTTACCAGGTACTGTTCCAGATGCCTGTTCTACATTGATATGTTTAGTCATCATTCCAGATCCCTAGCTCCAAATGTTCAAGATCTTCAGCCCCCAAAACTTTATTTCCTCCTTTTTTCTCTTTCTTGGGCCATGGAAACCACTGACATTGTTTTGGGAGAATGTCTCTTTTCCCACTACCTCTGTGCAGCAAGAGAAGGAACAGATTCTACTACCAATTCTTACCCCAATGAGAGTGGTCTCAAAAAGAGATAAGTTAGAGCTTTCAGTGCATTTTTTTTTTCTTAGCCAGGAGTGAGAAAGCATAGAGGGTAAAAGATGGGCTCTGGAATCAGTTGCAGGATTCCAGTCTTGCTGGTTCATTTACTAGCCCTGGGTCTTGAGCACCTCTAACCTCTCTAGCCTAGGACTTGTAAGGATTAAATGATCACATATGAAGTTCTTTGAACACTTCCTGGCTGTGTGAAGTGTCAGTGATTATTATTGTTATTATTCTCATTACATTTTTTCCTGTACTTGAACTTCGCGTGCCACTTCTTTATTTGGGGTTCAGTAAATATGGGTAACATAATCATAGGTTTAATGGAATTCTGGATTAGTCTTGGAAACTCACATCTGATTATAGCACTGTTTTATGAGAAAATTAATTATTAAGTTACAAAGAAACCCTTGGACTGAAGTCACACATCTGTAAGAGAAGGTCCAGCTTGAAGATGGAACTTGGTGGTTAAAGACAATTGAAAGTTTGCAAAAATAAAAAAAATAAATAAAAAAAAGAAAAGAAAGAAAAAGAAAAAAAAAGAAAGTCTGCAAAAATATTGATACAAACTGTATGGTACTTTTGAATTTACATTAATAAGCATTTCTTTTTTTGAAGATTTTATTTATTCATGAAAGACACAGAGAGAGAGGGAGGCAGAGACATAGGCAGAGGGAGAAGCAGGCTGCCTGCAGGGAGCCCAATGTGGGACTTGATCCTGGGACTCCAGGATCACACCCTAAACTGAAGACAGATGCTTAACCGCCGAGCCAGGCATCCCCATTAATAAGCATTTCTAATGCACCAGACATAAGCCAATCAGGGTCATGTATACAGTCCTGAATCATTTGGTTTATGAAATAAATTTAGTTACTTGTTGGTTTTGCTTCTCTGCATTTTGACCTTATCTGTTTTATCTTTTATTAGTTAAGAAATTGCAGTAGTTGGGCACCTGGGTGGCTCAGTCAGCTAAGGATCTGCTTTCAGCTCAGATCCTGATCCGATCCTGGGGTCCTGGAATCAAGCCCCACAGCTAGATCCCTGCTCAGTGGGGAGCCTGCTTTTCCTTTCCTCCCCTGCTCTTGCTCTTTGTCTCCCTATGTCTGTCTCAAATATATACGTAAAAATCTTTAATTTTTTAAAAATAAATAACAGTAGTTAGCTGGCTACTGTTTATGAGTCTTAGATGTAAAACTGACAAATCTAGTTGGTTGGCCTATCATATTTGTCCTTGGGCTTGTAAACTAGGCTCACTTCAGGATTTTGCCACCATGGCCATTTTTTGGCAGTAGAGTGTCCCCTGTTATCTGGGAACTCAGTGTCACTGAAGGTTTTTGCTTGCTTTATAAAATGTCGATGACCCCTATTTCAGATTTTACAAATTGAAGTCATGAAAGATTTTCTGAGGATCCCATCATACGCCTGGAACTAGGAGAAGTACTGTGGTTTATGCAAAGAAAGATCCAGGTTGATTTGCACCAATATGTAAATGGGTATAGAAAGCAGAATATATTAAGTTCCAGGAAGAGGAGTGATATCCACTGGGAACTGAGAGGAGTTGAGGGGGAAAGAGGAGTTCAGAGAGAGTGGGTCTTGCCTACTAGCTTGGGCAGTTCATGAACTCGGCGTAGCGAGCATTAGGAGAGTGATATTTCTGATAGAGAAAATAATATGAGGGAACCTAGGGAAGTAGGGGGCTCTGGAAATTAAATCTGTTTGTGCTCATTTGTGCCTGAAAAGTGGCAAATCTTCTTTTACTTCAAGATCCCCACATAGTTTTGGGCCAATGTCAATAAAACCCTTACAATGCAGACAAACTCTTTCTCTGTGAATGGCGTGTGTACATGCACAAATGCACATACACAGACTCTCCCATATTTCCACAAATTGATGACAATGCAAAATGAAACAATTTTCCACAATTTTCTGCAAATAACTGCATGTTTAAGCCCCGCACTCAGCAAAATGATGACGTCCATCAATATTTCTCAGTCCTGCTGAGTTTCTGCGTGGTCTCCAATAGCTTAGCCAGTCCTTGCCTGGATGTGTGGTTGAGGATAGGAGATTCTGCATCTGTGAGTACAAGGACCTCAACGCAAATAAATTCCAGACCAGTCTAACCTGCTGTACCTTTTGTCAATAATTAGGAAGATAGCTTCAACTTGGTTACACCAGCAGAGAGGAAATAATCCTGATCATACTCAGAGGACAGACCAATAGAATAGTCTCAACCCCTGAGTTTCATGGGGTTGGACCAGCATCCTGTAGAAGGAGAAAATTGCCCTGGGCTGGGGTGGGCCAAGATACATAATTTATATGGAAAAAATGTATATTTATAAAATAAAATGGCAGAAGTTATTAATCAGGTAAAGCATGTATATCATTGAGAGGCCCACTAGGAACAGAAGATATACAATGAACTGGTTTTAGGCTTATGTTTTGCTTTGCAGTGAAGAGTATCATGCACTGCTATTCCTTTAGCCCAAATGGATACATCTGGATGATCTAGTCACCAAATATCTGTATGGGTCTAAAATAGATCACTATTCCTCCTTTAACTACAAGGTAAGAAGGTGCCCAGAAGAGAAAGTCCAGTCCCTCGCGGCCTCTAGAAAGAACCCAGAACCTGGTTATCAGTCAGCCCAGTAAGGAGAACACGATGAAGGAAGAGACATCAGAAAAGACTGAATCACAAAACTGTACAACTGAAACTGCCATCACATGGTATGTTCAGTAACTGGAACTTAAAAACTTTAAAAGAGAGAGAGGAAAGGGTAGAGCGGTTCTGCTGGACTTCAGGGGAGAAATAACTTTCAAGGGGGTTTTAGAAAGTGAGTAAGACAAGACTGTCAGACAAAATTAGGAAGATTGCTTACTACACATCACAATATAATAGTCATGTGTGGAAGTTGCATGGGTGCATAGATTAGCTCGCTGACAGGAAAGCCAAAATAGAGCTGTCTGAATGAAGACTCCATTGCTTTTGAAGGTGCTGAGGTTGCTGTCCTGGAGAGGCTGGAAGATTACGGTGGGTCTCAGTCCTCAAGTGAAGCCGACCTTAAGCGCTGAATGGATCACCACAGTGGTTGCTTCCAACTTGAAGCTTCTAAACTTTAGCAGTTAAAATGATGTGTTCTCAAAGGATAGAGAAAGATCCACTAGATATTAGACAGAATTGGCCCATCCACAAGCTTATTTAAATTAGATAATCTTGACGTTGCTCTGAACTTTTCAAGCAAAACCTCCTATAAGCAGTTTTTAGCTGTGACTTTGGAAAACATCAGCCTGCGATGTTGGTGTTTCCTTTCGCAAATAGCAAGCAGTGAAAAATCTCACATTTCGACAACATTCTGATTTTAAGAAGAGCGCCCATGCCAAGGAGCACCCAAGGCGCTGCCAGGCCTCCAAGTGAGGGTCCTGAAGACAAACCTGAGTTCTCCTTCCACTTGCAAAGCCTGCAAATATTGGCTGCTTTAATGCTCACAGCCTGTGACAGCTCCTTGGTTTCATTTCTTGAAGCTGATCTTCAAAGCCGTGAAGCAATAGCAAACTGTTTGAGATCCCAAATCAAAGAACAGATTGTGTAGACTCGGAAAAAAAAAAAAAAAAAGCAAACAAACAATTACATTTAAAAACAAAGTGTTGGAAAAAAACAGCGACAACCTTTTTGCTCACCTGCCAAGGCCTCGCTGCTGAGCTTCTGTTTTTGTCAAATTATAGCAAATGACATCAGACCATGTCCTATACTGACAGGTGAACTATTCTAGTAGTTGAAGCTGGAGGGGTTTTGGAGTACTCACTTGTAACATGACTTTCCCACTGGCTAGAGTTATGAGATTGAGCAAATCAAGCTCATTTCTCCATTTGGGTTGAGGGTGCCTTGAAAGCTCTCCACTTGAGGCGGTAATAGTGAATGATAACTAACACTGGCATCAGACATTCACTGGAAAAAGGCCCCCGGGGGTTCACAGCAGCCCTATGAAATACTCGAAGGATGTGGGGATTAGAGAAGAGACTCCGTCAAGTTCACAGGGCCAGTAAAATACAAAGTGAGAATTCAAGCCCAGGCTTTCTAATATCACATCACTTGTTCTTTCTCCTACACGATCCTGCTTCTCGCTAACCACCCATTCAGTAGCTCTTGAAAAAGAGATTCTGTTACCCCCTTTGAAGATAATACTACATCTCTACTTTCCCACAGGGCTTTCCAGACAGAGTCCATGCTGGCCCATTTCCATGGGATATTTTGCAAGCTTGGGGGTATTTTATTTATTGCCTAACTGCTGGGGGTATTTAGGTTGTCCCAGGATATCATGTGAATCCACTTATGTTCCCCTTCCATGTGTGCATTCTCCCTAATGCTGGAGTGATGTATTAGCTTCCCAGACCTGCCAAGGAATGTATACCCCAAAACAGAGAGAATGAGACATTTACAATAGTTGTTTGACTTTGATCTCAGTAAGAAACAGTACAAAAAGTCAAAGAATTTGATGTGGCTATAATTATAGCCTTAACTTCAAAAATTTTTGCCCTGATATTATTTACTACTCTTGGCCTTCTTCAGTATTTTAAATCATTGATCACAGGCTGGTATAAATTTAGCTTTACTACTAGTTATCTTATTTTTTATATGCTTTTTCATTTTGCTTTAGTCACTTTGCTACTCATTAATTTAGCTTTGAACAGCTTCCCATGTCTATGGAATCAATTATGTACTCCAGATCCTGATATTCGTCGATTTTTTTTTAACCTCGCCAATTTTCTTCCCAATATTCCTTCATATTCCTCACAGTTTACATAGTCCAAACAAAGAGCTGGTATGCATACTAATGCATTTTGTCCATTCCTCTGTTTTTAATCAAGTCTTCAAATTGAAGATTTTTTTTTTAAATCTCAATTGGATATGTTCAAAGACACCACCTTCTGTGATAGCTTTATAGGTTCCTCTAGATAGAAATAATAATTTCTTCTACTGCATAATACAGTACATTTTTAAACTGAACCTCTCCTATAGCCTTATGAGAGTGTGTTCTGTAAACTGATCAGTGACATATAAAAATATATAATGATACAGCTTCCATGAGTCCAATCTTAATATCTTTACTAAATTTTGATCCCCTTGCCTTCTTCAGATGTATTTATTAACCAACACTGTGGCAAAGATGATGAATGAACAATTTTTCTGATCATTTAAACATACGGATAAATGTTTCATATTTTTCAAGTTTGTGGTTTTTTTTATTAAAGTAATACATAATCAGAGCTTAACAAATCTAACAGGACCAACGGGTGTAAATAAACACCATCATCCCTTTTCTGCCCACCCTCTCTACCCTCCCCACCCAACTCCCCATCCTACTTGGGAGAAAACACTCTTAGCAGCTTCTCCCTTGCATGTTTGGGGAAAAAAAAAAAGATCATGTTTTCTGGCTGTGGATTCATGAATAAAAGACAGGATCTGTGGATTAACAACACAAAATATATATGGATAGGCCATCCGTGTGTGTGTGTGTGTGTGTGTGTGTGTGTGTGTGTGTGTGTGACTTTTTAGAGCCTCCTTTTTTGGAGGCATTTCCCCTTCTCCCTCTGCAGTCAGGAAACGATGACAGTCAGATCCTGTCTTGCTAGGCCTCATTATTGGCCCACTGACCCGGTGCTTTAGGGTAATTGTGTTTGCCTGAGCCAAAAGAGTGACTGAATGATCCTCTAGGGCCCCGTTTCCATACAACACTTATACTTGAAAATTGCAAGAGTGGTTGTAGTGAAATAATGAAAGAACACCTCGGAAATTTTTAACATCCTTTCAAAGAAATACAAGGAGCTCTTGGTGATCACAGAGCCGGCCGCCTACCCTACATCTCAGCTCTGCTAACAAATTTGGTCTACGTGCTTAATAAGTATTGATAAATAATAGTGTGTTTTGATGGATTCTTTATGCTATAAAATAATCTGTTAGGTATCAGGGATGATTTTTTCTTCAGCACTAGATTGGTTATATATGATGTATTTGTCTGCCTCCCAGAGACTTAATGATTGTTGTCTAGAAGTGGTTGGAACATGTCACAGTGGGTACGTTATTGAAGTCTGCAGACCTGGACTCAACTGCTTTGTAGCAAGGCCGCCTTCACAGGCTGCATCTTCTTTCAATGCTTCAGTGTTTGCATCTTTAAAGTAGGATTACCAGTCCACCCGGGGAAACATGTTTGTTTAACAATCAAGCCAGCTAGCATATTTGGTTATCTGTGTAGCTCACGAGTTGCTATGCTAACAAGGAAAACTAGGATGACCCTTAATATATTCTTTTGCCATTCATTTATTCATCTCAGCAAATGTCTCCTCAGTTGTTTTCCAGAGTTCAGTTTATACTAAACAAATCTGGCAGGCGCAGGTCAGTTGGTAGTATGGGGTAGGCCCTGTTGGAACCCACAAGTACAGTCATTGACTTGTTCCTTACTTCTCCCCCAAGATTGCTCCAGAGCCTTACTCCACCTCACCCTCCACAGGGGTTCTTGCTGTCAGGTTTCTTGCATGGAGCCTGTTGCACAGGGACATATTCGATTAGTTTATTCAGTTTTAACTTTATTTATTTATTTATTTATTTATTTATTTATTTATTTATTTTCAGTTTTAACTTTATATTATTGGTTCCACTGGCAGATTGGATCCTACACATGCATGCCTCACCATAGACACAATACATACAATATACAATTTGAGAGCTGAAAAATGTTTTGCAATCCATTTAATCTTTGTCTTTAATCTTTATTCTTTTTTTTTTTTTTTTTTAGATTTTATTTATTTTAGAGAAGGGGAGAGAGCAAGGGGAGGGACAAAAGGAGAAGGAGAGAGAGAGAAACTCAGGCCGATTCCCGCTGAGCACAGAGCCCACTCAGGGCTCCATCTCAGGCTCCTGAGATCACAACCCAAACTGATAACAAGTCAGCCACTTAAAGGACTGAGGCAACAGGCATCCCCCTCTTACTGTTCTTAATCTCTTTCTCCTCATTCTTCATCTCCCAGTCAAGTGGTTTTCACTTTACCTATAACAGAAATGAGTTGATTCTGGACAACATTGTTTGGGTCTTTTAAGGCATAGGGCTGTGAAAATAAATAGAAGTGGAAGGGCGTGTGACACAACTCCCATATTTGTGCATTGTGTTTTACATTCTCAACCTCCTTCCTTTTCCCTCTACCCTCAGGAGATGTGAAAGATTCCTGGAAGACCACCAAGGACAAGGACCAGGTTGTTACTCCCCAGCCCAATTTTATGCAAATAACGAATGCAGCAGCATGATTATTTGTCCTCTTTTTGTACATGCAAACAGTAAAATTAAGGTCTTTGGAGCCAGTTCTTTAAGAAAGCTGCTTCAGTGCACCTCAGTTCAGAGCCATTCAATAACATGTACATGCTTTAAAGTGTGTGGATTATCTCTGTGTCCATCAGCTCATTCTCATGCTCGCAAAACTCCTTTGTGGGTGGGTATTTGGTCGCATTTTACAGATGTGGAGATTGATTGTTAGAGGGTTGTTAAACAGCTATTACCAATAAGAACTAAGAACCAGGAGTCAGATCCATCCTTTCTGTCTTAAAACCCTCTTTCCTTCACTTGTTATAAGCTCTAATATTAAGCGTCATAAGACTTTTTGCCCTTCCCAGCATGAAGTAGGTTTCCAAAGATGCGGTGTGTGTGTGTGTGTGTGTGTGTGGTGTGTTTGAATAGACTTTAATTTTCAGAGTAGTTTAAAGCTTATAGCAAAATTGAGCAGAAAGTTTTTCAGAGTCTCCTGCCTACACACACACACACACAAACACAAACACACCCTACCCTACTGTCACATCTCAACACCAGACTAGTGCATTTGTTATAACTGAAGAACCTACACTGACTCATCATAATCCCCTAGGTCCATAGTTTACATTAGGGCTCACTCCTGGAGTTGTGCATTCTGTGCATTTGGAAGAGATGTATAATGGCATTTATCCACCATTATAGTATCATACAGAATAGTTTGCTAAAAATCCTCTGGACTTCACCTGTTCATCCCTTCTTCCCCCAGCCTCTGGCAACCACTCATGTTTTTGCTATCTCTATGGTTTTGCCTTTCCCAGGATGTCCTATAATTGGAAGTGTACATTATGTAGCCATTTCAGATGAGCTTCTTTCACTTCATAATATGTGTTTAAGTTTCCCACGTGTCTTTTCATGGCTTCATAGCTCGTTTCTTTTTAGTATGAAAAAAATATCCCACTGTCTGAATGTACCACAGCTTGTTCATCCAATCACCTATTCAAGAATCATCTTGTTTGTGTCCAGGTTTTGGCACTTATGAATAAAGCTGATGTAAACACCTATGTGCAGGTTTTTGTGTGTGGACAGGAGTTTTAACTCCTATGGATAAATACCAAGGAGTGTGATTGTTAGATTTTATGGTAAGAGTTTGTTTTGTAGGAAATTGTCAAACTCTTTTAGTGTGGCCATACCATTTTGCATTTTCAGAGCAATAAATGAGAGTTCCTGTTGCTCTATATTCTGGACGGTATTTGGTGTTCTTAGTGTTTTGGATTATGACCAATCTAATAGGTGTGTGGTATGTCTCATTGTTGTTTTAATTTGCAATTCCCTAATAACATTGGATGTTTAACATCTTTCCATATGCTTATTTGCTCTCTGTATACCTCCTTTTGTGATGTATCTGTTTAGGTCTTTTTCAGTTGTCAGGTCGTCCATTGTCTTACTGTTGTGTTCTATGAGGTTTTTGTATATTTTGGATAACGGTCTTTTATCAGATATGTCTTTTGCAAATATGTTCTCCCCATCTGTGGCTTGTCTTCTCATCCTCCTGACAAAGAAAAATTCTCGACCAGCCATATCTGCTACAATTTGCTACTCTCTATGACACGTCTTGCAATAGGTTTAAGAGATTAATTTGAGAGCAGCTGGTTTTTCATAGGAACTATATTCCTTTGTCTTTCTTTTTGTAATAGAAAGCAGCCTTGGGGAGGACACAAGAATATTCTGATGCTTAGTGAATACTTGATCTTTTTTTTTAACTCTTAAATAAAATTTTTGACTATTATTGCAGTGCACTTGTACACACATGCTGACATTTCAACACCTGCTATTAGTGAAGCTAGAAAGAGCGGGGAGAGAAAGGAAAAAGGAAGAATCATTGGCTCAATCCTCTACTTATGTGAAACAATAACAGTATTTAAATAATTTCTCTCAGTTATGCAGGCATGGTGCTTGTTTATTTCTTCCTAAAATGTGAGCTCCCTGAGAGGAAGGGATTTATCTCATAGAATCTAAGAGTGCCCAGCAGGGAATAGACATTTAAGCAATGTTAGTTGAGTTAAACTGGCTAGCTTTATTTATTCTGAGATGATATGGCGTCACTGGGCTTTTTCTCACCATCTCTATCTCAATGGGCTCAATTGGCACAAAAGCTTAGAAGAATTTGAGGGAGCCAGATGGGTGGTGGGTACTATGCATTCTCCGAGTTTTAGTTCTTTCATTGCATGTACTTGGAAATCCTTCCTGCTGGCAAGGTTATGTAAGCGATGGAGGACTGATGGATCAATTAATATTTGTTTCACTCATGTTTGTTTTTATTGTTCTGAAAAGCATAATAGAAAAATCCAGCTTAATGAGATAACACATAGAGAAGAAAAACTTTGAAAATTGCACTCACTATTTAAAGGTTAATATTACTGTAGCTGTTAATAATCTCAAACATTTTATTAAAAACCCAATGTTTAATTACATAAAGAGCTTCTCATTGCCTCTCCCATCCCCCCTTCCTATATCCCTCCCCCACGATGCAGACACAAAAATCAAAGCTATTTAGGGATGTGTGAATCAGCATATCGCCTATATCTGATTTATCTCTGCACAGTGCATACATTCCTGAATTTCTCAAAAGCATGTGACTTTCAAGAATTCTTTAAATATGTAAATAATATTATAAAGCCCCTGATGAATTCGAAACACACTGTTATTCTGGATGGCTAAGTGATGCAAAGAAAGGCTCATATTCCCTGCTGAATTACCCATTTCACATGTTACATTAATAAACATCAGTCTGCTTGCAAGAATCATGTGTTATCTGAATTTAATGAACTTCTGAACTGAACAGAATGCATCTAATTGACAAGGTATCATCAAACAGAGCAAAAGACAGTACAAGTCCCTTGAAGAAGCAAAGAGAAAGGAGAAGCAAGGGGGAGAAAAAAAATACCCAGGCAGACTGTGGGAGGTGGGGGGGGTGCAGATCACTGGGAGGCATCTCTATTGGAACATGAGGCTGTGTTGTGGACATCCTCTTCTTGTATATTGTGCAGGCATTTTCAGATCGGGATGATTAAAGGGCCTCAGTGTCTCTGGCTTTTAAGCTTTACATTTCCTTTAATTACACTACACAAACTCAGAAAGGAGTAGAGGAGCCTTCCATAAAAGATAATCCACAGTAAAGATTTCAAGCTGTTAGGTAAATGAAATGTTTCCATGGGAGAGTCTTTTTTTTTTTAACCTTCTAAAACTCTTTGCACCCAATAAATTAAAGACAAACCCTCTCAAGCAAGTTTTTGCTATTTTTCCTACCCTCTTCTGTCTTATTAAGTATCAAGCATGTCACTGCTTAAAACGGAAGCAAGTAGGGTGCGTCTTACACTTGGAGTGTGTGCACAAGGCAAATATTACACATATATTCAGAACACAATGCTATGGCACTGTTTTCTGATGCAATAAGAAAAGCTATCATGATGGGGAGTCTGCTTCTCCCTCTCACTCTTCCTATTAAATAAGTAAAATATTTTTTTTAAAAGGAAAGCTATCATGAGTGGGAAAAAAAAGCAAAATATTGTCATTTGTATCTTCTGGATGATGTTTCCAAAACTATAATTGGGACAAATAATTTTGTAAGGTATTGTAGTGGAATTGGCTGTAGAATTTATACCATTAAGTGTTACCTGCTATGCACACTAAATCCATTACAAACCACGTATCGCCACATGCCATGCTGAGACAGAGTGGCAGGGAGGGCAGAGCAGGAACATTTTGTTTTCGGGTGCCAGCTTGCCTGAGAGCCTTTTCAGATCCTAGAGCTAAAAGTGAATGTACCTTCTCTGAATTCCTGTGCCCTTAATCATACACCTTTAATGGAAGTTTTAATCTTCTGCTTTATATTAAAATTATTTGTGTGTCTTAGCACCCTTCATAGATGTAAAGCTCTGTGAAAATGAATTTTTTACTGACTCATTTTGGTATGCTGCTAAGTGCATAAAAACTGGATGGTGTCCCATAGCCTTATTAGAATGAATGAACAAACAACATCATCACACAAGGTGTTTCAAGTTGACCTATTTATTTGACTATCAAGGGACTTCTGCATTTGTTAAAACAACTGAAGCTTAGGTTCTGTGTATTCTAACACTTTCATATACTCAGTGGCCTGCTCAAGAAAGTTTCTAAAGTTTTACTTTGACTTGCCATTTGAGAAAGAGAGAGAAATAGAGGAGAGAGAATTGTTTGTGTGTTTGGATGTGTGCATATGTGTGTGTGTGTGTGTGTGAGAGAGAGAGAGAGAGAGAGAGAGAGCCCATTGACCCATTGGTTCAGTCTTCTAGTTCTGCAAAACAACCAAAATGTTTAAATAATTTTAAGACTGTCAGTATCTTCCATTTTGTGTTAGTGATCTTATTGATCAAAGATTGAATTTGTGTGTGAAAAGTGTATTAGTCAGGGTTTAGAGAAACAGATCAGTAGGATATGCATGTGTATACGTGTGTGTAGATATATACGTATACATGTGTGTGTATATATATATATATGTATGTATGTATGTATGTATGTATGTATATGTATCCAGATTTATCATAGAAATTGTCTCAAGCAATTACGGAGACTGAGAAGTCCCACAGTTTGCCATCTGTAAGCTGGAGACCCAGGAGAGCTAGCTGGTAGGTGTAACTAAGTCAGAGTCCAAAGGTCTGAGATTCAGGGTAGAGGGGGTCGTGGGGTTGGTAGGAAGGACAGGTGGTGCCTGTCTAGGTCTGAAAGCGTGAGAACCGGAAGCGGTGATGCCAGAGGGCGTAAGATAGAGGCTCCAGCTTCCATGGAAAGCAAATTCACCCTTCCTCCACATTTCTGTTCCATTCAGGGGATTGGATGATGCCCACCCTCATTGGGGAAAACAGATCTTTCTTACTCAGTCTGCTGATTCAAATGCTACTGTCTTCTGGAGACACCTTCACAGACACACCCAGAAGTAGTGTTTTCCCAGCTATCTGGCATCCCTTAGCCCAGTCAAGTTAACACATAAGTTAAACATCACAATAACTGTAGGAATATTACTGGGGATCAAGATTATGGAAAAGAGTGGAGAGTAAATTAAGATATAGTCTACAGTGCTGTTTTTCAACTTGTGCTATTCACGATTAGGGCAAAGAGAGTTCCCCATTTTTTTGGCCGTGTCCAGTGCACAGCAGGACATGAGTATGCCTGGTCTCTACTCAACTAAATGCCATTAGCACCTCCCCGCACACACATTGTTAGAGCCGAAAACACCCCTAGTGCATTAAACCCCCTGGAGGACATCCTCTCATTCCCCCATCTTTTGAGAACCACTGTCTAGATCTATGGTCCACTAAGACTGTGATTCAGGGTTGCCTGAGGATTGTGTACTGTTTCTCTCTTTCCTCTAATGCCTCAAGTTCAGATTTTGCTGCCCTGTGCCCTGTTTGCCCTACATAACTACCATTTAGTGAAATTGCATATGCTGAAGATTGTTGTGAAGGGGTGTGCTGCTTGTCTTTGCTGAAAATTGTTAATCTCTAGAAAATGTAGAATTTACAGATAATCTGAAGGGTAGGATTTTAGGGCAAAGGAAAGAAGGGTTCTGGTAAATCACTTTATTTTCATCACATTTCCTACAAATCATGTTTGAGTCGTTACTGTTTTATTAGAAAATTGTAATTTCCTCTCCAACCATAGCCAACGTATTATTTTGTTTCTAAATACAATTTTAAAAATACATGTCTTGAGGCCAACTTGTCTTTTCCTTTGTAACATGGATCAGTTTTGTTGAAGAGGTGGGGAACTACAAATTTTGCATTTAGTGCATAATTTTTTCTTAGCCTCTGCCTTATTTGGCGGGCTCTGACCCATCCTATAATTCCACAATTAATGTTTTAGCAGAAATGCAGTCATTTACATTTATCCTTCTAAGATTTCATCATTCTTATTTATCTATCCAGTTGTTTCATCTCAGAATGTCAACATTGCCAGACACTATCAAATGCTGGCCAATTCATTCATAAGTGGGTGAATAAGATAAGTGTCCTGACTTAAGAAGCTTATAAATTAAGCATCATAATGCTAGTAACATTTCTGTAGTGTTAGTAAATATTTCTGTAGTGTTTTGTACCTTACAAGGGCAAAATCATCTATTTCTGTTTGTATCCAGGAGACCTGAGAACACATTTTTTATTTCACCATTTACTCACTTCTTTTTGATCCAGTGACTCTCTGAAGTATCGTATTATCAACCCATCCTTACAGGTATGGAACTTGAAAGGTTCACAGCCTTGTCTATAGTCACATGAGTTAACCTATATACCTTTCAACTAGTAAGATTCCTCAAAGCAGTATGGCTTTAGTAGAAAGAATAGGGAACTTATTACAAGTCAGGATGGGATCAACCTCAGGCACTCTCTGGGATATGCAAACTTAGGTAAGGGGCTTAATTCTGAACACAGCATTCTCTTATTTGGTAAAGAGAGTATACCTCCCAGATCTCTAGAATAGTGGTTTTTCAGCAGGAGAGGGGAATGTGTTTGAGTGGTGAGACTATCACATATTCAGTAGTCCTTGAATAACTATCTCTGAGTGCCTACTATGTGCCAGTCATTCTGTTAGGCATTGGAGATACAGTATTGAACATCATGGTCAAATATGTGTGCCTCCTGGGCACTTATATTTGGATGGTATTATGTTATGGCCCCAGCTTTTCAAAGGAAATAGTACCTAGTACCTTGCCAAAATTCTAAAATCTTCACTCTACTCTCTTTCAACCCACCCACTCTACTTAAGAAGTCTTCAAAGGGAGGCCACTATTTACAGTGATTGCATGTTATATCCCTCAGGTGTGCCCGCATATTAAAACTATTGATAAACGTGATCATCACAAGTTTTTCTTGAGATTTTCTGAAGACTCATGTCCATTATTTGTGAATGAACAAAATGAACATTTTGTTCTAATCACAGAAGATTGTTTTAAATGTAGAAAAATCTCTTGAAATTGAAATTGAAGGTGAGCAAAACCTTTCCCTTCATTTAATCATAAAGTGAATTAGGCTGAGGTATGAACTTTAAGTATTGAGATAGGTCCTTCTGCTTTGGACACCTGCCACCCTGACAACTCTGTGCAGCAGTTATTGATAAGCGCATTTTCCAGATTCGGCAACTGAGGCTCAGAGATGCTATGGAGCCAATTAGTAGGGGAGTTGAAATTAAGTCTTAAGGCTCCCAACCAGCCACCCAGTGCTACATGTGTGTTCTCTCGGGACACAGATCATTTGTGACCTGTTGACAGAGAATGAGTTTGTCCACTGTGTTAACTAGGAAAGTTTTCGTGGCTGTTCTCTTCTCATGTTCTTAATATCAATTTAAAACACATACAGGAATCTGAAAAGAGAATTTCTGAAGAATGTGTGCAGTTCTTATTTCAAAGAAAAGATAGACTTCTCTCGATAAAGCCTTGATGGTGGCAAATTTAGACAAGAATGGAAAGCAAAACAGCCTACTCAAGGTTAGACAGTGACTCGAGTCATTCTATGCACTTAAAACAATATTTAGGATGACCCTATGTAAACTCACATTATCACTTAAAAGCCAGTATAAAAATACTACCCATCTGCTGTGCTAGTCCTGCTGCTGCTTGCCACATTCCTCTGACAAGCTGTTACCTCAGTATAGAGAGAGAGTATACATTTTGGAATCCGGAGTTTGAGTTTGAAAAAAAATGGTATCTGGTACATATGGACTAGATTCTGTTCTTCCAAATGTAGATTTGTAACCTCATTTATTCTTAAAGATGATGTGTTAAATTAGGGTGTTTTTTTTTCTATTTCCTCTTTTTTTTTGACTCTGAAGATGGAAACTCTTATAATTTTATGCCTGTGACATGAACAATGTACAATGGGAAGTCATTTAGTTCACACCCGCCATGTGATGTGCAGAGTGGGTGTGGGGAGGTGTTTATAGCAAACACCATGTCTAAGTTCTCAGCCGCCCTCCATGGCGTGGTTGCTCTGTGAACTGTGTAACTTCTCAGGTATTAAAGATTTACCGGATGACTGAGGAAGTGCAGTACGTGTTATCACTTCCCAACAAATAATTGTCAGTGCGGAATGACTCTTCATTCCAGAATTACCAGCGGCACTGGAATAGCCAAGAAATCTCCTCCTTAAATGGGTATATGAGCATGAGAGGCAAGACTGGAAGTTAGATCCCTGGGGCTCCTACTTCCCTCTCAGAGGCATAAGTTTTTGGACGATGCCTTTAGCTAGGATCACAGTCTGGCCCAGAAGTGCAAATTGCCGAGTGACTTGCTGTTTTTCCAGGAGACAGTTGCTTCCGCTTTTTGTGCCAACTCCCAAGAAATATCCAAAAGTAAAAAATAACAGGAGCAGCAATGTGTGATCTTCCTTGATATTTATTATTAACATTTTCTCCAAGATTTTTCTCGAAATTCTTTTTGATAAGTATCACCTGCTACTTTGCTCAAACATTCTCACATTTCTTTCATTTCTTCACTTTACAAATATTTCTTCAAGATCATTCTTTGCAAGACCCTGAGTTAGGAGTACCAAATAGGAACATGAGTCCAGCAGAATATAAAAATGGTGTAGAGGCTACTAGAGAAGGAGCATGTGAACGTGTAATTTTAGGGAAACTGAGAAGTAGGGAGCCTTTTGATAATGGACAGTACCAATGAGATTATGATACGGAGGAGGCCATGTCAAATTCCAAGTCTGCCCTCAGGTGATAGTAGAATCTTACCTGCTCACAGCATGCAGCATATGAAGTTAGATTATTGATGTTAAAAGACATATCCTAAATCCTCTAGTCAAAGCTCCTTGTATACAGATGAGAGAAACGAGAGTCTGTGCGAGGAAGAGATTTGCCAAAGGTCATGTAGAAGTTTAACATGATTTAATACAAAACCCAGGATGGCAACCTAGGTTTGTCATCATTCAAGGCAAAGTCTTTCCACTCTTTTAGTTTTGTATTTGTGTCCACAGTTACCCAAGGCTACTTCAGGCCAGCCATTGGGGTTTGAACCAATTCCAGATGAGGGCATTTTTGAGACAGAGATCGCCTGTTGAACTAAACTCACCTCCATGTTGGCACACACATTACTTCCTCTCCCCCTTTATAATTTTGCTATTGGATCTAACCCATGTGGTTGGTGCTAAGGTTTTGACCACAAACATATTTGAAGATTATACTTATTTTTGGATGCAGCCTCCTTTGCCTCCAAAGTGGGTAGGGTTGGGTACAGGAGGCAGGAGGGAAATCAAGAGATTCTGAACTCTCATATTTCATGGCAACAGGCTATCTCTTTTGCCGGGTACCATTATTAATGCTGTCCCCACTGCCATCCTAAGCCTTCTGTAATTGTCTTCATGGCCTTGGCTTCCACTGTTGCTCAGTGTCAGTTATGTGTTTCTAATCTAATGGATGAATTTCACCCCCCTCCCATATTCCACATAGGTCGCCTTTTCTCCACATATTTGTTCATGCAGTTTAGCTCCTCCTGGATTGCTCTCTCCACCTTTTAAAATCCTTCCAATTTTTAAGTCTCAGATCAAGTACCTCCCAGCTTAAAATGGCTCTGCCTTTTTTATGTCATTTATGAAATCCTGCCTTGGATTATAGTTATTATACTGACACGGTATTGAAAACTTAAAAAGAGAAATAGTTTGTATTCACAGTGACTGTCCCTCTAGGACATAGCACTGCCTCTTTCACTTAATAATAATATGAGGAATAAATTATTTTCACCTAATATTCCTTGCCCCTAAGAATTTCACATGACTCCCTTTGCAATCAAGTTAAAAACTATAAAAGTTGACATCTAGATGTGTTGGCAGAGCTGTCAGCCTTTCTTCAGTTTATCACATTTCAATATTTACTTTATTGAAATAGAAAAAAAATTAAAAAAAAACACCAGCCATTTTCTCTACAGAAAGCACAAATGCAACTGATCAATGCCTCTACCACCTCCCCCTCACATTAGTAATATGAAGCAATATCTTCACGTAATAAAAGGAGACAATCTTTTGTTAATATTAATTAAAGTTTATCCCATTGCCCCCTTCACCAGCATATTCATGAATTCTAAGAATCTGGTGTAGATCCACTCTTCAAACTTCAGTAACAATGGTCCAAAATAGGTCAGGGAGCCCTGATCAGTGTTGAATCTTGTAGCGTCTTCATTAGAACTGCCCTATTAGGCAATGGGAAATGAAGCGATGTGTTCCAAAACTGTAAATTTCATGCCACCTGAAATGAAAATTGGTCAAGAGGGTCATTGAGGCTCCATGCATCATAAGTAGAATAGTAAGGATTTTGGATTGATGTCATTGCTAATAATAAATCAAGTGTTCTTAGCCTTCTTCTTCTAGGTGATAACTAGTATTACAGACCTCAGTGGCTAATCTGATTCCAGTCTCTTGGAGGGGTGTCTTTGATCTTCCAGCTTCTTAGAGTTTGTGTAATTTTTTTATCTAATCATAGGTGTACCCTTAATTTCCTATTTGGACTCTTAATGCAGAGTACCACAGTGCCTCACACGTAGTTGACACTCAATATGGTTTGAATGAATGAATGTCCTCACAGCAGTGGAATTTGATTTAGTTCATTGGTTGAATGCCTTGAATGCTGCTGCCATCCCTACTTTCCATGTCTACCTTCTTCTATCCCTCAAGGAACTACTCCAGAATTTATTGACTTCTACCATGTGGTAGGTATCCTCCTAATTGCCACAGTGTTCACCCTGGCAGTGAACAAAATAAACCCTGTTCTCGTGAAGCTTAAATTCCAGAGGGTAGAGAAGGACAATTAGTAATAATAACAACAGTAAGGGGATCCCTGGGTGGCGCAGCAGTTTAGCGCCTGCCTTTGGCCCAGGGCGCGATCCTGGAGACCCGGGATCGAATCCCACGTCGGGCTCCCAATGCGTGGAGCCTGCTTCTCTCTCTGCCTGTGTCTCTGCCTCTCTCTCTCTCACTGTGTGCCTATCATAAATGAATAAAAATTTTAAAAAAAGGAATATATATTTAAAAAAAATAACAACAGTAAGCAGTGGGTTCAATGCTAATAAGTACGAGGAAGAAAAATAAAGAATAAGAAGATGGAGTACAGATGCAGTGGGATAGGTTGTGGAAGTGCTGTTTTGATTAGATGTCATCTGACTGAGCCTGAAATGAAGTATACATTGTATGAAGGATCTGGGGAAGAGCTTTCCAGGCCAAGGAACAGAAAAGCAAGAATCTGAGGCATAGGCATGTTTGAAATATGCAGGGACAAGAGAGGCCAAGTGGAGAGGAGTGGCAGGAGATGAGCTTGGAGAGGTAGCCAAGAACCAGATGCCGCAGGGTTTTATAAGGCAGGCTAAGAACGTGGATTTTATGCTGAGTGAATTGAAAAGACATCAGCTGACTGAGTTTTTTAAAGGGATGACTGGGAGCTCTCTGGACCATAGACTGTAGGGGTAAGGCCAGAAGCAGGAAAGCAGTTGAGAGGCTGTTATAGCAGACTAGGGGAGAGCTGATGGTGTCATGGACCAAGGTGGTAGCTGACGTACTCATATACTGGATATATTTCAGAGGTTGACAGGATTTGCCAGTGGACAGGGTGTGGAGTGGGAGAGACAGAGAGATATCGAAGATGTCACCCCTTTCCATGTGCAGCAGGCTGGCATCTTATTCTGAGCTTCTGTTGTATTTTTCTAAAGATGCTTACGATGACTAACCATTCTCCATCTACTATTGTCAATATTGAGTTTTGGAAAACCTCTGGGATAAGATATAGCTATGGCACCCAGACACCCTATATTAAAGCTCACATAGTAGTCTTGTCTCTGTACCACATACTCCCGCGTGGACTGGGTTTCACTTGTGTCTTTTGATTCTGCACATGATATATAGCATGTCTTTTGCATGTAGAGGTGCAATAAATATCCCGTGAAAGAAGGAATTAATTTCAATACCCATGTGTCATCTAGTTTTCAAAAGAGACGCTTGGTAATCTGCCCGTGCCAAACATGATTTTCCTTCTGAGGTGGAGATAGCCTAATTAACACTTTTATTAAGCACGTATATGCACATGCATGTGTGCCTGTATGTGTTTGTGTGTGTGTGGATGTGGATTTAAATAAAGATAATGACTTTGTCCAAAGTGATCAAGAGGCAGTTACTTTAAAATAAAAAAAAAAAAATTCTACTAAGTCTCTCCTGTTCCTTATTTGCATATGAATGTAACTGGCATGGTGGGGTTGGCCCATTCTCTCCTAAAAGCAAATTTAGACAAATTACTGCCATAGGTCCCCACATGCAGTGGAAGTACAGCGCCCTTCATGCCCAGAATGGCCCTAATACTGGAGGTAGCATTTGAATGTAACATTGACTAATTATTTCACCGTAAGTGACAGCTCTGAACATTGTGCTGTTTTTGCATCATTTACTGCATTTGTGGGATATCTAATTATGAAAAAAAAAAGTATTCTTCAGTGGCCCTAGCAACATTGCCACAGAAGAGAAAGAACACATTCTGTGCAAAACAGTGTTTAAATAGAAGTGCTTGAGAATCCTCCATTAATCTTCATTTTTGCATTTTGAATGCTTCCCTGCTCGCACTTTAGGTATCAAGGGACTGAATGAGTCTGAACTGACTGTACAAGAATTTAAGTAAGAACTGGGAGGAGCAGAAATGAGGAAGCTATTTGCATTCCTGGAAGGCAGAACTCAGGTTTATTATAATCTTTCATGGTTCTAATAAAAGAGAGTCTGTTTTCCAAATGCTGTTTATAGTGAGCTTTTTGTCTGTAACTTTTAAATGAGACAATTTCTTTTGTTTAAACAACGTTTTTGTTGTTGTTTTTGTTTTTGTTTTTTTAATCACCCATTGCAGAAATACATGAAAGGAAAAGTAGAAGGGCTCTCGTATTCCCTCCACTCCCCAGGGCTCACCTGCTGAGTTTGGCGCTTAGTCTTCCAGGCTCTTATTTTGTTTTCCTTTATATGACTTTTTTTGATGGATTGTTGTTTTGTTGCTGTATTTGTTGCTACTGTGTGGAGATAGTCCAAAGATGCCAGGAAAACTGCTGTTTGCCTTTTTGCCTGCTCCTCACATTTTGAGTGTGTGCCGACAGGGGGTGGAGAGTGATTTTACTGGCGCCATTTTTGTTTCTGTTTGCTGTTGCCCACTGGTCCTGAGCTTCAGGCAGACGCAGAACACGTGTTTCCATCTCCCCTCCCTCCATACCTCTGATGGCTTTGTGCCTTCACTACTCTTGAATCACCTCTTCTTTCCACAGAAAACTTGATTCATTGTCTTCTCTGCTTTGAAAACATCTTCTTGGCTTGCTCTCTGAGCTGCCTAAGTGAGTAGCGTGTTTTCTTTTCTAATCATCTGGACCCTGGAAAGAGAGGAACTGGAGGAATAAAGTGGATGCAATATATGAATCACCATATACCTCAGTAGCTCAAACTTCTTCCCTTGACGTTTTAATTTCTATATCCAAGGGTAGAGCTAAGTTCACTTTTTATTTTGTTTTTCTTGTTTGTTTGTTTGTTCTGCTTCCATTCAGCACTCCTTTACTGAGAATCCTCAAGCTGTCTTAAGCCCCATCCAAGCCCCATGCAACATGGTGTGTCTGTTCACGTAGAGAAAATGAAATAACATATAAATAACATTCCTGTGAGTAATAAGTATGCTGAGGGAGGTACAAGTAAAGCAACCTGTGGCGGTTCAGTGAGAGAAAGCTCATTTCTAGCTAGAAGTTCATTTTGAGTTTGCCAAATTTATGATAATGCCCTCTTTTATTATTTTTACTCTGAGAGCCTCTGTGAGTTGATCAGTTTATATTACCTCTTGAACGATTGAGGGCCCTACACATGAAAATGAACAAACAAGAAACCACTATGGAATAGTGTCAAGGGAAGATGAAGACGTGTTCACTCATGTCAACATTTGTATAAATTATTAATGATTTATAAATGATTGGGTAACACACAGCCTCCATAATTAATGGACATAGCACATTTTCTATGATACTTTTTCATTTTGAATTAGCTTTGACCATATCGATGATGATTAGACTTACGTTTTCCATCTCCCTGAGGCTTTTAAAACATCATGAGGGGAAGCCATTTAGCAGAATTTACTTACAGTTAAGGGTTAATTTAACCCACTGATCCCCATGATTCTAATTCTGAAGCTGTGGTTCTGATTCTGTGCACTTTCCTGCCCCTGCTGACATTAAAAAAAAAAAATCTACTGGTTTGTTGCTTCTCCATATTGAGGACTGGAAAAGAAAACTTAGTATGCTCCACTGAAACTGGAGGAGTCAAGTGGGGTGGGGAGGCTGTTTATTGGAGTGAATGAAAAGAGACAGATTGGAATATGGCCAAAACCAACACCCAATCTCTTGAGAAAAATTAAAGCCTTTTTTTTTTTTTGGTAATTATTTTTTTTTCTTTGTCTTACCTTCAAAGAAGATTGAGTAAGGTTCAGTCTCCTCAGGAGATAATTCAAGAAATACACCCTTGGGTCATTTGCATCTCATTCCCACGTAGTGTGGAGAAGAACATTCCCTACCCATTATAGCCATGGGCATGTCCTAGCAAATACAACAGCAGCCCTCTGGAATATATTATTGAACTCTGGGTTTACTGAATTCTCCTGAAAGCACTTTTTATTGAATTGGCTCATTCTGAACCGCTCATATGTGGTTCAACATTTATATAGTACATCTGGGGACACTACGGGTACCAGAGCTTACAAAAATGTAGCTGGGAACTTTTTAACGCCTAATTTTGGCTCCGAGGAGTTCCCAACTTTGAAGCTCCTAATAAATCTTTCTTTCTACCACTGTTCAGCTCATTGTTTCCCAACTTTTTTCTGTGAAAAATTAGGGTAAATTTTTACTGTTTTGTGCTTGCTTTCTTTCCCTTCTCTCTTCTCACTTTTCATTCACAGTAGAAATGGCTTGGCTTTCCTCCCTCTTCTCCATCCTGCCTTTAATACACAGGAATGCATAATCTTTTAGCCTACCACAATATAATTTAAATTCGGAAACTTTTTATTTATAGACCTCAGTTGGTTTTGTTGACACAGTTGTGTCCAAGTCCTGAATGAACTTAATCCCTTACTTTTATGAAGGGGAGGAAAAAAAGCTAATATAAGGTGAGTGGCGAGGGGGCCACAGACATCGGGCTAGGCTTCTTCTTACACAATTTCTCATTTAATCCTTATGGGGACCCTGCTAAGGATGGATTACCATTGTACTTTGCATATGGATCTCAAACCCAGAGATATTAAACACCTTGCCTGAGGATGAGTGGCATAGCTGAGCTTTGAATTCCGTTATATCTGACTTCAAAGTCCATGCTCTTTCCACCTCATGGAAAACCTTCAGAGGTTATGACATGTTTATTACTTCAAAATTTATAATCCCAGACCATACATGAGTCCTTAAGCAATTAGAGGTGAGTAAATGAAATAATAGTGTTATGCTATAGAAGGTAATGACAATACATCTTGGTGCCATTCTGATCCTGGGCTGTTTAGCATTATGACGAGTGTGAAGCCATTGGAGTAATCCAGAGTATTTTTAAGCAATCTCTCCATGCCTAGCATTAAGCTTAGTTATTTGTATAACATAAAAGCAGGGGGATAGTCCTTCCAGATGGTAGATAAAATGATGGAAGAGTTGAAACAGTGAAATAATTTAGATTCATTTATAGAGATGAGGCAATGTGTCAAGTCAGTGTTGGCTGGAGTATACTGAGAAGGTGCCACACGTGTGTGTGTAAGGCGGGTACATTGTAACCAGGCCTAAGGGAGGATAAGATCTGAACAGGTAGCCTAGTCTCCACTTTTACCATCTGGCTTCCTTCCCTGTTCAAAAAGTCAAGCAAAAACATAAGGAGGAAGGAAGGAAGGAGAATGGAAGGAACAGAGTCAGAAAAGAGAGACTGAATAACTCAAGCAAATTGGAGACATAGCATCAAGTCTGTATTGCCTGGATCATATGTGCATGTTTGTATACAAGGAGAAAACACATCAAAAGTAGTGGTAAGATACGTAAGCTTAGAAATCAGTATACCATAATTCTGGTTCTGGCTCCACCATCGAATTATCATATAGCCTTAGGCAAATCACAGAACTCTCAGGCCCCTAATGTCCTTGTGGAATTTTAGGAATTAGGCTGTATGATCATACAGTTTTATTTCAACTCCAGCAAATTAAATGATTTTAAAGTTTTTAGTGTGCTTTGATTATCACTCATTGAATTACATGGACATACATTAACTACTTTAATATGCATCAAAGGAGGTGTACTCTTTCTCTTCAAAAATGCTGAAGGCTAACCTTGTTATAGAAAACACTCTGGAATCATACATTCAGAATTCTTAATCCTGAGTTTTCCCTCTTGTATTTTAGTGTCTGTGCTGTTATGGTCCTCCTCCTTCATTGGAAGCCAGTTTTAAGTTTTAATGATTAACCCCTTCAAAATTCTCACCCCACCCTTTTTTATTAAAGAGAAAGAGTACCAGGAGTAAAAGATTACTCATCTCTAATTCAGAATTTATCTTGACAGAGACTAGACAAAAAAAAATAATATTTTTAAGGGGAATTAAAAAGGAACATGTTGGTGAAAAAATAAGTAGCAGTCACTACCATATTCTGGTGGAATGCCATCCTTAAATATCTGTCTATTCATGAAATGCTCTAGATAAAACCCCATCTTATATTTTTTGGAAGAACACACTAAATTATTGAATCAGCTACACTTTATCCCGAGGACATGTTGCACCAACTCCCATTAAGTGTTTTTATTTGTCTACCCTGTGTATCCCCCACTTCTTAGGTGATTAAAAGTAGACATAGGATAGGCCATGGGCACCAAAGTTGAGTATAGGGCTGGACTTCAAGACAGGAATAACATATCTCAAACCCCACCCTGCCCCCCCCCCCCCGACTTTTCTAACTCTTTCTAGGGCTTATACTGTAAAGGATTTAAAACAACCACAACAAAAGTGTTTTCTCCGTTCTTTATCATATTCCTTTGTGCTTGACAAAGAAAGAAAATATGCCTTCTGTTTCAAAGTAATCATGATGGCGTATATCAACACCTGAAGTTCCTTCTCAGTCAGCAAAGGAAAACTCCTCTCTTATCTTTAAGACCAGAGTGACCTCACAGAGGCTTACACAGATGGCAGAAGATGTCATGAAGGGAGAGAGACTTGAAGGTAGCTCTCAATTTTCCTCATCTCCTGGTATCCACACCCTTGGATATGGCACTCGTCTTGAATGTGGGCCAGACCTATGATTTGCTTCTAACCAACAGACTAAAGCAAAGGTGATGGGATATACATGATTACTTGTATGAGATAATGTTGGATAAGATCATAGTGTTGTTTCATCCATCTTACAAGAATACCTCTCCCTTGGTGGCTTTAAAAAAGCAAGCTGCCATGTTGTAAGCTGCCACATGGAGAGGGCCACCAGGAAATGGGAGCTTCAGGTAGCCTGTGGCTAGAAGGAAACTGAAGCCTTCAGTCCAGCATCCTGCAGGAACTAAATTTTGCCAACAACCATGTAAACTTAAAATCAGACCATTCCCCAGTAGAACCTAATGTGAGACCACAACCCTGGCTGACATCTTGCTTACAGCCTATGCGACTCTGAGGCAGGGGACCCAGCTAAGCCTTGACTGCACTCATGGCCCACAGAGACTGAGATCATAAATGTATGTTGTTTTACCCTACTAAGTTTTTATTGTTATCCAGCAATAGGTAGCTAATAAAATCGTTATTTTAGAATCCATCAGTTTCATCTTTGATTCTCTACAAAACAGTTACTAAGGGAAAGTGGCTTGTTACCCCGTCCTCAAAACTGTGAAGGGTATTTTTTTTAAGAGCTGATTTATCCATAACTTTGTGTGGGTCATAAATGTACCTCTCAGCCTGTAGTATCTCTTCAAGGGAGATGCCCTTCAACTCTACAAGGGAATTGGTTAAGGTTGAAAATTATTCATAAATACTTTTTGAATCCAGTTGAATTATATAAAGATGAGTTCCTCTGAAAGGTTTTTTTTTTCTTAAGATTTTATTAATTTATTCACGAGAGACGCAGAGAGAGAAGCAGAGACGTAGGCAGGGAGAGAAGCAGACTCCCCACTGGGAACGCTATGCAGGACTCAATCCCAGGACCCCCGGGATCACGCCCTGAGCTGAAGGGAGAGGCTCAACCGCTGAGCCACCCAGGTGTCCCCGAAAGCTATTTTTAAATCTTCCTGTGGCTGTGTCATAGGTGACATATCAGAACTTCTGCTGGGAAATAGGGTGAGGAGATGGTTCTTCGAGCTTCTCTGTCATCTGCAAACTAGTGGAATTAAGTTAAAAATTACTAAAAGGAGTCTTAAAATGAAGCAATTATTTCACAAGATTACTCTTTAGCCTGAAGAATATGGAAGAAGCAGAGCAGGTAACCTAACTGGCCAAATGACAGAGGTGTCTGTATGAGTACTGCCTCTTCCACCATTTCCTGGGCCTGAGGGACGCCCAGTGTAATTTACTGGAAGACAGGGGTGTGACAGTATGGAAAACATAGAAGATCCTTAATACCCTGAAATAAGTGGTACACCTAAAGCACCCCAAACATGGCCCCAGTGTGGTCATGCTACTTCTGACTTCTAGGGGAGATTGCCAAACCCTCCACCAAGCTCTCTGGCATTTCATTAGTCACTCAACCAACTAGAAGAGAATGAGGGCTTTATGAAGTTCTTAACTTATATTGCATCATTCTAGCTTTTGCTGCAACATCATCAAAGCAAGCCCCCCCTCTTTGGAGCCTCAGTTTCCATCGTGGTGCTGTTTTACAGCATTTTCTCCTCAATTCCAAATGAACAAGTGAATGAATGAGCAAATGAGGATGCTTTAAATGCTATTATAGCGAGCCAGTCTCTTCTTGAGGGATGTTGCATTGGATGTAGCTATATATAGCTCAGATTTATTTTTATGGGTTAAGCATTTTGTTAAACCATTCCTAAAATATTTCTGAGTGGGTCTCCCCAAAGAATGGGGGAAATCAATTGGACTGTAACCTAACCAGGGAAGTATTGATTATTTTCTGGGCTTAGAGTATGTCATATAGTGCTGCCTAACCAGTGAGCAGAGAACCCCTGAAGGTTATAAAGACTTGTCCAAGGACACATAGTTCAAGTACAGCAGGAAAGACATAAAAATCCTAGTCTTTCTGGTTCTAAACTTTATCCTCATCCCATTATACACATACCTGTATTTAGCAGACATTTTCCACGTACTGCCTCTGTTCCCTGTACAATGTTAGATATGATGAGGGATATACAGATGGATAAAGCCTAGAACTTTTCCTTATAAGGAAAAAGATAATTAAATAGGTTAACTTCTGAGTTTTATGGGAAGAAAGAAAAAATGAACAAAAAGAAGGCCAGGCTCAAGTGAGTGCAATTAGATTATAAATCTGGTGTCGTTCAGTATATTGACCTTTTTAAGAACTTTTCTTCAACTGAAGAGTGGGTGTTAATAATCTCTGCTTCACAGGTTAGTTGAGGAAACATGAAAAGTGGCTGGTATTTAACGGCCTTCCAGAATAAGGGTAACAACGTGGACTTTTGGGCATGTCGGATAGAGAAACCCCCAGCTAAGGGAGGTGGAGCTAGGCAGACGAAGAAGCATATGGGGTTCCATATCAATGAACCTGGACTCCAGTCACCCAGCAACATGTGGCTGCAGGCCAGCCACCAAGTGAGTAGATGCACAGCCTCCTCAAGGGGATGGAGTTTGCTGGAAGGTCCACCTCACCAGTTGGTTAAAAGCAGATAATGGCACAAGTGCAGTTATACATCAAAAAATCTGTGGGAAAATCTCACTCGATTTGTTGTTGTTGTTGGTACTCTCAAGAACCTAAAGAAGAGCCCCCTTCTCTAGGATTTTGTCCTTTCACCTGTTTTTAAAATCACGGCGTTCTTTTGCCTTGACTATGTCCACAGTAGCCAAGCAAATGAGCATTTAAGTCTTCGTCATTATCTTGCTTTAGTCTGTCAAGACATTGCATAGCCTCTGAGTGTGTGTGGTGTGTTTAATTCGTGTTAAAAATGTTTGGCTTCCATTGGGAACTGGTGAATTTGCATGTACTTGTGAAAGTGTTAAATGGACGCTCTGTGTGGTCATTGTACCCTTTTACCCGACTTTTCGCCAAAGCTTAAGTGTTTTCCTCCATCAGGCAAAATCAGTAATAGTAATAATAAACAATTGTACTGACTTTGGTGGAACCCTTATTAAAATGCATTTCACATTTCTCCCATTCCAGAGAGGCCATTCTAAGCATTTGAATCCTCTTGATGACTCGGGGTCATCCTCATGACCATCTATTATTGTGCTCTGCTAAAATTCAGTGACTTTCCTCTCCTGGCTGCTCAGGCTGTCAGCTGCCATCTCTACTCTCACTGTGCTACCTCTCACAGGCTTCCCCACCACCTTCTGATGTTTATTGGTTCTAATCTCCGGTGTGGGGAAGAAGCAGCCAAGCAGTCATTAGAGTGGTTGACGTGTATGAGTCAATAAGCACTGAATGCTCATTGCCCCCAAAGGAACACCCATCAGAGGAAGGAATGGTTTTGTTCTGATGCTTTTTAAGATCACTCTTTGATCCACACAGAGCAGAGGCTGTTCCTCCTTCTCCTTCCCCTTCATCATCCTTGTTTTGTCTCCCGACTCAGGGAAATCAGAAATGTGGGCCATGACTATATGCCTTCTTACCCTCTCCTTGGATTCTGTTCATAACTCGTAACAATTAGAGGAGTTTCAAGATTGAATCATTTCAGATGGTCTCAGTTCTCTGTGGCTTTAAGAACACGCTGATTTGAAGCCACATACTGTTGGCAGCTTTCATCCATTTATTTGGACTATCAAGCAAGAATGCTCACAATCTTTCAAAGGAAAGAAGACATCTTTATTTCCAGTTCACACCCTTCATAATAAGAAGGGTATTTGAAATAAAGCCAAAAAGCATAACTTACTTCTCGAACTTCATATTACAGATGCCTACAGTGACGGAAGAACATTTATTTTATTTTATTTTTTTTTGCTAACGCGACCTTACCCCAGATCAGCAACAGAAAATGACAGTGAAGCATTCAGACTCAAACAGCAAAAAAGAAAGGAAAGAGTCATTTGCTTACATTTGTGGGAAAGGCCTCAGCTTTCCAGAAAGCCTGTCTTTAGGAAGAAGGTAGAGCTGCAGACCCAATGCGGGAAGATGACTTATCATTTAACTCAGAAATTGTCTTTGAAAGGATCATTGTGCCATTGTTACCGAAAAGGAGCCTGTGTTATAGTTACCCAAAAATCCGGAAGTAGGGAAAAGCACATTATGAAACACAGATTTCCTTTCACTCTGGTGAATACCAGAATGTGGAGGCAGGAGAAGTGAGTTTTTTGGAAGAAGTGAGGACTTTCTGGTGTGGAGAAAATGGAGCTGAGGACGTGAGTGGGCCAGTCGTCCACCGTGGAGGGAGCAGGTGTGCTTTCCTCGTGTGCCTGGCCATGTTAGGGTACCTTCCTGTTACTCCTCTCCCCCTGCCTGGGACAGCCCTCCCTGCCCCAGGCACCATACCTTGCTCACCTCCAGGAGGCATTTATTCCCTGAGCTGCTTCTCTCCCACATGGAGGAAGTTCCATGGCATTAGACCTACACCTGTCTGAGAAGGCTTTTATCGCTGTGTACCTAGGACAACAGCAGTTTCTGTAGTGCCTCGTCTTTATGCCATCTGTAAGCTTCCTGTGGGCAGGATCTGCTTGTAGTTAATATGCTTCCCATATGGATCTGTACCCTAATGCAATACTCTACGCATGCCCTTAACCAGTGTTCAATGGGATAAAGGAAGGAGGAAGAGAGGGAGGGATGGAGGGATGAAGGCAGGGAAGGAATGAATTATTAAAACTGCAGGAAGCTTCTATCTAGGACCCTAATGTAATAATGGTAAATAATACTTTTTACTTGTATGACATTTTACTACTTAGTTTTTGGTTTGCTTGTTTGCTTGTTTGTTTTTTGTTTTTTTTTTTTTTGTTTTTTTTTTTTTTTTTTGCATCTATCTCTTTAGCATCGTTCTGCTCTTGTGTGCGTGGGTAGATAGCCTGTATGTGCACATGTATCTTTTGAGTGTATGTGGATTGCTTCTCTCTTTTCTCGTTCTCTCTCTTGCCTTTCCACACACACACTCACATGTTGCACATGCACACAAGTATAAGCTCTGTGAGGGCCACGACATTGTTGTATGCATGTCTGTATCCCCGGCTCCTTGAACAGTGCCTGATTGAAGGAAAGCTCAATACATGTTTGTCAGATGAATGAATGAAGGTATGACCTCATTTGATCTTGACTGTAACCTCGTGAGGTGAATACAACATCCGCATCCTAGCCTCCTGTTTTGCAGAGAGCCAAACTGAGGCCTCACCACCTGCTCGAGGTCGCGTAGCTAGTTACTGGCCAAACCAAGACTTGAACTCCGATTTTCTATTTCTATATTCCTTTCATTCTCTCTTCTGGGAATTTGCTATATTAATAGCAAAGCAAGAAATGTCACACAAGGAAAATTGGTCTCCAAATTTAAATGCATGATGCATACACAAGAAATTACTGACTTCTCAATCCAACGGTAACACAGATTGTGTGATTTTTAGGAGGAGAAGCCTTTCTTTCCCATCCCCTTGCCTTTATTAGCGGATGTGTCAATGCACACACATGCACGCTGTGCAGCTCTCCACTCAAACTTTTCCAGTCTGTTTTTAATTCCTCTCGGAGGCTCTTCCTGCCCTGACCACCCCAGTTCCTGTTGGGGCTGCTGCTTGGGCAGGCCAAGGCCAGGCGACTTGCCGCAGGATCTGTCATGGTTACTTTGGCAGACGCAAAGGGCTTGAGGGAGGCGGAACAGCGGGCATTTCAGGAGTAGGACCAGGCTGGGTGGTTGTTGTAAACCTTTATGTTCGCCCTAATTGTAGCTCACGTGGGCAAGCAGCGTAAACACCCATGCAAATTACAAAGTTGTACTCAGAGTCCAAGGATGTCAGTAATCTCCGTGAAATTCAAGTGGAACCGAAGCCAGGCAGCCCACAGGGTTTCCCCGTATCACTACAGATCTGGCATGGACACATCAGCCGGGAAAGGGCCTCCTTCGGGTCCTGGTGCCAGGAAGGAGCTGGTGACACCCCTGGCTTCCTTGGTGGCCACGTGCGGAGGCGTAGTAATAGTCCCTGCCCCATCTCAGGCACCTTAAAACAGCCTGACTACAAAGGGGCATAAGGAATACAGTGATAGGGGATCCTACTGGAAAGTAGAAGAGGAAACAGGCCTTCATTTTTATCTAAAGCTTTGGAGGGGGGATGAGTCAGTGCAAATGGTACAAAGGGGGATCTGAAGTCATATGTTGTCACAGGCTTCGTGGCAGTGGCAGTGAGTAGCCCCAGAACCCCGCAAAGCCTCTTCTCCTATTCACTCAGACAGGTGGATTCTCAAGTCTAGGATTCTCTAGGATTCTCAAGTCTGCTGCTCCATGTGACCATGATTCAGGCTGCCGTCCAGGGACTTGGGCTTCTCGGCGGCAGTAGGACTCATTTCTTTCCCTTTTCCTTTCTCATAAATGACTCGGGAGGGTCCGTGGAGAACCGCGTGTGATCTCTTCCCAGAACTGTCATCGTGGAAGTGCATGTCCTCTGAGCTTGCTGGCTTTGCCCGATGAGACATGCCTCAGCTTTGCTTTCACCTCCTGGATGTGGTCTGCAGGGATGGGCTGCTGGGATTTCCCACTGGTCTGCGACTCGAAGTTTCTATTTCCACATTTTGACTGCCCGTTCTATATTTGCGCAAAATCCTGCTTTTTGCCTGGTTTCCTAGGGAGACAGTTTGTAAGAGCTCCTGTTTTCTGTCCATCTGGTTCGCCTGCCTGGGTTTTTGCCTGTGCACCCAGATTATTTCCTAATCTGACAGAAAGGCACTAGGTCCCAAAGAAGGGGAACTCCCTCTACCTTGGTTAAAAATAACTTTATGAAAATGAATGGTCAGTTGGGAAATCCCTCTTGTGCAAGGGGAGGAGAGGGCAGTGTGTGTGTGTGTGTGTGTGTGTGTGTGTGTGTGTGTGTGTGTCTGGTTGTCTAAATGTTTACAGCCTGTGATAATAAGAAAGGCAAGGTAAGTGAATGGTAGGAAGGACAGGAAATCCTATCCTATAAACACAAAGGTCATACACAAAATATAAACAGAAGCACAATAACATCCCTGCGAAGACATTCCAGCTATAGAGGTATCAGCTATGACATAGTTAAAGTAACATTACACTTGACGTCAGGGAACCTGAGTGACTGTGTCATTTTAACCTCAGGCCAGGTCTTCCCATCAAGAAGAGGACTTTGTTTTATTTTTGAGATTTGGATCCCCTGTACTGAAGGTCCTTCACAGCAAACTGCATTTACAAAGCACATGTGCATCCCTGTCTGTTTTTTTTTTTAATTATTAGTTTGTTTGTTTAATTATTTATTTATTTTTTCATGAGAGACAGAGCGAGAGAGGCAAAGACACAGAGGAGAAGCAGGCTCCATGCAGGGAGCCCAATGTGGGACTTGATCCCGGGACTCCAGGATCATGCCCTGAGCCAAACACAGGTGCCAAACCACTGAGCCACTCGGGCATTGCCTCCCTGTCCATTTTTATGCTCCATGGTGCACATGCATTGACCGGCCAGAACTGTGTAGAGTGACAAGACCAGAGTCACTGCGCCGAGTTGATAATCTAATAATCAACAGCTTAATCACTAATACACGCTTGTGAACTTTTAGGCTCTCTAGGCCTCTCTAGGCTCCATTCTATAGGAATCATGGACACACAAGGCTCCAGGGGCAGCAGGTTGAGAACCGTTAATTTAGATGATTTCTGAAGGCTTTTCTGGGTTTTTTTTTTAAGATTTTATTTATTTATTCATAAGAGACCCAGAGAGAGGTAAAGCCATAGGGAAGAGAGAGAAGCAAGCTCCATGCAAAGAGCCCAATGCGGGACTCGATCCCAGGACTCTGGGATCATGCCCTGAGCCAAAGGCAGACACTCAGCCACTGAGCCACCCAGGCATCCATTTTATGGGTTCTTAGTAGCTAAATTCTGCCTTGATCTTTTGTGGGGAGAGGAAGGTGGCAGTGAAAGAGGGAGAGAAGTATGCTTTCTTACACTATGAAACACCTATACTCCCTTCGCCCACAGAGTTATGCTAGTGAATCTACTACCCATTTGGTTCTTGCATATTCCTAAGATATTTCTGTAGTCCAGACATCCCAAGTGAGCCAGGTCCTTCATGGTGGCTCATGGGTGGAGCCTGTCTTGGGATGAAGGGGTAGAATGTCCATGCAGGTCTCACTTCAGGACATCGTCACACACCTCGTGCTGGAAATGGAGCCCCCAACAGATAGAATCTGTTGTTTCATTTAATTACTTTTCAAGATGCTATTACCAGAAATTTTTATGTAAATACATATTTTATTCCCTGAGGCATGTTAATATGAGACCAAAATTATACAACACTGAAAGGAAAACAGAATGTCCCTTTTTACCAGTTCTCTCTATGTGTTCTTGGGAACATGCTATAGGATAGCAAGGTACTCACTTAGTCAAAACCACTTGCTTTGGTATCCAGCTTGCAGAATCATTGGAATGCAGTATTGATGCCCAATAGCTTAACATAGTTCAATTCGGTGACCATTTCCTGTTTGCCTTCAGGGGTCGGGTGCTAAGACCATGCTTTGGAAAGCACAGGCACCATTAATGAAACAGACATTTGAGAATCCCTATAATGTGCTAAAAGCATATAACCACCCTACTGGCTAGACAGTAATTGGTGCCTCAGAGGAGGTACTTATTTATTTACCAAGTACTTATATTATACTTACTACATGTCAAGCACTGTTCCATATACTTCATTAAGCTGTATCATCTTCAGAACAGCCCTTTGGAATGCGAGCTCTGGTGTGCATGCTCTTCACCACGATGCTGTGCTCGGAGGGGTCATAGGAGGAAGGGGTTACTCTGGCCTTTAGTGTGGATCAAGGAATGAGGCATCTGAATTAGGATGTGAAGACTGGTAGCATCTACAAAGAGGAGTTTGGGAACACATGGCTCTTGGCATTCATAGCAGTGGACATAGTAGTGGTGACCGTGGTGACCTGGCAGTGTAAAATGGGCTCTGTGGCTGTGTTAAGAGAACAGTAAGTAGTGTGTTCTGGAATAGGGAGTATAGCTAAGGGGAAGGTGAGATGGAAGACAAAGCTCAGTGCTGGAGTATAAGGGACATTGAAAGTCAGAGGAAGAGAGCCCATCCATTTCATCTAATTTGTCCAAGTGGGGCCACCAGGAAATTACAAGTCTGAGACCAGTGTGACAAGAAGACCATGCCTTGTGTCCACAGCAGCACCCCACCTGAGGTCAAGAAGCCAGCTGCAAAAACCTGCTGGCCCGAGAGAACACCCTCAATGCATTAACCCAATTAAGCAAGCTGGACCATTTCCCTAAGAAGTATCCATTTTTGTGTTGGTGAAGGAAGCTTCCCAAATTCAACGCACCCACTTGAATACAAGTTTGGGGCCCTTCAGAGCCAAGGAACTTTGAGTTGTATACTTTTTTCTTGCTCCCTTGATCAATCTCCTCTCTTCTTGTTAAAGAGAATTTCTGGCGTATTCCTAGCTAGGCAGGGACAAGTCTCCTCTGAGGAGAAGAGAGCCAGGAATAAAGAGCCCCCTGTAGGAGCACCCTTTGGCAGGGCAAGTGCTAAGGGAAGCATCTTTGGCCTCCTTAACATCAGTTCCAACCCCCCCCCCCCCGCTCCCCGCCATAGCTGCAGCTCACTGCCTCCGGCGTACAGGGCGTCTGATGAACCAGCAAGACGAACCCGCTGACTGGAGGCTGCACAGCTCACTTTGTTGTTAGATGTCCCCTGAGTCTTTTGGAAAGACATTTGATTCCAGAGCCTGTGTTGAGTTTAGCTGCTGGTCCTATCACTTATGCTTAAAAATTTTATGAATTTACCAACTGATTTTCTTCTAAAGATTTTGAGCATTTCTTGTTTCCACCAACCACCAATCTCCTTTTCCCTACCCAGTCTGGCTTTTATTTAGGCCAGTGTCTGGGGGTATTTTGGGGAACGTAAATAGGTCCAGAGGAGGACTTTTTCCTCTTGGAGTCAAATGTTCACATCCTGAGAGCCTCATTCTCCCTCCACCTTTGTGAAGACAACAATGCAATAAGGGTATAACCACAGCCTGGTGTGTATGATTCCAGGCTTTGGAATCAGGCAGCCCTGGACCAGACTGTAGCATGCATTATTCACCCCACTGGGTCTCAACTGCTTCATCTGTAAAATGGGTATATTTGTGTACCTGCTTCACAGGGACTTGGGGATTATTACATTCAATTATCTATGTAAAATATGCATCTGCACACAAGTGTCCAACAAGTGTAGCCATTATTACTCCTCATAACAACATGAAGCTCTGAGGATGGATCATGCCAGACCAAAGTACCTGGTTCTTTCTCTGGATGATGTTATCTGATGGAGCCATGGACCTGGACCAAAGGCAATAATAATAAACGGAAAGTTCTAAGTTCTTTTGTCCTAAGCTGAGTGGCTCCAGCTTGTCCCCACCACCTCTTCTGCAATTCCATCTCTGGGGAGAAATCTGATGGGCACCACGGATGCAGGGTGGATGCACGATTCCCCACGGCAATGCCAGATAGTAATAAAGAAGTTAATTTGGTGTAGGACCACCAGTGTTTACGCTAGTGCTTGTTCTTGCTCCCTGTGCTTATCAGAATTATCTGGGGGAGCCTTCTAACCATGCCAACTCTGGAGCTTCAGCCCCAGAGATACTGAGTTCATTGTTCATAGGTGGGAAGCAGAAGGATGAGCATGATTTTTTCAGCTCCCCACGTGATCCTGATGGGCAGCCAGGATGAAGAACCTACCTACGACTGACAGGATGGGCAGGCCCAGGGAGGAAATGGAAGTGCTCTAGAGCAACCATGAGAAGAATTGATATAAAACAGCCCCAGCAAGTGTACGGCTAGCTGAGGCTTTGTTTCTGCCCTATCTTGTCTCGGTGTGGCATTTGCAGGCAGTACAAAACAAGAGGAGGAGTGGGCCTCAACATCAAGGATGTGAAAGCTGCTTCTAATCTTCAAATAGATAGTAGGCAGCGGCCTGAAGTGTGTAGCCTGAGGAACAACAAAAGCACCTGGTCTATGTGGGCTGAGGTGAGGGTATGTACTGATGTGAGAGCCTCAGCGTCAGGCTCTCAGAAAGGATGGAGATCTTCTTAGCGTTGTTTCCTGTCATAATAATAAAGGAATTTGGTGGTTTCCTTATGAGTCTTCAGATTTCTGTGCTTGGTTATATCTTATCTCTTTTCCCCGTGCTTTCGCATTTGTAGTTTCCAAATTATGAGAGATCATCTAGTTCAGTCCCAGCTGTCTCATGTTACAGATGAGCAAACCGAGTGATGCCTGACATCTCACGGCATGGTAGTGGCAGAGCTGTCCCCCTCCCCTTGCATGACACATCCTGGTCTGTTCAGCCCTGAGTTCAAGGGTGGGAGGGCTAACTTGGGAGTATCTCCAACTTTCCGATTGGCTCTGGTTTCTCCACCAAAGCCCCAACAGTTCCCATGACACCCTGGCTGACCAAGATCTTGTTTGCAAAGATGGTGCAAATTTCTTTATTTTGAAAACGTAGTTCTTACCTTAACTGCCTCAGGCACTACTGCAGAGGCACCACGACCTTGCCGAGAGGCGCTGCATGCCAGATGAGACTTAATTTTCCCTAAGTACTTAGGAGAAGAAAAACAATAATGTATATGATGGGCTTTTGGCCTGCACCCATATCCTTTAGAAGATGGAATTTGGCACAGCACATATTCTGATTTAAAGAAAAATGTTTTCTTCTGATGTAATTTGTCTAATTAATAGTAAAAAAAAAAAAGGATTGCATTTTCTTGATGCAATGTCATCTAGCCTTTGGGATCGTAGAGTTAGATGGCTCAAATCAATTGTCCTGTCTTCTGCGAAGCTTCCTAATGGATGAATCTAACCTTGGTGTTCACAGGCATTATTATATTCATGGCTCACATATAGTGCAGATCTAACCCCTCTCATATTTGTATGTTCACTCAGGAACATTTTTTTGAATGCCACCTATAGGCTAAGGTAGTTGGAGGATATGGAGGTGGTTGGTACACAGAGGATGTGGGGGGGAATGAATCGTGAGCATTAATGCTATGAAGGCAGGAATGCAGAGCACTTTTTTTAAAAGAAGATTTTATTTGTTTATTTGATGGAGAGCGAGAGCACAAGCAGAGAGAGCAGCAGAGGCAGAGGGAGAGTGACAAACAGATTCCCCGTTGAGCAAGGAGCCCACTACGGGGCTTGATCCTAGGACCCCAGGATCATGACCTGAGCTGAAGGCAGACGCTTAACCAACTGAGCCACTCAGGCACCCCGTAAAGAACTTTTTAAAATAATTCTTGGATTAGCAAAGAGCAGTTAGCAGAAGTTTGTGAGCACTGAAGAGTAACATAATTAGACTTGTATTTTGAGACGGAAAACATCTGATTATGGTTTATCCATTCAGTAAACACTATTTGAGTACCTTCTGCATGGCAAACACCATGCTTGGCTCTGAAGATACAAGAATTAAAAACGGTCCTTGCCCTCAAGGAGCTCACAGTCTATTGAGTTGCCTTTCTGACTTTCCCACTAGATTGTGAGCTCCTGGAGGGCAGGCACTTTTGTTCACCTGAAAAAAAGTGTAAGTCTCAGAGTTCAACCTGGATTATATTAATATTATATTAATTCCAGCTCTATTCTTTTTATTCTGTTCACCTCAGTTAACTGACCTATAAATAGGGCCTAATAGTGCCTAGCTCACTGAGATGTGGAGAGAGTACATGAGAGAAAGAAAGGATGCACTGTATGCTTCAGGAACTCTATAAGTCTGGTTCTCTTTACATCACAGTGCCTGGCACATGGCAGCCATTCAATACACCTCTGCTGCCTGGCTGGTTGGAAAGCCTCAGGTTTGGCAGGATTGCAGCCTGGAGTCTGTAGTAGGCCCCTTCTCAGCAAAGTGAGTTGCTTACTCCAGGATGTGAACCACAGTCAGGGCCAGTGTTAGGTTCTGGAAGCTCAGTTCCTCAATCCCAGGCATGCATGTTGCAAAAGTCAGAACCAAAGTCAAAAGAAAATGACGAAATTCCCTCTCTGGCCAAAATGCTATTATTTCACCAAGGGCAACAAATCTTCTTGGCAGGGCAAGTTGATTTGCTTGTGCTCATGCAATCAATTGTATTTGCAGGTGACAAAGTCCTTCTCACAGTGGTTTAAAGAGGAGGTGTTGGCTGTCTCCGGCCTTTGTTTGACATTTTATTATTTCCAGAGTATTTCCACAATTCATGATCTCACTCATACTGAATAAAGTCTCTCTGAGGTCCCAATGTAGGAATTAGTGCCCTGCATTGTAGTCATTCAATCACTGGGGAGATTGAGATTCAGGGAAGTAAAGAGACTTACCTAAATCATATAGTTTCTTGTGCTGTAAGAGGTTTGCTTTTATATCAAAGCAACTTTAGAAGGATATTAGTACTTTTTGTCTGGTTAGCACATGACAACATGTCAGGAGATCTGAGCTAATTTATTTGGCTCAGTGAGTGAGATTATTAGGAAATTCAGAATGGGATTCCTAAGATGAATTTGCTTTTCTGACCTGTGAGATCACTGTGTCTCTTCCACTGATCGTAAGGTAAAGCTATCCCATCATAGGCCATGTCTGCTACTCAAGGTATTGTAAATATTTACATTCGACAAACTCTTAAAGATTTATATAATGCTTCCAAGGGTAGGCATCTTCAAACCTATCTTGGGAGGTGTACATGGAACCTACTGGTCCAGAATAGGCAAGTGAAGCTAGAGGTTCTGTGACATATGCTAGGTCGAGTGACTAGTATGTGGCAGATTTCAGGCTTAAATCCTGTTCTCTGGTTTCTTGATCCAATGTTTGTTATAGCACATGGCACCCCAGTCTCAGATCTGATCTTGCTGTCTGCTATGGGTTAGGCTTTCACTTTGGAGGTTAGATCTTGGTAAACCTAAACCTACAAGCTTCCACATTTGCCATAGTAAGGCTAGTAGGATGTACCCTTTGGAGTGAAGTGTGTTGCCTCAAAGGGACTGTTCCACTTGTTTGGAGAGAGGTTTGCATTTAGTTCCCAACTATACTTCCGATTTTTCTAATGCCCCCCCCAAATTGTTCCAAGTCTCCCTTTAATCTACAAGTTGGAAGTGAGAGGTTGGCCTAATTTCTTTGTTCCCGTCGAGCATGAGCAATAACACATTTTAAAGGATGATAAAGAGCAGTGTGAAATATAGATGGGTTCTATAAATACCAAAATCCCTGTAGTCAGAACCAGGTAGAAGAAGAGAATGGCCAAGGCACTTTTTCTCCTTCTACATCATCCACCCTCTTCAGGAGGTAGTTTGGTGGTTAAGAACACGAATACTGGAGCCAGACAAGCCTGGATTCGAGTCTTGCCCTCTTCCTGTACTCCCTACAAGTCTGTAGGCAACCTGTTTAACTTTATTGGGCCTTTGTTTCCTCAATTGTAGAAGGAGATTTATCTTACGTGTAACTTGTAGAACAGCCGTTTTATACAACACCTGAACATTTGTAGTTGCTGATTATTGCTACCTCTTGTCACTGTTTTTTTTTTTTAATCTTTATCTAAGACCCTTTCTTTTACCCCTTGAGATACTTACATCCATGTCTTCTGTAGAGAGGAGACAGACAGTATCAGCTACATTTAATGTCAGTTTAAGATACTGTGTTACCGGGTCCCTTGCATTTCTCATTTTAGCCTTACCTGTGTAATCAAAATATGACGACTGCAGTATCGGCCACCCTGTGCCTGCCCAGGAAATACAGTTTGGATGGACCAATCTTACATTCTAGTTATGAGAGCAAAAGAACAACACAGCCAGAAATTTAGAAGGTAGAGAAGAGAAAACAAGGCGCAACACGCAATGCCACATGTGGTGCACCATGGACGAGAGTCCTGTCTGAGTCCTGGCTTTAGTGCTCTGAGCACTCTGCATACAACTCTAGCTTCCATTTCTTCCCTGGTGAGTGGGAGCCATAAGAGTAACTACCTAAACAGGTGGTTGAGGCGATGAGGTGCATCTGAAGCATTTAAAATAAAGCCTGGCTCAATAAATTTTAGCTGTGATGATGATGATAACGATGGTTTTTGTGTCCCCATTATACATGTTGCTGCTCACAAATTACTTGAGTAATTTTTTACTTCCCCTTCTCCCTTTGCTTATCACAAGAACTATGTGCATTAGGAGACTGAAGACCATAGCCATTGGAGGAAACCAGGCTCAGAGAAGGGAAATGACCAGAGAGCCCCGGCCGCTCTCAGCATAGAGGGACCTAGAACTCATAACAGCCAGGCTGTTCTGTCCTTCCCTTCTACTTGTGTTCTTAGCCAGAAAAAGGGATTCTTGACTCTTAGTTACTGAGATTGTGGATTCAGTTACAGAGGCAGGAAAGCACACTGAGCTCTTTCAGTGTGACTTTTATAATAATGCTGGCTTCGTGTGACAGGTGCCTCATCTCCCCTGGAACATAGACACGTAAGAAGCAAATAGAAAGGACTCCTGGAAACTTGCAGGCACACTTTTATGTAAAAACAGCACATAACACAATGGAACCTGCAAAAACAAACAAGCAAACAAAACCAGCTTCCAGGGCACCCCTGATCCCTTATATGGCAGTTGGCCCTTGCAGCAGAATCCCAGGGCAGCCATCTTTCTTCACCCTGGCCCTCCTCCAGGCATTGAGTTGTTAGCACTAGAAATCATCACACTTTGTGGCTCACTTTCTTCAGCCTCTCAGTAAAGCAACTATTTTTTTTTTAAAGTAAGCTCAATGCCCAATGTGGGGCATGAACTGACAACCCCAAGATCAAGAGTCGCATGCTCCACCGACTGAGCCAGTCAGGTGCCCCAAAGCAACCATTTTTTTTTTTAGATCAGCAGCAGCAAAAACAAATTTTAAAAATAAAAGTCATGTATTTCATTGTACTCAGTGTGTAGTGTTTGCCCAAGTCTAGACCAGCTGACTTGCTGTCCAGGGTCCCGGGCTGATCTGTGGACATGTTTCCCCGGGTGGCCTCGTATATGGGATGACTGTAATAGCAGACAGCTCCCTCACTTTCACTAAAATATTCCTGACATCTTCATGCACAGCACAGACCATGAAATCATGGGGAAGAAGAACACAGAGAGACATAAGAGCCAGAGGTCAGTTACATGTGCTTTTACCTGGAATGAAAGGTGGTAACTTTTCAACCTGACTCGCTTGTGTGCGCTCTCTAGGGTCTTCACCTGGGATGTCATTCTTGTTACATCTCTGAATGTGTGAATTCCATCTTTGCCTCAGGCATCACCCTCTCCTATGAGGGTCCCCATCATCTCCCCAGCTTAAGCCATCTCCTCTGTGTTCTGGCACCAGTGATTAAACCACTGTACTTTGGATATTTTATTCTTGGATATTTCCAAGAGGCTTGTATTTCCTATTATACTCCCAGAGGGCGGGACCCATATTTCAGTTATTTCCGTGGTGCTAATAACATACTAGGCACACAGAAAATGTATTTGGGACAAATGTATTATTTACAAACATCTCAGTTGTGTTGGGTTTTTGTGTTTATTAGAAACTTTCTAAGTTGCATCTCATAAGTGAAAGGACATGTTCCATGCTACTGTAACATCTAGTTACTTGTTTGGCAGAAGACTCTATTCAAGAAGCACTGAAGCCTGAGTGCATAAGCCTTGTCCTGAGGGTTGAGGCAGGCACTGCTGAAAGACCTGGGTCAGTGACTGTTTTATATTCCTTAACTAGAGTAGGAGTCGAGTCAGTAATAACTTGCTTCCCACCTATTACCCTGGAGAGTTAGAATGATAGAGATGGACAGAGTTTACGAGGATATTTATGTTGATATTATAATAACCATCCTTTGTATGTTTGCGGCACTTATATTAAACCAGTGCATTCTGATTGGAGTGACAATTAGGGCCTCATTTTTCTGTGTCTTCATCTCTAGTCGCTGCAACCTGGGAGAAGGTTTCTAGGATCAGAGTGCTTGGGTCCAGATCCTAGCTCTTTCTCATACCGGCTCTGTGCCTTGGGGCCCATTATTTAGCTTCTCTCTGTGTTTCCTCATCTGTAAAGGGAGGTAGCAGAAGTACTCATGTCACTGGATTACTTCAGAGGTTAAAGGAGAGAACGTGTGTACAGAGTAGTGACTCCACAGATGTCATTGTCATCATCCTCAGGCATTGTGTAAGACCCCAGGTGAAGAAAATTCTCCCCATGTGACAAGTATCTCTGAAAGGCATGCCATTAGGAAATAGTAGCTAAGACAGAGGAGAGAGGAGGGATTAAAGCCAGCCTGAGTAAGACTCTGAGCTCACCTGTAGCAACGGGAAGCTCAGGGGGTCTGTATAAACTGAGGAGAAACACCCTTTGCTAAGTCGACGAGAAGGCGCCTGCACGGGGATGGTACCAGCAGAGCCTGACCAAATCCTCTGTGGACCACATCTGTTTGTGCCAGCTGTTGTCAGCCTGTGTAGGCTCGCTGAGAATAACAGCAATGATTTTCACTTTATAGCAACTTCCATCTTGGGATCTCAGAATGCTGCATAAATGTAGATTAGAGCTCCCAAAATTTTTGCCAAGAATGAGCGTACTTTATAGGGCATCAAGAATGCATCGCTGTTCTCAGTGCATCTTTCATGATAGAGTGAACTCACTCGCTTTGAATTAGACTTGCTTCCCCGATTTGAGCTTCCTTCCTGACTCTACCACTCATTTCCTAGGTGACCTTGGATGACTCAGTTTCTTCCCTGACGCTCAGTTTTAACGTCATAAATGAAGGGACTCCTCTACCACTCAGTGACCTCCAGTGTGGCTTCTGTTTCTAAAATTCGCAGAGTCTGCAGGGGATCTGGAGTTTCCTCCCAGGTAGACTGCTTGACACATTTTGGAAAGGCTTTGGTGCTTGTCAAATGGAATACTTTCATAGAATTTTTCTTCATGGTTAGGCCATCATCCAGCAGAAGAGAATATTACTTTGGTTGCTCGAAAATGGCATCATCTCTCAGTTTTTCACATGAAAGTATGAAAGTGGATTCCTATCTTCTACATGAGTTTCCTTTAACCCACCTTTAACTACAATGCTACTTACCATTTCCTTTTACTATTTTAAGATCTGGCATTAACACACCACCTTGTATCAGAGACTGATGAAGTAAGTAGTCTTTTTTTTTTTTTTTGAAGTAAGTAAGTAGTCCTTTGAAGAGCAGTTGTCCTTCCCTTGCTGAATCGTGGGTGAAGATCTCAGAAATGACCATGCCTCTCAAAGTCCTATACTCGGTCCATCTGCAGCAGGATTATCCTGGGTGCTTACTATTTTCTCAGTTGCCCTCTTTCTATGAGGAGGAAATATTGCATCATAAAATGTAGTATTCGTGCTTTAGAAAGGTTCCTTTGATAGTTCAAGACTTTGTAATAAATGATTAAATTCCCCTAAAACATCTGGGCTCCTGGGAGGCTCAGTCAGTTAATTGTCCAACTCTTGGTTTTGGCTCAGGTGGTGGTGTCAGGGTGGTGAGATCCAGCCCTACATTGGGTCTCAACATCGGGGGCTCCATGCTCATGCTCAGCAGGGAATCTGCTTGAGATTCCCTCTACTTCTCCCCCTGCCCTTCCTCCTGATGCCATTCTCTCTCTCTCTCTCTCTCTCTCTCTCTCTCTCTCTCTCTCTCACACACACACACACACACACACACACACACACACAAATAAATACATCTTTTAAAAAAATTCCCCTAAAAAGTCATAAAATCCCACTAATAAAATGCAGATGGGTTGAGCAGCTGGGAGAGATTGTGTGGTTGGTTAAACGTGCACTTTCTTGAGTTGATGACTAGATTCAAATTCCAAATTCCCATTTCTCATCAGGGGGATCCCAGTGCCTCAGTTTTCTCATTTGTAAAATCAGAACAGTAATCATCTGATGGGTGGGTGTGATGAGTAAATGAGTTGATGCAAAATATTTTGAGCACCACTTGGCCCCCGCTGAACACTCAGTGGTCCTTACTAATTTTCAGTCTCGTCAGCTATAAATCGGTAAATATTATAAATTAATCACTTATGCATTTCTGTCAGAGTTTATGGAAGGGTATATTCCTTCAAGGGGATTACTGTTATTTGAATCATGGCTGATGAGCAGTTAGCCATGTTAAAGCTGCTGGTCTTTACATTTATAGCAGAGTGTGCTCGTTTCCCCTCTACCACAGTACTGATGAATGACACTGACTCATTCATATTCCCTGATCCACCTTCCTGCCACATTTGAAAGACATCCGTAGCTCAGATGTGACAGACTGCTTGTGAGCATTTAATACAAGTCATAAGTGGCTGTTAAATATTAGCACATACCATGTATCATTTTAGGTATTACTCACAATGGCCCTGACATGGGGCATTCCCCCTCTCTTGCCTGCCCCCAACCCCATTTACAGATGCAGAAGCTAATGCTAAGAGATGTTTAAAAAAAAAATGTTATACAAAAGAAGCGGTATAGCTTGGTATTTGCACCAGCTTTGTCTGTTTCTGAAGCCCACACTTTCTCCATTACACCACAATCAATGTTTCTGAAAGTAGAAGGGGCCACATTGGTCTCCAACCTCTGATATAATTAGCATCATGCTTTAATCAGTGAGGTTGACTGTCTTGATTAACCTTTATGATAGATCATGTAAGTTTCATATTTCTAAATGAATATATAGAGGCAGCTGTAAATTAGTGGAAAAACACTGAGCTTGGATCCGAAGACTCATGTTTAACTCCTGGCTCTGCCACTCATTATGGGTGTGATTTTGGCTAAGTCACTTAACATAGTCACTTAAACCACTAACTTGGTTTGTTTCTTTGTACAGAAAACATGCTCTCATGCTTTGGAAAGTATTAACTAAAATCTAGTTTGTGTGTGAGTGTTATGCTGGGGTTCTCCGTTGGCTGTAAAGGAGCATAAAACTACAAAGCATTTTATCTCTTTCCCTCAAGTCCTAAAATCAAGCCCCCTGATCTTCTTGATATGTTTTTGGTATGCTCCAGTCCGTTGTACCCTTTCTTTCCTCTGAATCCATCTTATCCACTGATCTGTTCACATGATACTTATACCATATTTTTAAGGATAGTAATAATTTCTTAACTAGTGCAAGCAGCTAAATGATTCACAGGGACCTTCTTATGGTTAACTCATGAGGTAAACTCAGTTGATGCCATTTTATGATTTAGGCAACTAATAGTCACATGAAACATCCTGCCCTGGGTCACTCTGTTGGTAAGTAGAGGATGTGGGACTTGAACCCAAGCAAGTAAGTAGCCCCTAGAGCCTATATTCTCAAGTGTCTAAGCCATGCTCACTACCATCAACAGTTTGATTCTTTGCTTTATTCTTTTATTTCTCCTTCATGGAGATTATGAATTCCTTGAACCAGGTGTCTCTCAATTATCTTGATGATTGCCTTAATACCTAATTACTAGTATTTGTGGATAATTTAATGTAGATTTCACCAGAGGCTACAGTGTTCCTCACCTCTCGCATACCCTGCAAGCAAAGACTTTTGACTCCCTCTTCTTTGTCTTCAGCCAGAAGCTCATCTTCCCACAGTGTTGAACTACTTTGATTTGATTTTCACAGGTCAAGCAGAAAACCTTTTCTCTGTTATTCTTGTGGAGACACTTTGCCTGCCTTCCTGCCGACGCCCAGAAATCCACTATGATCAGGGCGTCTGTCAAAGGGTATGCTCGTTTGCTGCCAGTGGCATTGTTACTGAACAAAACACATGGCCTTTCTTTGCATCCAAAGTGCCTTGGATTGCTGAGCAAGACTCTTTCTGACTCAAATGAAAACCACCTTGCCTTAGGTGATAGATGGGGAGTTAACCATTTGTTGGCTGGCGTGCATTTCCCACGAAAAACTCAAAAACAGCAATTTACCTCAGCCATGGAAAGTGATGTGCCAAGCGTCATATTTGCATATTAAAACCGAAAAACTGATTTGCATGTTATTTCAGTGTCTTGTGTCACGTTCAGGCATCTGTCAAGCCCACTAGATAAAAACAGCTTGTACAGTAGGAAAGTGTTTCTGTGCATATCGGGACTGAAAATCTAGGTGCCTTTATTTTTTTCAACAAATTGTCCCCACCTGAGGTTCTCCATTCCCTTTTGACTTCATATGTGAAAAGAGGAGAGAAAAGACAGAAATTCCATGTTTTATAAAGTCTGCTTATTATTTTCTAAGTCTCATCCATTTTTAACCATACTCCATGTAGATAATTTTAAAATTATTAGGAAACAATTTAAAGTACTCATTATCCTACTATCTTAGCCTGAGCTATTAACATTTTGGTGTATTTCCCTCTAGTAACTGCTTTTTTTTTTTTAATACCTACCTGCATAGATACATACGCTGGCCCTGCCCCTCTTACATATACGTTTTTAGAAATTTTGAATTATTAGATGTACTATTTTAATATCTTGAGAATGGCAACAATTATGAGACAGTCTAAATAACATGACAATGGCAAGAATTATGAGACAGTGCAAATAATAAGAAGGAATTGCAAAATTCCCCATCTTGAACATGGTGGATTAGAACCACAGTCAGGGCTGGAGCCCTGGTAAAAGGCACACTGTGACATCTCATAGAAGTTTATTAAAATGTAGCTTCTGGTTGAGGATGACTCTTCCATGGGACAGTGCACAGAAATGAGTATGTTGTGGTTAAGACCTTTCTTCCCGAAGTTGGAGCAACTAGCTCTTTCTATTGTCCCAGGCAACCAAATGAAGATGAATGATCTTCTCAGAAGTCACTGTAGGCACTGCCAGTGGGGTATAGCAAAGACCAAGACCTGGTTTAGTTTGAAAACAACCTGGAAAGACAGCTCATTCCATTCATCAAACTTTTATGTCTCATGTCTCATCGAGGTAAAACCTGCCAATGGAAATAATGTCTTGTAATTATCCTGCCTTTATTGCAGCTAATCCCTTAGATATAACATACTGGAGGCCTGATTAATAGGAGGAAAAATACATGTGGGTTTTAGCTGTCATATAGTGGAAATAGCTTCTTTTAGCCTTGGGTTCAAACAGTGTATGTTAAGAGGGGAGTAAAATGAGAGAGATCTTATCACCACGCAGAGGCAACTCACTTTCTCCCTTAAGGAGGGCCGCCCAGGAGCACTAACATGGGAAATGTGGGTTAGGTTGGCAAGAGAACTTTGGTCTCACTTCTTCCTGACACTGATGCTCTGGGTTTCCTGCCTCTCGTCTTTCCTACTTCTTACCTACCAGAGGGACAGCGTCTGTAGTTGTGCCTTCTCTGCCTAAAATTCATCAAGGCAGGAAAGAGGGCAGCTACCTTGTTCCAAAGAACCAAACATGAGAGCCCTGCTGTACAATTTATCGTTTGGTGTCAGAGGCTAGGATGTGGGACAGTTGACCGTTCAGAGAGCCAGCAAAGTATACGTTCACTAATATTGTGTATTTCAATGTTTATAGTTAAAGGAACTGCGAGTGATTCCATCTCCTGCTCACACAATTAGTGTGCAATTCAGATACACTATGCTGAAGCACTTTGTCAGCAAATATGGAGAGGAGTTTGAGAGAGAATATTACCCTGCAGACGTTCCACTTCCAAGAAGAAAATCATCTTTTTTTAGTGGTTTGTCAGCTGTCCCTCCTGGTAATTAGAACTGCCATTTATGTGATCTTTAATATTTTACAAAAGTTCTTCCTATGAATTAGATATTATTAACTTCCAGCTGATGGATGAGAAAATCAATAATAGAGAAACAAATACCGGGGAACTGAAGTGCTGCCCTAGATGTTAGGCCCAGGACCATGCATGCTCCAAGCCCAGGCATTCTGGAGATTACCTGACTCAGAGTGGTGAGCGTGGAGAGGGGTCACTTGCTCTTGATTCAGCCTGTATCCCCATCGCACCCTGTGTGCAAATAGCACAAAGCCCCGTAGTGGATGCCCGCCGATACTTCCCCCTCGGCTGCAGTAACATCTACCATGCTAGAACTCGGAATCCTCCATCCTTGGCTGTGACTCCTAATTCGACTGAAGAGACGTGATTTAGAGGCATAGATGCATGGCACAAAAAGGAGCCTATGAAAAAGAGGCTGTAAAAAAATCAAGTTTTGAAAGTTGAAAACTAACTGGAATGGGTTTCAAAACTAGAATCAACTTTTCAAGTCAGCATTGCTGGGTCATCTTCTTTGTGGCCTTACCATTCATTCTCCAAGAAAATGGAACTTAAGAATAGAAGAACTAAGAGCACGCTTTTCTGCTCCTCTGCAGCTGTGAGGGGTGTTCATTTATGGGTTTCTGGTTGTTAAGAGGCAGTTCACCCTGCCCTTTCCTTTCCTGTGGCCCACTGCTTTTAACCTGAAATAGAGTGGGTATACAGTAAGTCTTCTGCCTTTGGCCTTGAAAGGGTTCTTCTTCCATTAAAAGTGAGACGTTGAGAGTGGAGTATGATAATTCAGTGAGAGTCAGAAAGTAGAAGCAGCCTCAGGAAATTGCAAACTGCAAACTTGACATAGTTAAATAGAAGGTGGGGGGGGGAGAAGGAAAATATCAGAAATATATATATTTTTTTTTCTGGCAGGCTTTCAGCTCCAAAATGGGGCTAATTCTACCTTTTGAAAGAAGATAATTTCAATGTTTCTTTTTTCAAGAACACATAATTGAAGTTATTTTCCCTCTGAGAGAAGGAACCTCTTGTACATCATTACAAATGGACAAGAAAAGTGAACAGCTCTGGTCCCGAGTGATAGAGTATTCATTATCATGTAATCTCTCTGAATATCTTGGCTGTCTTTTCCCAGTGTTTATCTGCCTGGGCGGTGCTTTTCTGGTAAAGTTCAGATCTGTACTAAGTTCAAGTTCTCTAGCTCTTTGTAACTAGGAAGGGAATGGTGGGTAAGGATTCACAGGAGAAAAATGACCCACACTGAGGTCACTATCAGAGTAACTTAAGAGGCTGACATGTGGATGGCCGTAAAATGGTTCCTTTAACACATATATTTAAGTGCTTAAATTGGTAACAGAGATTCAAGGTGGTATGTGTTCTCCTTGGGATCTTCACTGTTTGCACCCCCATGCAGGCTATTTGCTGTGCTTCCTTTTGTATTTAGGAGGGATAGGAAAATTCCTTCTCCACCCAAGGAGGGGTGGTGGTCAGATAGCGTGTTTAACCTTTGTTTGTTCTTGATTTTCATGCCCCACATGTAGTGAAAGTTCAGTAGGCTGCAGAAACCCTGTGACCTGCCAGCTGCTTACTCAGATTCAGAATGCTGAATGAAGTTCTAGATTGTTTCAGGGGATGCTGACAAGTAGTTCAAATCCTCCTGTAAATGGAAATCTCTTTAATGATGATGTTTCCACTTACTCAGTGTGTGTCTGTTTTTATAGACTACAAAGTACCCGAAAATATGAATTATCTGTGATTTCCCTATAAATATCTGTAATGATATGTGCCCTGCATATTATGGGCACAAAAATAAGATAGGGTAAAATCAAAGGAATCTTTGTAAACATCATTTTGCACAGAATGCTACTGAAGGCTCAGGGAATAGAAATGATTTGATCAAAATTACTGGACCAGTTAAAGGCAGAACACAGATTAGAGAGATAAACAGGCCCCTCTGTGCTTCTGGGCTCCTATGTAAGAATATATAAAACCCTTCAAATACTGTCAAGTGTTATATAAATATGATGATAAAAGTCCTTATTTGTGCTATTCTTAATCTGGCAGTTACCTTGCTCACTAAGGACTCTGTCCATACTCTGTTTGCAGAAACAGCCCTGAGTTTTGCACAGTCTCATCTGTAATTTTTATCAGGGACCTAGATCCCAATTTGGCTACAGTAGTCACAATAAGCCTTCTCTGGAATAATATCAGCTGGGCCACTAGCAAGAAGAGAACCACGACAGAGAGGAGCCAGTGGCAGATGCTTGGACATTTTCCATTTTCTGACACTTTGGTGTCAAGAGGAAAAAAAGAATGTACTATAAAAAAAGAGGGAAATATGGGAAAATAGAAAGAATATAAACTACTCCCCCATCGCTTTCAACCATTAGCCTTTGAGCATTTGAGCATGTTTCTTCCCAGTCTCCCTTCTGTAGCAATCTGAGATAGGCCAGCCTAGTCAGTGGACAGCTCTCCACAGAGTGTGCTCCTCCTTTCTTGGGCTTCCAATGGTCACATCTAACTGCAGGGAAGAGTGGAAGATGGAGCCCAGCTGTGTGCTCAGAAAGAGGAAGTCAATTTTGGTGAGCAGTGAGCAGTCTCTGCCTCACTTAGTCAGTATCAGAGTCGTTAAGCATTTTAGCCATTAAATTCCTCAGAAATACCATGCTGTCTGCTTGCATTTTTTAAGGCACCCTTAGACGTGGTGTTTAAAGATGTTGAACACCCAGTTTTAACTCTCTGGATGATTCTGTATTGCCTGTAATAGTCTTGCCATTGACTACAGGTCATTTCTCTAGCCTCATCTGGTTCTGTTCCTCCTCTATTTCTTAACATTTTTTTTCCTAATATGCATATTCTTTTATACATTCTATTCTGGGAATGTCTTGTCTTCTCTCTCTCTCTCTCTCTCTCTCTCTCTCTCTCTCTCCCTCTCTCTTTCATTTGTTGAAATCCAATTTATCCTTCAAGATCAAACTAAGAGGTAATATCCTTACTGGTAGCCTTCTCTCACCTCAGATCACTGAATTCATCTCTGTGTTTTAGTATTTACACTTGATTGTGCTTTTCTATTTTCACATCTCTGACTTCTGAGTTGTCAGAGGCGGGAATAATGAATAATTTGAGTTTATAATGATAGTGCTCAGAACTTGGCAATTTCTTAGGAAAGGTATGTTTAAGAGAATTTTGAAGCAGTCTTCTGAAATTCAGTTCTCAGTAACCTATCTGTAGGATATACAATGTTTTTTTGCCTCTTCTAAGGATTTCAGGCATTTCAAAGAACATACATATTAGTGATTAATATTGATACTTTTGGACGGTCTTTTTCTTAGAAGAGGCTAGATGCTTTGTTTATATTTGCTTGGCAGGACTTTCATTTCACTATTTAGCAGTAAACCTCTACTCTGGAAAAAAAAAAAAAAAAACAAACAAACCCAAGTTCCTACAGAGGGATAGAGTGGAAGGACTTGCAGATGACCCCGGCACTGAGGGGAGCCACTGCTGTATAGTTGAGCCATGCCCGACCCAGTACAGCCCGGTGGCAGTCAGGGCTTCACCGATTTTCAGGGGTGGTCCTCCACACCAGGTTGCTCGCTTTCCCTCTCCAGGCCTCAATTTGTTCACTATTAAGGAGGACTACTTGTTACACATGGTTGTTGCATAAACATTTGAGATTACCTGTGTGTTGTGAACACAGGCCCCTGGGAAAGCATCACAAAAATTCAAGGAATAATTATTATGCCACCATGGCTCTGCTGTGGATACTGTGCACATCTCTGCATTTGAAGAAATAAAAAACAAAACAAGGGAACCCATCCCTTCCAGGCCCCCACCCCACAAATGTTCAGTCATGTTCTATTACCTACCTAGATGCAATGCTAGAAGCTGCTTATTTAAAAGATAAATTGGACAGGTGTGGCTTTTTCTTAGGTCATGTGGAGCCCTGAACATTGAGAAAGAGAAATGAAGAGGGGTTCTCTTCAGCCCAGTGAGAAAAGCCCTAACATAGTTACAGGACTTGAACCACAAAGAAAGTCCTGGACTGAACTTCCTTTGTGTGGGAGACATGCCGACTTTAAAGAGCCTGTGTCTTTACCAATATGTATTCCATGGATGTTAAGTTTTGTGCACTGTTTGGGGTCAGGGTCAGGGTGGTGGGCGTTGTGTTCACAAACCCTGGAAGAGATGTTCTCTTGGGGTCTTTCTTTATAAGGAAAACTGAGAATCCTAGCACCTTGGGTGGCCCAGTGGTTGAGCATCTGCATTAGGCTCAATCATAATCTTGGGATCCTGGGATGAAGTCCCATATGGGGCTCCCTTCAAGGAGCCTACTTCTCCCTCTGCCTTTGTCTCTGCCTCTCTCTCTTTGTCTCTCATGAATAAATAAATAAAATCTTAAAAGAGAAAGAGAGAGAAACCAGGAATCCATGTTTAGCATTTATATGGGATTAGAATGTAAAAGAAGAGGAAGCACCTTTCCAAATGAGTTCTTTCAGAAGCCGTATCATGAGCAAATTGGAAGTTTTGAGAGAAAAAAAGGAATGATATATTTTCCTTAAAATCTTTGAAGTCCTAACAATGTAAGTGCTTTGAAAGTAGGACCTCTACTTGTAACATAAGCGCTAAGGGTAGAATCTGAATTGTTGGCAGAGAACAGATGTGGCCTTCTTGCTGCCTTTGTTGACATTAAAAAGGGAGCAGATATACTAGGCCCAGACAATGATAAGTCCTGTCCATTCCCCGAGAGTCTACCCTAAGACTGGGAGTGGGAATTATCAGATTTTCCTTAATAGTTGTTGATTTAAATTAAAACAACTAATGCCATTAATACTACAGGTAATATTTCATATATTTCTCCACTTCCTCCATGGGAAGCAATGTTTGGTTGGAAAAAAATGCATGGCAATTGGAGTCAGATGACAGCCTATTTTGAGCTCAAGTTCTCTCCTTATTGCAAGTCTAGAAAACAAGATGTAGGTCATTTTTCCATCCTTGTCTTTAATTCTGTCACGTGAACGGGGATTATCCCTCCCTCGGAGGTGGGTTGCAGATCCAAAGAGAGTCCTTTTGTTACCCTTTGAAAGTAGTTAAGCTGTCTACAGCATGGGATGCAAGCTGTCTGATTTTTTTTTTAAGATTTATTTAGATATTTCAGAGCAAGAGCATGGTAGAAGGGGCAGAGAGAGAGAATCTCAAGCAGACTCTCCACTGAGGGTGGAGCCCAGTGCAGGGCTTGATCTCACAACCCTGAGATCCTGATCTGAGTCAAAATCAAGAGTCAGACACTTAACCCACTGAGCCACCCAGGCGCTCCCCCACCCCCATCCCGCCCAAGCTCTCTGGTTTTAATCCTCACAGCGACTGTGAGGTAGCATTGACAAGCCCATTTTACAGAAGGAAATCTGAAATCATAAAATTTTCACACGCTCACTTAAGGACACGAAACCATTTCCAGATTTAAATCTCTGTCTCCAACCATAATGCCACTGGCACACAGTATGTCCCTTCACTCTCTGGCCACAGATACTTTAGGATAAGCTTCCCAACTCATTCCAGTCTCATGGCTCTCCTGTCCTCCCTCAGCTCCAGAGAGAACTTTCTAATCAGATTAGCCCACCTCCCAGCTAAAAATCCCCACATAGGTTTCTGTTGCCTGTACGTTCCTACCTGCTGAGGGTCTTTAGATACGTTCCTTGTAGCCTATGAGCTTCCCAAAATTGTAAGTAAATTCAATGTGCATTTTTATGAGTGCCAGTCTCTGCCAAAAGGAAATTGAGTTGCCTGTGGTCTCATACAAGGTTTAGAGGCCCTGGCCCATAGAGAAGCCCTAAGCACCCAGTATGGCATGGCAATTGTTAGCTGGCCCTTCCTTTCTCTTGCTTCTTTAGTCCTAAACGCAGAACCACTTGCATTGTTCCCCACTCACATCAAATTGTGACCCACCTTCAGCCTTTTGCTCCTTTCAAAGCTCCCACTTGTCTTGGGTTACCCTGTTCCAGGGCTTTGCTAGTATCCAGCAAATCTTTATCACTTGAATTCACTGTATTTGAAAAGTTGTGTTTCATAGATTGCAGAAGTCAAATTACACGCTGTAAAAGAAACACAAACTTAGAAATTAAAAGGCCCCTAGAATTCCAAACCCAGAGATGATCCCCTTTAACACGAGAGTCTGTGTCCTCTCAGACTTTTTTTTTCCTACTTGTATATAGAACTGTAGATAATTAAACTGCACCTACTTTTCAAAAATGAATGGGACCATCAGTTAAGATTCTTATTCTATCTCTAGATCTGTTCCTTCAATAGCATGGCTATGTCATTTTCTCATACTTGAGCAGATAGATTTATAATATACTCTTTAAATGTGTTCACATTCTATTGTATGTATCTAGCATTGTCCAGTTAAGTGACCTCTTACCCATGGAACAATAGTTACACTGTTACTTTTGGTTCTTCCTTTTTCCAAATATAGTTTCTGTGACTAGCCTTGGTTATAAAATTTTATGATTATTTCTGCAAAAATTTCCTAGAAGTGGATAACATGTGTGCCATTGAAAGTTTAATATTGCTAGCAAATCACTCGTCCAGTATTCAAATGTTATTTGCACTTTAGAGGAGGCCTTAAGATTTAACACTTAATGTTTATTGAATAAATGAAGCTAGGGTGGGCTCTTTTGCTGGGCTTATCATGAGTAGCCCTGCCCTGATCTTTTTGGGCATCAAATTTCTTTATCTCACTATGAATAAGAGATTGTGGCATGCAGCTCTCTATTTTTTGTATTTGTCACCAGCTACATGCCATAGTTTATTCACTGTGTCCATTGTCCAGTCCAAGTTGTTCAACAATGAAATAGAATCCCAGGGTATGATTATGAACCAACATAAAAAACTCTTGTCATTTTGGCCTTCTTTTGTCTGTACTCCCAACTTTCTATCCATTTTTTAAAACCTTAAAAAAAAAAAAAGGAAAATAAATACGGTGAAAAGTTCAAGTAGGTGCCGGTTAACAGCTTCACATATGTTTAGATAGCATTTTATGCCTCAGACATCACACAGATAATTAATAGGCATCTTGGAGTGATTGAAATAAATGTGGGTAGTAAGAATGAAACGTTTGTACAGGGATTTATACTTTACAGGATTTTCACATCCAAGAACTCATTTTCTGGAGTGAGGATAGCAGGTGAATGAATATGCAGCTTCAGGTTTTGTTGAATTGATTCTTGTAAACTGTTCATGAAAGGAAAAACTCTTGATTGGCAGCTTAAGAGTACATAAACATTCTCACAATCTCAGCTCTCCACGTCAGCCATTGTGGATGCCCTTTCTTAACTTTTTGAACATTTTTCTCTTACAAACCCTCTGATTAAATGTGGGGATATGATATTGGAAACGGCCAAAGTTACAATATAGGCAAAGGAAAATAAAATAATAGAGTCCCTTTTATTTCCATAGTGCAAAGCTATTTTACATCTGGCCTTCCTTCTTTCTCTACATACTTCGGATTCTTGGTTGAACATCTCAAGTAATCTTTCGCTGATATTTTGGTTCTCTGAGATTGCTATAATTCTGGCTCACCCACCTATTTAAACACCAACCTAGTAGCAGTACTATTGATGTACCTTCCCCATTTGGTATGTGGCTGTTTGTAGTACTAGGGGAAGAACACAGGGTCATTCACTTTCTGCACCCCTATATTCCATAAGATCCATCTCGTCTCACATCTCAAGCTTTATATGTGGTACAGAAATATTCCACTGCCAGGAGCTCCTTATGCCATTTGGCCTTTTTCTTTCCTGAATGTAAAAAAACTTCTACCATAAGTTTCCTGCTCTTTTGCTGAGTAAGTCCTAGTCTGTCTCTCCTCTTGAATTCTTCCTTTCAAGCTACAGGAGAGGTCCCTTATGTACCATGGTTATGTACTTTCTGTAGTTGCTTTATCCTTGATTATTAATGTGCCTGAATCTCTCATTTGTCCATAAACTCCTTAAAGTTGGGGGGGGGGGGGGACTCATTTATTCATCTTGTTTTTATAAATATACAAGTGGTACATAGTAACTGCTTAGCAATTTTTGAATGACATGAATTCCTACTGTTGTAAACATGGATTTCTAAAGCCCAGTAGAGGACTCATCTTGATAAGACAAGTGGACCCTGTAAAATGGTATGTCCCAGGTCAGACACTGAGGAACTGATAAAACTGATCATAATGAAACCCGGATTTCTTAGTAGTCGTGTCCAATACTTTTTCCTCTCTAATGAAAACACTATTTGACTGTCTTGAGTGTCTAGATTGCATTTAAAGAACTATATGTTCTTTGCCTTTCAGGGTGGACAAACAGGGTCCATGGGGCCTCCAGCTGTTCCCCCATCATTCCGCCCTGAAGATGAGCTTGAACACCTGACCAAGAAGATGCTGTATGATATGGAAAATCCACCTGCTGATGAATACTTTGGTGAGTGGGGACTAGAGATGACTTCTGAAGTAAATGCCTTCTGTTTTTCTTAGTTATTAATTAGGAGCTTATCAGCTCCGCTGGCAGGGGTTTGAGTCTAGACACACTGGAATTGATATGTATCTGCACACAACTGAGTATTCTGGAAATTGCTCTGTGAGCTTGCCTTAAGTGTGATCTCTGTTGCACTTTTAGCAAGGGTACTGTACAGTTTCTTGAGATACAAATTCAATTTTAAAATGAATTTTGTCATCATATAAGCTTCTCCATAAGCAGAAATAGGGCTTCTGTATAGGTTCAGGTTCCTTACTGGTCTAAATATTTATATACAGAATATGGAATTGGATAGTATACAATTTCTGCACTCTCAATTCTTTACCTACGCAAATTTAGGAAAAGATGTTCCTATTGTGTTTTTTCAACCTTCTCCCCTCTCCAAATCTGTAAATAATTATGAATGGTTATACCATCCAGTCCATTAGTGTAATGGGTGTTTATGAACTTTAGGCCAATTATGAGGTGTTATGGATACATAACCTGTCCTCAGGGAGGTTGTAATTATTCAGGAGACATAAGGAAAATACATAAATAATTACTAATCTTGGTAGAAAGCCGTAAGAGGCATAAGAGAGGGATGTGTGAGATACTATAAAATGTTCGAGCTCTATTCATCAGAAGCATCGGGAATCCCTTACAAAGGAACTGGTGGTACCTGAACGTGGATGTTTCAAGGCAGTGCCTCCCAGATTTTCTGTGATGACAACTATTTCCTCCTCAATCTGTTGGAGACTGATATTTGTCTAGAGCACAATTGAAATTACTTACTTAAGACATTGAAATCAAAAGAATACAAAATGGAAGGCCAAGTTTTACCATTATGAGATTTAACAGGAATAAATTACTCTATCAAAGTGTTATATCATTTCCTAAATACTCACGCTATGTTTTTGTCCTGTCTCATTGTGAGGTGATAAACATTTTTTTAGACACCCATCCATGGACCACAGTTTGAGTAGCATCACTTTAAGGACATGTAGAGAAAAGAGACTACATTTTGGGGGGGCAGCAGGAGCAAAGGCATAGAGGCAAATACATCACACAGGGCTTTTACTTCTTTAGACATTTACTATCTTCATGTTTTCCCCTTGCTCCCTATTGGGAATGGGTAATAGCAGGTGAACTGAGGCACTGGTCCAAAGCTATGCCATAGATGGAATGGGATAGGGCATGAAAAACATGGTATTGATTTGTATATAGATACAGGTCAGCTGTGGGAATAAAGAATTTTGGTTCTGGTCCTTTCTGTACCCTTGACTAGCTAGGCAGTATTGAAATATTCCCCATCTGCCTGAGCCCCATTTCCCACCTTGGTAAGTCAAAAGTGTGGAGCAAATGTTTCCTAGAATTTCTTTCGACACAAGTAAGTTCCCATAGAAACAGCGTTAATCCAAAGAAATACAACAAAGCTAAAAGCTAAACATAAATTGATAGGACAAATGCATGGAGAATATTTTTAAGAAGTCTCTAGTTATATTAAAGTATACTAAAAGTGTATCATGCTCTTGTTACTGATGTGGTAAAAAGCTTTATATTGGAATCTTAGGTAAACTTTTTAGAAGAGCGTGTTAAGAGCAAAAACTAAGGTTACTGTATATGTAGATTATCTGTATACTGTATATGTATATTTTAAAAATAAAAAGCAAACTAGCATAACAAGTATATATGCCTCAAATATCATAGCAACTAAATACACGGCAATAAAGAAAATTGAACATAGATAGTAATTGTGTTAATGAATATGTATTAAGCCTTCTGGGAAACAAACATAAATTTCATCTTTGCCTTCAAGAACTATCCTAGCTATGATACTTACTAGCTTAGACAACTTGAACAACTTACTTATGCTCTCTCAATCTTTGTTTTTGTTTCACTTTATCTGTAGTATGGAAATAATCGCTAGCTCATACTGTTATTTTAGTATTGAGTGAAATATTTATAGAAAGCACTTAGACAAGTTCTTGGCATATAGAATATCCTCAATAATCAAAGTTATCCCATGCTTTATTTAAGAAAATAAGATATGCCCATTAAAAATCCATTAATATTACCTGATTTAAATTTAAGTTCCTTGCAAAAATAGAACATATGTCACCAATTGGTAAATAATCATTGCCAAATAAGGATTATGAACCATGAGAGAGAATGTGAAATAATGATTAACTTTTATTGAGTGCTTACGATATGGCATCACTATTTTATGTACTTTATAGGAATTAACTCATTTCATCCTTATAGAAAATATATAACCCTGTAAATGCTATTATTATTTCCATATTAGGAAATTGAAGCACTGAAATGTTAAGTAATCTGCTCAATATCAACAGCTAATGAATTGCAGAACTTGATTAGAATCCACACTCCACTCTATACTTATTTTTTCTTCTAAAAACCTTTTCCCTGGCTTTATTGAGATGTACAAAAAACAGCTGCATATAAACAGTGTCCCTAACATAGTGGGTTTAGACATGTGTATACATTTGTATTGCTGCCACCACAATCCAGGTAATAAACATATCCATCACCTCCAAAAGTTTAGGCTGGATAATTATGGAGGAGATCGGCTTTGGATACACAGAAAATAGAAGGTTATTCTCTTCTGAGTAGATAGAATGAACAAAATTTGAGTTGAGGCCAGAATTATTTAAGGAAAATTTACTTTAGGTGGAAAATATTCACCAAGTGCTTATAATATACAAGCTATTCTGTTAAGTAGCGTGAGGCATAGAGATAGGCAGACATGGATCTTACCTTTAAAGGTGACTATAGTCTATAGAGAATGTAGACAGAGTGATGATGCTTAATCCTAACACAAGACTGAAAGTGACAAGTGACTTAATCGAAGTGCAGCCAAAGTTCTTTGAGAATTCGGAAAAATGAGACTAGACATCCCCAGGCAGGAATGGAAACATGTTTATGGAATGGTTAGCCTTTGAGTTACATCTTTAAAAGTATGCTAATAAGAGATTTGGAAGAGAGATAATAGTACAGAAGCAATGTCATTTCTGAGGAGGGAAATTTTAACATGATACAGAATAAAGTCATTAGAGTGAATCACCAATGTAGAAAGGAACAAATAATGAGAAATAGCGTTGGGGAAGAAGGCAGGAGTCCTGATTAGATTCTGGATGTAAAAAAACAACAACAACTCTTAAATATTTGGGGCAAGTTTAGAAAAGTTTGAATATGAATGTGGCAGTGGCATTGTGGTTACACGAAACAATATCCTTGTTTTTGGAACAACGTATTGAAGTATTTAGGGTGACGTGTCATGGTGTCTGCAACTTACTTTGAAACAGTCTAGACAGATGATACATCAATCAATAGATCTACACATATAGCTAAGATGATATAGATAGATAAGATATTGTGAGGAAGGCAGTATCACTTTAGATTAAAACAGCTAGAAATGCCATTACTAGGACACCCTTCTTCCCCCAAAATGTATTGAAGCTTAGCAAGTGAATTATTTTAAGACTCCTTTCTTGGGTGGGAGAAGTAGAGAGAGTTACATTCCTGTGTCTTCTAAACTCGAATATTTTATTTTATTTTTTTAACGATTTTATTTATTTATTCATGACAGAGAGAGAGAGAGAGGCAGAGACACAGGCAGAGGGAGAGGGAGAGAGAAGCAGGCTCCATGCAGGGAGCCCAACGCGGGACACAATCCTGGGTCTCCAGGATCACACCCCGGGCTGAAGGTGGCACCAAACCGCTGGGCCACCGGGGCTGCCCTAAACTTGAATATTTTAATGATTATAGTGGATCTTTGATATTTCCCCCTCTTGTGTATGTTTTCTTGTTTTCTACTGGATGCATACCTTTTCTTCTGCTGATGAGATGATAGTCATTAGGGTGGCGATGATGGGAACTGATATTTATCTAAAGCTCTATTCAGAGTCATAGTCTGACTGACAGGTCTGGTGATGATATCTTCATTCTTTAGGTCAGGAAACAGTCAGAGAAGCTGAATGAGTTATTCAAGGTTACATAGCTAATAGGATTCAGGAATTGGACTCCTTCTTCTCATCTCAAGTCCATACTGATTCATTACCATTATGGAAAGGCATACATTGTTCCTAGAGCTTGTCACTAGTTGGCTGTTCCGCCTCATGTCATCCTTTACCTCCCAATGTCATGATCTTCAAGTAAGAGACCATATGTGCCCAGGGCCATAAGTTGTGTAGCTGGAACTTCAGTGTCACTGGCAATATATCTTAACTCTGTATAATGCCTGAATTAACTGCTGTGGCACTAAGCATGGCCTTTTGGCCATGGTTACATACTTAAACACAGGACACCCAGTGCCTTCCTATCAACTCTGTTAGCTGACTTGTCCTTCTGTTGACCTCAAGGAGAGGCAAATTGCTGATAACTACAGCACATCTTGTTTTCTTAAGCCAATCCTTGATAAATATTGCAAGCAGGAACCTTCAACGAGTCTCAGACGGGTATTTTTTTTTTTACGGTTTCATCCAAAAAAGTGTTAGTTTTAGTGTTTCAATGCTCTCTCTCTTCCATCTTCCTCAAAATCAGGGATTGTTGTATGACAGTATAGGCCACAAGGAATGAACCCATAACACGGCAGATGGGTAAGTCCATATCTTAATTAAAGGAGAAACAAAAGTCTCTCATGCTGTGAACACTTTCCATCTACTTAGACTTATGTGATTGAGCTATAGGAGATTCCCCAAGTATTTTTTTCCATGAGCAGTGGAGTCGTTGAGTGGGCCTCGAAACACTACCCTATAAGGAAAAGAAAGGAAACAAGGAAATGAGATGTAGAAAATTCTCATCTGCTTCAATAACCAGGCAGTGGTCTTTGGCCCAAATCATTTGCAGCAAGGCTTGCATTTTAGAGCAACCTGTTTCCCTGGGCAACTAGAAAAGTATGTTTATACTAAAGGAGATTCTCAGTGTCAGGGATAGATGTATAGGAAGAACAAGAGGTGATGAGCTGTGAATTATTATAAGTTAGGGTAAACTCCAGAACTTAAAATGAGAGGGAGAATTTTAAAATTAGCTAGTAAGATGAATGGAAAGAAAGGTACCATTGCCAGAATATTCAGGAGCTTGCAAGCTAGTTACCATCATTGGAGTTTATATTTTTCAGACGATTATAAGGGGGAAATGTAATGGAAAGTGGAGTTTGTCTCTAGGTAATTTTGCCACATATTTTGAATTTATCCAAGAGTTTTTCCATGTTGGTTGACACACCCAGAGCCTCCCAAGTTTCATGCTTCCATTCATTTTGAAAGAAAAAGGAGGTTTGTGTGCAAGCGGTTCCACATTGGTCTGTCCCTGTATCCATGACACAGTTCTCCCCAAAATAATGGCATTCTGGCTGTACAGACCCTAAGACCCAAGACAATACTATTAGAATATAGTATCTCTGGAAATGAGAACTGTAATGTATCTGAGGATAGAATGAAAATATCTACCAGCTTATTTTTAAGCACAAAGCTGTAATTATCTTGGCATTGCTTACATAGTGTTGTCTTATTCCTTCTTTAAAAAAAAATGAAGTGTGTGAGTCTCAAAATTGTTTAGGGAGCTATTTGAAGAATCCCAATGCCTTCAGAGCAGCACTAGGTAAACTCTTGTCACAGAACTTGGCGTTGGTCTACGAATTTTGTTCAAATACTCTCCAAGTATTGTTATTGAGGTATATCGGGAAATTTTGCATAAAGCCGGAAGTTTGTTCTGGGGGAACTAGGATGGTAGAACAGAAGTGGAAGATAAAAGGCAGTAGGGACCTGGCATGTGGTAAGCCTCAAGAGAAGAAAGGCCTGAGTAGACATGTGCTATAATTACTGTATTAGTTAAACTAACTCACCATACTTAGTGCAATGTAGCTTCTCAGTTGAGAGCAACATGGATATCCAGTGAATGTTCAGGAGTTGAAACAGAGTGCCCCCAGTCAATGAGGATCAGTAGTCTGTTTGTCTTCGATGCAAGTAAGACCAGTTGATAAGTGAGCATGTGTGGAGGACTTGGACTGTGATGCTTAGGAAGCTGCAGACCACTATTTGAGGTATGGCTGAAGGTATGGAGGAAAGAAACCTGGAGCCTAGGTGCCTCTGGAAGACAGCCATGTGGAAAAGAATTAAACTTGATATCCATATTTCCAAAGCTAGCAACAAAGCAAGGCAAGTGAGGAGAAGTGGGTGATTCCCATTCAGTATAATGAATTAACATTTTGAGCAGACAGAAGTTCTTGGAAGAGTCTGGCCCAACATCCAATAACCACCACTGGACAAAGTGGGGAAGGGTGGTGATATGTATTCAAGAGTCTCATGGACAATGAGATTGGATTTGGAAAGTACTGTCCTGCTCTGATGTTCAGTGACATGGGCATCTAAACTGGCCTGGGAATCAGCCTCTTGCATCCAGTTTCTTTTTGACCCCCAGATTGTCATTACTATAACGTGATTATAACTGACATCAATATGATGATTGGTAAAGCACTTTCATTCTTGTTATATCATTTGAACTAGACAGCAGCCCTGCAAAACAGACTGTTTTTTCCCCATTTGACATATGAAGACATACAGGATCTGAGTAATTAAGGGACTCCCCACTCTCCAGGGCCACCACCCACCCATAACATGTCAAAGATCCCAGAAGCATAGCTTCCCTAACAGCAGCACTGCAGTGAGACACCCAGTCCTTTACTCCAGATCCTATTCTCTTTCTTCCCCATCACACTCTTCCCACCATGTTGCTAGAGAGTCATGAACTGGGATCCCTGGGTGGCGCAGCGGTTTGGCGCCTGCCTTTGGCCCAGGGCGCGATCCTGGAGACCCAGGATCAAATCCCACATCGGGCTCCCGGTGCATGGAGCCTGCTTCTCCCTCTGCCTTTGTCTCTGCCTCTCTCTCTCTCTCTGTGACTATCATAAATAAATAAAAATTAAAAAAAAAAGAGAGAGTCATGAACTGGGAGGTAGATCAGTGAACATGCCCTGTGCTTTAGCTTTTTCATCTGTACAAGGAACAATGTGTCCATGCTTTGAAAAGTGCTTAGGGAGGTCTCAACTGAGAGGTGCTAAATAATTTGTTTTTCTTTGTTGTTATTATTTTGTGTCAAGAAAACAATTTCCAAAGTGTTCTTGTCAATTACAAACTGGGAAATGACTCCAGGTGGGCAGTTGCCTTTGGTACAGATGGAAGGAACCTGAGGCCTTAAGAATCTTATTTTTGGAAAAAAAAAATTACCTAATTAATTAAAAACCCCCAGAACCACAATGGAAGAAAAATTAGAAAATGAATGGCTTAGAGAAAAGGTTATATTGATTTGGGAAAAAATGGATTTCTTGGTTTTGTTTCTCTCCAGCTCTTTGTTTAAGATATCTCTGGGTCGTGGGAATAGAATGTTTTCTAGTTAATGAGACATATTAGATGTATTTCCTTTTGTGGTAATGATTTCTGGTAAGATGTTTGCTTGGGGCAATATATGTTTACAGCACTAAATAAATAATCCTAAGCATTTATGTGTTCCATCTTAGCACACGTTAATTTTTAATTAATTTGGCTATATAGTGTGTTTTTAAGCATTGATTCGAGAACCTAGACTTACAGTGTCATAAAGAAGAATTTAATCTTAGAAACTATCCAGAACAATGTTCCGTTTTCCAGAAAACTGAAGTCCAAGTGACTCATTCAAGGTCAAACAGTTGGAAGTTTTTAAAATTCAAGGGTCAGAAGTTCCTTTCTGAATAAAGAATAAAAATTAGTCTCTGCTGGTGAGAAGAGGGATGGCAGGGCTATTCACAAAGGTGAGGAAGTGGGTTAGCCTGACATTTTTGTGAACCCATCCCTTATTATTATCCACACCTTATTCAACTTGAGTAAAGAATGCATTGCCCCTAAAAATGATAAAATAAAATCAGTAACTAGTGAGGACCTTTGTGTATATACTGTCCTGAGCTCCTTGATTTTTAGATAAAAAATTACTGAAGAGATTCTCAATATCTTTTTTTTCCATTTTCATCAAATTGTGTGTTTGTAATATTTCATGTCTGTTTTCCCCACTAGAATGAAAGTCTGATTGAAGGCAACAGTTTTGTTTAGTTCACTTTTGTGTTCCCATTTTCACTTCTAGAACAAGGACTGGCTTATAGATGTTCAATATTTGTTTAATTAATTAATTGACATATAAATGAAAATTGTGAGTAGACATTGCATATCCCCTGTGGCAGGACATGGCATACAGTAAATTACAGAGGGAAAATACTTCATTCATTTAACATATATTTATTTAGCACATTATGGAATCATAAGGTTAGAGCTGGGGAGAATCAGAGACTATCTAAGGAAAATCCCCTCCATTTTAGAGATGATGAAACAAATGAGTTTTCTAAGTTGCAAATTAGTGAGAGAGCCATGGATTATAATTCACTTTCCCCTTTTTAATCACTTAAAGGTACTAGAGAATGTGTAGAGTAAGATACAATTGCTATATTCATTGAACTTCAGTGAAAATTAAGTTGATACCCTTGAACTTGGTCTCTTTTGCATGGATTTTCTATGAAAATTAAGGATTGAAATTGGTCAGTTGATGGGTTACATAGTTGAGATGTTCTAAGCTGTTAGATTACACTTTCCCCCATTTCTCTCATTTCCTACTGTGGAGTTTATAGTCTTTGGTTCCCAGGCCAATCTCTTAACTCCTCAATTTTCTGCTATTCTGATCTAATCAGGTCAGATGAGCAGGGCATCACATTGAAAAAAACATCCTTACCCCATGTTTATGTGTGTTTTCCATAGCAACAAGCTGTGAAAGGTCATTCACTTAAACTAAACCCCTTCCAGGCTGTGAACCACCACCCAGAATGGCTGTTTCATATAGTTTTTATATCAACAGCAGACACCCACTTATTCAATTACATTGAAATCATCATTCCCTTCATCAAAGAATGTAATGTAGAAAAGAGATTCCTACTTCATAATGAATTTTTTTTTTTTTTTTTTTTTTTTTTTTTTTTTTTTTTTTTTTTTACCTAATAACTGACAGCCAACCTGGCATTCTGGGAGAAAATGAGCTGACAGAGCACACGTTGTATGCCCCCCCCCCCCCCGAAAAAAAAAGATTCCAATTCATAAGTTGTTTATGGTTGTGTGCTGAACTATGTGGCTAGAGTTGAGATCTGAACCTGCAAGTGCTAATTACTCATTTTTCTGATTTTAAACACACAAATATAGATAACTGTGAACTCTACTCCCTCTGCCCTCCAAACATCCTTCTTCCCCCTCACCTGCTCTCTCCCCACAACTTTCTCTAAAACGCACAGATAATCATCTCCTTCCAGACTTTGAAGTGACATTAGATTTGTCAGAAGGGCTAATTAATTGACTGTCAGCAAAGCCATTGTTTGAACATCTGTGGAGTTCTATTTGGTAGATACCTATTGTACTTTTAATTGAATACGTTCACTCATCTACAAATATTTATTGAGTGCCTACTATACACTATACACTATACAACCATTGTAGTGTACACAATGGGAAATAAGAGAATGGAATGTAATGGCGAAGAAGATAAAGCATGGTTAAGTCCTGTAACATCAAAGGCTTTCATGGTGAACTGATTTTATGACTGGCAATGGAAAATACATTGTTTTTCATCCAGGTTCAGGGACTTTTCCCACTATTACCAGCTGACTTGGCCAGATTAAATGTCACAGAAGTTCACATGAAGAGACACCTATTGCTAGGGAGTAGACTGATTGGTAACATACTGTCTGTGATCGGGATTCTCAACAAAGACAGTTGAATCCTTTTAAAGAAAAACAAGCAGAAAATAACCAAGACCAATAAACTGGGAAGACCCAGACACAGGTCCAGTTCTCTTCCTGACTCCAATGTCAGTCATGTTGTATTGAATCCTCCCAAATTTGTTACAGCACTACACAGCTCCGAGCTCAGACCTCAGTTGGTTCTCTGACCATCAAACCTTGAATCTTTCCAAATCCTGGACTCAACTCCGCTCCTACCCATAAGTGAGATCATGTGTTCACTTCAATGAGAAAACAAAAATGCTGTGCAGAAGCGACTTGTTCAAGGAGGCTAAAAGGATGCAATAGGCTAGAAGTACTAGAAAACAATTAATTAACCTCCACTACCTCTCTTTCTCTCCTACTTAGCTTTAGGATGATGGCATAGTTAGAGAGGTGCTTAGAAGTTATCTAGCTTCAGAACTTCCCATTCTGTGGTAATTGGAGACACCTTACTAATTTTTACCATATTCATGAACTATATGGGCTATGATTTGCCTAGTATTTTTATTTAAATCAATGAACTTTTTAGCCTACTTTATCTTCATCTGTATCAATAATATCCATATTTTGATATTATGGGTGGAAATAGGTGCTGCTATTTCCCCTTAAAAGACATTAAATTAAATACCATATTTAAATTTTAAAATGTTCATCCATGAATCCTGTAGCATTCAAAGTATGGAGAAATGTGGATATAATTTAACAAGAAGACCATGATGGAACACCATGATGACATAATTGCCTCAAGGTCACCCATTGACTTGACTTTTACAAAATAAACATTTTTTGTTTTTCCACCCAGAGTAATTATGTTAGCATGAGAGGCAGAGAAGTGGTGTAAAGAGCCAGAAATCAAGCATTCAGAGGCCAGAGTCTGGGCCTGACACTATCCTGAAGAGTTGCTGTGACCTCTCCATCAGCCCTTTCTCCAGGGGGCTCATCTTTTGTGTTAGGAGATTAAACTAAACTATTTATAGGGATCTTTTAGCCCCTTAATTTATTTGGCCTCAAATACTTTTCATCTGTTGTCCTCCACATACCATTAAGACCTAGGTGGATAGGAAAACAGCTCTCCTTTATAAAAGGAGACAGCATTGCTTGCTTCAGACTTCCACAGAAGAATTGGAAAATAAGCTGGAGAATTAGAAAATAAGCTCAAGAATTATATTCCCCAGACCATTTTATACTCTGCTCAGTACTGTTCCTCATTTCTTAAGGCTTATGAGAAGGTTCACTGAATTTAAAGTAGCTTTAACTGTCAGTTAATAAAAATAAAATAGTATTATAGGTTATAAGGAATTCTTTTTCCTGAGGTGGATACTCTCAGAGCATCACTGTTTAAGGATTTTCCTGGGTCAGTAATGTTGTTCACTAATGGTGCTTGGCATAAATAAGTGAAATTAATATTAGTAACCATTAATGTGACAGTGATCTTCAGTGTAGATAATATAGCACTGTCATAAAAATGAAGAATTCATCTTTTGTTATATGGCATCAGGAAACAAGCACTGGACTTCGAGTCAGGAAATCCAAGTATAAGTTCTGTGTCATCTCTGTATGACATTGTGGACATTTGACATTTGCAATGTGTTCTAGAACATTTTGGTAAACATTATTTAAAAACCTTATTTTGGCACTTTTGAGATTAGAGTTACCATTTTGCCAAAGAAACCAGCTTATCCAAGGACAGGTTAAGGGATGGAATCAAATTCTTTATTTAGGTTTTCTCTATTAAACTCTGTATATTTGCAGCAATTTTATTTAACCTCTTAACCTTTCAGAGTTTCACTTATTTCACCGATTAAAGAAGATCATTATTCCTATTTTATATGCAGATTGTAAGGATCAAGTAAAATCAATAGATGTGAAATGCATACTAAATCAGAACAGATCAAAAATTTAAGAGCTGTTACTATTGCTTCCCAGTGCAGCATCTGGCTTGAATTATGCCATTTACAAGTAGTGTATATAATAATCAACCTCTCTGAATTTTTAATGTTAGTGTTTGTCTCTCTTTGAATTAGCACATTGTGTGTTCTTATGGTATTCTCTTGTTAATGGAATATCATTAGAGGATACAGAAAATGTTTTTCAGTTGTGTGTGAGAAACCAACACACAAAGACATACCACAGTGTCCTCATTTGCTGAGCAAACTACTCTTGCTTTTTAATGTGGAATGCAGAAGAACTAATTGAAAAGAGACAAAAATGAATTTTGACTCAGATTGTGCAGGATGAATCATAACCCACTTTCTCATCTGAGATGTGAAGAAAAAAAATTAAAGAAAACTAACCACCACACAGCTTTACTGTCAGTGTCAGCATAATCAATAGAGTGTTTTTAGCAGAACAAAGAGTGCATTACTACCAGGCTGAGAATTTCAGGTAGTAGAAAACCAAGTTAATTTTTCTTTGTCTATAGTCTGCTTGAATTTGCCTTTCTTTCTCTGACTTGGTTAAAATATCATAATCAAGAGAGTTTGGGACCTATCAGCAATTTTTGCCCAAACCATTCAGAAATGTAGTGATCTCTATTGAACAGTTAGAGGCCAATCAAAAACTAGACAAGCTTGAACAACATTCTATCCTAGTGTCCTTTTGTCAGGCAGTAGGGAACAGGGAGACAGCAAGGCAACAGAAACTTGGCCACAGTGGAATTGCTGCTTCCCTGAATTTAACTTACTTGAATTGTTGATGTGAATGATTAAAGAAAAATGAAGATTTTGTCCTGCTGGAGTCTAGGATCCAAATATATAATTTACTTGGCTTGCAAATGTAGCTTTTTAAAATTTTTTAAAGGGTTTGGTACAGAGAGGCACTATAGACTATCCTAGGACATGGTCTTCAATTCCTAAGTCAGAATTAATTTCTTTCTAATTTTTATTAATATTATATTTTATTGATAACTTTTATGGCCTTTATTTCTCATGTGTGTATACATATATGTAATATACATATATATAATGCATATGTTTATATGTCTGTGTCTCCTACTTTAAGATCACTGAGAGGAGAGAACATATCTTATCTTGCCTCACCCTGAGATGCAAAATGAAGAGGTAGAGCTAAATGAATCCTTAAATCTCTCAATGCCACTCCATCAAGACTTTTACTTGCAATAGAGATTCTCTAGTCTGGCTTGATCCCTGATATTCCCACTAATGCTTCTGCTGAAAGTAAGATTAGCAGATTTTGACCACTTGCTACATATTACAAGTTTTGCATGCATTTGTTGACTATAGTCAGTGTTTGTGGACTATAACCCTATGACAGGGATACTGTACTTTCACAGATGAGGAAGTTGAAGCAGAGACAAGTTAAACAATTGCCCCAGAGTATAGTAACTCTTGGAGTTGCAGTTTGAGCCTAGAGCCCAGTTCTGGACCCCCAGATAAACTGTACCTGTGACTACAGTTTGCAGAAGGTCTGGTAGAAGTTGGGGCCCTCAGAGTCTGCTCATCATGTAGATTTTCTGACAAATTCCATTTTATTTGTCCTTCTGCTTCGCTCAGGGGATTTTTCGGTGTGACATAATTTCCTCTGATTGAAAAGTCTTACCACTAATCAGGCAGGGGGTAGAAATCCAGGTGCACCACCACTCAGTTTGTGCTACACCAGATGTCTTCAGGGACACTGTCTTGGTTCTCCCCTAGAGTAATAGCGCCCAGCTGTGCTACATAGTCCAGATGATTTAAGACAAGTGCTGAATATTATGCTGTTTATGATAGCGGCACTTAAATCTACATCTCTATTCCTCTTTTCTCTCTCAAACTGGAAACCTGGTTCTTGGGATTTTAGCAATATCTACATCCACAAACTCCCTTCTCCCAATACTTCATCCCAATCCAGGGCTGCCTTCATTCACACGTGGAAAAAAGTTATTATTTTTATCAATCCGCCACCCTGGCATCTTCTAGTCCAGTGAGTGTTAGAGAAAAGCCAAGTCCAATCTCACTGCCAAAGTGGAAATGAGAGAGAGCAAGGAGAAGGGAACTCATCTTGAAAATAAGGTCACCCTATTGATATATCATCAGTCAGAAGAGTTCAATGCAATAGCTAGCAATTGGCTCGCTCAGTCGGAAGTTGATGCTATTTTAGGCCATCAGCAGGAGTGTCAATGTATCTGTGAATTTTGGCATTTTATTTCATTAAGGTGGTTCAGGAAGCCAGACGCTGATTAACTGATTCTTCAACTTAGTTCCCACTCCTAATTTCGGATGTGTGGTGTCTTCAGGCAGCTGTTGTGACACCCTGATTCTAAAGAAAACTTTCTGTGCTTCTAAAGCAACCTTGGGAACAATCTACCCCACATCCTGCTATCCTGGAATCTCCCATGCTCTACATCTCTGGTCACAGGTGGAGTGGAGATACTGTTGCTTCTAGTTCTTCTCTGGCAGATCAAGGAAATACAGCTCAGATGTGTGCATCCAGCTGCCATCCAAAATTTGTACTAGCAACATTCTCATGGACACATTAAGCTCAAGGTGGATTTTCATTTGGAGATCACGTAAGAAGATTTCTATGGAAACAATGCTTTCAGCATTGCAGTTACTTTCGAAGTCAAAAGATTCCCTAGACAGGCCACGAAATTTGTTTAGGTAAGACTAGGAAAATTCTAAACTTTTTGTTGTTGCTGAGGGTCTGGGATTTGAGTTCATTTATGAACATGCTTTAAATGAGGATGAGGATTTCCAGATAGGAAATGTATGATATTTGTTCCTTCATTCCTTCATAGTTATTGAAGGCCTGCTATGTGCCAGGAACTGTGCTAGGCATTTCCAATCAACATTAGTCTACAAAATGGAGACATATGTATTTACGAAATAACTCAGTGACAGTATGATAAGTGTGTTACAAGAGTTAGCTGAAAAGTGCTACAAAAGGAAAAAGGTTAGAATGGCTTACTGTGATTGGAAAAGAGGGAATGGTTTTGCAACAGGTGATGTTACATTCTAACAGACTGAATATGAATGGAATTTTCCAGGCAAACTATGAACTTAAGGACATTTCAGACAAACAATTCAATGGGTACAGAAAGATTGGAAAATTGCACAAAGTAAAACATCACAAGAGAATAGGAAATTGGAGGTAAAATGAGACCAAAAAATGACCAGTGGTCACATCAAAATGGCTTTTTCTTTCCTACTAGAGAGTATAGAGTCTGTTGAGAAGGCCCTGAGAATCTATGAAGGATCTGAACAAGAATGACATGACTTGATAGACACTGATTAAAGATCACTCTGGTACCTCCAGGGGGGTGGGTGTTGAACAGGAGAGGGTTCAGTGACTGGAAGTCAGCCTGGATGTCATTTACATTAGTCTATGGGGAACTATAGGAGCCTAAATCAAGACGTTCATATGGTGACAATTCAGGAGAAAGAGAGAGGGATAAATTGAGGCTCATCCTTGGACTTCTGTCTTGGTTTGGTGATGACATCATTATAAAGTGAAGTGAGAAAATATAAGTTCAGTAGTGACATGCTGTTGATTCTTAGAGGTCATACTTATTGGAAAACAATTGAGTTCCATTTATCAATGCTCATTGAGCACCTCTTGTGTGCTCACACTGCTGAAGGCGTTGACACAACATGAGTGATTAAATTAAACAAAAGAGCCTGTGTTGTGGAGCTTTCATTCCAGCAAGGAAAGATAACACATAAATAAGTCAAATCTATGGCATGTCAGCTGGTGGTATATCCTACAGAGAAAATTAAGCAGGAGAAGGGGGATAGTAAGTGCTACAATGGTGGTGCAGATGGAAATAACACAGTAAATAATGTGACAAATATAATCATGAAGTTCCTATTGTTGGTGAAATCTGGACTGCCTAATTCTGTTTGCTTTCCATTTGTGTTTGTTTTATAAATTATTATTTCTCCTAAACAGCAAATAGTAACATAAACATTTACAAACACATAGATGTATACACAATGCTTTATGTTGCCAACATATCACATGCCGGAAAAACAAAAGAAAACAGCAGTTTAAAAATAAATAAATATCCAAAAAAAAATATTTTAAGGGGGGAGAAAGATGGAGGTTCTTTCAGATGCTCATCCTTGCCATTGAGATCACTGGATAGTATGAATTACAAAGTCACAGACAGGAGAGAGAAAGAGAATCCGTATTTGAGCCAGCTTAATAATTCTGATATTCTTGATGTTGGGGAACCTCAGATTTAACCTAAATCCCTTATTTTAGACAGAGAAACCTTGGCTCCAGTTAGGAAGCAGCTTATTGAAGGATTCCCAGGCAGGTCTAGAAGTGAGGTTCCCTGCTAGCGCATCTAGGGATCCTACCATAGCAGAGAAACCTAAACTTGAGTCTGGGATCTGGCTTCCTGGGTTTGAACTTCTACTTTATCACAGTGACCTTGAGCAAGCTTCACCTCTCTTTGCACCAACTTCTTCATTTGCAAAATACGGATGATTACAATAGTATTTATGGTAGTGTTTTTGAGGTTTAAATAAGTTAATGGTAATACGTGTACATTACTTTCCACAGTGCCTGTCATACTGTTAGTGTTCTGAAAATGTTCCCTACATTACTGTAATACTGAAGGCATTTGAACAGCAAGATGTAGATTGTTTGGGCTTTGTGTGTTTGAGCACAAACGTGAAACCAATCTCTGATGAAGGCTACACATGTAAAAAGACCTTCTGGAATTTCTAATTAAGATGTTCAAATATTAACTAGTTTTGGTGGGTCATTGAGTCAGTATAAAACATATTAAAATATCTGATATTTGTTTCATTCATTGAAGTTCTAGACATTCCATCTTAGAGCTGAGTTATACGAGTTTCTAAACCAGAAGTAGAGCTCTAGCCTTTAAAGACAGGGACATGTCTTACTCACTTATGTATATCTAGCACAGATTGGCCATATCATGGTTGACAGTACCCCTTTACTGAGTACTGACTATGTTCCAAGCACCACACTGAATGCTTTACATAGCTGATCAAATGTAATCCTCACTGCAGGGAAGCATTTGTATCTGGATTTTACATATGAGAACATTTAGACAGAAGGCAGTTCAGTACCTTGTCTAAGGTCACCCAGGTAAGATAGTAAGAGGCACAACCTAGATTTTCATCAGCCAATCTCTGTTTCTATTTGCTCAGCAAATCTGCCTTCAATGGTAAACTTTTTACACTTAGCTACTTATATTCTGCAATTAATATGAGCTTTACACTACCATCCTTTCTATGCCATTCCTACTGTTCGTTCACAGAATTATCAAATCATAGATGACTTTTTGCTGAAAAGACCTGGAGGCAGTTTCCTGGTTCTCAACTCAAAGACTTAGAATCACCTGAGGGTACTTTATCACTGTACCAACCCACCTACCTTGTATATACACTGTGGTTCTCATATAACCCTGGGTAGGCCCACCTCTACTGAGGAAATGCTATCAGTCTGAGAAAATTCAGCTGATGGAGTGTTCCATATTCCCCAGGTGTGGTGGAAAGGGGGAAACAAAATTTTGAGAATTAGTGGTCAGTTTTCATATAATGAAAATTGAGAAACATGGGGATTCCTGGGTGGCTCAGAGGTTTAGCACCTGCCCTCGGCCCAAGACATGATCCTGGAGTCCCAGGATCAAGTCCCACATCGGGCTTCCTTCATGGAGCCTGCTTCTCCCTCTGCCTGTGTCTCTGCCTCTCTCTCTTTCTCTCTCTCTCTCTCTCTCTCTTTCTCATGAATAAATAAACCTTAAAAAAAAAAGAAAGAAAGATAATTGAGAGCCAGAGAGTGACAGTAACATCATCAAGATCACAGCTAATTCATTACATTATCTACATATAGAACCTGGGTCCTTCTGACATTCAATGGACAGTTTTCTTGGTTGGTCCTCAAAACTGCCTTTGTGGAATGTGCTGTGTTCTCCTTGATGGTTCTAGAGGAATAGATGGCCAAAAGAAGAGTGTGAAAATTTGTCTGGGAATCCCATAACAAATCAGTTGATCAAGAACAGATAAATAAGTTGATTATGCTATTCTACACCTAGTCACTTGGTTCTAGTTAAGTAACAGCTCATCAATATGGAATGCACACTTTCGTAATAGTAGGTTTGTGGGTTGCATAGCTTTTTTGTGTCTGTTTTCAATTTCTGTTCCTTTGATAACTAAACAAATAGCAGAGATGGTGAAACTCAGCAGGAGAATTATCTCCTAAGATTTTCTGTGATCTCTTTTCTCTAGTGAGTCAGTCTGTCTAGTAATGACTTGGTAGATTATAAAGTTATTTGCTTTGTTTGTTAAGTAAATACTTGTTGAAAGCCTAATATGTCTGTCAGTGACCTAGGTGGAATGAATCAAGAGTTGCTATAAATCCTTTCTTGGGGACAAAAAAAAAAATGTTATAATTAAGAAGTCTCTGTTCCCAAGAAATACACAGACTACTATAGGCTAAAAGATCAAAAATATATACTAATCCTTTTACCATGTGATAGATGTTGTAAAGGAGCTCTGTACAGAATAGCCAGGAGGTAGAATGTCTGGTGGCCCTGGAGAGAGTGCAGTTTTTAAGGGGTGACATCTGAGCCAAGTCTTCAAGGGAGAACAGAATTGTTCCAAGTAGAGAAAGAAGGAAAGGATGTTACACAGAGAAGAAACTGCATGTGCCAAAGAATAGAAGGAGGAAAGCCTGAGGTCCTGGGAAACAGTAAGACATTGCAGACTTGATAGCGGAAGTTGTCTGGGACTAAAGCAAAGTCGAAGTAAAAGTGGGAGGACATGGAAGATAAGAGGGCTCAGGGTCGAGTGAAGAAAGAGCTGATGTGATATGCCATAAAAAAGGATCTTTTGCATCTTTGTGCAAAATGGGAAATCACTGACTACTGTTAAATAGAAGGTAACATCAGATTAGTGATTTTTGTTTTCAAATGAGGGGATAGCTACTTGTATGGCCATGTAACAGTGTTAATGGTCTGCATAATGTTAGAAAACCAGTTCACAGAGGTAACAGGGGCTGGACATTTCATGAGAACGGATTTAAGGCATTTGTGGGGTGAGAAAAAAAAAGCACTGCTATCTTTTCTCTCATAGTTCAAAACAGGAAGTGCCTAGGTATGCAGAAATGCAAGTCAAGTCAACTATGTTTTTAGTGAGTTTTGCATGTATGTTGACTCTCCCACATCAGCAATAATCCTGCTGAATATTACTATCTGAATAATCCACCAAATTCAGCTCTAGGGGGAATCATCAGATTTTCAAAGTGCATACTGTGAACAGATTTAAAGGTTATTTTGTATTTTCAAAAAAAAAATATTAGGGAGATCCTCAGAAATCATCCTGTGTGTATATATGTACGTGTGTGCATATGTGTTCCTTGTGCTGGTCCCACCCTCAAGCAGAAAACATTTCAAGCTCTCCTTGCCTACTTAATAATTCACCTGTGCTTAGGGTGATAAATACCTTGAAGTCATCCCCTAATTCTGTCATTCTTTGATGAAGAAAATGATATCCAGAGAGAAACAGCGATCTAAGCCATAGCTACCAAGTGGCAGTGCCCAAGCTAAATCCTGTGTTTCCATTATCTCTGGAAATCTCTTTTCCTTTTTGTATCACATATTTGCACACTGTTGGGTAGTCATGAATTGAGTGAATAATCCCAAAGTAACAGGTATCTTGGTGTACTCACTTAAAAATGGAGAGACAAAAAGAAAGGACTATTTGGGACATTTCATAAGGAAGTATGATTGGATCTAATATGGGGTAACCTTAGCTCAAGTCATCTTTCAGAAGGGATAGCTGATAGGGCAGGGGTGTGCCAAGCATGAGAATACATTAAGCCTCCCCCCCCCCTTTATTTTCACGCTCACGTTGGTTTAACATCATAGGAGAGGGCAATCTATTGTCTCTAAAGGATTAGATAACATTAGTCAATATTAGTTTGTGATGCCTGTATTAGTTTTCTATCGCTACTATAACAATTACCAAAAACTTCCAACACAGATTTATTATCTTACAGTTCTGTGGGTCAGAAGTCCAACATGGGACTCAATGGGCTAAAATCAAAGTAGTAGCAGGGATGCCCTCCTCTCTGGAGCTTCCAGGAGAGAATCCATTTCCTTTGCTTTTCCAGCTTCTAGAAACTGTCCGCATTTCTTAGCTTATGGTCCCCTCTTTCCATTTCTAAAGCCTGCAACATCGCATCACAGACCATTTTTCCATAGTCAGGTCTCTCTCTGACCACAGCTGGAATAAGTTCCCAGATTTTAATGACCTAAGTGATTCGATTGAACTCGCCTGTATAATCTCACTGTTCCTAACTTAAGATCTGTAACTTAAACACATCTGCAAAATCCTTTTTGTCATACATGGTAACATATTCATGGTTTCTAGGGATTAGCATATGGTTGTCTTTGGGAAATCATTATCCACCCTCCACGATGCCCTTCTGGTGAATTTCCAATGGTTTTCTAAGGATGACAATGCCAGACTTGTTTTAGGGGCTATGCATGGAGGTGCCCCCCAAAAGCCTCCTTCTTAAGGGGCTCAACTCTTCTTATATATTCTAATCTTGAAGTAAAGGAAAATTTGATATTTGCTTATAAATTTTATAGTGCTAATAGCTTCACTCTGGGAAAGGTCATTCTAACTTAACCATATGAAGATTTTAGAATACAATATATTTGCTGATTCCCTAGTCCTTTGATTGGAACATTTAAGTTTATAAGCATTTAAAGGCCCAACTATAGTTTCTCCCAACAAATTCCATTTTGGTCCAACCCTTCTCTTAATGTATCTAGGCTCTTCCTCTCCTTCATTCTTTCCTTCCTCCTCCCCTCATCTCCCTTTCTGTCCTTCGTTTCATTTACAGAGAAGTACTGGAAGAAAGGAAGCAGAGGAGTAAGGAAAGAAAGATGTGGGAAAATAACTGTGTTAAAGAGTATGTAGGTAAAGAAAAGAGGAGAAGAGTTTTTCTATCCAAGAGTATGTAGGTAAAGAGAAGAGGAGAAGAGGTTTTCTATACCAGGTTTCCACACCAATCTTAGGTAGTCTTATGAGACAGTTTTATTTTCTGAAATAGTTAAGACAGGAACTCAATAATTGAGTAGTAGTAGCAGTAGCTCCATGAAAGACTAAAGGAAATTAAGCAATTTGGGGCTGATACCATGGAAAAGGATACGTTCGTCAAAGCATCTCATTCTTTCTGAATTAGAAAAAAAAGCAAAATAACAAAAAAAACATGGCTGCCAAGCGGAAAAATTTACTTCTAAGGATGAGAATCAGGTGAGATAGAATTCAGATTCAAATGAAGTTATTCCAAGATCTGGATAGGAGGAGAAATAAGAAAATGTGTTTTAATAGCCCTAAAGATACATATGCATTTACATTCCAGAATTCCCTCTTCCAGGAACTACTCCGCACTTTAAATTGCCGTACTAATGATAATTGATTGTGATAATTAGATTAACCAGTATTGATCATAAAAGAATATCCTACTGAAATGAGAAAAGATAAACATTCTTAAGTATTTGGTTCAAATTTCTTCTTTAGAAAATGAAGGTGAAAATATATCTCCTACAGTGCTGTGATATAGACCTAGCTAAAATAATATTAGTGAAAATGTTCTTTAAACTACTGGAATTGTAAAAATTCCTCTTCCTGCTCCTCTATTATTTTACCTTAGAGATAGTTTATATAAGTAAAGGGAGTCTTCCTATTTTCTGTGATGTGGTTGGTTATGTCTACTGTAAAGAATTCTCAACTATCTCAGAAATTTTGTTTTCCTTCACCAAAAAGTGTGTTTGTGTGTGTACATGCTAATAGGCTTCAATTACAAAAACATCTCTAGAAAAACCAATTATGTAATTCTTCTGAAAATAATTTACTGTTTGCATGTAAGTCTGTACTCAAAGGACATGTCCCCACAAATCTGTACTAAAGTCAGTTTTTAAAAATTAGCTTCCCTGTGGTATTTTCTCCCTTTATTTGCAATTTGTGCCCTTCAATACATTTTTATAGATTTTCATCTAAGTCATATGCTTTCTCTCAATAATATTATTTGAAGATTAATCAATTTTTGTTGCTGTTATGCAACCATTCTGTTTGTGGGTGTTTTTTTTTTTAAGATTTATTTATTTATTCATGAGAGACACAAACACAGGCAGAGGGAGAAGCAGGCTCCATGCAAGGAGCCCGACATGGGACTCGATCCTGGGACTCGATCCTGGGACTCCAGGATCACACCCTGAGCTGAAGGCAGGCATTAAACCACTGAACCACCCAGGGATCCCCTCTGTTTCCATTTCTAAGTGGCTATTGCTTATATAAAAGGAAGCACTTGACTTATGCTTACTTATCTAAACCCCTTATTTATGTTATTTGTTCTATAACAAACACTTTTGTGGCAGTCATTTGGATTCTTTTCAAGCATACAGTGTTATTTACCAATTTTATCTTTTCATTCTCAATGTTTACGTTGCTTATATCATCCTCTTATCTTACAGTTTAATTACAAAAGATTGAAACAATTTTAATGATAATGATAATAATGGACATTGCTTATTTTAATAGCAATGCCTTTAGCATTTCATCTTTTTATGTAAAAATGTTAGTTTTAGTCAAATGCTTCTTTTCTTATAGGAAATTTCATTCTATTTCTCCCTTACATAGATTTCATAAATTAGAAACGGCCATTAAAGTTTATTAAATTCTTAGATTTATTCAATCTTACTTACATTTGTTCTCCTTTTTCTTTTCTTCTTTCTTTCTTTCTTTTTTTTTTTTTTGGTCATTTAAATGAATTATGATAGAATTCCTAATGTAGATATATCCTTACATTGTAATCCTTATTTTATAATATATGCTACTTAATAATCTGGTAACTTCAAGTTGTTAATGTTATTCATTTAAAACTCTTATAACTATGTCCATAAATTTGAATTGGTCTATCCTTTTCTATTCATATGATATTTTGGTGTTAAGCACAAGATGACCTTCTAAAAATCAGCTTGAAAACTCTCTATTTGTTTATAAGGTCTAGAATAGTTTGAATCACTTTGAAATTATGTCTTCTTTAAACATTAGGATAAACTAGAATTTAAAGCCATCTATCTTTTTCATTTGTAAATCTTTAACAAACTTTTGAGTTTCCTCAGTGGTTATTTATTGGACTGCTGAAGTTCATGTTTGTTTTTGTTTTACTTCAGTTGAATCCACTTGGTAGTTTGTATTTTGCGAGAAAAATATTCATTCCATCAAGATCTTTGATAGTGTTAGCATGATGTAGGTATATTACTCATAATTTTTAGAATATCTGTCTATGTTTATATCTCTTTTTATTTTGTCTAATTTTCTGGTTTTCACGTTAGCTAAGTCTTTTTAAGAGTTTTCTGGTGTGTCTGTGTTTTGTGCATGTGGAGTTTGCTTGTTTTCTAACTCATTATTTCTAGTGTTTAGCTTTATTAATTTTTACTTCCTACTTTGTTTTAGCTTATTTATTCATTCATTGTGTAGCATTTTAATCTTAATGTTCATTCATTCTCTATATTTTTGTTTAATAATGAAAGCATCCTTCTGACTTCATCTGTATCCCATGGATTTTGATACATTTTTTAATTTACTGTACATATTTTATAATTCAGCTGTTCTTCCACCTATGACTTATTTAGAAATTTATTTCCAAGTTATTTTATCCTTTTTGCTATTTTTCCAGTTTTATAATTGAAAGAAATTAAGCCTTGAAATTTATTACTGACATATAAATTCCTGACTGAGCATTATACAACTCACTCTGCTCATTGCTGAATTTGGTATTTTGTCAGCTGGGAACACTAAATACCCCCACTTAACTTGATATTTGCAAAGCTCAGAGTAGCATTGGGGTTCCTGTACACTTTGGCAATTGCCCCATGGCTAATTTGGCCAATTTCCAATTCCTCAGGGAGAGACAAAGAGTTGTCTCATTGCCACCTGCTATTAACTAAATGCTTAGGATTCAGTGTCCTAGGGGTGACTGGGAGACATGGGAATGTATTATTGTGGCAGCCTGTGGAACCTCCTTCCCTGGGGAATTTTGAGAGCAGCAAAGAACCATCTGTCTGGGGTGATTTTAAGAGCAGCCCTGCCTAAAGGCAGGTGCATGGATTAGATGACCTGTGAAGATTGTTATCCATCCCAGTGACTTCAATGCAAAGGATGCATTTGCTGAGTTTGAAAAGAGTCCAGGAGGAACACTGATAGGTTTGGGGAGCATATGGTCAAGAGCCTGAAGGTTTTCAGCCCTTCTTGAAATTGGAGCTATTCAGTGTCACCCTGTGCCCTGAATTCAAAAATGTCATCTTCTACATGTGAATCTGGCAGTGAGTTATTCCACCCTTGTAAGTTATTCCACCCTGTATATGCACATGTAGTTCAGATTGGAGTTCTTCAAATGTTTGATCATAAACAGTTATATCTTAACAGATAGCTCAACTGATCTATGCCTAGAAATTTAGATATATCATTGAATCTGATTCTTTTGGTTAAGCCATATCATCAGGCTGTGGCCTACTGACCTTGACTTTTCTAACCTTGATCCTCAGAGGTGATTCTGTGTTTGTTTCAGGCAATTAAATGTTCTGATTAATCCCTCAGTAGAGCTATCCTAAGCATCTCAACAATAAATTTATTATCGGTGCAAAAGACAAAATGCTTAAATAAATTAACCAAACTAGATTACCTTCATTGTGATCATTTCCACCATGTGTAATATACTAATCTACTTTAAAGTCAGAGAGAAAGAAATTCCCCAAAATATTTTCAGAATGATATGGCAGACATAAGGATTAGTATTACAAACCCACAGTTGGACAGTTTTCAGCACAGGTGACAAATTGGCCAGATACCAAAGATAGACGTGGGATAGACCAACTGATTTCATTTAATTATCCCAGGAGAGTTAGAGGAAGTACAATTTAGGATAGCCCTGCATGGGAAAGGTTGTTTGAAAAAACAGGGGAAGAATGGACTAATTAGGATAGGTAGACAGGGCCAGCCACAAACCTTTCCTGAAAGTTTAAGCTATTTTATTTATTTTTTAAGGTTTTTTTTTGTTTGTTTGTTTTTTAATGTTTAGGTAATCTCTACACCCAACACAGGGCTCACACTAACAACCCCGAGATCAAGAGCCACAAGTACCACTGAAAGTCAGCCAGGCACCCTGAAATTTTAAACTATTTTAAAAATAAGGGTAATGAATTATCAAAGGAATTGCACTTTCAGAGGAGGGAAAAAAGCCCCTTAATTTTCACTATCTACCCAATCCAGAAGGATTAAAAATTTCATGTTTAATAACTGACATGTCACAAACTAAAAAAAAAAAAAAAAAAAAAAAAACCTACGGTGAGGGGTGGCTGGCTGGCTGGCTGGCCCAATCAATAGACCATGCAACTCTTGTTCTTGGGGTTGTGAGTTTAAGCCCCATGCTGGGCATACAGCTTAACTTCAAAAAAAAATTTTTTTTTTAATTTAAAAACTAAGGTGAAATGTAAATACTGGTTTAATATTGTGAAGTGATTTTCTTTATGCCTTATATGTAAAAACAATAAGGAACATTATAAAATAAATTATCAATAGATTTGACAACAGAATTTAAAAGTATATAAAGTCAGATAAAATTAAGAAGCAGGGCAGCCCCTGTGACTCAGCGATTTAGCTCTGTCTTCAGCCTAGGGGCTGATCCTGGGGACCAGGGATCGAGTCCCATGTCCCTCTGGCTCCCTGCCTGGAGCCTGCTTCTCCCTCTGCCTGTGTCTCTGCTTCTCTCTCGTGAATAAATAAATAAAATCTTTAAAAAATAAGAAGCAAATAAATGGGAATTATATTTGCAATAAATATGATAAATAAATGATATGAAAATGTTCATGCAGTTGCAGAAATCTCAGTAGGGAAAGACAAAAATGGATATAATTCTTAAGGAGTAAACACAGTGGATAATTAACTTAAAGAAATGTCATTGTCACTGGTATAAAATGGAAATTAAAATAACCAAAGTAGTTTTTCATCTATGAAATTAGCAAAGATTTAGGAAGAGAAACTACTCTCATTTGCAGCTGGTGAGAGCATAAATTTGCCCAACTGTTCTGGAAAGTTATTTGGCAATATTCCTTAAGAGCTTTAAATGTTTTATATCTCTCAACCCAGAAAGATAGATAGACAGATATACATATAAAGAGGTACACCTATCTATATCCTAAGAAAATAGAAATTTGAAAAACATCTATCTGCTAAAATGTTCACTAAGGAACAATTTTTAATGACAAATAGAAAGTCTAAATGACCAAAAACAGGGACTTGTTTTATAAAAAATTATAGACCCCAAATGATAGGATATTATTAAAATACTATATTTGAGGAATTTAATATATTTTTAAAATGCTCTTCTTTGGGGGAAAAATAGATTAAACTTGTGTATTTGATATGCTCAAACCTACATTTAAAATATGTATAGAAAGTCTTTAAGAGAACACATTGTTTTTAAAATTTTGATTTAGATTCAGTTAGTTAACATATAGTGATTTATTAGTTTCAGGGGTAGAATTTAGTGATTCATCAGTTGCATTTAACACCCAGTGCTCATCACATTACCTGCCCTCCTTAATGCTCATCACCCAATTACCTCATCCCCTCACCCCCCCTCCCCTCTGGCAACCCTCAGTTTGTTTCCTATGATTAAGAGTCACTTATGGTTTGCCTCCCTCTGTTTTCATCTTATTTTATTTTTCCTTCTCTTCCCCTATGTTCATCTGTTTTGTTTCTTAAATTTCACATATGAGTGAAATCATATGGTATTTGTCTAAAGAGAGCACATATTTTAAAATGTAAAGACTCTTTCTCAGTAATTAGATTATATGATTATAATTTTCTACATCATTTTCCTTAGTTTTCAAATTATCTATAATGAACATGTGTTATTTTTATAATCATAAAATTACTTTTGAAAAAAAAAAAAAAGAAGAAGAAAACTAGCAAAATGGGAATGAATGGAAGAACAAGTAAAGGAAGTTTTGAGCTGGGCAGTGATGAGATGCCTAGATTGAGCGTCAGGGGCCCGAGATTCTAGAATCTGGAGAGATTGATTGAAATCATCTCTTCTGGCCCAAATATTCTACAATCCAATATTTTACCAAAGAGCCATTCCTAGCTGGCATGGGTCTGCCAGTCCTGGTAAACAGGTAAACACAGATTGATTTTCCATGGATGCATTTCAGAACTCTTCCCCATTGATCACCCCTTTTCACTCTTTTGGAAGACAACAAAGGAATTACTAATGCCCTGTGCCTCCTTCCCACTTGCCATCAGCAATGAGATGGGGGAAGCAATGTTTTGAGTCTTAGGGGGTTCTAGGCCCAAATACCACTGCAACACCAGAGTGATTTTTGACTGACTTTAGCTATGGTTTTCTGTTGTTCTTGTTGTTGAATATACTCCTCATGAACTTTTGAACTGTTTTATAGCCTCAGGAAATGTGGTAGTGCCCTCTAGGTATGGGACTGAGGAAGTCGTCATGCACCTTTTCCAACCCTGTGATTCAGACTGATATTGTAGTCAGAGTCTCTAGGAAATCCTTGGCCCAACCCTTATTCCAAGATGTGGCCTGTTCCACTTAACCAACTTGTTCTCATTTGTTTTTGTTTTTGACTTTTAATTCCAGACATAAATCAGAATATTTTATCTGTTATAATCTCCCTCTTCCACTTACATTCTTTCTCCTTCCCATCTTCTCTACTTTTTGCCATTATTAGTTTTGGTACCTGAATGGTTTTATTTCAGTAGAGTCTTGGAATGCAGTTGTGTTGTTAGTCCAGCATCCTGATCTGTTATTTTTTTTTAAGACTTTATTTATTTATTCATGGGAGACACAGGGAGAGAAAGGCAGAGGCAAAGCAGAGGGCGAAGCAGGCTCCATGCAGGGAGCCTGACGTGGGACTCGATTCTGGGTCTCCAGGATCAGGCCCTGGGCTGAAGGCGGCACTAAACCGCTGAGCCACCCGGGCTGCCCCTCATCTGTTATTATAAGAAAATAAAATTTTATAGCAAACAAGTCCTCAGCAGCGTTGTTTCCAAATTTTAAGGATCAACACATAGGGAATCTATAGACTCTATGGCAATAACAGCAACAAAAAAGGTGGTATTTATGTATGTTCCCAGGTGGTATCCAACACTCTTTTCATGCATTGGCTTAATGTAATTCCCACAGCAGCTCTAATTAAATAGGTACCATTGCATCCATGTTTTATAGATGAGGAAACTTATTCCCAGATAGGTAGGTGACTGGCCCAACAACACACAGCAGGTAAGTTGACAGAGCCAGGTTTTAAAGACAGAGAATGATTTCAGAAACCTTGCTCCTAATTGTTCTTTTTTTCAATATAGTAATATAACTTAGACTATCTGGACAATTTTATTCCACCCTAGTAGTGAATTCAGAGCTTTTCTATGATGGTACTTACATAGGTACACGAGATCCCCATTTCTAAACAGTCACTTGATAGAATGTGGGCTGCTTTTTAATAACAAATATAAATAGCTTCTCAGTTTTTACATCATGCTTCTGGTGTCCCCTAACTCTTAATTATGAACATTTAATTGGATCCCTGGTGCTATGTATATTTGTCTTTTGTTGTGAAAATTACATTAATTTCATTCCTTCATTTGACATGGGCAAGACATATTCCATAATAAAACTAATTAGTGGTACACCTTTCGACTCTTACTATGAGAATGTTAGCTGGCGTAAGTATCAAACACTTTTCTTGCAAAGACTTGCTGTCCTGAGTTTTAAAAAAAAATCTCAAAAATAGTTATGTGCCATTGCATATACTTATTTAAAATCTTTCTCATATCAGGCTTTGGTTGCGATCCACATGAAATATATCAACAAATGTGCATAGTTTTTACTGAAAAAGTTTCTCAATATCCTATAGGGGAGATGAGACAGGTAGGCAAATGCCTGTAGCACAAAATAAATGAATAGATTGTCTGAAAAGAGTTAAAATCTCTACAATAATTTGAAGAAGGGAGATGTTATGTATACTGTGAAGATACAGAGAAAGTTTTCATGTACAACCAAACAGAAAAATGGGCCAAAGTTTTAAACTTGCAACTGACAGAAGGGGAAACATTGCAGTATTCATTAGAAAGAGGGAAAATAGGGAGTAAAAAGGAAAGGACTGGTTTCTCACCTGACTTCTAGGAGAAAACAGTATTTGATACAAGTGTTAGATAATAAGGTATGGTTGTGACTGGTGAAAATGGGATGCAGGCCATCAGGAAGTTAAGAATAACTTAAATAAAGATGTAGAGGGTGGAAAATGTGGAGCACTTGAGAAGCAGAAGTCATGAGGGAAACTCACTCATTCCCTCTAAGGCTGAAGGATTTGTGCAGGTTCTTAAGAGATGTATAGGGATCACACTTACATCTGCAATGAAGGGCTTCAAATTGCAGATGGTGTGTCAAGGCATATTTTCTTAAGAGGTCAAATCTGGGAAAACTGGGGAAAAGGTGATAAGATAAATCTAGAAGTTCATCACAGTTGGATCCCATCTGGGAGAATGGGCCTGTAACTACAGATGGCAGTTAGTTACTTCAGGGTCACAGTATCTTTGATAAACCAATTCTATATGGATGTAACAGTATTGTCTATGAGCCTCGTAAAGACCAGAATTTGCAGTAGGCCTTGGAGTTGTGGTCATCCTACCTTTATCTCATGCTAAACACCTGTATTCAGAGCTACCTCTTAAATGCTTTTTTGATAATAACATCGTTTGACTGACAGCAGGGCCATTTTATAGCAATCTCTGAAAGCAATCTCTTCTTGGGTCTTCTGTATCTAACATTTCTGGAAAGTAAATGATCAATGACTATCATTCAGTCGCTGTCATTGCCTTGAGTTTGTTGATACAAAAGAGGTATAAAAAAAATTGTCTTCTGCTTCTCAGGCTGAATGTCCACAGAAATAAGCAGTGGTGATATCCATATCAACCCAAAGCCCAAATATTCCCCATATGTACTAACAGACTCTATAAGGTAATTTCCTCCAGGTTGTCATTATGAGAGCTAATGTGGACATTAACACAGGCACCATCAAGCCAATTACTCTGTTGCTGTAGTTTACTAAATGTTGCTTTTGCAGTAGGGACTGTGTTCCCTAATGGGCTCTGAACTTAATTTGCTCATGATAATAACAGTGAGTAAATGGGTTTGTCTCTGGACTTCAGAATACACTATTGCATTTTAGATCTGCAAGAAAAAAGAACTATGTTTTATATTTTGCTACATTCATAGTTTCTATTAGAGCATACCAAGCCCAGTACCTGACACCAGTCTTCATAAAGAGAAATTACATTAATTGTGTCTCTATCCTTTTACATTAATCCATTATGAATATTTTATTCCACAGAGTTAGAAAAATTACACTCACTTATTACTGAAGAACATTTCTTTATAAGGAGTGCTTTATGCTTTAAGACCTCATAACTTACTTTAAATATTTCAAGCACGATAAATGGTAAGAAATGAAAAATAAGCCTGAAATTCATAGGGTAAGAACCATTTACAAGTCTTTTGTCTTCAGACTGTGATCATACAGTTAAACTTATTTGATGTGCTTAGCAGGTTGTAAAATTCATATCTTTCTGTGGTGATCCATAGGAGATGACTTCATCATAATGAAACACTTTTAAATTTGATTTTTGTAAGTTGCAAAATGATTATCTTTCCCCCACCAGGAAAAAAAAAAGTGTTTTTCTTTGTTTAACATCAAAAAATAAGATACTAATTCTGATCTCTTGACAAAATGAAAAATCTCTCTGCTGATCCTCTGCCACTTCTTAGTTTCTATGACCATGCACAATTATTGGTTTTGGCAAATAAACACATTTGAGGCAAAACATTAATTTACTTTACAAGATATATACGAACACCCTTCTGAAAGAGAGAAGAAATAAAAAGCTATTAGTGTGTTTTACAGGTATGCACCATCAGAAAAAAATCAAAATATTAGCTTTTAATATCTTCATAGATAATTTAATATTAAAATGCTATGTATTCCTATCTTTGTGCCAGTACCCCACTGTTTTAATTACTGTAGCTTTAGAGCAAACCTTGATACCAGGTAATGTAAGTCATCCAACTTTGTCCTCCTTTTTCTAAAAGTGTTTGAACTATCCTGCATTCTTTGTATTTCCATACAAATTTTAAATGAGTTTGTCAGTGAATGCCAGTAAAATCTGTAGGATTTGGGATCCCTGGATGGCGCAGCAGTTTAGCGCCTGCCTTTGGCCCAGGGCGCAATCCTGGAGACCCGGGATCGAATCCCACGTCGGGTTCCCGGTGCATGGAGCCTGCTTTTCCCTCTGCCTATGTCTCTGCCTCTGTGTGTGTGTGTGTGTGTGTGTGTGTGTGTGTGTGTGTGTGTGTGTGACTATCATAAATAAATAAAAATTAAAAAAATAAAGCTTTTGATTTAAAAAAAATCTGTAGGATTTGCACTTAATAAATCAAATAGGGAAGAAATGAGACCTTAACAATGTTATCTTTCAGTGCATGAGCATGGTATATCTGTCCTGTTACTTAGATCTTCTGTAATTTCTCTCCAGCAATGTTTTTTGGTTCTCACTGTAAAAGTCTTGCACATATTTTCAACCATAGACCTAAATGTAAAAACTAAAATATGAAACTTTTACAAGAAAACATAGAAGATCCTCATGATGGTGGGGTAGGCAAATATTTCCTAAAGAAGATACAAAAAATGTTAAGCCAGGAAAAGAAAAAAATTAACTTCTGCTTCTCAAAAGATGTCATTTAAAAAGTGAAATTACAAGACACATACTCTGAGAAAATAAGCACAGAATATATGTATCTGATAAAGGACTTGTGTTCAGAATATGCAAAGAACTCCTACAAAAAGAAGACAAACAATTAAAATGAGGCAAAACATTTGGACACTTTTCTAAATAAAATATAGAGGGAACCAATATGCAAATAAAAAATGTTCTAAATCTTTAGTCATCAGAGAAACGTAGACTTAAACCCTATGAGGTATCTCTATACATTGATTAGAGTGAAGACAGAAGAATGACATTATCAAGTGTGAACTAGATGGTAGAGCAACTGTAATTCTCCTACATTGCTGATGAGGATGTAAAATGGTACAACCACAGTTTGGTAGCGTCTCAAAAAATTAAATGCGTATTTGCCGTATGACTCAAACTTTGTCGACCCATATATTGACCCAAGGAAAAAGAAAACTTTTTTTTTCTATAGAAAGACTTGCATAAAAAACTTTATAGCAGCTTTAATTGCAATGGCCAAAAACTGGAAATTAATCAATGATTTATCAATAGGTGAAAGAACAAATTGTGTGACAGTTTTACAGCCAAACGTTACCCATTGGTAATAAGGAAATGAACTACTAATAAGTATAGCAACATGGAAAAATCTCACAAACATTATTCTGAGTGAAAAGAGCCAAACCCCTCTCCCTACCCCCCCAAAATGAATATATATTATATAATTCCATTTTTATGAGACCCTAGAAAAGGCAAATTTAATCTATAGTGACAGGAAATAATCAGTGGTTTTCTGAGGCTAGAGAAAAGGATTTACTCTAATGGGGCACAGGGAGCTTTTTGCCATAATGGGAATGTTCTAGAATTTGATCATGGTGGTAGTTACAAGGGCCTATGAATTTATTAAAATTTATTGAAATTCACAACTTAAATGGGCTTATTTACTGCATGAAAAGTCTACCTTGGGATCCCTGGGTGGCGCAGCGGTTTGGCGCCTGCCTTTGGCCCAGGGCGCAATCCTGGAGACCCGGGATCGAATCCCACATCGGGCTCCCAGTGCATGGAGCCTGCTTCTCCCTCTGCCTGTGTCTCTGCCTCTCTCTCTCTCTCTCTCTCTTTCTCTGTGCCTATCATAAATAAATAAAAATTTAAAAAAAGGTTTAAAAAAAAAGAAAAGTCTACCTCAATAAAGTTTATTTTAATAAATAAACAACAAAAAGCATATTTCACCATTTAAAAAAAAAAAACGTGGCCAAGGCATATTTGAGTAAAGGCTGTTGGCCTTTCACCTTGCATGAGTCCTAGTGCATAATGTCATAATGAGTCCACTAACCATTTCCTGTTTGGGCTCTTTTAAAAGAGAGGAAGAACTTAGACACTTGTGAAACAACGTGAGTGTAGAATGCTTTGCGTTGTTTAAGCTTTTTAAAATTTTTTTTCTGATAATTCGTTGCTTATCGATACCTAATTGAATAATTTATCTTCTTCCTAAGTACATTGTCTTTATGGAACTTTCCCCAAAGCATTCTACTTAGATGTTATTTTTAAAAATTAAAACACTTTCACTCTTTTTTGTTTATCTACATAATAGTTAATTGAATAGGATAATCACAATAACAGATTCAAATGGTATGACTAGATTTGGGATCACAGACAGCTGACTCTGGTAACAGGTTGAAGCAGGTGTCAGGCTGTGCTCCTAGAGGTTTTGTTTGGTTGTGCAGAAAGACACACCTGGGGGGCCACTGGGGTGGAAATTGAGGATTGCTTGTTTTTGATACAGATTATCTGACACCTAGTAAATCCTCAGTACCACTGTAATTTGAACGTTGATCTTCTACATGAGGTATCAGGAGTCTTTACAATTGGCAGTTAGGTGCTTACTAAATATTAAATTGAATTGATTATTTGCAGTCTTATAGGGAATGGCATGAGTTATTCCTTTGCTAACTTATTAATTTTGGCTATCCTACTTTAAAAGTGCATTTGGAAAGTGAGTTCCTCAGGGGCATAACTGTCTTCCTGCTATATCTGCCATGTCAGCCCACAGTAGTTCCTCAGTTAAACATTTTCTGAAAGAATAACCTCAATGCCTCTGCTGCCTTGGCAGGAGTCTTACGAACAGGAGTGGGTCTAAAACCAATCTCTAAAAATACCTCTTAAAACTTCATTAAGGGGGCTTCCTCGGTGGCTCAGTCCATTAAGCATCTGACTCTTGGTTTTGGATGAGGTCATGATCTCAGGTTTGTGAGATCGAGCCTCCACTGGGCTCCACGCTTGGCGGGGGAGTCAACTTGAGATCCTCTCTCTCTCCGCCTCTGTCCCTCCTTTCCCCAAACTCATGCATGAGCATGTATTCTCTGTGCCTTAAAAAATTTTTTTAAATAATAAAACTTCATTAAGGAGACAAATTTCTTAGGCAAACATTCTTGTCAGTAAATTGCAGAAAAAATATTCTGAGGAAATGGATGGTATAGGGATGATAGGGATAAGGGGCTCTAGATAGTCACCACTCCCCTCAGCCCTTCTTCCTATTTTCTGGATTCAATGTAGCTGAGTCCTCAGGACCCTTAGTGGTCTTTCGAGCACATTCTTAAAAGCTCTGATTCTGGTTCTCACTCTTACAGAAGAGGAATCTGACACCCGGAGTGGGTAATTGACCTCCCTAAGGTCACCCAGCTACACATGGTAAAGTCAATCCCTACACACACATCTCTATGAATACCATCACTTTTCCATCCACCCTTCTATTCCAAGTATGCTGTGTCCCATGGATAATATCTTCTGTGTTTGAATTTTTTTTTATTTCATAGCAATCTTTCCTTTTCTTTAAGATACACCACCGCTCCCATTTGTACCACCTGCAGCAAGCTAAATTATTCCTCAGTGCTTACACCTTTCAAATATTTATAGACCGTCATCATGGCACTCCTTAGTCATCCTCCAGCCTCGCTGTGTGTGCATATATGGCTCCTTTAATCTTCCCATACGAGTCCGTCTCTCTTGTCCTTCATCGTGCACACCATCCTCCTCCCTAGTGCCTACAAGAGAACAGTCTGAGTATATTCCAGATGGGAAAAAATAACCCCAACATGTTGTAACAGGGGGGAGAAAAACACACTGAATAGATGAAAGGAACAATCTACAGGTTAATTAGTAGTATGGCCACAAATATGTGCACAGTTTTGTTTCAGAAATAAAGCAAGCTGTATTTGTTGTAACTATCTCTTCTTTGAACTTAACAGAATGCTGATAATGCCAAGCTGTGTTTACAGTCCAAATTTTTGCTAAAGACCTTCAACTTTGCGCTCCCCCTGTGTGGTATCTCTTGCCCAAGACAGAACTACAAATAAAAGCACTTAGCAGGAGCTGATGCAAGAACCCATTACTGAGCTTATCTGTTTTTAGGCAGTTTCTGTGGATTTATATGGTTTCTGGGAGCTCTCCCCATAAGCGTTAGAAGGAAGAACCCTTGTGTTATCTCTCTAGTTATTAGGCACTTGGGCATTAGTCATCCTATAAAAATTAAATGTGCTTACCGAATATGATAATCTAAAAGTGGAAACTACGTTAGTGCAAGAGGATTCGCCCAGAAATACTCTGCTGACATAAATAGAACATGCCTTTTGCTCCATTTCTTGTTTCTTATATTTAATAGCTTTTATAGTGTTTCAACCATTTTGGAGTCTTAAGGGCTATCTGGAGATCACCATGGAGGAGGTTCTCCTTACCCTCAGGCAAGCATACTCTAATTTATCTGAGAATGAAAACTTGAAGTTTGGGAAGGTCCTTAGAGAAACACCTGATTCCGTGTATACATCTTCTCGGAGGAGATAGGGACGATCTGCCCTTCCAGGTATATGGCAGGAAATGTTCCAGTTTTTCCAAACTCTTCTATGGTCCCAAAACTGTTCCTTCATTCCCAACCAAATTCTTCCTGTAGAACTTTCTGAGACTTTCTCCTTCTGTTCTCTCCTGATCCCACAGGGCTATAAGCTCCTGCAAGGAAGCAATGCAGTTTCTAGCCGTGTTCTCATTATAAAGCCTTGTGGCACACCTCAGAAATGATGAGAGCCAGCTGAGTTTATTAGAACGAAATGTAAACTTGTCTACTTCTAAACCCAGTGAATCTGCTCATCTGGAGGTGGCAAAGAAGGGTGGCTATTTTTTTCCTCTCTCACACAAGGCAAGATTGTGAAAGAACTTATTCTCTGAATGAAAGGGGAGAGGGGAAAAGTGGGAACCTTCTCATGTTTTATTCAGATGTTAACAAAGAAAATTGAGAAGTGTTTCCTTAAAATTGACACCATTTTTATCCCAAACATTCTGGTAAGTGATAGCAGACGACTGTTGAAGCTTCTTGAGAGAGAGGGGAATTTTTTTTTTTTTTCAGGAGCATAGTCCCGGTGGGAAGTATTACCTAAAAGTCATACACTAATTGCTCTCAGCCTTGCATATTTCCACATACTGTGTGCATACATACATGTATTAATAACTGTTCCCAAGACGTCACGCTAACACTCGCAGAGCTCAGTGTTGCTATGCAAGTGCCAGAGACGGGATCGATGCAGACTGCAGTTTAGCAACGGGAATTTTACAGACGCGCGAGGGCGGACATGGAGGTGGCCGCAGGTCTGAGACGTGGTGGCAGGGTCTCCCTCTGGGCCCTGATGTGGCATCATGTGTCAAGTATTCATGGCATCCATCTGCCCACTCTACTGAGAAGATGAACGGCACTGCCGGCATTTCCAAGGAGCTTATTAGAGCCTCAAAATCCATCCACTTACATCCAGGACTGCATTCCATCTTGTGGATTTGCACAGGAATTCCTTAGAATATGAACTCTGGATGAAAGCCCAGATATGGAAGTACACTGTGCTCTATTGTGCATGTGATTTATATCAACGTTCATAACAGAAATTTATTTTATGGTGATATATCTTGGAAGAGTTCCATACATTTTCTTATTGTTTATGATTTAATATGTAAATCCCTTCTGGGATCACTTCAAGTCACCAAGGGCTGGGATCATGGTTGAGTTACGTAGGACTGGCTCAGGTACAGGAGGTGACTTGCCCAAAGTCATAGGTTTTATATATATCCTGAGCCAGGATCAGAACCCAGTTCTAACCACAGATCTACTACTTATCCCCCTCGAGTGTTTTTTATCCTTTAAAAAAAGTAAATTACAGAAAAAAAAAACAGAAGACTTTTGTCAAGTGTACGTTATGTAACTCCAATGTACAGAAACGAATTCAATCAGAGCAGGTATAGTCACACACAGGGAGCAGAGCCTGCCCTTTTTTGGCCTCAGGGTATCTCTGCAAAACCCACTAGCATACATATTGCTGCTGGCAATCCCTTTGATTTTTCAGAACACCCAGGTGGAAAACTCCAGAACATGCCAGGGTGTTTCAGAAATGGATTGGATCCACTGTTTGAATCAGTAACGTAGTTAACCTTGTTCTGGAATCCTGCAGGAGCCATCCTTGTGGACTACCGTGGCCCACAAGACACTCATGTTTATAATGAAATTTCACCAAATGTGGTGGGAGACATTCCTTATGCTCGGGCAACAGCGCCTACTAGTGGGCAGAAGCTAATATTTGCGGTGGCTCACCTGGGAGCTAGAAGAGCATTATGCTGAGAGCCTGCAGGCCTGGATCCAGGTCTCATCTCTTCTGTCAAGGCACAGCCTCTCCCAAGGCTTTGTGTTTTGCATGTGTCAATGAGGTTGGACCAGATGTTTTCTAGCTTTTCCACATGTTCTTTCATCCTTAGACTCTTAAATCCTCTTAGCAGTATATTAGGGACATTTCAGCACTCAGCAGAAAAACCAACGCTGGGGTGTAGCATCAGGTGAGAATGTCCCCCCACCTCGGAGTTCAGCACCATGAGTGCACATAATGTGGTCCAATTCAAAGACCTCTAGACTTGGAGCCAGATGAACCCCACCTGATATCCAGCCTTGCTATCTACCTCTCAAGTCATGCACAAGATTCTTCCTAGGTTAACTCATTTGCTAATGAAAGCTAATTGCCTTATCTAGCTTTTAGTTATTGTGAGGTTAGGTTCCAACAATATGAAAGTGATGGAGTTTTATGCGAACCTGCAGGATACGATCTTGATATATCAGAAATTTAAAAGTAATGTTAGTTATAACTTTATTCTCACTGTCTGTGGTATCATCAAGTAAGAAAGCACATTTGATATCATAAAGTACCGTATAAATATAAGGAGGACTTAGTAACATCCTAGGAAGATGCTCATGGCTATTGTTGGGCACTGAAAATGCTATAGCTTAAGAAACACCCTCTCTAGTTACCTCAGGGTTAAGTTTGCTCTTAAATAACTAGAATACATTTGGAGATTTCCCATCACAGACACTAAGAGTCATTGGGCAAATCAAAGTATTTTCAGATTGGGATGGAGCTTTAGGGAAATATAAATTCCCGCGAGAGATACCATAGAGCAGATCATGAATCAAAAATAACCGTTGCAACAGCAGTTGTAACTGTACTAGTAAATATTGATTTTTTTTCCTGTTAACAGATCAATCATGAAGTGAATTTTAAATATAGGAAAATAGGCTAAGAATTCAGGGGAGGGGGTATGAAAATGTCTATGCGTAAATATTAAGTTGAAGAGACAATTTGGCTTTAGTCAATATAGATGCTGATATTCCTGTTAGGGATGTTGTGAGGTTTATTTATTTATTCATTCATTCATTCATTCATGAGAGACCCAGACAGAGAGGCAGAGACATAGGCAGAGGGAGAAGCAGGCTCCGTGCAGAGAGCCCGATGTGGGACTCGATCCCAGGACCCATGCTGTGAGGTTTGTGCAAGCTTCCTGCCAGGCTGGATGTTTTTAGGAATTTTAGAGTTCTGAAGCAATAGGCCAGGTTAGACGACAGGTGGAGCAGGCTCCAAAACCACAATGCTTGGGCCCCTCTTGCCCCTTTTTCAGCTTCAGTATTTCACTCTGTGGCTGCAGGCAAGGGACTTACTGTCTCTAGGCTGCCATTTCTGTAGCTGTGATGGAGATGATGATTGGACCTACACCAGCAGGTCGGTGGAAGAATTACCCAAGATGATATATTTAAATACTTACAACAATACTTGGCAAATACTAAGCGCTGAATAAATGTTGACTTTTATCTTCACTCTGGGGTCCCCAAGTTCCTGCAGGATTGGGGTTGAATCTGTAGCGCTAAATTGTCTAAGTAACATTTTGGTGAATATAAATCTTACAAAACTGCCTCACAGATGCAGCTGTGTCTCTATTATCCTCATATTGACTGTCCTCTTTACAGATGGGTCCAGAACACACATCTCCCTGCTTGTGCTTTCAATGAGCTCTCCATTTGAAGTTGAGCTATACCTCCTACAGCTGGAGAAAGAATCAGGACCTGTTCGAGCCCCTTTGTGGCTTTTGTGGAACTTTGTGGCCAGACAGTGAAGGCAGTCATCACTGTCCCCTTGGTACAGAGGCTGAGAAAAGGTTACCGCTGCACGCAGTACTTAGCACAGAATGCACACTTCCTAAGTGGGTTTGTCGAGGGGCTTACGGAATGACTGGACAGATGACTTGGCTGAGACCACCTGATCCTTGATGGGGGTCTACTTATTGCTTGTTTTGAAAACACATGCCTCAAGCTCTGAAAATTTAGGATATCTATCCAGGTTCCCGTGGCTCGTAACAAAGGCAAGACTCGCAGTTCTGTTTGATTTCCTTTACACCTTTATATATAACTTTGTCAACGGGTGCCATGTATTACATTCAAAACTGCAAAGCAGTGTTGTTTTTTGTTTTGCTTTTGTCATTATCTGATTTTTGCTTTTACTGGAGCCGTGTTACCTGAGGATGGAAGTTGCCAGAAAATAGTTGCCCTGACCTACACACTGTGCATGTGTATGTTACTTAGTTGAGTGAAGGTTGGGACTAAGGTGCTTGGTATCCAATTCACTGCCTTTCTGAACACAGCTAAGTGCAACTTACTAGGATGTAGCTCTGTAGGGCTAGGGCTCTTAGTCCTAACCATCCTTGTTTTGTAAGAATTCTCTAGAACAAACTATATTGTGGACCACATAAACGTGCTGTTCCTTTTAGAGCAAGGCTTCTCAAACCCACTGCACATTAGCATTGTTATGTCAGGGCCCCACCCCAGACCAAATAAATCAGAGCCTCTAGAGGTAAAGCATGAATATCAGTATTTTTTTAAAAAAGCTTTTGAAATAGGAAGCCAGAGTTTGAGTTTCAATTCTTTAAAATCTTCTCTGAAGGACCCCCCCCCCCCACCCACCACCACCTATATACTAATCTCCCTACCTGTCGAAGATTCTGATGTTTACTGAGAGCTCCCAAGATTTGGAGGTCAGAGAAGTGATGCTATATTGGCTCTTCTTTCCCTGGGTGTGGGAATGGCCCACACTCCTAACCAACACCAAAGATGTCAGAGTTATGATTGAATAATAAACTGTACTCATAGAAAAACACACGCTGACCAAGAAGATGGGCTTTTGAAGTCTGAGCTGGTTCCGATCTCAGCCTCACCTCCTTCTGTCTCTGAGACCTTGGCCAAGTGACTTAACCTCAGACATCTTAACTATCAAATAAAAATAGGTAAGCATTAGAGCACTATGAAAGAATGTATGTGGAGTGCTTAGGGCAGTGCTTGACATAGAGAAAAAAACACAGTAATTTTCTTCTGTATTTTTGTTAATGTTTTTTCACATGCAATATAATTAAGTCAGTGGAACATGCTTGCTTTTGCAACCCCAGGTGGGACTCCCCCTCCCAATCCACCGCCTTCCCTGAAGGTCCAGCCTAAGCAAATATGTATCTATAAATGAATCACCTCATGGCTAGACTTCATAATGACTTCCTTTAATCAGAAGGATTCAGCCTTTACTCCATCTTATCAGGTTTGTGGCCCTGGCCTTTATCCACCCACTCCTATACTGTTGTCTCTGACAATTTGGGGTGGTTTTTGCTTTGTTTCATTCTGTTCCTCCAACTTAAATTCTTATTTTAATTTCTTTGACTTTTTGCTTTTAATTTCTCCCAAGGCTTCTTATGTCTACCAGTGATCATAGCGCAATAGTAGCCACTGCTCGTTTGCCTGCTGTGTCTGTGCACACGTGTGTGAGAGAGAGCACAAGCACGTGTGCGTAGGGAAGAGAGAGAGAGGAACTGCCATCTGCTGCTTCCTCCCTCCCACCCAAGTCCCCATTGAATGTGCAAGCATCTCAGCAAGGATCATCTCAGCGACAACATGATGAACTAGTATAATACCATTGTATATACACAGCAGGGTGACAAAACTAGGTTTGTCCTAAAGTCCAGCTTTTAAGATATGATAAGGATTCCATTATTCATACGGCTAAATAGCACTAACCGTGGGAGGCTCAATATGTTATTTGAAGGCAGAGTTCAAGGAAGTAGGAAAAAACTGAATTTGATGTGTGATGTGCTACATACTATCACATCTTAAATGTCCATCAGTTGACATTCTTGTTAGATTCTGTATTGTCTAACACCATTCAGCAGTGCCATATGATATGTTCATTTACAACACAAAAGGCTTCTGTAAGAGTGCTTCTAATTAAAATAAGTGAACTTCTCTCAGTGCTAGCAGAATATGAGACAATTTAGCCGATTCTGTTCTTGTATGTTATCAATGAGTAGAAAGCCATTGAAAACTCTTCAAACTAAGATTTAAAAGAGACAACATTAGGGTGAAAAGTCATTGGTGAAAAGCAGAACTATTTTCAGCCAACTTGCTCTTAATGGTCTGTCCCTGAACTGTTTTGAATGCAGATAAAACAAACCTATTTGGGCAATGCTCGTCAGCTGTTATCGTGATGAGCAGTACAGAAATAGGTACCCCTTGGAAGAGTGGCTCAACTTGGCTGAACATGAAGAATCACCAGGAGAGCTTTTAAAATTCCAATCCTAGGACATCCCTCCTCAGACCGATAAAATCAGAATCTTCTGGAGCTGGAACCCAGAAATCAATGTTTTTATTTTTGTTTTTGTAAGTTCCCCCAGATTACCCAATATATTGACAAGGTTAAAAAAATCACTGTCCTAGGACTTAAGTAGTTTGAAAAACAGGTTGTCTATTATTATATGCATTAATGCTCCAGGTTTCTATAAAGCAAAAGCTTTGGTGATTAGAAAATGCCATCATTCTAAAACCTTCAGTGAATGTCATACGCACCTGTCACAAAAAGAATGCAAACTTCTTCTATTATCTTTCTGTAATTTCAGTGGAAGATAATTTCTGAATCAGCTTAATGGAAGCTCTGCTCTAGGAAGATAATCCCAGTGGCCATATGTAGGATAAATTGGAGCAATCTTTGTTTCTAGGAATACTTTACCATGACTTCATTACCCTGATATAACTTGATTCAACTTTTCAAACGGGACTCTGTTCAGAATATTTTGCAGAAGGTGCATAATAAGAAAGCTGATATATCATACAATTGGCATATAAGGTTTCAATTCATTGTGATATTTAAAAATAGAATATTACTTTTGCTTGTGCCTAAAATTTCAGTTATTAAAGTCAGATAGCAGTGATGACATGAAGACAAATGTGACCTGGCTTGATGCCTGTGTATGCATACAGTTTCTATTTTACTTTTGATGTTAAATAATGCACAAGTTTGGGAGTATCACCAGCTTTCAAATGGCTATGGACATTTTTTATCCTACCTCAAAAACAAGCAGTGTTTGCTAAAGAGGGCCTGTGACCTATTACACTAATAGTGCAAGGATCACACACACACACAAAAAAAAAACCAGTTTTCAATAAAAATATTATTTTCACATTAAATATGTCCACATTACCAAAAGACAAAACTGTAAGCAATAAATATGAAAACCAGATCCTACTACTCTACCTCCCTTGCTCAACCTGTTATTTGCCTAATAATGTCACCCTCCACCCATGCTATTTCTAAAAATGACTTGTTCAAATTCTGGATAACCTTTCAGACTTAGCTCAATACTAAGACTTCCATAAAGTTTCCCATTTATAAGAGTAAGTAGATCAGATACTGGAGCAGTCAGGAAACCATTGGAATGGCCCATGGAAGATAATGGATCCTGATTTGGGTAGTAGGAGTGTGGTGGAAAGAAGCCTTTCAAAGAGGCTTCACTCCAGAAGTTGCTATAGTTATGATAGGATACATCGGGAAGGGATGAGAAGAACCCGTGCCTGGTTCCACAGTAAATATGAAGCAATATACATAGCAAGTGATAATATATAGGCAAGCTTTGGAAACAAGTTATTCTTTTTTTATTCAGGCATCTTAATTCACTATCAAAATTCTCTTCAGACTGACTGATCCTCTGTCATTGGGTTTTTTAAATTGCTGTGCTAAGCTTTGCCAGCAAGCTCCCTCATACCAGCCCTGAGTCTGAATGTGAGCTTCCTACCAGCCCCTAATCAACTCTGTTTCCTTCATGCTCTGATGCCTTCAAGTCTAGTACCATTCCCCTGGTTTTTCACATTTAAAAGTACTAAGATACTTGTCCAAAAGATGGGCATTAAGATTGTAGTCTGCTTTTAATGATATGTAGTGTACGCCCCTCTAGGGGCAAGGATGTACTATGCTTGAGTAACTTTCTTTCCATTGTGAATGCTTCCCTAAAAGGCATAGTTTGTAAATTTTGTTCATGTGAAAAGAGAACATTTGGGCACCTTTTCTGTCCTGCTGATGTGTAGGGCTATTTTTATTTTTTGTTCTTAGCTTTTTTTCTGTGCTTGTGATTTTAAAGGTGCCAGACTGACTGCCCTCGAGCCTGTGTCCCCGATTTCTCCCAAGAATAGGAAAAATACGGGAGGCAGCAGAGCTGGTCATGTCTGGGTCCAGCATATTAGCCTGACCTACTCTGGAAGAATGTTCTCCAAAATATAAAGGAGAAGATTGTTCCTTATGAATACAGCCCATCTGCTTTCATAGCGGAGAAGACAAATTCTTGTTGTGCCAGCACCAAGTTACTGCAGAGGTTTGGGATCTAGTCAAGCTGAGCCACTCATTCTCTTTGGAAAAAACTAGAATGTTTTTCTCTCTCCCATCTCCACCTGTCACAATTCCATCCTTGAGTTGGGCTCAAGTGCCTCTTTCTCTCCCAAAACCTTTCTGGACCCCTCTCGTGTGATTTTCCTTCCACAGCTCCATAGCACTTTCTCCTATGGCACTTGGCACCTTTTTTCATGTGATTGAAGAATGGATATCATCTTGTTAAAGGCGCTGACATTGTCTCATCCATTCCTGTATATCATCACACAGAAGCAGAGTATAGTACTGGCAAAGAGTAGATACCTGGGGAACGTTTCTTGAACAGAATGAAAATTTCAAAACTTGTCTTTCAACCTGACCTTTAGGCGTCTGCCCTTTTCTTTCTCTCTGATCAGTGATTGAGATTCTCCTCCAGAGCCTCAGGGTTAGCTAGCAAACTCTCCAAGAACCATGTAGACTCAAACTTTTGGGTTCCAGAAATTATACTTTGGTCCAGCAATGGTCTGAATCAAAATAACTACCTCCAGGTATCTTACAGACCACCATGACCAGCAAACTATAACATTTAGTCAGAATTTTTTCCCCCCAAGGTGTGGTTCACCCATTGCTAGTAGTCTGGTGGACCATCAAGGAGCCCAGTTTAAGGTCTAGAAAGGGAAAAAGTAATAATTAAAAATAATTCCACTGACCTGAATTTAACAGATTCAAAATGTAAAATTACAGTTTTCACAGGAATCCAGTGTGCTCTTTTTTAAAAAAGGTTTATTTATTTATTTTAGAGAGAGAGCAGGGGCAGGGTGGGGGGAGGTCAGAGGAGAAACTCTTTAAGCAGACTCTCCACTCAGCACAGAGCCCAACACAGGGCTCAATCTCATGACTCATGAGACCATGACCTGACCTGAAACCAAGAGTCAGATGCTTAACCAACTGAGCCACCCAGGTGTCTCAGGAATCCATTATGCTCTTCTTAATAATCATCGCATTCTTAAAGATTGCACATATATCACAGACCCCTATTGATTGGTATTATTTGACCAGTGTTCACCAACAGTGCCATGTAGCTCAAAATATTTTCATGTCATTAGTATGTTTATTCTGCTGCTGCTAAACCTTTATTTTTCATTATCACTGTTGTATTGCATTATTTCTTTAGTTCACCAAAATAGATCAGTGATTTCAATATGATTCAATGAAGGCAGGAAAAATAGTAATAAAGATAATACCATAAATACCACTTTGGATTAATCTTAAAAATGTAAATTTTGGTGATTTGCACAAGCAGTTGAAAAAGAAAGGTTTGAATACTAAGAATGATGATGGCTCTTTAAAAAATAAGACTTTATGAATTGGTGATCCACTTGCCTATGATCCCAGTGTGTTTTCTGTGATAAAATGACAGATCAAATGAAGCTTTGAGAAGTTTAGCATCAAGTTCAAATATAGCACAATGAACTTTTTAGTAAACCAATTAAGCTGTTGGGTTGTTTGGTTGTTTTTTTCCTGAATAATCAGAAAACAAATACCATACACAATGACCTAGTTTTGTTACTAAAGGCAATTAAAATCCAAAATTTGAAAGGCAACTTTCTAAGGTTATACACATCTCATGATAAAAACAGTTGCATTTTTAACTCTTGGGTAGAAGTTTGTAAAACAAGCCACAAAGTTTATTACAAAAGTTTTAATCAAGTGTGAAGAATATGATACCAGGACTTTATAATATCAACTACAGTGGAGGCAGCTCAGTTTCCAAGAGTTTAACTCTTTTTCCAGTACTTGATACTTCTTGTTCCTTAGGGGGAAAATGATCTGTAGTTTGGGTTATATTTTAAAAATACATTCAAGGCCTGCAACAGAACATATAGAAATGTTTTCCAGTGCCAATGCAACCAGAGAGGATTAGAAATATATTTGCCTCTTTTCTCCCAAGTTGAAACATTTAGCCCTCCCATTTTTAGGTGTGAAATGATTGTCAATCCAATGTGATGGAGTGCTGAAAGCAGTCTTCAGTGAGAAATCTCCCCATAATGTCAGCTCTGTGTTCAATCCTGATGCACAACGCTAAGCAGAAGCCAGAGAGCATAGTGGTTGAAACCATGGACACTGAAGCTAGATTAGTTGGATTTGAATTTCATTAACCACTTTAGTGACTCAGTTTCCTCATCTGTGAAATATGGATAATAACAGACGTATGTCATGGATGGTCGTAAACAGGAAATGAGTTAACATGTTTATGAAGCCCCTTAAAAATGCCTGGCACACAGGAAGCACTAGGTTTGCTACAGCTTATGTATTACAGCCCCCAGATTCTTGCTGACATTCCCAGTAACCTGTGATTATTTGTTAAGACTTTTTACTTATAGAAATAAAGAAGAAGAAGGAAAACTGGATGTGGATCTGATCCCTGACTCAAGATTCCCATGATGGAACCAGATAAAGATACAGACTGCGGCCAGCATAGTGCCTCACACTGACATAAATATTTGTCTTGAGTTATGCTTTATTGTTTCTATTTAAAACAATGAATTTTTGAAAACCTCAATCTGATGTCCATATGTGGTCCAGATGCCCAGTAAATCATTTTGAGAATGCTGAAAGCCCACAGAACACTGGGCTGGACAGTCACAACCAGGACCATCAGGACTCAAAGCCCTATAGTATGTGGAACTGTTGGCAGGTTTTAGGGATGTTCAAAGTATGATCAAACTTGGAGGCAATACTAACTGAATTGTAATAACTTAAAGGGTGTCAGGTATAAAAGATGAAACTTATTTCATGAGGCCCTAGAAGACAGAACTGGAAGTACTGGGTAGCAGTTAGCTTGAGGAAGCAGTCTGGTTCAGTATGAGAAAGAACTTTCTAGCAGTCAGAACTGTCAGGAAATAAAAGGGACTCCCTTTTGATCTGTCTGTCACTGAGGGCTGGATGTAGAGATTTTATAACCTGGGCTTTCCTGAAAGGAGTTGAAGTTTGATTTTTTTACCCAGTGCCCTCACAGTCTAACTAGACAAGTAGACTCTCCAAGCAGAAAGACGTTGCCTAGACCGTGCCTTCCACTGCTACCGTGCTGAGTCACATTCCTCAAACCTTGGTGTGAGATTAGAGGCACAGCACTGGCCTCGACATTGGAGGACCTGAGTTCTACTCTGTCACTTTCTGTAGGTCCTTGGGCTGTGAGGGTCCTCTCCACAAAGGCCGCATGTAAACTCCCCATCATGGCGGCCTTACTCGGGCCAGTGGTGGCTGTACTGGCGATCCTGCTCCTGGTGGCCGTGACGGTGGTGGCGTTAAAGTCCTCTTGCTGCGGACATGATGAATCGGCTGTCTCATCTGTGTTGGCTTTAGTCCTGGGAGGACTGAAGGTGTTCCTCGGTGTGTTCTTAGGAGTCCGTCTCTTTTTTCTTTCAGGCCGCTGTGCTCGCTGTGGAGAAAATGTGGTTGGGGAAGGGACAGGATGCACTGCCATGGATCAGGTCTTCCATGTGGATTGTTTCACCTGCATCATCTGCAACAACAAGCTCCGGGGACAGCCCTTCTATGCGGTGGAGAAGAAAGCTTACTGCGAGCCCTGCTACATTGTAAGTTCACGTTCTCTGCTGCTTTGCAAAGATGTCTTCTTTGGCAGAATGCCAATCACGCCAGATAGAGTATAGCCAGCAGATCTTTATTTCTCCCCCAATTTCAAAGTGTGTGTGTGCGTGTGTGTGTGTGTGTGTGTGTGTGTGTGTAGGTTGGCATATCTTAATTTTTTCCGATTGTCCCCTGTTCATATGAGGTCAGAAAGGCATGTCATGTTAGGAAGATCTGCTTGTCATCAATTAGTGGTCTGCTGGGAAGATCATCCCCCTTGTGCCTTTCCAGCATGTATGTACAAGCTCACACCCCACCCCTGCACAGCAGAAGGCTTCCCAAGTAGCAGAGCCATACCTCTTATTATTAGGTCTCACTGTGCATTTGAATTTGCCAGGATTCATAAAGAAACATTGCAGGGCCTCTGGACTCCTTAATGCTCTTTCAAATTCCTGAGCCCTTTGAGTCACCTCTTATCTTCCCAAAAGACTTCTTACCTACCATACCCAGCAGGTTTTCAATGATGCAAACAGATAGATCCTTTATTATACAGGAAAATGAATAGTAATGCTGACTGAGCTAATAATTCTGGTTTGTTTTAAGAACACAGTAACTATATTTTAATAACATAGCTGGGTGGCTAATAAATACTCACACTATCTTCATTTCTTACCGGGCTACTTAAATCTACACATTAAGCTATTTTGTGGTAGAGCAATTTGATGAAGGAATATAAACTTTTTTTAAAATTTAAAATACATATCTTTGCTCTCTTTCTGCATGATTTTAATCTGTTTAACACTTATGAGTGGAAAAATCGGTGCAGTGGAAAGATTGGTGCATTTTTGCAAACCCGCAAAAGAGACATGGTTTGGCCTCAGTGCCCAGGCATTTTAACATAAAAGAAGCCTTGGGTGCAAGGTCTCAGGAGTTTTACATAGCTCTGCAGAACACGGAGGTTCAAATTCACTGCAGAAGCTTCTGGCCTCATTGGTATCTTCCCATGACCTAAAGGCTCTACTCATTGCAGCCCTGGAGTCTGTGGCGCAGATCTGAAAGTTCTTGAAGATGAAGATCTTGCAGGGCTCAATATTGTTTTGCATCTCTTAGGTTCCATTTGATTTTGTTTCTCTCCCCAAAGGCGACTTAACTTAAACACATATGGCATCGTCATAGCGCCTCACAATGCGGGAGCTGGGAACAGATTCCTCTTTTTAGAAGTGAGAACACAGAAACACAGAGAGGAGGAAGATGACCTCTTCCGTTCAGTCCTTGGTGTCATAGCCAGGGCTATATTCAGTTGTTCACACCCCTGGTCCTATAGTCTCTGCTGACACCACACATTTTTAGTTTGTTTAGAACATAAACACAAACACCATAATGTCCTATTGGTCTGGAAAGGAGCTGTTACATATGAGAGAAAGTCTACTGAATGAAAGCTTCCCTCTTCAGGAAATAAGAATATTTCAAATCTCACCTTTTGAAATCTTTCCTGAAAAGGGGAAAATTTCAAAATCCCCTACCTTTATAAACAGACTGTATGGACTATCATTCACAATGACTTAGGGCTACTGCATGAAATTATTTACCTCAGTGAGCTCTCTGACGATGAGGTCCTCAGAGCCTCTGGAAGAAGCTGTGGCCGTTCGTCCTTATATGAAGTGACCACACAACGCTGTGGGTTCTTCTGTTTTGTTTTGTTTTGTGTTTTGTTTTTTGTAGCTCTATGTCTATTTTTCATCCTTTTGGGGACTGTATTGTTGATTCTTGCCACTTTAATGGTGCTCTGGCAGTGGCCGCCTTCATTTTTTCTCATGTCCCTCAGGGCTAGGAAGCATTGGAACAATATTGGGAAACAGTGTAACATGGTGTGAAGAACATGGCTTGAATTTCATTTCATCACTTAATGCTCTGTCTCCTTGAGAAAATTACTCGATCTTTCCAAGCCCCTGCCCTCCCCATATATATAATGGGGGTGATTGCAGGATTCTCCCCAGTGGCTTCTGAAGATGAAATGAAGCAATCCTGTAAAGCACACTTGGCGTGCCCAAGGAATGGTAATGGAATGCATGTTATTCTGAGATAAATTTTGGTAGTATTTCTGACATATTTAGTATTTCTGAATATGAGGACATTACATGTGTCGTGAGACCCCTTGGGCTTTAGCAAATTGTTTATAACCTCTCAGGCATACCCCTGTCCCATTTTTTAATGCTTTTCTTGCCCTTTTGAGGGTGTAATGAGACTGAAAAAAAGGTGTAATCAGGCTAAATTATGGGTTTCTACTGTGTGTCGGCTCAGGTTCCAAGCTCCATGCCAGGCATAGGAGCTCAGTGATTCTTCAGTTGATAATTCTCTCTGCTTTGGTTGCCTACTGTCAGACTGTGCTTATGACAAGGGGAGAGTATCTGGGAAATATTTAATCACATCCTTGGAAGAGCTGGGTGAAGTCAAACAATGGAAATTCTTACCATCCTTTTTGACTTCTCTCCTTCCAAAGAACCTTTAATCAAGATTTTTCTTTATGAGTTCTATCCATGGTGACTCTAAAAATGTAATTTAATTCTTATCAGAATTCAGTTAAGCTGGATTCAGAGACCCTTGTTCAATATTGATTTCAGAGTTCAACACAGCCCTCAAGCTCTCGGATGGATGTGTTAGTGTTTTAATTTCTTTGGGACTTTTCATTGGTACAATAAGCTGCCGCACCAGAAGTGTAAAAGTTTTCTTTTGACGAGATTTAGGGAAGCTGGGGGACTAAAAGGAAACAAATTGGTTTTGAAGACAGAATGTGTAGTAAGGAGGAGCCTGTGTCTTGGAATCAAAACTCTCCAACAGAAGCACCTGTGATGCCATCCATCCAAACTGTCTCTTGTTTTGTTGGTGGAAACTGAGGTACAAGAGACATCCTGTATAAAAAAATGGAGAAAACCCAGGCCCTGGGCCTCAGTCAGTATGTTTTTTTTTTCAATAGAATCAGAATATTAATGATCATGGTTTAGTTCATTATTTCTGTGTAAAGACCATCCATGTATGATGCTTTGAGTTTTAGAAAGAAGACTCTTCTAATATAACTTTAATTTGTTCTTGCTTAAATTGATTATTGATCAACTTAGATCATATTTGAATTGACCTTTTATATAATTTGGAGGGAAAATATATCAGGTATGTCTTTATCTTTGCTTCACTGATTATTCTGATTTTCCTGTTGTCTCTTGAATCCTTAATCCTTACACATACATAACTATAATTAAACCAGTTTGGTTCTCTGGGCACTTTAATTTTCTTTAATCATTTTATACGTGCTTTCTTTTGTGTTTTCTATTGGTTGACTTAATAAAATATGTATATAGCTTTCCATTGTTAATAACCTCTATTTTTTATCTTTTTATCTGTTTAGTTTTACATTACGTTTGTATACTACATTTTAAAGCTGTTTACCACTAGAAGGATATTGGGCATTTTCTATTCTTTCAGTATTGTGAATAACATGCCAATAAGTAGCTGAGTAAAAGTTTTATATTATTTTGAGTTTTTTCCCTACAAAATTCTTTGATTTATATTACCAAGTTTACTTTGTAGCAATTTGGAGAACTTTTGCTAGATTTGTTAAGAAAGATTTTTCAAATTCACAGAACCATCAGCAATGTGAAGCCATATATTAAACTATAACTTATCCACTATTGAGATTTATTTATATTTACTTTGAACAAATTCAATAAGTGTCTTACATAATAGTTATTTTTTTAAGATTTTATTCATTTATTTGAGAGCGAGTACAAGGGAGGGGAAGGGCAGTAGGAGAGGGAGAAGCAGGCTCCCTATTGAGCAGGGAGCCCAACTCAGGACTCTATCCTAGGACCCCAGGATCATGACCGAGCTGAAGGCAGATGCTCAACCAACTGAGCCACCCAGGCACCTAGTTATTTTATTTTTTAAAAGATTTTGTTTATTTATTTATTTTAGAAAGAGAGAGAGAGCACACTTGAGTAGAGGGAGGAGCAGAGGGAGAGGTACAAGCAGACTCTTTATTAAGCATGGAGCCTGATGCGGGGCCCCATCCCATGACCCCAAGACTGTGACCCAGGCTGAAATTGACAGTCAGACACCCAGCTGACTGAGTCACCCAGAGACCCCTGTAATAGTTATTTTAAGTTTATGTATAGTTGTTAGCAAAATCAATGAGATGCTTTTGTACTTTAGTGATCTCTTAAAAGCTTAGTTTTGATTATTCTTATGGATTTGTGTAAACAAATCAACAGATTAAAATGATGAGCACTAAGCTTCGTTCTCATTCATTTGGGGAATATGAATAATAGTGAAAGGGAATATAAGGGAAGGGAGAAGAAATGTGTGGGAAATATCAGAAAGGGAGACAGAGCATAAAGACTTCTAACTCTGGGAAATGAACTAGGAGTGGTGGAGGGGGAGGAGGGCGGGGGGTGGGGGTGAATGGGTGACGGGCACTGAGGGGGACACTTGACGGGATGAGCACTGGGTGTTATTCTGTATGTTGGTAAACTGAACACCAAAAAAAATTAATTTATTAAAAAAAAAGAAGTAAGGTGATATAAACAGAATATATTGCTTCTAGACCTTACCTTGGTGTGACCTTGGATAAGTCATTTAATTTCTGAGAACCAGTATCCTCATTTATAAAATGAGGCTCTTCTTATGAAAGGAAGATATTAGCTTCTTCTTTGTCTTCTAAGACTAGGAATGAACAATTGTGATGTTTTTTACATTACGAAATCCTTTACTAATATAAGGGCTTAATCCATTAATAACATTGTTATCATTGCTTTTTCCCTTAGCATACTCTGATACAATTTAGAAATCCTCTATGTTTGGGGTAATTTCATAGCTACAGTTGCTATGGAAATACTGAAATAAATGGACGTCATAGAAGGAATATGAGGACATACGTGAGAAGAAGAGGTTCATGCCTTGCTTAAGATTTTTATGTTGGTTTGAGTATGAGAGGCAGTAGCTGTACCTCCCATTCATTGTTCTTCTGTCCTGAATGAGACATGCCACAAGTATAGATTAACAGAAGAACTGCTGTGTCCTTAGCATTGCCAAGGAGTCTGGGCCTGAGACATAGCACATCCGAGATTCTCAAAGTCTGTTTATGAAATGGCAGCCAAAGATCTTCCCCTAAACCAGGTCTCTTAACTCAGAGTGGATCAAATCCAACTTCTAACTCTCCCAACAGTGGAAGTTGATACATTTTTTATTAGAGTTAAAATCCAAGTGATTAAAAGACCTCAGGAAACAGGAGGCCAACTCTGCAGGAGACTAAACACTGTGAGGTTCCTGAGCTTACACATTAGTGGCCAACATGCTAGCAGCCTTTTGCTCCCTTATGTCACTAAATGGCCACAGTCTCCTACCTCTGCAGGAAAGTTGTCCTTTAATACACTCAATTCCTCCTAATGGTGTTTTAAAAGCAGTTATGGCCAGTGCTTTATGTGGGCGTTGGGAAAGGAGCTCATTTTGGACAAAAGTTGAAAAATCCATGTGAACTTCCCTTCTCTTTTCTCAAATGCCCACACCTGCTCCCTCACCTCTAAGGAGTGTCTTTCTCCCCTCACATCAAGTGCACCTGCACACACTTCCTTCTTGATGTTACATCATTATCCCTCAAGCACTCTCTCAGAAAGGAGAAAATGCTTCAAGAAAGAGGGACATCTGTCAAGTATCCTCTAGAGCAATTTCACCATGCTAACTACTACTGATCGTTCTATCTGCACCCCCTCCTTACATTTTACAGTGCTCCTGGGCACGTCGTATTGCATGTTACCATTTCTACCAGAACCTTGTGAAATAGATGGATATGGGGGTGGGGGTGGGGAATTATTGGTCCCACCTAATAGTGGCTTTGTATTTTCAAAAGGAAAGACAAACTAAGGCTAGGGATAGATCTTCTAACTTGTATTTGATTACTAGATACATATTACCACCCGGAAACTAATATTCAATTCCTAAAGATATGAAGACACTGATAGCCCTCTGCGATTAGAGCCTTCCATTTCCAACATTTGAATTGATGACCACATAAGTCATGCCTTCCAGCATTCCAGAACCTGAAATGCTCAACTTCTGTTGGCAGAAAAACTCAAGCCTTTCTTTTCTTGAATATTTACATGTGACTCTCCCTGAAATACCTCAAGTTTCAAGGAAAACACTTCTTTTTATGTTTAATAATAATAATAATAATATTTGTTTAGTGCTCTAAATTTTATAGAGGACTCTTCTTTTATTTTATGTCACTTCTAATGATCCTAGAAAATAGTATGATCATTATTGCCTTCCTTTCCAGTAATAAGAAGCTGAGTTTTAGAAAAAGTCAACATGTCCTGTTCCATAAAGCATGAGCATCAGATCTGAGAGTTGACCTTGGCCCATGATTCTCAAGTCCAGCTCTTTTCATGCACCCAACCAGTCACTGGAAATCTCATCTGTTATGAATAGGTTTCTATTCTCATAATTAATTTTTTCTCTATTACCATTTTTTCATGATGTCAAGTTTAAAAAATACAGTTAACCTACACTCTGAATTTTATAAAATTTTTTGCCTTATTTCTGGACATATTAGAACAATATCAAGCTCAAAATATCCTTTCTTATGGTAGTCATTCTTAAATACAACCATGTTTTTAAGTATTATATGCTCATTAGAGAAAAATTAGAAAATGTATTAAAATATGCATAGTTCCCCCATCTAATTGATATAACAGTTTATATTTTACCACACATTCCTTTTTCAATATATCTGTGTATAGATATAATCATACATCTATATACATGTGGTTTACACATGTGTGTACACATACACACAAATGGGATCATACTATCCATACTAATTAGTAACTTGCTTTAGTTACATGACAGTACATTGAACTTTGCCTTCTCCAAAGGGCATTCACATGATGTGATGAGCAGTGGGTGTAAAGCTATATGTTGGCAAACTGAATTTAAATAAAAAGATAAATCACACACACACACACCCAAAAAAAGAAAAGAAAAAAATACCTATGGGCATTCAAAAAGAATATATATCACCTACATACCTCCCCCCCCCCAAAAAAAAGACTCAAAGAAATATTCTAGCAGACAGATAACCAAAATAAAGTATGTGGGAAATCCAGGGCTAATAAAATGGTGATAAGCAATGAACCAATGCAACTAATAGTTAAAGAGAGAGGAAAAGATAAATAGCAAATTCAGGCTAAAAGAAAATAATATTAATCACCTATTAACTACAATATTAATGGCAAAGTACAACTCAGAACAAAACTATTACATAGGCCAAAATACATTACTTTATTGCTAAATGTCACAGTTCTAGAAAAACAGCCCTGAGCCTTTCTTTGTTAAATATCATTACATTGAAACATATAATACAAAAATATTGATGAAATATAAGACGAAAATGGTTAAACCATATGCTTTATAAATCTTTAACACATTCTGTGCAGTCTTTGACAAACCAATTATGGAAGTTGAGTAATATGATTAATATGATTGATTTGATCCATATAAGCAAAGAGATTGTATCTTCTTTTCAGATCTCTGTGGAAGACTTAAAAAACATTGTCTCATAGTCTAAGAGGAAAGTATAGTCATTTTTCTACTTTGGCTCGCAGAGTTGCACGTAGCATTACAATAAGACAAGAAACCTATCAAAGGATAAAGAAATAAGCATACTCGTGGGTTAAAGACTTCTTAGAAAGTAGTGCTGATGGTAATGCTGCATGACAACCAGAATGAGACTCAGCCAGAGTTGAATTCCAGTACAGCTAGGATCATTAACTGCAGCAGGAAAGGATGCATATATTTTCATCTAAAGGCCTAGAAAAGGACAACCAAGTCAACCTACAGGAATAAGGAAATCATTAAAGGCAGTTATTGATAAACTGAGGAATATTATAATTTGCAGGTCCAGATGATTCTTTGAAAATTTAAAAATTAATATTGCACTTAAAATTTTATAGAAGAGACTATGACCTGTGCACACTTAACATGCAGAGGAAGAACACCTGAATAATTCCATGAATAGGGGTAGAATGCAAACCTACTACCTGAGAAAGCACCTGGAAATTTCACCAAAAGGACTTCTCAGGTCTTTAAAGAACAAATGATTCCTGTGCTAGTTCAACTTTCAGAGCTCAGCAAGACAAGATAAGCTTCTCAGATCATTTTAGATAGCTAACCTGATCCTGATCAAGAATACCTAAACAGGGATCCCTGGGTGGCGCAGCGGTTTGGCACCTGCCTTTGGCCCAGGGCGCGATCCTGGAGACCCAGGATCGAATCCCACGTCGGGCTCCCGGTGCATGGAGCCTGCTTCTCCCTCTGCCTATGTCTCTGCCTCTCTCTCTGTGACTATCATAAATAAATAAAAATTAAAAAAAAAGAATACCTAAACACGGTTGCCCCCAAAAAGAAAAGTCTGCTCATCGGACTTTCACGCATGCAAAAATCCTAAACGAAGTATTAGCAAATTGAGTGCCATGTAATGAAACATCCCAGGTAATTCAATGTTAGGACAATGTTAGGAACACTTTAACATAATCCATTACATAGATATCAAATGTTAATAAATTAGTCATCTCCATAAATGCCAAGAAGGCATTTAATGAAATTTATCACACATCCTTGTTTAAAACAAAAGCAGTTGCAAGAACACAAAACAAGCTCTAAGTAAAACAGAAAAGGAAAGAAGATATATGTTTAATAGGATAAAATAAACTAATGGCCAGCCTTCTTCCTCTATCTAGCTGGATGTGCATAGGATCACTGCTATTATATTAATATTGTTTTTAACATTCTAGCCTTCATAATGGGAATTGGGAAACAAAAAGTCTTATACAAACTTTAATGTCTATAACTTTTTCTTTGTTTTACATGTATATTTCAATTTATTGTGTTATATTTCTAACACACAAAGATAGAAAGCATAATATGATGAAATCTCATGTACCCTTTATCCAGTTTAACAAATAAAACAGAAATTCCATTGAAACCCTTAGGTTCTTGTTCCTAATCACATTCCCAGAACTCTTGTACAGAGGTAGTCATTATGTTAAATCTTTTCTTATCATATCCATGCACTTTTTTTATATTTTGCCTACATATCTCTAAAAATATGGTGTCGTTTGTATGTATAGTGTTTCTTAATTTTAGATGAATAGCATTTATCATACCTATTTTTCTGAGACTCTCACTCAAAGTCCTAAAACTAGGATGTATCAATATTTATAGATGATGTGAGTATTCTAGAAAATCTGAGAAAAATCTAAAGTCTTAGAATAATAAAAGTTTAGTCAGTTGACAAAATTACAATTATAAATTTAGGTTTAGAAAATACAACAGGAACAAAAGCCCTATACAGAAGCAACAAAAAGTATAAAATACTGAGGTAAATCTTTAAAAGCATAAATGATCTAAGTGAAGAATGCTATAAAATTTTACAGGGATAATTAACCCGTGAGCAAAATGATTTTGGGATTGAATATGCTTTGGAAAGCACCTCTCTCTTCAACAGGCATTCATATCATTACCCTGTAATTATACAAGAGCAAGGCTGTAGGGGAGGGGAGATAGTTACTGCGTTGCCCGTTGTAAAGGTTTTTATTTAGCCCTTTTTCCCAACTAGCCCCCAGTCCTCTGCTGACCAAGGCTGCTGCTCACCACACCCCTATAGGCTCCAGGCTGACCCTTGGTGAGGGTAGGCAGGCATGACCTGCAGGCAGACTGTCCAGAAAAAGGAAGAGGCTAGCTGAGTGTAACCCTTTTTTTTTCCAGTTCCGATCCCAAAGTATATTTATTTTTGTTGTTATAGTATTAGAATGTATTTCAAAGGCCAGAAGGAAGGAACCTTAGAAATTCAATAATGTCAGTTTACAGCTGAGAACACCTAAAACCCAAGAAAGCTGACTGATTTGCCCTAGGTTATATGGTTTATTAATGGCAGAGGCAGGAATAGAAACTATGAACCTTGATGATGCCTTCAAAGATCTGCTTTCTTTGGGACTGACATGAAGAGGTTTAATCATATGTGGCTACAGACCCCAGAGAAACATCCCTAGAAAATGTTGGATTCCATAAATTTTGGTTGGAGAATGTAGAAATAGGACAGGGTTTGCTTCAGCTCCAACCAAGATGGAGAGTCTCAGATTTCCAGGTTAAATGCCTCTGAAACTTTATGCTAGAACCTTCCCACTGCCCTAGTTTGTTTATTTTTAAATCAAGCATGAACTCACCACTCGGTATTTGCCAGAGTTTGGATGAATGTCAGCATCAGGCCACTGTAATAATGGTTTAAGATTATTTAATCCTATTACTTGTACACTTCATTAGGCTGAGTGAATTGTTGGCAGTGGTTCAGTAAACTTCCTACTTTAGAGATAAAAGGATGGAAAGAAAACAGGGAAAGGAGTCTGTTCCTCATTTTCTTTCCTATTTATCGTTTGTCTCTGAAAGGATAAAGGAATGATAATTACCCAGATACAGCACATAATCTTGTATTAGCAGGGTCTCCTGAACTGCTCTGTCCCCTCAAAAGAGAAAAAGTATCTATAATCTTATGTTTCCAATTAGAAGAAAAGGACTGGGACAGAGGGGGAGAGAGAGAGAGAGAGAGAGAGAGAGAAAGAGTGTTTATGCTTTAAAAATCAATGTTAAAAATAAACCTGAAAATAAGAGTCAAGAGTCCTAGGTAAGACATTCAATCTTTCACTTAGCAGGCCCAGTGTGAGGCAACAAATGATTATCAAGAAAAATCATGGAATGTAGAGTCAGACCTGGTTCACACCCAGCTTGACCAGCTACCATTCTATAGTCACCTCATTTATTTTACCTTAAACTTCCCCCATGAATAGAATGGAAGTAATATTTCTTACCTCAGTTGCTAAATGAGGGTTCAGAGAGGCTGACAGAGCTGAACAAAAAATCAAAGTGTGGGGGCTTTGAACAGTAAATAACTGCAGAGGGCCAAGCCCCAGCTACGTGCAACAGAATCAGCAATGGAGAACTTTGCTTCCCTTGAATCCCCACAGGGCAGTTATGAGTCAGCATTGCAGTCTCCAGAACGTTGCGTGTTGCTGGTTCGAGAGCTCGTAGCATCTGAGGGGCAGTGACAAGTCATGAGACTCTGAAAGTTTGGTTTTCCCAAAATGTATGAGAGGTCACCTGCTTTGGAATCACCCTCAAGTCCTCATGAAAAAAGTAGAGTTCTGGATCACTCCCCAGAATCTCTGCACAGGGAGCTGAGACATGTGCATCTTCTACAAGACTCTTGAGGGAGGTTCTTGTACATGCTCAGTTTGAGATCCATGCGTCTGTATTTCTAGCCCAGCTCATCTAAGAAGTAGTCCCAAAATACTTCACTATCTCCCATCTCTTTCCTTCACATTCTTTTTTTTTAATTTTTTATTTATTTATTTATGATAGTCACAGAGAGAGAGAGAGGGAGAGAGAGGCAGAGACACAGGCAGAGGGAGAAGCAGGCTCCATGCACCGGGAGCCCGACGTGGGATTCGATCCCGGGTCTCCAGGATCACGCCCTGGGCCAAAGGCAGGCGCCAAACCGCTGCGCCACCCAGGGATCCCCTTTCCTTCACATTCTTTTTACCACACTTGCCCAAATGGGACTGTCTTCTCCTGGACGTTGTTTTATGCTTCGGTCTGTGCTCCAGGCTGCTGTCTGCCTCGTGCCTTTTCCCATCTCCATGGTTTGAAAATCTGTATCAACCAACCTTAAAAAGCTTTTCTGGAGCTATCCCAAATAGATGTGGCCTTTTCCGATGCTGTGCTTTTGTTTCTTCCTCTCTCCTATGACTTCACTCTCTACAACTGAGATTGAAGTCAGTTGTCTTTGATACATTCTCTTGCTGTTTGAACCCAGTAGAGAGTGCACCATGTTGGAATCAGGGTATCTCATTTTGTTCCTCTTTATCTTTTCCATGATTCTTGTCACAATAGGTGAGCCATCCCTGCTTCGATATTTATGGGGGTTGGGAGCAGAAGGGACCTGGTTTCACTCTAGATTCCAGTGTCTCATGAGAAGGTCTTTGACTCTTTGCCCTTTGGTACACCTTGGGTTTGAGACTCCCTGTGCATGTAAGAAGCAGAGAGGAGAACTTGGCTCTGGGAGCCTGTGAGCAGTCACTGCTGAAATGTAAAAGATTGAAGGGAAAGATGTGAGAGTGGAGCCAGCTGTCTAGCTTCCAGTCGTAGAATTATCATAAGAGCTGGCGCTCTCAAGGTCAAACACACAGACCTGACTCCGGGATGAAAACTGCCAGAGTTTGAATGGGGGTTCTCTGATGTTCCGATGACTTTGAATGGGCCATGGTAATTCCCTCTAGCCAGGGAAGCCAGCTTCCAACCAGGCTTGAAAGAAAGAAAGAAAGAAAGAAAGAAAGAAAGAAAGAAAGAAAGAAAGAAAGAAAGAAAGAAAGAAGAAAGAAAGAAAGAAAAGAAAAAGAAAAGAAAGAAAGAAAAGAAAAGAAAGAAAAGAAAAGAAAAGAAAAGAAAAGAAAAGAAAAGAAAAGAAAAGAAAAGAAAAGAAAAGAAAAAGAAAAGAAAAGAAGAATCTGCTTCCAGGATCTCTCTTTTGCTCACCTCCCCGCAATCAAGTGATGCCAGCAAGGTTGGCATCGTCATTATAACATGGGGAGTGCTCTTTTTGAACCCTTCATGATGACAAGGGTCTGGTATGCTGTAAGTCTTCAAAAATGTTTACTTTTAAAAAAAATTTTTTTAAATAAAAAACTTTACTTTTTTTAACTTCAAGATTGTTTAATAAAACAGTCTTTTACATTTATAATATGGGAAAGCAGGATGCCAAGAGAGGGGGAAAGACATGCTCGAGGGTATCACAGGTGGATGGAGGTGCTTAGAACTCTTTAAGCCAAAAAAAAAAAAAAAAAAACTCTTTAAGCCCTGAAAGCCATGAACACACATATGTAATGAGTTTATAAATTATATCAAAATATTGTTTTTGAAAGGAGAGTAAAAATGTCTCCACAAAAGCTATTTTTCACCTTATGGGCTGGCTCTTTATTAATGCTGAAAGGTATTTGAGGCAGCTTACATTAAGAAAGTCACTGGGACACATTAGTTAGAATAAAACTGAACCTTCTAAAACGTATCCCTTTAAAAAGTCAAAATTTGTATTTTTAGTCTAGTTTAGGCAGACTCTAAATTCTATTATAAAGCATAACAAATACACAAATAGGTTTTCCACAAAATAGATTGTAAGAAATGTGTCAGGGTCTCCCAGGAGAGGACTGGGGGAGGAGACTAGGGACATTTTGGTGAAAACAGGCATTGATAAGAAAGTCTTCATGGAGGAAGACGCATATCCTATGGTGTCACGTGGTAAATCTGATTTTCTCCTAATACCACATAGTCAGTCTTTTTCCACTCTTGACAAGACAAACGGGAATTGTTACTATTCCTTCCCCAAAATGAAGGCTTAATAAACCAAGGGCTTTGGAAAATGAGGAATTAGCCTAGGATTAGAGCAGAACTTTGAGCTACTTCCTGCACTCTAAATCTTAGCCTCTACCTTTCTCTTGAAGTAAATTCAAGCTAACAGATGGCCTGTCATCAGATAGGATTTTTTTTTTTAAATCAGCAAGTCTTTTTTTAATAAACCTCAGGCCCCAGTTTGGTTACCACTGTTTTGAGAGTCTTTCCCTATGTTCTTCTAAGCTGAAGACAAGCACTCCACTTGTCCTCAGAGCTTTTCTCTCTACCTTGGTTTTACTCCTTCACCTTTGTTTTAAGACAAGGAGCACTTTATGGGAGAACACATCGTTATTCCAACAGCCCACCTTTCTGTGCCCACCTTATATCGGCTGGCAGTCTCACCCTCGTGGATTCTCGCTCCTCATTTTTTTCCGTTGTTTTTGGTGCCTCTTTCCCCTGTTCAACCCCAGACCTTACCCTGCATCACCCAAAATAGTGCCCAGAGCAATACCTCTCTCCCTGAAGGCCAGTTAGTTTTGGGTTTGTGCGTAAGTTTGGGGTTTTCATTGTTTTCTCTTTCTTCTTCTTCTTTTTTTTTTTAAATGAAGGTACTAGTCTGCTTGGGATACTATAAGAAAATACAGTAGACTGAGTAGCTTAATGACTTCCCCAAAAGAAATTCCATAATTTTCAAGACTGCAAGTCCAAAATCAGGATGTGTGTATGGTCAGATTCTGATGAGATCCCTCCTTTCTGGCTTCTTACCATGTCCCCAGGAAACAGGGAGGGGGAAAGAGAACAGCTCTGTGGTGTCTCTTCTTATGAAAGCACTAATCCCATCATGAGAGCCCACTCTCATAACCTCATGTAAACCTAATTACCTCCCAAACACCTCATCTCCAAATACTATCACACTGGGATTAGAGTTTGAACATATGAATTTGGGGGGAGACACAATTGAGTCCATATTAATGGATTACATCTTTTGGCCATATGTCTGTGAGTGCATTGTCTGCCCTGGGTAATGGGGTAACAATTAGAATATCCTGTGTTTCTGGGTATAAAAGCTGTGTACTTAGGTAGTTAACAGGTGTTTATGAAGCATCCGGTTGCCTTTAATTTTTTTTTTTTTTTTTTTTTTTTGGCTACACTCTCAGCAGAGCCCTATTAGTGTTCAAAACATTGCAGAGCCATGCTGCATTTTCCCTTAAGGATACACTTTTACCCACTAGATCTTACTTCATTTTTAAGACCAGAAGGAGAGAAAGACTTGGTTCTTTACAGGGTTGTTGTGCATTCCTATTAGATCATTAGGAAATTGGCACAAGTGGCAGGAAGCCCGACTGGCCTGAGTCTGGCCAGGCAGTGTCTGCAGGTCATTCCAGCAAAGCTGTTGGAATAACGATGTGTTCTCCCATAAAGTGCTCCTTGTCAAAGTCTTTTTTGGAATTAACTCCTCATGCATGGATCAATAAACCTCACCAACTTGCCAATGTAATTAAGAGGTGGAAGGTTAAGCATTACCATTAATTAAGTTCAAAGTAAAATAAAACGAAGAAGGTTGTTTTTTTTTATGAAATTGTGCTGTCCCATTCTGCTCAAGGGTGTTTCTGACTTCTTATAGAGGAGAATCCAGAAAATGGAGGGGTCATGGTCTCCACTGCCTTGGTTAAAGCAAGCATTTGAACACATGTTACCTGAATATTTTTAACTAAAGAGTAAACTCTTTGCCAATTCTAAGAGCCGGTGAATGAACACCTGAGGGCTGAGTTCAGTGCTGTGGGGGCTACAAGCAGCATGAGACTCAGCTATGGTTTCACCGAGTCCTTAGCTGAATGAGATCTACCAGACATGCACACGACCATAACACAGGGCCGAATCTATCTGGGAGAGAGATTCAGGCAGTGGTGGGAGCTCAGAGTAGAGGGTGGGGGTGCAGGGGACCAGCATCAGAAAAGATCCCCCAGATGGTGCAGCATTTGAGCCAGGCCTGGAAAGTGGAGTAGGATTTGATAGGGGGAAGAGGAGGAACAAGCACAATTCACAATTCCAATTTCTGAATATTTATTTTCCTTGTTGAACTTTACAATTTCTGGAATCAAAGGAAAAGAACTCAGCCTTGATGGTAAGTAGGGATTTATTGAGCATTCATTGCCTGTGTGCTCTTCCGTGAAAATTTGGGAGTGAAGGAGGTAAAAAGTATCTCCAGGTGCATAGGTTTTTCTGTATACACGGCAGATCATCCTAGACTCATCACCTTCCTCTGATGACATCTTAAAGGGATTCATCACAAAGGCCAAATTCCTTTGTCTTGAGACCACAAGAAATAAGAGCCAAGGGAATGGTCTTGGTGATACTACCCTTCCTTTTCTAAAGAAAAAAAAAAAAAACTAGCAGAGAAGCATGTATGTACTTCTAGACAGTTTAAATCCATTTTGCTGGTAGAATTGAGTGACAAAGGATTTAGCCATTGAAGCTAGAAGGGATCTTGAAGAGTCTCTAACCCAAGCCCCTCTTTCTGCAGATTACTAAACCGAAGCCCAGTAGGAGTACGATTTTTCCAGGTAAAAGAGAACCACGCAAATTTCCTAAATCAGATGGCAGCCAGTTTGTTATTCAATATTTATGTTACCTTTACATGGTAGAAGATGATTATTAGGCTTTTTTAAGGAAGAATAACTTGATTTTCAATTCTCTGAGTCACCGTTGTATGGAATTAGGCAACTTCATTTAATGATCTACTTGTTTTTCAGCTGTGTTAATTATATATCTTATAGCATTTACCACCTGTACCAATTGCTTAGCCTAATAATACCTTACACTTACATGCATGTGCCCAAAGTACTTTTATACTTGTTTTTTTATTTGATGTCCACAACAGTCCCACGAGGCAGGTGTTAGTCCTAGATTAAACATGAGAAAACCAAGGTCCAGAGAAGGTAGCCCGTATGGCAAAGAACCTGAAACAGGGCTCTGACCTCCCATTTTCTGCCTGAGTCGAGTTTTCTTACTCTGCTTCTCAGTTGCCTGCCTAAATAGTTTTCAGTCGCTTATTCATCCAGTGAATATTTACTGAGTACCTTCCATATTTCCAATAGTGTAGGGAATTGAGGATATGAACTTGAGAAAGACAGGATCCCAGTCCTTGGGGAGCTCACTATTTGAAAGAGATAGCCATCCAAACACAGACCAACACAAAGAATGCTAAGTGCATAATGAGCATAGCAACAGTGTTTGGGAGTTGAGGGTGACACAAAAGATTGAGGGACTAATCTTGTCACTATTTGAGCACATTACATCCCTGTCTCCCCTCAGCCTCCATGAAGGCTCCTTGCCCAGGCCTCACACTGTGCTGCCATTCAGTTCACATTTGTGGATGATGGTACTGATGATTTTTTCCTCTGACTTCCACGACACTGGAGAGGTTTTCTGCTGCCCATTGGGTATAATAGATTTTAATTTACAATTTGAGTCTGCCTTTTAAAAGTTTTTAAGGAAACTAAGCAACTTTATGAGATAGCTTCCAAATACCACTCACTGTAGTCATGATACTCTGTTTTAACCAGTTCACGCCCAACATTTGCAGTCTAGAGGGTTGTACTTGCATCAACTATTCTCTTAAATCAGTGAACTGTAACTTTCATTAGGGGCTAACACATCAAAACAGACTTTTAATCAGTCTTTAAAAAATCTAATTATTCCCAAGTATCTAATCATTACTGTTTCATTGATGTTTTAAGTGGCAGCAAGCATTTCAACTGTTTTTCACAGGAAGAGGATGGATATTAGTGGCAAAGAACCCCGTATTTTCAAAGTTACAGGGAAATTTTTCCTCAGAGCAAAGTTGTGATTAAATCTATGAATTGCACCAGCTTGGAATCCTGCACAGTGCTTGCATCTGGACTGATTTACATTGGCCATATATTAAAAACAATATTTCCCAGCACATTTATATACATTTTCTGGCTTTTGAAATCTTATTGCCAAACTTTGTAAGCATATATTAATTTTCAGAGCTACTAGAAATGAAGTGAAAATTAGGTCTTTTCTCTCATCTATCTAAAAGAACTTCCTTTAATCATTAAATTCCCCAGCTGTAATTAGTCCAATTCTGCTCTAGATAGGAGCTCATTATAAAGATCCTAGGTGAGCAGTCTCTCTAGCAGAAGTGACCTTTTTTTGGTTCGGTTTCCCAGCGTTTCCTAAAAATCTGGTATACAGGGTGCATTGCCAGGTAAAGGAATAAATTAATCTTGTTTTGCCAAACACCAAGGCACACAGCCATATGTGCATACAAACACAAGTACACTCTCACACCAAAGCCAGGAACCCTGTAACACAACAATCTGCATTTACCCAGGGGAAATAAAAATATATGCCTGCTACATTTTTTTCTTAAATAATTCTTTTAAGAATTATTTTCTTAAAAAATGATAATGAAATTTATAATCAGACACTACAGCTCTAATTTATCAACCAAATCACAATTTAAATGGGACAAGAAAAGTGAAACTGTAATTTAAAGATTTTTGAGTCTGGTATATGTGCACACACGCGCATGTGTGTGTGTGGATGTGTGTGTGTGGATGTGTGTGGATGTATTGAATTTGAGAGTAATTTATGGAAAGTGCTGCCAGCATGGTATTTCAAATGCTCCACAATTTGAATTTAAACTGCTCAATGGGATCATTAAGATTATTATGCATGTTTTCCAAAGAGTTCGAATTCAAATGACAACTTAAAAAAAAAAGATGCCCTTTAAAAACTGAGGAATGTTATTGCACTTATAGAAATTCATGCAGTTTGAAGTAATTTGCCACCTCCCCTTCTAAAAAAGTACCTGATGATAATGTGCTCTAGAGATCAGGATGTTGGAGAAAGTGCGTATCACAGACACATTCCCTTGATGACTAAAACTGGATTGTAAAGCAGACTTAATGACAATGAGTTATTTCATCTGGTACAATTGACAGAAAATCCGGAAGGGACGTGGATCAGAGTGGCTCAAGCACAGAGATCGGATGATGGCAGAGGCTCACTGACTAGTAGTACATAAAAGGCCCCTTTAAACTCAGTAAATGTGCCATTTGGTTCTCTTTCTATGGGTGGGTCTTGAAATATGGAGGTCTACTTTCATTTAGTGCCAGTTAAGCAAGTGAACAATTTATAAATGAAGTAAACAGAGGAGTGCTTGCCCACTTTTCAAAAGCAGTCTTTTTGCAATTAATTTTGCAAGGTTATTTTGCAATGGATTTACCATTATATTCTTTTAAATGAGCAAAGTTCCAAGTATGGGAAATTTACTAGCTCTTCCTTTGTTGAACTCTCTAAAGGTTATAAAGTTACTTCTTATTTTGATCCCAAGTCTATTTCCTTACAACATCATATGTCCACAGAAAAGACAACTAATACATTTTCCCCCTTACAAGCCTTCTAGGTATTTAAAGAAAGTTCTCAAATCCATCTGAATCTTCTCTTGTTCTGTCTAAATTCTAGTTCCTTCATCCATTTGTTGTCTGATGTGATATCAAAGCCTTTCAGCATTCTCATCACTTTCTTTTGGATTTTCCAGCATGATAATATCATTCTTCAGTGTTTAGAATCTCCATTGCCTTAACTACGGAAACTGACCAAATGGGACATGTAAAACCAAATTTCACAGGCAAATAGCAACAACAAAATGGCAAGAAGATTCAGTTATTCTACATGTATTAAAGTCGAAGGAAAAGTTTATAACCCATTTCCAGATTCTAGTGGAGTCAAGTAAGGTTGTGTATTAGATCTTGTTTTATTCGATCTATTTTAAGCAGAAGTGGAATGAGATTTATGACATTTATCATTCTCTAATTTACATTAAAGTATGTGTTTCAGAGATGCGTGGGTGGCGCAGTCAGTTGAGCGTAAGATACTTGGTTTCGGCTCAGGTCATGATCTCAGGGTCATGAGATCAAGCTCCATGTTGGGCTGCATGCTCAGTGTGGTGTTCACTTAAGAATCTCTCTCCCTCTCCCTCTGCTCCTCCCCACGCCACTGCTCGCTCTCTTTCAAATAAATAAATAAATCTTTGTTTAAAAAAGTACATATTTCATCTCCATCCAGGGATAATTTTGTAATTTCTTTGCACCTTTAGCACTCAACACTGTCTTGGTATATCTGATGTCCCTTGATTGCTGGATTATGAGCCAATAGTAGTAACTATATACTGCTTGCCAGTTTGCAAAACATTTCCAATCTGAATTTAAGCTCAGTGTACAGGTTTACTTTGTGTGTTTATTTCTGCTTTTGTTTTTAGTTTTTAGTGTGAGGATGTCCAGGTCCTAAAGGGTTGACCTAAGGGGTTGCCCAAGCACACAGAGCTGGTCAGAGGATTTGAATGCAAGGCATTGATTGTGACCCCAAACTGTCATTTAGGCTAGACCATCACTAGGTTGGATTGTGTCACCTCCTGGGTTTCCCCCTGGTTAGGATGTATTTGTAAATGGTTCGTTGGGAGGGAGAGCTTCTGTGTTTAATACCTCGTCAGAGGTGCTCAAATTCAAGGACTTGGTAAATTTGAAAGCAATCCTTGGGGTTTCTAGGAGGTGTGAGAAGAGCATTTCTTGGGAGCATTGCAGTCTCTCTGTCCAAAATGAATCTGAAATAGCATGTAAGAGTAAGTAGTCTGGGAGGGCCAGAACTAAGGCAGTGAATGGAACCCTCCAGAATGTTCCAGAGGGAGACCCATTTTGTATCCAGATCCCTAAGCACACGTGGGAGACAGGAGCCTTCAATGAGGAGGGTGATGTTCCTGAAGGAGTCAGCTCTAGAGTCAGGGAAAGCCTTCAGGATCGGGGCTCCTTGTCTCCCAGCAGTTTCTCCAGCCAACTGGATGCAGTCCTACAGAAGCGCAAGCTGATGCTTATTCGGCAATCTTGGTAAAGATCCAGTGCTTCTACCTGTTTCTCCCTTCTCCTGAGCGAACCTCCTCCTCGCTGCCTCCTGGACCTCACCACCCTCACTCCACAGCCAGCCCACTTCGGGGTTGCCCCCGTGTCTTCTCACCTACATCATTCTGTCTCTGGATCCCTTGCCTTATCAAATAGGGCCCACTGTCCTTTTGAGAAGACTCCCGAAAGTGTGCACATTTCATTAAATGTCCCAATCCTCATATCCCTTTCCAGTAATCCCAACACTGGACAGCCAATTCCAGTAAAGGAAGAGACACTTTCAGCTGTTAGGCAATGGGTTACACTTTCAAAAGTGATTGAGCAATACCATCTGCAAATTGTACTTTAAACCATGAGTCTGGATGCTGAAAGGCCCTTCTGGACCCAGACTGACAACACTGGCGAGCTTTTGGGGGAAAGGGCAGTTTGAAATGGTCCTGTGTGTATTCATTGGGCAAAACTCATGGGAGAGGTACACGGGATTTTCGGTTTCTTCCTTATGTAAAATAGCTATAACAATATTTATAAGGGTTTTGTGAATCTCAATACAAATCTGGGGGCAGTGGCTAGTGCCATTCATGGGACATATTCAGCCTTCAACAATATGTACTATGCTAAAGGCAAGGTGGACACTTGAGAGATATCCATAGAGATTAGACACGCTGAAACAGAATCATCTCACCACTGGAAGGAAAGGGGCAGAGACAAGATGACCACTTATCAGTGATGCAGTAGACAGGACTCTTGTCAAGGATGGGGAAGTGGAAGACATGACCTACACTGGGCTTTCCACCATTATAGTTGAAAGCAGGAGAAGAAAAGCCAGTTTGTACACTCCTGAGACACTTCTGACCATGGCCCACATGAATATGTTATCTTCTTGAAAAGGTAGAGTAGTTATTCGTGTGCCCTGGACAAAATAATATGGTAATATTAGTCCATGCCTTTTGCAATTAAAAGGTATTTGGCTTCATCTGCCATGGCAAGCTCATGTCAGGAAACATCATGATGCAAAAATCCAAACTCCATGTCTCATGACATTCAGAACTGTCCTTGCTACTTGGCTCAGTTTCCACATACTTGCAGACTGTAAGGCAGCACACTGAACTCAGCCTTTGAATCAAGGAGACAGGGATTTAAACCTAGAACTACTTCCTACTTGGTAACAGTGGTCACAGAGTTTCTTCAGTTTTCTGCTTCTCATCTATAAAAGGAGGTTGATAGTACTTATCATGTGGGACCACCAGGAAGATGAAGTGAATTCGTGTGGGGTAAGTGCCAAACAGCAGTGCCTGCCTCCTAATAGATGTTCAATACATGCTAGTTATCATTCCTGATATTCACCGTGAAGACCCTGGTCATGCCATATCTTCTCTGGCAAATAGATTCTATAAATACACCATAAAAATTTATATTGTGATATGTTGCCTCAATCCTTTGTTTTTCTCTCCTGTCACACTCTCCTGGCAACACTGCAGTCTGGATGAACCCAATGACTTGTCTTTGTTCACCAAAGAACTTAAATGTTGTGGGAGAAAAGCACACAGGCACATCGAGAGTAGTAAAATTGTGACCCTACTCATGGCCATTATTCTTAACCCTGCTCTCAAGAGAATTATGCCCAGTGGAAGGTCAATCCCAATAAGTTACACACTGTGTGCTTCCATTTGTATAACATTCTTGAAATGACATTGTAGAAAAAAGCAGAACAGGTGAGTAATAATCAGGGGTTAGGGTTGGAGGAGGACTCAGATTAAGGAGGGGTGGGTGTACATGTGGTTATAAAAGGCAACAGGAGGGAATTGTCCTGGATCGTATTCAGGTTGGTGGACACATGAATCCACACATTGATAACATTGCCTAGGACCAGATACGAGTGCAGGTGCATGTGTGAGCACGTGGGCGTGCATGCACACACATCTAAGCTTTGTTCTCTCTGCCCATCTCCCTTCCTGCTCACAACCCAGAGCCTGCCACCTGACTTCTGTCCCCACCTCTGTATTTATGCGGCACTCCTCAACAACCCCAGCGGCCTCCAATACACTGAGGGCTTGTCAGCCCTTATCTGTCTTGAGCCCTCTGGAGCGTGGAAACCTGTTGATGCTCTTTGAAACACTGTCTTCCTTTGGTGTCTGACACTGCCCGCTCCTGGATATTTGTCCTACCTCTCGACTCGTAACATCCTACTCTTTTGTAGCAGAGTTTCTTTCTTCTCTCGACTCCTTAAATTGAGTGTGTGTGTGTGTGTGTGTGTGTGTGTGTGTGTGTGTGTGTTTAAGGGCGGGGGGGATTTTGTTTGTTAGTTAGTTTTAGGGGTTTTGTTTGTTTGTTTGTTTAGTCCTGCCCTAATCCCTCTTCTGGTCTCACTGCACACTCTTCTGGTAGTTTCATCTGCCCCCATGACTACAAAGATCATCTATGTGCTGAAAGCTCTCCGGCCAAAATCTGCAGCCGGGATCTCTCGGAGCTCCAGGCTATGGATCTGTCAACTGACCAGACAGTCTTCATACCTAGGTCTATAGGCCCGCAAATTTCAACACTTTGAAAACAGAACCACGATTTTCTCTTCTGTTCCTGCTCCTGCCTGTGTCCCTGGTCACTGGTTGGCACCACCCGCTTGCCCTCACCGAAGGCACAGGAGTGGTCTATCGTGCATTCCAGCCCTTTCACTCTTTCCTCTTACTAAACACGCACTCGCCAAATTCTGATGGAATACTTTGGCTTTCTTTATGTCTACCTTCGTTTTTATAGCAAATGCCTTCGAAATTCTTCAGTGACTTTTTATTGCCTTCAGGATAAAGTCCCCCCTCCTTGGATCGGCATATAAAAAGCCTATGGCCTCACACATGCACAGGTGTGTGCCCACGCGTGCAGACAGACACACACATTTCCAAAACAGAAAGGTTGCTTGTTGCCCCTGGGACTGGGCAATTACTTTCCCTTCTTGGAATGTGCGGCAGCTTTCTCCCTCCATCTCCATCACCCAGCCAAGAATCCTCCGCCTTCAGGCCTTCCCCGTGTGGTATGAGAACATCATCTGCTTTACCTCTTTCCTGCCAGTTAGGAGATGGCATTTAAGTTGCTTCTTTATTTCTCTTGTCCCTTACCAGCCGTATGGGGCGCTATCTTCTTCCCCAGTACGTCCTATGGTAAGCCCCCTGTCTGTGTTTCTTGACAGATGGTTATACTGAATGGAACAAGGATGAGGGGCACCTGGGTGGCTCAGTGGTTGGGCGTCTGCCTTTGGCTCAGGGTGTGATCCTGGGGTCCTGGGATCAAGTCCCACATCGGGCTCCCTGCAGGGAGCCTACTTCTCCCTCTGCCTGTGTCTCTGCCTCTCTCTGTGTGTTTCTCATGAATAAATAAATAAAATCTTAAAAAAAATAAGTAAATAAAAATGAATGAAACAGGATGAGATGGTGGACTAGCCAGCTGAATGTGTCAGCACTGCAGGGGCGGCTGTGGGGTAAATACCCTGCGCTGGATAATAAGGGCTTCCAGTTTCTGCGACCCTGCCACACAGCCCTGATTGCCAGACCTTTTAGTCACTTCCTCTGAACCTTGCCAGCACTCTTTTCGATTGCTTTTCAAGTTCTTTCTACATTGTATGGACCGGAGTGACTCAGAGTCTAACCAGTGCTGACTGTAAGTGTTGCGTCACTGGTCCATGGGGCCCCTCCTCAGTTTCTGTGGCTGCTGCCCTGCTGGCACCATTTCATCACAGGAGGAGCATGTGGAGCCTGCCAGTGTGTGGTCCCTCTGAACCCGGGTACTAGATCCCAGTTACTGTGCCATGCCTGGCTTAGTGCAATGTGCATTCAGCTGGCAGCCAGGAAACCAGGCCCACCTGGCTCTGCCACTGACCAGGGCCTGCCCTGGAGCACCTGACTGTGCCTGTCCATTTGGTTCACAAAGACCCACCCAGGGTCCTTTTTAAAGACGCTCTTTGTGTTTTAGGGCAGTAAGCATTTATCTCATTGTGACCCACTGTATGGACAGCTTATGTATGTATGATGATTTGAAACATGCCAGTGAAGACATCTTTATAAAATAGAAGAATTCTGTGCCCGCAGGGCTTTATGGTTCTCAATGTGGTTCCACATCCATCGTCTCGTTTCATCCTTACGCATTTGGAAACTGAGGCTCAGTGACTTATTCACGGGAACAAAAATAATAGCCAGTAGAGCCAATCATTTTGAGTCTGCATAAAGATTTAATAAACATTGATCTAAAAAGTACCATCCATTAGACAACAAGAGTGAAGACATCAACAGGAGATTCATAGAATAATAGCTGATAAAAATCTGACAGGAGGTTCCACTTTATTTTATTTATTTAAAGAAATGCAGTTTAAAATCCCATTTTCCATTATCAGACTGACCACGATTTACAAGTTTGATACTTAGTTTTGGCTAAGATGCGGGGAAACGCGTACCTTCCTATACTTTGAATTGGATTACAAGTTCATACAACCTCTTGGAAACAAAATTTAGTATTCTCTCTCAAAATGTTAATTGTATCTATATTTTGACACTAAAATTCAAACGGCAATATGCCATTTGACATATTTGCACAAGGGCCCCCAGCAATACCTCTTTAAGAATACACGTAGTGTAATTGTTTGTAGTAGTGTAAACAGACTGGTAAATAAAATAACAAAATAAATTAAATATGGCTAATTCATATAATAACTTGGCAGCTATTAAAAAAAAAACAAGGTAAATTTATAGGTACTACAAAAGATACCCAAGAAAAACTGGTTGAAGAAAGATAAGATACAGAGCAGTACATATAATCTCATTTGTGTTCAATGAAAAACACGTTTATATGTGATGAATGTGTATGCGTGTGTGTGTGCGCATATACATGCACACACGTATACAGGCATAGAAAAATTATAGGAACAGTCAAGTTTGGTATGGATACCTCTGGGGAGGAGGTTTACTTTTTCACTTTCTAGGCTGCTCGGATAATTAAAATTTTATTTTCATTTTTTTCTGGCAGTTAAAATTTTGAATGAGTGTACATACATACATTGAAAAACTAGAAAAGTTACATGCAGTTGAAATGCTTTTATTATTCCCTGAACTACGGTGTAGCTTATTGGTTTGCCCAACTTCACTGACCCAAATAGAAAAACTTTCAAGGGAAAAAAACAAAAAAACAAAAAACACTTCAGAAGCCTTAGGTTTATATGACTTTTAAAGTAAAAAAAAATATTAATAATCCCACTCTGTAAATCGGAATTCCCACCATCAGCCTCAAAACATAATAGCAAGCAGATGACTCATCTTTGGCATTTCTTACACCTCGTGATGTGTCAGCAGTCGTGGAATGTAGGCCTCAGCGTGGAAGGGCCCCAAGAGGCCACCCATTACCTCTTAACAATAGTAGCCTCATTCTGCAGAACAAGAGAGAAAGGGTGCCCATACACTTTTTCTTTCCAGCTCCTTTGGCATCTGGATTCCTGTACTTGACTCCTACCCCAACATATCTTCCTAAAAGAGGGATGAATGATCTTTCTGAAATTCAAACCTCATCATGTTGCTCTTCTATTTAAAACATTTCAAGGGGTTCTTCTTCACAATGCTCCCTGTCACTAGTGATTCTGTGGATAAAAGCAAAGCTTCTTAACCTATTTTATTTTATTTATTTATTTATTTTTGGTTTTTAAATAATTTATTTTTTTTATTTTATAAATTAATTTTTATTGGTGTTCAATTTACCAATATACAGAATAACACCACCTATTTTAATGTGCCCTTGCTTATGTGACCTTTTGTCACTGGCCAGGAGCCGGGGATGCCTATGCGGCATGAATGAGCTTCTGAGACCAGGTCTCTGCGATAAGACAGACCTTTTGTATCTCTGCAGCCTCACCTCTCCACTCCGCTCCGATCCCGTGGCACTACTTTCCATCTTCCAGTTGCACTATGTTTGGCCTATCCATTATTCCTTATGTCTAATCTTTATCTAGAACACTCTTTCCCGGGCTTTAGCTTGGCCAACACATTCTCACCATTCAGGTTTCCACTGACTTTTCACTTCCTCTGAGTCCCTGGCCTTGCGAAAACTGTCCTGCTTTCTGGCCAGCTCATGGGGCTCTGTGAGTCTCCCTTCATAGCTTTCACTACTTTTTAGCATGGATTTGGGATTTGTCTGCATCCTACTCTTTGAAAACAGGGGTCGTGTTTGTCCTCAGGTTTAATTGAGGATGCTGTTCTCTCCCCTGCCATAACCCAGTCGATGCCACATTAGTAGGCATCAAAAGAATGAACTCTAGACAAGACAGATCCTACAGCTTCCAGGCCCTGCTTTTCTGCTGGACCAGGCTCTCTTCCCTCTGCCTTCCCCTGTTCTATTCCCTCGGCCCAAGGACTGTGGGAGCCTAATCATGTATGGCCCACTGGAATTTTTAAGACAGGAGAGAATTTGAGAATTTAATGTCCTTCAAGATTTTGTTTAACAGGGTAAGGATAGGATACCTGGCATTGCTCTCACTTCAGAATTGTTTTCTGTCTGTCCTGGTTTCAGCTTCAGCCAGATAGATGGGGCATGTCCAGTCAGCATACGGCTTTCAGAAGTAACACTGTAATGACTCTTTGTCCTCCCGCCAGATGCAAGCTCACTCATTGCCTCCAACCTCAGACTGTGCTGGACATTTCCAGTTTTGCCACTGCTGAGGAGTGAGGCCCTGAATCCTGCCTTTCTGTTTAGGGTGTCAGTAAACTTCTCATTAAACATCTTGATACAAGAATCTAGATTTGCACCAGCAGAGTTGCAGAATTGCTCCTTCCCTCTTCTGCCAAAGTGCCACTGTTCCTCTGTTAGGACCAGCTTCTCTGGCACAGTGAGGAGCAGTGGAAACCATCTGAAAGTCCACAGATTTCATCTAGAGTAAACAAACCTACCAGGGCGACCCTGAGCAGAGAAGAAATAGAAAATGAGAGCAAGAATTGATGAGATTAAGGTGTCCCTTCTTTTCTCCACTCACTTGTAATGTGTGTTGAGATCAGGAATAAAGTAAAATTAAGGTTAGTCCCTCAGCTCAGCCACCCCACCCTGCTAATAAGACCTTTGGGATACATGAGGCACTGGCACTCAAGTATCAGCTGAATGGATAATGTAAGATAAAGATGATGCTACATTTAGTTTAAAAGTTCCCCATATTTTGGCCTGAGGGAAGATTTTTATAAAAAGTAGAAGCAAGAGCATCCTGAAGCTTCTGTGGAAGGGGAAGAAGTCAGGACTGTGAGTGAGTGTACCTCTAGTCCCTCTGGTGGGCACTGGTCCACATCACAGGGAACCCAGCTGTGGTGGCTGGTAGCTTCGGAGGGGCTGGCAAACAGCAGTCAGAGGCACAGAGAAGTTTCTTTTTATTTAGAATCCTAGAAGGCAGCAATTATAAAGATAATGGAGTCAAGTCTTACTTTTCCATTGTACCAATAGGGAAATTGAAACCCAGATGAGAGCTCTAACCCATCACTTGACTGACATTCTGAAGCCAGAGTAATCACCCACCTACCCTTTAAGTGAAGCTTGCTCTTACAGGAGCAGATAAGCTTTACTGATTAGCAGAGGGGTATCCAGAGCCTGTTGGGAGCCAACCCCTTTCCCATTTGGGTGAGTGGGTATTTCTAGTCCTCTATCTAGCTGGGCTCAGAACCTTTAAGGAGAACTTGCACCCTTGGGTGCTGGGCCAGTATTAAAGGTGTTGGGACAGAGCCACAAACAAGATACTCTGGTCCTTGCCCTAATGAAGCTCACGTTCCCAGATCTGTAAGGGGCTTTGGGCTTCTCCTGCATAACAAACACTGTGACTTGTTGGTGTAATTTCTTTCGCAAGTGGTTTTCAGGACAGAAGTTCTTGCCTTAGGTGGCATCCAGCCAGGCCTATCTCACCAAGACTCTTCATTAGCTTCCAACTTATGGTACTCAAATAATGAGTGACTATCATGACAAGAAAAGAAGCTTTTCCTTTCCCCAGGCAACAAATTCAGTGTGATTTCAGAGGCTGTTTTGGACAGGTATCTTTGTAAGCAACGGTATATTTATTCCCTGTGGTATTACTGTGTGGATAATTTATATTAATAGCTGATAAGTGGAGGTATGTTTTACTGTTTTTCAACTCTGGCTGAATATTTGAATTAGAATCACCAGGAGAATTTTTTTTTTTAATTATGATGCCCAACTCCCCACCCCAGAACAATAAAAATTCGAGTCTTTAAAAGTAAGACCCAGACATTGGCAATATATTACTTCAAATCACTAATAATGAAATATCACATAAAAGTCTGTCTGAAGGCTCATTTGTGGGGAACTGGAACTCCCCAGTCTCCAGGTCCCGCCCCCATATAAATGAATTTAATTTTGGGGTTTTGTTTTAATTTGGGGCATATTCTGAAATGTCATAGCTTAAGTGACTCTGGTGGTCCTCACCACTCAATCTTGCTCCCAACTTATATTTAGCTGGATTCATATTAGAAGCTAAGGAGGGATAGATGGAAGAAAGTGATCTTTTTTAAACTCATTTTTTTAAGTGTTAAGAGAATCATTCATTAGAAAAAGCCATGGAGGAGGTTTGGACACAAAGAAGAATTTCATGACAATTAATACAGGCTGAGAATAGCTAGCTCAAGGAGTCCTCATGTGCTCTCTCTTATGAAAGTCTTGGGCTGAAGCTGTTTACAATCTGCATTGACAAGCCTTGCCTTCTGCATTGGCTCGGAGCTAGACAAAATGGCTCTAAGATCTTACCCACTCTTGGGAATCTACAACTGCTGAAGAAATGGAGCAGCAGAACTGGATAGAAAAGCCATATTAGGAGATTTGATGCATCAAACCTACCATTTAATGCATTCACCTCAAGTATTATCAAGAAAGATAACTTAGAAAACAAATATAATTTTCTTAATGTCTGACTTCATGTATAATTTGGACAGAGAGTGCTCTGTGCTGTAGCAAACACACCCCTAAATCTCAATGATTTGATACAATAATTTATTTCTCTCTGATAAAATCCCCTTAGATATTTGGCAGGTGCTTTCTACTTGAGGAATCAGGCTCTAGCTTTTTCCATCCCCTGGCTTCATCATTCCCTGGAGCCTGGAGGTCCTGTGCTAGATTCTCTGCATCTGACAAATGAGGGCAGAGAAAGCTTGGAGGAAATCAGGAGGTGGGGCGGGGTGCGGGGAGACAAGCAGCTGGTAGGGGGACGGGGGATGGTTAAAGGCCAGACTGTGAAATGTGGCATAATGATCCTTCTACTCACTTTTCATTGGCCAGAATTCAGTCACTTGGCTATAGTTGCAAAGAATGTCTGGAAACGTAGCTACACTGTGTGCCCCCAAAGAAGAGGAAGTGGTTTGGTGTACATCTAACAAGGGTCTGCCAGACTTGCATCGTTGTCGTCATCATCATCATCATCATCATCACCATCATCATCATCTCAGCTGAATTTGATTCAGTTTACTTTCCTGGAATTTCCCAAGTCAAATTTTTAAGTTATTTAGCATAACAAATTATGTAAAAGACACTTTTCCTATATATTTTTATCCTGTTAGGTGTTTTCTATCTTTGTCTGATTTAAAATAAAGACTACCAGGTTCAGTTTGCTCCAGCTAGATGATTTAACCTCTAACCCCTCCATGTCCACAATTGGGAGATGTACCAGATTTGTTTTGAGGAAAAGAATATGTATTAAGATATTCAACAAATACTGTTGAGAGCCTACCACACGTTGGTCACTGGATACTCAGTGGTGACCCAAAACAGACAAGCAGCCTGTTCTTGGGAAGTATATGTTCTATTAAGGAAGATGGACAGAGTATTTTAAAAGAAGAGAGTATTGTTCTAAGAGAATTAAAACAAAGGAACGAGCCATAGATGGAAGGGCCAAGAAAGCATTCCTGGGGAAGTACAATTTCCCTGAGCTCTGAGGAATGAGTAGTTCAGACATCTTAGACTGTGGAGCATGCGTATTTAAGGAACTGAAAGAAGGCCAGTGTGGTTAGAGCTCAGAGGTTGAGGGAGAAGCATGATTCAAGACACGTTTTTAGAGATAGACCATGAAGGACTTAGGCCATGCTAAGGATTTTGGCCTTTCTCCCAAAAGTAAAGGAAAGCCCAGCCATTTCATTACTTCATACACCACTCATCCATCACAGGTTTTTCCTGAAAGGCCTTGGCAATAGGGGAGATAGGGAGGCAACATCATGAGTAAGTAAACAGCGGAACCTCTTCCCTAAGTGTTGTGGTTTGCAGCCACACACCATGTATTCTACGTCTCTCCAGCCCTCCTCATTGTTTCCTAGAGCTAAAAGTGAGACAAGTTCCAAGGGCACACGGTCTGGTTAAGAAGACAACCTGAAGAGTGAAAGGTTTTTTCCTGTTCGAATTGTGAGCCATTATCTGCATTTTCTAGTGTATGAGTTAGTAGAAAGACACCTATTTCCAGGCCTTTCCACTGCTAGCCAATTCCATCATATCAGCAACTTGCCAGAAGTCATTTTTCAGAAATGGGTCAAGATGACAGCCTTCTGATTCCTAGTCAGCATACTTTATACTTTTACACAAAGATCCAAGCATCATTCTCCCTTCTCCATAATCTTAGAAATATCATTTCTGATTGAACCAGGTCACTTATTCATCCCATTTTCCCCCACTGAGATGACCTTTGTTTTCCTTCTAAAATTTAAACTAACTTTAATATTGGAACTCACAACTCCCATCTTTACAAAATCTGCCCCGACAACAAATTTGTTGACTGTAACGTCCTCCCACTGAATAGAAAAGCTACTTGAGGGAATTGTCTTCAGCTATATTTCTTGGAAACACAACACTGGGATCTCGATTGGTGAGTGTGGGCTCTGGTGACTTAAGAAAGCAAGAGAAGGTAGTTTCTGATAGGGCATGCCTTTGTTCTGGATTCACTAGACAATCACAGTCAAGCTATTGAGCGCTTTCCCTCGGTTAATACTTGGGCTGATGCATCCTGTATTAGGATGCATATGCAGTAATACTTCCCATGCAAGAGAGTTGAGGTTCGTGATGAATAAAACTGTGGTAAGGCATTTTGCAGTTATTCTGGTCCATCCTGTCCATGGTGCCTAATGAATGTTCATTCCTACAGATTAACTGTTGCCTTAGATTAAAATCAGGGAACCTTCTAGACTTCTAGATACAGAAGAGCTGGAGAGATCAAAGCCTTGCATGTGACTGGAATTATCAGATCTCCTCTCATTTCACACATCCTAGACTCCAGCCATCCCGACCTGCTTTGTATTCCTCAAAAATCCCCACCTTTTTGTGACCCTCTGCCTTTGCTCATTCTGTGCCCTGCATTGCAAAGCCTCTCTCCACATCTTTGTATCAAGATCTTACATGGCCAACTCTAGTGCCATCTCATCCCTGAAGCTTTTCTTTGCCCCACTTTTTGAAATCAGTCACTCCCTCTTCTGCTCACTTTATGATATAGATTATCCCTATTTATATTCTTATGCATTTATTTGTGCGTGTCATATTCTCTGTAAGAGCAGCCTTTGAAGGAAGGGCCTGTAATGTATCTTTGTATTTGTGTTTCTTAGAGCTCCTTCTAGTGGGAAAAAGTGTTTTGAGGTCAGTAAAAATTAAGTTCAAATTGAGTTCTGTGATTAAAACATCTCTTTATGACTTTGGACAAGTTTCTTAACCTATCCAAACCTCCCAAATGCTGAACCGGGAGAGTGGGGATATCTCATCAGTAAGGAACAAATAAGAATTTGTTATATAAGAGAACTCCCAGTGTGGGGCCTAACTTATGATCAATATTCAGAAAGAGTACTTTTTATATCCTGCATACATTTATATGTCTGGTTGGTATTTAATGTTTGTGTGAAATACGGTCTATCTTATAAGCAATAATGATAATTTTAGTATTCAGTGCACGGGGACATGGTACACTTCATTGTCATGGGGTGCATACTCTGATTCATTCTATTTTATAGAAGATAAAAATGAGACTTAGAGAAGGTTAGTAATCTGTCCAAAGTTGACACAGATGTTGAAGGAACTAGAAGTAGAACTCAGGCAGTCACACTCCAGGACCTGTGCTCTTGGCCCTGCTTTCTTGATACTTTCCCCATCTTGAATTATCATCTAAATAGACAATGCAACTCGTAAATCTACCCCTCCAGGAACATAATATAGTCTGTTCACTCTCCCACACATTCAAAGATAAATCTTTGTTCTCCCCTAAGCAGCCTTCTCTGCAAGGTAAACAATCTAAGCCCATTCCATATTTCCTCACAGGTCAGATTTTTAGCTCTCTCCCTGTATACATCTTGGTCTCTCTGCCCTGGATGGGCCCCAATTCTTTTTGGTGTCCCCAACAGATGAGATACAGTTGCTTTGAAATGCTACACAGCGAGATGACAGAAATAGTAATCCCTGATGTCAGGGGACACTTTAATGGGACCCTCATATAGCCACAAGCCCTCGTAATAACATGGGAAGCCCAAGGTGGGAAGATGCTGACAAGAAATAGGAGCAAAGCGTAGAAGGGAGATCCCATTCTCTGCAAAGTCTCTGCCTATTGAGATTTTATGAACTCTGTCACTTGCTGGTGAGCCTTCTTGCTCAGTATCTTAACATCCAGCTGCAATTTGGGTTCCACCCTCTTCACTTAAAAGGGTGATTAACTATTTGTGAGGGATAATTATTTAATTGCCAGTGCAGCTAGATGTGTTCAGTTGTTTTGCTTCTTTCCCCTTCGGTGTAAGCCAAGTCTTCTCAATAATAAAAATAATCCGGAATTAGTCAACTGCCTTTTAACAGGTTTTCCTTCAGTCTGGCACAGCGAGAAGTTTCCAATTTTACAACATCACCTTTACCTTAAAGAAATAAATAAAAGATCCTGCTCTGCCAGTTAGATTGTCAGCCCCGCAGCATCTCCCATAACTGTTAATACAGCCATTACCTCATTTTGAACGTTTTACTCTATCCTTGGATAAAAATTTAATCAGAGAGAATTACTGCTCTCTTAATACCTGTTTAACCTTTATCTTCATAACAGATACAGAAACCACTTAAAATTTAAACCTCTCTGTGAGGGCCTGTGTGCTGATCCAGTTTTCCTCAGAAGGTGTTTTCCCCCCCAAGGGCTGTGGCCGCATGGCACAGGGTTGACTGAAGTTCCAGGCACCACTTTGCCTTTCTGTGTCCTCTTCACCCTAGTAATTATTTTAGCAGCGATTTGCTGTCTCAAGGACATTCTTTATTAATTCTGCTAAGTCCTTTTTTTATTGTTGTCAAGATCCTTTCTCTCCCCATCGTTAGATGTAGTTGGTGTTTTCTGTTTTTGGATTGTATAGGTATGGAGCTCCCCATAAAGCATGCCTGCCACCTTCATTTTACAGGCTTTACCAGAAAAAGGGAATGTGAATGGGGTTCAGAATAGCCTCTTGCACTTCATGTGTAAACTCAGGCTTACATTTCCTCACTCAAGAGGTTTATATGGAGAGAGGCAGCATGCTAAGAGTACAGAGTTCTGGCTGTTTTGATTATAAAAATAGCCCATCTTCTAGTAAAAAGTCAAGTTATGCAGAAATATCTAAAATAGATATGGTGACTTGGTGAGTCAGTCGGTGGAGAGTCTACCTTCAGCTCAGGTCATGATCTCAGGGTCCTGGGATCAAGCCCCGCATGGGCTCCCTGTTCAGTGGGGAATCTGCTTCTCCCTCTGTCCCTCCCCCTATTTATGTTCTCTCTCTTTCTCTCTCAAATAGATAAATAAATAAAATCTTTAAAAAAGAAAGAAATATCTAAAAAAAAAAGTGAAATTCTTCCCAACAGCTCTCTCTAGAAGCCACTGTTAACTGTTCTCAGTATCTACCTCCAGAATTCAGAACAGTTTATACATTATAAACGTGTGTGTATGTGTGCATTTATACCTTACTTTTGTTTTCTCCCTCACAATGTGTGCTTGATATCTTTCTGAAAATGGTAGTACAGGAAGCTCTACCCTTTGTCTTTTTAATGGTGCCACAGTATACATGGATCATAGTCATTTCTCTACAGGTAGTTATTTACATTGTTTCCATCTTTTGACAGTACAAGCAAATATCTTTGGGGTGCCTGGGTGGCTCATTCAGTTAAATGTTCAATTCTTAGTTTCAGTTTGGGTCATGATTTCAGGGTCATGAGGTCAAGCCCCGTGTCAGGTTCTGCGCTGGATGTGGAGCCTGCTTGAGATTCTCTCTCTCCCTCTCCCTCTGCCCCTGTGACTGTCTCTTAAAAAAAAAAATACTTTTTTTTAAAGAAAACAAATATCTTTGTGCAGTGATCTTTAGGCAATTTTGAAGCTTGCTATAGGATAAAATTTCTAGAATAAGCTTGCTGAGTCAAAAGTATATGTGCATTTCTGTGTTGATTCCTGCTGAAATAGCCCTCCAAACAGGGGGTCCCAGTTAATTCATCTCAGGAGTATATAAGAATACCTGATTGCACATACTCTTACTAACCTTGTACATGGTTAGCTTTTAAATTTCTGCCAAAAAGATTGTCAAGAATGAGGTACCATTGAGGTGGATTTTGTTTTTTTTTGTTTGTTTGTTTGCATTTTTGTAATTTGAGGTGGGTATAGGATCATCTCATATGCTTGCCTATTCCCATCCTGTGTTCAAGGGGTTGGAGTATTCATGTTTTTCTTATTGAAGTTATATGAGTTTTACCCTTTTGTCAGTGGTTATTTTGAAACTCCTTCACAGGGATCCCTGGGTGGCGCAGCGGTTTGGCGCCTGCCTTTGGCCCAGGGCGCGATCCTGGAGACCCGGGATCGAATCCCACGTCGGGCTCCCGGTGCATGGAGCCTGCTTCTCCCTCTGCCTGTGTCTCTGCCTCTCTCTCTCTCTCTCTCTCTCTCTCTCTCTCTCTCTGTGACTATCATAAATAAATAAAAAAAAATTAAAAAAAAAAAAAAAGAAACTCCTTCACAGAGCCCTGTAGATTCTTTGACTAAGGCCCTGAGTGAGAAGTGGCCTGACTGGCAGGATCTCCAGCCTCCTACCCACTTCCTTATCCCAGCCACATAGAAACATTGACCAGAGTACCCCAACTTTTACCTGCATTTCATGTTGGGCTTTGAAGTTAAACAAAGGCTCTTGAGGCTAAAAGGATATTGAAAAAGCAGCTCTATGGGAGGAAGAGCACCAGATTTGTCATAAAGTGGCCTGTATCAGGCTCTACAACTTAGCACTTTGAAATCAAAAGAGCCGGGCAAGCCTAGATAGCTCAGAGGTTTAGCGCCACAATCATGTTAACTACAGTGAGTATATGTTGATATACATAAAATGCTTGCCTTAATATGGATATGTATTTTATTCTTGATAATAGCTTCAACATATATTTGAAACTCAAAGTATGCATATGACTATAGACTATGCACAGGGCTTGTTATTATTATTTTGATTCTTATTACTATTTAGTGTATTTAGTCCATTGCTGATTTGTTCATCTGAGGACTCTCCTAACTCAAGGCCCAGCAATAATCTACTGCCCACAGCCATGAATGGCTGATAGAGGCCAACCTGTCAAATCTGCAGGTTGAGACGCTCACCCTTAGTGTCTTGGCTCCTTGTTGAGTGTACTTTTCCCCACTTTGCTCTTCTTTGCTGATTAATCTTGGGCAAATTTTCCTGGCATTTCTGGATCTCAGTTATTTTCTCTCTCTTTCAATGAGAGGACTAATGTATGCATTGACATTCTGGTTAAGGTAGAGCTAGAAGGATAATGAATGTTCTTACCTTTTATGAATAGCATAGTAACTTAGAAAAATGTGAAGAATAATTCAAGTATCTATGGCCCTTTATTATGGTGTTAAAATATAGAATTGCCAGTTTGAACAGCAACTACAGTAATTCACTATGTTTTGTTTTTAGCATATTCCCAAATCGAGTAGACCAGTGTTGATATTTTAGCTCTTGTATCTTCTGAAATGGGCTTGATTTTTCCTGGATTAATTTTTTCGATTTGAAAGGAAAAAATAAATAAATAAATAAAAAAAGAAAATGTAACTGCATGTAGCTTTATTCTTTCCTACTCTCTGAAATAAGAGCAGAGAAATACCTCTAAATGGTCAAGGTAGTAGCCTCAGGGCATTCTGTGGAATTCTTCTTTCTGTATTTGTTCATTTAAGAAGGGCCTAATTTCTGACATCATCTACAGGCCTCTTTTCTACCAATTTAATTGTTAAATAAGGCTTGTTATAACAGATTTATTCAAAGATTTATTCAAAACAGATTTTTTTAAATGGGAAAGTGGTGGGTATTTATATTACAAGATAATTTACTCTTGCATACTCAAAAATCTTCTTTATCCCTTTTAAAAATTGTAGTTATCTAGAGTTATTTTATAATTACCCATTCAGTTCTTTCTGCAGATATTCTAGGATCTTTGGCTGCATCATAGAACAAAACAGCAGAAAGTTCTGTCTTCCTGGTGTTTGTATTCTAGCAGGGGAAGTCATATAATAAATAATAAACCTAACACAAAAATAAATTATGTAGCCTATTTGAAGGTGATATATGCCAGAGTACAAAACATGGGGTGCCTGGGTGTCTCAATCAGCTAAGTTAGCATTCAACTCTTGATTTCAGCTCAGGTCATGATCTTGGGGGTCATGAGATAGAGCCCCATGTTGGGCTCCACACTGAGTGAGGAATCTGCTTGGAATTCTTTCTATCTCTCTCCCTCTGTCCTCACCCTGCTCACATTCTCTCTCTTTTTCTCTCTCTCTCAAATAAATAAATACTTTTAAAAAAAGAGTACAGTACAATTGGAGTTTACGGTTTTCAATTGGGTAGTCAGGGTATATATCTTTGAGATAATCTTTGGGCTTTGAGTTGAAAGTGCTCTCTGCTAAAGACCTCAAGTCAGGAATGTTCCTTCAGTGGGAAGAACATCAGAGGGTCCAAGTGCTCTCTACTAAAGACCTCAAATCAGGAATGTTCCTTCAGTGGGAAGAACATCAGAGGGTCCAAGTAACCATGGAGAAGTGAGCAAACTGGAAAGTAGTACAAGGTACCAGAGAGGTAACTTGAAGAGAGCATAAATCTTTTAGAACCTGATAGGCCCTTTTAAGGATCCATTTGAGAAGCATAATTATTATGTGAAGTTCAATACTTCATCCCACAGAATCAGTGATAGACATGCAAATTATGTATTCCATGAATTCCCAGTATAAAATATCCAACCAACTCAGTTCAACCTAAGAAATGTGCATTGAGTACCACTTTTTTCTCAGCAAAGAGCCAAGGTGGTCTAATTAAAACTTCTTAATTTATATCTAAAGAATTGAATCACAATGGAGAGAAATAACTATCAAATGGCATTCATAGAGGAACCCAATGAGTGTCTTTTAAAAAAATAATACTCGTATTATTGTTGTATAACATACATACAGATAAATTTATGAACCATATATATATAGTTGGCTAATTACCAAAAAGTGAGTGAACATGCTTTCATGATCATAACATTAGCAGTTCACAGTGCCTGAGAAGCTCCCCTCTGCCAACTAATACTGTCCCTTTCCTCCTTCCCAAACAAGGAGTAAATCCCCGCTATCCTCACTAATAATGTTACATGTTAGTATTAACTATTTTTGTTATTTTTGCTTTTATTCAGTTTTCTTTCATTCTATACTATGATGGTATAGTTCTAAGATTTTAGGTATAGCTATTGTTCATTTTCTTTTAGAAATTTTATAGTTTGGTTTTACATTTACATCTACCATCATTTTGAGTTAACTTTTGCATACAGTGTGAGTTATGGACCAAGGTTTACTAATATTCCAGCATTATTTTTTGAAATTTAATTAATCATATGTGGATTGTGAACCATGTAAACATATGGGCCATATAAACCAGAGACTTTCTGCTGTGTTGCATCAATCTACAAGTTTGTTCATTCTCCAGTTTGTACACCGTCCGGACAGCTACAGCTATTTATAGCAGTAAATCTCAAAATCAAGCAATGTGATTTGTTCTGTTTTTCCAAAATTGTTTTTCTTTAATAAAAAATCCTACTGGGATTTTGATTGGAATTGTGTTGAATCTGTGGATTTGGATGAGGAGAAATGACATCTTAACAATATTGAATCTTGCAATACATTATATCTTCCCATTTATTTAGTTTTGTAATTTCTTTCATCATATCTTACAATTTCAGCATGGAAGTCTTGTGCATATTTTATAAGATTTATAATGAAGTGTCTATGGTGTTTGGTGCTTTTTAAAATACTTTATCTTAGAAATTTCAATTTCCAATTGTTCATGATTTCTATATAGTGGTAAGACTGATTTTTTATGTTGACTATGCATCCTGTGACCTTATTAATCTAGTTTATTAATTGTAGTTTCTTCTTTTTTTTTTAATGTAGAGGGCATTTAATGAAAAAAAAATGTCTGTTTTCTATGAATGGAGACAGTTTCATTTCTTTCTGTTGAATCTGTCTTTTCTGTTTCTTGTCGTATTTCACTGTCTAGGACCTCCAGTGAGATGTTCAATAGAAATCACAAGAGTGGACATTCTTACCTTTCTTGTTCCCAGTCTTAAGAGAAAGCATTGAATCTTTTGTCATTAAGTATTATATGAGATGGAGGGTTATTGTAGATGTTCTTTATCAATTTGAGGAAGTTCTCTTCTATTCCTACTTATCTGAGAGTTTTAATCATAAAAGGGTGTTAAATTTTGTCAAATGATTTTCTGCATCAGTTCATATGACATGATATTTTTCTTCAATAGCCTTTTATTTTTATTTTTTATTTTATTTTATAAATTAATTTTTATTGGTGTTCAATTTACCAACATATCAGAATTACACCCCGGCTCAATCCCGTCAAGTGTACCCCTCAGTTGCCCGTCACCATTCACCCCCACCCCCCGCCCTCCTCCTCCCTCCACCACCCCTAGTTCATTTCCAGAGTTAGAAGTTTTATGCTTCTGTCTCCCTTTCTGATATTTCTCACAATTTCTTCTCCCTTCCCTTATATTCCCTTTCACTTTATTATATTCCCCAAATGAATGAGAACTACACTGTTTGCTTCTCCGGTTACTATGGACAAGTTCAAAAAGGGTGTTGCCTGAGTTCTCCTCTGGGATTTTGATGGAATCTGTCTCACATTTAGATCTTTCATCCATTGAGTTTAACTTTGTGTATGGTTTGCAATGAGAGTGGTCCGTTTCTTTATTTCTGCATGTGGATGTCCAATTTTCCAGCACCATTTATTGAAGAGAGTGTCTTTCTTCCAGTGGATCGTCTTTCCTCCTTTTATCGTTATATTAGTTGACATAAAAGTTTAGGGTCCACTTCTGGGTTCTCTGTTCTGTTCCATTGATCTATATGTCTGTTTTTGGCCAGTACACACTGTCTTGATGAAACACAGCTTTGTAGTTACAACCTGAATAGAACACTTCTTGATAGAAACTGAGGAGACACAAAGAGATGGAAAAATATTCCATGCTCTGGATTGGCAGATTAATATTGTGAAAATGTCAATGTTTACCCCAGGGAAATTTACACGTATAATGCAATCCTATTCAAAATTCATGGTCTTTCTTCAGGACTTAGATCAAATTATTTTAAGATTTGTGTGGACATCAGAAAAGACCCAGAACAGCCAGGGAATTTTAAATAAAAGAAAAACCATTTCTGGGGGCAATCACAATGCAGATTTTCAGGTTGTACTTTCAATTGCCTTTTAATATGATGGATGGCACTGATTAATTTTTAATGTTGTATCAGCTACATTACCAAGACAAACCCCACTTGGTCATGTTGTACAAATCATTTTATGTATTGCTGGATTTAATTTGCTAGTAGTGTGTTGAGGATTTTTGCACCTATGTTCATGAGGGATATTGGTATATCATTTTCTTTTTTGTAATGTCTTTGTCCAGATTTAGTAGCAGAGTAGTGCTACCAAATGCAGGTATATTTCATAAAACGTGTTGGGAAGTGTTTTCTCCTCTTTGATATTCTGCAATAATTTTTGAGAACTGGTTTTATTCCCTAAATATTTGGTAGACTTTATTGGTGAAGCCACCTGAACCTGGAATTTTCATTGTTTGCTTTTCATCTGCAATTTTAATTTATTTTTAAGTGAATTTTAACCATTTGTATTTTTCAGAAAATTGGTCTATTTAATCTAACTGGCTGCATTTATAGATACAATGGTGATTCCTTTTATTATCACTTTATGTCTGTAGGTATTATGGTGTTTTACCCTCTTTTGTTCATGATAATTATAATTTATTGAACTTCACATATTTTTTCCCTTGATCAGTCTGGATATTTTTTTCCTTAAAAGAATCAACTTTTGGCTCCGTCAATATTGTCTCTATCGGTTTTCTGTTCTCAATGTCATTGATTTCTGCTCTATTATTTCATTCCTCTTTCTTGCCTTGGGTTTAATTTTCTCTTCTCTATTTTCTTAAAGTTAAAGCTTCAGTCATCGATTTGAGGTCTTTTGTCTTTTCTAATATAAACACTTAATAAAAAAAATAAATAAATAAACACTTAATAAGCACTGCTGGCGCTGCAGCCTAACAAATTTCGGTATGTTGAGCTTTGATTTTCATTCAAGTTATTTTTTAATTTCCTTGATGATTTCTTTTTCACTCATGGGTTATATAGAAGCAGTTTCCAACTATTTGGATTCTTTTTTCTACCTTTCTTTTACCTTTCTGTTAATAGCTTTTAGCTTATTTCCTTATAGTACATGAACATACTTTGTATTACTTCAGTTCTTTTACATTCATTAAGGTTTGTTTTATGTCCCAGAACATGAGGTCTGTCTTGTGAATGTTCCAAATGTTTCAAAAGTGTTTATATTCTCCTGTTGTTGGATGGAGTATATAATTGTCAATTAAGTTAAGTTGACTGATAGTATTGGGTTTTTTTTGTTTGTTTGTTTTTTGTTTTTGTTTTTTTTTTATTTATTCATGAGAAACACAGGGAGAAAGAGGCAGAGACATAGGCAGAGGAAGAAGCAGGCTCCTCGCAGGGAGTCTGACATGGGACTCAATCCCAGATTCCGGGATCCCGCACTGAGTCAAAGTCAACCACTGAACCACCCGGGGGTCCCGATTTTTTTTCTATTCTTACTGATTTTCTATCTGCTTATTCAGTCATTGAGACAGGAGTACTGAAACCATGACTATAATTGTAGATTTGTCTATTTCTCTTTTTAGTTGTATGAATTTTGTTTGTGTATTTTAATGTATCATGAAGCTCACTAAAAGCATACACACTAGGATTATTAGATTTTTCTTGACCCCAGAATTGATCCTTGTATCATTATATGATGTGCTTCTTTAATTCTATGATATGAATATATCTTTCTTTGATTAATTAGTCACATTTCTTTTTCTGACCATTTATTTTGTTTGTTTCCTGTCAATGTCTTTATATTTGAAGTGGGTTACTTTTAGACAGCAAATAAAGTTGAGTCTTGTTTTTTTTTTTTAATCCAAACTGGCTATTTCTATATGTTAATTTGCACATTTAAACTATTTGTGTTTAATGTGATGATTGGTATGCCTGAATTAAAACTCACCAGTCTTGCTAGGTTTTTAGAATTTTTATATCTGATCTGTTTCTTTTTTCTGTCTTTCTTTGCATTGTGCATTTTTCACAATCACTTTGTTTCTCCTATTTGTTGATTATTTATGCTCTTGAATTTAGTATTAGTGTTGCTTTTTGATTTGTAATATACATCACTAGTTAATCAGGGTCTACCTTCAAATAATATCATGTCACTATATGTACACTATACATTACAGTACTATACTCCCAATCTCCTTGCTATCTCTTATGCTTTTGCCATTCTTTTGACTTTTATATATGCTACAAACACACAGCACACTGTTGCTAATTTTGCTTTAGACAGTTTGGAGAGCAGTTAAAATTATGAGAAAAAAATTATTTAGGCTTTTGTAGTACTCTTCGTTCTTTTATATATGAATCCAGTTGTCCTATTACTGGTATCCTATTACTTCTGCCCGGAGACCTTCCTCTAATATTTTTTGCTATATAGGTCTGCTGGAAATGAATTCCCTCTTAATTTTTGTTTTCCTGAAACAGTTATTATTTATTTATTTATTTATTTTTTAGATTTTATTCATTCATGAGAGACACAGAGAAAGAGGCAGAGACACAAGCAGAGGGAGAAGCAGGTTCCATGCGGGGATCCCCATGTAGGACTTGATCCTGGGACTCCAGGATCATGCCCTGGGCCGAAGGCAGGTGCTCAACCGCTGAGCCACCCAGGTGCGTCCTGAAAGAGTTTTTAATTCACCTTCATTTTGAATGGTAGTCTTGCTGGGGAATAAATTGTGTTGACAGCTTTTTGATCACTTTAAGATGTCCTTCCATTATCACATTATTCTTTCACTTGTGTAGTTTCTTTTTGGGGGGCTGGGGCACATGAGCGGGGTGGGGGTTGGGGAAGGAGAGAGAATCTTTAAGCAGACCCCATGCCCCAGGATGGACTCACAACCCCAAGATCACAACCTGAGCTAAAATAAAAAATCAGGAGTAGGACGCTTAACAGACTGAGCCACCCAGGTACCCCTGCTGTTACTTTTGACTGGATGTTGGAAAAACCAGGAAGATGATCTCTGTTTTGTATTAGCCTCAGTTTTAGGGAACTACTGGGTCTCTAGGTCTCAGCTTCCCCCTGGTTTGTTTTCTCCACCCCAGGCACAGTTGATAGAAAAGTACACACATCTTACGTGGCCACAGGACATCTTTTAAATTCCAACATGCTAGATATGTGTATATTCACATACTCAAATATTAACTGAGAACCTGTTCCATACTTAGGCACATCAGAAATGAAAGGTAAGGGAGAAGTCACTGCCATTAAGGAGTTTCAAAGGTAGGATGTGATCAAGTACTGTACGAAAAAAATGAAGGGAGACTAATCCTAACTGGCAAAATCAGGAAAAGCATACTGAAGATGCTATTTGATTTGGATCTTTAAGTATAGTAGTGTAGATATCAGCTTAGAACTGGACTCTGGGCATTTGGGCTTGACTTCTAATTCTGCACATCCTAGCTGGATAAAACTTAATCTTCCTTTCTCTAGAATAGAAATCATCATAATATCGACATAAATTAAATAATGCACCATCAGGCACATCTTAAGTGGTCAAGAAATGTTTGCTGCCATCGTCTTTGTCATCATCATCATCATCCTATATCGATTTTACCTTAGAGCCATCTTCTTCGGAAATTTCATAGAGCTAGGAGTCATTATGTCAGGAAAGAAACCTATAGCCTTGTTTTATAGGAATTGTTGAAGCTATCTGGGTCTTTTGCCTTGGGAAAAATAATCTTAGATCCTTCCTCAAGGAATGTGTAGGACCCTTGAGGCCCAGAGAGAAGGAACTTGTCCAAGGTTGCAGTCTACTGAGATAGGAACTTGTCAAAGTCCCCCAACGATCCTCAAAACTCTAGTAGTGGAACATTGTCTTGATTATCTTATATTGTCCACAAAGCCTACCGTAGTGCTCTTCATGGATCTTGGCAAAAAACAGGAAAGAGTTCCTACTCCCTTACATTCCTCTTGGCCCATTCAAGGGCAAGAGTGAGGAAGTTTATAAATATTTTGTAAATATGTTTTGTTGTTTTTCCTAAATCAAGTGTAGTTTATACAGATAACGATCTAGGCAACAGGGAATAAAAGTAGAATCTGGAGGATCCTGCTTATTACTCTCTTTTTCTTCTGTGTGTTTTCAGCTACAAAATTCTTCATTATAATACTTCTCAGTTCCTTTTATCGGTGCCTACAATGCCAGTGGGTAAACGGCATTCTTTATGTAACCAGAGACTTCTGCAAGCTTATTCTTATAACGAGCATAAACTTCCATCTCCACAATGGTAGCAGTGGTGGGTTTTACCCAGTGTTTTAATAGTGAATGTAATCAGAACATGACAAGATCTAAATGCATCCTTTGAAGGAATTTACAGAGATGACTAGGACGACTCAAAAAAGCACAATTCAGTTTGTTTCTTTCGCATCTGTGTTTATTTTTTTCCTTTCTCTTGTGCATATTGAGGAATTTTTGAGATTATATTTTAAAAACCAAATAAATAGTTTCCAAAATGTTCTCGGATGCGGTAGATTAGTGTATTCTGTGTAGATGTGATTATTAAATAATTTATAGGGCTAGCCCCAGACTGACATTTTTTCTCCTTCTTCATGGGTAATTTTTAAGATTCCCTCCACTCCCCACCCCCCAAAACTAATTATATGTTATTATTTTTGTATATTATATCTAATAAATTTTAGCTCCAAACATCCAATGTTCCAGGTACAGATTTGACTCAGGAGAAAAACATGCACTTCTCTTAGTGTCCTTTATGTTCTTAATGTCTCAATTGGTGAGGGTAGGGGAAGGCAGTGGGGAGGATGAACCCAATTAAATAGGAGGATTGATGGGTGATTTTGAACAAAACATAGCCTCTGACTCAGTGTGAAGTTTTCTATTTTTTCCCTCAATTTCTAGAGCCAGTTCCAGCCCCAAATATAGCATTTAGAGTTTACACACTTGGGCCACACAGATATATACAGAATTCACAAATCAGATTTTAAAATGGTCTTGCAATAGTAGAAATTATATGCTGTGTATAGTGTCATATATGCTGTGTATAGTGTCATTTCATATGAATCTATTAGTCTCCAGTGAGATAACAAATACCTTGGCTATTTAATTGCAATAACATCAATACCTGTGTATTCAATCACCCATGTCCCTCTGGGTTCTTCAGTAACATCGCTTGATGCACGCTTCATTTTGTGCTCATTTTTGTGCTGAACATTTGACATGCTGGATCTTATTTAATCATATCAGTGATCTTTAAATTATTACCATTTTTATGGCAGTTTACCTGATACCGAAAGAGAAAAGTAGGATTGCTGCTAAGTTAAAAGCCTAGTAGATAGCAACAAAATTGAATTCTAAGTAGTGTCTCCAGAATAGGAATCCTTAGTCTGTATTTATTGTTCATTCTTTTAACAGATCTCTGCGTGCCTGCTGTATGTCAGGCAGAGTTGTAGGCCCTTTTCTAGTTGCATTGTTAACATCCCAGCTAGATGACACCGGACACCCCACAAAGGCTACGCTCTGCCCCTTGGAACTGCCAGGCTCCACAGGGTTAATGCTGTTGCAGAATTCAGGCCCCCACTTGAGCAAAATCCAGTTTATTTCAGAGGAACTCCTTCCCCCATAGGAATTTGGTCATGACTGCATTAAGTAAGTATCTGTCACGGGAAGTGCATCCCAATATCACCTTAGAAGATGCCAGCAGGACTTTTGGGAAGTCATCTGGCCCAGAACTCTGAGTAGATGAAAAGGTTACCCAAAAATGTACACTGAGATTATAATGGAGAAAACAAGACACAGTAAGGAGTCGGCTTGGGAGCAGTTTCCTACCTTCATGTTCCCAGTATCATTCATACGGCACTGAATCAGTTTAGAAGTAGAGGTGAGGGGATCCCTGGGTGGCGCAGCGGTTTGGCGCCTACCTTTGGCCCAGGGCGCGATCCTGGAGACCCGGGATCGAGTCCCACGTCGGGCTCCCGGTGCATGGAGCCTGCTTCTCCCTCTGCCTGTGTCTCTGCCTCTCTCTCTGTGTGTGTGTGACTATCATAAATAAATAACAACAAAAAAAAAAATTTAAAAAAAAAAAAAAAGAAGTAGAGGTGAGGCTAATTAGTACCCCAGGAGTTTATTTAATATCTTCCCTCCCCCTTCTTGCTTATACCCTTGTCGTGGATATGGCTCGGGGTTAGAGGACTAAGCTTTTCTATTCACTTTTAGTAATTGAAACTCCACTCAGCTGCCCCCTCACTTCGATCCCCTAAATTCCCTTTCAAATAAATTAAATGGATTCCTCCAGGTCAAGTGGGATTAGGAGTCCTCTTTGTTATTCCCCAAATTCTTCTTTCCTCTCTTGTAGTATCACATTCATTCCAGCTGAGCTGAGGGTTGTTTGTACACCGGTGCTGTAGGCAAATGGCTACATTTGCTGAATGAAGCAAAGCCAAAAGATGAGTTTATTGCAAGGCACTTGATCTGCAAGCCTGGGAGATTCAAGGCTCTGTGAGCGGGAGGTGTTCTGATTTTCTCACAGACTAAGGGACTCTTGTGGGATCAATGTGGAAGTCATTGGGCTTTTTCAGCTGATTGGTTGCCTAGTGGTCTTCTTTCCTATTTGGATCAGTGTAGCTGAGTCCAGGGAATAAAGAAATCCAGAGATGGTGTGAGCAGACTTGGCATTTGGAATTGGCTGGCGTCTTCTGCTGAGCTCTGAAAAGAGCTGTAAATTTCTATAAAGCCAGGTTAAGTTTCCTTTATGCTCCTGCAGAGACCATATCCATTTTTTCCCTGACACAAGTGTCTCCATTTTAGTTTAGTTGTAGTGTGTTCCCATGCCTTCCCTACTGTCTTGTGCACACACACACGTGCGCGCGTGCACACACGTATGCATTTAAATGCAGACCATCTTGTAAGTCTCTTGGAAGATAGAAATAATGTATGATTCATCTGTCACCTGCTGTGCTCACTGTGGGAAGGCCTGCATTACTTCAGTTCCTCAGCCTTGAGAGGCAATACAGCAGAGTGGTTAGAGGCAGGGCCCAGGAAACAGACTTGCCTGTCCATGAGCTGCAGAGGTTTGGGCAGATTCCTGTACTCCTTCCAAGACTTAGTGCTCATATCTGTATAATGGGGATGATGATGATAACACACCCTCCTCCCTTTGGGTAAATGTGATAACTCTATGAGAAGACTCACACCAAGTAGCCAAACCAGTGCCTCGAACACAGTAAGAGCTTAATCAACACTGGTTATTATTATCCTCAGCCAACATGTATTAAACATCCACAAAGATCCAGGCACTAAATAAATACTTGTTCAATGGACTAGAATTTAGTGCCACGAACACTTCACTCTGATATCTACCATATGGATAACAAAGCTTTATTATGCCATTTGGATTTAGTTCCAAACTCAACTGTATCCCTTGTATTCAAGCCAGTTCCTAGGCCACCTGGATAACTTTTCTGGCATTTCGATAAACACAGTGAGTGATGTGATACAGGCATAATTAGACTTTGCATCCCTTCCCAAGGGTACTTTGTGAGGGGAGCCAAGATGTTCAAGCACTATAGAGCCAGGTATAGGTTTGCTATTAAAGCACTTCAGCATAGACTCATTTCCTTTTTGGCTGATGTTGGTTATAATAATCTAAGTCTGCATTGAAGAATATATCTCTGAATGAGACAAAATAACAAGGCATTCTAGCTGCTTTAATAAAAAAAAAAAAGAAGAAGAAAAAGAAAAAGCAATAATTGACTTCTGTTTAGGCCAGGACTCCACAATGGATTTGTTGAGAAAAGCAATTGTTTTCATGATCACGTGTGTTCGTTTGGATTTTCTGTTGTTGTGTATTTTGAAAGAAGACTTTGGCTAATCATTGTGATTTCCCAAGCAGCTGGTCTTCTCCTGGCATTGTTACAGGGTCAGTCTATTTCCCCTAATCCTACCATAATGTCATAAATCGCTGACTGTTCCCTTGGCAACTGTTCAGGGCAGGCTAGCTGCTCTCTGCCTCGAGCCAATGGTGGGCTGCAGGCAGGTGCCTACAGGCCACAGGGAAGCACACTGCATGAGTAAGTGCCTTTGCATCAACAGATCATTTGTGTTATTTTCATTCTGTTCAAGGAGAATCCAAAAGTAAATTTCACAAGAGAAAAAAATATATATATATGCTACTCAAAATGATTTTTTCTTTTTTTTTTTTTCTTTTTTTACCGAGTAAAGTTTCTGCCCACTTTTGGCCTTGTTTTCAAATGAGATAATTGATATAAAATCAGAAACTATAATTGATAAACTATAAAATGCTCTAGAGGCACTTTTGTATCGCCTAGTCATTTCTTGTTCTCCCTTTATCTAAACCGGACCTTTGACGTCTCCTCCTCATCCACTAGGAAGTTTTTTTGACTTGCTCTCCCACTTCACTTTCTAAATCACTCAGAATTTATACCTCCCTTCATATCTATTAAAATCAGTTTGGGACGCCTGGGTGGCTCACTGGTTGAGCGTCTGCCTTTGGCTCAAGTCGTGATCCTGGCTTCCCAGGATCAAGTCTCGCATCGGGCTCCTCACAGGGAGCCTACTTCTCCCTCTGCCTATGTCTCTGCCTCTCTCCGTGTCTCTCATGAACAAATAAATAGAGTCTTTAAAAAAAAAAAAAAAAAACATATTGGGATCCCTGGGTGGCTCAGCGGTTTAGCTCCTGCCTTTGGCCCAGGGCGTGATCCTGGAGTCCCAGGATCGAGTCCTGCATTGGGCTCCTGGCATGGAGCCTGCTTCTCCCTCTGCCTGTGTCTCTGCCTCTCTTTCTCTCTCTGTGTCTATCATGAATAAATAAATAAAATGTTTTAAATTTTTTTTAAAAAATATTAATGAAGCCTTTTTGAGATCTTCTCTCTTATTCTCTCCCTTTTCCAAAATCCTATGCCATTTGGCTTTATTTCCAAATTAGTGTGCTGCTGTTGTTTTGTTTTAATTTGCTTCCTGAAGAGTGAACAGAACATGGATATACTTGGAAAGCCAAGACCAGGTTATATGAAGTAACTAACCTTGTGTTCCTAAATACTGCAAAAATCTTATATATTCTTCGGCACTTAGTATAATACTAAACACCAGGTACGAGTACAAAAGATGTTACAGTAATCTGAATTACTTATAAATCATTGACACAACTCTTTAACTGGTAAAGGAAAAGCTACTTTTGATCTTTCTTCTCTGTCAAAATTAAGCAAGCAGTACCATGGTGTGCCTATGAGGTTTTTGTTTATTTGTTTGTTTTTGATTATTGTGTGAAATCCGGCATTTGTAAATAATAGAAAAGGGAAAATTTGACTCCTTGAAGAGACACGAATGTTTTCAAGTAAGTTTGAAAATGAACTAAGGCGGAAAACAACACAAAGTCTTTAGGGCACATGGGTCTATTCCGTCATCGCTTCATTCATTGTAGTTTGCAGGAACGCCCCATGTCATGGCCCCTGGCTACCAGTTTGGCATAGATGCTGGTTCAGTGCTACACGTCCACCCCCACAACCCTTACCTTGTTTACACTGAAGCTTTATCAGAAGTCTGTGCAAGTGGTGCATGATGGGCAATGACCTACCAGAGGACCATTTTGAACAAGCACGAGTTTGCACCAATGGGCAGCTCTGCATGAATGGAAAATCCATCTTCAGATTTCAAAAGGACTGCTAACGTCCTTGGCTCTGGAGTATAGAGATGCACGAATGAATATAACAAACTGGATGCCTCTTCTGCAGCTGTTTCTGCTAGGATGCCAGGTTTTCCCATCCTTGCTGCTTCTGGCAGGCCGTCTTTTTCTGCAGCATATCACACCTTCTTTCATTTTACAAGTATTTTTCCTGCTCCTGCCACTCCCCACCCCGCCAGAAAACCCAGCCCTGTTAGAATTCTTGTGGGCTGTGGGGTGGAGAGGAGTTTTGCCTGAATTCGAAATGGTTGTAACTTCACCTTGTAGAGACAACAAAAATGGAAAACCAGATCTTGTGTTTGTCTCACAACTGAAATTCCGAATGCTAACCTGAAGTGAAGAAACAGATGCTAGAGTGCAGTGGGATGTCTGGGCTCACTTCAAACAAACGCAGCGAGGGAATCACTTTCAAACGCCTATTTTAGGAGTTTACATTTTTGTTCCTCCCTCTGATTCTTCGTACCTTCAGTGCGCTAGAAATAATACTTGTAGGAAAGAATGTGGGTCATAATGGGATGTACATCGAATAATGGTCAGAGTGCAAGTATGAGCAGAGTCTCTCATCCTTATTAGTGAGATCTGGTAGGTGTATCGGTTAGTAGCCTCAGGCTTCTAGAACACGAGAACTAAAGGATGCATGGGAAATCATGCATTCAACCCCTTCATTGAACAAGTGGGCAAAACAACACCCCAGCAAAAGGAAATACTTGCTCAAGATACCCCAGCAAATCTGTGGTTTTGTGTACTAAAATCCAGATTTTATGACATACTACCAATGCTCTTTTGATCTTTCTAGTACATCTACTGATTTTTTTTTTACTAAGGATTTAAAGAGGGAATTTTTTTTAAGATTTATTTATTTATTTAATTAATTTATGAATGAGAGACAGAGAGAGAGACACAAAGAGACATAGGCAGAGTTTGGAGAAGCAGGCTCCTGCCGGGAACCCAATGCAGGATTCAATCCCAGGACCCCAGGATCACGCCCTGAGCCAAAGGCAGATGCTCAACCACTGAGCCATCCAGGTGCCCCTACTGATGGTTTTCTTGTGAACAATAGCACACAGTGTGTGTAATTTAACAGAACTGTTTAATGCTTAACAGAAGTATGTTTCCTCTTGTTAATAATTCTCAAGCTCTTGTGAGTGCTATATCTTCTATTGCTGTTTTTTTCTCTTGAGCGATTTCTTCCCGTCAGTTTCTAAGCAGTTGCCAGGGTTTTGTGGTTCCGTGTCAGTTGGACAGGTGTTACTCTAAAACTCCAAAAAATATATGTATAAGGTAGCATGAGAATCACTCTCTCTTTGCTCCTCAGCTACATTTTCAATTATGTATCTGGGAGCAGCAGCTTGGTAGTGTGGAAAGGGTACAGATTTTATAGTTCTGCATCCCAAAGTTTATCCAGTTTTCTAGCAGTGTGGCCTTGGGCATATTTTTAATCTTTCTGAGACTCAAATTCTTCAAATAAAAAAAAGGATGTTTCCCTTGCAGTGTTACTATTGGATTATATATGTGAAGCACCTGATTCCTTGTAAACCTGTAGTACATGCCAGCTTCCTTCCCAGCCTTTTATGGTCAGCAATCTGTTTGCAGCTCAGCTCGGGTTGTATGGAGAGAAGATAATTTGTCATGAAGATAATTGTCTAATAATTGTCGTGAGAATTTAGTGGATGATAATTTAAGGATATGTTTTCCCTCCTCTCTAAAGAGTTGCATCACGTATGTTATTTATGTATGTAGATAATTTATTAAACTTGTGCCATGTCTGTTATTCCTATATGACTCTTTGGTCTGGTCTTAAAAATCCAAATATATTTTGAAAACTATGCATACCCATTCTGTGAGTCTCTGTAGGGGCTACAAACACCCCCACAGCCAGGCTCTATCCTCTGGGAGTTTGTAAAGGGAAGGAAAAACCTTTAACAGTTTGCAAGATGGTAAAAGTTGAATTTTTAGGGTGTCATGAGAGAAATACAAAATTAGGTGAGAAAGGAATGTATTCTAATGAAGTGGTCAGGGAATACTTTGTAGAGGAGGTGGGAACTGGATCTTAAAGACCAAATAGGATCTTCAGCAGGTCATGTTGAGTTGAAAGGTAGGAAGAGATTGGAGAAGCTGAGCTGAGGGAAGTGCAGAAGTTCAGCCAATGCATGGGGCTAATTTGGCCACTGGAGCAGCAAAGCAAAAGGGCAGAAGGAGAAAACAGGAATAGAAAGATCATTTGGGGCTGCTGATTCACAGAGGGTTGGGAATGTTACACTCCCCACTGATGGTCAAGGGGAAGGTCTGGAGCATTGAAGTAGGGTGGCCCTATATGAAAAGGAAACTTTGTGCCTAACTTGAAGCTGACCTGAGGTTTGGAAAGGTTGCGTAGTGTCTGTGACTTCTTCAACTACTCAAGCATACTCCATAGGACTCTGGAGTTATTTTCACTGTTGTGTAATAGGATCAGTTTTGTTTTTAGCAGATTCCCCCAAGGAAGTGTGGTAAGCACATTTTTAAGGCCATCATATTAAGTGCTGTTAGCAAGAAATCATTGCTTCTGTGTTAAAGGTCAAAAGTTTTCCCCCTTTAGAATTTCTTTACTCCCTGGTGTGTTTTGCTGTCCTGTAAACTTGTGTGTATACGTGTACGTGTGTGCGTGCATGCACCCTCAGGCGCGCAATTGTGTAAAGACCAGAGGACACTCAAGTTGATAATTTTAAGTTCTTGCAAGTCAGTGTTTGTAAGTACACTTTGGAAATGAGCACAGAAAAACCCAAGAAGTTTGTGTGTGTCTTTTTGTTTACAACTGTCTGCCTCTGTGTGTAATTGGTATAAAAGGCAGAAAGCAGCTCTCAAAAGTTTACGTCAAATGCTTTTTCAAAAAACCTACTTTCATATTTGCTGATGTGAATTATTACATTCTTTGTGTTTGCTTCTTCCAGCTGCACCCCTATGCCCTAGTATATCCCCAACTTAAATTATCTAAATCTGGTTAATTTACATGTTGGAAAATGCTGAACTGGGAAAGTAACCTTTGCTGCAGGTACATGTAAGTTCAACAGAAAGGACACACATTTGTGTTTTCAGTGTTCTTGAATAATCCTTTTTATTATAAAGACATACATTGTCACCTATAGTAAGCCCAGACTATTCAGCTTAGTTCACCACTGAAATGTTTTCATAAAAGTAAAATCTAACACTATGTTTTGCTTTTATTTCTACCTTTGACTTTTACAAGAAGTTAGTGTAAGAAGCTTCTATAAGAAAAGGTGTCTGTGTTTTTTGTGAAACTTGTTAATGATGGTTTCCACCCTGTCAATGAACATACAAAATAATTTCCTTGTAGAATTTAGTTCTAGAAATCATCATTTTTATTTCATATTAAGTTTCCTCTTTTTCCTGACTGCCAGGGAGCTCAAGCCTAAATTTAATATTATGCTATTATAACCTTTTTTGTTAGGTTTCTGGTACTATTTTCTCCTCCATTCTTTCTGTAGTGTTTTTTTGTTTTGTCTTGGGGGATTTTTTTTTTTTCCAGATTGTAGTCACAATAATCCTAATGAATGTAACTTTAAATTGCAATGCAGGTCAGACTCTTTTTGAACATGTGTATTTCCAATAAATAAGACATATGGTTGAAAGGAAACATATCTTAAAAACAGTGGTTCCCATTTATAGCTAAACATTAGAATTACCTAGATGCTTTTAAAAGTGATACCAAAGCAGCATCCCAGACCACTTTAACAGAGTATCTGGGGATGGGGCCCAGGCATCAGTATTTTTTAAAGCTTTTTAAGTGATTCCAGTGTTGAGAATTATTCGTTTAAATAATATTTTGTGATGATGTTCACCATTTTTACACAAACATCTTTAAAAGGGTAAGAATATTTCGATTCACCTAAAATCCCAAAATTCACTATTTAATCACTGTAAGTAAGCATTTTGTTAACCTACCATTTTTCTTCTTCTTTTAAACAAAGTTCCAGTCATATGTATACATTTGTATGTGTGTATATATGTGTATAAAGATACAGTACCTATGTGTGTATACACACATATATGTATACTATATATGTATACTAAATATAGTGAATTTTATATATCTCTGCTTATATATTTGAGATCTATTCATATATTTACATGTAATTGATTAAAATGTACATGCATGTATATTCCTAATCTGTTTTATTTCCAGGAATACTTTCCCATATATTCCAGAAACTATTTTCTAATAACCTGGTTCTTAATACTTGTGTAACACTTATATTACATGAATATACCATGGTTTATTTATTTATTTATCCTTACAAATTAAGATTGCAGAAAACACTGTTAAACAATTTGCAAGGGTGGGGCATTCATCCAATTTTTACCTTGAGAATAAATCAAGTGATCCCTTTCTGTGTTGGCTGAGTTTTGCCCATGAAAGGAGAGTAGTAGCCCCCTATGAGCTACTTAGTGCTTCATTTCTTCCCAGCATTTGGAGGTGTGGCTATTTTCTGCTCTTCCTCAAGACGCAGAACTCCATACAGATCTGCTCCAGGTTTTAGAAGAAGCATTGAACCCTAGCATTGCATAAGTCCCTACTAACTGACAAAGTTATCTTGGGAATGATGGAGTATATACCTCCTCCCCTGGAAGGAAGAGACAGGTCATGAAATGATGACAAGGACTCTGAATGTTGAAATATTGGGCAATGTAGCAGGCAAACACTGTCTTCTCAGGCATAAGAAGTAAAGGTCACTACTTTGGCTGGGAAAAGTGAGCCTGAATTTGGAGACTTGAGGTTTCAGGAAGATCTGAGCCAAAATCTGGGACAAATGGGTCAGATGTGATAGAGGGAGCAGCAGATGGATAGGAACACTGAAATCCCACTGGGATTTGGGTCATCTAAGATGACATGGTGTATGTTCACCAGATGTTGATGGCCTGCTTGCAAGTAGGCAGAAATAAAACATCTGTGTCATAACCTGAGTTAATATATGATTATGTTTAAAACTCGGTTGTCCAAAGAATGTCCCAGAGTCCCCACTCTTCGCCACGCCCCTGCTCTGCTCATTTGCCACAGCCTCGTAAACACTTATTTTTGTTCTTACTGCCTTACCCTTTCTGATAACAAGGATCAGTGTTAGGCCAGGGGAACATGAGCCGAGCTTATCACTGTGCCTGGGACATAGTGGACATTCAGTAGATGCTTATTGAGTGAAAGAGGCAGACACAATCGGAGCTTTCTCTTCTGGTGATCTGCTTTGTGATAAAATTTCCAGGAATGCATTTTGTCTAAAATTGGGGACCACATGTACAAGAAATTCTTTTGTCGATGTGTACAGAAATTCTTTTTTTTTTTTTTTTGTCAACTTCAAAGTAAATCCCCTTTCACAGTTTTGTGTGTTGGTAGGGTGGAGGGCAGTATTTTTGTGTGTGTGTGTGTTTGTTTTCTACAGAAAGCTACAAACTGTATCCTAGAGCAGCTCTTTTGAGAGAGACACAGTCCTGCACAAAGGCTCAGGCATAGGTTAGGTGGCATGTCTTTTTCTGTAAAGGTCTTCCTTGGATATTTCATGATTCAATTACTTCCTTCTGAGTGCCCTATTTAAAATTCCAGCCAATTTTAAGCCCTCGAGGAGCAAGCCAGCATAATAACCAAGATAATGTGGCAAAGAGGTGTGAAATTTCTCAGCCTTTCTCAAAGAGAACAGTGAGAAGAAATGTCTTCAGATTAGAAGCAGCTTTCTGTAGTGCCGGGGAGAGAGCATCCCCAGCCCTGTTCAAGCTGGCCCTTTGCTGTTGAAGGCCCCTTCCTAGTGCTGTGGAGGCTTAGTGGGCTCTGATGGCTGTAGGGTGGTTCATCTCACTGTTCAACAGTAAGTCCATCCAGGCTTCAGTGTAAATCTTTGTTTTAAGGAAGGTTCACCCAGGGATATAAAATAAAATGGGATTTGAATGGAAACTTGGCATCCCAGTTTGGAAACATTTTTTATTGGGTACAGATTTGGGAGGGGGGAGGAAAAAACAAACACAATTTCTATGTTGTAAATGTTAATAAAAAAAGAACAAGTTAAACAAATTAAAATGTTTTGTTTTGCCGAGGCTTATTTGCATTCCCATGACTCCAAAATTCTTCTGGATTTTCTGAAAATCTGTATAACTGCTTTAGTATAGAAACAGGGAAAAAATGAAGTTAAATAAAGTCAGAGAATAACAAGAGGTAAGATGTAAAATTATCGTGGTCAGCTGTTAAAGATTCTAATGGGTTTTTTACCATGTTTTTGGTTGTCCATGAAGATTGTGCTATTATAATTTTTAATATAGGATTCATATTATGTCTTCAACTTGCCAAATTCTGTTGTTAGTGATAAGCTTTTACATTCCACCCTATACGTGTCAACCCAGTCCCTGTTGCTGACTTTTTGTTGTTGTGACTATTGCTAATTTTTATAATCAGTAGATCTTATGTATAGTCCGCTACCAAAGTCATTAAAATTAAGGAGAAAATAGAACGTTAATGGTCATGACTCATCTCACAATAATCTATTTATTTGTGTCATACTTTAATCTCAGAAATATGTATTTAAGTGGAAGAAGAACTAGAGCAGTCAGGAGGTTTGTGTTGTAATCCTGGCTCTACTCTGGAATGGCTGTTTGATTTTGAGCAAGTAGTTACCCTGTATAGCCCCAGAGTTGTCCTCTGAATATTGCATTCACTCATCTGGGTTATGAGGTTTATTTTTTTTTATTTTTTTTGGGGGGGCGGGTTATGAGGTTTAAAGGAGTTGACTCGCAGTAGGATGAGTAGGACCATGATCCATGGTCTAGATGATCCAGAATGTCACTGTCCAGTATGGCAGTCACTAGCTGCATGTGGCTTATTCAAATTTAAGTCAATACAAGTTTTGATTTTAAGCACCTTTTAAACGCATACTGTTCACATATAGCTAGTGTCTACCATATTGGACAACACAGAACTATTCTATCATCACAAACCCCTATGGAGCGGCACTGTTCTAGAATGGCACTCCCTTCCCTAACACTGGGAATTGCTGCTTGAGGCTAGATGGTATCTCTGAATTGTTCTGTGAACTGCTGGGGACAGTACAATCCTTAGAGACCTCTGTTCCTTCCCTTGAGGAGTGACTGTAGCACTGCAAACAGGGCATGCAGGAGAGAGTGCTTACTTTGTCTCAATGGCATGTCAGCTGCATCATCACAGATGCAGAATCAGTGGGCCTGCTTATTCTGAATTCTGTCAGAATCATTTTTAAGTACCATATGTCCAGTGTCGTCTTTGGCACATTTCTCTGACTTCATCCGAGTTCCAAAATGAAGCCTTACGGTCCCCTTCATAAATTTAGCCATCAAAGGGCAAGGCGATGATGGCTTGCTGAGCTCTAAAGCCTGAAGTGAAGTGGGATAATCGTGCCGGGAATGGGGAGTGAGGGGACATCTGAGAATCAGGCTGGTGTTATGGATTGGCAGAAATTCATCTTCAGTGACCAGAAGCAGCTGCCTAATAAACAGAAGGCATTTGCCCCCTCTGCTTATAATTTGCTTCCCCACCACATTCTATATAAATGTCTGATTTTGAAAGTTATTTACAAGCGATAAAACCATATACCAAAGTTAATACTGATTATTATCATCAGTGATTTTTTTTGGGGGGGGCAACACTACAATAAAGGCATAGTGTGATGACCGTCTCTGCTGCCATAATCATCCGAGGTTCACTTCTAGATAGATACAGCGATGATGCCTGACTTTCTCTGAGTGGTGTGTCTATGTCTGTGAGAGTATGCTTTTTTCTTCAGGCATGGTAGTTTCACCTACTTTTTTCCCCATCAAGGACTCTGAAGCTGACTGTTCAAATCCCATTTCCTCCACAAACTAGTTAGGTGATCAGGACAAAGTTATTTATCTTCTTTGTGTTTTAGTTTTCTTACCTAAAATGAGGGTAATAAGGGTTCCTATAACAGGATTGGTATGTGGAATAAAAAAGAGTGTGTCTATATATATAAACACATATCATGCATATATATCATTTACATATATACATACAATACATATATAAATACATATAGGTATGTGTGTATACACATGTCTCAGTATAGCTCCTGGTGCATTATACATGCTATTTAAGTAATAGGTAGAAATTAGCCATAATTACTAGGACACTAATATGCTTACTAGTGGACATACCAAATCCATTCTTCTTTCTTTCCCAGAGCCCTGTGATCTGCAGGATGGAGGGTGATAGCAAGGTGCCTTCATATCCTGTCTTTGGAGAGTATGAGCCACTTGCATTGAGCCCTTCCTTTGCAGGATATCCACCCAACCCTCCAGTTGATTGGATGCTGCCTTCAGAACTAGTTAACCCCAGTGCTCTGGGACCTTCACAATACCCCCCTCTGAACTTTTGCACTGTGAGAGCTCTCTTCACCACCACACTCTAGTACCACCACTGGCAACCCCCTCATACACATACATACATTCCAGCTTGCTTGCTTGCTTGCTTGCTTGCTTGCTTGCTTGCTTTTTTGCCATATACTTAAGATTTAAGGGCCCTGGATCTCTGATCCCACCTTGACTGAGGCACAAAGATGGCCTGTTCCCATGCTGTTGATGTTGACAGAAGTAGGGCACGTTTTTCCTCCATGTGCTGCTGAACTCTCAAGCAGAATGTACGAGATGTTTTCTGGTTACCAAGGATACCTGGTGACATAATCATACCTAGCCTTTCTTCTCTCCACCCCCTCAGATTTCCCCCTTACCCTCCCCTCCCCTGGGTCTTTATGTGCCACTCTCTGCGGAGTACAGCTCGTACTCTATAGCCTGTACTTATTTTGGTGCAGAAGCAGCTGCCCAGGACTGACTGGAGAGATCAGTACACTTACAAACACTTCCAGACTCTCTAGTGGACAGGCTACCTCTTGAGAGAGAGAGCAGCTCATGCTTTCTTATACACTAAAGTTTTTTTTTGCCATTTTAGAATGCATCCAATTTATGTTTGGTCTGGGTAAGAGGACTAACAAAATACTCTCTGTTTTCTGTAGATTGATTTATTGGAGCCATCCTGCCTCCTTCAGTGTAGATCCTTATCCCACTAACTTTCAACAGTAATTAGTTCAAGGTCTTATCTGGAAAGTTCTGGCCTTATTAGCCCTACATGGGTAGTGTGTCTTGGGATAGACATTTTATATTCTATTTGCCTATGTTCTTCTGTAGGTAGAAGACTACATACAAACAGCTTAATGAGCAATGTCAAATAACTTCTATCACATAAGACCTAGATATCTTAGACTGGCGTTCTAGGCTCGCCATGATCTGACTTCTAACTTGATATCCACAAACTCCCTTCTTACTCCACTCACATTAGCAATAGATTTTCCAATCACTCGGTTTCTGCTTGTATTGTCTCTGCCTAGAATTCCATCACTACCTCCATCATCTCCACCACCTTTGCCCCCCTTCACCACCACCACCTCCATTATTACCACTGCCTCTATCACCACTCTCCTACCATCACCATCTACATTACGCCATCACCACCACCACCACCACCACCACCCCTGCCACTGCCACCATCACCATCACCACCACCACAGCCCCCATCACCACCATCACCAGCAGCAGCATGTATCCTCTCCTTTAAGACCCACCCCAGGGGATCCCTGGGTGGCGCAGCGGTTTGGCGCCTGCCTTTGGCCCAGGGCGCGATCCTGGAGACCCAGGATCGAATCCCACATCGGGCTCCCGGTGCATGGAGCCTGCTTCTCCCTCTGCCTGTGTCTCTGCCTCTCTCTCTCTCTCTCTCTCTGTGACTATCATAAATAAATAAAAAATTTAAAAAAAAAGTATTTTAAGACCCACCCCACATACCTCTTCCTTTGAAAAAGTATTTATGCTGGCTGAAAGTGACAGTTCTCTTCTCTGAACCCCCACTATTTTCTCTCTACCTCTCTCTTATGACATCCTCATACTTCAATCACATTCTATTTTGTGATATTTGTTATTAGTTGAATAGGCCATATCTCTACTAATACATATGAAATTCCTTGATGATGGCATGGTCCTGTCTTATCTCCTTCTGCCCCCTTCCTGGTTAGGCTTAGGGCAGGCTTAGTTCCACACATACTGTAACTGTTCAAAGAGTACTTGTTGAGTAGATGAATGAATAAATGGCAGAAATCATGTGTAGAATGCTGATGCAAGTAGTTCCATTGACTGGAACTATTGAAAAGAGATTGATTATATAGGAGACATGAAATATTTTAATATTAATGGGATGGAATATTAGAGTTGGCAAGAACTCCCAAATAATCTGGCCACTACGTCCCGTCCCATACCACCTTCATTTTCAAGTGAAGAAACTAAAAGTTATATGTGACTGATCCAAATCACATAGTAAGGAAGTAATAGAGCAAGGATTGTAACTCAGATCTGGCATCCAACCCAGCATGTTCTTTGGAAACAAGGCTAGAATAATGGTGACATAAACATTCTATTGCCCAGACACATGAATGTGAGAAGATAATTTTTTACACCACAGCACATCAGCCCATACATTTATTTCCTTGCTGGTATAAATAGCACAAACAAAATAGCAGCAACTTATGATGGAAACATGACTACTTCCATCATATGGTGGTTCTGCACAGCTGAATCAGAAACCCGGGTAAGGAGATAAGACAAGTCTTACTCAATTCCGTACTTCTAAAAGACTTAATTACTGAATTTTGGGCTGCCGGGTCATAGACAGCACAAAAGGAAGTGGGAGTTGGAGCTGGCTGACATTCCCTCAACAGGGAGGGGAGGAAAGAGGAAAATACTGGAAGTCCTGCACTTCAGCCCTCAGAAGGGGTGAGGGTAGGAGCCAAATGGTAGGGCGGGGAAAAGATTCCTTTCCCCAGCTATGTAACAGAGCATTACGTGAGTGAATTCAGAACTTTGAGTGTGTTCTGAGCTGAGTGCCTGCTGGAATGTGGACTGTAAATCTCTCTCATCATCCTTCTCCTCACTGACCTGCAAACAACCCCTGTTCCTCCCATCTGCCTCCCGACCACCTGCTTCTCAGTCTTTATCTACATAACATTTTCCATTCTCCTACCTTCCCCTCTCTCTACCTTTCCATGGTGCATCTCACTCCCCCTCCAAATGCTTGCATCTGACCATATTTTCCCCTAGCTGTGAAACAGCAATAGGAAAATGTGATCTCTTTCCACGTCTGCTCAACAAATATTATTGAGCACATACTATGCCTCAACCATCTTGTTGAAGATCCAACAGTAAACAAAGCAGTGAGCAAAACAAACAGTTCTGCCTTTGTGAAGTTTACAGTTGAGCGGGGAGACAATAGACAAAATAATTGGTAAGTTATATAGAATAGTAGAGGTAGCATGTGCTGCGAAAGAAATAAGCTAGGTTGCAAAAGGGAGTGTAGGAGGAGAAGGGGCTCCAGGTCTCAGTCTAGAATTGGACACCCTGGGCTAGAATAGAAACCCTAGCTCCATCCTTCGCAGTCATGTGACCTGGGCAGGCTAATAGACCTCACTGTGCTTCAGTGTCCTCATCTGTATGTCTGGAATCACAAGGGAAACTGGTATCTTCTTGAATGGTTTAGGGGATTAAATGAAATGATATGTATAAAGTATTCAACCCAGGACCTGGCTCCCTAGAAACACTAAATGATTGTTAGTTTGTATTATTTGCAATATGATGCAATATGATGCTGTATATTATAGTATATACATTTCATATATCACGTATAGGGTGTGTATATACATATATGTTATAGGCATAGTATATATTAACTTTGCACCCATTATATTCCATTCCATTATATTCCATTACCATTCCATTTCCACCTGCGTCTCTTTTTCTGCTATCTGTGCACTTTTGAAGGCAAGGACCACATCTTGATGACCTCTGTATCCTACATAGTTCCTCAGCACATAGAGAATTCTACGTTTGCTTGTTAAATTAGAAACAAATCCAACACCCCTTTCCAAGGCACCTCCTCTGGTCCTCATCCTTCTCAGGTCCTACCCACATGAGAGCTGCATTCCATCCATCTCCCCTGCTTGCCTCTAACCACCAATTCTTCCCACCTCTTGCAGAATGTCCAACTCTTTCCCCTGGCTCCCTGACCCTCCCACCCCTCTGCTCCTTCAGAAGCTTTTCAGAGATTATTTCCTGTGGATCCAGCCAGTTCCTGTAGCTTTGTTCTACCTCTACAGAATCTTAAACTATTTCTGTCCCGTGGGCTCCTTTGTGTGGCTGCCCTCTCAAAACCTGTGTGTATGCCCTGAATCCTTAGTGATAATGCACTTCTACAACTGTTTTCTACTCTCTAGTAGAAGAGATTTCATTCATTTTCTCATGTGCTTCTTACAATAACTGTGTGAGGCACAAACTTCAGGTATTATCAGTGGCATGTTTCTAATAAGGAAACAAAGCTCAGAGAGGAGGAGTGAAAAGTCCCAAGTTCACATGGCTAAAAGTGGCAGAGCCAACACCTGAATTTCCATTATCTCCAGGAATCCCTGTTTGGAAAAGTTTATGCTTGACACTTGGATGAATTGAATTCCCACCCCAGCATTTTTGTCTACTCATACGACCCTGGGAAATGCCTTGGTTTTCGCTTTTGTAAAATAAAAGTAACTCTTGCCCATCCTGACTCACAGGCATATTTTGAAGATTAAAAGACATGTTAAGAAATTTCAGAAAGTATAAATTTTCATATATAAATGTCAGAAGTATGAATAAGCTCTGTAAAAATATAATGACTGATGTATACGAAGGAAAGAAGTGGACACTTTGTGATTTCCACACACCCAGAAAAAGAAAAGCTCTTTAGAATTTTCAGGCATAACTAAGCATTGGCACTGCTGATAAAGAATATAGGATTCATGAAAGCTTTTTTAAACATATGGGTTAAAAAATAGAGTATGCACAACCCCCAGAGCACAAATATTATTTAAAAATAGCCCCCTCCCAAAGAACACATGCTCGATAAACAGTGAAGAAGATAAGTTTTTTTTCCATTGCACTAAACTGCAAAGGTGTTTATATTGACCTGTAAAATTCAGTGATGCAAAGTGATGTGTTGATCTCTTGTCATAGTAAGAAGCTCAGCATTACAGGCCAAGTTCATTGCAGAGTCCAGGAACCTATTCACATTCTATGGTTATCCTGGATGGTTCTTGAACTAATTGCCACGTCGCAAATCAGCTACCCTTTGGGACTTGGAAATTCTGAGGTTGTATAGAGATTTTTGTGAAACTTCAAAGTGCTGAGATTTCTCTATTGTCGCCTTGCTATGCTCCCCCAGAATGTACTAGGGACTACTAGAAGATAGAGCCAGACAAGAGCTCCATGTTTTAGTGAATTTGGGTCCAGATCATCAGAGTTGGCGGGGATGGAGAGGAGGGAGATGAAGTAGTACATCCTCACAGACATGGCCACATCCCTATAGCTTTGAAACCAGCCATAGTGCAAAGGCTAAACGGTCATGGAGTACTATGGATAGGGCCACGTAGACATCTTTCTGGAGAGCAAAATTAGGGATTAGATCTCAAGGGGCTGAGACATAGCATTGTAGAGAGGGGGGTTCCTTGGTAATAGCTGTCCCAACAGCTGCTAGAGATTCCTGATCCTTTTAGGATTGAGCATTCAGATCTCAACCCAGTCCCACCTGCCTGGATTTAAAATGCCATTTTTGGCCTCTAGCTGGATACATTCCCTCTCAGTACCACCTGACAGTGATAAGCTTTCTGCACAGGGGGCCTGAAAGGTGACCAGAGAACCCTGTGGACCTGCCTCTCCAGCCTCCTGCTTCTTGGTATTAGGCATACACTGCATAGAAAACCCCAGAGTGGAAAGGAGGAAAAATGAGTGGGAAATATCAGGAAGGGAGACAGAACATGAGAGACTCCTAACTCTGGGAAACGAACTAGGGGTGGTGGAAGGGGAGGTGGGTGGGGGGTGGGGGTGACTGGGTGACTGGCACTGAGGAGGGCACTTGATGGCATGAGCACTGGGTGTTATTCTATATGTTGGCAAATTGAACACCAATAAAAAATAAATTTATGAAAAAAGAAAAGAAAAAAGAAAAGAAAGAAAAGAAAAGAAAGAAAAGAAAAAAGAAAAGAAAAGAAAAGAAAAAAGAAAAGAAAGAAAAGAAAAGAAAAGAAAAGAAAAGAAAAGAAAAGAAAAGAAAAGAAAAGAAAACCCCAGAGTGGAGACTCAGCTCTTTCAGCACATAGGGGGTTCTCCTCCACTTAATTTTAGAATCTGAACATTCGGACATGGCCTGCCCAAAGTCACACATTAATAAGTCCATGGATAGTAAACTCTTTTGAGTCTCAGTCTAGCTCTATGATGAAGCAGCACTTCCTTCTATTATGATAATGTATCAAGCTACCTATACCTTACTATGCTTCATAAAGACGACTTTTGCAGACTATGTGGGCTGAGCATCGTACTCTCTGGATATGCACTACTGCCTCCTCCCCTCAGAACAATAAAGGAAAGTCTCATAAAGATGATGTTAAGTATGTGTCTCTTAGATTTTGATGAGGCTTCAGTGGATGGAATATATTTATTCCGAGACACTGGAAGACAAGTTGCAAAGGATCTTAGAGTTAATACAGAGTTACTTCTGGGGGACAGGCTGTAATGTGACAGCTCCTGCTGTTTACCTATTTCTGTAATCCCCTCTTTCTGTGTGCAGGCAGGGCCTGTAACTTGCTTCTAATCAGTAGAGGATGGCAAAGGCATTGAGATCAAACTCCCATGATTACAGTATATTATATCAGAGTCCATCTCAGCAGATTGGTGCAAGAGACGCTTCTAATAGGCTCAAGGAAGTAAGTAACCGTGTTGGAGAAGCCCATGAACTCTAAGGCCTCTAGGAACTGTGGGCTAACTCTAGGAGCTAAGGGAGTGGCCTTCAGCTAACAGCCAACAAATAGCCAGAGCCTTACAGCCAAAGGAAATGAATTCTGTCTACAACCTGAATACTGTTTGGGACCAGATTCTCCCCGAGTCAAGCCTCCAGATAAACATACATCTCAGCAACACCCTGATTACACCCTGAGGCTCTGAGCAGAGGACCCAACAAAGCCATGCATGAACCTCCAGAAACTATAAGATAAAAATATGTACATTGTTTTAAACCACTTAGCTTGTTAGGCAGCAATTGAAAGCTAATACAACACTCTTTTATAAACAGAAGCTATTTAGAAAATCCTCACCCAATAAAGGAGTCACCTACAGTTTTCTAAATCAGCATTTATGAAGGTTCTGCTTAAACATATTCAGTGTTGGGGAGCTACCATTTCGCAGGGCAGCCCATTTCAGTGTTAAACAGGTTAGCATGCTGTCCAGTCCCACTCTTCTAAGGGAAATACACTGTGCAGAGGCAGGTTGCAACAGGCCATGGATCCTGGGTAGGCTGGGGCATTGTGAGGGTGGGGGGTTCCCTGTTCTCTCAGTCCTGGACTATCCCAAGTGGTGAACAGCCCATGTCTGCCTGCTTCACCAAAAAAAAAAGGGCTAGAGGGGAAAGCTGTGACAAGTCTACCACACAGGATCTCCTGCTCCCAAATTTTATCGCTCGGCAGTGATGTTAACTTTCACCCCGTTAAATAAGTTAATGAGGCCTGCCTTGCATACTTCTCCTCACAGGGTTATGGCCATCAAGTGAGATAGGGTTGGTGAAAGTGTTATTGGCTGTAAATCAACAAATGATTGCAAATGGTGATTACCACTAAAATCATAGTCATTTGTCAGTAAATATTTGTTGAAGCTGGTCCACACTTATGGAGACAGGCTCTCCAGGGAAGTTGCTGATGTGAAGATAAGGAGACCAGCCCCAGTTTGGAATTGCATCACCAACTCTGGGTTCCCAGTGGTACATTTCAGGTCTTGCTTCAGGAATTTGTTTTTTGTTTTGGTTGGAAGGAACAAGAAGCCCCTGGAGCCAGTTACGCTGTCATCAAACTCGGTTGGTAATTAGGCTCCAAAGAAAACCTGTGGCAGGGAGACAGCGTTGAAACTTGAATTCCTTTCCACAGGTGGAGGGGGTTGGATCCTAGAGGCAGTGTATCCAGCTTGGCTATTTTTATGCTTCTGCATGCAAGAAGGTTCAAGAGAATCTGGGTAAAGCAATTAGCGTCCCACTGTCTGCAGGCAAAACTGGTTTGAACATGTTTCCCTGTTCTTGTAGGGCTGTTGGAGCCTTGGCAGTTTATCTGATGAAAGATTTCACTAAGCAAAATGTCTTCACTTACAAATCCAGGCCCTTTACACTGTCAGCCCAAAATTCGTTTCTTTTCTTCACCATCCTTCCTACAACTGTGGACCATGAAGAAGTAAATTAATCCCCAAGAGCCTGAGAAATTATGGAGGTATTTAATCGATCTATCTCTGGATGTCCCAGCAAGCCCTGTTAACTCATTCTGTATGAACAATCTACATGTTGTGATTCTCCTCGTTTGGAACAGAATGTTTATATTTGTATTTTTCAGGACATGGTTCATATCTACATTTATATTGCACTGTGCACATTACCACTGAGAGTATCGTTCATTCACTGTAGATTTACCCACTTTAGGAAAAGTGAGACCAAGATCTCATTATTAAAACCAAAAATCTTCAGAAATGCCTCCTTTTAAAAAGATGCCTTTAAAAATGTCCACAGTTAGATTTGTTTCTACAGAAGTAGCCTGAAATTTTACCTGTCCTGTACATGTCCTATTGTCCTGTTGGCATGATGACGCATTTGGTGGCACCAAGTGTCAGAAGCCCACAGAAATGTGGTACCAGTGCTGCTGTTTTGTGTCTCCATCCTTCATCAAACCCAGTTCTTATCCATGACTTCAGTGTTTGGTTTTTGGTCGCTTCCTTTGTTTGGAGATTTTATTTGTTTGTTCTGTTTCGGGTTTTGTTTCTGTTTTCTAATCTAAGCCTGAGATCCTGTGCTAATTTGAATACTAGCATAAAATATTTGAGCCTGATTCCTTGGAACTCCTTTGGCTGGTTATCTCAGCGGCTCAGATGTCACCCTACCAGACTTCTGAGGCAAATTTCCTGCTTTCTCGTCCTTGATCCTAGAGAACTTTTCACCAGCCAGCCATAAAAGTCCACCATTGAAATAATTTTTACCAATTGAACACCAATTTTTTATTTCATTTTGCCAGCATGTAGTATAACACCAGATGCTCATCACGTCACATGCCCTTCTTAATGCCCATCACCCAGTTACCCCATACCCCCACTCCCTCCCCTCCAGCAGCCCTCAGTTTGTTTCCCAGAATTAAGAGTCCTTCATTGTTTGTTTTCCTCTCTGATTTTTTCCCCACTTAGTTTCCCTTCTTTCCCATATGGTCCCTTGCACTATTTCTGATATTCCTTGTATCTGTTTAATTCCTCAGTTTCCCGCATTAGGTGGTGAGCTCTTGCAATGCAGAGAACCTGTTTGTCTTGTTCATTATGACCCCTCTGCCTAGCACAAGGTCCTGCAGAATCCTGATGTTCCATAACTATCTATTTCATAAAGGGAAGAATGTTCATAGGTTACATTTTTCCCAGGAACCAGATAATGCAGTCCTAGATTTTGCCATAGTATCTGAGACACTGAGTGAGAGGATTTGAATGATCTGTGAAAATCCATGTGGGCAGCTCCCAAATTATAGATGGATTGTGTCCCAGTAGTTCAGAGATGAATGAGTATTACAATTCACAGAACTTGACGGATACACTCATTTTAGACTTCCCGTCTCATGGATGTAGCACCTCAACCCTGAGAGGGGCCGTTGCCTTACTGGAACTCCTGGAAAGAGTTTATGGCTGAACTAACTTCTACCTGTTTCCTTGTGTTTTCCTTACTGTCTTTTCTCATTGTATGATAGGCACATATACCAATTAGTTGCATCCTTTGGCCCATGAGGAAGCACATTTAACCTAGTGTTAGATCCAGTGATTATTCACAGAGTCCTGACACTACTGGAGAATAAGCTCTGAGACAAGCGGAAGTAGCCCTAACCAGCAATCACTAGTGGCTTCCAGAAAGAAGATCTGCTGCTGTGGGGAAGGGTCTCTGATCACTCTGATATCAGTGGTGGTATGTGTGGGCAGGTGGCTATGTGCATTACTATGTAATGGTACGGGTGTCCATAAGATGGTAGCAGTTCTTGAATCAATGGTAAGGCTTATCCCCAGTTTTCAGAGGCAAGGACAATGTTTTTTTTCCAGAGAAACCATTATAATTGTCTCACATGTGCATCTTTTCCCTATGAACATCCCTGCATTTTTTCTCTTTTCTTTCTGTGTTGTTTTTGTTTTTGAAAGAGAGAGAGTGCATGCATACATGCAAGCAGGGAGGTAGGGAGGCATGGAGGAAAAGGGAGAGAGAAAATCATAAGCAGCCTCCACACCCAGCGCAGAGCCTCACGTGGGACTCAATCTCAAAACCCTGAGACCATGACTTGAGCCAAAATCAAGAGTTGGACGACTAACCAACTGAGCCACCAATGCGCTCCCATCTCTGCATTGCCCTGGAAGCAAGGGCTTTGTTACTTATTGTGTGAACACCTGTCAGCCAGGATTTAGAGCAAATGCTTTCGGGCAATTTTGTCTCTTAGTTCAGATAAATTTATATATTACTTTCTGTCCAGAACTGTAGGGTCATGTTAGGATGTTCTAAACTCCAGGAAATGTTTATTTTAATTTTCTTGAAAGAAGTGGGGACGATAAAGAAAATGTATCAAAAGCTCTACTGCCAAACTACTGTTTTGATTTCTCTTTGTGTGAGCTTTGGCTTCCCCACATGTGAGCCCTAAACTCTTTGATGTTGTCCCTTTAAGCCTAAAATAAAAGATTATTTTCTTTAGTGTACAGGCTTGGAGGAGGGCAAACATGAAACATTCTTGTGTGTTCATCTTCTATAGAAATAATTGATGCCGGTCTTAGGGCTGTCACATTTGCCTTCGCCTTATACAATAAGCATTCGGTGCTCCATGACTCTTCAGTTTTGTCAGTTTTCCAATCCCGTATGAAGTTCCTTCATATTGTTTCCACTTGAGCAACTTGACAAGGCGACATCCATGATCTGATTCTTCCATTTATCCCTGCAGGGCTCATAATTATGTTTTGTACATAATAGGGGCTCAATGCATGAATGAATGCATGGATGAATCTTCCACTTTGATTCCATGAGCTGCTTAATTCTATCAGATGCACTATCTAGATCTTCATAGGACATTTCATGGGCACATATTTCACATTGCTTTTTAATACTCAATACATATCTCCTGTTACTTTCATTAAAAGCATCAATGAATAGAAATCAGAATATTTTCAGCTATAGAGTTAATGTTTTCCTGGCCTCCCACAAAATAGCATTGCATCCAGTAGATTCAATTCCTGAGTTTCCTGGCCAACGTAGTTGCCTAACTTTGTGTTCACGTGGCCTAAAATCCTCAACTCCCAGAGTTACCCTGGCTTTCAGAGATCCTATCAAAATGCTTATCATTTACAGATGAGGAAGCAGAAATAGTTACTTACTTGAGAGTTACTGAATGAATCAGGAGTTTGCACTATCCTTAATCAAGCTAGTATGTGTATTTTCACAATATTTTGATCAATATTTTGTTCAATATTTTCAATATTTTGTTTGCTCTATTTTGTAACTGTTCCTAGACTGATTCACAGACAATCACTTGGAAGTAATCAGGATGACTTGCTTAATTTCCAGCGTCACTGTTCCTACTGACAGACAAGACCTCTGTCCTTTGTGCTTATAGCTAAACGAGGTTGCTTTTGGACAGGGAAAAGAATAACAGTAGCCCCCTTCACAACCAACTGGGAAATCCAGTCTGTTCTGCTGACCTTGTTCATATTGTCATAAATCTTGAAATTGCAAGATTTGATTTGATATAAAGATTGACGGCCAGTGACCACATATTCAAGCCATCATTTGCTTCTTCTGTGCTTACATCACTCCTTTTCAGAATCTTTTCCATCTTTAAGGTCTTTCTAAATATGATCATTACCTGAGAGAAAAATAAGAAAACATAACAAGGATAAGTTAGGAAATATAAAGGGGTCATTCCTCAACAGTCAAGAAAGGGAAGCAGCATGGTAATGAAATGAGGAGAGGTTTTAGAAGATCTGTTCTGAATCCTAGTGTGGCATCCTCTTAGCTTTATGATTTTAGGAGAGTCAGGAACCCTTATCTGTCTGTCTATCTAGTGTGGGGAAACATGGAACAGCTTTGGAACAGAGATTAATCTATGCAAAGGCATATTATTTTAAAAAAACAGGCACGCGCGCACGCACACACGCACACACACACACACAACCTCCCGCGGTTCCTATTCCATGTCTTTTTGGCTAGATAGTTTGGTGAATAACAATTTCAATGATGGCAAATATTTATTTAGCATTTTATGGCTTGCAAAGAACTTTATTATTTTGTCATTCTATTATTGCCAATATATTATATTATCTATAATATATATATTATTCAATTCAATATTCTATTGAATATAGAATTCTATCTATATTCAATATATAGAATATTGTTCTAGCATGAAAAGCAGTGTTCTCTTTAGTATTCTGTTACTGTTGGATTTATTATAATCTACATTTTACAGGTGGCAAAAGACAGATCCTAGGAGGATAAAGGGCCGCATGACATAAATTTGCTTCTCAATAATGGGAGACATTCAAACACAATTTTGAAACTCATAAACTCGTGTTCTTTCCTATGGCTTTTCCTAAACACTAGACATAGTCACCTAGGAAGGCTTGGCTTCTCCCTCCCCTTACCCCTTATGGTCTCCTCTTTCTCTCAGAATTCTCCAGAAAGAACTTTGCTACCTGGAAATATACAACCTTGGATTGGAAGCAGTTCTGTTTCAAAGGAGAGGTTTTCATTCCCATTTGAACATCTGAAATGCAATATCTTTGTAAGACTTTGGAAGTTACAACTGAGGGAAAGAGACCACAGTTTGCAGGAGTATCCCCCCATGTTTCTGCCTTCTCACAACTGGATAGGACTCATGAGAGGATTTCCATCTTTACCTGAAATTCTCCGGGAAAGAGAAAACCCCGACTACATGTACAAGCAGGAAAAGGCACTTGGGCTACACAAAGCTACTTTAAACTCTGAAACTGGCGGACAGTCTGGTGTACAAATAGGGAAATGGCTCTCTTGGTGCTATAAAAGAGTCTTATCTAAATATCTAAAAGCTCTCTGTAAGCATCAGTTGTTACTCTAGGTTAGATTTCAAAGCCCACAGCTCCCTTATGAGGTCAACAAGGATAACTTATGTTTATTCTATCGTTAGAGCCCTCAAGGCTCCAGCAAACATTTTGCACATCACTTCTAGGACTAGCAATCAATGTGGGATTCATTGCCAAGACCGGGCTAGCACATCTGCTAAAGGGGTTATTTGAGTGAACAGCAAAAGAGAGGCCGGAAGAAGCCAAAGGAGCAAATCAGATGGGCCTGAATATAAAACCCAGCGTCACCACTAAAATGTCACATTCCCTTTGAGGATAAGTATTTTTCTGAACTTCAGTTTTACCATTCACAAACAGTAATTTATAAATTGTTGCTTTACCTATAAGTTTTGAAAAAAATGCTCCAATCCAGTTATTTTAAGGTAATTGGCATTATCCAGTCCCAGTTCCCAGAATGCCGAGAGACAAAGATTTATTATTTGACAGAGGTGATAATTCCTAGGCATCATTTTTTTCTATTGCCTCGTATTCTAGAAAATTCAAGATTCCCTTCTTCCTTTTTCTAGCTATTGGTAGGCACAGGAGGTGATATGTTCAGATCTTTGTGGCACTCCGTGGCTTTTTGGGAACCAGTGTCTGTGAGTTCAGGGGATACTTGGGGTCACTGGAGGCTGTAATTCACCCCTACACAACCACATTTTACTCTCAGACCGAGAGGGCCAGATATTGAATATGGAGAAGGAAGCCATATTGCTAATCCCATGAGTGAGGAAAGACCTTATGTCACCTCTTATGACAGTTAATCCCTCCATTTGAAAGGGTTGGACTTTGACTTCCACCATCTTATCTCATTTTGTTCTCTCAACCCCAGAAAGGAGCATTATTATCCACATTTTACAGATGAGGAGACTACAGTGATGTGATTTGCCCATGATACGAAATGGCATGAGCCAGTACTAGCACACTAGCACATTCTAAAATCCAGTGACATTCTTTTCCACCTCCAGCCTTGTTTCTGGCTCCCTTGGGCCTCCAGAGCAAGCTCGGGCTTGGTTTGTACTAAAGATGAAGCAATCCGAAGTGGCAGACATCCAGACCACTTGGGAAATGATGCTCTTTGGGGACTGGCTTGTCTTCTTCTCAGGCCCCAAGCAAGGTTGCTGTGGGCTCTGGGGTCAACAGACTCTCCCTGGGCCATCAGCAGAATTAGGAGGGTCTGGGGCTGTTGTGCTCTGGGCTCTTCATTGAGACCAACCTCATGATAAAATATGTTCCTAAGCCACAGTCTTCATGGGTTCTATTTGTCTTTCATATGGAAGGCATGTTAGGAAAACAATATTCAAAATTTGTTCCTTTCTGCTTTTAATATTTATTCTTTGTAAGTGTTTTATAAAAGTTAGATGTGGAAGGCGGGTGAGGTTAAAGACATCTCTTCAGGCCCTGGGACAGCGTATTATGGTAAAAAGAGCTCATCCTGAGAACTTAAAAAACTAATTTCTAGTCCCCTTTTTCCTGGTAAAGTCACCCTGCCCTCTCTGAATCAGTTTTCTCAACTACCATTGTGTTGAGCCAGGTGATTTCAAATATCTCTTCCTCCTCTGAAAGTGTTCTTTAACTTTTCTCGGTAAAGAGTTGATTGAAAGAGCCGCAGATTTCATTATGAAAAAAAAAGGTTAAGTTATAAATAGGAGCTATTTAAGGCAGCAAAGAAATAGAGCATCCCTTTCTAATGATATTCATTCTTAAAAAAAGAAAAGACACAATTTCCATTTGTTTGCATTTAGAAAGTCAGGCCCTTGCCTAGTTAGGGCATTCATCTTTGTGAAATAGGCCATAAAATTAAGGTTTTCCCTATTTTTACCTATTTATGTACTTTATATTTATTTCTATTTTATTACTATATATTGGTATATATAACATGATGTATTTATTTATAATATCACTTAATATAGTTCTCCTTGTTTTCTTGCCTTTCTCTCGTTTTTAACTGAGGTGTGATTTACATTCACTAAAATACTCAGATCATGAGTATCTCTGGTGGAGGCCTGTACACTATTGATGAGATTAGACAATTGTAAGACATCCCAGAAGTTTCCCCCATGGCGCTTTCCCACCAATTCCCATCTGCCACCCTCAGGAGCAACTACTTTTTGACCCCTCTCACTATAAGTTCTTTCAGTCTGTTTTTTTAATTCTGGTACTTGGAACCATATTATGTTTATGTTTTACGTGGCGTATTTCATTCCACAGGCCAGTTTTTAAGATCCATCTGCTCGTCGGTGTCATTAGGTTAGCGATCTGTTCCTTTTTTTTTACTTATCAGAATCCCCCTGGCTGAATTAGCTCCAAATAGTTTACTCATTATCCTCTTTTTGGATTTGGACCTTGTTTATAAACGTGAAAAACTTGGGGATATAAGTAGTGAATCCTTGGGTCAGACCCATCTTCTGTTCTGTATCCCAGGCCTCAGGTATTTGCCATGAGGAGCCCTGACACCCACCAGTACTATAAAATAGATATCTTTGCTTCGTATTCCTCTGTTGTTTCCACTGGTGTCTTATGATGTGGGAACACACCAGCCTGAGAGCCAAGAGACCCAAGTTCAAACAGCTGCCCTGCCCCCCACTTAGCAGTATGAGTGGCCACTTCATTGCCAGACCTCAATCCCTCCATCCCTAAAATAGTCTATTTGGACTGGATAAACCTTCGGCTTTCCCATCTTGGAGCTCCTGTGATCCTTTGCAAATCCCTCCTCTAGGCTCTGGACACTTTGTCTCTTTCAGTCAACCCTGGATTTCACTCTTTTGCATCTCTGTGGTGAGGTATCCAAAGCATCAGATCATTTGAGAAAATATCTCTGGCTCCTCCTCTCCCGTGCCCCATACTTCCCTTTTCTAGATGTGGAGCACAGAGAAGATACATTGTCTAAAGAAGATGCTGCAAGAAAGATTTCCCTCAAAGTATTGGGTCTTAAATTTTTACCCATTTGTCAGATTCTTACCCTGCTATTACTTTGCAAAGTAATCAGGGTTATTATGCTACTTTATCATCCTTCTTATCATACCACATTATGGTTTTGCTCTTTCTGTCTTCCTCACCCATCTGGTGGTAGCTTCTAAATGGCTGACTCAAGTTCTGTCCTGATCTGTAGTCCTGGTTGTGTGATCTGATTTGGAGCACCAGATAGTCAAAGTGCTGGCCTACCTATATTTCAGCTGCTCCTGGGCTAATATTCATTTGACAATGTCTGTGTTACAGTAGAACTCAATTTATAAATACCTTCTCTCCTTGTCTTCACAATTTATAGAAAAGGGCCTTTGAAATACAATCCCTCTCCCTCTGGGAAATGCTGTCTATGAATTTTTTATTTGAAAGGCAAACTTTGCTTCAGTTGAAGAAGTAGTATCTCTCCCTAGCATGAAATAAACTGAAGGTAGTTGAACAGTGAAGGAGGATATTTTTCAAGCTTCTCTTAGGTCAATAATATAATTATTTTGGATACCAAGAGAGTTTAGAGGTTAGTATATTTATCTATATATAGTGGAAAATTCAAAATTCTGTCTCTAAGCAAAAATGGATTTAGGAAATATCTATCATTTTTTTATCATCCATCTCCTTGGATATATTCTTTGCAGCCCAATGGGTGGGAAAGAGCATGTGGACTTACAGAATCAGAAAGGCTAATTTTTTCCTCTTGGTCCACCTATGTTCCAGGTGAACAGCTTTGGAAAATCACTTTACCTCTTTGAGCTTTTGCATTCTTACTTATAAATTGGAAATGGTGATGTCTATTTTTCAAGGTTGTTTTGAGGATCTCAGATAATCCATTTAAAATTCATGGCACATGAGGTAGGAACCCAATAAAGGTAGTAATGCAATTACTTTGGAGTTGTTACTCTTGCTACTTCTCATTATAACATTGATATTAAAGCCTGAAATTTGAAACTCTACTTTGAAACTTCCAGAATGAAGCATAAACTTTATTTTCACATTCACAGGATCTGAGTCCTCTCATTATTGCTTATATCTCTCCAAATTGTGATTAGATCCAGGAAAACATATTTCAGTGACCTGGTGAAGTGAAGGACCAGGAGGGACATAATCAGAATGTTCGTTACGTGACCACTTTGTGCTTCATGGCAGACATAAGACCTCTGTACAGGAAGATATGTCTCCTGATTCTGCAGCTGAGACTTGGACAGCCCTGGAATCTGGAAATCATCCCTCTATCTCTAGAAAGCGTGGGAGAGAATGGCAAAAACCTCAAGAGAAATTAAAAATTTGCTGAACGTGAAAGAGGACTAGTGATCCACTAACAACAAATCCACACTATATAGTGTATTTTCACCTGCAGGAGACATGTTACCTGCTAGAATTGTGCACTGGTCCCCTCTTCCAGTAACGGTTTGGAGTGGCTCTACTTTGTTCTCCTTGATCGAACATGAAAGAGTGAGAAGCATAGTTAAACAGGTTTCATGGCCACCTTCTTTCATATGTTTCCTCTGGTGTATATGCTATGTGTCTGTGGCAAGGACAGCACTGTTAACCGAGAACTTATACTCTGGAACTCAGCACTAACGTGGGAATTGGGAGCTCTTACGTCTGTTGTTTCTGCCAAAGCCTGACTGTGACCTTGGAGCAAGTTGACTCACGCACAAGGTGAAGGAGATAATATCCGCACTGCGCTGAGAGCTCATCCGAGAAAGATGCTCCATGACTACAAGGTGTTTGTTATTGTTGCTTACCTCAGATAAAGAGAATGGCTATAATTGTTGCCTAGACTTCCAGACCATTCCCTTTGTGTTCTAAACCCGCTTTCTTCTTTGAAGTCTGGTCTCACCTAAGCTAGATGAGGATTCACACTGTTTACCTTAACAGAATCCACTTAAAGGCTTTTCAGAATTTGTGCTTCTGTTCAGTCATCCATTAGCCAAGGAAGATTTATTGCACGCCTATTGATTTGTACCAGACAGTGTGCTAGGAGATGCAAGAGATGGGTAAGTCTTGGTCCTTTCTCAGAGAGCTCAAAATAGCATGAGGGAGACAAACGTGTATACAAAACTAGAACACAGTGTAACAAATCCCACTGAATATACCTGTAAAACTACTATGGATGAAGACAGAGACAGCAACCAATGTGCACATATGGCCAGAACCTAGAGTTTCCGGTCAGAGAGGAAATGGGAAGAGCACTATGAAGAGCGGTCCCAAGAGGGAAAGTGTAGGACATGTTCAGGGAAATGCAAGCACTCTGATTTGGTTGGAATGTCTGGCACATAAGAGGAATGTCTGAATGTCCAGCAGTCAAGATTGTGCCAGTTCTCGCTAGGCTGCCAAGGAGCATTTCTCTTATAGTTACGGTGGATCTTTTCATGATTTTTAGGCAAAGTAGAGAGACGTGATGCTATCTTCATTTAAGAATTATGCTCTGACAGGGTAGCACGGACGACCCAGTAGCATAGGGCAGAGGTCACACACTGGCTGCTTTGAGACCACATACTCTCAGATGTATTTTGTCTGATATTCGAAAGATTTTTTAAAAATTTTAAACTAGTTGCAAATTTCGATGATTTGTGAGAATGCACATAAACATCTAGATTTACAGCTTTTGATCAAAAGTAGACTTCACAATTTCTGCCTGAGAACAACCAACTGGAACTTAAAAGGACCTTCTACCTTCAGTTGGCACGTACATCCTGCAATTTGCCAAAGTGCCCCCCGCCACTGTTTATTAGGTACTGTTTATTACACAAAGCACGTCATTCATTGATGTGGTTGTTCTAGGTCTTGTGTTTGAGTATGAGACTTTTGGAGTAAAGCAAATCTGGTGTCCAAAAGATCCTTGATGAACAATGTTGCCATTATCCATCCAGGCATGCCAAAAATCTGAACCACGGTGCAAGCATTGTTTAGATGTGTAAAGAACAAGAGAGACAGAGAAGTCAAAGAAGAATGGGGTTTTTACTTTGGATAAGTGAGTAGGATTCCCATAAAATCTCAAACAGAACGAAGAGAGGTCTTTGGAAAGATAGCGTTGTATTTAATGTCCTTTGTAGTTCAAGGCTTTGGAAAATATCAATAAGACTGTTGAAAATATACCTAAAAGTCAATAGCCTAGTTGTGCTGAAGGATGAAAGCTTAACATTAGGACCCAAGCAGCTGTATCCTTTCTTTTTTTTTTTTTTTCCATTCTCTGTCTCATACACACTATCATGAACTCTAACAAGTTGTCAGGCAAATACCCGTTCTTGAAACCAGGAAAACCAGTAAGGAAAAGAGATGTATGGAATCCCTAGGCTGGTCCTATAACCGTGAGTGATATTTCACACTGGTGACAGCAGAAACAGTCCTTAGTTTAGTGGATGTGAAACAAATGGGTGATGTTAAGATGCATATTTCAGATGGCATCATAAGATGCCATTCTTCATTCCATGAGATTCCATGGTTATGATTACTATTAATCACTGAGGATTTATAATCTCATCTAACTACTGTGTATGCCCCCCCCCCTAGAGTGATTCGAGCAGAACAGGCTCTGGGTTGAGGTTTATGCAGACCATCAAAGCCCTAAACCTGGTCCCATGAATTTCCAGGTGGGGCTGAGCTGCCTGGAATATCACTGGAATAGCCAGTAATAGGCAATGGCTTGATAGCTGTCTAAACCGGCAATGTGCACAGGATAGATCCCCTCATCCAGTAGCTTCTACTGATATTGGTGTAGCAATCAAAGATTTTGAAGGACCAATCACTAGTATATCAGCATGCCAAACTGCTAGAGGAAGGAAGTGTTGGTTTGTTTGTTTTAATAGTAGGACTGTATTATTTGTTTGCTTTAATAGCTTTATTGAGGTATAAGTGATATGCAATGGCACATATTTAATATATACAATTGGGTGAGTTTGGATATACGCAAACACCTGTGATGCCAGCACCACAGTCATAATAGATATATCCCATACTTCCCAGAGCTTCCTTGCTTCTCTTTGGTTTGTTTTGTCTTTGTTTTTTGTAGTAAGAACACTTAACATGAGATCTGCCCTCTTAACAAACGTCAAAGTGCACAAGTTGTTAACTATAGCGGAATTCTAGAACTTACTCATGTAACATAACTGAACCTTGATGCACATTGAACCACAACTCCTCATTCCCCACTCCCCCATCTCCTGGCAATCACAATTGTACTACGTCCGTCTACAAATTTGACTATTTTAGATATGTCACATGTCACATAAGCAAAATCATTTGCCCTTCTGTGACTGACTTATTTTACTTAGCATAACATCTTCCAGGTTTATCTATGTTGTTGTGAATCACAGAATTTCCTTTTTTTTAAAGGCTACTTAATATTCCACTGTATGTATGTACATTTTCTTTGTCCATCCATTTGTTAGTGAACACTTGGGTCATTTCCAGATGTTGCCTGTTGTGAGTAGTACCACAGTGAACAAGGGAGTGCAGGTCTCCTTTCAAGACCCTGATTTCGGTTCCAAATCTTTTCTTTATGGCTTGCCATTTAGTTACAGAAAATATGAGGCCTGAAATAGACGTTTGGTATTATTTACCCCAACTTCTTTGTTACGTAAATAAGAAAATGGAGACACAGAAAAATAAATAACTGGACTTGAGCAAAAGCAAGTGTCTTAGTTAGGGTTAGGTCCAGCTAGAGTGACACAAAACAGTAATAGTGACAAAACAGGTAATGTTTGTTTCTTTATCACCGGGGAAGGTAGGGGACCCAGGAGAGTGGTAGGCAGGGACTCAGTCTGCTGCTGTGTTCCTCTGCCATGAGCTCAGCACAGCTTCTAATGAAGGGTCAGGATGGCTGCTCCCATATTTCAGTGAACTGAGGGCAGACCCTTTACTTCTAAGGATGCATCCATTCCCCCTTTTAACTCTTTGGCCAGAATTCAGGCTCATGGCCAAACTTAGCTGCATTGAAGGCTGAAAAATGTATTATGTATTCTGGACGGCTGTGTACCTAGCTAAAATTTGAAGGTTATAAAGAAAGAAGAGAAGAGCAGCTGTAGGGAAACAACTATCAAGGGGTATCACAGCAAATTAATGACATTTCCAGGACTAGTGTTCTATTTCCAGACTTCTGGTCAAATGCTCTTTCTACTATACCATAGATTTTCCTCATGGAGATGTGATCTTTAATTAAAGCCTGTAAGATCGCTTTGAACATGTACAAATTCATCACTGTATATCCATCCTAGAGTCTCTCTCCTTTGCTTAAGAAATGTTTGTATTTATTAATCCTGAAACCTCATAGATAGGAGTCAAGCAGATCCACATTTATTGTGTGTGCCAATTTATGACTTTGGGTACAAATGAAGAAAAACTCTAAACTTCAGTTTCTTCTATCAAATAGTGATATTATCATTATCCTGACATTGTTTTAAGAATTAAATGGGAAGGACATCTGAGTGGCTCTGTGGTTGAGCATCTACCTTTGGCTCAGGTCATGATCCCAGGGTCCCGGGATTGAGTCCCTCCTCGCAGGGAACCTGCTTCTCCCTCTGCCTATGTCTCTGCCTCTCCTTGTGTCTCTCATGAATAAATAAAAAAATCTAAAAAAAAAAAAACTTAAATGGAATAGTATCCATGAAAGAGCCCAGCCCTGTGCCTCGTACAGAACAGGTGTCTGTTGTTGGCAAGTGTCAGCTCTGTCTCTTTTCTCCTTCCCCCCTCGGAGTTCCTCCAACCCCAAGAAAATCTCACTCCCCAGAAAATAATTGCAAGGAATCTAAATCCTCGACTCTTCTCCAGGTACCCATAGTAAATTTGTTCAGATGCACTGTTTGTTCTTTCTTGCTTTATAAAAACTCAAATTCCAGCCAATCCTGAAAGATCAGGAAGATCTAGCACAATCATAGAGCTTTTTAGAAGTTACGGATGCCTGAACTCCGGTTCCAGAGGTAACAATTAAATAGGTCTGGAGGTGACCTGGGAATCAGAAGGGAGTCTGATGGGCTGGTGTGTTGTGGGGCAGATCAATGTGAAAGACTGGGGCTGGGGAAACGGGAGGCTGAGAGGCCAGTTAGGAGGCTATTGTCATCCACTTAGGTGGGATGGAACGATATGGCAGTGAAAGCAAATAATGGGTGGAATTTAAATATTTAGTGGCAAAACGATAGGACTTGGTGCCTGATGGGATGTAGGAAAGGTGATGTTTAATCTGATGTCAAACATGTTTTAGCAGTAGCAAAACTATAGCTCTTGAAGTTTATCTGACCTGAACTTGTTGCTTTGAGGTAAAGGACAGAAGGAATTGGAATATATAAAATATGATCATTAATATTATGAAAACCATAAATTATCTGGCACCATGACCCAAATCCAACAACATAGGGTCTAAGTAGGGCAAAAGCCAATTTTGTTCTTAGCTTAAAAATTAATGATACAAGTATATATAAGGGTCATTTAACTTAACAGATGTTCAGGTAAAAAACTAAAGACTTTCAGGGGAGATAGCCTGACCCCAAGATCATTAATAATATATAAGACCACAGAAAAGTAAACGTTGTCTTCCACTGTACCTGTATAAAAATTCCCCAAACAGGGAATGCAGTAGTTCCTAGTGTAATGTGTTCGTTTCCGGGGCCCACACATTGAAGGGAGCCTGACATCCTAGAACTTGTGCAGAGAATGATGATTAGGAGGAGAAGATGACAGAAATCATGTTCCATAAAAATCTGTCAAAGAGATTTATTCAAGTATTTGTCCCAATAAAAACTACACATATCCAGTGTGCCTGGGTGGTCTGCCTTTATCTCAGGGCATGATCCTGGGGTCCTGGGATCGAGTCCCGCATCAGGCCCCCTGCAGGGAGTTTGCTTCTCTCTTTGCCTGTCTCTGCCTCTCTCTCCGTGTCTCTCATGAATAAATAAATAAAATCTTAAAAAAAAAAAAAAACGAGTACACATGTCCTCCCAGACCCCACCTGTGTGTAGCGGGTCTGGGTTATACTGGAAAAAGAATGTGCAGGATGGGATATGTGTTGGTGTTGTCATCTTTGGAAAGTGGACTTCGTGGTAGCATTTCCTACAGCATAGATACCCCTATATGGGGTCCCTGCTAGAATGACGGTATGAGCAGTGCTGTGCAGTAACAAAAGTGGAGGGAAATGATTAATAAAGGAGGCAATATTCACATGTTCTGGGCCTGAAAGTTGAGCCATGTAACTTGTAAAGAAAAATGTTCAAGGCAAAGGCATCAGTGCATGCATAGCCATACAAGGACAAGAAGCACGAAGTGTTAATGAGCATGGGTTGACAGGAATGAAGACTGCCTTGGGGGAATGGTGGGATAGGTGCCTGGAAAGGACAGGTGGGACAATATCCTGAAGGGCCTTGCATGTTGAGTTAAAGAGTCCAGCACTGGGGAAGGGGTCCCTGGCTTTAGAGCACCGCATAGAGCATGATCATCTAGTGCAGTCTCTCCCATCTACATTATTTCCTGCCTTTGATAGTAAACATACCATCTCTGTTAAAGTTTGATTCCTAGCTTAAACTGAACGCAGACTCTAAACCATCAAATCACTTTAGATCTTTTTTTTTTTTTACCCACCACAAACAACTCTAGGGTGGCATGCATTTGAACAAATCAAAAGTGATTTCGCTCTTCTAATTTTCAGAGCTTTTGGCTGAATGCAGAGTGAGAAATTCATACCTTTTTCAAGTAGCGTGGGTTCTTTTTTTTCCCAATTCCTCCCCTCCATCTGGTTCTCTGGAGGTCTTGGAATCCAGGAAAGTGTTAGTTCACTGTGCTGAAATCCAAAAAAGACTGCTAAACTGTGAAAGAAAATTTGCATTCCAGAGACACTGGAAGAGTTAGCCCCCCGCCCTTTTGCAGCAGTAAAGAGAAAACATCTGTATTTTCTGTCCCCTTTGTCTTTCAGCAGTTACAGAATGGAAAACCCTATCCTCCTGTCTGTGCCTTTCATACCTCCTTCATGTAAACCACTTTGGGCTCCTTGGGGACGCAGAGAGGAACCAAAACATGGAATTATTTTATTTCTGGTGTCAGAAAATATTACAGCCAAGACACAGTTTAAAGGAAGTAAATCACATTGCCGACTTCCCTTTGTGCTCTTCAGGAGGCTGCGTTCCCGTGAATGGGTTCCAGAGCTGGGTGTTTGGAGTTCACGTCAACAGCACTCTGCTCAGAAGGGAACTCCACAGCCGCAGCCATGATGTTGGCATGTCATTAATGGGCTTTCTCAGCCATGGTGCTGTCTTTTGTCTTCCCGTCGGCAGAACTGTAATTAGAAGGGCTTGTTTTCCACAGAAGCCAAATCATTGCCAAATTTGTTCAACTGATCTCTAGAGAATCGAAGTTAGCTCATGGCCCTCTGGCTGTTCTCTTTGCCACTCCCAGGAGTTAGAGGCTTAAAGTTTTCCCTTTCTTTTGAAAGAGGATCAAGTTTGGTTCAAACAAGCTTTTCTGTCATCCCCAGGAGTACAAGGATAGACCTTCTATGACCCTAGTTGTTTGGCTCAGACCACTTGTGGCTTGTTATAATTTAGGAAGTAATTGCAATTCATAAAGCCAGGTAGAAAATAAACAACTTGGCAGAGCTGAGTTTCAGGCAACTCTGAAGGGAGCTGACACGTGAGAAGAATGGTATTGGGAACATTTCTAGTTTCTGCTTGCAGATCCTGACTTTAATGGATGATTCACAATGGATTTAATTCAGATTTGAAATGTGCAGGCAGGCAGTCATTACTATGTATACATGTAGCTGAAAACATCATTGCTTAAACCCCTAGTTTTAGGTTTTGCCCCTGGATGGGTCAGTTACCCACAGTTGACAAATGCCATTAAGTAAAAGAGCATTGCTCTATCAATGCTGTGTGATTAACTTCAGATCGTGTGTTTTCTTAGCGAAATTTGTAGCATGAATTTTTTTGAGAAATAGACTTTTGTTGAGATAGAATCAAAGAACCCAAGAGTTGGAAGAGACCTTAGATGTTAGATTAATGTCATTTACTTTTCTCATTCAACAAACACTTATTAAGTGCTTGGTATGTGTTAAGCATTACTCCGAGACTGTGAATGCTGTGGTGTCTCAGCCTGGTGGGGAAATAAACAATAAGCATGTCAGCAACTAAATGCATGAGGTGATAACAGACAGTGATGAGGCTATAAAGAAAGTAACAAGGCAATGAGATCGAGTCTGGCAAAGGAAAAGGGGGCTACTTGATAGAGTGGTGATGGAAGGCCATCTGAAGATTGTTAGGGAATTTCAGGTGTGTCCATGGCAGTAATGTGCTATTGGATGACTCTTTGGAGTGTTCACTCCCAATCATTCATTCATTTTCTTAATTAAATATTTATTGAGTTTCTTCTGTATGCCAGCCATTTTTCAGTGAACTGGGGTTGAAGCAGTGAACAGGACAAAGAGCACTGCCTTGTGGAAACTTCTGTTCAGTCCTCAAATCAATCACAGAGCTTCAAGAGACCAAGAGGTTTATTTCATAAAGTCTCTTATTTTATAGGTATAGGAATTTAGGCCAGAAGAAGCAAATGCTTTCCACAGACCTCACTGCCAGTGTCTGGCCTTCCAAGACCAGGCACAGCTCTTGCCTTAGGGTCATTTCCATGTCACAATCCCATGCAGGAGTTCCATAAACATCTATTTCAGCAGTCCTAGTTTCAAACAGTGCTGGACTTAGTGTTGTGATCCAGAGATAAATCATTTTCCCAATTGAGGCCTCCTGTCCCTGTAAATTAAGGGTAGTCAAGATGGCACCTCACAGGCACGGGGTTCAGGGACTTAGTTGAAGAGTCTGTGACAAATTACACCTTCCTTGAGACTTGTGCATGTGCACACACACTCTAAATGCATAATATGTACCTGTTCTATCATTTATTAGGTGTTCCATGTATGTAAATGAAAGAAAAATGTAACAACGCAAAATGTCTGTTGACACCAAAAGAAAACTGAAAGGAAAAAAAGCATACTGTATTTTCCGAAACACAATATGCATGGGATTATGGATTTCTCTGTGTATTATCTTCTTTCCATAATAAGAGTAGTAGAAAGTAGGCTCAGTTGATTAGAGACTGAAGAGCCAAGAATTTGGGTCATTCCTCCTATGGAACAGTAATTTTGCCCAGGGAAAAGAATTTTATAAAAATAACTTTACAGGGACACCTGGGTGGCTGAGCAGTTTAGTGCCTGCCTTTGGCCCAGGGCTTGATCCTGGAGTCCGGGATGGAGTCCGGCATTAGGCTCACTGCATGGAGCCTGCTTCTCCCTCTGCCTGTGTCTCTGCCTCTCTCTCTCTCTCTCTCTTTCACTGTGTCTCATGAATAAATAAAATCTTTAAAACATAAAAGAAAAATAAAAAATAAAAGGTTTTCCCTAAAAAAAAAAAAAACCAGTAACTTTACATCTCTTTACATTCTTTTTAAAAATTTTTTGTATTTTAATTCCAGTATAGTTAACATCCAGTGTTATATCAGTTTCAGTTACAGTATAGTGATTCGACAATTCTATACATTACTCAGTGCTCATCATGATAGGTGTACCCTTTAATCCCTATCACCTATGTCACCCATTCCCCCACACACACCTCTCTTCTGGTCACAACCAATTTGTTCTCTCTAGTTAATCTTTACTTTGTTAAGAGTGCATTTTAAATTTCTTATCTCATTTAATTATCAAAATTCTATAAGGTAGACAGGACAATAATTAGTGTCCCATTCTAAGATGAAAACTTTGACACTCAGATAATGGAATTTTATTCAAGAAGCTCTGAAGTTCCAGTTACTCTAGAAAGTGACTGCCTCAGTGGAACCTTATCTGAGTTCTGTTAGTAACCTCTATTTACAAGTTGCAAGTAGCAGGAATTATGAAAAGTGAACCTAAGACATCATGCCAGGAGGCTGAGGATAGGATTAGCTGAGTCATTGGCCAGAGGGCCTCCATACTTACCAGTGGGAGATGGCCTTGTTTTGACAGTGGCAAAAACTCGTTATGTCAAATACTCAACTAATGGTTTTTCATTGGTCATATAATTACGTCAATAACTAACCAATATTAGTTGTCATATTTCTACTGCTGACAAGGGCGAGAACACCAAAGTGAAGTTTTGGTACTCCAAAACGACCCAGCATGGCATCTGGAAAAAAGCGCTATATAGAAACTGGGGCATTAGGGCCCTGAACTCAGCTCTTTCCCTAGTTTGCGACACTAGGCATTAACTTCCTTGAATGCAATATCCTCCTATTTAAGGGGAGGGAGTGGAACAAGATGATTTTCATATTTTTTTTCAAGCTCAAGCAAACTATGTAGTTGTTAGCTATGGCACAGCAGTTTACTAAAGATTCATAACTACATTCAGTGTGATTGGCATTACGTGAACTAGATAGAGATACCTAGGAGGACAGTGTGAAGTAGAAGAATGAACAGCTTTGTCTTTGAACTTAGAAGACATAGGTTCAAATCCGAACACATTTATAGTCCTGCAGCATGTAACCAGGACAAGAATTCTACTGTTCTACCTACTGTAATACATTGTTCTAGAGATTAAATGAGGTCTTGTTCATGTGCACTTCATAAACTTTAAAAACTCAAGCAAGGCAAGCTGTCAGTTTTTGTTTGGGGAGCATAAAATAATGTAAATTACTTTTAAGAAAGACTAAGAAATGTATGGGTTTGAGGTACGATAATGTTTACATAGAAAAGTAAGAACAGCTCTTCCACCAAATTCTTAGGAAGCAGAAGGAATATCTCTTAGGAATCCAGAAGCCCATTTTATATTATGATATTATCCAGTGGTCCCAGAGTATCAGACACAGGATTCCTTAAATACTCCATTTTTTAAAAGAAAGTAGAGATATGAAAATACTTTAAAATTGATGGTGAAGGACAAATTAGAAAAAATAGACATGTAGTGCTTATATATAGTAATTCAACTAAGTGATCAAGGAATGACAAGTGAATTAAATATATGTCCTAGACCCTTCAAATTTATAAGGAGAATGACACAAAACAAATTAGTGTACAGCAGGCACTGGGCACTTCCTTTCATCTGTGGATCTCAGTGCTCACAGTACTACAATATAGACATTCTCAATCTTATTTAGTAGATGAGCAAACTGAAGGCCAACAAGGTCAGGAACACTGCCTGGACTTCCCAGCCCATGGCTCTTGAATCTATCACCACTCCTCTCACTGCATATGACAAACGCTCTCCTCCAGTTCCTGAGTTGACAAGTCCCAACAGACTGTACCTTAAAGGTGTTGTAAAGGCAAATCTGTGATCTGACTTGGCTGGGAAGGAAAGGAATTCTGTTCTTTTTTCCCCCTCTCACAATAGTCTCCGCGGAGTGCCGTGTGATCTTTTAATTTTGCTCCTGGCACGAAGGTCTGGCACACTCAACAGGGCTCAGCCCCCTCCGCCTTCATCCTATGCCTCAAGGCTTCTGAGACATACAAGAGAAGTGTTTAAGGAAAGCTAGCGTACTACAAGGGTTACACAATTTTAAGGTCAAATACCACCACTCGAGGCTTTAAGGTATAGATAAACTAAATGTCCTGTAATGGGATTTTTTTAATTTCCCAAAGCTCAGATAATAATCCCAAATTGAGTGCTTCAGAATAAGCAACAGGGCTTTATTTACTTGGTGAAGAATGTGACTTGTGGCTCATGGCAAAATTGAATAAAGTAACCTAATTGTTCTGTTCTTTCTGTCCTTTCCATCAGCCTTTTTTCCTGTGGTTTTAGGACATACTTCTTAATTTTAAATCCAGTTTATTTAATCCAAATATACATGTGAAATTTTGTAAGATTTTTTTTTCTAAATTCTACATTAATAGTCCTACACATCCTTTATGTTAGGTTGATCCACAGATGTTCATCTCTGGCAATGTTGAGTTCCCCTTCACCAGTGCTGCTTACTACACTGATTTTGTAACAGACTCTTTCTGTGAAAGGAGTTTTGTTTCATTGTAGGTATATCTGTGACTTAGATAATGAAAACTCTCCTTATAACACAACATCAATTCCAGAGAGTGCCATAATATCCTCCCCCGCCAAAGGCCAACTCAAATCCCACCCAGTTGGCTTCCCAGCATCACACACCACTGCCATGTTGCCTGTTCCCTCACCGTTCAGTAATTACTCTCTCTTCTCTGTGTTTCCATCCCACATCACTCATTCCTCCATAATAGCAATGTGTTCTGCCCCTTGCCTATAGTTAGTTATTTAAAGAAGTGTCTGCTCCTCCCACTACATTGGGAACCTCTGAGGGCAGGGATAGTATCTTTGTTCTCTCTGCCTCTGTACCTGCCAGGATGTTGAACATTTTGTTCCCCTCTCTAGGCTTTCTGTAATGCTAAATTAAATGGGAAGGCTGGCTGCTCTGCTCATTACAAAATCATGCAAAAAGTTTCTTTAAAGGGGATTTATATGAAAGCGGAAGTAATACAGGCATTGGGTGCAAAGAGTTGTGCTCAAAAAAAATAGCGGAAGTGAACAAAAAATACGAACTTTGAGTTCTTTTACTAAATTTCCAGTTACATATTTCATAGTTGTCATTTTTGTGTGTGGCTAATGACATCAAATACAACACATTCTAAGAGTTTGATGCCATCTAATAAACTGACTCGAGAATTTTCCAATCTGTAAAAATAAGAACTCTCATCTATAGTAATTTTGATTCTGATTAACAAATCACAGTCATGGGCATGAGATGACACTGGGCTTACCGTTATTATTTTTTATCTGTTTCAAAGCACATATTAGATACAGATACAAACAGAAATATACATAGTGATTTAAAAATAAGAAAATAAAAGTTTAGATTAAAATATAGATATATGGGTGGGGACTCTTGGGTGGCTCAGCCGGTTAAGTGTCCAACTCTTGGTCTCAACTCTGATCATCATCTCAGGATCATGAGATCAAGCCCCATATCAGGCTCTACATGCTGTAGGGAGTCTACCTGAGATTCTCTCCCCCTCTCACTCTGCCTCTCCCATTCATGTGCATGCATGCAAATCTCTCAATCTCAAGTAAATAAATAAATCATAAAAAAAGATCTACATATAGGTGAAGAACACTTGGAAAGTCAAAAACCTCTCAATTATAAACCTGTGCCAGGACACCTGGGTGGCTCAGTGGTTGAGCGTCTACCTTGGGCTCAGGGCATGATCCTGGAGTCCCGGGATGGAGTCCCATGTCGGGCTCCCTGCATGGAGCCACTTCTCCCTCTGCCTATGTCTCTGCCTCTCTCTCTTTCTGTGTCTCTCATGAAAAAATAAAATCTTTAAAAAAAGAAAAAGAAACGTGCCTCACTGGGAGGCAGAACTATAGGGAGATGTTGTACCATAGTATATTAAGAGAACTACCAAGGTAAAATGATGTCTTCATCTACAGGGAACCCCAAAAGTCCTGTCCTCATTTGGGAAGTCTTCTTGATTATCAAAATCAAGAAAAAGTTTAAAGTACAAAATTAAGGTAGGGAATATAATTTTTGAGTTTTGTATAATGTCACTGGCTTTTCCGTGGAGGTGTGCTGAGTCATAGCCCTCGGCTCCTCTTTACCACACCGCTATTTCCTTGTGAACATCAACACTTCATATGTGCTTCACAACCTCCTTTACATCATGGTCCATGTGGGAAAGGATGGCACTTATTCAGCATACTGGAATCAGTGGATGGGGCTTCTTCTGACCCAGGGTAACCACTCAGGAACTATGGGAACGCCTGGCCCCCTCTGACCCCCTAAATGGTACACCTGGGACCCAGTGAGGCACACTGTGTCTCACCCTGCCTATCAAGAAGCTCTGGACTACAGAAGTGTTTTTCCATGGTTAAATAGAATAATTTCATGTTATGTAAAGTCCATATCCAGAGTTTATTAATTCATCATCTAACCAGTATTTGGGGAGCACCAATTTTATGCAAGGATACAGTGGCAGATGCTGGGGATGCAACAATGAGTTTTGTCCCTTACCCTGTAGGAACCCATGAAGTTGACTGTAGACAAACTTGTGTTAAGATCTCGACACATTTCCTCTTATATGCGTGTAACTTGTGGGTAGCCAGCCTGAACACCTTATATTTGTGATACAGAGTGTGTCTGCTGAGATACAAAATGGGCATAGTGTGATGCGGCAGGGGATTAGCCACAGAGGGGAGAATTAGGAGACCAATATTCTAACTCCAGATCTGCTACTAGGTGTTACCCCTCTCTGTGCCTTAGTTTCTAGAATCTGGTAGTTGGACTAGAATCATGTTTTTTTAAACTGTATAATATAGGCACCCTCCCGCCCAGCACCATCCTTTCATGCTCTTCATCCAGAAGTGATTGGGACTGTTTTAGATGTGCTTTCCTGGTAACTGTTTCCCTGAGTGAAGGATTATGGGAGAAGCAAGCGAGAGAGGGGAGTTGAAACTCCTGGACAAGAGGAGTCATCTCTAAAGATCTTAAAGGCCCAATAGCTTCAAACTCTTCTTTTTCTTTGTTATTCTTATCCCAACAAGACCAAAAGTATATCTAGAAATGAGATGTCACCCTCGTTTTTTTTCCAAGAGTCTTTGCTGTTTCAAAACTGCTTTTGTACCTAAAAAAACAATAAAGATTGAATGTAAGATCACATTTTAATTTTATGAAATGAAAATTTTAACATTTCTAAATGGCAGCACTTTGTAGTCTTCCGAATCTTCAAATACTTACGTGCCTTGATTTAAAATACTCATCATTGAACATGCATACACACCTATGCAATATGTAAATTTTGGAAATATTTCCCTATCATCTTACTAGTAGTTAATGCTTATGTTACCTATACGCTTCATTTATATTCAGATGATTCTTCTAGCTCTCTGCCTGTGAATTAGACAAGTTATTTATACAGTACCCAAGGATAGAAAAGATACAACCAGATTGTATCTCTAATTTAAAAACAGTTACATTTGGGAGTTTCATGTACAAGAATTGATTGTGGTTTTATTTTTATTTTCACTTAACTCTGTGCTTTTAATCACAATTGTATTGCCATCACTTTGGAAACATTTATAAGCTGTGCCTTTTAGTAGCTTTCTTGTTTTCTCTGCTACTCTCACATCTTCTCCCTTTAACCATACCTTCATTGGAGTAACTGCCTAAGACAATTTTTAAAGATTCTTAAAAAAATCCTCAATGCCTAGAGTGTTTGAAAAAGAAAAGAAATCTAGACTCTTCATTCAGCTTCAGCTGTAAGGTGCTTCATAGTTGGTCATCAGTTACCGAAGTGTGTGTCAGGAACCGTGCAGATCCTGGGCAAGGATGGTTATGGTGTGGATGCTGTGGTCCAGATCCTCCTTCAGGACCTAGGCTTTCATTCCCCTGTTAACCATTCATAGCAGAGTTCATTCTCTGCTAATTACTCTCAGTTGAAGGTAACCTCTTCACCCAGGATCACTCTCCTCCTTAAAAGCCTCCTATATCCATTGGCCGGTAGATGCAGGGGTAGATGAAAGCCCTACACCCTGTTGTCCAGGAAGGACAACTGTGCAGACCCACCCAGCTCCAGAGGTCTCCAGGGAACTACGAGTCTCCTTTGCTGTGACTGCATCCTAGTCCAGGTTCTCCCTCTGCCCAGGGGCTTCCTATACTCTCTCACAGGTACTGATCTCAATAACTTCCCACGTGCAAATCTCTGTTTCAGAATCTGTTTCCTAGGAAGCTTGACCTATGACTATGGCTCCCTGTAGCAAGAGTGGGGTGCTCACTGTTTTTGGTAGCAGAGCTTGATATAAACCATAAAATCGAGTATGTTATAGCAGTGTCATCAGAGAAGCATCGTATAATCCTATGGGAGTGGGAGAAAAGTGACTTATTTTACTTGGGGTACAACAGAGGGAGAATTAGAAGTGTTTTGCAGAAGAGGTGACATTTGAGCTTAACTTTGAAGATTGAACAGGTATTCTCTAGGCAAAGAAAGATGTGAGCTATTCTGGGCTTGTAAAAGAACATAACTTATTAAAGAGGTGGCAGAGAGAGTTCAGAGTAGCAGCTGGAAGGTGGGGTCCATGGAAAAGAGCAGCTGAGATGGATCCAGAGCCAGGTCATGAAACACTCTACTGATCTGGGTGGTTCTTATGCTGGAGTGTGCTCTTCCTTCTTAACCACCACCAACTCTTACCCTTTGCCCAACCAGCCACAACACCCCTACTACACACACAAGATGCTTTTGAGTAGACAAACTTAGAGATGACCTTCTTTCACTTATTTGCTTGAAGACTTACTTCTTTTTCTATTTTCTTAAAACCTATTTTATTTATTAGCCATTTCATTTTAACTGACTTTAGAAGAGCCTTAGGTTTATACAAAGAGGCATCTTTTGGTCTGGCTTTAAAATAACCTTCTATAAGAAGACATAAAGATCTTCCTTCGTCATGCTTGAAAATCTACCACTAGTAATTTCTGGAATTTCAAGTGGTGAAGACATAGTAAAGATTATACAGTCCAGGTTCCTAACACATGAACTTTTCAAATGTTAGATGAGAGGTTACCCAGTTGTTTTTAGTATATTTCTAGTAATGGAAACATTGCCCTCTTCCCAGTGTTGTTCATTCTGACCCATCACAGAGCAATACAATTGCAGAGTTAAAATTAATCATTGTTTTACAGTTGAGAAAACAGGTCCACAGAGAGAAATTATTTACCCAAGTACCCATATAGTGGGTAACAAAGGCAGAGGAACAATTCATATTCTTTATCTAGCAACTTCTGCTCCCTATGCCAACACAATTAATTAATCAGGTCTGTATATGAATTAGGGAATTACAGGAACCTGGGGTATTAGTTCCTCCTCTGTCCCTAATGAACCCCGTGACTCACGTCCAACTGTATTAGTGCTCTGGGTCTGTTTTTCACCTGTGAAATCAAAGGCCTAAATTAGAGGAACTCCTTATTCCCTCCTCTCTAATGTTGTAAAAGCCCTTTACTATTTTATTTACTTAATTATTTGTTTTTTAGAATGCATCTTTTTTTAATTAAATTCAATTTAAGGGTACCTGGTTGGCTTAATCAGTTAAGCGTTCAACTCTTGGTTTTGGCTCAGGTCATGATATCGTGGGTCATGGGATCAAGCCCCGCATCCAACTACGTTCTCAGCAGGGAGTCTGCTTGAGATTCTCTCTCTGTCACTCCCCTCACTTGCTCTCTCTACCCCTCTTTCTCTCTCTTTATTCTGTAAAAATAAATAAATAAATTATAAATTCAATTTAGTTAATATATAGTGTATTATTAGTTTCAGGGGTAGAATGTAGAGATTCATCAGTTGCATGTAACACCCAGTGCTCATCATATCATGTGTCCTTCTTAATGTCCAAAACCCAGCTACCGCATCCCGCCCCATCCTCTCCAGAAACCCCTAGTTTGTTTCCTGGAGTTAAGAATCTCTTATGGTTTGCCTCTCTCTATCTGTTTTCATCCTATTTTATTTTTTCTTCCCTTCCGTCATATTGATGTTTTATTTCTTAAAATACACCTCTGAGTGAAATCATGTAGTATTTGTCTTTCTCTAACTTATTTTGCTTAGCATAATACCCTCTAGTTCCATCCATGTCACTGCAAATGGCAAGATTTCATTCTTTTTGATGGCTGAGTAATATTCCACTGTGTGTGTGTGTGTGTGTGTGTGTGTGTGTGTGTACCACATCTTCCTTATCCATTCATATGTCAATGAACATCTGGGCTCTTTCTATATTTTGGCTATTGTGGACATTGCTGCTATAATCATTGGGGTGTGTGTGCCCCTTCAAATCACTATGTTTGTATCCTTTAGGTAATTATTATTATTATTATTATTACTATTATAAAGTATAGCTGATATACACTGGTATATTAGTTTCATGTGCACAGCATAATGATTCAAACTTCCACTAATGAAATTAATAAGTCACGGAGATGAAGATTACAGTACAGGGAAAAGAGTCGATAATACCGTAACAACTTTGTATGGTCACAAATGGTAACTACACTTAATATTGTAAGCTTCATAAGAGTCTTTACCCTTCTTCAAAGAGAAGATGTTTCTCTGGCTCCCAGTGAACCAGTTAGAGTTAGAAAGGAGAAGGGGGGCAGCCTGGGTGGCTCAGCAGTTTAGTGCCACCTTCAGCCCAGGGCGTGATCCTGGATACCAGGATCGAGTCCCACGTCAGGCTCCCTGCATGGAGCCTGCTTCTCCCTCTGCCTGTGTCTCTGCCTCTGTCTCTGTGTCTCTCATGAATAAATAAAATCTTTAAAAAAAAGAAAGGAAGAAAGGAGTAGGGTACAGTAAAGGGAGCTGACTAAAGAAGTTTCACATGTCCTCCATCATTTCGTAGCCCAAGCTTCCAGTCAGCTGTATTCATAGACACTTTATTTTCTGATTTGCGGGCATTTTATAGTAGTCTCACTTTAGGCATATTTTACACTGTTTTTTCCTTTGTAGCATAAATGTTCAGATTACCTGTCCTTTAAACAGTGCTTCCACAGACCATAAAGTCTTTCCTTAGAAACTGACTCAACCTTATGCTGCTGCTGGTTTTGAGTAAATGGACTAAAACTTGTAGCCAAGCCTCAGTGCAAACAAAAACATTCTCTGGTCAAGCATTTTCTGGTTTGTTCAACTCCATTACAGGGCTGCCTTTAAAAAAAAAAAAAAAAAAAAAGTTAAAACCCACAGAAGAGCAAAACACAAGCCCTGGGAAGACAGTTTGCAGCCACATCAGCTCAGATCACCAGGATAGAAAAAAAGCAGGGCCCTCATTGTCCAGAGCATCATTTTCTCCAAACTTTCATCTTATGTTCTTCTGCTATTTTAATTTCACCACTTCAAAATGGGGGGAAAATAGGTTAATAGTTTCCATGAGTTTAGACTGTGACCAGAGGCGTACTAAGCAATTTCAGAACCTCCAGCAACCACAGCTTTGAGGAGAGGATGGTGATGAATTTACCAATTCATTTTGGTATGGATTCCAGAGTCAGAAGAGTCAGACCAGTCCAGCAATTCCCGGGTATGATGTAAACAGTACTCCTTCATTCATTCTTTTTGCACACATTCATCCTAGACTTAGTTTTATTCTAGGTATGAGACAGCAAAATACATTCTTAAGACATGGTCCCCAAGGCCTGCATTACATTGATACCAAAACCATTTTAAGATACCACACAAAAAAAGGAAACTACAGACCAGTATCACTGATGAACACAGATGTAAAAATCCTCAACAAAATATTAGCAAACCAAATCCAACAATACATGAAAAAAAATCATTCACCAAGATCAAGTGGAATTTATTCCTAGGTCTCAAGAGTGGTCCAGTATTCACAAATCAATCAACACGATACATCACATCAATGAGAGAAAGGTTTAAAACCATACAACCATTTTGATAGGTGCAGAAAAAGCATTTGACAAAGTACAACATTTATGGTAAAAACCAACAAAATAGGCTTAGAAGGAACATACATCAACATTATAAAGACCACATATGAAAAATCCACAGTTAGCATCATAGTCAATGGTAAAAAAAACTGAGAGTTTTTCCCCTAAGATCAGGAATGAGACAAGATTATCCAGTCTCACCACTTTTATTCAACATAGTACTAGAAGTCATAACCATAACACTCAGAAAAGAAAAAGAAAAGGCATCCAAATTGGTAAGGAAGAAGTAAAACTTTGATTACTTGCAGATGACATGATAATACTGCATATAGAAAACCCTAAAGACTCCACCAAAAACTACTGGAACTTATAAACAAATTCCTTAAGGCAACAGGTGACAAAATCAATATGCAGAAATCCATTGCATTTCTATATGCTAATAATGAAACAAAGGAAAGAGAAATTAAGAAAATAATCCCATTTACAATTTCACCAAAGATAATAAAATACCTAGTAATAAACTTAATCAAGGAGGTGAAAAACCTGTACGCTGAAAAGAATATAACATTGATGAAAGACACTTAAGATAACACAAGTGGAAAGATATTCTATGCTCATGGATTGAAAGAACAAATATTATTAAAATGTCCATATTATCCAAAGCAATCTACAGATTTAATGCAATCCCTATCAAAATATCAATAGCATTTTTCACAGAACTAGAACAAAAATCGTAAAATTTATATGGAAACACAAAAGAGCCTAATAGCCAAAACAATCTTGAAAAAGAAAAACAAAGTTGAAGGTATCAGAGTTCCAGATTTCAGGTTATACTGCAAAGCTGTAGTAATCCAAGCAGTATGGTACTGGCACATAAATAGACACACAGATCAATGAAACAGGATAGAATGTCCAAAAACAAAGCCACAATTACACAGTCAATTAATTTTTGATAAAAAGGCAAGAATATGCAATGGGAAAAAGTCTCTTCAAATAAATGGTATTGGGAAAACTGAACAGCTACGTGCAAAAGAATGAAACCGGATGACTTTCTTACACCACACACAAAAATAAGCTCAAAATGGATTAAACTAAATGTGAGATCTGAAACCATAAAAATCCTAGAGGGGAGCACAGACAGTAATTTCTCTGACATTGGCCATAGCAATGCTTTTTTAGATATATCTCCCGAGGCAAGGAAAATAAAAGCAGAAATAAACCACTGACTACTACATCAAAATAAAAAGCTATTGCACAGTGAAGGAAACAATTGACAAAACTAAAAGACGACCTACTAAATATGAGAAGATATTTGCAAATGACATATCCAATAATGGGATAGTATCTAGAGTATATAAAGAATGTATACAACTCAACACACACACACACACGTCATAATCCAATTTAAAAATGGGCAGAAGGCATGAACAGATATTGATCTAAAGAATACATCCAGATGGCTGACATAAAAGATGGTCAGTATCACTTATTGTCAGGAAAATGTAAATCCAAACTACTGTTAGAATGGCTAAAATCAAAACACAAGAAAGGTAAAGAGGTGGAGAAAAAGGAACTCTTGTGCATTATTGGTAGGGATGCAAATGGTGCAGCCACTATGGAAAACAGTAGGGAGGTTCCTCAAAAAGTTAAAAATAACACTATCCTAAGATTCAGTATCACACTACTGAGTTTTTACCCCAAAAATACAAAGACACTGATTTGAAAGGATACATGGGCCCCTAGGTTCATTGCTGCATTATTTCCAACAGCCAAATTATGGAAGCACCCCCAAACATCTATCAATGGATAAAGACAGTGTGAGATGATGATGATAGATAGATAGATAGATAGATAGATAGATAGATAGATAGATAGATAGATAATGGAATATTACTCAGCCACAAAAAATAATGAAATCTTGCCATTTGTGCAGTCAAATGCTCTACCCCTGAGCTATACCCCCAAATCTTGCCATTTGTAACAACATGGATGAAGCTAGAGATTAAAATGCCAAACAAAATAAGGCAGTTAAAGAAAGCCAAATACCATATGATTTCACTCATATGTAGGATTTAAGAAACAAAACAAACCAACAAAGGGGAAAAAGAGTTAGCAAGAAATGAAGAAACAGACTCTTAATTAAAGAGAATAAACTGTTGGTTACCAGAGGAGAGATGAATGGGGGGGGATAGGTGAAATAGGTTAGTACACTTTTCAGGATGAGCACTGTGTGATGCATAGAATCATTGAATCACTGTATTGTGCACCTGAAACTACCGTAACACTGTATGTTAACTGCACTGGAATTAAAATTTAAAAATTAAAAAAGAAAGACATGGCCCCTTCCCTTAAAGAAATTAGTCTAGTAGAAGAAATAGACAAATGTGTAAAAAATGTTAATAGAATGAACACTGTAAGTGCTATAAGCAATGTTAATGGGGTGCTTGGGAAGGGTGGAGAAAGAAGCAATGATTCCAACTGAAAGCCTTGAGGAAGGCTTCACTGGAGAGTTGCCTTTTGGCCTGTACCTTGAAAGGTCAAAATGACAAATTGTGGTTCATACTAGGTATTAGCCAGTGCACAGAAGTGCGGAAGTTTCTTAAAGGTTTGAATAAGAGTGAGCAGTCTGAGACATTAGGGAAATCTTACCCTAGAAAGGGAGGTTGAAATGTCAGGCAAGGAACTAACTCTTTTCACATTGTAGAGCCGTAGAAGTTTTTGCTAACAGCAAAGTTACTTGGTCCCATCTGTGCTTTGGAAAGGAAACCAGAAGTCACTTTGGGAATAGAGAAGTGTTAGGAGGAGAGATGCAAACAAGGAAGCGATTCGGAGACTCTCGCTATGGTTGAGACGTCAGCACACTAGTTATCTACCAATAGGCATTACTTGCATCATGGCCATTTAAAAGTTTTCATGGTAAGAGGGCAATTCCAGTCCTGTATCTTTCTAATCAAATCCCCATCCTGGGTTTATTCTAGATTGCAAACTGAATCGGTCTAGACATCTCATTTGGAATATAGCATATTACATGTGAAACATGGTTGTTTGGGAAGACAGCATGGGATTCTGGGGCAGGATGGAAATTAATGGCTAATTTTAACAATCTTCCTGAATCCTGACTCAATATATAGTTTCCCTTTTGGGGAGGGCTTTGGTTTATTGTTGTTGTTGTTTTTAATTTCAGCACATTTTTAAAGCCAGAGAAATTGACTTTCTTAATTCACTTCCCAAAACGGCAACCCTTCTGGGTTCACCATTTCCATCAAGAGCTCATCGTACCACACTTGGGGTTGGTATTCAATTCAAGGCTTTAAATCATCAAAAGCCTCCTTGATTATGTTGAGCTCTGATTGGATTCTACACCTGGCACCCTCTGTGAGTCTCCATTGTCAGGCAGACCACTCTAAAATCTTAAGGTCCTTGGTGACCCCATCAGGTTTTTGATGTCTAGTCAAGTTTTAGAAAAGTGAAGTGTTCTTCCAGGGGAGAACCTGGGTTAATGTAGTTCAGAGGTCAAAAAACTACGGCTGTGAGCTCAATCCAGCCTGCTTTTGTCAACAAAGTTTTCTTGGAACACAGCCCGTTTACATGTGTGCTGTTTACAACTGCCTTCCCACTATGACAGCAGAACCAAATCGCTGCAACAAAACCAGAAATAGCTACTATATTTGCCTTAACAAAAATGTTTGCCATTGAGCCTTCTAACAGTGGTAGAAGAGAGAGAGAAGTCAGAAGACATGTGTTCTAGATTTGCCACCTACCACCTGGGTGAATTTAGAGAAGACACTTGATCCATCTTATGTGTTTCCTTAATATGTTCTCTGCCTTCTTCCAAGCACTGTGATAGGCACATAAGCCAATGTGTCTGTAATGGTGCTTGTCATGCTGTAAGGGACTAAATACATGGAGCTTCTGCAAGATCCATCTTGACGCTGGCATTTTTCTTTCCCTCCTCAGAATACCCTGGAGCAGTGCAGTGTGTGCTCTAAGCCCATCATGGAGCGGATTCTGCGAGCCACCGGGAAGGCCTATCATCCTCACTGCTTTACCTGTGTGATGTGCCACCGCAGCCTTGATGGGATCCCGTTCACCGTGGATGCTGGTGGCCTCATTCATTGCATTGAGGACTTCCACAAGTAGGCAGTCTATTCTGTCCCTTCCGGCCTGCCAGTCCCCTTGGGAGTCTGTTCTTACTACCTGATATCTGGGCCACACATTTTTCTTTCTCAGAGCCGTAGGATCTCAGGATTTGGTGAGACCGTATAAAGAGCTTGCTTATCCCCCTCTTCTAATGTGGGAATGGGTATCACTTAATCCAACCAGTCCTCCAGCCTGGCTTCTGCTTGAAGGCTCCCCTGGAGATGATCCATCACATCTTCATGTGGCTCTGGTTCTGAGAAAGTTGACTCAGCTGCAGAGTATGTGCATTGGAAAGAGGAAGGATCCTGGGTTAGCCCTCCCTGGCCTCAACATGAACAAGATGTGTTATAGTGGACAAACTGCTCAGTGCCTCTGAGCTTTTCAGTCTGGTCATTAGAACAGAGCCTGTTTTAAAGCTCCCGAGGTGTCACAGCCATAGAGCTGACCTCTAAATCTTTGCCAGTCTATAGCAAGGAGGTCACAGGGAGATGGACATGGGCACAGAACAATTCACTTCCTCTTCCAAGTACAAGCCTCTCACATTCTGGGGGCAGTTTCATGTCATTAGCAACATATTCACATCCTCTCATGACCTGTTTGCCTACCCAGGCCTTCTTGTGCTCAGGACACTTGCTAATAAAATTAACGAATGCAGTGATGTGCAAGTCTTTTGAGGAAGATTGGAAAGTAGAGTCTCCAGGTCAAGACCACTTACTCATGGGCCTGGAAAAATGTGCCTTATTCAGTTTTCTCATTCATCGGGTCCTCTTTCCTCTATTACAGCTGTGGGATTTTCATGAAGTTCACATAGTTTTGTGTTTTGCTTCTTTTGATTTGGCCCCTTTGTTAGTTGGCTGATGGGTTGATGACATTTGTTACATATATTTAGGAACCATATGAAAACCCTAGAGGTGATCGGTAAGTGGTAGACATGGAGGCTTCCTGGCTTGCTTGCTGGGCAGTCTGAGTCTTTAAGGACAGTCCAAAGCTCTCACAGGAATAAAGCTCATGAGGCTCATCGGTTTGGGTCTCCATTCTATGGCCTCCAGTCTTGTGGGTTAATTTTCACCGCTCTGTTGATTGTCAACAATCAGGAGGAACTTACCACAAGCAGTCTGGGGACCTGAGACTCCTCTATTTTAAAAGTGAATTTCCTGACCACTTTCCAAGTAGCAAAGAAAGTGAAAATCTCACTGAAAGACGTGAGGCTGAATGAATTAAAAAAACCCCAGAGGCAGGAATTCTCAACCTGAATTAGACAAGTAAGGGCTCACTTTGAAAGGGCAGTCACAGCATAAATTGTACTTCACGTTGTTGATATTTTTAGCTTGTAATTACACATGAAAAAAAAAAAACCTGCATCTATTTAAGGGAAGTGAAAAGATACCGATGGGGAGTGTGTTTCTGTGGCTGTTTCTCTCCTTTCTTAGACGTACCCTAATCCAAGAAAGACTGCTAGATGTAATCAGAGCACACGTGATTCTGTTGCTGGAAAAGACTGATCTATGACACCCCCCCCCCAACCAATTAAAACAGGAAATCAATTCTGACAAATGGAAGTTTATATCTATGCCATTTATCTTTCATTTCTAAGAGTGAGGAGCATAATTAGAGACTTGGGACTGGTGACGAAAGTGTGGGGGTCTCAACACTCCAGACAAGCAGGCTTATTAGCCCCTAAAGGGGAAAAACTGTCTCCAACCCCCAGCTCCACCCCACCCCCACCACCAATCAATGGCATGTGAAAACACAAATTATTTTTTAAAAATAATGTCTGCTTGATTGGCAGGTATGTAAGAGGGGAAGCTTTTTTATCTTTTCACCATTTCCCAAAGGAAAATAAGAAATTCTACAGAACTCTGTGTCTGAGCCTCGAACGTACCAGAACACAAAGCAGCTAAAAGCCCCACCCAGAGTGGGCATTGCAAGGCTAAGGAGCGGGTGCATAGGGGGATATGGCCTCCTTCTGCAGACTGTTGGGGGGCGCTTGTTCTTGGTCTCCCTCTGAGCTTTTAGGAAATATCTTTCCATTCCAATTCAACCACATCTACCAAGAGCCCTCCGTGTGCCCAGTGCTAAGGGAGAGAGATACAAGGAGAGAAATTGCATGGGTAGAAAATGCACAGACACACAGAGAAAAGCCCCTGTCAGCAAGGAGCTTGCCAGGAGGAGGGGGGGACAAGCGCAGAGCATGTGTGATACCAGGCAGAAGGGGCCAGACACGATGAGACAGGCACAGGCAAAGGCTCGAGCTGTCAGAGTCAAAAGAGATTACTTGGCCCTGAGATCTGGGTAGGCTTCTGGAAGCAGAATTTGAAGAGTATTTTAAGTGAGAAACGGAGATTCCTGACAGCAGGAACAACTCAGGAAATAAAGAAGGCCACGAAGTGAGGAAGGGCTTCTCTCCATTCCAGGAAGATTTGCTTGGCTGTAACTGGAGCAGCCTGGGAGTGGAAGTTGCTGTGAGATACAGAAGGCCCATGAGAAGGGATTCATCTCGCCTGCTTAGCATCCTGTCTTCTAAACCAGCGCTTCCCAAATGTTAATGTGCTTACAAGTCACCTAGGGATCTTGTTAAACTGCAAATTCTAATTCAGTAGGTCTGGGGTGTAGGACCTACAGTTCTGCATTTCTGACGAGTTCTCTGGTGGTCTTAGACTGCACTTTGAGTAATAAGCTTCCCAAATACTATTTTTAAGGCCTTGTAAAAAAAAAAAAAAAAAGGCCTTGTAAATGGGCCACCCCCTGTATAACCACCTTCAGACAAGGTTGGCCCAAGTCCTCCATCCTATTAGGTAGCAACTCTTTTCCCATATGTTATTTCAGATGACTGCTCAAACTAGTTCCCTGGCAAAGTGTATCTCTCATCAACACACACACACACACACACACACACACACACACACTTTCAAATTTCACCTAAATGGCCATCTTTCAAATGCCAACTCATTTACCACCTCCTTGGAGAATGCTTCCCTGACTGCAGCCCCTCCCTATCCCCCTGTTTGAATTTATATCTTTCTCTATATTCTGCAGAGTTTTGTAAATCAGGTATGCCTAGTACTTAAGCATAGCCTGATTAATCATAAAGAACACACACACTTTTACCCTTACAACCTTAGGTCGTTTCTGCAATATGACAGGATGTGTATATCTCAACTAATAGAACAGTTGCAGAAATATATAGAACTTCCTCACCAGTCTGATTGCTGGAGTCCTAGTTTATTTCTATATTCCCACTGCCAGGACAGTGAGCTCAGAAAAGCTGGCTTATTTAGCTGACCCTTTCATTGCATTTGAGCCTTTATTTCACTATCTGTGCTTTCTTATCAGAGACATTACACTCGTCCACTCATTTGTTTAATCAGCACCCATTTGTTGATTGCCAGAAATGTGCCAGGACAAAGATGATTAAGACCGGCCCTCTCGGAGCCTTGGCTCCCATGGCTGTGAAGCAGAAATGATAAAAACTATTTCTTCATAATGTTGCTGTCAGTAAAAAATGAGGTCAAGTGCACAGAGTGCTTAACAAGCCTTGGCATATAATAAGCACACAATATATGGTAGCCATTTGAACCATCAAAAGGGTTTTTTTTATCAGATTTATTTTTATTATTATATTATTATTATTATTGTCTGCTTAGTGAGCTGAGCCTTGAAACAGACCACCTGGGATTTAGAACAGTCTTCAAAATGCCGGCCAAGGAACACTGTGGGGACTGTGGAAACCACTTCCTGTCTCTTCACATTGTTTTTTCCCCATCATGGAAATGAGGCCAATGGGTAGGAAGCAATCATTACTCAGCAAGAATACAAGTTATGCCTCTCCAAAGAGGAAAGACCTTGAGATTGAACATAAAGGAAGGTCCAACTCACATCTTTTTATAGAGCAAAATGGCAGACAGTTCATTTCATTAGAGATAGCCTGAAATTCTGCTGTCTGCCCTGGTCACAGGAGTTGGTTTCTGGAGATTCAGAGGTTGAGCAAAACCTGCCAGCTGGAAGCTCACAGTTTAGTGGTCCCCAAAGGTGTGCGAATCATTACTACTAAAATTCAGTGAGAGATATTTTATCCTAAAGAAATAAGTAATTTTACGTGAGGAAAGAGGAGCAGGCTCACAGTTCAATGATAGGCAAGACATACTTTTGAGTTTGCAGTCCTGATAGGCTTGGGGAAAGGAAATTCTGCACTGGATTCCAGAAGCCTGCTTATTTCACTACTGATGACCCAGATTCAAAAATAATCAGGTAGTCCAAAGCAGTTTTTTTTTTTTTTTACCACTGAGTGTAAACTTCTCGCATAAAATGCCAATTATAACAACTCTGATTACTGCTGCAGTTGTACCATGATCCTTTTAATTTTTCTTTCATAGCAATCAATTGATCTGCTGCTTAATTCATATTTATTTAGATTGCAGCCACACAGATGCCTTTTGGGTGCTGCCAAGAAAATTAATATGTACATATAGAGTATAATGTATGTAAAAATGCTTTGACAACCATAAAGTGCTCTGCAAAGTATTAGATTACTATCATTATTTCTTTTTAAGTCTCACTACAAATAGATAAATTTTAACGTCATTAATCTCAAAACCATTATCATGAAAAAAACTGACTTCCAGAGTCTGTTTCTCCTGTTTTTCCCCCCATCCTTTCAGTTTTTATCCCTGGCCATTTCAAATCATGTCTCATTTCACACCTTCCCAAATGCCACCCCTAATTTCCAGGAGATGCAGATGAATGCACAGCCTGTATTTGCGGCCTCTTAATCTGTTATGAGAAACAAATTTTAGGGCCGTTGGTCATATTAAAGAATACTGAGAGATGAGGAAATATTAAAATTCCTCACCAACAGTTAACCTCAAAAGCACACATATATGTATATCTACACGTGTAAATGCTCATACCTTTTAAAAGTGCTAAAACCCTCTAAAAAATAAAGAACTTGGCAGCTTTTGAACTTTTTTTTTTTTTTCAAACCAGAGTTTCACACAACCAAAACGTAGGAAGTCCAGACGTGGTCATAGCAAGTTTGGTGTAAAGTTTGGCATATTTAAACTCTCTGACCTCTGCTGTTTTAAAAAGATAAGGGGTTGAGATTTCTCATGTTAATTCCTAGAGCTCAGTTTCAGAGAAAGAGGATCTAATAAGTGGGAATGACACAGTCACCAACCTCAGAATATTTGTGTAGGGCCTGGAAGCGCTCTAGGAGCCAAAAAGCAGAGTCTAAGAGCCGAAACCAAACAAGACAAAATCAAGCAAAAGAAACAAGTAAGGGCCCCAGGACCCTGCCCGAGCCCAGGTTTTGTGTTTTGAATCTATCCACAAGTGAATTCCATGGCACCTACCAAGTGGCCAATAGCACCTAGATGTTCTTCATGCATAAGGGGTACACACACTAACTCCCCACCTCCCCAAATATCACAGTATTTATGGTCTAGAAGGACCTCAACAGTCACCCAGTCTATATCCCTTATTTTACACCGGAGGAAGCAGACCCAGAGAAGGAAAGGAACTTGCTCAGGGTCACACAAGATGACAGAGCAGTTGTCTTGACCCTCGGCTGGCTCCTCTTCTTCTCACTTCTGGGTCGCACCCATTTGTCAGTGTAAATACTCAATGTCTAACCAGTACCGTATTCTCCATTTTCAGGAAATTTGCTCCCCGATGTTCTGTGTGCAAGGAGCCTATCATGCCAGCCCCAGGCCAGGAGGAGACTGTCCGGATTGTGGCTCTGGATCGTGATTTCCATGTTCACTGCTACCGGTGTGAGGTCTGTGGTAAATGCTCCCACACCCTGTCAGTTCACAGCAGGCATTGGAGAGGCTCAACAGAGCTGGGTTTTCACAAAAACAGCAGTTATTCAATCTGGAAGGCCTTTGCTCACAGGACTTGGGTGCCTGTGCTCACAGGACTTGGGTTTTAGATCTTAGGCCTTCATTTAATGCTAGTGATACTGGCTAAGTCACTTCACCACCCACTCTCAAATTCCCCACCTGTGAAAAGGACTCAAATTCTTATTAACCTCCTCAAATATGGCTGAGAAACTAAAATGCCAAACTGTGTGCTAGACGTTGTAAGTCCCAAAATACTAAATTAGTGACAAATGATACTCTTGTTACCATTATGATTATTACCATTACACTGAATCTTTAACCATGGCTCTGCTAGTCTATGGGACAGAGATGCCATTTTCACCCCATTGAGAAGGATAAGAATTCACTCCTCTCAAAGGGGTGGGAACTTGGTGCTCCAAGTCATGGAGACTGGTTGAGTTACAAGCACTGACTTAGCTCTGAAGACAGGTGGTCAGGCGACCGCTAAGGGCTCCGGGGGAGATATGTGTGGGTGCTATGGGAATACACACAAGAGACTGGTGATTCAGGCTGCAGGTGACAGGAAGGCTTCTTGCCCAAGAGACAGTAGTCATTTCCATAGCCAAGAGCAGTGGCTCTATAACCCCCTATAATCTGCGTATCAAAAGGGCATCGCATTCAGAAAGTGAGTTTAAAACATTTTCTTATCCTGGTTCTAGTTACCCAGAGCCCACCTTTGGAAGCAGTTTCCTTGTTTTCTACTAGCTCTCCTGAGGGCAGTGGTTATCAGCTCCCTCTTCTCTCTGCAAAGGGTAGTAGTAATTGCCTTACTTACCATCCCACCCTCATGACAGTGGCTCATCTAGTCCCACTGGGTGATCTTCCCAAAACACCCAGGCTGGTGGGGCTGCCACTGGCTCTCTAGAACTGTGTTCATGGCACTCACTGCGTTAGTGGAAACTGACTACCTGATTTACGCAGGGCTCTTTGTTTGGCCCTAGAGCCCAAGCTATGTCTCTCTCTGTGTCCTTAACATGAGAAAATATAATAAACTAACAGCTTTTACACCAGATTTTATGACGACAGAGGAACAACCACCTCCAGCCTTAGAACTGACCTGAATCATAAGTGTGAGAGAGCAGATAAATGCTTTCAAGGTCATTTTACAGATGGAGAAACTGAGGCTTAAGCAAGAAAAGCTTCCGACATTGCTCACACACTTGCTATGCATACCAATAGGTTTTGACTTTTCGTGGTTTGGGATTTGGCGCCCAGAGTTGCACAAAGGGCGCCTTTTTCTCCTTCCAGATTAAATGAGAGCAAGTAAAAAGTAAGTTTGCTTTAAAGTCCCATGAGTTTAAAAAAAAAAAAAAAAAAAAACAATGCTCTAGAATGGGAGGAACTCTGGGTTAGAAGAGGACAGACCATCATTCTAGTCCTGCCTCAGATGCTGCAGGACACTGGAGAAATCACTTCCCTCTCTGCTTCTCACTTCCCCACCTAAACAAACAGGGAGGGTATCCTGGACACCCCAGGTGGCCCCTTTTGGCTCTAAGATGCAAGGAGTGGATGATTCCAAGACTGTGGTTGACTCCAGGCTCTTCATGGTGCCCAGGTGATCATAGATGTCAGCTCATTAAATAGTTACACCCATATCATTTAGGAAGTTTCCTTCTTTCTTTATTGCGATGAAGAGTTCATCTAATTCCATTGCTCAGTGTCCAAATGCCTCTAGAGCTGCAGAATATCTGCTTGCTCATTTGTGCAAAGCCAACTTCTGGGAAGCCTGGCTCCTGCAGCCTCTGGCACTGCTGGGGTATTGTAGGCGATACCCTTTCTGAGCTTCCATGTCATTGTTAGTAAAATGCAGACATGAGCCCCAGTGACCTGTTGCTCTCTTTGCAGACTGCAGAAGCAGGGCATGCAGTGGTGGTGGCCTTTTAGAATAGTTCTCCTAAAGTTAGCAAGGGCACGCACTTCCAGATGAAGTACTGTGTTTTCCTTTGCAAAGAAACTTCCATTTTCTCCAAGCTAAGGACCAAAATTTGGCTGGCTGTTACTTGACACTTTCCAAAATGGAGCTGCAGAGGTGCGAAGGACAGCGATATGGTCCTTTGATCCTTTACAGCTCTGTAGCTCCTCAAATTTGTTTCGAAGTATCTTCACATCCATTTTCCTCTTTGATCCTCCCAACCCTTGGTGAGGTAGGACATGAGGAATTATTTTCAATGACACTGGGGGAGAGCTAAGGGATGCCCCATGGGTGTAGGGGTGGGCTGTCTCCCCTTCCAACACATTCCTCTACACCACACTGTCTCCTTCAGAAAGTGCAGCAAAGCAATACTCCCAGCACACATTAGGGTTTTATTTTCCCACTACAGCTGGAACCAGGATGCAGAGCGTAATGCGGGCCCTTCGGCCCTTCTGCTTGGAAGGAGGCCTTCTACAGCTTTGCCACTGCCCAGAAACAGCCGTGGAATTCTGTCGCTGCACCTGTGCATTCCTTTTGAGAGATCCTTGGACTCATGATAAAGGGCAAAGAGGACTTAGCAGTTAGGGATCTCTTCTTGTCTTATTTTCTCTTGCTCTTGCTGTTTTCAGTGCTTAGCTGAAAACAAAACCAGTACCTGGGGCTCCCAGATCCTCAGGTTCTTCTCTTTTTGGACTCGCATTTCCTATGAAGCAACCTGAGGGGGGTGTCATTTTACCCCGTGTGTATTTATGTCCCCAAATCTCTTATTGGGTGTTGTATCCTGGGGAAGGACCAGAGGGGGCCGATGGTACGGGGAAAGGAGAGTTAGTGGCCATCTGTGGAGGCCTCAAATGGCAAGCGAAGGAGCACAGTCCTCACGCACGTTGTTTCCAGTTGCACTCACATCCCTTGCATCTGTCTTTCCAGGATTGTGGCGGTCTCCTGTCCGAAGGAGATAACCAAGGCTGCTACCCTCTGGACGGACACATCCTCTGCAAGACCTGCAACTCTGCCCGCATCAGGGTGCTCACCGCCAAAGCCAGCACCGACCTTTAAATACAGTCGCCTGCTTACCTGGTTAGTTGGTGGCGCTGAGAAGAAGGAAACACAAGAAAAAGATAAGAAAAGAAATGGGAAAATACAGGAAAGGCAATCAAGCCATGGGATAGTCTCTGTTCTTCCTCTAATATTAACCTTTCTTTAGAAGCACATAGATGATGAGATTTTTTTTTTCTTGTAAGTTCTCACCAAATACACATTTCACATTTAATCATGCAGGACCTCGATGGGCCTTTGTTCCCCAGGACTTCCACATTTTTGCACGGATTATACTCCATCCCATTCACTTCTGCATTCCTTTAACTTTTAATCCCTGTGTTTGTCTCACTTTTCATCTGGTTGAATGGCTTTTTTTAGCGTGGTATTTGCTGTCGCACAGTTTTTCCTGGGTGAGTCGGCCAACTCACAGGTGCTTTGAGGCTTGAAGGTCCCATCCTCTCAGCTCCCCGTGGCCTGGGATCAGAAAGGATAGCCATTCTTTCTCTGTGTATTGAAAAGTGCATCTTATTGCTCTAAACCAGCCATGCCCCTTGGGGGGCTAGTGGAGGGAAGGTGTGCCACGTGTGTTAGGCTACAAAGAATTTAAGCTGTAAATTACATAGGTTAAAACAAGCCCCAATTTAATTTGCAACCTAATTTGATTGGAAATTCAAAATCTCTAGTGACCAGTGGTCAGGGCTCATTTGTAAACAGATATTGGTGAGAGAGAGCCAAAATTCACTTTTTTTTTTTCTAAAGGAATTACCAGTGGGACACGCTGGAAAAAAAAAAAGCATTTGGGGGGTATTTTGAAAATCCTCTTATTATCCCACAACACCATCTTCAGAATTTCCTTTTCCATGCCACCTAGATGTAATAATACAGACAAACTTTGTTTTCTCTGGAACGTAACATTTCCAATACTGTCCCACTTTTCATCTCCGAAATACTGCCATGTTTTTTTTTTTTTAATAATATCCAAACACAACTACCAAAGTTGAGTTTTCTCTGGAGGAAGATGATTGTAAAGAACTGTCCTTATTCTTTTTTTTTTTTTTTTTTTTTGTCCCCCAGGCCCAGGTCCTTTTTGCCTGACAACTGCAAATCAGAGCACACAAAATAAAATTGTGTAGTTTTGTTTAGTTTACTTTAAAAAGACAGGAAAGCTTGAAAAAAATGTGAAACCATTTCATTACTACCATAATCCTGCCACAACTCAAATTGTATATCGTGGGGAGATGTTGTCCTATCATGGATGTGACATTTACACCACACTTTCAAAGACAATCGCTGAAAAAAAAAAATTGCTTTTTTTCTGAGCTAAAAATATGCAGAGTCTCTGCCTGGAATCTTATTCAAACTCTTACTGGGCATTGAAACGCTTGCTTGCCAACTACAGAATCATTCTATGGGTTCTGACTGGTTTCTTTTAAAGAGAGACACCCATCTTTGTAACGGCAGGTTGCCATTTTGTAAACTAATCAAATATTTTGGATTGAGATTTCTTAAACGTTTCTTCAAATCTTCCACAAGTATATACTTTTAAATTATGAAGTATTTTAAATAGACACAAAATATAAATAATAATATAATGAATCCCTGTATACATAACACCCAGTTTAAGAAATCAAATATAACAAGTAGAGTTACATTCCCTTAGGCGCCCTTCCCTGAGTCCACAAATACCTTTTTCATGATTATAAAGTGATAAAGTCGATTTTCTCTTCTGACATTTACTTTAATTTTTTATTTTAAAGCTCAGAACAGAAATGAAAAGTTATTTGTGCATGTTTTGATTTATACCCCATGCCTCAGGAACGCCAATTACATTTATTTTACTTTAGCAGAAATGATTGTAAAAATGGTTCTGTTTTCTTTTCTTTTTCTTTTTTTTTTTTTTCAATAAGAACTTCTTAAGCCTATGGTCACTAGTTCATCTAAGTTAATTTGTGGCTATTTTGCCTTGGTCACCCAAAGTGACTGCCAAAGTTACAGCTTTGCAAAGTTTTCTTGGAAAACTTTGTTTTTTTCCCCTTACTTTGCTACTCTTATCATTGGTCTTTTATTTTTCTTAATGTGAAATACAATGGGATTCATTTTGGGCAGCATGTGAATTTTTGGATACAATAGTGAAACTATATTTCTGAATTTCTGTCCTCCAAATCCAAGATCAGACATGCTGATTACCTCAAAGAGCACTGACTTTTAGACAATTGGAGAAAGAATGTAATTTGCTTGAATGGCTTCAGCAGTTTGTTTTCTATGAAATACTTCGGGGGAAACCATGTTTAGGCCCAAAGCCCAATTTATTGAGAGATGGATTTTATCTCTTGAAGAGCAGTCATATTATTATGAATTTTGCTAAAAGAGGAAAATGTATGAAATATTTATACTATAAAAATGCAATGACATTCTACTTGTTTGTTACATTTAAGTCCTCATGTAACTAAATGTTTACAAGCCAAAACATTTTAGAGAGAAAGTTATAAGAAAATGCTGTCACATACCCACCCCTGTGGCATTGCCAGAATATTGCTTGCTTTCAATCTTTATAGTACATTTTTATCACATAACCTCAGAGTATCTTTACCAAAGAGTTTTAAAGTAAATCTCTTTTTAATATAGACTTATTATACTTTTATAATAATGAATGTGCACACACACATATGCAGAAATATCTAGATTTAGATTTCTTTTCTTTCACAAGGTATAATAAGGAAAGGATCCTACATATTTTAATCCAGGATTTCTTAAGTATATGATTTATATTGCTTTCTTATCTTTTCTATTAATCATTTGGTTGAAACAATGCCAAATCACTCTTTACTCTTTTAGTTATGTGAAATTTTGCCTATAACAGAGACAGAAAGATGATATGACCTTAACGATTATAATTCTTTTGTCTTTGAGTATATTGTCTGGATTATTATTTAAATTCATAAATAATAGAAAAATCAGAGTTTATAAAAGAAAGTTTGTTAAAATATACAGGCTTTAAAAAATTGTCAAGAACACAAATATTTGGTAATTCTGTGTAATGAGAGACATGGAAAAGGAAAAAAAACCCACTATGTCATAGGCACTGCACATGGTTTCAAAATCAAATTTCTTCACTATCAGGATCCCTAGCTCACACTGACTCAATGTGGAGTCTTATTTGCAAGCAAAATTGCATTTAACCCAAATAGCATTAAACTCAAAACTAAGTCATGTGTCCCAACATAGGACATCAAGGCTTTGAGATGCTGGACATCTCTGCAGCTCAAAGATGTGGGTTCTTTTTCCTGTCGTTGATAAATTGTTTTTGTAGGGGCAACTTCTCAAATCAAAATTATGTCATTGGCTGTATGCTGACTAATGCAGCAGAGTTAACACTAACGCCGTTTTCTCGCCACACAAGATTCTGCAAAGATGTTTATGGTGATGTTTAAAGTATATAAAACTCTAACTACATTTAAACAAGTGTTTTTATTTGGGTTCAGAGGAAGAAAGAGAGCACTTTTACAATGGGGCTCTAGAAGAGGGTTTATTGAATATAGACAGGACTCTAAAAAACACAACTTAACAACAGTTTTCCTAGTTAGTAAAAACCCTATTAATGTGAACCAGCCACGAATAACAGTGTTATTTCTATTTGATATGGTTTGGGCTTCTCTTGTCAAATCTGTGCCGGCTGCCCCCTGATCCCTCCATCATCAAGTTTTGAAGGGTGTCGGGGAAATTATGGCAGCTGCTAGGGAGATCAGGGAAACACTGGTGTGACCTCCCAGCCTCTCACCACTCCTCTTGGCTTGGAAAGGCTTCTTTTCCTCATAGACATTTCTAGAAATATTGCCATTCTACCTTAGTATTTCACATTTGTAGTTTAAACAAGTGATTGTCCATCTGTTGCCTAGAGCTGCAGTACATGTGTGTTATGAATGAAATATGACAGCATGTTCCATACCCTGCTTTAGCCATCTGTAGGAAACCAGTAGGCTGAAAAAGATGTACCTCTGCAAAATGTGCCTGAAGTCCCTTTCTTGAGATCGCTCTCTCAGTGCACTTTCGTGGGAGACAATCAGAGAGCAACATGTATGTGTGCCTTATGTGTAAAGAATCTCTACACTACTACGAATACTCCAGTGGAGAGTCCATAACATTAGCAATCCTCTCCCAAATTTCCAAGATCCACTCATCAAAAAAGAAAACAAAATCCAGACAAATGTAAACTCTTTTATCTTAATGTATTCTAATAGTGTTTCTTTTCTCCTGGTCTCTCGGAGAAGTACCTTATGGATTCCTGAATTAAGAGAACACTTTTATGCCAGAAGGTGATGTTTCAGATGTTTAGTGATTATCTTTGGTCTTACTCTGATCTTAGTCAGATAACGAAGGCAGACTTCAGTATGAGCCTTTACCACCATTCAGCACATATTTACTTTTAGTAATTGTCATAGCTTTTTGGCTTGTCTGTGGTCTTAATTTAATAGTGGACAGAACCAGTTGGGAGCAGGATTGAGTTTTGAGTCATTATTATGGTATGTACAACCGTGGACATTTCAGGTTGTTATTTATGTGACAGATAGCTAGAATGAAACTCTTCTCAAGAGGCTGTTGTTTGGGGTAGCTTATTCAAACCTTAAAAAAAATTATCTGATTAAAGCTCCGCGATTTGGTGAGAATTCTTCCTCTTTTCCTCTTTGCCTCTTTTTCTCCTTCCTTCCCTTTTCATTCATGCCCTCCTTTCTTACATTCTGTCCTTCTTTTCATCCTACCTATTAATGATATTGTGGCTTGGATTTTTCACGAGTAAATTATATCAGTGCATTCTGATCTTTACGGAATTATGATCACATTAAGGGAAGAAGACGACTACCGTCAAATATATATGGCATCCATAAACCCTTCCTTTTAAAAAGGGCATATTTTCCAGATTGTATTTATTCATAAAGCAAGATGAGATAATAGAGTCTTTCAGTTTTATTTTAATGAGTTTTCATCAGGGACTTAGATCATAGAGTTCTTGGCAAATTCACTTATGACTGCCCTACTTTTCTCAGCTATATGCAAAGTGATCTTTCTAAGATTAGGTTAAGAATTTTTTTTTAAGTCCGAAGCATTTTGACTGACAAAACAATCATATTTTTAAGTGGTGTGGCATGTTATTTTATTCCTAATGAAACTTGGTAATTTTCCTGCTGGCAAGGAAAAACTATCATCCTTCTGGAATTTTTACACATATCAGCATTTTGCCTATGAGCATAATATTAAGTCCTAATAGTCGGATCACAGTATTTAACAAGGGTAGGTCAGTGCCAGAGTTTTTCCTAGATCACAGCTCACAGGCCTGTAGTATGTTTATAAAAAGCAAAAAAAGCAACCTGAGAAGAACAAGTCTGGATCTCTCAGTAAAGCATCTTGTTAAAATTCAGCTTTGAGATTCTTTTGAACTCTGGCTAGTACTGATAAAAATATGCCCTCTGTGTCCACTTCTTTTTAATTTGTTTGGAAAAAGCTTATAATTCTAGGGATATATTTCTACTTTGCGTCTCTGCTCTCACTTCTACTTTCTTTAAGTTTTCACAGGATTTACATTGACTTTCCTTTTTGAAAGGGTCATGTGTGAGGAAAGCAAAACATATTTAATATATAGTTAATTCAATACGTAAGTGAATTTGCCAAGTCTCAGTGGCTATGTTGTTTTGAAACAGAAACAGAGTTTTGTGCAGTTTTGGTTTTCGTTCATTCGTTTGTTTGTTTGTTTTTAACCTGTCTCCACGTAGAGTGGGATTCAGAAGACAAAGGAGGGATTTAAGAAAAGGGACAGTCTACAATTAAAATGATGGCTGGAGAGTTTTTGTAAAGTATAACTCTGAAAACATCAGAGGGGTTTTAGGGATCAGCAATTGTAGTTGTTTGAACAAGTAAAATATTTATACTTCCAAGCTTACTATGTATTGAAAAATCACTGTAGATAACAATATTTTTTCCCTTGTCAGAAGAAAGTGAAATGACAGCAGCTGCTAGGCCCCACAACATGGATCAGAGCTACTCCAGAACTTTATAATGCATGTCTTTTCATCCCCTCCAAGAGAGGGGCATAGCTCATGCTCAGCCTGAAAGATGGTGATACATATTCTTGGGCACACCGCACTGCACCCTAAGCATCTCTGAAGGTTAGAGGTTTCTGCTTTCACTCATGAAAGGTTTTATCCCTTTCCAGTACTTGCCTGATGATGACAGTAAGTAGAAGCTTTTAGATCTGTGGTTCTCTTGTTGAAACCCAATCATCCACTAATCTGTAATGCCATCCCTAAACATCCAAATTATAACTTATTTAGACTAGTTTTCTCTTTTTTAGTTGCAAACACAGAAAATTAACTTTATCTTACTAACTTTAAAAGAAAGAAATATAAAATGGCCTATCTTCCTTTAAAAGGACACTTACTCCTTTCTCTATTTTACTTTTCTTCCCCTTGTACAAAAAGTTATAGACACTATTTAGTTATCCAACAGGCATGTGTGGCTTATTTTGTGGAAAGTGGTATGGAAGATGCATTTTTGTTAAATTCATGAACATTTCCTCTTAAAATCACATAAAAAAATTACTAAAATCTTTGGTCTTTATTTCTGATTGTTACTTAATTTATCCACAGTCTAACCACACTAATACATCACTAATACATATCTCTATTTCCAAGCCTTTGTTATAAACAAAAATTAATATTCTGCAAATGAAAAGTTATACATACTAGAGAGAGGAGAAAACCTATAGCTAATTCTTTTGTAATAATTTAAGATACTGGCATTAATCTTTCCTTACAATACACCTTTTTAAATTTTTCCAAGCTACTCATTAACTTAGGGGCAAGAGAAAACCTTATTCATTTAACTCTGATAGACATTTAACTGACCCAAATGGCAGCCTTATTAAACAACCCATATAATGGATTCAGTCAACCTGTCACTGACCGTAGCTTCTAGTTCACTTCTAAACACCAGAAGTAGAATGATTTACCAAGAATAAGACAGATGTCGCTATATCGTCTTGTGTTCTACACTAGCATTGAGGGTTATAGCTGACCCCAGACATCCTTTGGTGGTGTTGCCAGACAAATATAGAATCATGGGCCTTTTAAGAATCTGAATCTCTTCTGTTATTTTGCTACCAAGTCACCATCTCATTTCCTAGACCTGGCCAGTATGTAGTACTGTTCCCAGCAGTCCATTCTACTATTATGGCAACTCTTTTCTACAAAAGTTCTTTCTCCTGCTGCATATAATTTTTTCTGCAGGGCTTTGCAAAAATGATTCTAATGTCTAAATCTTTACTTCAAGATCAGATATCACTAACTCTTTCAACTCTCTCCCATTTATTGACATGATGTCAAGTCCAATCACCCTACTGCTTCTCCTTTGAACAGTTGTATAAATAGTTTCTATTTCACTCTACTTGATGAGGCTTAATAATCACCTTGGGTCAGGCTAGGTGGAAAAACTTTGTTCTGGAGTTGAAAAGTAAATGGACTTGAAGTCACCCAAAAGAAACTGATAGCCAATGTGGAAATTTCCACCAAGGACTCAGACTCAGGAGAGTGGAAGGCGAGAGTGGAAGGCAGATGAGGCTAGATCTTCCATGTGTACAAAACAGACCTTTTACTTTGTGTCCTATTTTTCGATGTAGCCAAAATTAAAGTCATTCTGAAAACAAGAATCAAGGTAACTTGTATGCCATCCATGAGATTCCCACTTCTTGGTTAATGTTTATAAAGTCTCTTTAAACCTACTCTTCCTTTTGTCTCTGTCTTCTCAGAAATAACACATTTTTTTTTGCCCATGTTCCCATACTGAATGCGGAAAAAGAGTTCTGGCTACTTTCTAGGTTTAACATAAATACGTACTTGCTAATTGATTTTGAGATTCACTTCCATTCTTTTGTTCTCCGATGTTTGTACCTAGAGATGTTGCACTTTAGACCAGGCAAACAGCTTCCCTACATGATCAATTAGGAACTATTCTTAGGAGTCCGTATTTCTCTTTATTTTGTCTTTTTAACCTTTCTAACATGTAAACCTCTGCGTATATCCTAGAAGCTACCCTACATGGCAGTCCAACATCCCTTTCTCATATTAATTTAATAATTACTATAATAGAATCAGCCCCTAAGTAACTTTGATTCGGTCCAGTTGCAATAAGATCAAACAGGTTCAATATGTTTCAGGACAATAGCATTAAGAAGGGTACTGCTTTCTAGTGGCATCAGTAGGGCTTCGTTGAGGAGGGAAACTTGGTAAGAAATATTGAACTGACTCATTGAGTTAATGTGGAAACGCTGAAGGAAGACTATTTAAGGCACTAGAAACAACAGAAAAGCACAAGCTATCCTTACAAAAGACCCTCTACTTTAAGTATTATGAATTCTGGAATTTCCTTAACAGGAGAAAAACTTTCCAGATATTCAGGGTCAATGGGAAGGTAAAAGATATAGAGGAAATCTAATTCAATTGCTATTTTCTATCTTGCCTCTTTATAATTGTAAGATAGGATGACTGCCAAAATATAAACCAGCACATACATTATGAACAGGAAGCTTTATAACAGATTACTCTCGGAGCAAACACATGTGTCTTTTGAACCCTGCAAGAGAAGAAGCAAGTCATCCTTATTTTCCTATGACTTTAGGTCAACGGTTGGAAAGGACCCAGCCATCATCTATTCCACTTGGTGTTAAAATTCCCTTGCCAATTCACTGCTAAGTGACAATCCAGACTCTGCTTAAGCATCACCTGCATCAACAAGCTCATGATTTCTTCTCCCAGGTGCCACACAAAACTAATCTTTAGTACACAGTAAAATGTTCTTCTTCCCTTCATTTTCCTTCCACATATACTTGTTTTCATCTTGGGAACACATTACTGTAAAAGGGAAGCCTTCATTATTAGCTAAAGATGACAAAAACCTTTTAAAAAATCCTTAAAAATGGTCTGAAGGATTTTCTGAGGGTCAGGTTTTGGAGTTTACGAGTATTTTGTTGTTGTTGTTGTTGTTATTTTCTAACTCAAAAGACAAAGTGTTCCGACAGTTGGTACGTAGCTTTTTGGCCTCCCCCAGTGACCAACCCATGAACAGTCCACTCCAGTTACCTGGCCTGCTGCTAATGACCTTGAAATGTTGAAACGTGCCTGCCCCTGATCTCCACTTCTAAAAAGGAAGAAGTCAAAAGCAAAAGAGAGTAGTTCTGTCGAAAGTCTTTACTTCTGTCCAGTTGTTGTTTGCCAAAGGAAATTCGTCCCTGGGGGAAGGGGTGACATTATGTTGTGGTCTTAGGCAAAAGTGTACAGATTCTCTTATCAGCACCCGGGGTTCCCATGCACCGCCAGTAGTGCCCCTCCCCAGCTTTGAATTAGAGAGCCCTGTCGGCAGAATCTGTCATCAGTCTCCCGGGCAGGACCTGGGGGTGGCTTTCTGAGCTCTAAAATAATAATTCCTAAGAGAGCTTACAAACTGCTTTCACACATGAAACAGCCCTGGGAGGAAGGTTATTAATAGCCCTATCCTAGAAGAGAGAGCCGAGGCTCGGAATCGTTAAGTGACTTGCCAAAAGCGATACAGCTGGTAAGTGGCAGATCTGGGGACACAGCCAGGTCGTGCAAGTCCAGTGCTCTCTCCAGTGGCCACTCTCAGGGCACAGACTACCTCAGAGCACAGTATATGCTTCACACACACTCGTGTGCCCTGCTCAAAGGCAGCCAGGGCAGTTCTCATAGACCATTAGAGATCTCAGGTGGCAAAGCCACGTGTGCCCGGTGCTGCCTTGCCATCCTGCGTGCAGGGTCTGTGTCATCCTGTGGGAAACTACTAGGCATTCTATCATCTGATCCGACATCAGCACTGTGATGATGTCAGTGGGGGAAGGCCACCGCCAAGAACAAACAGCTGTGCCACCGAAGCACACTGCAGCAAATTTCCCCGGAGACGGTTGGTTTACTTTACATTAAGGGGAAAACTCTGGAACTGTGAGGTTCAGCATATCAACCAAGATTGTATCATTTCGAATGCGGCAGAGGGCAGAGGCGACTCGGTCCTTAAGACAGTCTCTCTCCCGGGGGTTACGATTTATGCCCCGCAGAGATGGAAAGTGCTGGAGGTAAGCAATGCCTATTATTCTCCTTCTCAGTTCACATTTATTGAGGCCCCACAGAGTATGTCACTGCACCAGGCATTTCCCAACCACCTTACCAACCCATGACCTTGAAATGTCTGGGAGCAAAGGCAGCAGGACCGAATGCAGCCTCCCTATTTGGTGTTTGCCCTTTGGCAGACGGGGCTTCCCAGGCCATCGTGGTTTTGTGATCTGTGTGTGCTTACTCCAGGGAGTTTGGTACTGTGTTGTCCCCAGGATGCTCGCTTGTAAGCCACTGTGTATATTCTAGAAGCTACCCTACATGGCAGACCAACAACCCGCCATTCCTTCCCTTGAGCTGCATCTCTCAGGAAGATGTGCCTTTTGATGGGTGCTCTTAGGTTTTTATTTCCTCCCATTTCTCATTATAGTTGTTTGGCTTCAAGTTAAAGTCGGTGAACTGATTGAAAGATGTTCTCTCTTCATCTGAGTTAAACCTCCTGCAGGAAACCTTTAAAATGATCTCATCTAGGGGATCCCTGGGTGGCGCAGTGGTTTGGCGCCTGCCTTTGGCCCAGGGCGTGATCCTGGAGACCCGGGATCGAGTCCCACGTCGGGCTCCCGGTGCATGGAGCCTGCTTCTCCCTCTGCCTGTGTCTCTGCCTCTCCCTCTCTCTCTGTATGACTATTGTAAATAAAAAAAAAAAAATTAAAAAAAAAATGATCTCATCTAATAAGCTTTCTAAGCTTTTCCCTCCCTAGAAGCTACCATCCATCAAGCCACTCTCTCCCTCTGCTTATTCCCTGGGATTAATGAGGGCCAAGTTAAGTCACAAATGCCTCTCACTCCTTTCCACACTTCACACCTGGAATACAAAGGACGTGCCAGCGGGGCCAGCAGGGTAGTACCCTTGGCAGAAATGGCAACAGTCAGAGCTTGGAAAAAGGAGCCTTGTCTTCCAGTGAGGCTTGATCAATGCTCTGGCTGACGCAGTGGAGAGCAATTCTTGTAGGATAGATGGAGTATCTCCACCCAAGAGCGGGTGAGTAGAGAGAGAAGAATTTTGAGAACTCTCGAGAATTATCTAGGTGAGTACACCTGGGTAGGGACATCCATGAGTGGAACCTGTGACATCTCCTCAGCAGGAACAAAAGGGCAGGGAGGCAGTGAAGATGAAGAAGCAGCCCTTTAAAAAAAAAAAAAAGGGAGTCACAAACCCTGATCTCCCTTTACATAATGTAAGGAAAATTATGAATAAAACTTTTCCTTCCTCCATTCTGCATGATACAGTCCTCCATATGTAGGGAAAACACAATTGCGTTGTCTTTAAAACACACCCGTGCACGTGCGTGCACACCCTCTCACACATATGCACATACAAGCATCTTCCAAGAAAGCTGATCCTTCAAAAAAAGAAATCTTATTTTAAAACACTTGGGTTTTTCAGGCCGGGAAATTAATAATTCCTAGACCTGACCCATTTTTGTGGCTGCCAAAAAGGAAAAGAAAAAGCTCTTTAAATTTTGTATGGATCCATTTATCTCTTAAAATATGCCAAAGCAATTTGAGGTGGGGGTGGAAACGAAAGTATTTATCACTCCTGCTTGATTCTCTCTTTACATCTCTATCTGTGGGGAAAAGGGTAAAGACTCTTCCTGGGCTGTTGTTATTGATGCATCGTGTTATCACCTTGGAAGATGCCTGCTTGCTCCCTGCCAAGAGGAGAGTATCACACTTGCTCTCCTAACTTCATTTACTCTATCACAAGGGAGTAAATATTAAGTCTGGATGTCTTTCCTCACAAAATTATTTAATGCCATTTCTGAACTGCTTTAGAACATGCAAAAAGGGGAGAGCTAGTTTTTCTTGGATACATGTCTCCTTTCTTTTCTTTCTTGGGAGACTTAAATCTAAAGGGGGAAAAAATCCAATACCTTCTCATCTCTTTTTCTCTGTGGGTGACAGCTGATGATCACTTAGGAACCATAAGCCAGAAGTAGGAGAAGAGCATAGCCGGGTTATGATGTATCTGCCAACGTGTTTCATTCCTTCAAACACAGACTTCAGAGGAAACGGGATTCTTAGCAGTTAAATGCCAACAATAGAAATGGCCTGATTTTAATTTCAAATAGTAAAAGGCAAGTTGATATTTAGGCAGTGTTTGCATTTTACTAACCCTTCTGCCGATTTTTTAGATGAATGCCAAGCACATCAGTGTATCAGGGAGAAATTGCCAGAAAGAGCCAAAGTGCCTTAGACCTCTCTCATTAGGTTGAAGCTGGTATGCACCCTACCAGCCTTCTCACTGCGCTGAAATGTCAGAATTGAGATGCATCCTTTGAGGAAAGAGACTTAAAACCCTGGAAGTTAAATCCTGTCACCAGTACATGTAGCAAAGTAGTTGCGAAATCACGTTTCAATGACTTTCTCCCTTTTACTCCCCATCCATTCTCTTGGGAAAGCTGATAAGCAAATTATCCAAGAATTATTTCCTTATTAAACAAAGTTAGAATCTCCCCGCCCCTCCAAGTCTGAATTCTCCCCTTGTTCTTTTTCAGGAAACATGAAATAGCAAACAGAACTAAAGATGCCACTTGATTGTCTGATCCTTTGGCATGACTAAAATTATCCAGTGATTGAATGTGCCTTAAGTGAAAATTTAAACTTAGATGCAGAATTTTCACAGCTGGACGCCGTGGTAATTTCTGCCAGGTTATCTGTGCAGGGAACCACTTTGTTTTTGTTTTGTCTTTTAAACTCCACGTTTATCATTAGTTTAGCAGATTTGGGGCTCTCTCTCTCTCTCTCTCTCTCTCTCTCTACTGGGAATATGTGCAATTGTGAGACGCACCCAAAAAAAAAAAGAAGGGAAAGAACTTTCTGAGTGGCAAATCTGTGCCATGAAGGAGACGTGACATGGAGATGCAGAGCCCGAGGATAGTAATTTTTCGGAGCTGTACACACGAGCTTTTATTTCATGGCTTTGTCACCGGCTTTTCTCCTTCTGTGCCGTCACCTTTGAGAAATACGATGCCACCTTCTCCAAGTCTGCCTTTTTAACAGCTACAGTTGAGTTGGCAAGACTTCCCCAGCTCTGAATATAGCCATTTGCCGACTCCGGCCTCTTTGCGAGACTGACTCAAATCTGTGATCTTCTGTTCAGCATACACATCAGCAAAGTGAGAAGATGAGCACTAAATATAGGCTCTATTAACTTTACTTTTAGACTTACTGCCTTCAAAAAGTGCCTATTCTGAGAAACATAAACGTTATTCCTACATATGTATGTACACACGGTACCCAGAGTCATACTGTGCAGCCTTCAAAAACATACCATCTCGAAGAGTAGGTGCTAAGATAAGGGACGCTTGCCAAATGGAAGAAAGTCACTCATTTCCAATATCCCCTCTCGAGTGGCACCGTGGAACAGGCTGCAAACACATTCCCTGAGCATTCCTTGCTGATACAGCCACTTTATATTTATATCCGACTGGATGGTGGCATACTGCTGAGGCTTCCTGTACTCTGCTACCAGGGAGTATATGCTGCATGGAATTGGAATATTTAGTCAAAAAAAAAAAACCGACATTGTTTAAGAGAATTAATAGAGCCCAGGATCTGTATTAGGATATGCGTCATATGTGTGTTTTATAAACTAAGCATTGGTGGGTTTAGAATGTCAGCACATTTTTTTCCTCCTTTTATCTCACAGGCTAACATCAGTGAAAAGGGAAGAAAAGTCTTGGCTGTGAGGATTGGAGGCTCAGGGGGCCAAATGTCCTTGCCAGATCCTTAGAGCATCTTTACTTTGACTCCTAAAAATAGTAGCATATGTTATCGAGTGGCTTTTGTTTCCATAGTTCTGCCATGGGCACTGCAAGCACAGATCCTGCTGATGGAGCAGCAGCACAGCCTAGACCGAAGGACTCTTATCCAGGTGTGGCAGTAGGAGAGGGTCCAGGGAAATAGGACGAGGTAGACCGTGCATGATTTTAGGAAAAGGGTTGAAGGGAGGACGTGCTTCCAAAAAAGATCTTTCTCAATGTGTCGTCTGACTCAACCAGCTGGCAAATTACACTTGCCAAGTCGCTCTCTTTCCTTCTAAGTCATTTGGCTCCATGTTCATTTGAATACGCCTCTCCTTTGGGAAAGAGAGATGCCTCCAGTTAGCCTCTCTCCAAGGAAGCTCTTGACGTCGTCTTGGTCACAAAGTTATCTCCTGCCCCACCCACTTTCACCAAAAGGAAGTAAGGAGGGACGAGCTATAGGAGACGGTTTCCATGGCACTGCAGTCAGCCACCATTCTGCCTTCCATATAAGGAGCCCCCCTACATACACCAGGGATGAGGCTGGAACAGATTACTGTTGCATAATCTTGAGTGTGGACCACCCTGCTTTAGCTGTCATTTTATGAGACCAGTTGGCTCCTTGGAGAAAGAGTGATACTCTTCACTAAAAATGTCTACTCTTCCTGTTGACGTTCGTTTTCTGTTTTTACCTTATCCAATTTCAACACTAGTCATTTTCTATTTTTTAGAGAATCAGATGTTAGTGCTAGATAAGGGTTGAAGAATCTCTGTGTGGTATCAGAAGAAGTATTAGGATACGGGGTTTTTCTCCTTGGGAACAAGACAGATGCAAGGAAAGAGACAATAGAGCTCTCTGTCCAGGTTTCAACCTGATGACCATGACTATGAGAGATAGTTTTGTGTAAATGTTAAGTGGTACTTACAAGTGGACAAAGAAAAGAGAAGGGGGAGACAGAGGCCAGATTTTCTCTCTACTAGGAACAAGAACTTCATGAGGTAGAGCATAGCCCCACCACGATCAGCTGCTAGTCAGTAGAACATTCCTTGACTTAGGGAAAGCCACATGAAAACCTAGAGGGAATATGCCTTTTTTCACATGTGTGCTACTGACAGAGCCATGATATTCCTAAAATATAGGTTTCTCTTTCTTATTTTATTCTTAACAAATCACATTTCTCCACTACATCATGAACCATCACTGACATCCAAAATAACCCACATGATTCCTTATGAAAATAAGAGCATAAAACCTGTTATAAGCAAGTGATTTGGGTATTTTCTTTGTATTTACGTATTATCCAATTATATGAAAACATTTCTATTTACCTTCTGTTTTTCTCAATTATGTTTTTCTAATGCTCTTTAAGAATGAATATGAAAATGATATTCTTTTTTTCTGTAAAAGAACTGCATCTCCTTTATTATATTTAGAAATCCAATAAACTTCTTATTACATATACTTGTCTTTGTGTGGAATTCTTTTTGAGTTGGATAATCCTGGTTTCCTTTCTTCTGACCCCTTTTACTGTGATTCATTTTTTATATCATTTGCTTTCCAGATGGTCTTCTGAGAAGGGAATGCCTCTCAGAGCAAAAATGATGCCAACAAGAGTATGAAGGCACCCACTCTCCTCCACTAACAGCACAGAAGATCTTAAGGTTGGACATGTTCTAAAATTACTTGACCACTCCTTGTCTTAACCTTACAAGTAAAGGTTTTTTTGCCTTTAAAGCTGGATACAAGCAAATGGGTCCCTACGTATGGGGGTGGGAGGTCTCCACTTAGCACCAACCCTGGCTGGCTGACTTTTCCTCACTTCTTCTCATATGTACTGTGTTTTCTTCTCAAACACCAAGAATCTGCTTTGTACTAGGCATCTTGAAGGATATGGGTATATATAAGACAATTCCTGCTTTCAAGACTTCTATAGTCTACTAGAGGTGATAGATATACATACATATGGGGAAAGGAAAGAAAGACTAAGGAAGGCACTTGAGAGAGTAATTTAGCATTTTCAAAACTTTCACTGTTCATTGTATCATTTTTAACAACTCTGTGATCCGGAATTATTTTCACCTACATTTTAAAGATGAGAATGAAAGACATAAAGTTAATAACCCAACATGACCATTGACTAAAAGCTTTTTTTTTCTTTTATTAAGCAACAGGTCTATAAGAGAACCCAGTCCACTGCTTTATCCACTAAACCTTTAGTGTGACTAGGAGAGAGAGAGACTACGTGAAAGTCTTCCATAAAATTCAGAAAAGAGTATCTCTCCTTCCCACTTAGACCTTGGGTTTCTTCTCTCCAGCATCGCGTGTCAGCCTACTAATGCTGGGGGAATCTGAGAACACAGATGCAAGAAGCCTGCACACAAAAGGCCACTATTTAAAAAAAAAAAAAAAAGTATTTATCTGAGATAGAGAGAGTTGGGGGAGGGTTGCAGGAGGGGAAGGGCAGAGAGAGAGAGAGAGAGAGAATCTCAAGGAGACTCCCCACTGAGTGCAGAGCCTGACTCAGGGCTTGGCCTCACAACCCTGAAATCATGGCCTGAGCCAAAACCAAGAGTCAGATGCTCTACCAACTGAGCAACCCAGGCACCCCAAGAAGCCAGCATTTTTAAAGATGCCGGACATAAGAAAGTTTTTTGAATAAGTGAATAATAGCCAAATCACTTGGATTCAGGGTATTTATAATTTCTTCCAAAAAAAATTGTCAATAATAATGAAGGGCATATAACATATGATCTTGTCTTCTCTTTCCTTTTCTCCTATTCCTCATTTTCTGTTCTGTGGCCCCCTTCTGCTCTCTGTATTCTAACACTAGCAACACATACATTCATTTGTCCTATTCACAGACTGTGAGAGCACGAAGGCCCCTTAGAGCGCTTTTACTCTGATCTTGTGAGGGAATACCAAGTCCCAAAGACATGAAGGGATTTATTCAAGATCACAAAATAATTTAATGTCAAGGCTGGATCTTGAGTCCAGTGCTATCATACTGATGATTTTAATGATGTGGAAGAAAGTGAGAAGAATGTTCTATAATTTACATTTCTACGAAAAAAATAAAGACATTAGAAATAAAAACAGAGAAGGCTCAATACCCGTAGATCCCAATAAAAGAAATTCTAAAAGAAAATAAACCAAGAAGGAATATCAGTGATGCAACAGGGTGATGAGCAAACAAAATGGCAACCATATAGCTTAACGTCCAATAAGTTAGGTATATCCTAGGAATTATGAGAACAGTTGAACTTTAAAATATAATTTATAATTGTAATATTATTTGCCACATTCACAGAACAAAATAGAAAAGTCTTGTGATCCTATCTCAATGGATGCAGAAATAGGATGTAATAAAAGCATAATTTAAAAAAAAAGATCCTTAGCAAACTAGGAATAGAAACTTCCTTCACTGAGTAAAGGCTATGAAAAAATTACCCCAGGGATCCCTGGGTGGCGCAGCGGTTTGGCGCCTGCCTTTGGCCCAGGGCGCGATCCTGGAGACCCGGGATCGAATCCCACGTCGGGCTACCGGTGCATGGAGCCTGCTTCTCTCTCTGCCTGTGTCTCTGCCAATCTCTGTGTGTGTGTGTGTGTGTGTGACTATCATAAATAAATTTTTAAAAAAAATTAAAAAAAAGAAAAAATTACCCCAAATAGTGAAACATTACAAGTAATTCTAAATCATAAACAAGAGAAAGATATCTACTATCACCACTTCCATTCAGTTTTGTACTGAGGACTTTAGTCAGTACAGTTATATTAGAAACATGGATGAAATTTATAAAAAATGGAATGTAAGAAGCAAAACCATCATCAATCATAGATGATATTAGTATAGGAAATGGGAAACCCAAAACAGGCATATAATTAGCATTCAAAAGCTTAACAAATTTTGCTAGCTATAATGTTAATATACCCAAAAAATGTGTTTTATTTCTGTGCAATAGCCACAAAAAGTTAGATGATGTATTTTGAATAAATCATATAAAATAGTCACAAAAAATGTAAAGTACCTAAGAATATCTTTTTTTAAAATGTAGAATACCTTAATGAAGAAAATCATAAAATTTTACTGAAAAACATTTAAGGAGATCTAAAGAAATGGAAAGTTAGACCATATCCAAAATAGGGAAATATACCATAAACATATAAACTCTCCTTAAATTGATCCACAGACTTAATGGATTTCTAATCTAAATCCCACCAAATTTTTCTATTGACTTTGACAAGCTGATTATAAAATTTACTCAGAAAAACAAATGCTAAAATACTTGAGACATTTTTGAAGAATAAGGATAATTTTCTTTACCAGATAAAACCTTACATAAAGCTGTGGTCATTAAGGAGTGTATTATTTGTATAAAAAAAGACAAATATAAAAAAAAGACAAATATACAAATGGACCACCGTTAAGAATCCTAAAACAAAACCATTAATTTATTGTTACTTAATATATGACATAGATGATACTGCAGATCACTGTGGAAGGAGTAGATGCTGAGATAATTGGTAACATCTCATCCCTACCTCATGTAGACAAAACTTTAAGATCTACTAAAAAAATTTTTATGGCTTTTAGGTTACAAAGGATTTCTTGAACAAAGTAAAAAACATTAAAACTATAAATAAAAGGACGGATCATTTAGACCTCACTAAAATTAAGAAATGTAGTTAATCAAAAGATTCATAAATAGATTCAAGCTGGGAAAAGCTATTTGCCAGACATGAAACAAAGGGTTACTATCCAGAAACTACAAAGAATTCCTAAGAAAAAGAAATTCAATAGAAAAATGGGCACAAGAACAGATATTATTTCATGGAAGGGGAAACACACATGGCTAATTGACCTATGAAAGAACATTTAAGTCAGTCATTAGGGAAATGCAAATTAAAACCAATGTGAGTTACCATTGTATATCAACCAAATCAGCAATAATCTGAAAGTCTGATAACGTCAAGTATTGGAGATATAATGTGGAATAGTGGTTATTTACATGCAATATTGGTGGGAGTGAAAATTGTTAAAATCACTTTGGAAATCAATTTAGCATTATCTAATAAAGATGAAGACGGGGATCCCTGAGTGGCGCAGCGGTTTGGCGCCTGCCTTTGGCCCAGGGCGTGATCCTGGAGACCCAGGATCGAATCCCACGTCAGGCTCCCGGTGCATGGAGCCTGCATCTCCCTCTGCCTGTGTCTCTGCCTCTCTCTCTCTCTCTGTGTGTGACTATCATAAATAAATAAAAATTAAAAAAAAAAAGATGAAGACGTGCAAATCCTATAACCAACAGTTCCACTCATGACCATGTACCCCAGAGGCAAGTACAAAGATATAAAAAGTGCTGTATGGTTTATTAATGGCAAAAAGCTGAAGATAATACAAATCTCCATCTGAGGCTGATTAATCAGTAAATAATAGTATATCTCTATAATAGAATAATATATAATTGAACATTAATGAATGTACTCTAGGCTGAGTAACTTGATATGGTTGGTCAGTCTTCAGAAACATAATATTAGAGGGAAAAAACTATTTTAAGGGACAAATATATTCTTATAATTTATCGAAATTAAAAAATAAGCAAAACTAATAATACTGTCTGAGGGTCTATACATAGAGGAACAAGATAAAAGGAGAAAGATGCGATTGGTGAAAGACATAGGGGAACTTCAGGGGTGTTATTAAGAGCAGATTCCTTGGGATCCCTGGGTGGCGCAGCGGTTTGGCACCTGCCTTTGGCCCAGGGCGCAATCCTGGAGACCCGGGATCGAATCCCACGTCGGGCTCCCGTGCATGGAGCCTGCTTCTCCCTCTGCCTATGTCTCTGCGCCTCTCTCTCTCTCTCTGTGACTATCATAAATAAATAAATAAATAAATAATTTAAAAAAAATAAATAAAATAAAAAATAAAAAAAAAAAGAGCAGATTCCTTTAGTTGGGTTGTGAGTTCATAGGCACTCATTGTGATACATCACAATATGCACTCCTTCTGCGTCTCATAGTTCATAACATAATAGTTAAAAGAAAAAGGGAGGGAAGAAGTTTTCTCTGGTAACTCCACTTTCTACTCCAGCACAGAGTCAAGTGCTTAATAAATCCGTAGTGACCAAAACATATCTGAGATTAAGGCTGCCTTCAGAAATGGGCTAAGGGAAGTTTCCTCTCAGTGCTTTTTATACAAGATCCTAGAATCCACTTCCTTAGTTAAATGTAGATGAGGATGAATGGAAAATGGAAACTAGAGCAAAGCTCTCAGTGTGGGCCATGCAATTACAGGATACTTCTCTTATCATAATTCCCTGCCCCTGACATCTCCTACAAAGACTTCCGTAAAGTCTCCACTACTTTTTTATCAAAACTAATTAATCCTTCTCCCAAGTTCCCTTTATGGTGAAAACTAGCATACCATCTCCCCTCAGTTTTGTACATTATCTGCATATCCAAACAACTATGTGGATTTTTTTTTTTCTGAGAAGGGAAAAGTCTTACTAATATAAGCGCTCCCAAAATATCTTGCACAGCCTGGCACATCTCAGATCCTAATTGAATTATCATCCAGTGGAATTAAATTGGTGGTCTTTCAACTTCACCCTAGATTCATGCCCAAAGCCAAGCATTTTGCCTCTTTCTGCCTTGGCTGTTATGCTTAGGAAATAAGTAAAACACTCATTACTTTCCTATGATGAAGTAAAACTAACAATGGTAGAGAATTCTGCATGAAGTACCCCAAACAACTTTCCTGAATTCAGGTGGGAGAACCTCCCTCCCAACTCTCTTATTAAGGGCATGAGTTGGGTAAGTAGGAAGAAGGAAGAAACAAGCACACTACCGTCATACCAACAAAGTCTGCCAGGTCCACTGAGTCATGCAGAATCCATACCCAATTTGGTCCCCAAAACCTCCCTCTCATTTACTCCTCTAATGGATCCCCATTCTGATCCCATCTCCTTAAAGCCATCTCCCTCACTTTGTCCACCCTGCCATAATCCAGGCTTTCATTCCTGTAGGAAATCATTTAAGAGTCCACACTAGTCCCTGTATCAGTCTTTGAAGCAACCACCTCAGCCCACGTCTAAACCATCCTCCACTGTGGCCAGCCTAGTTCCAAGCCACAAATGAGACCACACTGCTCCCCTGATGCTATTCTTGATGATTTTTTCATTGCCCCAGGACACAACACAAACTCCTTGGCATGAGCCTGAAGACTCTAGGTTACCCTTCCAGATGTACAGTTCCCACTGCTCCCTCAACATACCTGCCATTAAACCAGGCAACTTTTCCAAACCAACCAAGCCTTCTCACTTCTCCATGCCTTTGTAGTCCCTTCTTTGTGTTTAGACTGCCCTTCCTCTTCCTGTCTGGCGCCCACTGAGAAATATGAAAGGACTCCATCCAAAGGCCTACGCTGAGATCTGACCAACCCTGGCAATAGGCCTCTGACCCCTCTTTCTTAGAACACTGACTTTAAAAAGCTTACAATTGCAAGTACCTCCTCTGTTCCTTTGAGACGTGTGTGTGTGTCTGTGTGTGTGTGTGTGTGTGTGCGCACGCACATCTACAGCCTAGGAATATCTCAAGGAACTGAAAGCCATTGCTCTGAAATGTAATCATCAGAAAGGCTTTTGTCTGCCAGTCTCTGTGGGAGGATAGAATCCTGACTTCGTGATTGCCAGCTAGCAGACACAGCTGGCCTAGTCACTGCCATACTGACCGACTCTCTTACTGGCTTTTTGTCATCTTTCACTTCCCTGATTCAGTCTACTCCCTTCCTTACTATGTTATGCTCCCTTTAAAATGCCCAATTCCCCCTGCACAAGTGGAAGTGGAGCTTTGTCCTTTCCCCTACTGTCAGTAGTTACAGAAGAAAAAAATGTTTTCCCCACTTGAACAAATGTCTAGTTCTGTTTATCTTGGACATTATTCATATTCCAAGACCCAGCTGCCATGTGACCTTCCCCAGGAAATACTCTTTCCTTGACTTCCAGGGTGGTGGCTGTCACTCTTCATACGTAAGCACATACAAATTTGAGCAGATATATGCTAGGACACTTCTTACGTCAAACTAAAATGAATTTTTCTTCTAGTCAAACTTCCATCCATACTAAAATCCTGAAGGTTGGAAGTTGTGTTTTGCTCCTCCATATATACACTGAGCCAAGTATGCAACAGGCCTTGAGTAAATGTATTTTAAGTGGGCATGAATGAATGAATGAATGAGGGCTGGCATGCAGGATTGTAAGGGTTAAGGTGTACTCTCTTTCTAGAGTTGTCCCCAAGGGAAATGGAGAGTGAGAAGTCTGGTTGCTGAATAAGAGGAAGGCAATTACACTTTTCCAGGAGGAGAGGAAGATCAACCCGTATAGACTTGTTCTTTCTTGCCACTGAGATTTTCCACTCCATTTTCTCCCTTCTCAAATCCTAAATTTGTATGTGAAACTTCTTCCCCTCAAGGGCTGTGAGGAACCATTTTGTAGGCTTTACTGTGTAATACAGGGGCGAGAGAGGACTCAAATGCCTTCAAACACTGGACAAAATTTGCCAACTGAAAGGGCTTCTTCTTGGGTCATAACCAGATGCAAATGTGTGATGTCAAGCCAACCTAAACTATCCCATTGTTTTCAAGTGTGACTAAGTACTGACTAATATTACTTCCTCTGGCACTTTTTTTTTTTTTTTTTGACTCAGTAGAATGGAAAAGTTCCAGGCCGTTGTTATACATTGCTGTCTGGACAGAATGACTTCCTGCACATCATAACCACTTGAGAGAGGGGGAAAAAATGGAAGAGGAAAAAAAAAATCCTCTCAAGAGTTCCCTTAAGTTTAGCAATGTTTTGTCGTCGTTGTTGTTGTTCTTGAATTTTATTTTATTTTTTTGTTTGTTTTTGCTGTTCTGTGTTATTCACAAAAGAAAGAAAGAATATCCAAATCCAAGTGAGAAAAGACCTTGTCCAGGTCATCTAGTGAGGAGCCAACACTCTCTCTGCCCTTCCTGAGATCCACAGTGTCGCCATGACATCCTCCCCAAGCTGTTCAAGCATGATGTAAACACTCTTTTTCTTCGGGAGCTCTGTCCCTTCCAAAACAAGTCCTCACACCTTTGGGCTGCCAACAGTTGCTTCTGCCTCCCTGTAGACTATTCCTCATAGTTCTGCCTTCTGGGAAACAAGTTGTGTTTGCAGACAGTAAAGAGATTCAGAGCCTTGTTCCATGTGGACTAGATCACTAGAGACAGGATTGGTAATGACTTCTCTCAGGGAGAAAATGGAGAAATGAGCAGGACCAAAACTTTGGGAATATCTTCAAAAAGAGGAAAGAGAGAAGAAGGACACCCACTAAATGTACCTTTGAAAGGTCAGAGAGTTCCCTCCTCCCTCATCAGTGGCAGATAACAGCACATATTATTTAACATAAGTCTTTCAGACCAAATGGAATCCCAATATTTCCTCCACTCCTTCTTTCCTTCCAAATTGGAAGTCAGCCCAAGATTCTAGCCTGGTTCCTCTTGATGCAGATCTCATTAGTTTCAGCCTTTGTTCTGAACAGCTCTGAACAGAGGCTTCAGCTTCTCTCTCCCAGCCAGTCCAGTGGCAGAAAGGATTGACCGACCCATATTACAATCCAGAGAAAGCCTGCTAGCCATGGGCAATGAGGAAAATCTCCCCTCTCTGAAATCCATTGCCAACAATTTTGGTCACTTTTCCCAGGTTGTGAGTCATTTCTATAGCCTCTGAGTTTCTACCAATTTTAGGGTCAGATGAAAAGCCAGTCCCCACAGGGCCTTTTAGTTCCCTGGGAATTAGGAAGAAAGATTCATTATATGGCAGAGATGATTGCCTTTTTCTTTTCAACTGCGATTGGTGGCCCCAAAACCACAACGATCAAATGCAGAGGCTCTGCTAAATCATCACTATTTCAACTACTAATTAGTTCTAATGTTCACAGCAGAGGAGTCTGTGGGGGCAATAAACCACTTCTTCAAGTGATTAAACTTCCAAGTGAACACACTTTGATTACCACAAGAACCATTCCTTTGCAAAAGTTCTCCAAGGGAACTAACTGCATCCCCAAGACATGGCTCCACGAATGGAGGATTAGTAGCCTGGAACATGGATGTGCTCAGGCCTTAACTCTGTTTCCTGTGGTCAAATCCCTGCTCCACCTGCGGTTCTGGTGACGTGCCTCAGGGTACCATATGTGACAAAGTTAAAGAAGTTTCAGTGAACTGCAAGTTCGCTGGGTTGGCTGTGAGATAACACTGCCCAAAAGCATGGGCCATCAGAGGGAGAATGCCTAGAAGCACAGTCGGGGAGACAGTCATCTGCTATGTCTAGGATATCAGAGCTCCCCACCCTTGGTCCTGATTTAACAAAGGTGTGGATTTGGAGAAAGGTGCTATGATGGTCAGGAAACCTACGGCACTGTGCCAATTACTTGCCCATGACTTCTCTCATAGCAAAAACAAAGGCAATTATTTGATCCAGATCTTTTTTTCAGAAGTGTTCACTTAATGTGCTTTAAAAAAAACCCAACCAAACAAACAAACAAAAAAAACAACTACATGTGAACTATAGGTTCACTGTAGAAAAAAATAGAAAATACAAACAAGCAAAAAATAAAGTTCTAGTATTCTGTAAGCTCCTCCTATAGAGAAGGGTTTTTCAAACTCAGCACTACTGACATTTTTAGTTAAATAATTCTTTGTTGCAAGAGCTGTCCTGTGTATTGTAGGATGTTTAAAAGCATCCCTGGCTTCTACCTCCTAGATGCCATCACCACACTGTCCCTCCATCCCCAGGGTTGGAACCAAAAATGTCAGGAGACATTGCCATATGCCCCCTAGTGGTTAAATCACTCCCATTGAGGATCAGTGCTCTGAAGATAACCAGTAACACCATTTTTCAGTCTTTTTTCTTGCATACCTACTAGTAAATTCGTATTTTAGTGGAGTTAGAGCATATATATTGTTTTGTATTTTCATCATTTACCCATAGTTCCTGACCAATTCCCCATGTTGATATCTGTTCTACAACGTCATCTTAACCTTTCATTCTGCTCCATTGCGTGGTTGTGCATTGCTTTATTTCATCCCCACTTAGGGACAATTAGATTATTTCCAAGGATAGCAAGAGTATAGTATGAGTATTAAAACAAAACAAAGGGGATCCCTGGGTGGCGCAGCGGTTTAGCGCCTGCCTTTGGCCCAGGCTGCGATCCTGGGGACCTGGGATCGAGTCCCATGTTGGGCTCCTGGTGCATGGAGCCTGCTTCTCCTTCTGCCTGTGTCTCTGCCTCTATCTCTCTCTCTGTGTGACTATCATAAATAAATTAAAAAAAAAATTTAAAAAAAAAAAAAAAAAATAAAACAAAACAAAAAAAAAGACAAAATTATTGTGTCTCTTGCCTTCTAAAATGGAAAGAGGTTGGCATAATGCATATGAATAGGGAAATAAATCCTTATGCTCTATCCTTCCACTTATAGAAACCACTGAGGAAAAATGAAAAGGACGGAACTCTTAAGACTCTTCCATGCTGGGGCACTTAGGTGTCTCAGTCGGTTAAGCATCTTACTCTTGATTTTGGCTCAGATCATGATCTCAGGGTCATGGGATGGAGCCCCATGTCAGGCTCTGCTGGGCATGGAGCCTGCTTAAGATTCTCTCTCTCCCTCTCCATCTGTACCCTGCCCCCAAAACAAAAAGATACTTCCAGGCTGTTAATGAATAAGACCCTGCATAGAATCCACTCCTGAGTCTCCAGGTAGGATGGCATACAAGTTGAGGAGTAGAGAGCCAGATGAATTTGAAAAATATAAGGGAAAGGAAATAACTTAGGAGTGGGTAGACAAGGAGGCCAAGAATGGGGGATCCTGGAAAACAAAGAGCAGAATAGATAGAAAGAGGCTTAGAATGGGGGAGGGAGGTGCTGAGAAAGGTGGTTGTCTACTGGGCATCAAACCCCTCCCTTTCAAGCTCTGAGTAATATTTGACCACATTTCTTGCCTATAACCAATGTACCCAGAGGAGTAAAGGGCATTTGGAGTGCATTATATTATGCAAAGTGGTACATTGCAGTAAAAAGACAGCAGGGGCCCATGCAAAATACCCAGTGACGATGGAGAATTAAACAGATCTTGGAGGCAGAGGCAACTAGGAGAATAAGAATCACCAGAGACACTGGGGTAGGAGTCACAGGGTTTTCCCTGCACATGGGATGAGTGTCTGAGCCAATCATGTTTAAAAATATCAAAGGCCAAAATCATCTCAACAGGATAAAGAATTTAAGAAATAACCAGTGAGCACAGACTTTTTTTAGGGGGGGGCTCTTATAAACAACACTGCATTGAATACTACTGTTGTTAAATATTTGCCAAAAAATACTTAATTTTTTTCTTTAGGCTAAAGATTGGAAATGGAATTGCTCAGTCCAAGAGAATGCACATTTTTAAGACTTCTGATACATATCTTCAAACAGCCCTGATAAGATTTTCATGATTGCTATTTTACTATAGCACCAACGGGGTATGACCATTGTCTTCTCCCCATTGTTTCACCAACATTGGTATATGTTCTTCCCATTTCACAGGAGAGATGCATAAGGCTTGCCCATGTTCACAGAGCAGTGGAGCTGGAACAGGAGCCCACAGCTAACTCCAAGTCCTGATCTGGTCTTTATCTACTGCTGGGAGTATTCAATCTGTAGAAGACCCAGCCTGCATCATCCTTGACCCTGTTACTTCTCCACTTAATTCACTGATCACTTTTTTAAAAAATTAATTTATTCATGAGAGACACAGAGAGAGGAAGAGACAAAGGCAGAGGGAGAAGCAAGCTCCCCTGCAGGGAGCCTGATGCAGACTCAATCCCAGGCCCCCTGGGATCTTGTCCTGAGCCAAAGGCAGATGCTCAACCACTGAGCCACCCAGGGGCCCCTTAACTCATTGGTCTTAAGTTAAAGTCCAAACTCTTTCAGTGGCTTGGAAGCCCTTGGAATTCTAATCCCTACTTACCTCTCTATCCTTCCCCTACCTTGAACTCTGAATTCCCACCAGGGAAAATTAAAGTTCTCAAACGTACTTTGCTGTCTTGCCTCAGAGCCTTTGTACCTGTTCTTCCCTTTCTCCCTACCCATCATCTTCCTTTGGGTAACTTCTGCTCATCCTTCAGATGGAACTTAAATATAAATCCTTTGATGACCTTTGAATTCTGGGTTCAAAGATTGTACCCCTACCACTCCCATGTGCTTCTCAGTACCTTTTACTTCTCCCTGATAATACCTATTAACTGTGCTTTAACTTTTGTCTAATTATTTGACTTCCTCATCAGTCTTTAAGCTCTATAGGATAAGATCCATGTCCATAAAACCCAAGATCAGTTTTTGCTAAGTAGCATAATCCCCTTTAGACTAGACAGGTACACTCTAGGTTATCAGAACTGCAAACATTTTTGAGGGTTTCATAAACAGCCTGCCTCACTCCTCTATGTTCCCTGCTTGGCATCTGTAGGCATTTTGAGCGCACTATTTTTGCAACAGACATATTTCCTGTTAATGCCAGAAAGAATCTTCCAGTATTAAGAGTTGTCCAACAATAGGGTAGGCCCTCTCTTTCTTAATGTTGCAAGAAGAGCTTCTGTATGCACTTCTTAGTTAACAGCCCACCCTCCCAACATGACTGGAGGGGTCAGGGTTCAAGAATGAGCCTGCTGCCCTCCTGACCAGCCCATCTTACATGTGCCAGTGGTCTCTGAATGTGTATAGAGCCAAATTGAACTAAACGACTTTCTTGGCAACAGATAACTTTCTAAGACTCGACAACCTGCTTCCAGCCCAGCCAAAGGCTTGCCACTCTGAGGCAAATGTCACTGTGGTGGAGTTGTCTTAATGAGAAGGCATGCTTGCTTCTCTTCTGGGGGAGTTTCCTAGAGCGATGCTCTTAGAAACTCCTTGGCAGGAATCCTGAGCCAGGCTTGGCATTGACAGCGTCCTCCTGCTGGCATTAACAAGCCTCTTATTTAAATGTAAATGAGCTCTCAGTGCCAGTTTGTGAGCGAAACACATCGCTTGTGTTAAACCAGAGCTGGGAATGCTACAACACACCAAATGTCGGCTTGCTTTCCACTTCCCCACCACATCCGCAGTTCTGAGTGGAGCTCTCTGTGCCTTGTCTTCTGAGTTGGGAGTCCTCAGACAACAGAGAGAATTTATGGAGGGAGTCCAGGACCCTAAGTATAGCCCTAAATCTTCTTCCATATGACCTTGATAGAGGTACTTACAGTTACCCCCTGCCCCCCAAAACAACCAAGGTGTTGTAAAGTCGATCCCACATCAAATTTCACTCAGCAAAGGGAAACACAAGGTTCATCAGGCCCAGCAGAGGGTCTGAGCTGCCCTTTCTGCTTTGCTGGCTGTGTCAGTCCCCCTGTCCTGAGAATCTACCTATGTTGTAGTGGCTCTGATACTTATGTATGTTCTCTTTCTTCCTGGCTTGGTTCTGTTTTCACCCAAATACATACCGTTTGGTGATCTTGCCTGATGTCTGGTCCTGTTTAGCCATCTGCTTCCCCACTCTGTTTCCTGGCCCTTGTTTGTCCAATATTATATTCAATTTCCTGTTCTGGCATTTCCCCTATGCATTTCAGATCTTTCTGGAGTTGACTTGTGCTCCTCTGATATCTGGATCCTGAGCATCTCTTCCCTAGAAGCCCCAGTGGCTAGCATTTTTAGAGCGTGTGTAATACTTGACTGTTTCTGTTTGCATCAGTCCATTGCAGTTGGACGACGTATGTACCCTGAAGCCAAGGCTTGAGTCTTATCTATGTTGGTGGCTCCAGATCCTAGACTAATTCCTAACAAGTGAATAAATGAAGGGGTAGAGGAGAGAGTAGGGAAACCTGTTTCCCCACTAGGATCCTGATGTGAAGGCCATGCAGGATTTTGTTCCATTTCACCACCCTTTGGACTGGCATAAGAGCTTTAGCCAAGTGATCATTTTGGCAAAATCCATGGCATCAAAACAGTTGAGTTAGCCTCTAGGGTGTGCTATAAAATCAAAACATATGTATTATGGGGGCCTTCCATGAGAAGCACAGTGAGTTGCCTCCAGTAAGAGATGCAAAGCATATAAGGGAAGCCCCAGACAGAAAATAGGCAGTTTCACCTGGGAAGCTTTGAACTTAGCAAAATACCTCTGTTACGGAGAAGCATGGTCATCAGGTTTGCTGTCTGAACACCTAAGTTGCTGTGTTGCCTCAGCCCAGGTTATTAATGAAAAGTTACAGATCTGACTGCCAAGCCCAGGCTAAAGTAGCATGACCCTGCATCCCACTCTCCCAGGGCCGGTCCGCACTGGTGTCCCCACCCAGACTTGGCTAGGGGCTTGTGCTGGGGAAGATGATTCAGAGTATCAATGGTACCTGCTGTTCCAACCAGTCCCCGGGGTGGATTTGTGGCTCCTGTGGAGAGGAGGGTTGGAGGCTGCTTGATCTGGAGGATTTGCAGATGCTTTTGCGAGACTGAGCACAGACCACAGTACATAAGGCATGGGGGAGGGACGAGATGCTTTCCTTCCTTCTTCAAGAAACCAGAGATAGTCTTGCATTCCGCAGACTGGGAACTGTGACAGAAGCCCTGACACCAAGCTTGATATTCTCCCGATGGTAGATGGAAGCAGTGGGTCTCCACAATTGATCCTGCAGGAATCCGGTTATGGACAAGTGGGAGTAGAGGCAAAAGATTAGAGCGGATGAGTTGTGGCTGTTGCTGACACTGTGCTTTGTGGGTTCATGTGGCTGTCTTCCTTGGGGACTCCCAACTATAGATGGGAGCTATCTTAAGGGAAGCCAATTTCTGGAAACCCTTTTCTTGAGTCCTCACAGTCTGGTGATGCCTGAGGCATTTCTCTTACCCTCCACTAGGGAAAAAAAACCAGCATGGAATGGGCCTTGGATTCCTTCCCTGGAGTGGAAACCTGGTGTTTCATTGGGCCTCAGCTTCTCAGGCAGAGTGTGATGCTGAGCAAATTTTTTGCCTCTGCAATTCAGTTTTTCTTATCTGTAAAATGAGGCAGTTGGGCTATATAAGGCCCAAGAAGAATATACCAGAGAGCAGAGTAGAAACCAAAGGTTCATTATTCATTCATGTAACAGCTGTTCAGTGCTGCTCTGTGTCAGGTAAGGGCTGGGCTCTGTAGATGGCGGATAGGCAGCTTACCTAGATGCAAGTTCCAGTGAAGTAGATGAGACAACCATTAGTTAAAGGATTAAACAAAGATAAAATTATGAATGTGATAATGCTACGAAGGTGAGAGAAATGGCTCTCCCAAAATGTAAAAAGAAAAATGGACTCTAAACAGCACATGTATGCCCAAGCTCAGGATGGCAAGAATCTTGGGAATGGCATGAGGAGACAGAGGGTTTCAGGGGCAGGCACGTGGGCAGGGCTGGGCGAGTCCTGCTCCTAGACCCAGAAGGTGGCATCCCACAAGCCGGGAGAGGAGAGTTTGGGGAATTTAGCCATCCAGTAAGAACCTGGTAGAAAGGGCTGTGTTTTGCTTATCTCCTTACCCCCACCTTGCCCCCTACACATGTGGCAGCTAGCCCAGAGCCTGGTACTGAGTGGGTGCTCCACGTGTGCTTGTGGAATAAATACGTTTTTCTCAACTGTGCCAAAAAGCAAGACTCAAGGAGTTACCTGGACTGCACAAAGTGACCTGGTAGGCTGGTGGCTAGTGATGAGTGAAATCCACCTTTAAAATCATACAGTGTTGCAAAGCGATCATTTTCAGAGCTGCAACCTCGGAACTGACTCCATAGCAACGAGGTCAAGTGCAACCGAGGTGCCAGGACCAAGGGATCATCGGAAAGACATCCACACGTGTGCATGCGCACCTGCGCCGCCCCCCCCACCCCCCCAGGCACTGTCACCTTCTCGGTGATGTCAGGCTGCAACTTCGCTTTGTTCACACAGAGAAAGAAAAGGACCTTGCCTGAGACAGTCTCTCCCTCTCCCGGGGTGCACTTCTTCTCGTCCTAAAGGGACACTGGAGAGAAATGCTGTCTGGAAGGCTGACAGCGGGGCGGTCATCAGATTTACTGTGGCACTAGAAGAGGTCAGAGGCTAAGTGGAAAACTGTGTAGATGTAAAACATCCGCTGCCTTGAAATATTGTCTTCCTCTGTGAAGTGGACAGAGGAAGTGATCTATTGTTCTTTGGTTCTCTTCATTTCAGGACTTTCTGCATTATCTTCTAAGGGCAAAACCTCCAAGCAGGATGCTGCAGACACTTGCAGGCGTGCAGGGCTGATGGCTGGAGCCTCTGTGTGCTCCTGTAAACAAGGGCAGGAGGAGAGCAGAGAACTCACCCCCGGCGGGGGCTGGTCTGAGTACAGCTGGGGCTCGGGCTGCCCCCTTAGCCTTTGGCCTGAGCATTTGGAAATGGATTTCACATCTGTGGCGTTCATGCCTGCAAGACTACAGAGCAGCCTGGTGCCTGTTCCGTGTTCCTGGAACAGCCTATGCTTCTTGCACTTTTTAAGATCAGGGAAGATGCAACTCTGACTTGACAGCCTGAAAATCTATCCCATAGGTAATTGTATCTTCCAGTTATTTGCATGACGCAAGTTAGTCATTTATTACCCGTGGAGCGTATATATGTATGTAATGTGAACGTCTGTAGTGTTGGTGTACAGCTAGGCTGAGTTCATCCTGGGGTGGAGATCTGTCTGCAGAGGACTGGAAGCTCTATAAGGTAGGTCAGCAGGTGGACTACTCACAGTAGTGACCAAGAAACCTGCTAGGAGGGAAGGTTCCTAAGGGACAAGAGAGTGTGGAGGCCTCCAACCAGGGTCTACAGAAAATGGACCTTGGGGAAGGAGAGGGGCCATTCTCAAGATATTGTACCCATTTTTCTCCTGGTCTGCCTGCTGTTTCTGTGGTTTCATTGACATCTGTAAGGATCAGGAGCCCCAGCCAGCTTCACTTTGGGGCCCATGAAACATCATTCTAGAAAGCAGAAAGGCAGCACAAGGTATGGCTCTAATGCTCTGAGGGTGCACCTATGACAGCTACCTGCATTTAAATTTGGGGCAGCAGCATGGAGGGTGTTTCCATAGTCTGTTGCCAGAGTCAACAGAAATAACTGGAGGGAGCAAAATGAAACATGCCAGAAGATGCTGTGTATGGGAACACACGTGAGTCACTCCCTCAGGTTGCTCAGAACTAGTTTGAGAGAACTTTATAGGGATTGTAGATGTACAAGTGTGGATAAGGACCAGGACAGGACTGCTTGGGGACTAAGATCATGTCCCCACACTCTGCGAGACTAGTGTGGTATATGGAAAACATGGGATTTGTCATTATTATTATTATTATCATTATTAATACATAAAAACCTAGCATAGAATAGTCAATAAATGTTATGTAACACCATAAAAATTTCTTTTTTAAAAAATATTTTACTTATTTATTCATGAGAGACACAGAGAGAGAGGCAGAGACATGGGCAGAGGGAGAAGCAGGCTCTCTGTAGGGAGTCTGAAGCGGGACTCTATTCTTGGATCCTGGGATCATACCCTAAGCCAAAGGCTCAACCACTGAACCATCCAAGGGCCCCAAAATTTCTAATACACAAAAACACTGTAAACTGATTATGTTGTCTCAAACTATGAGACATTATCTTCATTTAGGAACTATTTACCTTCTCTTCATATAAAATATTGATATACACATTTTTATATGTATCTTTATATATATTCACATACACACACACATGTAGAAATTCACATTTATACACTCCTAATTGTTTCTGGAATGCTTTTTGTATATCCTCCCACTAGAATAGGAATCATGGCTCCTCTGGATGATCTACAAGGAAGATCAGACATGCTGTCTTGTATTTCCTTTTGGAAGAATGTGCCTGAGGCTCATAAACTTTAAAAATTGATGAGCCTCACAGAATCACAACTCTCTTATGCCTCAGCCTGACATCCTTCCACCATTTTTCCTTTGATAATACTTAGGGTAATGGGCAAGAAAGGATGATTTTCATGACAGCCATGTGATTGTCACCATTTAGGGGTAATGATCTCCTTTTACCCAACATCTGCCTCTCGTTTGGTGGAGTGAAGAGGGGTATAAACATTCCCGATACATCAGAGATACTCTCTACACATGTTTAGAAAATTTTCTAATATCTTCCCTTCTGTTTCCCACATATCACCCAAAAAATGGAAGGCCATGGTATAGGACTATATGAGGAGTAGGGGCCGAGTATCACTCAAGAACCACCATGTACTAACTCTGGCCACAGCTCCATCACTTAGCCTCTCCAAGCTTCAGCTTCTTCCCTAGCAAGAGGAGATAATGACCCCAGGCCCCATGACTTTGCAGGAACTGCAAACTGCAAAACTGAACTAAATAGTGAATGTGAGCATCCTTTGAAAGCTATCAATAAATGCAAATTATTTCTGTTGGAGGAGATGCTTCAAGAACATTTGTTCACTGTTTGGTATTATAAGGGTGTGCAGCTTCCATTCCAATAGAGGTGCTCCTCCCTGATTATCTGGTGCTTCTTGTCAGGCTGAGCAGGTCAACATTTAAAATCTGACACCTGAGGGTCCACTACTTGCACTGTCTCCTACAGCACATGTCCTAAAGCTGGGCCTCAGTTTTGAAGTGTATGAGGCATTCTCAGAGTTGGAGGGCCCAGCACCTCTGGGGAGTCTGAGGATTGGGCTTTTCCCCTTAGTTTCATGTTTATCAGTTCTTTCATGCTTTCCCAGATAAGTAGGAAAAGGTCTCAGTTTAGATCCTGCCATTGTGTGATCCCAAATGAGTCACTTCCTGACTGGGTTGTCTTGGCTTTCTCAACACATTTCTGACCTTCTTCTTACATCTACCAGGGTAGCTCCACATCTGTGTCTTTCTACAAAAAAAGAAAAAAATAATAATAGATTGTATTGCTAATTTCTCTAAGCCTTTTGGACTAGATCTTTTTTTGTGAACCAGAGCTGATCTTTGATACTCTTGTTTCTTACATGTGGATTTTATAATCTCTTTTGCAAACGCATGTAACCAAGTATAAAATGGGGGTGTTGATACATTTTTAATTAATAGAGTTTGAAGTAATGGCTGTATAAGTGCCATGTGAAGGATTATTCTTGTCGGTGGTTTTTCCATCGTGTGCTTAGAATGCACTGAGTCTTGCCAAGAAAACTCAGAGGATAAGCTCTGCTTTCGCAGCAAATATTGAGATGTGTTGACCTCAGATGGTTGGTTAAGCTTTGTCTTTCCCTCAAAGTCTGGCATCAAATCCATTTAGCTTTCTGAGGCTTACCCATTATAAACATTTGGCAGATTTCACTGGCTACTGTGGCAAAGATATAGAACATATAGAATTTGGTATAATGAGTTAGTGGCCCCACATTCAAGAAATGACTTATCTTCCAAGGAACAATCAAGTAAACAAAGTACCAGCAAAGCCCACCATGAATAGTTTTGGGGTCCTTTAAGACTTTATTTTGCATAAGAAGACCCAGGAAGCCAGGAGGCCCACTCTCTTGCCTCTAGTCTAAACTTGGCCTATGATTCTTTTTAACAGTCTCCTGGAAATCATGGCCTATGGGCACAATGAGACACCGTGCATAGCTGAAGGAAAAAGGCCAGGATCTTCAAGGCTAGCACATCTAAGCTCATTTTCCTTGAAGCAGAGACAAGCCCTTGCACAGGAACTAGGTGTCTTTGGTCCTTTCCTCATGCTATAAAAGGAAAGAGACCATGGTCAGAATCATGGAATTTCACTTTTCGAAAAGACCAAAGATGTCAAACTTTTACTGGCAGCAGGAATCCACTTTAAGCATCTCTTCTGAATAATTGTTGAGCCATTACTTGATTATCTCTAGTGATGGGAAACTCACCTCTGATGAGCTCTACTATTGAACAACTTTACAAAAAGTCACTATTTTTATGCTGAGCTATAAGTGACTTGAATTTCTACTGACTGATTCTAGTTACATCCTCTGATCCCACAGAGAGGTTATTTCAACAAATCTATCCCCTTTACCCAATGGCAACCCTTCCTCAATTTGGACTTGGTGAACATTCCCTCTTAAGTAAGGGAAAGAGCCTTCCACTTACTCCTACCATATGCTAGATTCTACTATTACCTCCTACCATCCTCACTATCATTGTATGGGGTTGGGATTGCCAATGTTCATTAGCCCACTGAAGCTCAGAGAGGTGGAATTCTGCAAGGCCACCCAAGGTGACATGTCAGGAATCCAAGACCAGCCCTGGGAAACCCAAATGATGGTACCTTCCATCATTTTCTGTTGCTTCCCAGCACAAGGGATCCTGGCAAGGCCTCTGGATGCTCCTTTTCCCATTACCCACCTAAACACAAAGAAAACAAGAGAAGACATGTAGCATTAAGTGTCAGTCTTGAATGCCTATCTTCATGCCAGAGACCCTAAGTGTGAGGTTACATCCAGAACCCGAAGTTCTAGAACTAGGCAGGAAATTCAGGCACAAAACACTGCTCTGAGGCCAGCCCACAGGGTTCCATTTCCGAGACGCACTGCTGCTCTACAAGGCAGCAATCATTCCGTGGCAATATATTCAAGAGACAGTTAAAAAATATCTCTTCCCCATTTACTGCTTTAGAAACAGAATCCACTGCCTAATTGAGAATCCTTTCTGCCTAATTACTCCATTCCCGATTTTTTTTTAAGCAGCAGAGTTGCTGTGGAATTATGTACTGTATAATTTCATCATTTAGCAATATGTAAATCAGGAGAAGAAAGGAAGAGGAAGGGAGCGACAGGAGACGCTGATCGTCGTCTGAATTTCTGTGTGCAGAAATGGGCAGCGGGGTACGTGCACACAGGAAAGGCCCACCCACTGAGCAGAGCTGGGTGTGAGTTCCAGTTGCCCCACAGAACAGCTCTGCACTGCTTGGCAAAACCACACTGGCTCCCTGAGCCTCAATTTCCCCTTCTGTCACATTTTGCACATGCGTTGCCAGCAGCACCCTCACAGCTCCTGGCACAGAGTGATGCCCTGACAACCTGGTGACCGAATGAACGAGAACCTGGTTTGCCCCCCTCACGGAGCTGTTAGCAGGGTGAAGTGAGGTGATGAACACGCACACTTTGAGTAAACTCCAAAATGCTGATTGTCTATAGAGAGCTCTAAGTGCCAATGGAGAAAACACAGTCTGATGCCCTTAATCAGAAAACACCTCTCCTTGCCTAGTGGGTTGATCAAACAGTCTGCTTCTTTAGAAGTAAAACAACAGTGTTCCAATGTGCTAGTGTCTGTCACAGATGAAGTCACTTTTGATCCCTTTGTCTGTCCCGTCATGCTCTGCAGAGGAGAAAATGGTGGACTCGAACTGATCTTTTCCAGTGAGTTTAGAGAAAATCCAGTTCTACACCCTTTATCCTCTGGAGGCTGTCTAGATCTGGGACTTGTGGGGTAGGTGTTCCTGGGAGCATCACTCTCCCAGGCACCCCTCTTTGAGGGGCCTAGCCTGTTTCCCACCTCCTTGCTCAGGTTGGGGCACCCTATGGCTAGAGGGAAGAGACTACCGGGCTGTCATGCTCACTCTGAGGACTCTGGCTTCAGTCTCCCCTCTACCACCTCCCCATGGCATCTTTGCTGCGGGATGTGCTCTGAGAGACCTAGGATAGTATTCTTCTCCATTCCCCAAGAGAAGGGGCTCTTATTCTACGTTGTTTACCAATTCCAATTTTCCCTACCAGGTCAGGGAAAATGCAGACCAGTGTCAACCCTTTCCAAGGCAGAAAATCCAGCTTTGATTGCCCCTGTGTCTTCATGATACATGGAGTAGTTAAAACACAATGATTTAAAGGTTTAGATTCGGGAGAACTGGGGAAGCCACCTCCCCCTCTGGGTTTCCATGTCTCCACTTCCTTGCAAAAAAAGAAAAGTGGCTAATATCTCAGTAGTCCTTCTCTATCTTCTACCATAACATTCTCTACCTCTGTGATCAGCATCCCTGGACCTATGTTTTGGCATAGTCGGACTAATCTTGCATTGGAAGAGGGAAGAATTAAATGTCAGCATAGAAGGCTCAGGCTGAAGACTGGATAATTTGTCTTACACTTTTTTTTTTCATACAGTACAGAGCTTTACCTTTCCAGTGGCTAAGATGTAATGAAGTCTAATGGGAAAGCAGAACTCTTGGGATCAAGAGACTGGGATCCTCTGCCACAGTCATGCTGTGTGACCCTGGGCAAATCACCTTACCCTTCCAAGCTTTGTGTTCTCTTACCTGTGAAATAAGATAGCAATACCCCACAGGTGGTTATGGGATCCAGAAAGAAAATACACTTTACAGTCTTCAACAACAACAACAAAAAGGGATGTTATCAACATTAATTTTCCACAGGTTTGAGAAAAGATTAGGTTAGCAACTACATCAAAAAGCAAGGCACTATAATAATGTTGGGGACTTCAATTTATATTTCATTTCAGAATCTCCAAGATCATCAGAGGTATATGGAATGGAATGTGTAACTGTATAGTTAGGAGAGATAGGAATTTCTTGGAAATCACAATAAAAATTATTATTTTTATTAGAAATCATCTAATCAAGTCTGTTAGAAATCTTCTTACTCCCTAACCTTCCTCTAGTTTCGAGGTAGTCAAACCACTCAATAAATATTGAGTACCTAGAACATGGAAAAAGCAAAACACTGATGAATCAGACAGGCAGAGTTCAGGCCCTCAGTCTGTTCGTGCTCTAGTAGGGGAAACAGTAAGAACTAAGCAAACGCATATAGAATTTTTATGTACTCTCCTTTTGCTATAACAAATCTAAAATAAGGTGATGGGCATGTTTTATAGCTTGAATGGTCAGGGAAGACCTTCCTTTAAGAGAAGGTGATACTTAAGTAGAAACTTGAATGATGAGAGAAGGTAGTCATGGAAAAATTTGCTCAAGGTCATACATCTCATCAGAAACTGACCCAGGCCTAGCATTCAGGACTCAGGACTTCCTCTCCACCCTCACTGACACATGCTGGTTTTCCTCCCTAATCCTGAGTCCACACATCTGCCTAGATTGCCAAGATCCACCTGCTTCTGGCTCACATTTTCATCTCTTCCATGTCTAAGATGCCTTACTTCTCCCAGGGGCTGAGGCTGAGCTGTCTGTCTGTAAGCTCTCATGGTCTATTGGTTCAACGTGCTCATACCTCAGGCCTCATTATTCTAGATCTCTCTGCTGCAAATCATGAGTCATCAACACAACTGAAGTCAACAATGATCATCTATGCTTGCTCACTGGAAAGGTATCCATGGGTGGTACTCGGAGTTTAGTAAGAAGAAATTCCTGCCCACAAGAAGGTCACAAAATGTCTACTTATTAAAAGGTAGGAGAGGGAGGAGGGGACAACATAAGTGCATAAACAACCACTTTTATCAATTTATCCTGCCTTTATAGAGCACTGGTTGTGTGCAAAGCATTATGTCAGACTCTAACATGTTCACAGAAATAGATCAAGCAGTATCTGCACTCTCAAGAAATTCTGGGTTTGGAGAAGAGAACCTTAAATACACATGGGATTATAATACAAAGTAACAGATACTTCAGGCAGAGAATCATAAAAGAAATGCAACCAATGGTAAGGGGTATTATTTCCTTGAGGGTGAACCATGGAAGGCCTCCCAGAGGAGGGGGTGTTTGAGCTGAGCCTTGATGGGAAGGAAAAAGAGCAATCTAAGTGGAAGGAAGGGTAATAAGTCACAGAGACAGGAAAGTAGGAGGGTTTTGGGGGGAACATGTGTGTTTGGAGAGAAGTAAGCCAACCCCCTGCCGAGCTGTTTCTTACCTGCTCTTCTCTGCCTCTGCTCACAGGCCTGAGTCCACGCAGGCCGGCTTCAGTCACAGGTATACAGGGGCACAGTTCTCATTCCTTTGAAGACAACATCCACAACTGCTCCCTCATTGTGACATGTGGAAGTGTTATGTCTGAGAATCACCTGTCTGGGGGTAGTGGTGGGTCGTCTTGTTATGCTTCCTTCAATCCTAAGAACTGGAATTTCTGGGCAGCCCAGGTGGCTCAGTGGTTTAGCGCTGCCTTCGGCCCAGGGTGTGATCCTGGAGACCGGGATCAAGTCCTGCATCAGGCTCCCCGCATGGAACCTGCTTCTCCCTCTGCCTGTGTCTCTCATGAATAAATAAATCAAATCTTTAAAAAAAAAAAAAAAAGAACTGGAATTTCTGCCATCCTATGACAAGTCTCAGAAGCTTTCTTTCTTTTTCTTTCATAGAAAGTACATGGGGTAGAGGGAGGGGCAAGGGGAGAGGGAGAGAGAGAGAATATCAAGCAGGCTCCATACTCCACACAGAGCCCAATGCAGGACTCAATCTCACCATCCTAAGATCGTGACCTGAGCACGGATATCAAGAGTCAGGGGCTCAAGTGACTGAGTTACCCAGGTGTCTCAGAACTCATTTTAAAAACTTATGTTGAGCACCTGGGTGGCTCAGTGGTTGCACATCTGCCTTTGGCTCAAGTGGTGATCCCCGGGTCCTGGGATCAAATCCTACATCAGGCTCCCCACAGGGAGCCTGCTTCTCCTTCTGCCTATGTTTCTGTCTCTCTCATGAATAAATAAATAAAATCTTAAAAAAAACCCACTTATGTCAGCTGTGACCCTTATAGCAGACAAATGGATGGCAGCCAGATATAGGGGAGCCCTGATCTCTCAGTTAAGATTCCATTCTGAAACCCTGCCTACCTGCTGTCATCTCTACCTGGAAACCCCCCAGCACCTTGGACTCAACAGCTTGTGCTGAATGCACTGCCTTCCTTCATCAAGTTTGTTCCTTTGCCCGTGTACTTCTTTCACTAATCATTCATCTAATGAGCCAATGGTATCAATTTGACACAAGGGTATCAATTCAAATTAATGCACTTATATCTCCATCTCTTTCAGGTTTCTCATGTCCTCCATAGAGTCATCAAATCCTGACAAATTGACTTCTCTAGTGTGTCTAAATCTTCCTCTCTTTACCAGAGCCATTACCAATCGCTTAGCTCATTATCTACAGGACTAGCTATTATGGCAACTTCATACTGGTCACCTTGCCCTCTCTTGCATATCCTAGCTGTCTTGTACATTGTCCATGCTGTTACTAGAATGATCTTTTGGGAAGACAGGACATTTATAAAAACTGTTCCAGGCCTCCCTCTGCATAAAGAACATAAAAGTTTTCATAGTCTGGCCTAGATGATATTCTTTACCATGCTTCCTTCCCGTATAGTCCTACATTCTATTTTCACCAGGTTCTTTTCCACCATTTCCTCTTTTTTTTTTCCCCCTAAAAAATCCTATCTATCCTTCAGGACCAATCCAGATGTTATCTCCTTTGTGATGCCCAGTTGAGCCTCTTATTGGAATTCATCATGTCTTTCTTTATACTCCCAAAGCTTCTAACTGCTCCTTCATAGGTGGCCCCCAGTGAAGCCCATGTCCTAATTCCTAGAACCTGTAACTATCTTACCTAACATGGCAAAAGGAACTCTGTAGATGCAATTAAGAATCTTGAAATTGGGGATCCCTGGGTGGCGCAGCGGTTTGGCGCCTGCCTTTGGCCCAGGGCGCGATCCTGGAGACCCGGGATCGAATCCCACGTCGGGCTCCCGGTGCATGGAGCCTGCTTCTCCCTCTGCCTGTGTCTCTGCCTCTCTCTCTCTCTCTGTGACTATCGTAAATAAATAAATAAAAAACCTTAAAAAAATAAAAATAAAAATAAAGAATCTTGAAATTGGGTCGGGGGTGGCTCATGGATGGTTTAGCCGGGCATCCGACTCTTGATTTCAGCTCAGGTCATGATCTTGGGATCCTGAGATCAAGCCCTGCATTGGGCTCCCCACTCAGCAGAGAGTCAGCTTGAGGATTTTGAGGATTTTCTCTCTCCTCTGCCCCTCCTCTGCTTGCTTGCACTCTCTCTCAAATAAATAAATCTAAAAAAAAAAAAAAAAAAAAAGAATCTTGGAGTGGGAACATTATGCTGGATTATCCAAATGGGCCCAATGTAATCACAAAGGTCCTTATAAAAGGGAGGCAGGAGGTGGGAGAGGATGAAAGACGCTATGCTGCTGGCTTCAAAGATGGAAGAGAGGGGCCAGCTGCCAAAGAATGCAGCAGCCTCTAGGAGCTGGAAAAAGTAAGGAAAGAGATTTTCCCCTAGAGCCTCTAGAATGAATGCAGCCCTGTGGACCCATCAGACCTCCAGAATTGTGTGATAGGAAGTTTGTGTAATTTTAAGCCACTAAATTTGTGGTGATTTGTTAGAGCTGCAATAGGAAATTAATATGCTCTATTTAGCATTTATTTATTTTTTGCCTGGTATTATCTTGTCCTTCATAATACCATAAATTCTTGAAAGCAAAAACCAATCAGATTACTTGTCTTATTCCTACCCCGGGAGCTTCACACAGGGCTTTGCCCATGTAGACCTCTGCTTTGCCTTTCAATTAAATGCCCTCTTTTGGGTATTTTAATTTAAGTCAATGGTCTTTTGGGTGAAGTCTCAGAGGTAGATTGAAACTGTTGTACACATGAGTCCAGGTGGGCTGGAACTGATATATGGCCATCATTTCAGGTGGTTAGGATTCTTTATCGGGTTAGTAACCCTGCCAAGGCCTAATGGGAGGAGGAAGGCAGCTGTGTGGCTTTTATTAAGCAGCCCATCTCTGTGATGCCTTGGGGCTTGTGCTGCTGTTTCACCTTTTGTCATTCAGACTCCACACTGTTGTTTTCACTGCACTTTCCAAAGAATTAAATATTAGTGGTACATATGAACAGGAGAAGACACATAAAGACCACGTTCTTGGTACAAAGGAGCAGGTGGTTTCAGTCAAGAGTTGTGCTCAATGTAACCCCAGTCTCAATGCTAGGTGTCTCCTGATACATTCATCTATTCATTCCTTTATGCATGCATGAATTCAACATGGATTGAGCAATAGCTATGTGCCCAGCAATGTAATAGGCACCAAGGATGCACAGAAGGCAAAAATCAAGCCCAGGCCATCTGGGAGCTCCCATCAGAGTGGGGGGTGGGGTGGCGATGGGGGAGAGGGGACAGACAAGGCAAGGATGTGTGACCTTTAAGAGCAATGCTGGACGTGTGTCTATGCAGTGGCTTCTTTATTCTTCTCCTCTACCTGTCCTGTGGCTTCTGTCATGAAGTTGAGGACAAGGCAACTGTGAATGTCATTTGGTCTGTGCTCAAGGCCCAGAGACCTGCATCTCCCTTTTTAAAGTGCTCCTCATAGGTCACATTCCCCAGGAATGGCTGGATCTCTGAGATTCTTGACTTCCTACTCATAAGTGTGACCTTCCAATGTTACTTGGCCCTAGAAGGAACAAGGAGATGCATACCTTTCAAAGGGAAATCAGTATCCCTCTTTGTTGGGACTTAGGCCCAAATTATTCAGCTTCCCTCTCCTCTACTCTCCCACCTCTGAATCCTGGCCACTCTACAACTAAATTATTGTATGACTTGGACAACCCACTCCTAATCTCTGGACCCTAGGTTCGTCTTCTGTAAAACGGGTATGATTGTCATTCCTTCCCTGCCTCTCTCCTATGGGTTTTGTGAAAAGCAAATGCAGTAATGAACAGTAAAGAATTCCAGAAGACTCCAAACTGTTTATGTCTGTTAGCTGTCCTTAATAGTAGTTGTTATAATATTTATGCTTATAATGATTGCTGCTATTTGTATTATTTTTATCACTATTATTATCGTGGGAGAGTTGTTAGCTGCTTCTAAGAATCAGGCAGCTGTCATGGCCAAGTGACTCAATCACCATATGATCGAAAATTGGCTAAATGAGAACTCATTTGAAGCCCCTCATACAGAGCTATGGCCTTGCTTAGAGCTGCATTTCCCACTGCTTTCTCCCTCTCAGGATCACTCTAAGCCAGATTTCTGCCTATTATGGAAGTGTTCATTGGGGAGGAGATGACCCAGGCCTGAACCTCCCCTGGCCATGGTCCTCTCTCCCCCACCCAGATGGAGCATCTGCCTCAGGCTCACAGATGACCAGATTCTTCCAAGAGTATGCCCTTGGTCCCCTGGCATTCAGTCTTAACTGTACTGCAAGCCTTGCTGACATTATCACCTGCCACATAGCTTTAGTTTGGCCTTTGTCATTTATTGCAGGGCTGGATCAGACCTATTTACTTTCTCAACACCTCAGGGAGCAGAGGGGGCCAAGATGGGGCTTCATGAAGTTATGTTCCTCTTCCCTTCACTGACACCTCCAGTTGCTGCTGGTTCCTCAAGATACCTTTGCTCCTAGTTTATTACAAGTCCCCGACTGGCCTCTTTAATGACTTCCATTCTCCCTCGTTGATGAACGACAATCAAGGAAGTTGCAATGCTATTTGTAATCTTGCAGCTTAGCAACAGCGGTTCTCTGTTACTCACCACTGGAACTGAGTCCGCAAACGGCGACTGATGAGAGTGTGGGTGCTCTCAGGTTAAGTGATAACTCTTGGTTACAGGGGTCCCTGGCTGGGGGTCCAAACACTGAGACCAAGCTGGGTCTTGGCCCTCCCACTGATTGGACTGTGTGGCAACTCCTTTATCTCTGTGTCTTCTATAAAAAAGCATATACAAACATTCTTCACAGTTACCACAGGATTATATGTGTAAACGTGACTAAATAATTAGGAAATGCCATGGAACAATCAGGTAATATTAAAAATCTTTCTGTAAGATTTTAGGGCTGAAAGTAAGATAGATGCACTTACTCATCATGGAGCCCTCCCCTTCTACATCCCTACCCAGCACAGAGCAGGGAGTGGGCAGCAGTGAGGCTCCTTGTGAAGACCAAATAAGACCACGGATGTGGAATATGTGCTTGGGGTTCCAACAGCTTGGTGCTAATCACACCTTGTCAGTTGTTCTGGCCTCTTGTCCAAGTGCTTCCTTTTCTGAGATTCCATTTCATCACGTGAAAAAGGATCTGCTCCTAAAACAAAGCAAATACTGGTCAGAAAACCATTGGACTAGGAGGCTATTTCTAAAGTCTTTTCCAGCTGGATGATAGAATGACTTAAATATTTTTAAGAAATTGGTCTATTCGTTGAAAATTCCACCCTGAAGTCATGTCACCTTCCAGTTAGTCAATAATCCGAGCAAATATGCTGAGGGAACTCTACTGGTCATCTTATGATTTTAGAAGCTCAGTCCCCAGCTTCACACCTTATCCATCCCACAAAGGGCAGTGCATGGGTCAGCAGACCTGGCCAGGAGTTCCTAGTAGGACCCTGGGCAAGAGGAGGACTTCTCTTCCTTATCAGAATAAAGGGCATGCACTCAATGTTCTCTGAGACAGTTTTCAGTTTAAAAGCCTATGAATCTAACTTCTCTGAGTCTCACTTCTAACAAGTCCTGGGCACAGGGAATCGGGCTGGCCTCGTGTGTGTACTGAGAGGCGCCTTGTTAGAGCAGATGGAGTGTGTCTATCATGGCGGCGGCGTAACCAGTCTGGTCACTTCAGATGTCTCTCCAATTAACACTCATGGCGGCGGCCAACTGCTCAGGCAACAGAACATGCTGGTGGAGAAGATGGCGGGAACTTCTGGGCGGGCTGCCACACCTATTATCCAAGCCTCAGAGTGGGAGGGGCCAGCCAGACTTTGCAGTGTGGGGGCGCTGGGGGGAGGGGTGGTAAAAATGGGAGGTGAAATGTGTGCAGGGAGATTTCTTTAGCTGTAGAGTCCTAGAAAGTTAGAAATGGAAAATGTTCATCTACTCATGGCCCTTACTATATACTTTGGTTTCACTTCCCTTTCTTCATTCCCATTGTGCCTGATGCAGTTTCTCCCACCATGACATGACCTCTTTCTCTCCCTTCTGGAGCCATCTCCCTGCCTTCCCTTTCTTTCCCACTCCACACCATCCCCCATAAGACAGCCAGAGGGAGATTTCTAAAATACAAATGTGATTCCGTTATCACCCTGCACTTAGGCGGTCCGCTATTGCCTTCAGGGCAAAGAACCCAAACAAAACTAAACCCCACAGCCTGATGCATGCAGGCTCCTGGAGATGTGACCTACCTAGTCTCTTACTTCCTCTTCCCTTCTCACCGCAGTGTCTCATCATAGAGGAATTACTTGAAATTCTTGAACTTACCAAACTCCTGTCCATATTCCTCCTTCTGCTTCCCTTCGCTTCTCTGTCTTGTGCACCACCTTTAGAATTCAACTTAGCTGTCACCTTTTCTGGGACACATTGAAGAGCTACCCTCTCTGAATCCCCATGATAGCCAGGTAACTGCAAGTAAAGCATTGCCATGCTGCCAGGTGATTGTCCTTCCATGTCACTCTCCTTTATTACACTACGAGCATTCAGAGGGATGATATGTGCCCAACACATTTCTTGTACTGAGGCAAAATTGACTTTGACATCCGATACTCTAGTGATCTCCAGAGTTAATGTGTCTGATGTGGCTTTTGTGCCATTCCTTGAGCTGTGACCTTGGTTAAGGAGAACCAATTCATTAGAGAGTAGGTTCTTGGTAAATGTCAGTTGAGTGAGTAAAGAACTCTCCCCCACCCCTGCCTTCACAGTGAGGAAACAGGCCTGGAAAGAGGAAGTGACCTACCAGGGCTCACATGGAGGGAAGGTCAGTTGCTGGCTCTAGGAAATGTATCTCTTGACTCCCAATCCAGTGCTCATTCCACTATCCTACACTCACACATGGTTTCAACTAATCCTCTCGTGTGAGAGAGCAGCAGAGTGCTCTCACCTGGTGGTATGTGTGCACAGACAGGAAATCGTCTGGATTTGCCGTATCTTCGAGCTCGTATGGAATGCCTTAACCTTGTGGGCTGAATATTGAGAGACAACTGTGCCATAGCACAGTCAGGTTGAGAAATGGTAGAGCAAAACCATTTAAAATATGTCAGGAAGCCTAGAGACTTGGCAACACTTGGAGGTATTTTTGAACCAAATGAAATCACAATTGTGATCCATACGTACTGATTCGGGCGTGGACGTTATCTGTGTGTCTCACTGGCCTGGCATCGGCCTAGAGCCGTCCAAAGCCTTCATCACCCAAGCACGTCAAAAATCCCTGCCTGTGTTGTTCTTGGGAGGGAAGGTTTGGCTTTGAGCAGTTTTTCCTGAAAATTCAAAATAACTCCTCCGAGTGGGCCCAGCTTCCAGGGGCAGCCTGGGAGCTTGGCATGCTTCCCTCAGCCTGTGTGTTAGTGTGCGGGTTTCTGGAGCCCAGAGGAGCATCTGAAGGTCACGCAGTGGGGTTTCCAAACCTCTGAGCCTGATTTACAGCTCAGGGCCTCAGACCTCCTCCCTTCCAGCCCACATCACCCCCCAGTTTCCTCTTCTGCGAGCCAGCCACTCTTCAGAGCTGGAAAATGAGATCTAACCACTGGCTTTTTCTGGGCTTATGTATGGATTCTTCCCTGAGAGGATGACAGAAAGGAACAGAAGTGGTTCCTGAAAATGTGGGCAGGAGAGCATCGTGGTGAGTCAGAGCCCAACAGGACTGAGATGGTAGGAGACCATCTAGCTCAGCGCTCTCATCTTGTCTTTCTTTTCTTTTCTGTTCTGTATCCTCCTCCTTTCCCTTTATATTCCCTTTCTTGGGATTGCTACCTAAAATCCAAATGAAACTCAACATGTTCAACTTAAAAAGGGAAGTGTTCTCAGCAATTCTGGGTTGGGGCTTCTGGTCTCCCTTTTGGAGCCTCGCTCTTCTCTGACACCCTGGGCCCCTCCTTGGGTCACTGGGCTTCACAGACCTCTGCTGTGGTCCTCCAGCCTCATTTCATATGGGATGGGGTTGTGGGGGGTCACTAAGGCCCAAGGAGGTGAGGGGATTTATCAAAAGCCAAACATGGATTTAGGATGGAATTGGGCTCTGTAGGCCTCCCCTGGCTCGCTAGCTTTCTTCTAGTAACTTATACCAGATTTCATGTAGGCCCTATAGAGGCTCAGCCTGGCCCTAGATTCTGCAGTGTGTGAATCTTGTTTTTATTTAAAATGAAACAAAAACAAAAAAAGTCAGTCACAGTGTAAGAGGCCCTGGGCCAGTGGTGCTGGGAAAAAAGTACCATGTCAGTCTTGGCCCTGGTGCTATGATCCTCTGCCTATACTTAGAACCTGAGTCCAATCCCACTCCTCCTCTCCCCCAGGCCCTGCCTTTGTAAATTCTTGGAATGGGATCCTATCTTCTTATTAATACCCTTGTCTTTCTTATGTTCCCCACCCTAACAGGACCCAGCCTGCCCCTGGGCCTAGCCCTGGTGTGGGAATGTGTATTTGCTCCTAGGTCCCCCAACCCCCATCACTACCTGAGTCTCTGTTCACTGCTCAGCCCCAACCATGCTGTCATGCTCTGCTTGCCCCCCACGACCCTCCCAGAACCTTCCTGAGTTTATGTGGCCTGGCAAGCTTTGCTCTGTGCCTTCTCTCTCCTTACAAGTTGCTTATGCCCCCAAGCCTGGACTTTCTATTGCCTCTGGGGCAGGGGAAGTGGAAGTGGAAGGTGTTGACTGTACTTGAAACTTCCAGGCTCCCCTAGTCTGGCTAGGACACCCTTAAATCATACTCTTACCACCTAGTCCTTCTACTGTGAACTCCTGGGTTTGTGCCTGAGGAATTTGACAGGACTCTGCCCATCAGTGGCCTCTCCTGACTGATCTCAGAAAGCTCAGGAGGAGAGACTGTGAGCTTATTTCCAGAGACTGCAGGGAAGGAAGTGTCTCCTGCTGTTCTCTAACCAAGCCTGACCATGCTCCAGGCACCACCAAATCCTGTTCTTCTCTCTCAGTGCCAGAATAGACACACATTCTCTCTGAATAATGTCTGATTCAGTTTAGTGTCCGGTACCCTCCAAGACACTTTGGATTCTGAGGCCTGAAATTCTGTGACTGCCCTCTTTTCTGCCTGTAGCCTCTACTCTGATGAGGGAAAGATCCTGCCAGTCCCCAGCCTCAGGTATCCCTCCCTCCCTCCTTCCTTCCTTCCTTCCTTCCTTCCTTCCTTCCTTCCTTCCTTCTTTATTTCCTTCCTTTTAAACAATCTCCATGCCCAACATAGGGCTCGACCTCATGACCCTGAGATCAAGAGTCACATGCTTTACTGACTGAACCAGCCAGGTGCCTCCTCCAGATAACCCTTTGAAGCCGCATAGAGAGGCCCAGCCAGGACCTCTGCCTTCCCTTTCAAAATGCAGGTGTCACAATCCAATCCCTAGCAGCCCACTGCCAGGGGCCAGGGCAGCCAACCTACTTCCTCTCTGCAGGCTCCAAGGCTAAGGACAGAAGAGCCCACCTGGTAACTTCTGTTGTCCTCCTCCATAGCAGCCATGAGCCTGGGCCTGAGTGCTTTACTGCAAGTCTGCACCAGAACCAGGATTGCCCATGGGCCTAAGGTTCTTGACTCCCCCAAACCACACACAGCCTGAGGCTGTGGTCAGAGAGGCAGAAGAAGCCTGTGAACTGTGAAGTGCCCTGAGGGCCACATACCTCCCTGTGGCCCACAGTAGGAGCTAGAGGCCCCAGGGGCTGCCCAAAAGCATAACTGTAAGAAGTGGAGGTTCCTGGGGAGAGCAGAGGCAGAGCTGCCTCTTAGGCCTTAGGCCTACCCATGCCCTTGACCAGCAGGCGAACGTTTTCCATCTGGGATCTCACCTTCCTCCAGATCCATGGATTCAGTGAAATTCCTGGCTTAAGGGTACTCTTGAGCCAAGTATCCCCTAATCTTGAACTGGAATCTCTATCATCAAGGTAGATAGAACAAACTCTGAGACAAAGATTGCAGGGCCTCCCCAAATCCTGAGAGAAGAGAATACTTGCCCAACCTCCAGGTTGACAGCTTACTCAACTCAGTCTCGTCAAAGGCCAAGAGACCCCTTCTGAAACCTATTGTAGATATCCCCAGGTGCCTACAGTGCACTCAGATTCTCTCAGGTGAGGCCATGGCCAGCTGGGAAACTCTACAGGCCATGTTCACTCTGCCTGGATGAGATTCAGGTGGGCATGCCAGCTGGAGAGGGTCTGCTCCCATAGAGAGACCCCTGGAGATTTGTCACGAGTGTAACAGTCTCATGTGAGGGCCCCCCAGAGTGGAAAGCCAGAAACAGACATGAGAAGGTGAAACCTCTCGACATCTTCCTTAAGGCTGGCAGTACTACTATTACTGGGTCAGAGAAGCCCTTCCTTGGAAGACTCTAGAACCTTCTTGGAGAGTGAATGTTCATCAGGAGTGGGGATAGATTATGGTGTATACCTCTGGTTCCACCTCACTGGGAGTTCATATGCTGGCACCGTTCAAGTTGGTTTCCTGGCCCCACATCCAGTCACCGTGATGGTCAGGAGCTCAGACAGAGATCTGGGCCTTGAATTGTGTGCAGGCTTGCATAACTCCCTTCAACCTTCTCAACCTCCACCTTCACCTTAAAAATAGGGGGATAGTAGTGCCTGCCTCACAGGGCTGTTGGGATTCTGGTAAATGCAGTAAGATTTCCCAGAAATAGTAGGCCCTCGGTGCCTATTTTCTGAATTTGCCTCTGAAAGGTTCAACCTGGGGAGAAAGCATAGGTTGCAGAGAGTCAGCATGACTGTCCTCCAAGGGTTCTGCAGGGAGGACCTGGAGGGCAGCACATGGGCCCCTCTGGGTTTGCTTTTAAAGATTACATCTACGTGATGCATTCTATTCTATAGCATTGTGCTGGATTTTAACAATGGGGACAGGAGGCCGGAGGCCAAAATTCCTCCCCTAGGTGCTGAGTTAGCTGCTTTGTGACTCAAAGTCCCAAGCCAGGGCAAAAAAACATTTCTCCTTCTCTTTCCAGACCAATGTGTGATAACAAAAATCTTTCAAAATATACAACACCTTATAGCTCCCCAAACTTTTTAACACCCAGTATCTCCTCCGATGGTCACAACCACCTGGTGAGGCTGGCAGGGCAGGATTTTGTCCTCCTCTGATTGAGGAGCAGCATCTGGTCCAGACAAGTGACTCATTCAGCCACTGGGCAGCACAGGCAGGCACAGAGCACACATCTCCTTCCTTCCACCCACTGATCTTTGTCTCTCTGCTCTAATTTCAGCCATGAACATTTATTTTGAGCTTCTGCTTAAGTTGTGTCATTTCCAGTACAGTAGCCATCCACACTCACCCTCAGTGCCGGGCCAATTGGAAGTCCCGTGGGCATGTCCTGGGCAATTCCTGTTAGATCGACCTGGAAGGACTGTCCCTCCACTCTCTGCACAAGATGGGGGTAGTTTGGGGCTCTGGTGTACTCTAGATACAGGTTTGTGACCGAACTGGTGGGGATCGATTTAGCAAATTGTTCTGGAAGACACTGTTGAATGTGTAAAAGGGCTGTGTGCTCCCCTGTTACCACGTGTTTATTTATTCCATTTGGCCTCATTGTTTTAAGCTACAGGAAGGAGAATGGAAGAAAGGGCTCTTGATAGAGGTGTTGGTCCTTTGTTTGCGCGACTCAGAAACCACAAGTCGCAAAGAATGTAAACTGATTTGTAAAATATATTTAATGTTCGGATTTTTGTTAAAGTAATACAGCCACATGGTTAAAACAGGTGCAGACACAGGGCCTTTGTGCTGTGGGTGGTTTTCCATTTTCAACAGGGAGGGTGCAGTTTTTGCAGGTAGGAACATTGAGAAAAGGCTCAGAGACTCCTCCCTGAAATCAAATACTCCAGAAGGCACATAATGAAGGCAGCAGTCTCCTGATTCATGCTCATCCCACCGTGAGTCATTTCACTCGGAGGCAATGACTTCTAACCATCCTTGCTCTAGTTTTTATTGTGATTACGTCCACGACTCTAAGTAATACACTTATTAATATTATTATTTCTTATTTTGTTTACTTTATTCAACAGTCAATATATATTGAACACCTTCTGTTTGCCAAGCTCTGTTCTGGGCAACCAGGGAGCTTATATTGTGAATTAATATTTTACTAAAATAGATGAAGACGTAGCTCCCTTGGAATAACTCCTCCACTGAGTATAGTGATGTCACCAAATTCATTTTGAAAGATGATCTTTGAAAGAATCAGGCAATTTATTGTGTAGGGCAAAGGTGATAGGGTGAAGGAGTGGTTTAGGATTGGGGCATAGTTATCTCTTGAAGACCAGGGAATTGGATTTAAAAAAAAAAAAAAGAGAGAGAGAGAAATTGAAGGTAAGTCTTTGAAATGTCACCAGAGAACACTGAAACATTCTGGAGTGTTCTGGATACTGACACACTCTGGAGTGAATAATTCCACAGCTGAGACACCAGCTTGTACTTCACCAACTGTGGCTGGTGTGGTGATACAGACGAGCCTTCTGTATAAGGACCCCAGAGGCCTGATGAGGAAGCTGCTTACCTGAAAACTTTATCCTGAGGAGGCTCCTGAACCCTGGCCGTGTGTCTTAGTTGGTTCAGTCTGCTGTATCAAACAGACCATTGGCTAAGTGGTTTGAATGACATATATCTATTTCTCACAGCTCTGGAGACTGGGAAGTCCTAGATCAAGGCATTGGCAGTCCCTTTGTCTGATGAGGGCTTACTTTCTGGTTCGCAGAGAACTATGTCCCCATAGGGCAGAAGACGTGAGGGATCTTTTTTGTGTTTTTGTTTGTTTGTTTGTTTGTTTTCCATAAAGGCACTAATCCTACTCATGAGGGCTTCACTCTCATGACCTAATCACCTCCCAAAGACCCACCTCCAAATACCATCACTATTTGCATAAGGTTCCAACATATGGCACAGCCATTCAGCGGACAGCACAATGCCTGGGAGGAGAGAACCCAGGATATAGTCAGGGGTCCTCAGTCTGGACCCAACTCTAGTAGTGAATAATTTTGTGTCTCTTTGCCTGTCTGGTCCTCAGTTTTCTTTTCTGTAAATTGGTGATGAGTCCAGCTTTTCTGTGTCGGTATGAGAGTGAAGTCATGTTGATGTACCAACTGTAAAGTGCTATCAAGTGAATTTTTATGATCACGGATTATGTAAAGGATGCCTGAGAGTCTATAACTACAATTCCATGATGCATTATTAATTCTCCTTTCTAAAAATCAATGGCTCCTGCCACTAATTTATCACTATAATGATGCTTATTCATATGCTAGATAGTGAGAGAAATCACAATCACACTTTCTGGTAGAATGATGCCTTTAGTTAAGTACATCTCCAGATGCTTAGAGCTGACTTTTCCGGCTCTCAGAGATTGATGGCTTGTGCTGTGTTACAGTCACTGTAGGAAAAGTTCATTGGCTTGTTTAGCTTTTCGGGTGGACTCTCAACTCAAAGCACAGTCATGAAATGATTCCACTGTGCTATGTTAGAAGCTCAATTCAAGTAAGCTGAAATTTATTGAAAGCTTCCTCTCACTAGGAATTGTTGATGGACTGTGGGAGTGTTCCCAGATGAATGTCACCTTCACCCTGCCAAGTAGGGGCTCACCTTGGTGAAAGGAGAAGACACACATGCACAAGATGATCAGCGCTCAATTCTAAAATAGCAATATAATTTCATGCAGTGGGAAACTCAAGCAAAAAAAAAAATACTATTTCTGGATTGGGGGTATCTGGGACATACATGTGGAGAAGGTACAGTTTAAACAGCCTTGAAAACTTGCTAGAACACTGGCAGAGTGAAAGGGGAAGGGACTAGCCTGCACAAAGGCCCAGGGGAGGGAGTGACTGGGGAAAAGCAGAATCTGAGGTGTGATGGAAGAAGTGGTTGGAGCCAGTCCAGGGTGGAGGACCCTTGATGCCTAGCCAAGGTTTGGTTTCATTCTGCAGACAACAGTGCCTCGGGAAGTGTCAGAGTAGATCAGACCAGACCAGTGGCATTTGTGCGAGTAATGAACCAGCCATAAGCAAGTGTGCACACTATGCTTTCTTCCCCTGCCCCACAGTGGGGCAGGCAAAGCTGAGCAAAGGCTCCTGGAATAGATCTGTCTGACTGGCCCCTCCCAGGAACTGCTCCTGACCTTCTTCTGTAAATTCCCAATTACCTGTTCATTTCCCCAATTACCCAATCAGTGAAATCAAATCAATCGCTGTTAATTCTAACCTTAATAAACATACCTCAGTTTACATATATGATGCTCTTAAACCATAAATAACTGTATGTGAACTTTGCAAGGGTAGTTTAGGTGGAGGAAAAAATAACATTCAATTAACAAGCTTGTCAGAAGCTGAGTCATTACAAATGACAGGAAAGCACATTTGTGATATCAAAAAAAAAAACCTCATTAGAATCTCTCTTTTCTAGAAAGTGATTCCATATTAATAAGAGGATAAAAGCCCATGTATCAAATCCCAGAACAAAGTTGAAGGGACCTTTGTGGGTTAATAATATCCACAATCAAGGGAAGCACTGTAGCGTGGTGGGTAAGTGCAATGTGTCGAATGGCAACCTGCCTGCTTCATATCCTGATTCTGCTCCTGCTAGCTCAGGGACATTGGGCAGGTACTTAATCGTACTGAGCTTTAGCTCCTAGGACATGAAGATGAAAACAGTTGTTATAAGGGCTAAATGAGCCAATGTAATTAAAGCTCCAAGAACAGATCCTTCTATATCTTCGTAAATGCTGTATAAACAATAGCTGCTATTACTATTATTATTATTATTATTACTATTACTTCTTCTCTCTGTTCCTGCGAGGAAGGAAGGAAGTCATACTGAGGGACTTACTATGCGACAGACACTTTCACATTTATTACTTCATTGAATTTAATATCAAAAGCTCCTTTTGTAGGTTGGTGTTACTAGCCACGTTGTATGGATGAGAAGTTAGGTGGCCTTGCTGGGAGCCAGGGAGTGGCCCACTGAGACTAGAACCCAGGATGATCTGACCCCAGGTTCCCATCCATCAGAATGAACTCTCTTATTTTGAGAACCTTCTAGGCAAGGTTGGTTGATCCAGTTTTCTCAGACGAGCTTGGCTGTTCTTTGTTAAGGAGTGTCAACGGCGGGAAGAAGTCGGCTTTCCTTCCCTGTCTTACGTGTTCTAACATACGTGGTGCAAGTTGCTCTCACAGACTGGAGGTGCTGACCAGCCTCATGCTCCATAGTTCTGGTGTCGACACAGGCAGAGAGCAGCCAGCCCAAGAAGGCAGGTGACAGCCTCTTGACGCACTTCATGACACTCAAGGAAAATGGAGCAGAAACTGAGGTAGAAGAAAATCTACCTGGTGGGTTTAGTCAGTGCATGATTATAATCTCCGATGTGTGGAGAGCTTGAGAGTACAAGGTCTTTTCCTATATGCACACAACAACCTGAGAATGCTCAAGCAAGGATCATCCCCTCGTTTGAACGCTTGATGAAACTGAGGCCCAAGGAAACCAAGAGGTCAGAAGGGTGACTTTTGAACCCCAACCTTTTCTCCCCCAAGTTTGCTGCCTCTCGGGGTAAGGAAAAAACTATCTATACTGAAGACAAGATATATAATTTTGAAACTGAGACAAAATGACAGGCTTTGTTTAGAGAGGTGGAGGAAGGTGCTGTGGTCCTGACCCAGGGCTGTTCGCCTTGCATGAATATTCTTGCTCCTGCAGAAAGGCTCAAGCTACACACTTTGGGGTGTTAGAAAAAACAGATGCCTTGTGTCAATGCTCAGCCACTAGGCAGGCTCCCCTTTTACCTCCAAAGGTATCTCTGGGGGGTCAGAGTGTGGGCCAGGGTTCAAAAATCACTCGCCCGTGATAATGGAATCCCCTTCTCCCCCGTGCTTCTTTGACTCAAGTGGAAGGTAATTCTAGAAACTTCTGACCCTGTGTCCTTGTCAGTAGTAATTTTAAAAGCTTCAATCTTGGCGGATCTGCGAGGGGTGCTTCTGCCACAGCAGGCCTCCTGAAGGAAGCAGCTGGTAGAGCTCTCATCCTGCCTTTGTCTTTCTCCTTCAAGGAAAAACTCCTTGAGAGCTAAGCCCGTCTGCATCGGTCTGGCCTCACCCCTCTCCAGGCTTGGCTCTGGATGACTGGTGAGAAACCATGTTCTCTCTGTCAACTGTCATGACCAACTACCCATGTGGTACTCTTCACCTTGAGAAATTCCTTCACATGAGTCTGGCACTTGGCTGATTTTCCTCATTATTTCAGTTTGGAAACACTTAGGGGTGTAATCTTACTGTCAGTCAAACAAACGTTTCTACCGTCGGGATAATTTTTTCTAGCCTCGTGTGTGTTTTTGTTTTTTCCTCAAGTCCATCATATCCTTGGTAAAGGCACAGGGTGCAATGAGGCCAGGAGCAATTCAGCTGTGACTGCTTGGAGCGAGAAGATGGGAAAGAGTTAAGGTGGGGTAAGCTCAGACTACAGACACTGGTTGGAAGAGCACAGTGGAAGGAGAAAGTGTCAAGATCTTTGAAGTCGAAAGGCTATCTTTCAGGATCCAAGAGCAATGGTTACATGTGTGCCAACAGTTGAATGGTAGCAGGGTATGGCTCCGCTGTCCAAGATCCAGCAAAGAGGGCAGAAACAGGGTGCTAGGCTTCCTGGAGGATGCTGGAACCCCTCTTCTGGGGTCATTGTCTGAAGCTCAGGCTGAGACTTTGTGCAGGAAAAATGGGTGTGTCCCAGGGAGTTCTCAAGGGAGGCTCACCAACTCCAGTCCACACTCAGGGCAGGCGTCGCCCTAATCCACATCTTAGCCCCAATCTTCTTTCTGCCTGGTATTTGCCATCGATGGCTTGTCAACCCCTCAGACACCAGAGGTCCACATGAAGTTCTTTTACTTTGTTCATTCCCACACCACTCCCTGCTCTGCTGTGTGTGCAATCTCTGCTCACAGCTGCCCCCGCCCCCCTACTCTCCCAGGTGGGAACTTGAGGGTTATTGATGAATTCTCCTTCTCTTTGTCCACACATGTGACTCCATTCACTCATCCTACTGCCGTCTTTGATCTTTTCTTTCCTACTAGGGCTGCCCTGGTCAGACTGCCTTCATTTTTTTCATGATCACTTTAGCAGCCTCCTAATTAGTTCTTTCTCTCCAGTTTCTCTTTCTACCGGGCAGTCCTTCCTAGAGCTTGTTGAGCCACTTTTGTAAGTTCTAGCTCTAGTCATGCTATTTCTCTTCCTCAAAAACCACTGATGGTTCCCACTGCTATTCCTTAGCTTGTCGTTTGTCACGAATACTGCTCTGCTCCTTGTGACCACGTCAGTGTCTCCTGTCTGTACTTTTCTTCTTCCTTGGTTCTGGTTATGCTGTTCCATGCTTCCAGAATTCTCTCCTACATTTCTCTTTGTCAGAATCCTTTTCAAGGTCCTGGTCAAATTCTACTTCCTTTGTATGTGTGTATCCTCTAAACAACTTTAAAAATGCCCTCTGCACCCCTGGGCATTAGGCACTGTTGTAGGTGTTGGTCATAGGAGATACACATGAACAACACACACACTGTTGCTTTTAGTCTTGCAAGAGTAGACTTTACACAAATAAACACACACATAAATATAAATAATGAGTTTCTCTATGTGTTTTGAAGAGAAAGAACATGGTGCCCTAAGGCAGAATGATGCAAAAGAGAGGGAGTGTTACTCCAAATCTCTGGAGTCAGAGAAGGCTTCTCTGGAAGTGATGGTACAAAGATAAATACGTAGCAATGGAAAAATGGATGTCAGGGGCCCTGCAGCAGGAAGGAAAGAGCTTTGCCAACCCCTAAGGCCAGAATTGACTGCTCTGTCTCTTCTGTGCTCACAGAGCCCTTGGCACCTTGGTGACTGCATGTATTGACACCTGCTCTGTATTAGGGAGAACTACGCAATTTTGTGTCTTCCACTAGACTGAGGATTCTGTTGGGTAAGGACTATGTGTTACTCATTGAATTCAACAATTCATTAATCCAACCAGTATCTCTGTGCACCTACTATGTAGGCACATCTAGTGTGTAGGTATCAGAGGCAGAGGTCAGTACAGATAGACAGTGATGAGCAAGATATCCCATGCTTCCTACAGAGATCCAGTCTCTGCCTCTCCAAGATTTGACATTGTACCAGTCACACAGTAGGGGCTTGGGGAAAATGTGGAATCAAGTGCCCAGGAATATATGTTTGTGTGATAATAAGATGAGCTTGGTTTCCAATTGAAACACTCTCTGCAAATGCCCCCTGAACAGTCTCTACTTTTCTAGGAGAGAAGTGGAGGCCAAGGCTCCTCTAACCGAACATCCTGCAGAGCCTAGAGGACACACCCAATCCTCCATTCCAGTCCCCTGGATGCTTGGGCACAAACCATCCTCCTTTGAGAGCAGACTCTGCCAATTTTGAGTCGTTTGACCGTGTTCTAGTCTGAGCTAATTTTGTAAGTCAAATTGCTTAAGAGTGAATATGAAATCTTTGACTGAAGCCCAAATATATAAATACCCATCACATTTCCTTCCTCCCCAATTTTGCAATCATCCAAAAAAGCTGTTCATGTTGTCCAGCGTAATTAGTTATTTATACACCCTCATGTGGTCCATTGTTCAGAATTAAATTGTCTGGTATACAGAATTTCTCTTGCAAGGCTTGTTTTGCCATTTTACCGCTTTTTGGAAGCTGTTTGTAAATATGTCCTTGTGGAACCCTTCGGGATACTTCTGAGCAGATCCAGGATTGATGGGGGGAGCAGGGGTGGAACAGTCTAGTTCATGTAAGCAAATGTGCCCTCTGAGGTCTTGCACTGTCCTCTGACTTCAAACACAAAAATTATCAAGAATTATTCATCCTTTCCTTGAAGACCCAGGGGAATTAGAATGAACACAAAAATAGCCACAGAGAGGTAGAAGTGGAAAGCATCTTGGGAGATCTAGTCGTAGGTTCTAGTGACTCCATTTTGCCCAAGAGGAAGCTAGTTCCCAGAAAGAAGAAGTGAAAAAGACAGGCCCACAGCCTCTTGTGGGTTAGTGGCAGAGCCATGCCCAAACCCTCATCAGCTGACTCCCATGCTCTTTCCACTAAACCATTAAGTATACTAGTGCAGAGTGCTTTGTTTCTGGGCATTTCTGGGCTTGTTACCCTTCGCACCTGAACTAGATGGCTCCAGATTGCTTGCTTTGGGTCTTTGGGTCCATATTTTATAGCTGTTTTGTCTCCTCCCAAATGGTTTGGCAGCCAGTTATTACTGAAGAGCGTTACCCATCGTGAAGCAATTCTGCTTTCTCTTCTGTCATGCTATGGTCAGAGACTCCAGACGCTCTATCAATTTTATGTAAAATGAGACTTTTTTCCTGAGTGAGGGTCTGAAGGTCTCTGCTTCATGGGAGACATCCATAAGGTTTATGACCGAGGATATGGTCTATCTTGAGGAATGTTCCATGTGCCCTTGAAAAGAATGTGAATTCTGCTCTTGTTGGGCAGAACATTGTAAAATGTCAGTTAGATCCAGTGGTTGATGGTATTGTTCTATTCTTTATCCTTGATGTGTTTCTATCCATGAGTTTTAGTTTGTGAAATTTGTAACAAGGGCTTTGATTATTCAGAAGTATTTTTTTTAAGATTTTATTTACTTATTCATGAGAGATACAGAGAGGGAGAGAGAGGCAGAGACACAGGCAGAGGGAGAAGCAGGCTCCATGCTGGGAGCCCTACGCGTACTCCATCCTGGGACTCCTGGATCACGCCCTGGGCTGAAGGCGGCGCTAAACTGCTGAGCCACCTGGGGGACACCTTATTCAGAAGTCTTTTAGGTTTTCTTTCTGTATGAGAGTATACGATCCTAATTCTTATCTTACAATGGGACTTGCTGTCCTGCCAGGTTAGGAGTCAAGAGTTGGGCATTTCTGAGATGGTTGGCCAGGGAGTATGATGCGAAGAACCCCGAAATCTTCTAACACACATATATGGACTGTCAGTATGTAAATCAACCACAGTGGTCTTATATGAATTCTCACTGGAGTGAGACCTGTTATACCTGAGAAATATCACATCGTAACTTTTAAATAGCTAACATCATAACTTTAAAAACTCATTATCTTCCTATTACTCATAAAATCCCCAGATTTTCTATAATGATTATGTTAATATTAAGACAATTAATTTTTAAACGTATTTGTCTTATTTTAAATTATTAAATATGTTTGAATATGTTTGCCATATTTCTTTTTTCACTCAAAGAAATCAAATGTAATGCACATAGTTAAAGCTCCCATCTTCCATTTCTTCTTCCTCTTGCCTTCTTTCCCACCTATTTTCTATAAAGGAAAACACTTCTGAATTTGGTGGGTATCCTACCCATGGATGTTTTGGTGCCTTCACTCTAAGCAAATGTCTCTATAATTTATGGCCAAGAAGAATTGCAGGGTTATTTATTTTATAATCAGGAGAGAAAAAAGAGACTCATCTGTCATGTTCAGAAGGGCTAGGTCGATTTTAATCTCTACTCCTTTCAACTGGATTTTGCTTTAATCCTGGTTTTATGTTCTTTTTCTGGTGATCTTCCTACCCAGCTTTATTCCCTCCTAGCAGAGGTCTTATTTGGCTTTTGCCAGAAATGGTAGGTTGGACTCCTGTGATTTGGACTTTCTGAAGCCATGGTCTCTCTGCCTTAGGCATTGCCCACTTTCAATCCCTGTACTCTGGCCCCTAGTAGGAAAATCTTTCAGGCTCCTGCACCTGGATATCCTGTTGCCTTCCGCTCCCCTTGCCTGTAAGAGGATGTAGCTACTGTTGCCAGACCTGAGCTGTCTGCTTAGCATTCCAGCATTTCAGGCAGATTTAGTTTCTATCCTGCCTTACCTGTTCTGCTAAGATCTTCCATGTTTGGAACATTACCCCTTGAAAGGACATATCAGGGGAAAGCTAAGGCTGGGAAGGTAGAGGATGATGACTGATGATAGCTACCATTTTTGAGTAAATTAATCAAAATCTTAAGACCTGAGGTATAACAAGTATTCAGAATGTAATGTTCAAGATAATAATAGAATACCTACTGCATGTCAAGTACTAAGCCTTTTAATCTAGTTATTCTTAAAAATAATCCCATATTTTGTAGATGAGGAAGCTGAGGTATCGAGAAACAGTATGCCACAGTGAAAAATTATGGGATTTAGAATATGACCGACTGGGTTCAAACTCTGTGTCCACCACTTATACCATCTTGGAACAATTTCTTAACTTTTCTGAGCTTGGCACAAAATAGGCCCTTGCAGTGATGGCTATTGTTACTGTACAAGGTCTGGCTTCTTGCCTCAGGTTACACAACTAGTGTACAGTAGAAGCGTCTTCTTCTCTCAAAGTGACCCTCTTTTCAGGGAGCTAGGAATGTTAGATATTATAACATGAATGATACTCCATTAAAAGGGAGTGTCATGGAGTTTGGGAAGACCACTAAACCTTGAAATTAGAAGTCTTAAGTCCTGTTCTCTGTTACAAATAAACCAAGAGACCTTGGACAATTCATTTCTGTCTCTTTTTCCTTGGTTTTCTAATTTAAAACACAAAGGCATTGAGTTTAAATCCCCTCCAGCTTCTGTTTGTTCCATCTCCAGCATTCTGTGCCTCTGATCAAGAAACACAGGTCTTGAATGGTCTACCCAAGAGAGTAGAAAAAAGGCAGTGGCACTGATAATTTTAAAGAAGGTGAGGATAGGAAAGTAGGCAAAGCTTCTATCAGCTAGCTGTTTGTCCCAAATCCTTAACAACTGAAACCAGTTGGATTTCTTTTCTGCTCCCAAACTTGAGGTGGGAAGGGACCCAGACCATGGAAGTTTTGCGAAGACAACAAGACTAGTTGCCCACAATCATATCTTTCTTGGGTAACTTCTTTTCTTCTCTCTTACTCTTCCTTTCCTTCCTTCCTTCCTTCCTTCCTTCCTTCCTTCCTTCCTTCCTTCCTTCCTTCCTTTTCTTTTTCCTTTTTTAAGAAGGAGAGAATGGAAAATAGAAGATGGCTAACTAAGGTAACTAGATAAGATATGGAGAGTTACAGGTGGAATTTTATTTCCACTCCAGGCTTCTTCTTTTACCTTTCTTCCCAGTCCTTTCTGATTTTATTTTCTAAAAATAGATATATTTATTTTCTAAGAATAGATGTGTTCTGTACTCCTGTTTAGTCACCTGTTTGCTGAAGTTAAGGGGAGGAGAAACCTCCTTGGGGACCTGTTTGACCACTTCTAGGCCACTCTGGTGGTCCTTTTGGCTTTAGGATCAAGGAGGCATATCCTTGCTTGGTGAGTCCTTATTGAGCTCCTACTTTACGTAGTCAGCCTGGCAGGCCCTAGGGACAAGAAAGGAAGGAAAGACTCCCATTCCCATCTCTTCTGGAGCTTACATATCAATGTGAAGAGCAGAACACAAACTACACAATGATGAAATCTCAGAGGTGCTGCTGAAGGAGCTGCAGAAATCCCCAGTGTCTGCCTCTCTAGTTCTGGCTCTGGAGAAACATGCCTCCCCTCTGTCTCCACTTCCACTCTGTGAGATTTTGCAGTTTGACTGTGAATCATCATCCCGACACTACCCCTAGCACATCTGCCCTCCATGTCCTCAGTGAGGATCACAGGACCCCGGGGGCTCCCTGGGTCTCGGCTGCCTGGCCTCATCGCTTACTTCCCGGGCCATGTTCTGGGAGTGCTGGCATGGGTGTGCTTCTCCCACACTCCCCTCCCAGGGCTACTCTGGAGTCTTTGCTCTCGGTGATTGCCTTTACCAGGAAGATCTCACCTTTGTCTCCACTTGTCCAAGACCTGCTCATTCTCCCAGGCTCTGTTCATGCTCCTTTCTCTTTGCTACAGTCATTCTAGAGCTCCTCTCCCCACCTTGGGGTCTCTGTCTCCTCTTCCCTGATACCTCCTGGCATGGTTTATTAGCTAATCAGTGCATCCATCACCGTCTGCCTGATGTGCTATAGTTTTTTTGTATATCCAGCCTAGGCCTTACCTACCTAGCCACACCTTAACAGCATAGATATCATTTATCTCTGCATCGCAAACAGGACCAGGCACAGCTAATAGACCACAATTGAATCAACACCGCAATATTAAAGTTAATAATAAAACATGTCCTATATAGTTTTATAAACGGTGTCCATGTATGCTATCTAAAATACTCCTCAGAACAACCCTGTGTGAGAGAAACCATCATAATCCTTTTCTACAGATGAGGAGATAAGTTATTTACTGAGTGCTGGCCCTCTGCTAGGCATTGTGATGGGAACTTTGCATACATTACACCATTCAATTCTCATTTAATTCCAATGAAAACAATAATTATCTGTACTAAGCACTTACTCTGTGCCAGGCACTAGTTTTAGCCCTCTGCACCTGTTAACTCATTTAATTTATGCAATACTGTAATATAGATATGCTTAGTATCCTTACCATATATGTGATAAAGTTGAGGCATGTGGAAATTAAAAATCTTACCCAAGTCCCATAGCTGAATTTGGATTCTAAACTAGGTGGTGACCATAGAGACATACATATGAGCATTTCCCTCCTTTCTGGCCCAACACCGCCAATGCCCCTCAGTATTGCCCCTGTGAGGTATAATTATGCCCATTCTACAGATTAGAAAACAGAGACCCAGAAGTATTAAGCAGCTTGCCAATATACAACTGATCAGGGTAGAGCCCCATTGTGTACATGCAAAGCAAAGATTCGACCACTCATCTGTGTTGTCAGATAGATGTGACAATGGCCAGCCTAGGTATATGCAAATTTCCTCAGCCATGTGTAAGTTTTATGATTCTTCAACGTTTCTGTGTGCCTGCTATGCCCAGTGCATTGGGCTGCAGCCTCTGTATGTTGATTCCGATAGGGACTTACAAAGACTCAGATACACTCCTTGCTTCAAGGAGGCAGCTTAAAAACAATTAAAATCTCCTTAACATCTATTCCTTCGTTTTTCAGCATAGTACCTGATGCTCCTTTATCCATATGTCCTGGTAGAGATCATGAGGGGACTGGGGAGACACAGGGATGCAGTTAGTCCAGAGTGGTTAGCAAAGATGAGGAGGATGTAGATTGGTCCAGCAGGTGAGTGGGACTGGCCTTGTTATTTGAGGTCCAGAGCAGTGAGGGGCTTGGAGACTTCTGGTCCCAAAGATGGCAGCTGTTCATGCCCAGTTGTATACTGTGGATTAGGACGGAGGAGGAAGCATGGGACCCTATGGGGAGAGAAGGCCAGCAGCCAGGTAACCAGGCCCCTTAGAGCAATCTCTTTAGGATCGGGTGGATCCCTGCCCCCCCTCCCCTTGTAGAGCACAGGGCAAGAACTGGGCACAGCTCAGGACGGGGGTGGCAGTCCTGGGTTTGGATCTCAAGTTGTGTACTCAGAAGCAGATGACTGTGAGCAAGTTGCTTCTGCCCTCCAACCCCTCGGTAAAATGGGTACACGACTTTGTGCTCATGTGGCCTGGATCACGTGGTGATGTTCCCGGGAACACGCAGCTGACTGAGTGGTAGGTGCATGGGAGATGCTGAGGAGGAAGAAGAGTCTGCGTTTTGCCTCCTCTGGAGGTCCTCATGACGGGTTATGCTGACGGAGGGCCCACCAGACTGACTCCCACCTAAGTGGCAGGAAAATGGGCATCCCTTTTAACCTTACCCAGTTTCCAGGCCTGGAACTTAAACCTAGCAATGAGCATCAGCTCATCAACTAGCACTGGCAAGTTTTCCCTGTGCTACTGGGGTACTGGGTGGAGGGGGGTGTGTGGGGGGGGGGCGGGGAGGAGGCGGGCAGGGGATGCTCAGAGGTCAAGGATGCACGCCTGGAGATCACGGGCACCGAAGTGAGTGCAACCTGCTTCAGGTCCCGACTTGGTGAACTTGGTAAAGGAACAGCTAGCTTTGCCGGGACCCACCACGCGCCCCCGGGGGGGAGGGGGGGCACATCCCCGCTTCTCTCCCCGCCTCAGGGTCTCCATCTGTCAACGACCTCCTACTTGCCGACGGCTTGCAAAGGCGTGGGGGTTCTGCTCACCCACGGGGAGACCTCTAAACATGGGGTGAAAGGGACGGCAGGCGGCACCCCGTCTCGCTGGGGATCCCGGGCCAGGCCTCTTAAGCCAGGAGCGGAGTCCACCTCTGCGCGGAGGAAGGAAGGAGCTCGGGGAGCCGCGTCCGTCGGCGCGTGTGCTTGCGGGGCAGCGGGCCCTCGGTGAATCCCTGTATCTGGCAGGGCAGCACCTGCGCCTCAGCCTCCGGAGGCAGCACGAGCAGCGCGATCATTCACAAGCCAGCGCGCTCCATTCACGTCTGTAATTAGCCGCGGGCTGCGGCGGCGCGGGGCTGCGGGCTGGGCCGTGGGGGCGGGGCCTGCGCTAGCCCCGCCCCCGGTGGCCCCGCCCACCCCATCGCCCCGCCCCGGGGTGCGCTCGCCGCAGGATCCCTTCGGTCCTCGCCTGGGCGCCTCGGGGCCTCGGCCCGGTCCCCCGGGGATCACTCTGGCGCCGTCCCAGGCACCTTGGCCGTGCATCCCCAGGAGGGCAGCTATATTTAGCGTGGCATCCCCTCACCCCTCCCTCGCCCCTCGGCCGCCCAGCCCGCCCGCTCCCCGGCCCCTCCCCGCCACCTCTCCCTCTTTGTCGCATTACATAGTAATCTGAGATGCACTGGAAGAGCTCCAGGGAACAGAATGTACTTGGCAGAGACGCGGGGCTTGATGTCTGCAAAATGTCGGAAACGCAGCCAAGAGCTGCTAACTGGGTCATTAACCTCCAAAAGCTAAGCGAGGGCTGTAGGCCCGCTCTGCCTCCCTTCATCTCGCCAATAAAAGTGCCTCAGTGTGAGGGGAAGAAAAAGCCCAAGGTTGGCCGCTTTGATTTCTAGGCACCAAAGGCAGGCCCGGCCCCTCCTCCTGGCCCGGGCCCCCGGGCCGCCCCTGCTGCTTCGTCCCTGTGGACATGTGGCCTTTGAAGGGCCCAGCGACCCCTCGACCCCTCGGGGCCAGGCTCGCGCCCCAGGAAAGACGTAACCCGGCAGCCCTTCCCTACCGCAGGGCCTCCTCGGCCTCTCCGTCTTGGATCCCAGAGGAAAAAGGAGAGTGAGAACGTTCTGGGCCCACCTCGGACCCCACACCTAGACTGAAGGGTTTTGCCAGCCATCTACTCTGATTGTCTCCTTTCTGACTTCTTCCCCCCACCCCACCCCCCCTTCCTGCTTCGCCTGCTCTGCCTCCGTCCCCTCCTCTTCGGCTCCCTTGCCTCCCTTCGGCCACCAGGCTGTGGGGTTGGTGTGTGCTCGCATGGCCTGGCTCCAGGAGACAAGCTCCTTCACTTGCTGTGTGACCTTGGATGAGTCACCCCTTTGTCTGCTCCTTGATTCCCTGATATGTCACTTGTTCACAGCAGTAACACCTTCCTGACCTGGCTCACGAATATGTGGGTCCCACGTTGGAAAGTCTCTTGCCAACTGCAAAGTTGTGCTCAGTGTCAGAGACACTCTCCCTGACTACCTCGATTTACATCCTTCCCCCCCACCCCCCAAGGTCCAAACTTCCTCTGGACTTATGTGCACTCCTGGAAATGAGGGATGTTGAGTGGTCTCATCAGGAACTCCAAAGGTTTGACTGCTTACCAGGGGATAGCCCCTAAAATCCACCCCCCTCAAGCTGTCTAGCCCTCAGGATTGCCAAACAGACACTTCCCCCTAATGTCCAAAACCCACTTCTCCGGCAGCTGGATGGAGAGAGAAAGTGCTTGGTACTGAAACCAGAAGAGGTCCTGCAGTTCCTCAAATGATGAGACTGCCTTGCTTGTCGGAGGCAGGACGGTTGGCCTGCTGAGACCAGCAGCAGCTTATGTGATGTGTCTGGACATCTGCGTAGTCTCAAGGGATGTCCGAGGCCACGGACGCCTGGTTTCTGTAGAACCCCACTTATGCTCCCTGGTGGTATCCACAAAACTAGAACCAAGTCCAGCCGGGCCTCAGTGCCCTTCGTGCCTCATCCCTCCGTGATTCCACTACACCTCCCTCTGCAGCCACATTCAGATCTACTCTGCTCCTCACCACGCCTCATAGAGGCCTATGCTCCCCTGCCACAGAGCCATGGCTGAGGCTTCTTTTTAAGTTACCTTGAAGGCCCTTTGGCCTCTCGTTGCCACACATTCAAATCTTTTGCATCCCAATTCTCAAGTGCCAATTTTTGTCTTGAGAGGTGTTCTCTTTCTCCTTCAACTCTTCTTGGGGCTTTTCCATAATGTCTTAATATAAGCAGCTAGCTTTGGGTCATGTCATCTGGGTGCTTATTATATCCTTCTTGTGGAGGGGAAATTTCCCTGTGTAGGGCCCTTTTCTTGTTGACCTCCACTCTGAAGGTTAAGGAGAACATACATCCTGCTTTGCCTTTCCAGTTTATGCCTATTTTTTTCTGGTGTTATGATTAATAGCTCCCTTTTCACCCTTACGGGCTCTGGTTTGGATGATACAGTATTTGTTCACCTTACTGAGGGTCTCTATCCCAGTACCTGGCACATTAGTAGGACTCAGTAAATGTGGTGAGCTGCCATGAAGAGCATGTCAGAGTTGTTTCTTACCCACATTCTGGGGGCTCTTGGCCCCATCTCTTTCTCCAGCCTGGAGGCATCCTCCCAGGTGTCCTTTCTCTTCCTTGGGGAAGAACTACAGAAGGACCCAGTACCATTAGTACCACTGTCTTTTTGACATGCCTTCCATTTCCAAAAGCTCTAACTTCACACAAAACTGCTTACTCAACTCTGCCCATTTCTCTGAGTCCTTAAACAGGAGGACCACCACTGGATGTTGGAAGTAGGTCTCAAACTCCAGAGATGGTCACCTGGTCTGTGGGACGAAGCCCTCACTTCCAACTGGAACTGGATTTTTGGTCTTGCCCAATTTCTTTGACGGTTCAACTCCTCAGAATTACTTTCAGATAATTATGCAGTTGTCTTAGGAGGAGGTCACCACCTGAAAAGCTCAGAGCTGCTTTGTTATAAAATAAATAGTGAACATTCATCACAATAGTTTTCTCAAAAGTAAACCCGTTGGTGTGTTTGTTGACGTATTTTTGAAAATATCAAGCATTTGGAAATAAGAGCAGGCAAGATGCCTGGTCTTGCGAATGGAGCACCAGCGTCAGGAAGCCTGGGTCTTCTTTCTACTTCTCCTCTGACTCACTGCTTTCTGGAGGATGAATCATATGCCCTTTCTTGGCCTTGGGTCTCACTTCCTTCGTCTCCCCTATAAAATGGGCGTATTTGCCATTCTTACCATATAGGAGGGGGCTGAGGCTTGAAGAGGCCTTGGTAATTATGCAAAAATATTATTAAAAATAAAAATGTGCTGTCAGTGTGCTTTTTGACTCTCTGGAGAGGCACACCTGAAGGGTATGTGAGGCCATCTTATGATTCTGCTTTAGTTTCTGAAACACCTCCATTCACTGAGAACAACCTCTCAAAAACTAGAAAGAATCAGTCTTAGGAGTTGGAACGAGTCTGGTCTGAGTGGGAGCAAGAGTTGTGTGAGGAGCACACCAGCTAGCCATCAAGAAAGGGAACAGGGAGCCAGGATGAAAAAGCAAATAGGATTATTATCTTCAAGGCTCTGATGCCAGGCTGGGACACTTGCATTCTCTCCCCAGGGCCAGTTTGTCCCTAAGCAAGTGGGCAGTCCCTTCCATCTGAGCTTCAGTTTCCATCTTTGCAAAATAAGTGGGTAAAATGCCCTGGATAGCTCTGACATGCTATGACCCTACAGTAGAGACCACGAAGAATCAGCTTGCCTGTGTGTGTGTGTGTGTGTGTGTGTGTGTGTGTGTGTGGAAGAAGTGGGAACGAAGCCACCACTCAGTAGACACAAAGCCAGGTCTGGCAGCCTCGTTCTTGAGGGAGGAAGCCTGACCAGTCTCGACTTTTCAGGCATGAATGACTCCCTATGCATCCAGAGCCCAGAGACCTTTCTTTGGGTCTCCAACACGGGACATCTGAACTTTAGGGCCTGGTCAGCAGCCTCTGTCTAGACTTGTCTACTATCTACTTCCTAGTCCGGCTGAGACAGCTGATATCAGAGGAGACTGCACTGAGGTTTCTGCTAGCCAGCTGTTCTTCAAGATGCTTCAGATCTACCCCCATCCTGTATTAGGTTCCCAGGAAGCCTTATACTATCCAGGACTACATGGTTTGGGGTCTCAGACCCATGCCTGGGAAGTACAACTTGACAGTATAGGTTGATGTTTACCTAGGCCCACTAAGATTGTCATGTAGAAGGTTCTTTATTATGAGGGTGCTATTGGCACATTGTCTGTTAAACTATTTAATAGCTCCTATGTAAAGACCCATATAGTAAATCCCTCAGTGAAGTCAGTCATATAGTCAAAACAAAAATCATTAAAAATTGGTTTTGGTCATTCTGGGGTTGTAATATTTCCTTTAGGTCTCAGGGATAATTGCATTCATACTCCTGTTTTGTGGGTGGGTTTGAAAGTACTTATGCTTTTTTACTGTAATCTTCCTTAGATATTTTTTCAAGTGGGGCTACATAAATAAATGAATCACTAAAGAAGGGTTTGGATGTAAATTAGTGTTTGAAGTAAAGAAACAAGCCCACTTATGATTACTGGACCGACTGAAGCCCTCCTAATTATAGTTGAAGCAAAATGTCCAAATTTCATAGCGTCACTCAGATGATCCACTTAGTGCTTCTATGTTCGAGTTGCAGTTTTGTGTGAGAAGGTTTGACAGGATTGTGATTATCTGTAAGCAGTGCAAGGAGCCAATGATAACTGGAGGAAGAAAATTTAAATAGTCCTAGTGGAGTTATGGGATTAGCAAGTGTGGAGTTTATATGGTAGGAGATACAATTAGCCTATAAGGATACCATACTCCAGATTTATTCTACCAATTACTGTATTGCCTTGAGATGTGTGTCTCAGCATTTATTAAATGATAGAGTGCTTCTAGTGCTCATTTTCTATTTGCTGAAAAGTCAGAGTCTGCACGGGTTGGCTGCTCAAATTCCACAACCCACCTTAGAGCCCACACACCAGATGAAGAAACCGATGCCCTCACACCACACCCCCACTGCTGGTGGCTGAAGGGCATAAATAAATAGGGAACTTTCAGATTCAAGCCATTGTCCTCATGAAGGATGTATGTGTTTACTGAATAATGACTGAACAAACAGAATTACCCTTAACCTTCCTTATGTGAATTCCTTAAAGAAAAGTTAAATAATAATTCTAAGATGCTGGCAACCCATAGACTCAGGATACAGAATGAGAAGTGAGTCTGGCAGATTGTGTGGTTCAACTCCCTCGCTTGATAGATGAGGAAACTAAGGCAAAGAGACTTGCCCAAGGGACTTGGCCCAAGACACAGAGACAAGAAGTCCCTGCCCCGGCTCTGAGACTGTTCCTTGGTGCTCATTCTTTTCGGTGAGAGCTGGAGCTCAGTGCCTGGGTTACAATGGATAAATTTTTTGCTAGGCAGCTCAGTTGCCAAGGTTTGATTACATCATTCTTGGGTTCAAAATCTTTGTGGATTTCTGCTCCCCATTCCTAGTTCAAAGTTCATTTTGAGTCTCACTACCTTTTAAAAATTTGTGAATTCCCTTGTAGATGTGAAGTAGGGAGAGGTAGGCAGGCCGTCTTGCTTATGCTGATTTGACAGTCTCTGACGCACACCTAACCTGGTTCACCTTTTCCTGATTTCTCAGTTCCTAGCAACTTTTCTGTGCAATTGCCTGGGAATCACATTTCTTACTCATTTCTTATCTCTTGAGGATCAGTTAGTCACTTTTTTTCTTATAGTGGAAAGAGAGAGCTGGAAAACAGGGTGTTCAGTAGATTTAACTGGGCTGTGAGCAGAATTCTATAAAGCAAGGCCAGAAGGGCCAATGATCTGTCCTACAGGTCAGCACAGTAGGCTCAGATAACGCCAAGCCAGGCCTCTGGTGAAGGAGGTCGAGATTGTCCTCCCAGAATTTCCCACCACCATCGACCAATTGTACTCCAAGAGCGCCCTCTGCTGGATTGGAGCAGGACCCAACAGTCTCAACCATCTTGGAAGGATGGCCAACAGGAGCTCTGTAAGGGTGAAAAGGAAGATTGGGGTTTCCAAGAGAGAGGAGTTCCCGCTCAAGGAAGCTCTGAGCTGCCTCTATTTAAACACAAACTCAAAACAAGATGGGTCCATTCCCAGGAGGTTCTCTTGCCTCCCACTCTGGGAAGCTCTGAGCTGCCCCTATTTAAACACAAACTCAAAACAAGATGGATCCATTCCATGAGGTTCTCTTGCCTCTCCATTTCTCATTTCCTCTATTTAAATCTCTGTCTTTTGCTTCATCTTAGTATTTATGGAAATAATTCACGGTGGCAATTAATCCCAAAAGATCATCTTTGAAGAGATGAAAAAAGGGGATTTACAGAAGGGAAAGTGGGCATAAAATATGAATTCAACCTTCCTCTTGAGGCCTAATGGCTGGGTTACAAAGAGCAATTTCTTAGAATAGTGATTTCTAATCTCAGCTTGTACTGTTCGTTAGGTTGAAAACTTTCATCGGCCACTCATTGCCTACTAAATTAAGTCATCATTCTTTACGTCAACATTCAAAGTATATTTGTAAATTCATAATGTATTATTTTGTTTGCATTCATATATCAAGGCTAATAGCATGCTTATTTTAAACTAGAACCTTACCTTGATCTAGTTTTTAGAAAATGAAAATGTATTGAAATTTTTAAAAGCATATTTGAATATCAAAGTCATACATTTCACATTAAAATCAGGCTCAGCAAATACTTAATCTGCCCATAATTTTGAACAAGGTAGAAGACCCTGCTTAAATAATTAGTTTTTTAAACAGAAGCAATAATTGATAGATTGAATGCTATCTTTAGCATTGAAGTTAGTCCTAACATATTTTTTTAGGAGAAAACCAAGGTGAAACTTCTTTGACATAAAGAAGTGCTGGGGGCATAACCTTTCAAGTGCCCTGTAGACAATGGGAGATGCAGCAGTTAGGAATGCACTTACTGAATAAACAGAGACAGTAATGTGGTAACTACTGAAATTGTGCCAAAAAAAAAAAAATGATTAAAGCTGGATGAAACCTTACAGAGGACTCTACCCTTTACAACCCAGATGGTAAAACAAGATGTAGAAAGAGAAAAACTTCCCCACAGGTACATAGGCAGTTAGTGGAGGAGCCTGACTTGAAATCTGGGTCATCTAATCCTCAGTCCGAAGCTCTCACCACTCTCCAACACAACATTCCTACAATGGCATGAGAAAGGATGAGGAGGTGAGGGACTCTAAGGTGCCTTTGGGAACCACTGCCCAAATCTCAGTAAAATTAAAGAGCCTCCTAACTCAACCTCTGTCCCATTCCACTATATCCTTGAGGCTGAGAAATGGGGCATTCAGATCCTTTCCTCCCTCTGAGCCTTCATTCTGTTTACACATGGGTAGACCAGATGTTAGAGAAACAAGACAAACATTTGCAGCTGTTATGGGGGGAGGGGGGCTGGGCGGAGCCCATGAGGTTCCCAGGTTTTGATCTAACACATCAGAGCACATTTGATTTTTATTGCAGGCTTAGAGTTTACTACCTTCAGCTCCTTCCTCAAAGCCTGGAGTTTGCCGCTTCATGTTGAAGCCTATACCAAGAGATGCCAAGGGTTTCTGGAGCTAATTTCAGCCCATTACCACAGCAATCCAGGTGACCAAGGCAGCTACTGCTCCACTACAACTTCAGGGGCCCCCTTCTCTCCATCCTCTGGATTCCTTGATGCGAGGTCGGTGTTTCTCCCTAGCAGGCAGATGCCAGGAAGGGCACCATGTGAGAGGCAGCGCATTCTAGTGAGCAGAATGTGGGCTTTGGGATTATGTAAGACCCAGTTTTGATCCTGACCCAGCCATTCACTGGCCACGTGATTTCGAGTTACTTGCTTAACTCTGAGTCTTATTATGCCTGCTTTTTCTTAAAACACGGATACTTATTTTTCAAAGTGAAAGGATTTAATGACACAATGTATTTGGACTTTACCAATGTGTGTGCAGGAGTGTCCAATAAACTGTAGCTGTTACTGTTATTTCCTGATCGATTTTTCATCTTCTTGGAGCTTATATGAATGATGTAGTTACTAGTTGGTGAGGATCTAGGGGAGAACATTAGGAGTCTTGCCTTTATGCTGTTTCCTGAGGGCTCAAAAAAAAATGTGATGACATTGTTATTATAAGTAATAATCTATTGCATCTATATGTGTTTAAAGCTTTTTCAAAGCATGTTTTTTCCAATTTACTGTGAACAAATTTTAAATCTATATCAAAGATAAAATGATTTCATAACATTTATATACCACTATGCAGATCCTACCATTAACATTTTACTGAACTTGTTTTGTCATTTGTCTATCCATTTATCCATTCCTTCATCCATCCACTAATCCACATTTTAATGTATTTCAAAGTACTGTGCAGACCTCAATACATTCCCCTTAAATTCTTCAGCATGAATATCATTAGCTAGAGTTCAATATTTGTTTGCTGTTTTTCTTTTTTTTTTTAAGATTTTATTTATTTATTCATGAGAAACAGAGAGACAGAGAGGTAGAGACACAGGCAGAGGGAGAAGCAGGCTCCATGCAGGGAGCCCAACACGGACTCGATCCCGGGTCTCCAGAATTAGGCCACGAGCGGAAGGCGGCGCTAAACCGCTGAGCCACCCAGCTGCCCTGTTTGCTGTTTTTCTTTTCATATATATTTATATACGATGAAATGCAGTCTTAACTATGCATTCACCAAGATTTGACAAGTGCATACCTCTGTGAATCCCAAGCCCCTATTAGGATATGTAACACATTAGCATCACCCTGTGAATTTCTGTCCCGTCTCCTCCCAGGCAACCAGGATATTCTGGTTCTTTTTTCCATCATGGATTCGATTTGGCCTGTTCTGGAACCTCATATAAATGGAATAACATGGTATGTACTTGTCTGTATAAGTCTTTTTTTCACTCAACATACTATTTTTGATACTCATTCTTGTTACCGTATGTATTGGCAGTTTGTTCATTTCCACTAGACTGCTATCTTTAGTGAGTGGTTTTACATACCTCCTTGAGATTGCTGAGTTGGTAAAAACAAAGAGCTTATGTGTGTATACAAAAAGAAAAAAATCTGGAAAGATAATCACCAAAATGTGTATAGCCTTTACCTCCAAGATAAGCAACTGGGGCAAAAGGAGGAAATGGGGAATTTTGCTCTTGAACGTATATACTTTTATAGCAATTGAATTTCTATACATATATAGAGATTTTAAAATATAGAGAACACAGAAAAGTATTTTAAGAACAACAATTTAACTAAGCTCCTTGTGGTATGGGAAGAGGGCTGAGGGTCCCGGGGTGCTGGAGCCAAGGAGCCTCCAGAGCTCCTCCAGCCAGAGCTTTCTCCATGCTTCTGAATAGACAGAGCCTGGACAGTGAGTGGAGATGACAACTCTTCATGAGAATGTTACTCAGCAAAAAGATGCACCCCAGGCACAAAATATGGGTTTGAGAGGGGAAAAGTTCTAAAGAAAGGCATTCTAAAAGAACACTAACAGAATAGCCCGGCCAGTAGTCCTAGAATCCTATAGCCATAAACTCATAAGGTTTCAAAGGACGTTGTGACTCCTTTATTTTGAAAAGTGCAAAATCAGGTTCTACTTAAGCAAATTATGGGTGATCTCACTTAGCAGATCTTAAAGATCATCGAAGCTCCTTGGGGGCTGGTCCATTTCTGTTTCCTGTCAAGGGTGCATGTACTTACGTGCTATTTATTGGAAAGGTAAATCTAATCCTAGACCCCATTTTACAGATATGGAAACTGAGACATGAAGTGACACTTGTTCAGAAGAATCCATATCTTCCCCAGAGGATAATAGTCAATAGTCAATGTTGACCAGTCTCCACTGAGACACCGCAATAGGAGATAGATTGGAATTACATTTGAGGGCTCAAGTTTAAATATAAGGAAGACTTTCTTGGAAGAGAGGGTTGTGAAACTTCTGCTTCTTAGAAATATTTAAGAATGCAATACAGTCTTGCATGTTGAAAGACTTTAAATGTGGCACTACTTGCTAGGCTAGATTTCTTGTTTCCTCACAGTTGTGGGGGGTGGGGGTGGGGGGAAACCCAAGATTTTGGTTCCTTCTTGCAAGTCTGACCCCTAGTGGTCACCATCTCTGGGTTGGGCCCAAGAGGAAAAAAGCCAAGAAAATGAGGACTACCAGACTTTGTTTTTAAAATTGGAAGTGAACCTTAAAATTTCCTAGTTGAATGATCTAATTTCACAAACAAGAAATCTTAGACCAAATGAATAGAAATGATTTCTTAACATCAGTGACTTTGTAGTAAAACTTGAATTAGAACCAGCTTTTGCTAGCATTGTAGGTTCAAATTCCAATTCCTACATCTCCCAGTCTTTGACCTTCAGTGAATCTGGAAGCTGAAATCTGGCTAGATATTTAGCCTCCAAGTATCTTCATGGTCCTGTTCACTGGCCACTTAAAAGAAATTATTTTTCTTAAGCCAATGGATCATAAAAAATAATCTGTTTGAGCACTGTGTCATGGACACAGATGACTTGAGACCAACTGCTGTCATCTCTGAGCCTCAGTTTATTAAAATGGAGTAACCATGTGATTTATAAGGGCTTACCCAGCTCAGCTATTTAAAGTTTCAAGCATACATTATATTGGCTGAGAATTCTTAGCAAAGTGATGAAACTATTACCATTAATAAAATACTCCTCCCTTTTAAGATGGGGATCCCTAATCTAGGATGGACAGACTTCTACAGGATCCAGCTTCATGAGAAGATCATGAACTTTCTGAAGTTGCGTGGGGTTGCCAATGCATCTGTGCATTTTCTTGGAGTGAAATCTCTTTAGATTTCATCAGAAGGGTCTAGGACCACCTCAAAAGGTGTAAAAATCACTGAGTTAAAATGGTTGAATGAGGTTTCTAAGAAAGTGAAAGACCCCCATCTCTGATCCTTAGCTCTAATGCCACAGAGCTAGACTGGTGACTCTTAAGCCCCTTGATGACATCAAGACAGCAGTTTATATAACTCATGGCTCCTGCAAAATTCAGTTCACATTCTCTCCTCTTCCAGGTTGAGGAACATCTGGTTATTAAGTACATGTAACTCCCCCCTAACTGACAGAAGCCCTTCATTCCTTATGTAAAGGTTCTGACTGATGCCCCTAGCACACTAAATATTCGTGGATACCAGGCTGCTCTCCAGTGTCCTTATGTCCATAATCTCCCGCCAATTGAGCTACATGCTTATCAAAGGCTGGTTGATTCCCTCCCCCCCCCAACCTGTTTATGCCAGTTCTAGTACTTAATATAATTATATAATTTAAATATTATGCAAGCGGATCAAGTATGAGTGTGAACCTAAAGAGATTTATTTCAATGAAAACGAAATTAATTGCTTTGGAAAGGCTCAACCGAAATGAGTTACTGAAACATACTCTAAAATTTGTTTGTGGGTGAGGCAACTCTAAAAGAAGGACAGAAATTTAAAATCTGGAAGAGTTCTGCAAGTTTTAAAGTCTTCCTTTATTAAAGCAGCAAAATGAAGCACCCGGAATGGGAAATAATGGAGGAAATAGGAATTGGGACTTGCATGCTTGAAGATGAAACTGCCTGTAGAGTGGCAAATGAGTGTCTTAAGTTAAAATATATGCATTCATATGAATCCCAGGTTTAGCCCACTTTTCTGATTAGTTGACACTGGTGACTGTGTTTCTTTAGTATTAAGATTAAAATATCAAAATGAGATCCAAGAGAACTGGTTTACTGTGTCTCCCAAGTATTACTCCCTTGAGGTTTTGATCTTTTAGAAATTCCCTTAAGATCTCTTTTTATTCCTATAAGTCAGTTTCTTGTAGGCACTTCTCACAGACCTCTTTCCCCTTGACAGTTAGTAAGCTTTGCCTCGGAATCAGGCGCCAAAAATTCAGCATTCGAAACCTCTATTAAATTAATGTTTGTTCACCTTTAGCAAACTAGTCACATTCACTCAAAATCTGGAACCAGATGCACTGTTCAATGTCTTAAGATTTCAACAGTGCAGGGCCATTTGTGGTCAACCATCAATATTACACTCTCCCTTTTCAGAGAGTATGAGCCACAAACATGGACCTGCCCTTTGCCTTAGCTTTGCCTTCTGGGGAATGCATGCTCTAGAAACAGTGTGACTGATTAAAAAAAAAAAAGTGAATGGTGCAAAGATATTTATTGCAGCATTATGTAACAGTAAATCCACCCAAAACTACTTAAAGTTCAGCAACAGGGTCATGAGTTAACCTGGTATTTGTTGCTGGATTTTTATGTAGTCATGAGAAGGACAATTATGAAAAATTTTAGCAATAATTATTGGCAAAATGTTTATGATAGTAAATTAAGTGAAGAGAGAAAAAGTGCAAAATGAAACTAACCCCATGATTATAAACGTAATAAATGTATATATGAAATCAGTAAGCTGGGGGAGAGTTGGGGTTTTTATCTTTTGCCAATTTTTCACTTACAGTTCTTTCAGTGATTAGAAAATCCCACATTATGCAACGATTCACCAGTTTTTCAACCTTGGTATCTCAAGAGGCTTTGTGATGTCTGAGGTTTGACATACAGTTGCCCAGAACCACAGAATTACCCCCCAGAGGAGAGAGGATTAGGCAAGAGCGCACTCAATTATAGATGGACTGGGTTGGAATGTGCCTTTGAGGTCATAGCGGTCCCATCCCCTCAATCTACAAATCAGACTTATCATCGCATTTACCAGCAGTTTGCCCTGAACAAGTCACTTATGCACCATACCTCAGTTTTGTCCTCTGCAAAACGCAATGATAAACATATGTATGCCCATGGGTTGTCATGAGGTTTAAGTGATAAAAATCCAGGGCGTGACACAAGAAAGCTCTCAATAAACGTTTGTTATTAATATCACCAGAGTTAGTGGCGGAGCCAGGGCTCAAATTCAGGCTTCCCGACTTCCTCACTAGGGCTATTTCTATCATACCACATCATAGAACTTTCATCTTAATCCAGGCTGGAATCCCTTGCTGTGCTGAGTACTGGGCAAGAAAAAGGCTTTTCTGATAATATGAGGGATACTATGCCTTTATGTAACTCTTGCCTATCCGGCGACCAGCAGCATGCACTGTAGTCAGGACTATGGATGAAAACTGTCAGGGATATTAGAAGATGACAGTCCCTGCCAAAAGGAGACTATGCCTTTAATAAGACAGAGCTGAGTTCAAGTCTATAACCACCCATGTCTCCCTTGACTTCTTGATCTGTACTTGCTTTTAGGCAAGAGGGGGATTAACAGAAACAATCCTTCCTGTGAATATGTGATATAAGTTGCTGTATATGAAAAAGCTTTGTAAAATATAAAGTGGAATATAGTGCAAAGTGGTGATTTTGTTTCCTAAAATTATTTTTATTTTCAAAACTTAAGAACACTTACATGTGTTCTGTGTGCCCAGCATTATTCCAAGGATTTTACAAGAATTAATTGAATGGACTCTCTGCAGCAGTCCTATAAAGTAGGTTCTGCTAGTATCCTGGCTTTACTCAGGGGGGCCCAAGGAGTTTAAGGAACTCACCCTATATCACAGAGGCAGTAAGTGGTGGTGTGGTGGTTTGAACCTAGGACTTGGTATTTTGGTCACAGAGTCCACGCACAGCTCTGATGCTGCTTGGTTATCACCGAAAGTGCCTTGACCTAAAAATGAAGAAACTTGGGTTCTGGGATTGGTTCTCGTTTTTTACAAGGTTTCATTCAATATAGTCCAGTCCAAAGCAATACAATCCAATGCAAACTCTTCCCATCCAATCCCATCCTGTTCAGCTTAATTCAATTCAACTCAAGGAATACTCTTCTGGGGATGGGACACCTAGGTAGCTCAGTCGGTTGAGTATCTGACTCTTGATTTCAGGTCAGATCATGATCTCAGAGTGGTGAGATCAAGCCCCACATTGAGCTCCATGCTGGGCATGGAGCCTGCTTAAGATTCTTTCTCATTCCCTCTCCCTCTCCCTCTGCCCCTTCCTAACCTGCTGCCCTAGCGCCCATGTTCTCTCTCTCTCTCTCTCTCTTAAAAAAAAAAAAAGTAAATGGTCTTCTGAATGTTTAGTTTGTGCTGGTAATCACTGCACTAAGAGCTAACCAGGGAAGAAGGACCAAAGAAACCTGGGTTTTGATGGCAAGGGGTAAGTCAAATATAAAAAAATGATGATAAAATTCAGAGAGAATAAGGCAGTCTCGGGAAAGACTGTCAAATCTGCAACTGTGAGGTCAGAATACAAGTATCTCCTGTTAGAACACCTGGGTGGCTCAGCGGTTGAGCGTCTGGCTCAGGGGATGATCCCGGGTCCGGAGATCGAGTCTTGCATCACGTTTCCTGCATGGAGCCTGCTTATGTTTCTGCCTCTCTCTGTGTCTCATGAATAAATAAATGAGATTTTTTTAAAAAGTATCTCCTGTCTACTGCTCTTTGAATAAAAAGTGGCCCAGCCAGTAGGGTAGATAAAGGTCTTTTGGAACCACAGAGTCTGGGTTGGGGAAGAGTTGAAAAAGAGATACTTTAGACCCCTGAAAAGGAAGAGGTCTTCAGCTAGGTGTATATCTTCAACACTGGGGCCATTCCCTTCTATCTGGTTCCAGACATGTGGCCAGCAGCCTTTGGCTGCCATTTTAAGCTAAGGTGAGTCATCCCAGTGGCTTGGTGTGTATGATTCCTTGTTCTGCTTCTCTCTCTAAGAATTCCAAGGGAAACCTGCATATTACTGGACTTGCTATATTTTGACCATTAAAATAGATAGTCTTTATAAAGCCACTGGTGTACTGTCTAGCCCACAGCTGGTACTCATACGGTGGCAAATATTGCCACCATTATCCTAGATCTTTGTAATGTGACCACTTTTCTGTAGCTCCCTCTGAGAAAGAGTTGGAATGGCCTCACGGGCCTGACTCTGGATGACAATCATGTGTCTCTTTCAGAGAGTTCTATTTTTCTGTTCTAAAATGAAAAGTGGGACAAACCAGGTTAAGCATCACAGATCATGCTCCTACTTGTCCCGTGGTCACACTGCACAGAATATGAGTATTCCCCATGGGTAAACTGTTCCCTTACACAACACTTTTGACGTTACACAATTAAAACGGCTTACATATTAAGATTTGAGGCAATGTGAAAGTACCTCATAATTAACTGCTGTCTATTTAACCAGACAGCTCTAGCAAGTTAATTTGATGTCTGTTACGAGACTTAATAATTGTCAGTGATTTTTAAAAACAATTTACTGGTGTAATCATTAACTACCCCTAGATTATCTTGTCAAATTGATAATTAAATGCCTCAAAAATTCATTACAGAGTCAGTATATTAATAGGAATATAATTAAGTAATGTTTGCTTATGTAATCTAGAGTTTATTACCTGCACACTTATTTATCTTTTCTATACTTATTAAATCTTTCTAGGGGCCTTTTCAGAATCAATGGAAAAACCAAGAGTCAATAAATGTCTTATTAGATCCAAATGAGCCACTTAATTGAGAGACCATGAAATAAATATGGATTCACCATGTCTGTGGAGAGGGAGGAGAGAATATTCCTGTTTCACAGAAGGATTATCAGTTGGGGCAAGAGAACCCTATTGTTCCCTTCTTTCATTTCTTCCTGTGTCCTTTCTTTGCCTCCCTCCCACCTTCCCTTTCTTTTCCTTTCTTCTTTCTTCCCCCTCTCTCTCTATTCTTTTTTTCCCTTTCCTTTCTTCTATCCAACATGCAAGTGCCAACTATGTGCCAGTCATTGTGTAAGACACCAAAACTATATGAGGTCTCATTTGAGTCTGATGTAGCAAAGAAAAAAGACATAAATAATTGCGATGCACTGTGTTTAATGCTACCCTAGAGATGTGTACAAAGTGCTAAGGGGGCACAGAGGACTAAACAACTAACTCTACTGGTAGTCAGGGGAGATTTCCCAGAAGAGGTGACATTTGAGCTTGCCAGAAATCAGGATGTAGGAATTCTCGAGGGAGAAACAGTACAAGAGAGGCATTCTAGACAGGTACGAGCAAAGATATAGGGCCAGGGAGGAACATGGGCCACTCAGGCGCTAGATGGAAAGGGATGAATTTTAAACTGTGGAGTATCATGATTGGAGCTGTGATTTTCAAAGGATGACTGGAGGATTGTGTTGGGGTGACCGTAGCTCTCATTTACACTGTCATCATGTCCAAGTCTTGCCTTGATATCCTTGAGTCTTCGGGATATGCATTCAAATTGCAGCCTGGTTGGCTTGTCTCTTCCACAGCCTTTAGTCCTGATGATGATCATCATATGCCCAGGATCTTACAGGTTGCATGGGATTCTACTCTGTTGTCACTGTACAGATATTCATATGTTTCAGATTACATATCCACAGTTTGGGTTTGATAAGTAAGATCACGACATATTTCAATGCAGGCCTTCCCAAAACAGGAATCCATAGTTCAGTTTGCTTATTCCCAGAAGCTCTGCAACACACCCAAAATCAAGGATGGTTGATTGTATGAACAACTCTGGATGAAATTCAGAAGGGAAGAGGCCTTAAATCTAAGTGAATTATTTTCAAACTTCTACATAGACATTAACCTACTTATCCCTCGTAATCACCGAGAACACAAGAGTAAGTTGTAATAATTTTTGTCCTTGACCAAGTGTCAATGACTAAAAAAGTAACGGTCTGCATGTTTCCTCTGGCTATATGGTTGGGTGCCTTTTGGTGAAGAAGGAAAAGTGGGAGAGACAGAGAGAAAGTAAAAATAAAAAAAAACCCATATTCTGATATTTAAAAAGATATTGGTTGTACTCAGCAAGTGAAAAATGTGTTGAAAAATCTCTGAAGACTCTTTTTCTTAATGCTTGGAAATCAATTTCATATCTTAAGCTCAGGGGCCCAGGGAAGAATCGGCTTGGAGGTCTCTCTTTGCCTCAGGAAATAAGTATACTGCATTTCTGATACCCATATGCTCTGCATGTGCCAGGCCTCCTGAAGTGATATGTACTGTGTACTGTGACTGGCAGTGTTTTAAAATGATCACTTAGATCATGACATTAGACAAGGTCAGAGGGGATCGAAGCCAATAGCTAATTTATCCTGAAAGTATCAAATTCTCTAAACTCTGAGCCGAGAAGTGTTTAGAATTAAGTGACAAAAGACAGTCTACAAATACAAAGTAGCTTTATTTTTTTTTTAAACTTTTTATTTTTTTTTTTAATTTTTATTTATTTATGATAGGCACACAGTGAGAGAGAGAGAGAGGCAGAGACACAGGCAGAGGGAGAAGCAGGCTCCATGCACCGGGAGCCTGACGTGGGATTCGATCCCGGGTCTCCAGGATCGCGCCCTGGGCCAAAGGCAGGCGCTAAACCGCTGCGCCACCCAGGGATCCCCCAAAGTAGCTTTATTTTTAAATATAAATAAATAAATAAATAAATAAATAAATAAATAAATAAAGTGGAAAGCAGAACTTCCACATCTGCACGTTTGACTAGAGAGGTAATTCAGTTTGTCAAAGCTTCCGGGCCAAGATACTAGATGATGTTTTCTCAAGGCCAGGTATTAGTGAAGCCTGGACCCCAGTCTGATGACCTGGTTTGAAGTTCCTGGTCTGCTACTGCTAAGTGGATGACTCGGGACCAGTACCTTTCTCAGGGCCTCAGTCTCCTCGAGTGTAAAATTGTCCCAGGCCCACCCACCTCTCATCACTGTTGGGAGGATCAAATGAGATGATGAGTGTGAAATACCTTGTAAACAGGTCATAAAACCCTTCAGAAACATGGGGGGTAGTATTATGATTAGATCTAAAAGGCTATAAATATTTCAGAGGAAAATATTCAGTATTCAAAGCACTTGGTCAAAGTTAGGTACTGCCTTTGAGTCCAACCCTGCCTCCAGGCGGTCATCAGCAAATTTACAGATTTCTGTTTTCTGAGAGGGGTTGTTCTTCTCAGGCACTCCCCCATGGAGGCAGACATTATCTTTGCTTCTTGACCTGTCTTGCATCCTCAGTTAGCCTGTGAGCTCTGGGAGTGTCAAGAGCCTGCCCATCGTACAGGATTTAGGGACAAGCACTTAGGCCAGTCCTTCTTCTGGCCCTGGCTTTGCCACTTACTCACTGTGTGACTTTGGGCAAATTACTGAACCTTTGCAAGTCTTAAGTTTTCTCATCTGTGACATGAAGATAATAAATATTATCTTAGGGACATTAAAAAGATTAAATGAGTCAGTACATATCAAGGGCTTGATTTAAAACCTGGAATGTAGAAAGTGCTCAAGGAATACTGGATATTCATTACCGTTATTGCTCTTCTTCCTCCCTTCATATCTCCAGTGCCCAGAATAATGTTTAGCATATAACAGGTATTCAGTAAATAGGTAGTGAAAGAATAAAAAAGAAAGTCCCTATCTCAGCAGATAGGGACGCTGAGATTAATGAATCCTAAAGGTCATAAAAAAATGAAAACAAATTGAGTTATGTGGGTGAGGGTTTCAAAATTTGGGGCTATTTCCACCTTTTATTTCCACTGGTGACAAGAGCATTTCTATTTACGCTGGAAATGTGTAGTATTGGCATAGCACTTCAGAGTTTACAATGATTTTTAAGACCAGTGTCTTATTGGATTCCCACACCAACACTGTAGGGAAGGTGTTATTATATTACCCACTTCACAGATAAGAACATTGAGGTTCAGGGAGGGGAAATGTCTTGCCCAACCATCACACATCTGATAAGTAGAACTGCTGAAATTAGGTCTTTTGGCTCATTGCTCTTTTCTCACTCTGGGAAGAGACCCAAGGCTATTTCACCCAGGACTGGGTTTTTGATCATAGCCATGGACAGTATGATGCAGAAGGGCCTGGTTTGTCTCTCTGAGTGCAATGACCAACTTAGGGGAGTAAGCCCCTAGATGTCTTACTCTGACCCATTAAGAATCTCTCACCTGTCAGTTTGACTAAAACCTTGTGAAGCTTATTAGTCTGGCTTGTACTTTGGTTTTAAACCCCAATTTCCTTGGCGTATGAAATGCATTTTGCCATCATTGTGCTGGGTTTTCCCCTGTGAGAGCTAAGTTGCCACAACTGGTCCCTGCTCTGAAAATGGAAACCAGAAGCCCTGGAGGTCTTTCAACCTAGGTCACTCAGGCAAAAGCAGACATAGAAGTGTAATTATACCATTACTCAACTTCATAGATCCTCCAGATTGCCTGAAGAGAAAAGCATTTCTCTTGATAAATCTGAAACCCCTGATAATTTCCTCTGAGGAATTACCAGCAGGTTGCAACACCAGCATGGCTATCTACTGCCTGACTTTTTCTCCAGTTCCCTTCTGCTATCTCTCTGCCACATTGCATGCTTTTGACAATCTTCCCTCCAGCATTTCCTGAGACTCAAGGTTACTCCGGTTCTCCAACACCTCCATGCTGGCCTTTTCCAGTTCTTTCACAGCCTCAGTCTGGTGGGCTCTTGCCTAAGGCTAACCCTGCATCCTCTGTTTTCTCTTCTTCTCTCCTCCCAACAGCTCTGGTGTCAGCTTTTAAGGGAGGCCCTCAGTGTACAAAGATGCACAAAACATGGTATCTAACTAACCTCCAGGAACTGATAGTCTGGTAGAGGGAGAAGAATGGTGAAGGCAGGTCTCTAGTTCTAGAGAAGTCTGGTGTTTTGACATGGCTGGCTGGGCTTGAATGTGGAGAGAGGACAGTGAATGGTACCAGGCAGGAAAGTCCCTGTGGGAGGAGTCTTCAGAGATGTCTGAGAAGATAAATTGGTGCTCCTCGTTCAGATAAGAAAAGGAAGGCCCTCTGAGATAAGAACACAGCTTGTACAAAGGAACCAAAGAAGAAAATGAGTTTTCTTTTCCAAATCAGGAAAATGGGGTTAATAATTCTTAACTTTCAATGTTAATGTGAGCATTGATGATAATGTACATAAATGGAGCCTGGAACCAAATAGAAAATGAATGAATGGCCAATGATAAATAACAATCCCCTTCCTCCCTTTCCCTTACCAGTCCCGTTTCCTTTTTCTTTTTTCTTTTCTTTTCTTTTTTTTTTTTTTTTTTTCCAAAAGATGGGATTGGACTAGCAGATTTTTCAAAGACTTTCTGGATCTGATATCCCAAGGTGCTTTAAAATCCTCCAGGGAAGTTTAACAACAGTGACGTCCTTTCTCCTCCATACATTCTGCTACTGCTGCCAAGCCTCCGCATTCTCTCACCTCTGGACACACAAATCAGCTACTCTGAGGACCATCAATTTTACAGACAAACAAATGCTGCCTCATTAGATATACTTCACCATTGCATGGACTGTCCGGCTTTGCGTTGTTCAGCCTTACACATGGGCTTAGCTTTTCTTTTGTTCTTGATTGTAAACCTCTCGAAACAACAATGGGTCCCCTTGGGCTTAGAGCAGAAACAAAGGATGCCAGTTCTGGCTTTGGTACCTACTAGCAACCAGAGCTTGGCTAACTTAGCTAACCTCCATTTTCTCATGGATTAAATTGGGAGCATGATAATGGCCCGCTTTTGAATCTTTTCTGATATTTAAATGAGAATGCATTTGATGGTACTTTGCAAAGTATAAAGCATTATGAAGGTAGGAATTTTATATTACATTTGTATCTGCCCCTGTATGAACCAGGACTCCTTGATTACAACTAACAGAAACCTAACACAGAGCACACTGAGTATGAAATCACAAGTTACTGGGCACATAACTGAATAATTGCAACAGGTATCAAGTAAAAAAATCAGAACTATGCTTCTCTCCTTTTTTTAAAAAAATATTTTGCTTATTTATTTGACAGATCCAGAGAGAGAGAGAAAGAGCAGGGGAAGAGAGAGAGGGAGAAGCAGACTCCCCACTGAGCAGGGAGTCCAACTTAGGGCTCTATCCCAGCACTCCAGGATCACCGCCTGAGCTGAAGGCAGACGCTTAACTGAGTGAGCCACCCAGGTGCCCCAATGCTTCTCTTCTTTTTATCAGCTGTGCTTTTCTCTGCATTGGCTCCTTTATCAGGCAACTGTCAGTATTTCTCAGCAGCTGCATGTTTATGTCCTATCAGTTGAAAAAACTTAGCCAAAAAATGGGTCCCCCCAAACCAAGGAATTTTGACAAAAAGTCCACAATCAACTCCCAGTGGACTGATGGGGGCATGTGCCTCTCTATAATTCAGTTACTATAGCTAGAGAGGTTAGATGTGCTGATTAACCGAGCTTGGATCTACTCCATGAATGAAACTGAGAGCCATAAGGTCAGTTCCTCATATACCACATGGTGTGAGAGGGAGGAGTGGTTCTTTAAAGGAAAAGTGGAGCACTATTGCCAGAATAGGAGAAAATGGGTGCTAGAAAGGCCAAAACGACAGAGATACTCTGCAGCACCCACCATGGCAGCCTTATCAATCAAACCTAAGAGAGCTTAAGAGGGCTGATGCCCTAGGTGGTAATGCCACGCACACCCGGGAAGGTAGGTGCTGTGATGAATCAAAACCCAAGTCATTGGAAGCATCACAATTCATTCAACAACTGCTCTAAAGAAGACAGGTTGTGGAAAGTTCCAAAGCAGGGATATTCACAGGGCATATATTGGGCATCCAACCAATGTTAAATTGCTTTGATTTTGTTGATTTCAAATTGGGCTAGTTTTCTTAAACTGGCATCAGTGAGTATGAGGGCAAGAGGAACAGAGAAAGTCCTGAGACCATATTTTTAAACAAAGTCTTTTAAAATAAAACATTCACTCATTTGAATACCTGTCTGAAAGCGGGAGGGCCTCTGATGAGTTCATCCCAGGACACGCTCACTAGGTGCTATGGAGCCAGGCTGCTGGGAGGCCGGAAAGGGCTGAGCCCACAGCATCTCCTGCCAGCTGGGGCTGATCCCTCCTCCCACGAGTCTCCAGGCAGCAGGGCCTCCTGGCCTTCATTTCTTTTCCAATGGGTATGGTTAGGGGGCTCATCTGGGTGCTCGTGTTTGGTCCCTTGGTCCTAGCTCTGGTGGCAGCTGTCCACATTTGCAGGCAGTCACTGCACAGAACCTAGTGAGAGACTCCGGAAATGCCAGAAGTGGCTCCTAACTTTGTGCAACTGATCCTTTGGGAAAATGGACAAAGCTAAAGGAATAGAGGATCTCTGATGTCTTTTTTCTCTTTCTCCCCTTCCCCACATCTATCACCACCTTGCTTCCCTTTCAACTTTTTCTGCTTTCTCTCCCTCACATTTGCCCCTTCTACTAGGATAAAATCCCCTTAAGGACAATATTTGTGTCTTAATTATGGACAAAGCCCTAGTTGGGGGGGGGGAGATATTAAGACAAATAAAATGCAAATCCTTTCTTTCAACTTTTATTAAAAGGAGGAGCCCCACTGACAACAAACCCAAGGTAGGAAGTGGTGACCACCCATCCCCCAAAGGCACATGTACTAATTTGGGAGTTCAGCAGCAGAAGTAATTTTGGCTGGAGATTCACAGGATTCTGAAAGAGGTTTTACTTAAGTTAGGTCTTAAAGGCCACTCGTTGAACAAATACAAGTAAACTTTGGCAAGTCAACACAGGACATGGATAAAGACACAAGAAGGGCCCAAGCTTAATGCACCAATGTTTAAATAGTTTGCTGATGGGCTACAGTCATTCACTCAGAGCTTGATTAATTTTAATATATTAAAACCACCAATTAATATGGTTACAAATACATATGAGACCAAACCCAGCAAATTAAAAGTGGGAGTAGGGGCTGGCATGAGCAGACAGCTGAAAATGGAGAGAAGTGCAAGGTTGATGGCTTGATAAGAAGAGAGGAGACAGGGGATCCCTGAGTGGCTCAGCGGTTTGGCGCCTGCCTTCCGCCCAGGGCGTGATCCTGGAGACCTGGGATCGAGTCCCGCATCAGGTTCCCTTCAGGGAGCTTGCTTCTCCCTCTGCCTGTGTCTCTGCCTCTCTCTGTGTCTCTCATGAATAAAATCTTAAAAAAGAAGAGAGGAGACAGAAAAAAGAAACCCTACCACAAATCCACAAACATGAAAAAAAAAATCACTGCAATGAATTGAGTGTGGAAATCGAGCAGTCTTTTAAATGTAGAATGTCATGCATTAGAGTTTGAGGAAGAAAGTGACAGCCCATATTGCCCCTCCTCATCAAAAAGGCTACATTACATTTTTTTATGCTTTGTTTTAGAAAATAGACAAACACATAATTGATTTTAGCCAGTGTTCCATCCCAATTAAGTTACGATAAAATTTGTATTAAAACCTTGAATCTTTAGCATTTGGAATGCTACCTCCTAGGGAAGGACTCATTTGATTTGACTTTTAATAAATCCAAAAGTGCTGTGGGTCATTTTTTGTCATACCCCCTACTTCCAGTCTCCTTATCATTTCTGTGCCTCCCATAATTCCTAAGGTTTCTTTTCCTTCTTTCCTGACTGTGGCTTTCAGCAACACTCCCTCCCCCAATACCAGCATACTGAGCTGTTCTGGCCCCCCTCTGTAGCACTTCCAACATGGTGGTAAGGAGGAGGAGCTCTGAGGCAAGGCCTAGGGACTTGGGTACCGGGCTTAGCTTCCTACCAAAGAGATGGAGATTTTAGAAAAATCACACTTCCCCTTTGAACCTCTGCTTTCCCATTTGGAAAAAGGGGATAATAACCCTTATTCATGGAGTTGTGAAATTCAAAGACATTACTTGATGGGAGATTGGTCAACTGAATGGTGGTTCCTTTCTCAGCCTGTAACTGCACTTATAACTACTCTTACCCCTAATTATCATTGGAATACACATCTAGCTCCCTCATTTGATTGTTACTTATTTGAGGCTGTGTTTTTCTTGGATATTGGGCTTGCTTCTTGTTTGTTTTGGTGTCTCCTTGAAGAAACATATCTCGAAATGCTTGGCAGGTCACGTGTAATGCACAACCGTGGAGGAGGGGCAGCATCCATAGACCCACCACGTGAATAAGGGTCCTCTGAGGCTGGGTGGTGCAGGGGCTCTGAGGAAAGTACCTGGCCTGCTGTAAATACTTTAATAGTTAAGTCCTGTCCTGGGGATAAAATATTGCTGAATACTGGATTCTGGGCCCGAATTGAGCATTTTCCCTCCATTAGCCAGTTTCAGCCCCAGCTTTCAGCCTCCATTTTATCTTTGCTTGGGCTGGACTGGCCATGCCCTTGCCAGAATTCTTCAGCCACACAGGTTTCCACCACAGGTGAAGAGTTTGGGGATATCAGGATATCCACGTAAAAGTAAATAAAAACAAGTAATACCTTGGCAAACCTCGTGTTTAGACGTTAGTGTTTTAGTCCCAAAACTTTGTAAATGAGGACATCTCAACAGTCAGGGCTGAAAGGAGGGAGAAAAAAAATCACACGCATTTCTCCTCTGCTCCCTTATTCACTCCAATCATTATGGAGATTTCATAGCATCCGTGAAATGTTCTAGCCTGATCTCTACTTACCTCTTGATGGGCTTCAGTTTTCCTCATCTGCATATTGAGACTAATCCTGTCTACTTCCTAGGGTTACTAAAGAGATGTCATATGAACACATCCAGACATGGAGCCTGTCCCCTATTATGTGCTCAGAAATGGTAGGTGAATCTGAAACCATGGTGGCAAGAAGCCCTACTCTTCCATTTTCCTGGTAATAGTATTGATTGTTGTGTAGCCTTGACATAGACTGTCTACCTCATAAAGAAACAAACCAATCTCAGTGGAACTTCTACCTATGAGAACTGTGGGCAAGGATGAAGTGTTTTCCCGTGTTCCTGGCCTCCCCACTAGTGAGGACAGGCAGCAGAGGGCCGCTGTGGTCAGAGGACTGAGGAGCCAGACAAGCCTCTGTGGTTCCACACTTATTTATTTCCTTATTTATTACTTTTGCAGCTAACATTTTTACAATCGTGTTATTTTGTGGTTTATTTGCAAAATGCATCATGAGTCAAGTTTGCTTCCAAATGTTCTCTGAGTTGGGGAGCCCGTGAGAGGTGGGGGAGGGCAGGAAGGCAGTTACAAAGACATTATAGAATTGATTTATCTTTTAATGATCTTTTCTTTGTCATTAGGCTATACGAGGCAGATGGAGAAATGGAAGCTGGGAAAGCATGATAAGCTCATGGGTAGCAGCATGAACAGACTCTGCAGCCTCAGAAATGAAATGTAAAGGGACGAGACATGGGGAAGACAACCCAGGAGAGAGACAACTAATTCCTGCTTATGGGCCCCCACACACCCAAACTGCATCTTCTGAAAGACTTTGCGAGAGAGAAGAATTGGCTATAGAAGAGTGATGGATAATGAGTTATTCCAAAAGTATTAGTATTATAGAGTTTATTATAATTAGTTTTTGAAGATCTTAATAAAAACGAAAACCCAGTTTTCAGAGATTAGCTAACATGGGGCTCAAGAGACACCCTGCCAGAGCAATTTTTCCTTTTTATTCTATAGTCTTCCTCCCTCACCCCCCCCCAGGCGATAGTATATTCCTGAGAGGGTGCCCAGTTAGTTGCTGAAGACCATTTTGACTGTATTCAAGTTTGTTCTTGTATTATTCCATCTGGTGGCTCCCCAAACCACTTTCTTTTTTTACTCTCCTTGTAAATATTTACAGAAGAAGGTTCTTGCAAGATCCTATATTGGCGGATTGGTGCAAAGCAGAGTCTTGACGTGTTTTATTCCTTTTACGAACGATTTGGTTAAGTGGATTCCCTTCCAGCTCATTAAAAAAAGAAATCCTTTCATTTTAATAACATCATCAGAAACCAAACAGCATCAGAGGGAAAAATAAGTTTGCAATGTACAGCCTCGAGTGGCAATCTCAGAGCGGCTTCTAGCTGTTAGTGGTTGGTACAAGAACTGGCGATTGTAGTTAATGGCTGGAATGCCACATGCATTTAAAGGCCTTCTCTCCCTGGGCAGGAAGGACAAGGGTGTGCGGTATTTTCAGGGTTGGCTGGGGGAACAAGAGATCAGATAACTGAATCAGGAGATCAAGACGTGGTTCATAAACTTCAGACACTGGCTCATCTTGCCACCCTCCCTAAGGCTCTGTCTTTGTTTGCTTTCTCTTCTCTGCCCGCCTTCTCGGACAAGTTCATCCTTGTCCACAGCTCTAACTGACGCCTTTCCACAGGTAAAATCAAACCTCTCTCTTTAGCTTTGGCTTCTTTTATGAGCCCCAGTTCAGTATTTTCAGCTCCTCTGGACAATTCAGCATGATAACCATCACTCCCCTGAACCAGTAGGACCAAAGCCAACTGCATCTCCATCTGGACTGGGTCCCACTCTGGCTCCTGGGAATGCAGCTTCCACCCCCACCCAAAAGCAGCATCGTTCTCTCAGACACTTAGTTCCTAAATCTGTCACCTTCGACTACTCGCTCCCTCTTCCCCAAATCTAATCAGTCACCAAGGCCTGTTTTTAATATCTCATGAGACTTGCATGGATTTCCCTCTGCTTCTATCCCACCTGTCGTTATCCTAGGTTTCTTTAAGCTTTATATACATTTATCCTTATGTTCATTTCTTCAACACACTAATTGTTTAGGTGCTTCCTACGTGCCAGACAGCAAGCTGGTGCTGGGGACCCTGGAGTAGATAAGATAAAGAAGAGGCAGAGGAATTAAAAAGAACATTAAGAATTTTTAATTGTTAAACAGAATGTTCAGGAGGAAAATAGGGGAAGTCACAGTTCTGTCTTCCTTCTCTCCTGAGATCCAGTAACTTACTGTTGCCATATTTACCTAGTTATGTCATTTTCCCTCTTAAATGCTATCGATGCCCTTTGCTACTCCCTACTCATTTCAAGCCATTTATTCATCCATCAGTTATATAGACTTATGCTTCTCCTTCATGCCATGCTGATAATTGTCTTCCTCTCATGGTTCCTTCTTCTTGTGTTACCCTCTTTTCACCTCAGTGCAGCCAGCTGTTCTTTGCTGGACTAGCTGAAGATGCCTTCATCAATGCAGATATCAACATTTATGGCAAGATCTTTTCACTCCTAAGTGTAACAAGCTCACCAGCTTTTTTTTTTTCATCCTCTCCTTCCACCCTAAGGTATCTATTCACTTGTATCTTTAGCACTTGATACCGATTAATCTGTCTGTGAATTCTTGGTTCTGTGATACTTGCCTTGATCTAAATTTGGCATTTGTAGCACATATTCCTTGAGTTGAAACCTCTGCTTTCCCTAGCATACTGTCTTCAATTTGGCTGATCCCTCCTGGCCTTTGTCCTTCTTGCCTGGGGTAGAGACTGCCTCCTATAAGTTACTGTCCACCGAAGCTGCCAGTAACCCTGGCTCCTTGGTCAGTACTGGACGGTGCCAGATTTATAACAGACAGAACAGGTAGTTTCCATATGACAATTTATTATATGACCTGGGATAACATGGTATATTAGACAGCTGGGCAGTAGCATCCTCATGAGAAATCGCTGCTCTGTGTTCCTTCTTTCTCTCTCCAGTTTACATACGGGAAAGGGCAAAGTTGAAAGAAAAGCCTGTTGTACATGCTATAATGAATCAGAAGAGATGATAGAGATGTTAGAAATAAGATTTTAGGGGATCCCTGGGTGGCTCAGCGGTTTGGCGCCTGCCTTTGGACCAGGGCGTGATCCTGGAGTCCTGGGATTGAGTCCTGCATTGGGCTCCTTGCATGGAGCCTGCTTCTCCCTCTGCCTCTCTCTCTCTCTCTCTCTCTCTCTCTCTCTCTCTCTCGTCTATCATGAATAGATAATTTTTTTTAATAGATAAATCTTAAAAAAAAGAAATAAGATTTTATGAACACAGGTTTCAATACTTGGTGTCCTGGATTTGCATGGATGCAATGAAAATTGGTTACCTGCTGTGATATTTTGGTCCAGTTAGCTTACGATGTTTTGATTCCCATACATTGAGTGTCCCCCTTATCTCACCTCTTTTCAAAAAAGAAGACTGGCCTTCCTGAGAGCACAGAACATCTGCTGTGGGGACGTTGTGAGCGCCAGAGTAGCCCAAGGCTGCTGAGCAACACCTGCCTGCAGCTGGGCCAGATGACACTGGTTTCTGAGAAAGACTTTGCACTCTCCCTGTTGGAAAGGCAGACATCACTTCGGGAAATATTCAATACAAAGTTTTTGAGACACAGAGTCCCATTCATGGTAAGAGAGATCACAGGAAGCTGATTTCCCTCTTAAATTTTAGGTCAATCCGGTAGGATGCTCTTTAATGTAACTCATAACTGATTATTTTGTTGATCACATTTCAAAACCCCTGTCCTTTAAGTAAGTTCCCAGAGTAAATTGAATGCAATTGTGGCAAGTTTGACTTAAAAAAAAACCACAACATTTTTATTTTTTTGAGATTCGAGGGAGAGGATCTCAAGAGAGGGTAAATGAAAACCTGTCCAAGGACCAAAAAATAAAAGGGGCTTGGAGGGGTAGGGATGGATAGAACAAAGAAAGACAAGAATTCTGGGTCAGAAACTCTTGCTGAATGAGTCATCCTACAGGACAAATAAAACCTCACTCATCACCCTGTCTTCCTTCTCTGTAGAGAGAGAAGCAAACAGTGGGGCCCTGGAAAAACATCGGCAACTTCTCGTAGCATCTGTAGGTGGGGAAGTTTTCCAAGCCGCAGAGAGAGCGTGGATGCATTTACCGGGGCCCTAGTTTTTCTCAGCCAAATAGGAAGAACCTCCAAATTGACCTTGGAAAAACACACTCACTGAAGGAAAAATATTCTAAGCTCCCCCTGTGTATTTGTATTAAGAGATTTTTTTTTTAAAGAAACAAATAGATTGCTTTCCAGTTTTCCATGAAAAGAGTTTGAATGCTCTCAGACTCACAGTGGTGGAATCCTTAAAGTGGGTTTTGAAAGGCCTTAGAGAGGACTTAAGCCTTGTCCCTAGTTAATGAACACAAGGTCACCCACATAGCACAACCTAGTATTCCTATTGAAAAGCCTAAGGGGAAAAGCATTCTTGCCACTGCTTTCTGCGAAGATTGCAATTAGCATTTTTATGAAGAACATAAACTCTCTGTGTATCAAAGATGCACTTTTATTACTCTGAAACTGGCTCAAATAAGCATCCCGCAAACGTTTGGCTCTTTCCCTTCCAGGAGGAGGCCAATTAAAGCACAGTCTGTCTGGCTGCCAGCCCCTCCCCACCCCTCAGTGGGACAACAACAATACCGAGATGGTAGCATTGGCACCCTCAAAAGTGGCTTTTCAGTTATTGGGCACCTCGAACGAAAATCATGATTCCTTGGCTGCCATCACACACGTACACACAAAAACAAAAACCCAAGGCTTATTTTGCTTTTCCCTCCTGACGCCAGCCCTGAATTGCTTGGTTCAGAAGGATGACTGAACTTGCCACCGATTGTGTCAGCTGCTGCCCCACCTCTGACGCAGCAAGGCTCATGGGAGAGTGGCAGTTGACCATGTCTTAGTGGCGCCAGCATGCTTTTACCAACTGTACTGCCCTCTGGAAAGCAGCCTGTGCCTGTGGGCTGCTTTCTGGAGCAGAGGCTCACTTTGCCCAGTTTCCCCATGGCTTCCAACTCATGGAGCTGTGTGATGTTGTTTCTTCAGGTATATTCTGATATGACCAGTGGTTTTGCTGTCAATGATGGATTCCCTTTCATAGCGTGGGGCAGAAAGTGAAAAGGACAGTGTCTGGATGCTTTCTGAGCCAAAGGCAACAGGCCAGATCTGACCTCACTCCTTTGGTTCTATTTGTCAGCCAAATGGGTCTGGCTAAAATATTTAGTCTTTATATACACAATAAACAATCTTGAATCAGCATGAGGAAAAAGTATAAATAAGCCTAATATCCCTTTCTTTTTCTTTTCTTTTTTAAAAAGGATTTTATTTATGTATTTAAGAAAGAAAGAGAGGGGTCAACAGGAGACTCCCCATTGATTAGAGAACCCCCAGCAGGGGGCTCTATCCCAGGACCTCGAGATCATGACTTGAGCCAAAGGCTGACGCTTAACCAACTGAGCCACTCAGGTGCCCCCAGTCTAATATCCCTTTCAGTGGAAATGGTACCAAGTTCCAAGCACAGTGTAAGTAGACTAAGCTCAGTAAATGTTTCTTGAATAAGAAATTAATATGACAAGGCTAGGAAGGGAGTACTTTCTACCAAATGACTTTAGATACAGTTTAATGGTATTTTCCTCATGTACCTCTATTCCATTTCCCTGCGTTTTCTGATGTGATGAAATTCATTCTTCTGATTGCTACACTAATATATTACCTCTGTGATTGAGTCTTCCAGATCTCAGACAAAGAATTGGACTGACTTCATATGAAAACACATCATGCAATGCTTGGAAACGTTACAGGTTTGATGCTTTTGGCTGCAAATAAGAATACCTGTCAAAACTAACTCAAACAATTCAGTTTTATTAATAAAAGTGACAAAGCAAGATGTTCAGAGATTAGCAGTTCTCGGGTTGGATCAGCAACTCATCAATGTCAAAGGTTAAGACCGATGCTCATGGAATTTCCTTTTTCATTCTTCCATGCTTTCAAGACTTCTGTTACCATTCCAGGCATCATGTCTTCCTAGAATGATATCTAAAGCACAACATAAGAGGCTTCATCAAAAGACCTAAAAGACTACCTGTTATATCTACTTTTCTATAGCTGGGCCATATGCAAAATAAAAACAAATTTCCATGGCTGACTTTGACCCAGTGTATTAGTTTCCAGGGCTGCCAAAGCAAAGCACTACAGACTGGCTTACACAACAGAAATTTATTTTCTCATGGTTCTGGAGGCTAAACATCCAAAATTAATTTTAGCAGGGTTGTTTTTGTCTGAAGCCTTTCTTCTTGGCTCGTAGATGACTTTCTTCTACCTGTGTATTCACATGGTCATTCCTGTATGTGTGTCTATGTGCTCATCTCCTCTTCTTATAAGGACAACAGTCGTAATGGATTAGGAACTATCCTAATGACCTTGCTTTAACTTAATTACCTCTTTAAAGATTCTCTCTCCAAACATAAGTCACATTCTGAGGTAATGGGGATGATCTGAGTTCTGGGGGGATGCAGTTCAGCCCATAATACCCATCATGATTAATCCTCTGGAATTTGGCATATTACCGTTCAGGCAATTTTGGGTTTGGTTACTAATGAAGAATGAAGAATGTCACAGATATCCTTACTTATTAGCATTATTATTTTTTTATGTAATTACCGTTGTGATACTTTCATTTCTCCCAAAAAGAACCAGTTTTGAAGAGGCTGGTGTTAGAAATGACTCAGAGGAATCAAAGATCAGGATAACTGATCCCCTCTGTCTCTAGCTCTGTCCCTTGACCCAGGGCTAGCCAGTACCCCGAGTCCATACACTTCGGTAGCAAGTGCATGGCAAGGGAAACAAGTGGCTTTTCTTAACAAATGGCACAAGGATTGTTCTTAAGGAAGAAAATATCTTGGGCTAGAAAAAATCTTGACAAGCTGATTAATGAGAAAGTGATACTCAGAGGTTCTAAGCTACCAGAACCAGATGACAAAAGAGAAGGCTAAAGTTCCTTTGAATAAGTTATGAACAAGGATTTAGGAGTTGGGGGGAAAGATGAGGGGATAAGAGGGAAAAGACAGGTAGCACAAAGCACAGGGCCTTTACAGGGGTAAGCCAAGATCTCAGGAGAAAAGTGGGCGAAAATAATATTCATTTGTGAGTGAAGCAAAGAAGTCTGGTGTTTGGTTAGAATGTATTTTTGTTGGTGTGATGTAGTCCTCTCCTTGGCCACCTTTCTCTGATTGTCAGTAAAACCTACCAAGTACACCCCTATCTCATGATTGCAGAGCTTCAGGGAAGGGCCTAGGCTGCAGCATTGAAAATGTTATTAGCAGATCTACAGATGATTCACACATGGAACTGATTCATCCAGAGCAGGACTTCAGAAACACAGGTATCTGTGAGCTTGAATCACTTTCTACTCCTACCTCCAGGCAAGGACAGAAATCTGAGGAAACTGTTGTGATTTGAATAGGACATGAAAGGGACATGAGAATGAGGATATGTTTACCTCAAACTTAGCTACGCTTGAAGGGGCAGGCTGATTCCAGATTTCATATTGGTTATGTATCTATTGTAACTCATTACTTTTTAGAAACAACAGTTCGACCTTAAGTTGGATTATGAGTGATTTTAAAATGTTTCTCCATGTATTAGTCTTTATTTTTTCAGACTTCTGTTTTTATAGCATATGATTATAATAATGTGGGAAAACCAGCATGAACTTTAAAAATTTTTTTATTTATTTAAGTTAAGAGTTTATTTTAAGATCATATTAAATTGGTATATAGTTGTAAGAAACAACACAGAGAGATCTTGTGTACTCTTTGCCCAGTAAATATCAGAACTGGGATATTGACTTTTATACATCAAGATACAGAACATTCCATTACCACAGGGATCCCTCTTGTTCTCTGTTAGCCATACCCACTTCCTTCCTGCTCTATCCCCTCCCTAATTCCTGGCAGCCACTAATCAGTTCTCTATTTCTAAAATTTTGTCATTTGAAGAATGTTATATTAATGGAACCACACAGTATGTAAGTAGCCCTTTGGGATTTCTTTTTTTCACTTAGCATAATTTCCTGGGGAGTCATCCAGGTTCTTGCATATACCAATAGTGATTTTTTCTTTTCATTACTGAATAATATTCCATGGTATAGATGTACCAAAGTTTATTTAAATATTTACCTATTGAAAGACATCTAGGACATTTCCAGAGATGGTATATTACAAGTAAAGGTACTTAGTGTGAACTGAATTGTGTCTCCCCAGATCCCTGTGTTGAAATTCTAGCTCCCAGGACCTCAGAATATGATTGTATTCGGAGATAGGGCCTTTACAGGGGTAATCAATTTTAAAATGAGGTCATTAAGATGGGCCCTGATTCAGTGTGACTGGTGCTCTTGTGAAAGCATAAATTTGGAGGCAGGCATGCACACAGGGCGAACGCCATGTGAAAATGAAGCCAGAGATTGGGGCGAGGCTTCAGCAAGTCAAGGAGTACCAAGAATTGCAGACAACTACCAGAAGCCAGGCAAGAGGCATAGAACAAAGTCTCTCTCACAGCCCTTAGAAGGAAGCAATCCTCTGAAACTTCGATCTTGGACTTCTGGCCTCCCAAACTGTAAGGCAAAAAATTTCTGTTGTTAAAACCACCCCATTTGTGGTGCTTTGTTAGGGCAGCACTAACAAACTAATACAGTGCCATAAACATTTGTATATAAGGTTTTGAATGATTACAAGTCCTCATTTCTTTGGGATAAATGCCCAGGAGTATAATTGCTGATTCATATGGTAATTACATGTTCTTCCTTTTTTTTTTTTTTTAAGGATTTTATTTATTTTATTTGAGAGAGTACACACAAGTGGGGGTGGGGGGAGGAGCAGAGGAAGAGGGAGAAGCAGACTCCCCACTGAGCAGGGAGCCCGACATGGGGCTCAACCCCAGTACCACGATATTATGACCTGAGCCAAAGGTAGACACTTAACTGACAGAGTCACCTACGCGCCCAATCACTGTATTTTTTAGTTCCAAAATTTCAATTTGGTTCTTTTTTGCATTTTCTATTCCTCACTGAGAACTTCTTTGAAGAAATCATTGACACTTTCTTGGTTTCATGTGTTTCATTTATGTGCATAATTGCTCATTAAAGCCTTTTTATGATGGCTGCTTTACAGTATTTGTCAGATAATTCGAACAGCACTGTCATCTCCGTGTTGGCATCTATTGATTGGCTACTTTCATTCATATCTTCCTGGTATTTGGCATGATTTTCTTTTATTAAAACCTGGACATTTTGGGTACTATGTTATGACAAATCAGATCTTACCCAAACCGTCCATTTCAGCTTGCTTTCCCCGAATCCACTTTAAGAGGGGTGGGGGCAAGAAGGCAGTGTGTTGTTACTGTTATGTAGTCGTAGAAACTAGGTTCCCAAGTTGGCCTCCATTGATATACAACATGTGGCTCTTGATTACTGCAAGGTAGAGTTGGGAGTTCCAGTTTTATTTTCTTTCTTTTTCTTAGAATTTCTATCCAGTTTATTTGAACCATTTGAGAGTTGTAAAACATAACAACTTCAGTGTGTTAAAAACAAGAATATTCTTGGAGCACCTGGGTGGCTTAGTCAGCTAAGTGTCTGCCTTCAGTTCAGGTCATGATCTCAAGATCCTGGGATTAAGCCTTGTATCAGGCTCCCTGCTGAGGGCCTGCTTCTCCATCTCCCTCTTTTGCTCCCTCTGCTGTGCTCTCTCACTGTCTCTCTCTCTGTCAAATTAAGAAAAAAAAAAAAAGAAAACAAGAATATTCTTTAACATAACATTATCAAAATCAGGAAATTAACATTGATATAATATTATTTAATCTTATAATTACCAATTGTCCCATTTGTTCTTTATAGCACAAGAAAAAATTAATCTTAGATATTTTATGGAGAAGTATGTACTCTCATCCTCTCATGTTGGACCCTCAATTTGTCGTATTATCTTCTTGGGCAATATATCTCCGATTCTCTTTCTTTTTTGTTCCTTGTCCTCACCAAATTCACCCTGATTTTTGATCTTTGAAGGTACTTCATAGTCAGCCTAGAATCTCTTTATTTGTATCTAACTAGATCTCTACCTGTATCAATATGTGTTAAGAAAGAAAATAAGTATTCTAAGTAATACCATAGTAATATTTCTATACAGAATAGAAACTATATAGAATATTGAATTATATATAAGATATAAAATATATGGAATACTGAATTCTATATAGAGTAGAGAATATAAAATATATGGAATACTGAATTCTATATAGAGTAGAGAATATAAAATATATGGAATACTGAATTCTATATATAAAAAAAAGAATAGAGAATACTATTTTAATATAAGAATTAAGGATTAACTGAGAAAAAAAGATAGAAGGGTAGAGTCAGAGAAACAGCTTGAAACTCTATAGTAAGTAGCTATAAAAATTTCACCAGGAAATTTTTGCAACTCCTGAGTCTCAGAAAATTCTTAGTCAACTATCTTGGTTAATAACTTACCCTTGGGGGATCCCTGGGTGGCGCAGCGGTTTGGCGCCTGCCTTTGACCCAGGGCGCGATCCTGGAGACCCGGGATCGAATCCCACGTCGGGCTCCCGGTGCATGGAGCCTGCTTCTCCCTCTGCCTGTGTCTCTGCCTCTCTCTCTCTCTCTCTCTCTGTGACTATCATAAATAAATAAATAAATAAAAAAGAAAAACTTTAAAAAAAAAATAACTTACCCTTGGCCACCAGTGTGGCCACCTTGATCTCCCAAATCACTCTGCCTACTAAAATGTCATGTGAGTTATTCTTATTGGCAAACGCTAATGTATATTCACATAACAAAGGGGATTCCAGAAAATATAGTTAGATGACTTCTGGTTTATCTAAGTCTCCTGATGAGTGAATGGTGCCCTGTAATAGGAGATGTAATGGATGGGAAAACATCCAATTGCCCCAGGCAATCTGTCTTTCTGGAAAATTACTCAAATAGAAATACATTGCTAAACTCTGTCACTGGACCCATAATAGAGATAATTGCTTCTTCTTTTCCCATCATAGTGTTTAACTTGTTTTTGTTATCCTCACTTTCCCCAACTGATTCACCTTGAAATATTATCTAAAAAAGACATTTGTAGTATTGTCTAATCTACACCCTTCATTTCTTTTAAGAATTGTTTTTTTCCTCACTTCAACCAACTACTTTTAATTGGGATTACCATGACTTTCCATGACTTTGATTCCATCCTTGGCCATAATTTATTGGTTCAAAAGTGGCATATTTCTTAAGTTGGAATAATCAGAGTGTTTTGTTTCCTGGAAACAGTTTATTGGTCTAAGTGTAGGTCCCTGATCAGATGAGGCAATCAGAATTATTTCTGAAATTTTTTGAAATGTAATTAAGGAAAAGTGTTAGTTGTTGTTTTTCGGTTGGAACATCAAGAACTTTGGGCAGCTCTGTCTCCTCTTTTTTGGAACACCCAGTTTGCAGTGAGAGGAAACAACTGTGACACACAGAGAAAAAGAGCAAAAAAAGAAAAAGACCTGGAAAAAGAAAGGGGTGTTATCATGTTCAAGTCCTTGATTCTACTTGTTACAAAGTCTAGCTTCATCTCTCCTCTTCTCATCACTTGCTTACTCAACTCTTGTTTAATTTATGGGAACTGATTACCTTACCACTCTCTTTTTTACTATACTGGTTCAAACTGGGTTCCTGTCACTTAGGCACACCTATTATCAGAACACTGGACCAAGTGCAATATAACTCACATTTTTAAAGTTTCCCAAACCACTTATTTTGGAAAGTGGTCATTTTTCCTATTCACAAACACTGCCTCTACTTTTTCTGATGGAGTCTTTCAGTAATCGAAGTTGATTCTTCAAGTTTGAGTGCTATTGTTCTATGTAGTGGACACTATATATACGCCTTTACATATCTCGTTCAATTTAAATTTCCTAACAACCAAACTGGTAAAGATTTTTATTCATATTTTTAAAATTAAAATAAAATTGAAGCTTTAAATAAGTTGATAATGCCTCATAGGTCATCCAAAAAGTAAGATCTTAGTTCAGGGATTCAGCTTTCATATAAAGTACATTTGTGCAATTTGGAAAAAGGCATCCTGCTGTTGGGCACAGCTCTGAACCATCATGCACAGCTTGGTGAACAAAGTGTGAATTAGATTTCTGACTTCACTTGTCCTTACCTCATGTTTGTCCTTATATAGCAAAAAACCTTGGTAACCATTACATGGTACCCGGCAGAGTTCATATCTTAGAAAGAATTGGACTTTTGGCATTAAGTTCAGTTACTGTTTTTTTCATTTGGCCGTGCAGCATTTATTTTTCATTTCCACAAATGGCTAATTTTATGATACAGCTAAAGCAAATGAAGTCTATCACTCACTATATAGACTAGGATGTGCTATGATAACAACTCCAACATCTTAGTAATTTAGCATAACAGAATTTTATCTAGTGTCCAAATTCTACTGAAAGTCCAAGTATTTCTCCAGGGCAACTGTTTCTGGTGTGCTAACTTGGTATCTTAAGCTGTTTAGATCTTATGGTACCTCCATTTGGATACATACTTCTATAATTCTGGCAGCAAAGGAAAAGCCAAGCCATAGTATCAGGCATCTGCATGTAAACTGCACTTGTCACTTTCACTCATATTTCATGGTGAAATCAAGTCACATGGCTATGCCCATCTTCAAGAGGCAGACTATGTGCAGTGTTCTATGTACTCAGAAGTAGAGGATACCTAGATATCAGGGAACAATAGTGGTGGTTACAATGTGGACTTGCAGTTGGAGTTGAAGATGATTAAGGCAGCTAAGTATGATGCCCATATAATCTTGGATCAGAATACTGCCAGTCACTACTAAGGAAAATATTCTTTTGATCTCTGATTTGCCATTACTTTGATCACTAAGCTTAGGAAAGTCAAACATAAATAATAGTATTTCTTTCCATTTTTATACAATACCTTTCTTCGTTAGAAAAGCTAGTATTGAAGTTAAAGATGAGTACATTTATGCAGCCTACAGCAAAGAGTTGTAAACCTCACACAAAATAATGCCAAAAAAAGGGCTGGGTATACTTTGATATTTTAAGTTGTTATCACTTTCTCTTTGGATTTCCACCAGGAGCATCTCTGATGACTTCAGCAGAAAGGTGAGTGGATGATTCATTAGAGCGCATATACCCCCATTTCCAAACAATCTAAAGGCCTCTCTTGCTAACAGACTCCCATGAGCATTTACTTATTTAGTGAAAGACCCAGTTAAGTGTGGCAGGGTAGAATGGGCCTGGTGTAGAAGGGGATCCGAACAAGTCAGTGGTAAGGATGTGGCTCAGATGGAAAAATAAAGCATCCTATAGTATAAATGTGAGCCTGCTGAGATCTGCTCTGTGATTCTCTCTAATAACGGAGTCGAGAGGTGTTAATGAGCATGACACAGGGCACACAGCCATCAAGTGAATTAGTCATAGCTTGATTCTTTTATGTGCCTTGTCTAATGGCAAACATTACCCAGCAATCACAGCAGCAGCACTCTCAGATGGAGCAGAAGGTGTGGAAGGGAGTAATGAGGCTGCCTAAAAACTGTTTTACAGAGCCCTGCACCAATTCACAACAGATAATAGAACTCAAAGCCAGACAGATAATAGAAGCGACAGCCATTTATTGCTAAGAGACTGTCTGAATATTTGTGCGTAAAACAGCCCACTCCAAGTTCTTTAATCACATTTCCTGAGAAAAAGTGGCAAAGAGGAAAGCCACGTGGCAGGCTACTTCCATTAGTGTATTCTAAATGAGTATAAAGAAGAGGAATTAGTAGATACGAAGAAAAGAATACTGACAGACTGCAGATCAGGAACAGAGCCTGGCTGTTTGACTCCAGTAAATTGGGACATGTTCTCCTTGTGGGTGAGACAGCGTATTGGAAAAAGATCTCATCCTAGAGCTATCTGATATTCCAGATTGTTAAAAGTATCTTAGTTTACAATTCTTTGATTCCCAAAAGAGAGGATGGCTCACGCAGACCCCATTCTGTCTTACTTTATCCCTAGACTTTAGAACTTTTTCTGTTTTATGGATAGTGAACAGAGACAGAGGTGTTTAGTAAAGGCCTGGGGAATGGAATATATAATTTTCCATATGTTTTTAAAAGCACAAATATCTCATATCTCATCTTTTGCCAAAAGGACCCCAAAAGGAAACTTATATGATACCTCCTAATATAATATAAAATTCAGAGACTTTGTTTTTCATATTTTTTCCCCACTTCATCTGGCAATCATGTTTTCTGCACTGGTGCAACATTTTATTTATTTATTTATTTATTTATTTATTTATTTATTTATTCTTTTCAGATTTTATTTGTTTATTTGAGGGAGGGGCGGGGATTGAGAGAACGTGAGGTGGGGAGGGTCAGAGGGAGAAGCGGGCTCCCTGGACCCTGGGATTGTGACCTGAACTGAAGGCAGCCGCTTAACTGACTGAGCCACTCAGGCACCCTAACACAACATTTTAAGAGGGACATTAACCAGATGAAGTGCATCAGAGATATCCAGCTTGTCACTGGAATATGAAACCTTATCACTTAAAAATGGTTGAAGGACGTGGAGAAGAATTTAGCATGGGGAGGATTGTGAGTGGTAGCTTGACACCAGTATTCAAATAGCTGGTTACTTTCTTATAAAGAGGATTTCTGGAGGACCTTAGGAAGTAGAAAAGGATGAATATAGCAAAATTAGAGTATGCTGACCTTAACCTGATTATAGGGAATGATTTGGCAGTGATTAGAGCTATCTAGGAATTTAATGGACTGTCTGGAAGGAATAGTGAGCTCCCTGTCAGTGAAGATATTCAAGCAGAAGCCAAACAACCACTTGTCAGGGATATTGTAGAGAAAAAATTAAGCTGAAGAGTTGTCCTAATTGATGTAAAGCCCACTTCAATCCTGTGATATTCCTCCTGTTATTAGTTTCCTCAGGGAAGTCCTTGATGCATTTAACCTGGAGCCCAGGAGACGAACAAGGATCGAAAAATGGAAACTTCAAAGGTTATGTTTAAAATGGTTTTTCCCCTCTTCTGAAGTCAGAAAGACTTCCATGTTTACATTGTTAAAGTTATAAAAGGTTTATTTTTTAAATAAATAGAATATCGTGATTGTTTGAGTTTTAGTACAATTCTTTGTTTTTCCTGAAGTTGATACTTGCCTTGTTTATTAATTTTATTCATCTTCTAGTACACATAGCTAATTGATTTCCATATGCTCTAACAATTTTATAAAATATTCTGCATTATTATTTCATATGCAATCAAATGAACTAGGTGATTTATCAAGTTCACATGCAACAATTTACTTATCCAACACTGTTAGTTGCATATTCAGAATCCATTCTCCTTTTCTCATTTAATGGAAGCCTAATTGTTTAGTGCATCAATACATATAGTTTTAAAAAATTATTTACTAGCTTCTCTTACAGGAAATATCATCCATGAGATGCTGATAAGACCCATTATATACTTCTCTTTCTCTTTATTCTCCTTCTCCCCTCTGTTTTTCTTTCTTTCTTCTTGAATATGCTGATTTTATGTGATAAATGAAGCAGACTTTATATAATGTGAGGCAATCATGAGAATAAAAGATATAAGGAGCAGAAGAATAGACACTTGGATGTTAATGGCATTACAAAACTCAGTCTAGGACTTTCTATCTTCACATCTCTGTTTAAATGTGGGGGAAAAGAATTTACTTGAGTCAATCATTTCAATCAGGTGTCTTAGATATTTAGCTAAATGTAACCCTAACTGATACCAATAGCATTTTGCATCAGTGAATTTCTCAATAAGTAATGTTGGAACAAGTACCTAGTTATGTGGGGAAAAAGTGAAGTAGAATCTTCACTTTTTAAAAGATAATTTTAGTTTTGATTAATTAATTGATTGATTTGGGAGAGAGTGTGAGAATGCTCATGTGGAGGGAGAGACAGAGGGAGAGAATATTCAAAAAGACTCCTCACTGAGCATGGAGCCTGTCCTGGGATTCCAGGACCTTGAGATCATGACCAGAGCCAAAATCAAGAGTTGGATGCTTAGCCAACTGAGCCACCCAGGCACCCTTTTACTTCACTTTTTGAACCAAAATTCATCCTGGATGGAGTAACGGTTTAAATATACACAAAAATACCAAATGTTTTAGAAAGACGTGCAACGTTTTATAAAATACAATCTTGGATTATAGAAGGCTTGCCTCAGTATTACTAAAATCTCTGAAATAAATAATGACTAAACATAATCATACAAAATTTAAATTTTCTATGTTGAATTAGACAAATGATTAATTGGCAGGAAAATGGTTGCCATACTGAACTATAAAGCTAACCTCCTTTTATATATAAAGAGTGCTACAATAAAAACAAAATTTTCTCACAGTAATAGAAAGTTTGGCAAAGGAAACATTCTAAGAAAAAAGAAAGATATTTGAGAAAAGTCTCACAAAACAGACTAAATAAATAAATAAAATAACAAATAAAAAGGAACTTGAAAAAACAGACATATGGAGGAAGCCAATTAAAATATTATAGATAAAAATATTATAGATAATTTCTTCAGAGAGATAAGAGACAATAGAATATCCTGGAAATAACAAAAACATGTCTCATACATTTAAAGACAAAACAAACAAACACCAGAGAACAAGACAAAGCTTTTGAGAAATTTAAAAAATATGGTAATAAAAATATATGAAAAATAGCTGAGATATAAAATTAAAGAAATAACCAGTAATTAGAATGAAAGCACAAAGAGATGGTTAACAGAAAAAAAAAACTGAAAGACTAAACCATAAGCTCCAACAGTCACCTACTAGCAGCTAGTAGAAAGGCCAGAGTAAACAATGGAGAAGAAATTGCCCAAGTAATAATTTTGTTAAATCTTCTCAATCCAAAGGACATACACTTCAGATTGAATGTGTACAGGTTGTGCCTATCATAATGAACAACGACAAAAAGACTAGGATACCATGGACAAACAGGCGTTTCTAAGCTACTAGAAGAGAGATATCCCATACAAAGGATCAGAAATCAAAATGGCATATCCGTGTATTCCTACTTCATATTTTATTATATCTTTTACTCTGGGAAAGATGTTGAAATTTTATCAAATACATTTTCTAGTAAAATTGAATCTTAAGCTATGAGAAAGTGATCTTGTTGATTTCTCTTAGCTATGAGCAACATGACCACAGAGGGACTTAGTATGAGAGGATGGGTAAATTGGCATAAATTCTATATTCATTGCTGGAAAAACAACTCAAGAGAATTTATTCATGAGTGCCAGTATGATATATTTTTTCATTCAGATCATTTTTGTTTTCCTCCCTCTCTTCATTCATTTTTTTCTCCCCAATGGCAAATATTGTCAAGAGTTGGCACAGGTACAAGAACCTCTAGGCTAAGAAGCACCAGTTCTGTTCCTATATATGCTACTTTCCCTTTGGGCTATCTCACTGTAATCACACAGACCCCATAAGACAGTTTCCTTTAAACATTCTTCATTTCTGTACAATGTAGAAAGTTGATCCTGGAATTTTTAAAATATACCAAACTCTGATGAAAGCTGTAGGGAAATAAAGTCAAAGATAAGACAAATAAAAAGTTTTGTTTACAAGTACAGTGCAAAGTTCTGATCTTTTAGAGTGACTGATTATCTTAGTTTGCCAGGGCCTAAGGAGGTTTTTGGGACATGGGAATTTCAGTTTTAAAAGTGGGAGAGCATCAGATAAATTGGAATGAGTTGGTCACCCTAGATCTCATCCAGCTAGCTCACTAAGATACCTACCCTTCAGCCTCAATGAACTAACACAACTGCTCAGGTTCCTGAAAAGAGTTGTTATCTCTCTAGCTCCTGGGAATATCTTCAGGGAAGGAACCTTTGAACACTACAATCCAGTAACTATCTCTGATGCATCTCAATGCCTGCATCACCAACGATAAAGAGAGAAACTTTCCTTTGCAGTTCATTTGTACTTTTCTTTATGCTACACCTCTCTCCCCCATCCCTTCACCTCCCACTCCCTCAACTCTTGATTTCTGGATTTATGTTTCTCTTTTGAGGCATATGATTATTTTTCTTCCCCAGTTTATCTTAAACTAGATATAGACCCTTTGTCTGTACACCGGGATTTAAGTTTACTCTTAGGGACTGTGATATAATATAAAAATATACTTGATCTTTGTCTTGGTTCTGAGCACAGAGCTCCTAAACCTTGCTTTGGAATTTCCTGAGTGATAGGAGTGTATTTTGTTATTTACAACAAGATCCTTTGGGTCACAGCTGAGTTTATGCTAATAAGGTGGCTTAGGGTGGGGCTAAGGATATGCTTAGATATGGGGCTCTGGATATGCTAAGGATGGAGCTGGTCTGAGAAAGAGCTAGTGAATAGAGAGTCATAACTCTCAGCCCCACCCATGAACCTCCAGGAAGGGATGGGGCAGGGCTGGAGATATAGCTCTATAAAAATGTTCCAACAAAACTTCGGAGGGCTTCTAGGTTGGCATGAACACATCAAGGTGTTGGAGAGTAGTGTGTCTAGAAAAGGCATGGGGCTTTGCCTACCTTTCCCCCCTAGTACTTTGTCCTCTGTATCTCTCCTATCTGGCTGCTTCTAAGTTGTAGACTTTATAATGACCTGATAATAATATGTAAGGTATTTTCCTGAGTTCTGTAAGTTGTTCTCACAAATTATCAAATGTTGTGGGAGATGGTGAGAGTGGGTTATGAGAATCCTCAAACTTATGTCTTATGTCTGACTTGGCTAACCTGAGGATCTAATATTTATAGTTGGCATCTAAAGTGGGAACAGTCTTGTAGGACTGAACCTTTAAACTTGTGGAGTCTAACATTAAATCTAGGTAGTAAGTATAAGAATTGAAAAGAATTATAGATCATCAAACTGGTATCATAACTAGTTAGAACACGAAAAACCAAATTAAACCATACGTTTAGTGTTAGAAGTGTTATGCGTAAGAACAGTTTAGGGGTAAATTTAAAAATTCATATCCATTCAGCCTTTCAATCACTTGTTCAACTAAAAATGTGTAGAGTTTTTATTACGTGTGGTGCACTAGGTGCTGGGGGTTTAGTGGTAAACCAACAACAATCCTATTTTCCCTGCTATGGAATTTATGTTCTTATGGGAGTAAACAATTAACAAACAAACATGTAAGCATAAGAGTAACATAGTTTAGTTGTAAATGAAATCAAATAGTGTAATAGAATAAAGAATAATGGGGTGTATTTTAAACTGCGCTTGGAAGGAGGTAGAATGTGAGCAGCAGCTGGAAACATGAGAAGGAGCCAGTAGTGAGAAGATTCAGGGAGAGTAAGAGTGCCTATACAGACTCTCAAATGGCTTGTTTGAAAAACATCTAGAAGAGCAGCATGGCTGGAACATAGGAAACAAAAGTATTATACGATATTAGAAAGGTAAGAAGGAACCAGAGTATGCTAGGGCTTTGAAGGTCATAGTAAAGAATTTGGGTGAAGATACTACAGTTGACCCTTGAACAACATGGATGTGAACTACATGGTCCACTTATATGGAGACTTTTTACAGTATAGTACTGTAAATGCATTTTCTCTTTTTTTATGGTTTTCTTAATAGCATTTTCTTTTTCCTAGCTACTTTATTATAATAATACAGTATGTAATACATATACAAAGTATGTGTTAATTGACTTTATGTTATTGGTGAGGTTGGCAGTCAACAGTAGACTCTTAATAGTTACGTTTTTGGATAGTCAAATATTTTACGAGACTTTTTGACTCAGTACCCCAACCCCCTTGTTCAAGGGTTAACTATAGATGATTTTGAGTAAGAGAGTAATGTGGTCTAAATTACATTAAAAGTATATATCTTTTTGACTGCTCGGTGGGAAAGATCATAGGAGTTAAGAGTAGAGGTGAGACCAAATTAAGAGTAGTTAAGAGTAGAGGAGACCAAATTAGGAGGTGGGACCAAATTAAGAGGAGTTAGGAGTAGAGGAGACCATATTAGGGAGACATTGAGATTGTTTAAGCAAATGTAAAAGCTGGTTGGTTCTAGGACAGGAGGGAGAAAGTGGTCATATTTAAGGCATGTTTTGGAGGTAGAGATAATAGGACTTGCTGTTGGTCGGGGTCAGTGGGGGTGAAGAAAAAGGAATTAAAAGCTGTCTCCTGAGAGCTTGTTTGGAGGTTCTAGCAGGGGAGCGCAGCTACTTGTAAAAAAAGAAAAAAAATTAAAAAAAAAAAAGGAGATGGAAAGAAGGCCTTACCAATCAAACAAAATATCCATGTTTCCATGAACAGACATAGATATACAAACTGAGCATGTTTTTAAAATGTAGATAACATTGTATTTTCAAAAGTTCAAAGTAAAAAGAATCTTTTAGAAACCTAAAACAAAACAAAAGATGTCTCCTGGACTTTTGGTGTGAGCAACAAGTGGCTATTGGTGTCTGAACATAATTCATCCATCATACCATTTGTGTAGTCTATAATAGCTACAGAAAAAGAGATACATTGCTAATTGTGGCCAAAGCATTGCCAGAAGATATTAAATATCCCTCCACTACAGTAGGGCATATGCATAGTGGTTAGGAGCAGTAGCTATGGAGCCACACTGCTTGATTTTGTATCATTCATCCTGCCACTTACCATGGATATAGGGTAACTATGCCTCAGTTTTCTCATGGAGGATAAGTAATACATAGTTCACATGATTTTGTGAGGATTAAATAAGCTAACACATATAAAGCACTTACAAAAGCATCTGGCAAGAAATGAAGGTTATTCTATTTATTAAATACTTTTTCTTAAAAGATTTTATTTACTTATTCATGAGAGACAGAGAGAGAAGCAGAGACATAGAAGGAGAAGCAGTCTCCTCACAGGAAGCTGGATGCGGGACTCAATTCCCGGATCGGAATCTGGGATCAGGCCCTGAGCCAAAGGCAGATGCTCAACCACTGAGCCACCCAGGGGTCCCGATTTATTAAATACTTTTAATGACTGCATGCTATGTTATTCTGTGATGTATTATAGTTTATATAATTGATAATCCCTTTGTCAGACATTTAGATTATTTCTAATAATCTATTAGCTATAGTTCCATACTGAACAATTTTCACATACAGAAATATTTTTCCACTATCATGATTATTTATTTAGGAGAAATTCCTACTGTTGCATTTGCTGGCTCAAATAATCTGGGCCATTTCAAATGCAGGATTTAAGACTTTTGCTACTTATTCCCCAAAGTTATACCAATTTAGTCTCACACTATCTGTGTATTTTCTCATACCCTAGCCAAATTTTGATATCATCATAAAAAAAGAAAACACATTTGCCAGGTTGACGGAAAAACAATAATGTGTCCTTATTGAATAATTATTAACTAGATTGAAAGCTTTGTATTAAAGGAAAGCTTTGTATTAAAGTTAAACTTTGGTTATTTTTATATTGTAGTATTTAGCATTTTTATTTCAATTTATAATAGCTGTTTACCTGCTACCTATGCTTCAATCTAGGTTAGTCAGTTGGTTGTTGAATTCAATGTGCACATCTTTTATATATTACATCTTATGTTCCTATGATGATATCCTATAAATATCAACCATGTTTTTAATGGTTAATTAAGCTGAAATTTATCTTAGCATATGATGTGTTTAGTATCTAGGTTTCTGTTTTTCAAAATAGTTAATTTGCTTGATATACTTTGCTTGACTATTGAATCTCTTATTCTCTGATTTAGAATACTTTACCTAAAAATTTTTGAGATATAGTAATTTATATCTAAATGTACACATGAGTAAATTTTTTAAAAAATGTAATGCACACACCTCATTTTAATGTACAAAGTTATCGTACTTCTTTGGCTCTGTTTTTGAGCTTTTTTCCTCTATTCCATTTACCCATTTCTGTGGTTTTACCACTATTCAGCTCCTTAATCTATTTAATATCTGGAAGTGTAAGTCTCCCAATGTATTCTCATTTCAAAAAGACATTCAAATTTGGCTGGGAATGTTGTTAAATTTTAAGACGAATTTCAGAAAATGTTAACAACATAATACACCAAATCCCGCCAATCAGGGACATGTATTCATTTATTCAGGTGTTCCTCAGGTTCAGCAACTTTTGAGTTGCAAGCACTTTGTATATATCATTCTACTTTCTTCTGGCCTGCAAAATGTCTGCTGAAAAATCAGCTGATAGCCCTATGGGGGTTTCCCTCATATGTAATAGTATTCTTTTCTTTTAGTATTCTTTCTTTATCACTTTCTTTATCTTTCAGCCATTTTAATTACTGTGTGTTTTGGCATGGACCGCCTTGGATTGATTTTGTTGAGGATTCTCTGTGCATCCTGGATCTGAATTTCTATTTCCTTCTCCAGATTTGGGACTTTTTCAGCTATTGTTTCTTCAAATAAATTTTCTGCCCCTTTTTCCTCTCTTTTCCTTCAGGGATCCCTATAATATGAATGTTATGCTTGATGGTGTCACTCAGTTCTCTAAATATATTTTCATTTTTTAAAAAAGCCTTCTCTCTACTACTTAGCTTGATTTTTTTCCATTACTCTATCTTCCAGGTCACTGATTTATTCTTCTGCTTCCTCTAGTCTACTATTTATACCATCTAGTGTGTTTTTAATTTTAGTTATTGAGCTCTTCATCTCTGGCTGGTACTTTTTTTTATGTTTTCTATCTCTTTGTTAAGGGTCTTAGTGAGGTCCTCCACTCTTTTCTCAAGTCCAGTGAGTATCTTAATGACAATTATTTTAAATTCTCTATGAGGCTTGTTACTTATCTCTGTTTCATTTAGCTGTTTTGGGGTGATTCTGTTCTGTTCTTTCATTTATCTCACACATTCCTCTGTCTCCTCATTTTATCTCACTCTCTATTTCTATGTGTTAGGAAAGTCAGCTCTGTCTTCTGCTCTTGAAAGTAATAACATTATGAAGAAGAGGTCCTACAGTGCCCTGCAGTTCAGTGTCCCCTGTTCACCAGAACCTCGTGCTTCAGGGGGTTTCCTATATGTATTCTACACATGCTGATGTTGTGGCTGAGCCACTTTTGCCTTCCATCCAGTCATCTGCAGTGTGTCTTTGCCTGTTGTGGGTAGGATTCAGTCCCTGTGTTGTGGATGTGAGTCTGGGGCCATCTTAGGCTTGAGTTGAGTCAGACCAGGCATTTGCCAGAGATGTGGTAGCCCAGAACTGCAGGGTGCTCTCCCCTGAGAGAAGCTTTCACTGGTGGGTGGAGCCTATAGTCAGACCAGATGGCTGCCCCTAGCCCACTGCTGGGGCTACAGTACAAACTGCTCTGTGTGGTTATCCTTCCCTTTCCCTTGGGTCAGGAGTCCCTTTGGAGTGGTGCTGGCCCCTGTTGGAGCTGCTTGCACATGACCAGGTTTGTGGCACCACTTTTGATAAGTTCTGCCAAAGGCATGTTGGAGAGGGCAGATCCAAAGGGGAACACAGAGGTGGGACTGCAGTGTCAGCAAGGTTTGCATGGGTCTGCTGTGAAGGACATCTGGAGACAAGGCATGGCTGGAGGGGGTGCATTCACAGGAAAACTCAGGGTGGGATGCATTTTTAGCAAGTTAGGTAGCAAGTGCTGGTACTGTGTTTGTTCCCATAGGTGTCCCTGTGTCTAGGCTGTGGGGTAGGGAGGGAAATGGTTCCTGACACCTTTTCTGTTCTTGGACAAGTCTCTCAATGATCCCCTGCCCCTCTAGTACATACTTTGAGATTAGTAAATAAATTTCCCTGCTGTATACCCCAGACATTTTTCAAACTGCTGTTTTGATGCTGTTATCTCTTTGGGGCTGTTTCTTGTGCTGTCTCTTTAAGAGCAGGGGCTCTACCCTCCTGGCTTTCCCAGAGCTGAGTCCACTGATTTCTAAAATTCTAGGTGCAAAACCCCATTGATTGTAAGAACTCATATTTGGTCTGTCTGGTTTTCAAAGCCATATGTTATGGGAATTTGTCTTCCTGTGCAGGCTTCCTGGTGTGGGAGTCTGTTTCTTTCCCTTTTCTGCACCCAAATTGTCTCTCCCTCCTTGGGACAGCCCTGCAGTCTGTTTAGCTCCCATGTTATGTCTCCGCCCTTTCTACCCTCTTTGATGTGGCCTCTTCTCTGCATTTAGCTGTGGGGAATTTGTTCTGGCAGTCTTTTGGTCATTTTTCTGGGTTATTTACGCCGATGTGAGTGTTATCTAGTTGCATCTGCGGGGTGAGGGGAGCTCAAGGTCCTCCTACTCTATCATCTTCCCTGGTAGTCTATTCATTTTTTAGATTGTGGTAAAATTTATCATTTTAATCATTTTTAAGTGTACACTTCAGTGGTATTAAATGCATTTATGATGTTGTACAACCTTTACTACCATCCATCTCTACAACCCTTTCCACCTTATAAAGATGAAACTCTGTACTCATTAAGTAACAACTCTCCATTCTCCCCTCCAACCAGACCTTGACAACCACCATCTACTGTCTGTTTTTATGGTTTTAACTACTCTAAGTACCTCAGAAAACTGGAATCATACAGTATTTTTCTGTGACTAGTTTTTTTTCTTAGTATGATATTCAAGGTTCAACCATGTTACAGCATACTGTAGAATTTCCTTTCCTTTGAAAGTTGAGTAATATTTCATTGTATGTATATACCACATTTTGCTTATATATTCATCTGTTGAAGGGCACTTAAGTTGCTTCCAAATTTTAGATTTTGTGAATAAATGCTGCAATGAATATCTATCTATCTATCTATCTATCTATCTATCTATCTATCTATCTATGACTCTGTTTTCAATTCTTTTAGGTATATATCCAGAAGTGGAATCATGGGGTCATATGTTAATTCTATTTTCAACTTTTTAAGAAACTGTCATTCTGTTTTCCACAGTGGCTGTATTATTCTATCTTCCCAAAAATGTGCACAAGATTTCCAATTTCTCTACAACCTCTCCAGTACTTGTTTTGTTCTTTTCATGGTAGCCATTGTAATGGGTGTAAGGTGGTATCTCATTATAGTTCTGACTTGCATTTCCTTAATGATTTGTGATATTGAGCATTTTTTCATGAGCTTATTGATGATCTATCTTCTTTGTAGAAATGTTTATTTAAATCCTTTGCCCAATTTTTTTGCTTTTTACAAAATTTTAATATATCAAAAGTCCTGCTTTAGTGACATGCTAGTCCCATCAGAAAATAATCCCAATAACCCCTTGTCAGTAACATGAAAGTTGACCAGCCAACTCTTTATTTCTAAACCTCTGTGTGTACATGTGTGTCTTTTAAACCCAAGTCACAGGGCTCAGGTGACTCCTCCTTCTACACCGTGCTTTCCACCTGTTAACCTGACCGGTGTCCACCCCCACCTGCAGAAGGATGGGCAGGGCACATGGGAGCCCTGTAGTGGCAGTGAGGGAATACCAAGTTTCCACTCAGTAGGAGATCCTTATTTCCAGACTATTCACCTCAAATCTGGCTCTCCATGACCAGAATGTTTTTCCTCCTTTAGGAAAAAAAAACACACATATCTGCACACCCATATATATAACTTTTTGTTTTTACATTTAAATATAAAAATACTACTCTGCTTTGTGTTATAAATGGAGGACCAAGCAATAAGAACTTTTTCTGCTAAGGTAGATCAATCCATCCTTACAGTGAGGTTATCTTAAGGTGAGGGCTATCTCACTCCAGGTAGGGGAAGCCCTGCACCAGGAGGATGGGAGGCATATTCCTGCCTGATTCTCTCGTAAGTCTCACTGTTAATAGGAAGTTGGTTATAACCTTAAACGGAGTGGAACTTCCCACCAGGAGGGGAAATCCTAACCTAACCCCAGAGTAAGTAACCCTCCCCCCACACAACACTCAGCTACCTTGAAATTCAACTGACTTTTGTGTGTTGACTTTGTATCCTACTACTTTGCTGAATTCATTTATTAATTCTAACAGGTTTTGTTTTTTTTTCTTTTTGTTCATATTCATTTGTTTTCAGTAGAATTATTAGGGATTTCTATGTCTAAGATCATACCTTCTGCAAACAGAAATAATTTTACTTCTTCATTTCCTTTTATTTTCCTTTCTTGCCTAATTGACTCTGGCTAAAACTTCCACTGTATGGTAAATAGAAATGGTGAAAATGAACATCCTCACCTTGTTCCTAATCTTAGAGGAAAAGCTTTCAGTGTTTTAAAATGGGGTATGATCATTATGGGTTTTTAACACGTGGTTTTTATTATGTTGGGATAGATTCTTTCTCTATTCATCTTTTTTCTTAGTTTAGCTAACTGAATTTGTCAATTTGGTTAATCTTTTCAAAGAATTAACCTTGATTTCATTGATTTTCCTCTATTTTTTAAAAAAGTTTCTATTTCATTCTAATGAAAGTTTTATAAAAGTTTCTATTCACTTCTAATCTTTATTTCCTTCCTTCTTCTATCTTTGGGTTTAGTTTGTTCTTATTTTTCTAGTTCCTTAGGTTGCAAGATTAGGTTGTTGATTTGAGATTTTTTTCTTTATATAGTTTATTCCTAGTTCATAGCTGTAAAATTTCCCCTTAGCATTGTTGTCATTGTGTTCTATAAGCTGTGGTATGTTGTGTTTTTATTTTCATTTAAGTATTTTCTTTTCCTTTTTAAAATAGAATTTATATGCCAGAGAGAGAGGGAGGGAGAAGGCACAAGCAGGGGGAGCTGCAGAGGGAGAAGCAGGCTCCCCCCTGAGCAGAGAGCCCCACAGAAGGCTTAATCCCAGGATCCTGGGATCATGACCTGAGCCAAAGGCAGACACTGACCCAACTGACCCACCAAGGCTCCCTTATCTCTAAGTATTTTCTAATTTCCTTTGTGATTTCCTCATTGATACTTTGGTGGTTTAAGAGTTTGCTGTTTAATTTCTACAAATTTGTGAATTTTTTAGTTTTACTTCTGTCATTCATTTCTAACTTCATCTTCATCCTGTCGTGGTTGGTGTAAAACTGTATGATATCTATATTTTAAAATCTATTAAGCTTTTATTTGTGGTCTAACATGTGGTTTATTCTGGAAAATGTCCCTTTTGCACTTGATAAGAAAGTATATGCTGTTGATGTTGGCTAGAGTGTTCCGTATATATGTTAGAAATAGTTCATTGTGTTAAGTCTTATCTTTTCTTACTTATCTTCTGTCTAATTGTTCTACCCATTATTGAGAATGAAGGATTGAAGTCATCAATTATTACTGTAGATCTTTCCTTTTTTCCCTTCAATTCTTTCAGTTTTTGATTCATATATGTCAATGATCTATAATCAATTGCATAAATCTTTACAATTGTTATATCTTTTTATTCTATTGAATCTTTTATTAATATATTAATTCTATGTCTCATAATTTTTTTGGTTTGTTTTAAATAAAGTCTATTTTATCTCATAATATTATTCTTACATAGTATCATTCTGTTTTCTTTTGGTTACTATTTGCAAGGAATATCTTTTTTTCATCCTTTTACTTTCAAGTTATTTATGTCTTTGGATCTAAATTGAATGTCATATAGATAGAATATAGTTGCAACATGTGTTTTTATTGGAGAACTGAATCCATTTGCATTTAAAGTAATTAGTATCAGTAAGGACTTATTTCTGTCATTTGCTATTTGTTTTCTTTTTCCTCCCATTTCCTGCATTACTCTCTTCTTCTGTGTTTGTTTTTTGTAATAAAATGTTTAAATTATTTCTTATTTTCTTTTGTACATATTTAATAGCTCTTTGCTTTGTGGTTACCATGGAGAATACAGGTAACATCTTAAAGTTATAACATTCTCATTTGAATTTATAACAATTTAACTTCAATAACATACAAAAACTCTGTTCCTTTACAGTTCTGTCCCCACCACTTTTGGTTAGTTATTGATGTCATGAACTTAAATACTCATATATTGTATGCCCCAAAATATAACTAATGATTCTTTTAAATTCTTAAATAATATAAAAAGGGTAATGTGGAATTTTGCAACAAATGTACAATGACATTAGCTTTTAGACTAATACTCTTTAAAAACGTATGAGTCTCTTTAATCATGTAGTTGCAAACCACTGTTACAATAATACTAGCTTTTATAATTGCCCATGTATTTACCTTTATTGAGATCCTTCCTATGGCTTATAGTTATTATCCAGTGTTCTTTCATTTTATCTCACAGGACTCTCTGAGAATTTCTTGCAGAGCAGGTCTAGTGGTAATGAACTTCCTAAGGTTTTGTTCACCTGGGAATATCTTAATTTCTCTCTTACCTTTGAAGGGCAGTCTTGATAGATTAAGATTCTTGGTTGACAGATTTTTTTTTTTTTTTTTTTTAGCACTTTGAATATGTGGGTCCACTTATAGAAGCCACTTCTGGCTTCCAAGGTTTCTCATGAAAAGTCTGCTTATTATTTTTTTATTGAGAATCCTACATATGTGACAAGTGTCTTCTTTCTTGCTGCTTTGAAGACTCTCTCCTTGTCTTTGTCATTCAAATAGTTGATTATGTGTCTCAATGCGGATCTCTTTCAGTTCATCTTCCTTGCAGTTTTTGAGACTCTTGGGTGTTTATATTCAAGATTTTCAACTTTGGGAAGTTTTTAAATATTATTTCTTCTAATATTTCTTTTGCCATTTCTTATTCTGAGACTCTTCAATGTGTATGCCAGTTACTTGGTGTTCTATATGTCCTTTTGACTCTGTTCATTTTTCCTTAATCTTTTTCCTTTCTGTTTTTTAGACTCAATACTGTCAATTATCCTTTCTTTACGTTTGCTGATTCTTTCTTTTGCCTGCTCAAATCTGTCTTTGAATCACTCCTGTGAAATTTTCATTTCAGTTATTACAACTTTTTAGTTTCAGAATTTCCTTCTGGTTTCCTTTTTAGGTTTTAAAAAATATCTTTATTGATATTTCCATTTTGTTCATACCCCAATTTTCTTGTCTTCTCCACATTATCCTTTAAGTACTTTGGGCATCTCAAAGAGATTTGTTTAAAGTCTTTGTCTAATAGATTTGCCATCAAATCTTTTTCAGAGATTGTTTCTGTTGATTTCTTTTTCCTTTGAATATGCCATACTTTTCTGTTTCTTTATATAAAACCTTGTGATTTCATATTGAAGATTGGACATTCAAATCTAATGATTGGAAATCAGATTCTATCCCTATCTGTGGGTTTGCTGATTTTTGTTTTGTTTTGGTTTTTGATGTCGAGTGTCTCTATGCCAAGGATTAGCATGAGATGTAAACCCAGGTCTTCTCAGGCCTTTTTGCAGTCTGTGCTTTTCCATGGGTATGTACTTTTAAATTTTCTCTGTATTTGCTGTTGTTTTTGAATGTTCTTGTCTTTAATGTCTAACCTCTGAAAAAGGAAAAAGAGAAAAGTGAAGGGAGGAAGAAAAAGGACCTTGGCTCCTTAAGTCCCTTGAACTTCATTTCAGCCAGAGAGGAGGGACTTCCAACAATGGGAGAAAGTGTAAGAATAAGGTCACTCATGTCTTTGCATGAGTATAATCAGAAGCACAGGTCTCTCAGTGGGGAAAATTGGAGAGGGAGACAAACCATGAGAGACTCCTAACTCTGGGAAACAAAGGGTTGCAGAAGGGGAAGTGGGTGGGGGGATGGGGTAACTGGGTGACGAGCAATGAGGAAGGCACTTGATGGGATGAGCACTGGGTGTTATACTATAAGTTGGCAAATTGGATTTAAACTTTAAAAATGTAAGAAAAAATAAAACAATTTATTCAAGCAAAATATAAAAATAAGAAGAAGACGAAGAAGAAGAAGAAGAAGAAGAAGAAGAAGAAGAAGAAGAAGAAGAAGAAGAAAAGAAGCAGCAGCAGCACAGATCTCCGGGTACCTGGGTGGCTCAGTGGTTGTAGTTGAGCATCTGCCCTTGGCTCAGGGCATGATCCAGGGTCCTGCATCTGGCTCCCCATGGCCTGCTTCTCCCTCTGCCTATGTCCCTGGCTTTCTCTCTGTGTCTCTCATGAATAAATAATTTTTTAAAAAACCTTAAAAAAATGAAGCACAGATCTCAAATATTTGGAGGACAGAGCCCTTTTTGCCCTCCCTGGTTTTTGGTAGAAGCTGTTCCTGGAACATGTTCACAACTGCCTGCCATGGGGCTGAGGGTGGGGGATGGTAGCTGCTACTATCTGAGAATTAAAATTGACTGAAATGGACTGTACTTTGCTTTCCAAGACTTACTCTGGAAGTTGAAAGCCATCAGTAGACTCCAGAATTCCAAAATAGTTAAATCAGATAAATTCTGCCTGTGTAATTGTTGTCCAGGTAGAGAGAAAGTTTTCTAATGCTTCCTACTTCACCATCTTCCCAAAGTTCTCTTTCCCTTGAGGAAATTTGACCTTTGTTTTATTGAAAGCTGCTGAAGATAATGAGCTCAATGACTGGGGATCCTTTCTGACTGTGAGAATTGGAAATATAGAGATGACAAAATTACATGTATGTGTTGCTATTCTTATCAAAGTATTTTTATATCTGCCTGTCCCTTCATCTTCCAGCTATCCCTAAAGAAAAGCAGAGAATTTTCCTTTTTTTTTTTTTAGAAATTTCTTAAATTTCCTTTTTACAGAAGAGGAATTTACCCCAGAAAGCCTGAATTACCCTGAGTGGGACAGCTAGTTGATGCAGCCCTTGGCTCATGAGTAGCTCATTAGAGTCTAGGGCTTACTCTATGATACTCCTCAGCCTAGGGGGTTCTGGTTATGAAGAAAAGTGAATTTAGATTGACGAGCATTAAACATCAGGTACACAGCCTCAAGTATTCAACCCTGTCCCAACACAAATATATTTAATTCAGGACAATTTGTTTTCCACAATTTAAACCCTTTTCTCCTCTGCAGATGCCAGACTTCTTTTTTTTCTCCCTTGTTACCTCCCTCCCTCCAAGACTATTATTGTGAAAAGAACTGATATATCTAAACTTCACAGATACTTCCTTCTATTTCAGCTATTGACAGATTTGAAGTCTAAATCATGGGGCAGAAATATGACACAGTAGGCACCTGAGAGCTGGGCTGGAAAATAATATTTTAATCAGGTAGAATTTTTCAGTTTCTGGATTCACACTGTGCAGATAGAGCTTTCCTGGCCTACCTGGCCACTGAGCAGATTCCATGTAATATAGACTTACCAATATAGAATAGAAGAGCCCTTATATGCAGTGCTCCCATTTTGTAGATGGGAAATTAATGCCCAAAGAGATAAACTAATTTTTAAGATCACTCTGTGTAAATTTAACCTTTGTTTTGTTGAAAGATGATTCAGTTAAGCCCCAGCTTAGTGATTAGTGATCTGTGGAAGGTTGGCTTCTGACCCTGTCATGGAAATTAAGTGCACAGGACGTTTGCTTGGGAATATCCTTAAGATCAACATCCATGGAAGGAAAGGAACAAATGCAGTAGAAGGCAGACAGAAAAGTGGAGCTGTCATAAGGAAACTCAGTTCCTGGTCACTTTAACCAATACCACAAGAAGCCCTGGAGCTGAAATGGTCCATCAGAGTTGTCCTGATTCGATTGCAGTGGCCAGGACTTTCTAGTCCAGCCTCCCTCAGTTCTTGGGTACGTGCCACATCAGGAAGGAGTCACCTTGGGCAAGGAAGCTCTATGCCTGAGGCAATCCCTGGAGGGCTGACAGCTGAAGGCAGTTTGTGACAGCAGTTCCAGCAGCTGGGTCAAGTAGACCTTCCTTGAAGGGGGAATCAAAGCAGTGCTTCTTCACATCTATCACAAGAGCCTCACCGAATTGGAGGATTAGAGATTGTATCCAGTTGTCATCAACACTTCTGACAAAACTTGGACTTGAAATGAGGATATCCTGGCTACTAACCCTTGTCTTTACCATTATCCATTGCTGTTAGAATCCAAAATCTTTCTTAGGGGTTTGTGATTTGGAGTTATTTGTGAGTCTTAGATATGAACTGTTGACCTGTGAAGAGACTTGCCAATCTGGTTGGCTCAATCTATTTATCTTCATGCTCAACCACCACAACAAAAATATTTAAGTGTTTCCCTGAAGGTTTAACAGCTCTTGCCATAGAGCAGAATACTTAATACTAAGCTCTCCAAATCTCTTCAAACCCTATAACTTAAAAAAAAAAATCTGTTTACTCCATTCTTCCGGGAGCTGCATGTTGATAAATGATTACTCTAAGGAATTTTCTGAATCTACATCTTCTGTGTCTGCAGACATCATCCTTCATCTGATGAATACTGAACCAGAATTCTCCAGGACCATAGAGGATTTAAGGCTATTACTGAGACCTTGCTATGAATCAACACAGGCTTCACCTAGGACCTGAAGAACTCCTGGCCACTATATTGACTTACGTGTCTTGTTTGTTTTTTAAGCACTTGCTCAAAGGCCACCTCCTCTAAAAGGATTAAATGATGTAATACTTGAAAAACACTCCACCATACTTAGCATACATGTGTGAGGATTCAATAAATATTAGCTATTATTTCTGTTGTCTTTTTATTTATTTTTATTTTTTGTTGTATTGTTGTCTTTTTAGGCTTTCTTTCATTTGGAGTTCTATAATGTGTTAAAGGCACAACAAATACCTTTTTTTCCCACATGCCATTGCCACTTGTAGCTGTGATTTCAGAGATGATGACTGTGTTTGACTACAACTAGCTACTTGGTCCACACCCCATGCATACTGTTCAAGCAGTGGCACAGAGAGGGAGAGAATAAGACAGAGTGCCAGAGTCACCCACAAGGCACTGAGTCACAGAGTTCAGGAACATCTGTCCCCAAAGTCTCTGACAGTACCTCCAGGCAGCTGACCCCCATGACACTACGTCCTCAAAGTGGCAAAGTGGTATATCCCATCTCTAGAAAACTATTTTAAAACTTTCTTAATTTGGGACAGAATATAAGTTTGGAATGTTCATTCCAGACATCTCATTCTGTTCTCTGGGACCACATGGACCAAGTTCCTTTCCTCTTCTTTAAGACTACTCTTTAATAAATGTGCAGACCTATTGTAGCTGATAGTTCTAGAACATGTTTGTAGAGTTATGCCTTGTATACTGACTGACTTCAAAGGTCCTTTGTGTTGCCTAGTCTTCTGCTTCATTTTTGGTGGCTGAGTATGGGCTAGAGATTTAGTTTGATTCTTGAGTGGGTTAGTATCATAGTTCTCTTTTGCAGGCTTGTCTGAGAAGTATTTTCTCCTGCTTTCTACTTACCAAAATGCGACCTTTAAAAAAAAAGACTACTTATGTATGCCAAAGAATGTCATAGATCAATATTGATATTCATTTCTTCTGAGTTACTCTTGCTGCAATCTTCTTTTAGGGACACTGGTAGCTATATGTCCAGTTCTTGCCATCCCCCTTCTGAGGAGCTAGAGAGCCTTATACTCTTGGGCTGAGGATTTAGGGATGAATCTTACCATGTGGTTCTTGCCCCTGCTCTTTCCAGTCACATTTTTGTATGGGTAAAACTGGTGTAAGGAAACATGACGGTGAAGCCCACAGAAAGAATTGATGCTACTTCAGTAGCTGAAGAAAGACAGACTGTTTGAATATATGTGAGCACCAGGTTTTCTTTATGTTCATTTTAAAAGTTGCTATTTTTTGGAAATGGTAATACATTTATGTGGTTCAAAATCCAAACAATGTTAACGGATATAAACAGAAAATCTGGCTCCCTCCCCTGTCTCTATTCACTCTGTTTTCCCTTGCTCAGTGTTTATCCTTTTACTGTTTATTTTTAAAATGACAAGCAAATATAAATGCATATACTTATTTCTCCCCCTTTTTGTACAGTGGGTAATTATAGCAGAAACCAGTAATGCTTACCAATATTCATGCTCTCCTCTATCTAGGAAAGACTTTGTGTGTATTTACATGAGAAACTGACAAGAAGGAAATAGATCATAAATCTACCAAATTTTCTAATGCATTGTCACATCAAAGAAACCATGACCCAGGACTGAAAATGCTTTTCTGTTTTCTTCAGTTCCTCATATTTGGATCAGCAAAATGTTTGCTGTGAAATCTGACTGCTCCGAAAAAGCACAAACATTCACTTTAGATGTGACCACAGAGGATAGTGGATAAGGAAAGACTTCCCAAGGAGGGAGCCAGTGGCTATAGCAACAAATGGACAGGGGAGCATCAATGTCCAGTCAACTAATCTTCTCTACTCCCATTTTAAAGGGCCTTCAAGGGATGCCTGGGTCGCTCAGAGGTTGAGCATCTGCCTTTGGCTCACGGCATGATCCTGGAGTCCCGGGATTGAGTCCCACGTCAGGCTTCCTGCATGGAACCCGCTTCTCCCTCTGCCTGTGTCTCTGCCTCTCTCTGTGTGTCTCTTATCAATAAATAAGTAAACTCTTTTTTAAAAGGCCTTCAAAATGCCTTCCCAGAGGGTTTTAGAAATTGCTATGGACAATCACTTCTGTGTATCTCCCATCCTTCCCTTTTCTGCTGAAGTATTTCTATTTTGGTAATCCTTCATTATTGCACAATTAAATATTCCATGTATCTCCTAGATCACTGGAGCATAAGGAGATAGATTCAGATCAGACAGAGAGGACGGATTAAGACATGCTGGACTTTGAGTTTGGTGCAGTTACTGGATGGGACTTTGTGTTGTGGGACTTTGTCCCTATCCAAAGGGAGGATATAAGTGTGTTCAATATGCTGAAGAAGAGTGAACCAGAAGTTTGGTGGCCAGAATGGTACACTGTGGAAGACATGGCTAGTGCTCTTAATATCAATTTATTCTCTTCCTCCTAAGCATACAGGTAGACTACATTTTTCTTGTCTTTCCTGTGGTTCAGAGTGACCACATGACTGAGTTTTGACTAATGAAAGAACAGAAGTGATAAGCCTATTTTCAGGTTTTCTCATAGAAACCTTCCTCATGTGATTCTTACTGTCTTGGCACTCATCCTCCGACTGAATGGTGCAGACCCCAAAGACTTGAAGAGGAGGGAGTCACAGGATTGCATGGATCCCTGAGTGACAGCCTAGAACAGAACTCTTCAGGAACTTGCTCTTCAGATCTCAACCGGTAAAGCCTCTTCCTACCCCTCCAGCCATTACCTGCCTGAATGTCAGGCATTCAAGTACTGGCTATCTAGTGGTATGCCAGTACTCAGTACAAGTACTTGTACCACTAGAAGTCTGGAGCCGAGAATTTGCTCTCAGAAGTTTTCTGTTCCTATCCTGGCCCATACTGCTCTCTCTCTGGAATTTTAAGCCAGCACCTTAGAGTGTACTTTACGGAGTCTATTTCAGAAATGTACATCTGTTCTTACTCATTAGATCATAAACTGCTTGAACTCATATATCATATCTTTTTCTTCTTTCACCACCTCAGTGCCCAGCAAAGTGCCTGATACACAGTGGGGGTTCAATATGTTCTAATTAATCAATTCACTGATTTCCCAGTGGGGCAGATGAGAAGTGATTGGGGTACTTGAATGAGGTATCTCTGAACTTTTGACCCTTTCCAGAGCTCTCCAGGAGTGTTTTGGCATGTCTTCCAAGAAAAATTGTTAAGTCAAGAGAAAATATCATTTTTACTGATGATTCAGCCAAAGTTGAGCATCTACTACTCTAGAAAATTCTGCTGACAGCTTTGCTTTTATTAACTTTTAAGCATTAATGATTCTATAAGAAAATCAGCTAGGGATTATGTTCCATTTTTTTTTAGGTGGTTAAGTAAAGTGTTTCTGGGCATGTATACTTGGCTAAGAAAATTCCTTGAGTTGAGAAGGAAATTCTTTTTATATATTGTCTTTTTAAAAGTGAGTCATCTGACTTTGGGGAAATTTTAAAGGTTTATAGTGGAACGAGCTTGTAAATATAGGTCTATATAACAAAACCATTAGTAAACTACTTGATTACATTTGTTCGGCATTAATTAAGCATCTGTCAAATTAAAGGCACCATCCTAAATACAATGAAACATGTAACAGTGAATGGAACCATGTGCAAAATGGAAAAAATTCTGAATAATTAGCAGAATTAATAGTAGTGATGTTAATAATAATAGTACTAATAATAATAGTAATGGGAGCTGTCAGTATTAGCCACTTAGTAATACCAGAAATATTAGTCATATTGTCTCTAACTCTCAGAATAACTCCTAAAGGTAAGTATGTACTGGTGTCCATATTTTTGTAGTTTAAGAAACAAAAATTCTGAGCTGTTTAAGATTACAAAACTACTAACTGAATTTTTTTTTATTTTAAAAATATTTATATTTAGAATTCACCAACAGGATACAATTTAGATGATCCCAATTTTATTGCCAGTATCCAATGCAGCATGGAAGCAAGTCAAACATATGCCTTTTTCTATCAGGCCTCATCAGGGAGGGAGTTGATGTTGGCCACACCATTGTCATAGAGCTCCTTCACAGATTGTTTAATGTGGTGCTCTTTGGCCTTGACATTTACAATGAATGTCAGTGTGTTGTTTTTTTATTTTCATAGCCACTACCAAATGAATTTGAATATAGTTCTCTGACTCCATATGCAGTTTTCTGCATTAAACACATCTGCTTGCTATCACAAGATCTTGATTCAAGTGTAGACTTTGCTTCTTAATGCTCAGTAATCTTGCTGAGTCTCAGTTTTCTCATCTTAACAGTGATGATCATCATGACTCTACTCCTCTCCCAGGGGGGTGTTTTCATCAAAGGGCCTATTGAATGTGAAAGTGACTATGAGCTGCAAAGCACCCTATGTCTGCAGATGATAGTAATAATAATTAGTAGTAGTGTTAGTTACAGTAACTATCCTCCAGTTGCTTACGATCTAGAAAGGGAAATAGAACATGCAAAAGAGAAGTATGAAAAGTGACAAGTAATGCAATCAATATATGTACAGAGAAGGAGCTGGAGGTGTCCAGAGGGACAGACTTCTCTGTTGGGATATCAGGGAGGTACTGCACATATGTGGATATGGACTTTTGGGGAGTACCATGGCCTGCCCTGAAAGAGTGGCTCTACTCAACAACAGGCATAGGCAGAGGAGAACAATTCTGTAGAAAGTCTTTCCTTTAGGCAGGCAAAAACACCCTAACAGTACAATGGAGTTTGAAGGCAACTGGCATCAGAGTCACTGTAGTCCCAGTTTGAAAAAAAAAATGTAGTAATTGCTGTATATGCCTTAGAGACTCTAAACAAAGGGTCAGCAAACTATAGCCCGTGGGCTGGGTGCTTGTTTTCACAAATACAGTTTTACTGGACTATAGCCATATCCGTTACTTACATATTTCCTATGGTTTTCTTGCTATAATGACACAGCTGAGTAGTTGCTACAGAGACTGTATGACTTGAAATGTCTAAAATATTTACTATACAGCTCTTTAGGAAAATGTTTAAAGAATTCTGGTCTAGACAGAGACAGCAGCCATCAGTTAAATAAGCAATCATTATGCTAAGTATATATACGCACATACGTGAGTAGGGAGAGGGACCAGAGAGGGGAAGCTGGGGTGAATAATGTGAGTGCCATGTACTTCTTTATTCACTGTCCACAAGACCTATCTGGTTGGCCATTAGTTACTAGGAGAGGCAGTACTCTGTGATCAGTGGTTTGCAAGCTTGGCTGCATATTAGAATCACCTGGGAATCTTTTAAAGCTCTGGGTACACAGGCCATAAGACCAATTAAATCAGAATCTCTTGGGGTGTGACTGGACATCAGTAATTATTAAAGCTTTGTAGGTGATTTCAGTGTGCAGCCAAGGTTGAGAATCATTAATGTAGTGGAAATAATGCTGGCCTGAGTTTCTGAAATACAGTTCTAACCCAAGCTCTGGCACTATTTTAACTAATTAGTAGAATGTCTCAATCAGAAATTAATTAGTATGCTATGCTTTCTTCCTTCCAAAGCAAGAATTTTTACTGTCTTTCTTAGGGTAGGAGGATGCCTGGGAGGTTTTAAAGTAATGGCATTCTTATTTTGTTTTGTTTTTTTTTTCTTTCCAGTCAGAGATTGTTCTTGTTCCGTGTACAATGGATTGCCATTTATGGACCCTGGGACGTATCAAATGGACATGGGAAAGGGAACAGTCATTATGCAAGTCCATTTGGAATTTAAGATGTGCTAAGTAAATAAAAAATAAAACAAAACAAAATCTCTCTTTATTTGAACAGCTCTTCAGTATCATGCCTTATACCTAAGGTATAGGTATCTAAATACTTTCTTTTCTCTCTCTAAGGACTCTTGACTTTTCCAGATTGAGAGTGAATGGATCAGCCAAGGTGGTTAAGAGAGAGGTGTGAGAATAAACTATGGCTTAGCAATTTGGCACAGGGCTGTGGCTGTCCATTTGCTGCCACAGGACTAATTATTTACTCCAGTATAAAGTGGGCTACTGAATCAGTGACCACATTTTGGTTTGTGACTGGAAGGCTGGTCTAGCCCCGCCCACACTTTCATGGACCACTGGCTAGCTCCAGGGTTAAAGAGTCCACATTCTGGGAGTGTTTTCTGAAGGTGTGATTGAAATTCAAATATGTTAAATAGAGTTGTAGAGCACTTAACCCTATTAACTCATTAGCTCACATTAATATAGTTAATTTATTTGACTGACCTGAGAGAAAGGACATTGGCCTAGTGAATGTAAATGATGACCAAGGAGCAGGACAAGAATGGTGGTAATTAGGGAAGGTAGATCAATTGAGACCCTATTAGGAGGGACCTGGGAGACCGGATAGAGATTCTATTCAGTGAGAATTTCTTTATTTTTTACCCTTTGATTCTAAATTTTTTTATCATTATTTATTTATGATAGTCACACACACACACACACACACACACGACACACACACACAGAGAGAGAGAGAGAGAGAGGCAGAGACACAGGCAGAGGGAGAAGCAGGCTCCATGCACCGGGAGCCTGACGTGGGACTTGATCCTGGGTCTCCAGGATCGCGCCCTGGGCCAAAGGCAGGCGCCAAACCGCTGCGCCACCCAGGGATCCCTTTTCCCCTTTGATTCTAAAAGTGATAATCGCCAGAGAAAATTTGGAAATGCAGAAGAAAAACATTAAAAAAAAAACTAAACTAAAATCACCTTGTAATCTTTTCTGTTAATTCCCAATACTTTCTGGTCCATTTTCTCTGTTCATTGATTAATGCAAAGTTCTTTGACAACAGAAATAAATTTAATAATTACTTACCTGTAGTGTTGTCCTTTGACTCTCAGATGGTTATTGCCCAAGTGAATAATTTTCCTCTGACTTCCTGCTGTGCCTTCTCAGGGATGCTGATGAAATGTGGACAGTGTATTAAACTAAAATATGGCATGACTGACTGTACACACTGTGATGGTAGATATCTTTCCTGAAATAAGAGTAAAGGCAGGGAGTAACTTACTGACTGTGAGAGGGAAGAGACACCATAATCAAACCTATGTTTGTTTTCTGGAGTGTTCTCTAAAACAAGAACAAGAATGTGGTCTTTTAAGTATTTAAGAAAGCACTATCAGATCAGTTAACATGTCTTTAAAAAAAACAACACGGTACTGTATAATGACCCAGAAAAAGTGCAATAATCATGAGTGATATATAAACATCGAGAGGCATTATTTTTCCTCAGAAGTGATCGTATTCTCATTAATAGTGATTTTTTTCAGAGGTTTTTGCCCCCAATTTTTTAGTTCCATGTTAGTGCATTACTAAATTTAAAGGGCTCAAAACTAGTCATTGAACACAACATTGAGAATCCCTGCCCTAAAGAACAAAGGAGGGTATATTAGCCTACTCAGGCTGCCATACATAATTCCTCAGGCTGAATGGATTCAACAGCAGAAATTTATTTTTGTAAAGTTCTGGAAGCTGAAAGTCTAAGATCAAGGTACCAGCAGGATTGGCTTCTGGTAAGACCTCTTTTCCTGGTTTGCAAATAGCTGCCTTCTTGCTTTGTCCTCACATGACCTTTCCTTTGTATATGTGTATCCCTGGTGTCTCTTCCTCTTCTGTAAGAACACAGGCCACATTGAGTTTAGAAGCACCCTTATGACTTCATTTACCTTTAATTACCTTCTACCTTCACATATAGTCACACTGGGGGGCTAGGGCTTCAACATACTGGTTTTAGAGGGATGTAATTCAGTCCATAACAGAGTTTGTGATTTTTGCATATCGAAGGACAAGGTGAGGTTTCTATTAGCCTTGGTATTGGGAGGATTTCTGCTGTGGACAGGACCATAGATACAGGATAATTAAAACCATGTTTTTGGAATTGCAGGCAAAGTTTAAGTTTAACTGGAACATAAGATTTGTGGAGGGTGAGATTTTGGATGTAGGTTGAAAAGGGAGATTGAGACAAAGTTGTGGAAATTTGGAGAACCAGACAAGGATGTCACTTGATTTGGAAGGGTAGCTGAGAGCCACTGAAGAATTTTGAGCTGGGGAATGACATAGGTCAAAGATGCGCTATAAGCAGATCATGCTGGTGAAGAATGGATTGGAAGGTGGGGCATATAAGATAAGAAATAAGGAGGCCAGTTAGAAGGCTACTGAAATAATTAAGGGCACTTCAGAGGCAGCTTGGTATGGTGTGGTTGTTAAGAGCATTGACTCCAAAGTCAGGTTGTCTTGTTTCAAAGTTGATTTATGCCTCTTACATAACTGGATTACTTTAGGCAAATGACTTTACTTCTCTAAGCAGTTATTTCTTTGTAAGTGATACATGGCTGATGGAAGTGTTAAGAATTTTACACAAGTCAATATATATAAGGTGCTTAGAAAAGTACCTGGTATGCAATGCTGTTAAACTGTTTGCTTATAGAATGAAGGTGGGAAAGCACTAGATAAAAATCCCAAATCACTTTCTTTTTATCTTGACCAACTTTAAAATAAGTTTTTGTCTTAATGAATCCTGTAATTTTCCCCTACATTTATATCTCAGGCCTACTTTTGTAAACATTTAGGTTTTTGCTCAGCCTACCCCACTTTGCCTCCACGGATCCTGCCAAAAGAAATCCAGAGTATACCCCACCAGGATTCAGAATGCATTTAAGTAACCAATAAATCTTTTGCATTTAAAAGATACAGCTGTTCTAAAAGTTTACATCTGGACTAAGTAAGGTATGTAAATAGAAAGTCAAACTATGCTAAAAATCTCATATGTCTGCATTCATTTGAACAGCCAGACTATAATGAACCAAAACACGATAAACTCTGCATAGGAACATAAACACATGCCCTGGAACATTCAGGACAAGCCCACAAGGGCAACATTACTGTGATTAAAATATTATAAGGTTGCAGTTTTTCACTAGGTTCTCAAAGGCATACAGAATAGTGTTTTTTACATCTAATGCAATATTCCATGCTGTTAGTGGATGGTACTTGGACTCAGTTTGAGTTAGTCTGTGTTTAGGATGAATTATGTAAAATCCCCAAATCATCTGTTTTGTAAACATAAGAAAGGAAGTGATTCCAATGAATAGGAAAAGTTGTTCCAAATTGGGAAAATGGAAAATCAGGGCCAGATGGAAGTGTGTTAGAAGACTTGAAAGCTCTAGCATTGCAAACAGTGAGCTTGCATCCTCTCTCATGCCTTGAAGTGAAGGGAAACCTTATTTATGATTCCTGGGAACTGAAGTAAGGGCCATATATTTGTTGTTTATTCATTTTTTCATCGTGTCATCAAAGTATTTAATATTAAGAACTTACTATGTTCCAGGTGCTAGGTTTCTCAGGAAGCTCACATCCCAGTGGTTTACAAGAATATAACAGCTGGAAGGAACGCACAATTATGTAGTTTAACCTCATGACTAGACAGATGAAGAAACTCTGGTAAATCAGTGTCAGGGCTAGGCCTCCAAGTCCCTGACCCTCATTCCAGTGCCCTACTTGGCATAGAACACTGGCACTTGAGGTAGACACTTAGACATTCTTCACATTGCTCACTGTGCAAAGATGGGGAAAACAGTGAGAAACCAGATAATCAAGCCTTGGAAGATGACCAATGGTGTCACTTAGTCAACTCCTCTCTAAGGCCTTAGGTCACTTTCCTCTGCCCTTGGAATAGCATACATAGCATAGCATTGCTTATGAATTCCTTGGTATTAAGTGAGGGGTGAGGAAGGATTAGGATCATGGTCTGTCACATCTAAGGTCTTCATTCATTATAGCTAATGGCTGAAAAAACAAGGGTCTTCCAGTGCAGATCTAGATTTAAATCCCCATTCTAGAATTTTCTAGCTGTTTTTAATGACTCCTCTCCTCAAACCTCAGGAGAAGTACCTCTAAATGAGGTATGCTGATATTACTTACTACATAGTATTGTTGTGAGTGTTGGGGAAGGTCACTGAAAAGGCGTGACTGCCAGTTGACTGCTGGGCTGGATCTTGGTGATTGGATGCTTCTTACCCCCTCTCTTGTCCTTGGAATGTGGGTTCCACTTCCTTTTCCCATCCCAGAAGCTGTCCCAAAGGCATAGCCTTGAGATAGTGATGTGGTGTGGGAAACACCTACATGATATACACAGCGGGACCCAGTTGACATATCTATGTAAACTTTTAAGATTTGGTAGGTGAATGTGGGGATCCAGTCATCTTGCTTCTGCCCCAAATAAGCCTCATATATAAGATTGCTTTGCTTATTGAAACTGCCACCTAGCAACCTGGAGTGGCCTGCCTCTTTTCTTTGGTCTTTCCCAGTCCTCTGTATATGGGGGCTGGTTTCACCCAGGAATTTCTGAGAGGGTTGCAACCAACAGTGATGTACTGAAGGTAAGGTGCTGAGTACATTGCCTCTAGGGTGGTAAGCTTAATAATTTAATGGCAGTTAGCGTATCATTTGTCCCTTCAAACAGAGAAATGCCAAACATACGTAGTAATGTATTATTACTGTGTTTGTTAGGGTTCAACATAGCCCCTGCCCACAGCAAGTTCCCATTCCATCAGACAAGGCAGACACATACATAAATAACTTGCTTGCAGTGCTGATTATGATAAGCATTTTAAGGAGAATATCTAGTGTCTTGGAATAGAGGAGCAAGGGAGACTAATTTAAATTTCTCCTTGTTCCTAATCATGGTGTATTTCCTATTGAAGATGGAACTAAGTGTTTTCAATGAAAAAACAAAGTGATTTAGTGGGTTGAATGTGAGAATTTAGGTAAATTGAATGGTTTGGGAAGAGGTTCAATGAAAATTGAGCCTGTTTTTCTATCCTGAAATTGTTAATATGATAATGTCTGCTATCCTGTGCTAAGGGAGCCAGAGAAAATAATACCTTTTTATTGAAATTTAGATTTGTTCAAAGAGAAAAAAAGAGAATCAGTTTATGTGTGAGATGTGACTTCCACAGCTGAAAACAGGCACGTGGAAATGTGGTTCATTTAGAGGTGCAATGTTTTATGATGCTGCTGCTTCTGATAAAAAGAACAGGAAATAAACAGTATAAAATGTTGATGTTATAAAACATTCCATGTGAACTAACATCAATAGAGATGAATAGGGCTTTCACGTAATTAATGCCAACCTGCCTCTGCGCTGTCGTTTATTGTAGAACAGACAAAAGCAATTCAATCAGCTTTTCCAGAGCAAACCCACGCGATCTTAATTAATGGGTTAATGATTTTAGGAACAACAACAAAAAGATAATGTAGTATAGGACTTCAAAAGTGGCTTGGAAGCTAGATTACTAATTTAAGAAAGATATTTTTATGTAACTGGGTCGGGGGTAGAAACCAGAGATGTTTCCTTCCTTTTCACTTGCTTTTTTAATTGAACACTCCTGACATTCTCTGTGCTTCGCTTATGAAGTCAGAAGGCCTGGGTTTAAGTCCTGGATCTCAGTCACTAGATGTAGGAGATTTTATTTCATCATTTATTTCACAGTTTACCCACTATAAAATGAGGGAATTTGGTGGGATGATGGTTAGGGTTTCTGAATAGCATTGTCAGATTAGCAAAACACAAAAGTAAAAACAAAACAAAGCAAAGTGAACACCAGTTCAATTTAAATTCAAATTCAAACTCAGTTTTAAATTCACATGTAACTGGGCATCCTCTCCCTTATCTGACAACACTGTCTATAAGGTGTCAATTTTACCCCTTCCTTATGTGAGGTTTGAATAGTCACCAGACTCAGGAATCAAAATATCACTTTTTTATTCTTACTATCCAGGTTGATCTGGCTTTGAGTTAAAGCCAAATTCAGTCTCCCCTTCTCTCAAACATTACTCCCAAATAAATTCCTAAAAAGTATTTACCAGCAATCCCTTTGCAGGAGAAGAAGTGAAAGAGGAGCTGGAAATGTTACTGCAATCCTGCCCCTACCCCAGGAGTGGGCAGGAACACTTCTAGAAGCATGTAGAAGGCTTAGTGGCAGATCACCATCTATGACCATTTCTCCTGGGATGACGTGGATTTCTTCTTGCTGCTGCTCATACAAGCTTCACAATAAAGTATAAGAAGATTTAATTCACTCATTTAATCTTGATTGAAGTCTTCATAAATGCCATTAAAAATAGCATGTACAGAGCTTACTATTTGCTAGAAATATGTAAGTACTTTATGTTTACTAATTCATTTAATCTACATATCAGTCCTATGAATTAGTTTGTATTATCATCATCACCTCATTTTACAGCTGAAGAAATTAAGGCGCAGAAATGTTGAGTAATTTGCTTGAAATCAGACAATGCATAAAAACAAAGTCAGCACCTGAAACCCAGACTATGTGGCTCCAGTGACTGTACCTTTAACCATAATATTAGAGGGCTCCTGTCATCAATGCCAGGACAGCACCCCCAATTGCTGGAGAAAATAATCAATAAAATAATCAATAAATAATCAATGTTAAAAGGAACATTGAAAATCCCGTCAAATTAAAAAGGTAATTCCTATCAACTTTATAGGATATATGGCACATATATATTTGATAGATGCATGGTTGATATTATATATGTTTATACATTATTTATATCAAGCCAATTTGATACATAGACATGGACATATCTGGAAGTCAAGACTTGCCAGACTGAGTGGTAGATGAACATTTTCTCTAGTGTCCTTCTTGCCATATTCATTATGCCATTAGCTTTCCCCTTTTTGCTATACTGACATATAAAGGCAGTTCCATGCCTCTTTCACCAAACTTTTACTGAGTGAATACTGTGTTCTAGATACTGTTTTAGGTCTTTGAAATAGAAATATATACAAGACATTTTTCTTTAATAATACCTTTGATGACTGGCTCTGTGGAGGGGTGATTGAGACCAAAAGAGGAAATTTCAGGCAGCATTTAAGAAGTGGGTAGGCAGAGAGTGTATATGACATATTAAAAAGACTTTCTCAAACAAAGAACTTCTTTGGAAGCACCCTTGAAAGAAGTGCCTCAACAAGAAAAGAAGCAATAAAAATAATAAAAGTAAGCACGAATAAGAAGGAACTAATGAAGTCTGTGAAATAAGGTAATGTTAGAATTTAGGTCTAGCTATGTGTAAAATTGACCAAAGTAACAGTCATTTAAATAAGATGTCGTAGGTAGAATAATGACCCTCCCACAGATGTCCCCAGCCTAATCTTAGAAGTCCTGAATATACTTTCTTACATGGTAAAAAAGATTTTGCAGATTTGATTAAGTTACAGATACTAAGATAAGAAAATTACCATGGGTTATCTGGGTGCAATGTAATCACAAGAATCCTTATAAGACAGAGACCTAATGAGTGAACGAGTGGTTGGAGTGATGCAAGGAAGGTGCCATGGCCTAAGGAAGGCAGGTGAGTTCTAGATGTTGGAAAAGGCAGGGAAACAAATCTATCCCTAGGGCCTCCAGAAGGAATACAGCCCTGTCTGAATCTTGAATTTAGGACTTCTGACATCCAAAACTGAATTGTAATAGATTTATTGAAGCCATGAAGGTTGTCAACATTAGTTACAGGAGCCATAGAAAATGCATACACAAAGGATGAGTTATCTCTGTCAGGTAAGATTTAAGTGGTAGGTGGCCCAGGGTTAGTGGGAGAGTTTTGCTGCCCCAGGTTGCCAGAAAAATCCTAGCTATTTATATCTTGTTAATCTTCCTTCTTAAAGGTGTTTTTTTCATTGATGATCAAAATGTCTCACATAGGTGGCCGAAGTAAGAGGAAAAGCAAGGTCATGTCTTTACTTTTTAAGTATATGTTCCAGAAATTGCACACATCTTTTCTCACCTATCCTTGGCCAGAACTTTATTTCATGGTCATGTGGGAAAGGGGGCTGGGAAATATGGCCTTGATTTTGGATGAGCACAGGGTCATCCAAAGCCAGGGGCTCTATCACTATAGGAAAAAGGGATAATGGATATTGGAGACAACTAAGCAAGTAACTTAGTGATGTCATTATCCCTCTTAATAAAATAAAAAAGGTATAGAATAGTCTAGGCTCTATATTACTAATGATACCAACAAGATGTGGGAAGGTGCAGATGAAAGTAAAAGGTACATGAGAACATGTTAAAGCACTTCTCTAGTTAAGGAAAACACATAGGTATAGATTCACTTTTTAAATGCTTGTGTTTTAAATATATGCATATATCTTGATAATTTAAGAATAACCCCAGGATATTAAAAATAGAATGCATAATTTTTAACCAACCAGAAAAATTGATCCATCCAATGAAAGTTATATTGAGAGGAAAATAGGTGGACAAATTTTGTAAACAAAACAAAAAACTATTCCGTGGTAGTAAACAAAGTAGTAATTACAATAAATATAAATGGATTATAGTCACCAGCCCCAGACTTTTTTTATGGTGGGATTAAAAATAAGATCCACATTTTGTGATCAATACAAGGTATCTTTTTTTTTTTAGTACAAAGGAAGGTGAAAATTAAAGGCGTAAAATATATACTATGATCTGATGATCTAAGACAGAATAGCAATTTCAAATTTGAACAAGTTAGAAGTGGAGAGCAATTATGATCAGGAGAAAATAACTGTAATGAACTGATAACATGAACTGATAATGAACTGATAACATGAATAACAGATCAAAATGTATAACAGTCATTCATAAACATATCTGCTTCCAACATATCAGTGTATGTTCAAAATGTATAAAGTGACAACTCACAAAACTATGGTGGAATAAAGGTAAACTAATATCTGGAGCTAGGGTCCTTGAAAACTGTTTATTCCAACACATAAAGGAAACCAAAGGCATAAAAAAATATGAACAACAGCATTAAGATGGAAATTTGGTGTTTTAAATACATCTGTAGGAATAAAAATTAAAGAAGATTTTCACTAAAGAAAAACAGCAAGAGTATAACATTATCCCAAACAAATGAGGAAGAAGGAAATAATAAAGAAGGGGTAAAATAAATGAAGAACAATAACAATATATAGTTGGGTATAAACAAAAACATTTGGGTTCTTCAGAAAGATGAATAAGATATATAGGTAACTAATAATATGGGTAAAACTAATACAGAAAAGTAAAACAAGGTGAATATTCACAAAATACAGAATGAAAAATCAAAGCTATTACTATAGATGTAATGAATGATGTATAATCATAAGTTTGATTTATCGTTATATAATTATAGGTATAAGGGAGATTACAGAAACAACCAATGCTACTAAAGACTTATTAATTGATAAACCCAGATTGTTGTAATATGTAACAATAATTTTTTAAACCAGAATCAGAAGAAATTTAAAATAAAACAAAATTTTAAAACATAATAGAAACTACAATGGCTATTAGAAAAGTCTTCATTCCAAACTCTACTCTTTACCAAAATTTCAGGCCCAAACAATTTATAAGTGATTTCTTAAAAAAAAAAAAAAAAAGAAACAAAGAAACAAATAATATTTTACAGGTTGTCCTAGACAGTGAAAGAATAAAAGAAACTGAGTTCTCTATATCATTAAGTCATTTTCTGAGTCTAGTTTAACACTAATTCTTTGAGTATATAAAAATGTTATCTGTAAAGAAATTATAGGCCAATTTTATTTATAAACATAGATGTGAAAATCCTAGAGTAATTATTACATCACAAATTACAACATTACTTTTTTTTTAAAAGATTTATTCATTTGAGAGAGAGAAAGAGAGCATACGTGAGCAGGGAGGGGGCAAAGGGAGAGAGAGGCAATCCTCAAGCAGACTTACTTCCTGAGTGCAGAGCCCACCCTGGGGCTTAATCCCTGGACCCTGAGATCATGACCTGAGCCAAAAATCAAGAGTCAAAGGCTTAATCAACTGAACCACTCAGGCACCCCTGAGGTAATTACATTACCTTTTGAAAAACAATATATTGATTTATAAAGAAATCAATCACATGCTTGATTCGAGATAGAAAATTATTAAATAAAATTCAGTTCCAACTTGTAAGTTTTTTATAAAGTTAGACATAGAAAAGAGTCTGATTCACTAGTTAAAGGTTGTATATGAAAATTTGCCAGGAAGCATCATATTTAAGGAAGAAATTTTAGATAAATTTCATATAAGACAAGAAAGCCTTGTGTCACCAACTGGTTAACTTTAATGCTAGAGAATATTTTATAAAACAAGAAACACAGTGAAGAATAAATACAGAAAGGGAAAAAAAAACAGAAGACATACCCATTTATGGAAACTAACATAATCTGTTACACTGTTTGGTGTAGAATCCTAGTTCTGGATAAAAGATGATCTTATAACAACCAGTAATATTCTCACCAGGAATAAATAAAATATATCTGTCATTCACAGTGTACCACTAAAACTTTAAAATGTAAAAACATTAATCTAACAAAAAGCATATAAGATGATTTTGGAGAAATTAATATCGGTACTAAAAGGCATACAAAAAGATTTGAATAAATGTAGAGATAAACAATGTTCATGGATGGGATAAGTTAACAATTTAAAAATGTCAAATTTTCTCCAATTAAATAAATAGTGTGTGGAATTCCAATCAGAACTTCTGCAGAGAAACTTGAAATAGTAGGTCTAAAATAGATTTTGAAAAACAAAAGCCATATTTTGGAAATAAAAGAGCAAAAAGGAATATTTGCTGTACCTGTATTACTGTATAACAATAAAAGAAAACAACATGGCCTATAAAAAACAAATAGAATAATGTAACAGATTAAATGGCCATAGATCGGCATAAAATCAAGATAACTATTCAAATTTGTCTGGGAAAGCCCTAACTTTATGCCTGTTGGTCTAGCAAAATGCTCATAATATCACCTTTTTCTCCCAGTTTGGATTATAAATTATATCATATCCTCATATGTAACAGATTGACATAATAAATCAGTGGAGGAAAGATAGAGTTTATTTTAGAATACAATATTGTCTAACTGGCTTAGCAAATGGAGAAAAATGGGATTGATAAACATTTGAATGTATTAAACATTTAAATGTACAGATAGATTATAAACTGGTAAGGAATTGTTGAAAAATACTCTGGTGACTTTGGGTGGGAAATGATTTCTTGAACAGTACCCAAAAAAAGTCCATACTAAATTGGGAAAATGGATTTAGCTACATAAAAATTAAGAATTTCTGCTCAATGAGGGACACCATAGATAAAGATAACAGATGGGAGACAGACTGGGAGAAGATAATTACAACACTTAAAACTGACAAGGGATTAATATCTAGAATAATTAGGCAATTCCTGCAAGTCAACAAGGAAAAAAGAGGAATTAACAAAGAATATGAATAGGCGATTCACAGAAGGGGAAACCCAAATTACCTACTTGCTCGTGAAGAGATCCCCAACATCACAAGCAGTCAGAAGGATATAAATTAAAACCACAATGAGGCTCATCTTACACTCATTATATTGATAAAAATGAGAAATTCAGATGGTTATATTGTTGGCACAGATGTGGTGAAGGGGGAATCCTCATGCACTGCTGTGGGGGATGTAAACTGGTGAGCCATTCTGGATGGCAATCTGTCAGGAAATTGAATACGTGTGTATCCCACGACCCAGAAATTCCTCTCGTGCATCTGTAGCCTGGAGAAACACAGGGTCATGAGTGACACACACAAGGATAGTCAGAGTATGAAAATTTGGGTAGAGAAATGTTGCTCTATGAAAACACTCAGAGAAAAACAGACCATCATAAAGCTAGAGCTGGCTTTCTGCGTCTGAGGGTTGTATTCCCGCCTGAATCTTGGTTAAGTAAGAAGCAGTGATTGTCCTATTCCACTTCAGTCCTAGGGAATTGTCAAGGCTCAGATACTGGCCATTCCCTGGCACACTCTAAAATATTCAGGGCCTTGTTAGGAAAAATGTCTAGGAAGTTAAATGCATCGAAAGTGTTAGGAATTCAGTGGAACATTTAAAAAAGCGGGTATCATCACAGAGCGAGGACAATTCATCCAAGGGGGAGGTGATAAAATATAGGTTCCAGTGACAGCAAAATAAAAAGAGAAAGCCATGACATCGTTGAGTGTAGACATTTGGAGGCTTCATACAAGTTGGAGACCCTTCTGCTCTTTCCCTCTGCATAGCGAAAAGAAAACAACTTCATACACGATTGTGGCTGTTAAAACATGTACCGAGAGCCAAAAGGCTTTCCAGTTTTAGCAGAACTCTAGTTTTGAACACCAGGTTATTAAGAGAGAATGTTCACTCGCCTTCCTGTCATTTCTGGAAAGCCAGGGAAATAGGTGAATTTTGTCCTCATCCAGATGGCACCTCAGAAAGGAGAGCATTCTCAGGTAGCTTCCTTTCCAGCTTTTTAAACTTCTCCAAGAACCACAGAGCATTAGAGTTGGAAGTTTCCAAGAAGTCAACTGACACAACTCTAGCCCACTATGGAATTCTCTCTACAAACATCCAATTCTCAAGAATCTCCTGGAACCAGACCATCGATCCATTACTTTAGGACACATCTTTTCATCCTCAGGAAAGCTGTGTAAGCCCCTCCTGATAGAGGCTGTGGCAGAAAAGCTACCTCCCTGCTACTCTGGGGTCAGGTTATAACTCTTGGATCTCACCTCCTTCATGAAGTGAGTAATCATGCTCCTTATCAATCTCCTCTTCTCTGGGATGTTCTCACTATGGTGGATGAATGAAATGAATTTCAATGAAGATGAATTCACTTTAATAAAAATTAAATTGACTTTAATCTTCTTCTGGACATTTAAGAAAACAGTGAAATATTGAATCTCTACCCCTCTCTAACCATCCCCCCCAATTATTCTCAGGTGTCCCCAGAGGTATCCCTGTGGATGAACAAATATGCCTCCTTAGCCTTGGATGTCAAAGTGCCAGTTTCCCTGGTAGTTTCATCCCTGCCCTGCTGCCAGTGTGCCCCATGAATGGTGCCAAGGGAGTTACACAAAGGGTTTTCTTGAGGTTCTCTCTTGGTCTCTGAATCCCACCTCAGGGCATTGCTTTGTTTCCTGCTGTTGGCTATAGCCCTTGGCATCTACCAATGGAATCAAAATGCCCTTCTGTCTACCATTAAGAGCACTCACTGCATGCCTGTCTGCAACAGCTTCGACCACCGCTGATACTGGTGCTCCACTTGCTTATGTCTGCGAGATGGGGACATCATCACAGACATGCAATGTCTCCCACCTTTATGCCATTGTCTCTTCTGCTGGTCACATGGTGGTGCAAACCCTTACTCCAAAGCCTCATGAACACAATGGGTGAAAACACCCCATTCAGGTCTTACCTGGAGTTTCCTTTCCCAGGATTTGAACACAGGTCCCCAGGGACTGAGCCAGTTGATGAGTCTAATGGAAGGCATGGGTAGTCCTCAGTACAATTCCTCCTCTCCAGCTCAGAGGCGGTTGCAGGCACCTCTGCTGCGCTTTGGCTACTATTCCTTAGACTGACTTATTTCCCAGGACACAACTCTACACCTTCTGGGCTTCCCCAGACTTGTAATTTTAGGCTGCAGCAGCTACAGCTAGAGCTGGGACCTCTCTGCTCGGAGAGTACTGGAAGTGCAGACCAGCACAACCATCTTAGGATAGCACTAGGCCCTTCTACTTCCTCTTTCTTCCTTTCTCCCTTCTCTGCTCCTCTCTCTCTTATTTAAGGAAAAGCTCACCTACCCCTAGAAATTGGCTCATTTTGCAGGATGGATTCTCACTTAGCATGGTCTTTATATTTCCTAACCTTACTGCAAGGCCCAAGATGATGAGCTAAAAGCTGCCCTCATTACCAAGGAAAATACAGCTATGTGGTTCGCTACAGATTTGAACTTTGAGATCAGAGAGTCTCACGTTCAATTCCTCATTCTCTCTTTCTGGCTGTGTGGTTTGGGCATACTGCTTAACCACCATCAGTCTCAGTTTCTTTACCTGTAAAATGAGAAAGCAGTTATTAGCCACTTCACAAGACTGTTGTGAGGATTGGGTAAGACATATGTCATGTAGCATCCATTATCTGGAAGCTAGTACTGTTCTTAATTAGCAAACCCAAACCACACACAGGGCATGGGTGAGGTGCTCAGGGCTTCAACTGCCACATTCAGGTGGGGAGATGGATGCTTCCTAGAGTCATTCACTCAGATGCTGGCAATTTTCTGCCCTAGTACCTGGTGATGGGGCCCTCTGGTGGCAGAGGGTGGTGTAATCTCTTTTGGACAACCTGAGTTTACTCTCCCAAAGCTTTCTAATGCAGAACGGACCCAGCAGAATGGGTAAGGGCTGTGGTCTGTACCAAGCCCTTGGATGCACACCTTGTGCATTTGTGCTGAAGGTTTATTTATCTTCTCAGGATGCTGAAAATTAGATATAAAATTGGGTGTTAGATATAAAACAGATTCAAGCCTAATACTTTGGATCCTGATATAAAAACCAACTTCCTTCCCCTAAGCATAGGGGATCCTTCTGGGTCATCGGCATCAGCCTTAGAGATCTGTTTCTGAAACAGTGGGATGCTCCATAAAGTGAATTTCAGTACCTGCTGGATATCAGGCTTGGTTAAGTCCTTAAGGAGCCATAAGCATCACAAAGCTAAAATCTCTCATCTTTCAGAATTGGAAAAAACAACAACCACAACAAACCTCAAGTCATGAAATAAGTATCAGAAAGTCAAAGGAAAATGACCTTTACCCCATAATGACAACTTGAATGTATTTTTTGAACTACCAGGGATAAATTTCTTTGCCAATTCCCTGCTTTTTGGTAGCATTTATTTTTTTTACTATCTCAGCATGTGTTTTATCCCCCATTGAGTTATCCATATCTGCTAGACATATAGGAAGTTCTAAGTCAGAGGTGAATAAAAGTCTTGAAATATTTTCCATCTTTAAGGTATTTCATAATTTATAGATTGCTTAGATACCTGTTGTCTCAAAAACCTCACACCTGGGCAGCCTGGGTGGCTCAGTGGTTTAAGCGCCTGCCTTCAGCCCAGGGCATGATCCTGGAGTCCCGGGATCAAGTCCCATGTCGGGCTTCCTGCGTGGAGCCTGCTTCTCCCCCTGCCTGTGTCTCTGCCTCTCTCTCTCTCTCTGTATCTCTCATAAATAAATAAAATCTTTAAAAAAAAAAACCTCACACCAACTCTGGTGTATTGTAGATTTTCAATAAAGGAAAATGGAGTTTGAATGAAGATTTGGGAGGACAGTATTATCTTATGTCTGTGCATAAGGAAGTAGAGCCCCAGAGAGGTTTTGTAAATCACTGGGCCAACAAGTAGGAGAGTTGGCCCTTGTGTCCAGGACTTCTTTATATTATATCTCAGCTACTTGGGGCATGCTGAAGATCTCTGGTGAAAAGGAACTCAGGCTTGCTTGAAGAAAAGCATGCAACAAAACAGAAAATAAAGTAATTTCTTTAGGCATTTGGATAAAGCATCACGACACAATTGCATACTCTGGTAAGGCTGGGAGGAACCTTATTTTAGAGAGGAAAGAAACTGATGTCCAGCGAAAGGGAGAGTTACTTGCATGATACACATGGTTAGCTCACCAGCAGGACTGGTTCTGGAACTCTGGTCTAAGCCCAGAGACCTACATGATGGGGGCAGCTAAAACAAGCCAGCATAGACCTGCTTCCCACTGCCACTTGTGGCTGGACACACTGAGCATACTGTTCACCCATTGTTTATTCTGTAAATATTTTGTAAAGGAAAGGAGAATGCCTCTGTGGTACATACTAACTCTAAGGTCTTTCTATTTTCACCTGGCTTCTAAGGTCAGAATTAAATGGGACCTGCTCAGAAAACAGAGCAAAGAACAGATAGAGACTGAATAGAGACTAAGAGATATGGTAAATCTGAAGCACAAAATACCTAATGATGTCTGAGTTTTTATGCTAATAAGATTATATTTTTGAGGGGAAAATGTGGAGATGGTACAGATTAGGAGGGGCACAAAAGGGGTGCTGCAAAGACTGAGAATTAGGGGTGTCAGGTTGTTAGAGGCTCTCAACAGTTCCACTGGCTTTCTTCCTGACCTGGTGTGCAAGCAATTTCTTTCTGAGCCTCAGTTTTTCCATCTGCTAAAATGACAAGGCTGGACGATGTATCACACAGGCCCTTTATGGGATTTGACCTTCTGTGACATTAAGTGCTCTCTTTATTTTTCATATTTTTGCCCCAGATGAAAGAACAATTTGATGATTTACTAAGAAGCAGACCGTCACCAAAGTCAATCCTCCGCTTAGCCTATTGAAATTTTTTGGGCGACAACTGACTCCGGGGACTGGCTTGTGTATGTTGAAAGCATGCCATTCACCACCTCAATTTCGGCGTTGGAATGGCACTGGAATTCTATGACGCCCACTCTTTTGAATTGGAGAAGGGCACGGTGACATTGGCATTTCTGCTTGGGGCTAGTGGTTGAATCACCCTTTAAAACTAGTAGTTGGGTTGCGATCCAAAGATGGCTACTGACTGGAGCCAAAAGTTTCCACAAGGATGTCATTAAGAGAAGTGACTTTCATTACCAGAGGAGAAAGTCGGCTCTCTAGAAGTGAGGAGGTCTGTGAATGACGAGTGCCATCTACAGCATTTGAGCTATACCCATTAGTCAGGACTCACACAAGGAACTTCATATTTTTCATGTCTCATTTTTCTATTTGGTGGTCAAGGTTTTACCAGTGTCTGTGTCTCCTAAAAATCGTAAGCATGAGACAAATGTCTAGGAAATGTCTGATAAATAAATGAATCTTGATGTCCAAAATCAAAGCGTTAGCAGTAAAGAAAGGGAGGTTGTATGTACATCGAGTAGTAAATATGAGGTAGCCTGTGACCTCTGCTATGAGAAAGAGATAAATCAAGTATCACCGGGGCTTAAGAGTAGAGAGGTCACATGGCTGGGACATCATGAAAAAGAATTTGAGCTGCACCTTGAAGGACAGATTTGCTTTTCATATGTGAGGAGGGTAAAGAGTAGTGAGAGGATATCTTGGTTAAGAAAGTGTAAGAGTAGGAAAGAACTATTGTGTGGGGAAAAGAGCTGTGGTCTAGGGTACTTGACATGGAGAAGAAGTTTAGAAAGGTGAGTTGGTGGTCTTCTTGGGAAGAAAGTATCTTTGGATTACAGAATCTTTGGATTTCTGCAGAAAATGGATAGCCACTAGATATTTTTGAGAAGGAGTATGATATGGTCAGAACAGAGGATTAGAGATAATTCATTTAGGCCTATAGTAACAGTATTCCATGAAAGGACCCTAGTATTATATTTCATGTCAAAGTGTGATTTGCTCTTGGAAAGCGTAATGCTCATCCTGGGTGAAGAAAATGAACTCTTTCAGGTGATCACAGTGTTCATTAATATTCTTGGAAAATGACCAAATAAAACTCTGCTACCCTGGACGATCTAATTTATCTAAAGTAAGCAGAAATGTACCCTTAGAGAGTTTATTTAGCCGTGCCCTTCATTGGCTAAGGTCTATTTTTAATCAATGTGTGTGTGTGTGTATATATATATATATATATATATATATATATATATAGCACTACACTAAAGATAAACACTCTGTATGGCAAACATGGTATTTTAGCTCTAAGAGTACTAAAGGACTTCCCAAACAAATATGATTTTATTTTCAGTATTAATACTATCTAACTGCCAACTGCAAAGCATTCTAGAGCAAGGATTACACTAAATCTGTCTATGGCCAGGTCTACTTTTCCATTTCATCAATAGGAGTGAATGGCGTATGTAATTGCTATTCATCACTCAAAGAAAAGAAGAACTATGAGGCTCAACCATGTTCTTCTAAATAATCAGGATTTATACATTTTATGGTATAAGTGGAAAAGAGGACAGATACTGGAATTAGATGACTGGATTCAGTTTTGACTCCGTCGGTTATTAGTAGTGTTACTGCAATGGGTTATTTGATCTCTAAACCTCAGTTCTTAATATGTCAAATGGGAAAATATCTGTATGGTACGTGGCGTAGAAGCTGGCACAGAGTAACTATCTGCTAAACTGTAGCTATTTTAATCATTGTTCCCTAATCATATTCACCCTAGATTGCCTCTCTGCACAGTACAAAGTTATTTGTAGGATAACGGGAACAATATTGCATTCCTGAGTAGGCTTGGATCGCCCTTGGATCACAGCCACAAGGACTGCACTGGAGGGGCAGGACCAGGGACTGGATGGGTTGGAGGCTGAAGAAAACTTGCCTGCTGCAGGAGCTTGGCATTTGGGCAGACTGTGGTCCACACTCATGGGTTCAATATTCACATAGGCTCCGGCAGGGGCTGGAGCCAGAAAGGAAGGCTAAGTAGGAAGGTGGAAAAGAGTAAAGGAAAATCTAGCAGCAGGAAGGTGCTGCCCAAGGGCAGGGGGAGAGGCAGTATCCAGAGTGTAGGGCCTTGGCAAGGGGGATGACTCCTGTATATGGGCCTGGCAAGAGATCCTTAGAGTTCTGCGGATCTAGAAGAGGCAGGGGCAGGGTGTGGGGACCAGCGATTTGAGGAAACTGAGGCAAAAGCTCAGTTGAGTCATGGTTGGGGATCAATGGTTCATCTTGGGCATACTGAATTTTTAGGTCAATGACAGTGAGATTTAATTTTAGGGTCTACTGCTTGGTAGACAGAGATTGTTGGCAAATTCTTTGCTTCTCCTGGGCCCCAAGTTATACACAGCTTGTGAGGACTCCGAGAGCACAGTGCAGTTCTGCAAGACTGATGATCGGGTTTGCACCCCAGGATTGTTGCAGAGATCCAGCGATTTGATAAATGAGGCGGAGCTAGCTCCTTCTCTGGGAAGTATCTAGGAAAACTTTCCTGGCCTGAGTTGTAGGGAATAGTTATGCAGGGAATTCTTTAAGTCAAAAGCCCAGCAGAGAAAAACAGAGAAAGGGGGATGATTCATCTGACAAACCAGGGAAATTGAAAGATTGTGTAACCAAAACATCGCAACAGGGTTTTTAATTCTTCTCTAAAAGATTTACCAGTTTCTTTTTGAAAAGTGCTAAGATTAAAGATATTTTCCATTATGCTTTTCCTGTAGTGGAAGCTGCCCAGAGAAGGCAGTTTTTGCTTTATGGCTATTAGTCAACTCTTTCAATTGCCTCCCTACCATCCAGAAAACCTGATATAAAAATCCATGCTTTTTCATTGAGCCCAGAGGGGAAGCAGGCAAGTATTGAAATGAGTAAGACATCTATTTAAGGCAGAGGAAGAACTTGAAATCCAGGTAGCTTGATTTTTTTCCCTTTAAAATACAGTTATGGCTCTTTCTGTCAAACCCAAGTAGGTGGAGAAGGATACTGTAAGAAGAGATACCAGAATAAGAGATTTAACATGTGTATTACTGAGACATGTGTTTGTATGTGTATAATATATGGTCTTTCAAAAATATCTTTGCCCTAAAACCATTTTATTTTTCAAATGAAATTTTACCTAGTATTTAGTTATATGGGTCCTCTGGGTCAAATTGAAAATTTTGTGTGTGGACACAAAGGCCAGAAATAGGGGGTACTGTGCCAATGCTACCAATGAACAATGAGATAGCATCTCCTCATCCCCAGTCCAAAGGCGTTCTCTCACATTCCATTTTCTTTATTCTGACAATTTTGCCATGTTCCTCCTTTTAGGTTGGGGTTCCCAAAGCAGACTCTAGGGCAAGAATTCATGTGACAGCCAGTTTTTAAAAATTGTTCTGAGGAGCCACTCACAATGCAGTAGGGGAGTAGGACCCGGAAGGAGAGGAGGCCAAGCCAGGGTGCTTCATGCCTGCCTCCATTACTGTAAAACCAGTTATTTCTGCTGTTCTCTCCCTCCCTCATTTGGGTGTGATTCCTTCTCAGCGGACAACTGGCCCCAATAAATAGGCCTCAATAGATGTTAAGTAGATGAATGAATAGAGCTTCAAGTCTCCTTCCAGTTGAAGTAATCTCTCTCTCCTATGAACTTTCTGTGATTACATCATTTTCCTTTGATTCATAATTATTTATATGCATGTGCAAAATCCCCTGCTTGTTTATAAGCTCCTCGAGGTCAAGAATCATGTTTGACTCTCCATGACAAAGCCTACTATGGGTGTTTGAACATGGTAGTGACCCAGATAATGCCAGTTGGAATGGTCAAAACAGTCTCTCAGTGCTGACAGATGAACAGCTTGGATGCATAGTCCTAGACCATGATAGGAGTTTTAGTTTTTATTCTTGTTCACACCTACTCCTTTGGGGCTACATGGTTTTGGGCTACTAGTCAAAATGATTGCAGAACCTTTGGAAAGCTTCAATGCCATGTAAATATTGAAGATATATAATCCCAAGTGCCTGAGATGTTTTACCCTTACTCATGCTTTACTCTTCCAATGGAATCTCGAGGTTTGTTCCTGCCCCCCAAGGGGAATAATTTCTAAAGTATAAGAATTAATCACTCTGCTTCCTACTTGAAGCATTGCTAAATTAATGGCTTGACATCACATCTATCATCCTTCCTCCAAGCTCTCTAAGGCCCATTAGGATTGGGGAGTGTTTGGGAACATGGTACAGGCTAAATAAAAATATATTCCATGGGAATCAGTAAGTGAATCCAAAAATGTTCAATACACAGCCGCATTTGAGGCCCTGGGCCTATTACTGTCTGTGTTGCCAGCACATGATGTATGTACACTTCAGCATACACACAAGTGCTTGCTTGTGTTTGCACTGGTACCATATCTCTTTGCGTCTGAATCGTTAGAGTGGAAAATATCTCCTCTGGGCTGTAACACACACACAGAAAAAGATTTGGGGATTGGAAATCATTTCATAAAACTCCAGCAGTTTTGTTTTGTCTAGACACAAGGTAATAAAAAGGAAAATCATCAGAGATGATAATAAGATGGCATGTGTAAGAGGAGGCACTTCCTATAGAGACATAATCAGGGTGGATTTTTTGTTTTTTGTTTTTGTTTTTTTTTGTTTTTTTTTTTTACACAGTCTATGGCCTCATTTCTATAATCTCATCACCTTCTGCAAGTCTTTTTTTTTAAAGATTTTATTCATTTATTCATGAAAGACAGAAAGAAAGAAGTAGAGACATAGGCAGAGGAAGAAGCAGGCTTCTTGCAAGGAGCCTGATGCAGGACTTGATCCCAGGACCATGTGATGACCTGTGTCAAGGGCAGATGCTCAACAACTGAGCCACCCAGGTGTCCCTGCAAATTCTTTAATGACTCTCCTATGTGACTCAAGGGAGTAAGTATTAACAGCTGTGGGCAAAACTTCCATTGAATTTAGAAAATTAAAACAATAAATAAATGAATATTAAATGAAATAATCAAATGACCTACTGGTAGAAGACAAAAAGGGGCTATTCTCATTCCTGAAACACAATTCCTATGTTTGTATGTATATTAACATAGGAATATATGTATGGCAGGAACTTCTTATGGATCTTTGAAGTCTTCCTTTGCATTGTGTGTTGATTGAAACCAAGTTGTGAGTTCTGTACATGTAGATTATTGGCTGGAAAGATGCCTTAGGAATTATGTAACACACTCCCACCTACATGGTCCCTACAAGAGGAATGAGGCCTCAGAAATGATAGGTAATTTAAATATTTGCTAGAGGCAATGTTTTAACCTATCCCTGGGATCTTTTTACCATCCTGCAATTTGCTCTCCTTGAAGCCAACTCTGACCAGTTTACCAATGGTTCCTTTCTGTGTGATCAAGAAGTGTAATCTTGGGCAAGGAAGTCTCTACAATGTAGTTTGGCCTCAAATAACAGTGTAATAGAAAGTACAAAGTGAAAATTTTAGCTACTTAGTATACCATGGCAGGAAGTATGAAAGTGAAAAATTTGTCTACTTATTGGCACCAAACACCCAACCTAACTGAATTATCTTTTACTTTTTATGTTTATAACTGTGCATGTTATCCCTTTGTGGGCCCATAAAGCATCCCATTGGACCAACGGCATAGAAGGGTCAGGGGACTATTAAAATTCATACAGTCTCCACAAATAAGGAACCTCAACAAAGAGACCTGCATCATGAAACTGTTTTAAGAAAAATAATCCTTAAAGCTGTTGCTTTCTTGGGAAACTAGTAGGTTGTCTGTAAAGGTGATTTACCCAGGATGTGGCTAACTTACAACAGCTGTATTTAAAACACACACTCAGCCTTTATCCCTGAGGCTGGGGAAGAGATGGATGATTTACGCTTTTGCTGTCCAGGCTGAATTGGTGAAATGGACCTCAAAGTATATTAACTAGAATCAGAGGCACTGAGAAAGGCCCCCGGGCGCAGAAACCAGTTTACAAGCAAGGATTAGCAAACTCAGACTAAGCAAATTTCATTTAGACAATTCTCTTTATCTGAACAGATCTAGTTTTGCCCTTTGGGTCCTAACATTGAGACACCGATGGTCATGATGGTGTCCTAGGGCAGATGTGCACCAGTTTTGACTCTATCACTTTATAACCCTGTGACCTTGGGTATGTTATTCAATCTCCTCAAATCTCCATTGCTTAATATTCAAAATGCGGAAAATGATATTTCTAATTCACAGGATTGTCGTGAGGATTACATGAGAAATCCCAAGTGTTCAGCACATAGGTGGTCTCAAAAATAGCAATGAGAATAATTAATATTTGTTGAATACTTTCTAGGTACTAGGCACAGTTCCAAATACTCCACGTGGAGTATTTAGATTAATTCGATTAAGTACTTAAAACAACTCTATGGGATAGATAATATGTTGTTTCAATTTTAGAGGTCAGGAACTGGAGGCACAGAGAGGTTATATAATTTGCCTAAGCTCATATAGCCAGTCATTGTGTAGCTGAAATTCAAACCCCGATAGTCTGGCACCAGAGGGACTTACATGTTAACTATTATTGTATTTATAGAATTATACTTAAGAATAGATTAGGACCCTGTGCAAATTGTATGCAGAGTAACTAATAATTTAACAAACATGCATTGAGAAAGAGGAATTTTTCCAGCTTCAAGCCAAGGATCAGAGGCTTGGAGCCTTTGGGAGAATGTAGAGAATTTGTTGCTAGTATCTAAAGATACTAAAGAAGTTGCTAGTATCTAAAGTCAAAGGCACAAATGTGGAAGATGAGACTGGAGGAGTACCAAGTCATGAATATCTTGTGGTGAGAAATTGTGATAAGGAGCCAAATCTTACCCTACATTTGAAGAAAAGTTAAGGAAGTTAGAGAATTGGAGAGAAGGAAAGTCTGGGTCCTAATCACTTCTTTTGAAGCCCTAGATCCAGCTGTGGCTGGGGTTTTCCTTTGAACTTTCTAGTTATGTAAGTTGATACCTTTTCTTTGCTTGCACAACTTTAAGTTGGATTTCTATCACTTGGAATGTAAAGAATTTTGACAAGAGCAATTAGTTGAAGAACTATTATTTTAGGTAAGAAAATACAAAGGCAAGATTTAGAGCAGTGGTGGTATAGACCATGACAAGAGTACAAATTAAAGAGCTAGTTAGTGAGTGTAAGAGGCTGATGGAGCCCTATGAAGTTCTTTTCGGGAATTGTCTCTCTTCCATCATGTGCTATCTTGGAAAGGCTGTTAATCAAAGAGTTCTCCCTTCTTTTGGCCAAGGGATGGGTTTGTGACACATATAGGCTAAAGGATCCCCTCATCTGGTAATTTGAATCCTAATAGTATAGCCCAAGGATAGGGAAAAAAAAAGTTTCCTGTCCATTCATTTCAGTGGCAAAGCTGGATGAGGCTCTCAGGATGTTTCTCCTAGTAAGGCTTTTGGGGTTGTCTGTTTCTGATCAATCAAACCTGATTCTTACGTCTGCTCCCCCACTTCCCCTGAATTCTGTGAGTAATCCCTCTTCTTATATTAATATTCTTTTTAAGTTTCAGTTAGTTTATCTTGCTTATAGTCATAGTCTTAAAGAATATAGAAATGGATCTAAGAAGTGAGATATTGCAAGTGAATGACTAAAAATTGCAGAACTGGCTGAGCTAGATGAAAGGAAAAGAAGGCTCCTTTATGTTCTGGGAAATATGCAACACTTTTTGTCATGTTAGAGTCTACTAGCTGTTTCTTGTGACCTTCAGCAAAGCTCTATGGGAAAGAAAACAACGAAGATTCAAGCTGGCCTACTGGTGAAAAGAGAATGATACCTGGGCAAGATGGCATAGATTCTGTTCCTCCTTGCTAAACACAATAGAAGCCATGTAAACATTGTAAGAAGCAACCAAATGGAGAGCTCTTAAAGGTGGCAAGAAAAAGACAAACTGGTTTAGGCTTTCAGGACTGGAGACGAAAAACCAAACCAAACCGAACACAGTGCCAGGATTCCTTCTATCTCCCACCAGACAGAAAAAGAGCACAGGATTCCCTGACCTCCAGTTTAGCAACAAAAGGCACTTCCACATAGGCTCCTTCCCTCTAAGACTGACTAGGAGTCTCTCTGACAACATGAATTGAACTGGACACCACTAGCAAAAGAAATTGATTTGGAGTTCTTCCCAGCTGGGCTTAAGAATTTCCTCCCCTGCCCAGGGACAACAGAATGGATGGGTAGAACCAGGAAGAAAGACCTATCCAGAAGAAAAATGATGGTCTGGGAAGCCTGAGAATCCCCTTTCCTGCCCAGACCCTAAGAGTCTAAGCTTCCCTTTTACTGCCCAGAAAGAGTGAGAGAGCTAGGATAGCATGGGTAGGGGGTTCCTACCACAACAAATGCCTGATCGGGAAGCCTCTTTATGCCAATGCACTTAGGGACTCCCCTTTTCCACCAGGAGATACTTAGTGGTCCAGCCTGGACCAAATTTTTCTTCCATTTCAGGCAGCACCAACAGGGACCAGTGGGAAGCCCAAAAACCTCACATACACCAAACAGATAAATAGGACACTTAAAAGCATTATGAGAATTACACTATCACTGGAACCACAGACCAAGAAAGTAGGCCAGGACCTACCTACATGCTTAATCTAAGCAGATTAATAAAATTAAAAGATTTAAATAGGATATGGAATCACCTAACATAATTGACACAGTGTCTAGAATACAATAGAAAATCATTCATCATACCTAGAATTAAGAATAATCACAATTTGAATCAAAAAGACAACCAACTGATACCACCTCTGAGATAAATCAGACGTTGGAATTTTATGACAATGATTTTAAAGCCACCAAATAAAAATGACTCGACAATCAATTACAGATTCTCTTGAAACAAATGGAAAAAAAATAGAAAACTTCAGCAAAGAAGTGGAATTTATAAAAGGAGCCAAATGAAAATTACAGAACTGAAAAATAGAACATTGGACGTTAAAAAAACAAAACAGAACCTTATTGGCTGGGCTCCATCCATAGTGGCAGGGAGGCTATGAAGAATAGAATCCATGAACTTGAGGACAGATAGAATTCTCCCAATCTGAACAACAGAAAGGAAATGACTGACTGGAAAACAAAACAAAATACAACACAACAACACAGAGCCTCAGGGACCTGTATGACAAAAGCAAAAGAACCACTGTTCATATCATCGGAGTTCCAGAGGAGAGGAAAAGAGAATGAGGATGAAGGATAGTCAAAGAAGTGATAGCTACAAACTCCCCAAATTTGGCAAAAACAGAAGCCTACAGATTCATGAAGCTGGGCAAATCACAAACAGCATAAGTCCCCCCCTAAATCAATGCCAAGGTACAGTATAATTAAACTTCTGAAAATCAAAGACAAAATTTTTACTTTTCAAATGAATGCAGCCAGAGAGAAATGAGGCGGTACTTACTGAGGAACACTAATCAGAACAACAATAATTTCTCATATGAAGCCATGGAGGTCAGAAGGAAGAGACACAATATTTTTCAAATACTAAAAAGCAGAATTGCCAACTACAAAAAAAAAGAGAGTGGAAATATGAGTACATGCAATAGACTATCTTCTCATGAGTTTTATAAATTGTAGTTGAGGATTGAACAAAAATTCTAATATCATCTGATACGACTATAATATTTATTTTAAACTTATTTATTTTTTTATTTTTTGAGAGTGGGTGGAGAGGTAGAGGGAGAGAGAGAATCTCAAGCAGACTCCATGCTGAGCACAGAACCAGATATGGGGCTTGATCTTATGACCCTGTGATCATGACTTGAGCTGAAATCAAGAGTCAGATGCTTAACTGACTGAGCCACCCAGGCACCCCAGAACAATGATATTTAAAAATGGGGAAGGTAAACAGACCTACATGGAAGAAAAGTTGCCATACCTCACTTGCAGTGGTAAAATGGTGATGCCAGTAGAATGTGATAGGCCATCTATATTGTTCAGTAAGAGTTCTCATTGCTCCACACTCTTACCAGCCTTTCATGTTGTCAGTATTATGAATTTTGGCCTTGCAACAGTACTATAGTGATATTTCATTTTAATTTGCATTTCTTTAATAACATATGATGCTGAACTTCTTCTCTTCCCCTACACACACACACACACACACACACACACACACACACACACATACCGCAAATAGTCACAAGCAAAATGAGGGGAATCTGAATAAGACTGGTAGATTGCATCAATGTCAATATCCTGGTTATGACATTATACTATAATTTTGCAAAGTGTTATCACTGGGGAAAATGGGAAAAGCGTCTGAGGGATATCTCTATTTTATTTCTTACAATTGCATGTGAATCAACAATAATCACAATATTAAAAAACAGTAAAAAAAAGATAAAGAATGACAATACAGTCTCGCTAAGAAATCCTATATGCAGCCTGAAATCTAAGACAAATGAACACCCAGGTATCCCAGAACCTTACACAATTGGAAAAAAAAAACAGATTTTTCCCCCCAAACTACACTTAGTGTAGCAAAGGCAGTGACCCAGGAAATATGTCAGGAGATTGAATTAGGGCTGGAAGTTTGATGCCCTGAGTGGCCATTGTTTTAAATTAGCCTTTGCCTGATCAAGACATAGGACACAAACTGAGGGGGAGGGGATGGAGATACACCAGTTGCTGGGAAACAGAAATTCCAAGATCAGTTTCTGGCTTCAAATACTGTGACTCGATAAGATTTTCAGACCTATTATTTGCCCCAGGAACTGCCTGGAAGCAAACAGACTAAAACTCAAGAAAGGAGAGAGTCTTGGGCAGAGCTCAGTGGAAGCCCCAGATGAGTTGGCCAAAACAGAGGCTCCAGGTTAGGAACCCCAGGGCATTCCTGCTGGGGCAGCCACTCTGGATGTGGCTCCCCACTTCCCTCTTTCCCAAGTGGGAATTTAAAACTAGCCAAGAACAATTGGCTTAAATGAGCTTATACATTTCCTTTTGGCTGAAACGATTTTTGCTTCGGTTTGATATCACTTGCAACTGAGAGATCATTAACAGATACCTTGTTTATCTACTTTATGTTTAGCAATGTGTAAGTTATATATGTGTACACAAAGAAGTATAGCAATGCAGAGACATTTATCCACACAGGGGTGTCCACACACCTGTACAGAGGCATGAACCTATACCTACAAGCACCAGTGTGCATCTGTACACACATATGCACACACATGCACGCATGCATACACATCATACACACACACTACTGAAAGAGGCAGTCACACAGGTACAGAAAAATTCACCCATGGTGGCATATGTGTGTGCATACAGAATAATCTCCCTAGAAGAAAAACTATCATGAGTCACCCTCCACATCACACCTTTGGGCATATCATTAGCCTCAGAGTATTCAAAGGCAGAGATGATGCACTTATTGCAATAAATTAATGAACAGAGCTCCTTTTTTTTTTTGAGCTTCAAAAGATGATGTGGGATTATAACATAATGAAGGTTTCTAAGGTTCAAAATCTGCTAATTAGGTTGTGTGCTCATTCAATACAGCTTCGGTTCCCACAAATATAGTCAGGACCTGGATCTCTATGAAGGAGTCTCCATGGAGCTGGGTTCAGAGGCTGCAGACTCCCCTCCCTGGCATAAGCATGAAGAATGAAGCTAAGCCTCAATTAGTTGAGGGGTAGTGATAAGGGAATGTGAAATGTTGGCCATACCGGGTTTCATCACACAGACTAGATAGTGATAAAGAGGGAAAAATGAATATTTAATGTTCTACTGAACTTGGATTCTACAATATATGGAGAAAGAGGCATAATAAATGAGCCTGTCACTCAAGGATTTCTCTTCCTTCATCAATGTCTTGGGGAAATTTAACATTGATACAAAGCTTTTACCTACAGATTATATCCCAGAGCTATCAATTGTCCTGTGATGTCCTGTATCACTGTTGTTTCCCCTGACTCAGGATCCAGTGTGGTCTCATGCATTGCCCTTAGGGGTCATGTCTTGTATTCCTTTAATCAGGAGCAGATATTCAGGTGTTTCTTCTTTTTTCATATCATTAAGAATTTTGAAAAATACCAGCCTGCTGTTGTAAAGATTGTCCCCCCGGTGTGGATTTTTCAGATGTATCCTCATGATAAAATGCAGATAATTCTTTCTGATTCATTTATCTCACAAATGATGTTGAGTCTTTCCTAGAGCATCACATCCAAAGGCACACGATGTCTGTTTGCCCTTCATTGGCAATGTTCATTTCGATAACTTGTTTAAAATGTTTGGTTTCTCTTTTTTTCCCCTTTTTTATTTATTTTATTTTATTTATTTTATTTTATTTTATTTTATTTTATTTTTTAAGAGGGGCAGGCAATAGGCAGAAGGTGGGGGGAGAGAGAGAATCTCAACCAGGCTCCACATCGAGCATGGAGCCTGATGCGGTGCTGGATCTCATGACCCATGAGATCATGACCAGAGCCAAAGTCAAAGAGTCAGATGCTAAACCAACTGAGCCACCCAGGTGTCCCTTCTTATTAAGTTTGACACTCAAATTTTCCTAGATTTTAAAATGAGAGCTCTTTCAAGCAGACTTCTGTATACTGGCATATGGCTCCATATTTTTTAGATACTTCTTTACTTTTTGACATAAGGTGTTCGTTCCATAGTTATTTTGTACCTTCTCTATCCAGTTCTTGAGTTAGCCATTTTCCCAAGGAGCACTGCTCTCTTTAGTAATTTCTTTAGAAAAACCAGGATCTGGGTATTAGGTGTATTCATTGCTATGGGAGCTTTAAGGCCCTTCAGTGGATAGATCTAGGAAATAGTTATGAAATCATGAGTTTAAACTGGTTCCTCCAATTCCATTCCACCCCCACATAGTCCTTCTTTGCTTCCCCATTCCATATTTGTATTTCCTTCCCCCTAGTAAGAGCTCTAGCTCCCAACAAATGTCAATGTTATTTACTCTTTTGTTCAATCCTACAAAACACAGAAATTGTGTCAATAATGCTATACTCACAATGCCATAAAAAAAACAACTAAAAACAATTCAAGATTTTCTTGCAGTCCTTTTGTTCTTTTTTCTCTTTAGAACAAAGTTCAGTATCAAAAGTTACACCATTTAGTGTATCTTATTCATACACACTTATTTCTGTTTTTATGTAGTCATTCTGTTTTCTTTCCCATCCTTGTTGATTTAATTTTGTGTTTTGAATTTGTAGATAGTTAACAAGAGCTAATGTGTTAAAACATTGCCAACAAAATATACTCATAGACGTGTCACATTATACCAATAAGTAAACAATTTCATTATTTTCTGTTTTATCCTTCCCATGTCAGTTTTAGGAAAAATAAGCAGATATATATGTTATTTCTCCTTCTTCTCATCAAAATGTACACAGAAGTAATATGTGTATGTTGCTGTAGATACTAAAAAAAACCAAAATAGTGCATGTGGTAGCATTATTTCGCACTGTCCTTTTTATGCTTATCAATACTTTCTGATTTACTCCATATCACTTTATATAGTTTACTCTTACTTTTGAATGCTAGATTAACAGGAATTAAAACTGTGAGTTGCCATGGAGTAACTGGGTGATGGGCACTAAGGAGAGCACTTGATGGGATGACCCCTGGGTGTTATACTATATATTGGCAAATTTAATTTAAATGAAATATTTTAAGAAATTGTGAGTTGCCAGTTATTTTTCATCAGTACTTTTAATACAGTATCCTATTATTTTTTGGAATCTATTCATCAAGAAATGAGAAGTCTTCCATCAGTATAATTGTTGTTGTTTGTGGCATTTGACCTTTCTTCTAGTTCTTGAAGTTCTGATGATTCATTAAGATGTGCTATGCTATAAATTTGTCTTTGTTAATTTATAATGGCTTTTAGTGTTTTTTATTCTAAGGCCTTATTATTATTATTTTTTTAGGACTTATTTTTTTTTAAGTCTGGAAATCCTTCTGAAATTTTATTTGGTTACTTTTCCATTCCTTTCTTCTGTAACTCCTATTAGATCTATGTTGTAGCATCTCAGTTTATCCTCCATGATTCCTAACTGTTCTTTCATATTTCTATTTTTTAAAAATCTCTATGCTGTTCTCTTTTCAACTGTGTTCATTTATTGCTCCTATTGCCATATCCACTTATTCCTGTATTATTCATGCTTTTTTCATATCTTTGAATCATTTTAATTATGTTATTCTTTCATTTACCTCTGGCTATCCTAACATTCTTATTTGAAAGTTTTTGTCATACTGTGTCTTAAAATTAATTTCACAAGGAGTGAATTCATGTCCTAGTTGTTGATTTCACTGGTTGTCGTTCTTACCTCTAGATGTCTTCATCAGTTTTAAAATTTGGGCTGATGTACCCATTTTGAGTAAGAGGAATTATTTTTGTCTCTCTTCCTCTCTGGCCAGTAGTTTGTAGTCTTATAAGCATTTGAAACTACCCCCCCCCCACCGTAAACCAAGTTCTGAGCTTAATTTTAAAATGGCTTGTTGGGGTTTCGATTCTATGGTGATTTTAGAGATAATGAAATCCAGTCTTTGAGTGAGTGAGTTGTCTAGCTTAGTTCCACATTAGGTGTGCTTTTTAAGTCCTACTTTCCTTGGGTCCACAGCTTCCTATAAGTCATAGTTTCAGGGATAAAATTGGCAATTTTTTTTCAGCTGTTCCCTTTATGCTTGAGGATACTGCCACACATAGCAAACCCCTAGCCTCAAGCAGTGAGCCTAGTTTTTGCTGTCCATCTTGCAGGAATGGTATTGTCCCATTATTCTTTAACTTCTAGCTCTGGAGTCAGCAGGTCCTCTGTTTCAACCCCTTCCCAATATCGACTTCTGTTTTGTTTCTGAATATAATTGCGTATTTATTATCTTCAGTCTCAATTTTCATTTGAGGATATTAAAATGTTAAGTTGAAATGACTTGTCTAACGCCACATGGTTAATGAGTGAAAGTGCTGGACTCCAATCCAGGTCTCCTGGCTTTAGATTCCATGAATTTTTAGTGACTCTAAGGAGCCTTTCTGTTGGCTTTTATTTTCCTATCTAGTATTTTTTCCAAACTTCAACTGGGCTTAGATTTTTTTTTCTCCTAATTTAGGCTGTAAATGAAATGAGAGAATTTTTTTTCTCTAAAGGCATCATGTTATGGTGGAAGGGGCATTAGGCTCTAGGTAGGATTACGTGGGTTCTGTTGTTGGCTGGGAAATTACTGATGTCTTTGGGCCTCAGTTTTCTCTTCTACAGTACTGGGTGGTTTGACTGAGATGAGCTCTAAGTTCCCTTTCAGCTGTAAAGGTGTTGGAGTGCACTTTTTGTCTGCCCCATTCTCAACAAGCCATAGGTTGCTGATTGAATATCACTTACGTTTTTACTATATGTGCATTATCTGCCACTGATCTTCATAAGAAATACTCCTTGGCAAAGGAATAACAAAGCAGAATGGGCTCATCAGCATGAACAGCTGTTTAGTGAGTGGTTTAATGGTTCTATATGGAACTTCACTGTTAGGCTCTGGGCTTAATGGTCTCTCCCTCCCCTTTACAAAAGCATAGACTATTACTGGAGGAGATAAGGTAATGTAACTAAGCAACACCTGCCCAATAATTTCCAAGAAGATGCTAATGGACCACTTAGGCAAATCTATCACTGTTTGTTCTGGAAATAATAGATTAATACCTGAACTATCAAATTAGTAGTTAAATATTGTGGTACTGAGTCAGATTACAGAATACATTAAAATAGTCTATGAAGAAAAATGGACAAACACTTCACAATAGAATACATATGAATAGCCAAAAGCACATGAGAAAATGCTTATTGCAAAGTAAAACTACAATAAAATAGACTATAAATGGCAAAAATCCAGAAGGCCAATACTAAATGTTGATGATGATGGGGAGCAATTGGGACTCTCATACCTTGCTAATGGGAGAGTAAAATGATACACGGCTATGGTGATGTGTTCTTCAATTTCCAATAAAGTTAAAGATGGGTGTACCCCATGAGTAAGCCAGTCTACCCCTAGGTATTTATTCAAGACATATGAAAAAATAAGTCCACAAAGACTTAAACAACAATGTTTCTAGCAGACATATTAAGAATAGTTAAAATCAGGGATAATAATATTGTTAATGACGGGAAAAGGATATACAGAACTGTCTTTGATGATGAAGTATTCAGTATTTTGTTTAGGGGAGCGATTATACAGGTGTATAAAATTTTCAAAACTCATTGAACTGAACACTGTAGATTTGTGCATTCTATTGTACATTAATTAGACCTCAAAATGTGACTGTAGAGAAATTGATATATTCCAGGCTCTGAATCTAATTGAGCCTATCTGCTGCTAGAAAATATTTACACCTTACACTTTTGAAGCATTCAGTAAGGGTTAATTATCAATCTGCATTGAAATGCAAAGTATCTCTTATTTACTAGATAGTTTCTTGGACTTTGTTTTGGTTGGAGAACTGAGAAATCGTGCTGTCAACCCTATACCTGAATAGACATAAACATATAGTGCTTCAAATTTAATGTAGTATGTGTCAAGCAAAGCCAACACCTCTTCTCAACGAAGATGATCACAGAGCCATTTGTCAATTAATCTGCTTTGAAGAGCACTATTGGTCTCACTACATTTCTCCTGAAATTCTTTTCCCTAAAAATGTGTTTCTTTAATTAGAATGTCTTACGGTTACATTCTTAATTTCCCATATACCTCCTACTGAATGAGAGGAGGAAAGAAAAAATAAGATTATCATTGAGAGCTCTTATCTTTAGCTAGATTGTGGTCTAAATTCCTTTGTCTCATTAAATTCTGGAAGCTCTTACTGCTGTATACATTCAGGGCTGTATGAAGAACAATGGTCTAGAGATGATGGATATATAATGCTGCATCATATACTTAGTAACTCATGACTCTGAATTTAGGCATTTAAATTGGTTCTATATGGAACTTCACTGTTAGGCTCTGGGCTTAATGGTCTCTCCTCCCCTTTACAAGGGGATTTAAATATCTTGGCTTCACCACACACTAGTTATGTCACTTTAAACAATTTTTTTACGTCTCTGAGTCTATGTTTTTATTTATTTAGTCTTGTACTAATACCTGATATAAAACACATGATAATATCTACCTAAGAAGTTTGGTTTTGCATAACTTTAGTAAAGCAGTTGTGTGATGTTTGGTACATAGTATGCAGCCATATTATCGTCACCAATCCTGTACTCTTATTTTGCTTACTTTTTGTGTCTCTAGGACCTGGGTCCTTGCTCGGCTCTGCCATCTTCGGCCACATGATTTGGGACAGATCATTAATTTGCCTTTTTGGGCCTTATGTGGCTTTGGGGAAGGTTAACCAAGAAAAGATGAATGTGTGAAGCATGATGCTTGACTTTTTAAAAATATACTTCATCCAGGAGGGAAAAAAACCTAGAAGCATGGGAGGCTTCTTGTTAGAAGGCCAGACAATAGTTGATGAATTCTGTTGACTAACTTTGCAAGGCTGCAGGCTGTCTTCTGGGCTTTGTCTGTACACACCCCTGTTAGTGGAATCTCTACAACTGACCCCAAGTGTAATTCCATGTTTGTGACATCTTCTACTTGAGCTATGGAGACAGGTACTCTCAGGTGTCCTGCCACTCGCTGGAATTTGGTCAGACTGATTCTGTTTCAAGTTTTACAATTTACCTTGAAAATCTTGAGCTCAGAGAGGTTAATTCCAGGGGTAGTAGCTACAAAAATGCAGCTGTCGTAGCCATTAACTGTGTGACTGACACCTAAAAAGACCAGCAAATTAATTTCAAGCATAGCAGAATATTTGACTGCTTGCAACAGCCCTGCTGCATTTACCACACACACACACACCACACACATGCATGCACGCACGCTCACATAGAGGTATCTATCTGCATCTGTGTCCAGTCAGATGCATAGTTGGGGGAAGAGAGATAAAACTTGGGTGGGAACAGAATCTGGGAAAAAGAAGGACAAGAAAAAGGGGGAAGATGGCAGGCTCATTTCTTATATTTTTCCACTGACTGGGTTTGAGTGCCTATAATTAGCATGGGCTGTGGAGGGAGAGGGCAGGCGGAAGCTGGCGGGTCTGTTTAAAAAATATTTTGTGAGATTCTTGGCACAGGCAGTACCATTGGGGCCCAGGTGACCAAGGGTGGCACTGAACCGAGGAGGAGGCTCTTCTCTCTGGCGCAGCCTGGAAGCCAGCACAGCGTGGAGCCAGAGGCCTGGAAACTTTGACGACTCTGGCTTGGACTTTGGGTTCTAACAGGGGCTGGAGCAGCAGTGGTAAGGCCTCTCCTGGAGGGTTTGCGGGCAACCCAGAAGACCTAGCAGAACCCAGAGAAGGCCAGGGGAGGCCAGGGCAGGTGCCTCATGGTCCCTGCAGCTGGCTGACTCGTGCATGGTCTGTCCAAGGACCCTCAGACACAGTGGGAGCAGAGGGCAGGAGACTTAACTTTTGATATCCGCTTTGCCATAGTCTTACTCTGGTACCTTGGACAAATCATCTTCCCTTTCTAGATCTGTTTTGCCATCTGGGAAATGAGGGTTTGAAGTTTGATCTGAAAGATCCTTCCCAGGTCTTATATTTACTACCTCCTCAGTGCATTACTCTATTGTCATTGAATTAAATGAATATTTTCCAAGTGCCAATGTCAAGTTTCTGTTGACAAATTCTAGACAGAGAATTATGAGCTTGGGATGTGTGGCAGGTCCAAAGTCTTATGTTATTGTTCTTAGTTGCATCTGTCTTCTTACCAAATAGTAGGCTTTTTAAAGAAGGAAACCTATCTAAGTCCAAGTCAGCCATTGCTGTGGGAAAAGCATATTCTGCTGTGGGAGAGCCTTGTGCTTATAGGAATCGCAGCTCTGTGGGAAACATTATCTTACTTCTTGTATTTTACTCTCAGGAAAAAGCAGATTTTAAAGGAGGTGACCAACTATAATGGCTACATTGTATGACTTTTTTGATAGAGCCTAGCACATAGTACAAACTCTAAATGTTTGCTGAATGAAGAAGTGAATGAAAAACATTTGAACCACACACTTTAAATCTCAATGCTCAGGAAGCATTATTCTCTGAATCTATAGAACTTGTATCTTGACTTCTTTATTTTCCACTTCCTTCTGCTTTTCTGACACTATAAGTTTATTTACAGCTTAAACGCTATGAATCTTAGGGTTTTTAAGTATATCACATCCTCTGGGGTTCTCTTGGTATATATATAAATGCTGCTTCTTCAGTGGTTACCAGAATTGGAAAAGAAACCAAGACAGGTAATATATGCCAAGAAAATTTGAGAAACTTCTCCAGATACCCAGAAGAGCATTTTGATGCTTACAATAAGTCAGAGTCATTGTTCGAGGATTCCAGTATTTTGGCTCTAACAGAGAGAAGTCAGGGTCTTTCTACCTGACCTTTGACTCTAATGTTAGTGTTATTTCCCCAAATCCCAACTTTATTTCAGTAAATGTCCCTAAACTGTTATTAAAACATCTTTAAAAAAAACAAAACAACAAAAAAAAACATCTTTATCTCTACTTTATATGTTCAGGCCATTTCCGACACCCAATCTATATAGAATACTTTTAATTTAAGTGTGAGATAAAGGAAAAGAAGGACTAGAAGACTTTAAAGAACCTATCAGGTAGTGCGTTGGGGGGCAAGTAGTGTCACTTACTTGCTGTGACATTTGAGTAAATAAGTTCCCATTTTTGGACGTGAAACACTTCTTTAAAGGGAGGTGATTGGACTAAATTGCCATTAAGTTCTCTCTGGGCCCTAACATATACTTTATCTCTTCTCTCTCAGATATATCCTGACTTCTTGCAAAAGGTACAGGTAAGGCATTTTAGTTTGGATTTATTTCATTTATGGTCATAAGTCCAATTGATTGCTTTGGGGATGATTCTCCATGGTTTAGTACCAGGGTTTGCTAGTCTTATAGAAGCAAATGGGAAAGTGTCCATTAAAAAAATCAGAATATTTTCTTAAAGGTTTAGTAGAGATCATCTATGATATCACTTGACACTGGTAGAATGGAAAGGTCTCTGATTTTTTTCTTAGTCTTCTCTTTTGATCACTTGCTATTCAGATTTTTCAATATTCTTCTGGAGACTGTTTGGTAACTTATACTTTCCTTGGACATTGTATTCTCCATTTTGTCTAATTTCCAAATTTACTGATATAATTTATAAAGAATATTCTTTTGGGATGCCTGGGTGGCTCAGTTAGTTAACCGTCTGTTTTTGGCTCAGGTCATGATCTCAGGATCCTGGGATCAAGCTCCATATTGGGCTCTCTGCTCAGCAGAGAGCCAGCTTCTACCTCTTGCCCCTGCTTGTGCTCTTTTCTCATATAAATAAATAAAATCTTTAAAACAAATCAATAATATTCTCTTAATATTTTCAAAATTTTTCTCCATATTGGTTATAAAATCCTGTGTTTGGTTTTTCATATGATTGTATTTTTCTTCATAAGATTTACCAGAGATCTGTCTATTTTACTAGTCATGTAAGAAATAGTTATTGGAGTTATTGATGAACCCTAGAACATCTCATTTTGTATTTTATTGATATTTGCTTTGTATTTGTAACTATTCAGCAAATTTTGGATTTTTTATTGTTATTTAATAACATTTTTATTGGATTCAAAGCTAATTTATTTTCAATATTTCTTGCTTGTTATTAAATGCATTTAAGAACATATAGATTCCTTTCAGTATTTGTTACACTGGCCACATCCCACAAGTTCTGGTATGTAGAATTTTCATTGTCATTCATCTCTAAATAGATCTTAATCAAAAGCATTATTTAAAATAATATTTAAAAACGTCCATGTCTATAGACTTTCCTTTGTTTCTTTCTTTCTGTTTGAAGAGGATAGCTACACTTTGTTTTTAATTTTTAACTTTCACTGAGGTCAACAAATCTGATCAAAATACTTATTGCTTTACAGATTTTACCACAATTTATTAGTGACCTGGTAGTTTATACTTCTTAGTTAAATTATTCAGGTCTTAGATATTTTTTTAAAAGATTTATTTACTTACTTACTTATTTATGATAGACATAGAGAGAGAGAGAGAGAGAGAGAGAGAGAGAGAGAGGCAGAGACACAGGCAGAGGGAGAAGCAGGCTCCATGCCGGGAGCCCATCACAGGGCTCGATCCTGGGACTCCAGGATCACGCCCTGGGCCAAAGGCAGGTGCGAAACTGCTGAGCCACCCAGGGATCCCCCTATTCAGGTCTTTATTTAGTTTTGGTCTACTTACAAATGTCAGTTATTGAAAGAGATGTATTGAAAACCCCCACTAAGTTTTGACTTTGTCATAGTTTATGCTTTATATGCTTTGGGTCTGGGTTAGTAGGTACAATAGAAGCTTAATAACAGCTTCATTTTCTTGATTTATTGTATATTTTATCAGGAAATACTCCTCTCTGATATTTTAAACTATTTTCATCTGACTTCTTTTCTATTATCATTAACACACCTGCTTACACTTTTAGCATTATTTTATCATTTTACCTAATATAACTTTCAAATGGATTAAATATCATTTTCAACTCTTTCTGGATCTATTTATTTTACGTATGTATTTTGTAAAAATGACATGTGGCTAATATCTATCTATCTATCTATCTATTTATTTATTTATTTATTTATTTGTGTAAACAAATACTAGCATCCGACTTCTAATGGGAAAATACATTACACATTCTTTTACTTTGATTAATGACACTTTTGCAATTGTTTCTCTGTTTCACTTTATGTTATCTATTTACAATGAAAAGCAGTACAGCAGAATGTTATATGATCTGACTTGGAACCCCAGCTCTGTCACACTAAATGTTTGAGATTGTTAAGTTACAAAACTTCTATATGCTACAGTTTCTTCATCAATAAAATGAAAATGACTATAATCACACTGACTTCATTGACTTGTTGTACGTATTAAAGCAACTGTTATATGTAAAGTATCCAAAATTTGGTCTCAGAAATAGTAGGTATTGAATAAATGTTAGCTATTTTGTTATTATTATGCCTTTTTTCTCCCCACTTGTATTTGTTGAGTTAATCAAGTTTCCCTTCGTTCTCTTTCTTCTTCAAGTGTTTTGGAAGTGGAATATCTAGTTTTCATTCTTCTAACAGTTACCTTTGTATAAGTGACATAGTATTTTTAAAATCAACTTTAAGGAGGCATCATTTACATAAAATATCATGGACCCATTTTAAGTGTGTATTTTGATTAGCAGCAATGTCCACAATAGCCAAATTGTCGAAAGAGCCCAGATGTCCATTGACAGATGAATGGATAAATAAGATGGGAGATGTATATATATATATATATATTATATCTATATATAAAGGAATATTACTCAGCCATCAAAAAGAATGAAATCTTGCCATTTTCAGGGATGTGAATGGAATTAGAGTATATTATGCTAGGTGAAATGAGTCAGAGAAGGACAAATACCGTATGATTTCACTCATATGTGGAATTTAAGAAATAAAACTGATGAATATAGGGGAAGGAGAGGAAAAATAAAATAGGATAAAAACAGAGAGGGGGACAAACCATAAGAGACTTTTAATTGTAGAGAACAAGCTGAGGGTTGCTGGGGGGTGGGGTGGAGGATGGGGTAACTGGGTGATGGACATTAAGGAGGGCACTTGAGGGAATGAGCACTGGGCGTTATATGCAATGGATGAATCACTAAATTCGACCCTGAAATTAGCAATACACTATATGTTAATTAATTTGAATTTAAATAAAACCAAAAAAGACAAATTTATATTAAATAAATTTTAATAACATTGATTTATCACTCAAATTGAAATATGGAACATTTTCATCACCCCAAAAATACCCTGTACCACTTTCCATACAATGCATCTCCCACTTCCCACCCCTGCCCTTTTCAGCTCCAGGTAACCATGGGTGTGCTTTCTTATGGGTTAGCTTTGTCTTTTCTAGAGTTATGTATAAATGGAATCAGGCAGCAGGCAGTCTTTTGTGACATACACTTTTAAACATATTTTGCTACTATTATCTAGAGTTATGCAATATCTCTAATCTTCCTTAAATGAGAGAAGAACCTAAGTGGTTTTTCCCTTCCCTCTGCCTCCTGCCACTTTGAGATTATCTGGGACTTGAGTTATATTTAGTTATAAATATTTTAAAGTTAGGCATCAAGAGTTATTTAAACCTAATCTAGGTTTTCTACTTACTTTCCACTCTTCCTCATATCTTATATATTATTTATTCTTTGGGTTTCATGCATTCTTTCAAATGCCTTCACCCCCACCCCACCTGAATGAGGGCATGAGAGTGATAACTTTTCTGATTCTAAATATGTCTTTATTTTGCTCTCTTATTTTACTGGTAGTTCATAGACTTGGTACAGGATTCTAAGCAACTCATGTTTTCCTTCATTTTCTTCTAATGTCTGGTTTTGCCTTTGAGAGCTCTGATGCTGTGCAGAATGAGACCACCTCAGATGGGGCTTTTGACTCACTTTCCTCTTAGCTAAATCTATTTTTGCTTTCCATCCATTAATCTTCCCCACCCCAATCATCAGAACTTCAAATGCCAAGCTCTCTAGCACAGTGCTCCACCAATGGCAATGAGCCTACATATCCCCTGTGGCTTGTAAAACTACAGGTATGAGTTTAGCCATTCTGGGGTGAGGCCTGACATTCTGCATTTCTAACAAGCTTCCAGACTGTGGGGATGTGGACCACACTCTGAGAATCAAGCCTCTAGTGGCCACGTCCTCTCGAATGTGATATTCTCCTTAATCTTCCTGAAGATATTAATCCTTGATCTTAAATGTCTCCCTCTTTGCTCTCTATATTAACTCAATTTCTTGTGTGCTGATACTTGCATTTGTTATGTTTGTGGCTTCTCTCCTGATGTTGGTTTGTCTCAAATATTTTTTCTTTTCTTTATTCCTCCCCCATCCTTTTTTCCTCCCTCCATCATTTTTTTTCTTTCTTTTTTTAGAGAGAGAGCTAGGGAGGGGCAGAGGAGAGAGCAATAATCTGAATGAAGCAGGCTCCATGGCCAGCATAGAGCCCAATGCAGGACTCCATCTCATGACCCTGAGATCATGATCTGAGCCAAAATCAAAAGTCAGATGCTTAACCAATTGAGCCACCCAGGTGCCCCTCCCTCTCTTTTTTCACCTCCTGGTTGTCAGTTACCTGTTGCTTACCTGTTCCTGTGTCTGTGGGTGATGAGCAGGCAGGTTGCTCAGAAGAGTGCATCATAGCCTGGAAAGCAGGTTTTGGGGTTCTACATGCACTCCTTCCACTTCAGAGCTGAAGTTCATTGCTTTAGCCTATGGGCAAAATCACTGCTCCCAACTGTTTAGCATGACCTGGGGGCAGGGCAGCATACCTAATAATTGGGGATGAAGATAGAAATAGGGAAATCGGCATCTTTGAGTGCCCACAGCATAAAAGGCACAGTTCTCTGTGCTACATGTATGGGCATCATCTGTGGGCTACATTTAGTGGATGGAACTTGTCAAGCTTTGAAAATCTAAACCTCATCAACTCTTCCTCTCCGTGTTGTTAGTGCTCTTTAACTTCCTTAGATGGAGGAATACAATTTCTCTTTACTCTAATCATGTCCTCTTTTCCTTTTTCAATTCTTTGAGTAAAGGAAAGGATACTGAAGACATAGATTTGTCCATATGAAATTACCCAAATATTCCAGGATAATTGATAATACCTCTAAGTCAAACCCTGTTTAATGGCAAGGGCACAGAGGAAAGAGAATAAGAGAAAGAGATAAAGGAAAAGAAGAGGGAAAGAAATTTTTAAAAAGCTGGGGAGAAATGGTAAATAAGGAAGAGACAGTGAAAATAGGAAGAAGAACATGAGTTAGGGTAAACCTTGCACAACAAGGGGGAATTTTACTGCATTTTGCTCCGTGTTAGTTTTTGACCTTCCTTAAATACTCTCAAATCTCTGCAAACAAGAAGATTAATTGAGGAGCCTTCGACATTCAGAAGGAGTTTTTTTTTTTTTTCAGAAGGAGTTTTCAATATAGTGACCTTACAGATAGAACCCAGGAGAACAGGGGAAATATTAATTTTGGCTACCAAGAGGCAGATTTTCATAAATTTATTGGAAAGACATCTTCTTCTGTGTTGTATGGATTGTTTCTGAGCCGAATAAAATGGTCTCTTATTTTGTGGGCTCACAGGAATTTTATGGGCTATTTACATAGATGCCAAGGAGGAAGCCATTTAAATCTTGTGACCTGACTGATCTGAATTTGCAGCTCACTGTGATCTTTCTTCTCAAGGATTTGTCCTGTAATTTTCAGGATGTGGATGGACAATGGAAAGACATGTGAATCCACCTGTATTTTGGGTTCAGGCCACTAGTTTATAATATGTGTTTGGGGAAATTTTATGCTCACACTCTTAAAAACATTTCCCCTGCTTTTAAAGGTATTTGTTTTGTAAAGAAAACATGACCTCGATTTTCCATAGTTATCAAAATCTGCTTCTTTAAAGTGAGATATTTGCCGTGCTTCTAGGAGGCTTTCTAATTGTCTTTAGTTATGATCAGACAGTGTTACTCTTGGTAAAGAAGGCAGCCTAATTGAAAGGGCATGGTCAGAACAGCCCTTGGGTTATTGGCTTTATTTAGGTCTACTTCCATTTAATCAATTGTTCATCTTTCAGTTTATCACTTGAGTCTTACTCAAAATACAACCTCTGAACACAATGAGGGCTCCTATATGGCCCCAGCCCTACACTCAAGTTCGGGAACACAGAAATCATTCTTTCAAGTCTCTGAGCTCAAGAGCCATCAGAATCCTATAGTGAGACAGATTTGGAGGTAGCGTCCCCGAACACATTATGTGTGCGGGACGGGGTTACAGGAAGGGTAGCCTATGAGACAGGTGGAGTGGGGGCCTCACTCTGCCCGAGTAAGTAGAAGTTCAGACCAGGCAACCTCCCACCTAGAGCTCACAAGAGGAACAGACATTTTCCAGAACAATTAGTCCTTTTTTACCCTTCCTTAATCACTGCATAGTTGAATCTTCCTGCCTGTCCCCCCTCCACCACCCTGCTGAATCCCCCACCTTTAAAATTTCTTTATGGGGGGATCCCTGGGTGGCGCAGTGGTTTGGCGCCTGCCTTTGGCCCAGGGCGCGATCCTGGAGACCCGGGATCGAATCCCACGTCGGGCTCCCGGTGCATGGAGCCTGCTTCTCCCTCTGCCTGTGTCTCTGCCTCTCTCTCTCTCTCTCTCTCTCTCTCTCTCTCTCTCATAAATAAATAAAGAAAAAAAATTTCTTTATGAACCAAAAATACCTGTTCCAAGTGCTCTGAGTTTCCCCTTATGTGGTGCTTAGTAAGTCTGTTGGCCCACTGTTTCTGGTCCTTGGGTTTGGAGTCCAGCTCTTTATTTAGGCCACTAAGATCCCTCCACCTCCTCACTGGCTCCTGCTTGCATCTTAAGTTCACATCATTTGTTCTGGTGAACACAGCTCTGTGAGTTATGGCATTAAAGGTCACCCAGGCATAATTGATTTTCTCATGGTGTCACTTGTATTGACTGCCAGTCCCAGAAAGGGGAAGTGTTTTCAATATGAGCATTTTTAGACATGATGGGAAGGGCTGCATCTCTGTGCATGTCAGCGCTGATAGGGGTGGCAAGGGAAGCACGGAGTACCTCTCTTTAGAGGTGGTAATCCTTTGCTGTCATCTATCACCGAAGCCTTCCTCCTTGCTTTGGTCCAGATGGGAAGCAGGCCCATTTATCCTGGAAAAGCATAGCACGCAACCTTAGGAAGTGATCGGCATCAGTTTTGCAGATGGTCCCTCAGTTCCAGGGCATCCTATCAGTCTGGTGTCATGCACATTGATCGTAGCCTTCCTTAAAAGAGATTCTGACTCACAACTAGAGTACCAATGCAATGCTTTTGTCCCCTGTCTGCTGAGTGCGAGTGAGAGAAGGTGTGTAAAAGTAAGGCAGAGAGTTGGTCTATAATGGCTACTATCTCATTTGTCCTGGGTACCTACAAGGCTCTGTCTGCAGTGAAATAGGGCTCTTTTATCTTTTGATTGCTGGTCCAAGAGAGGCTGCCTGCCAGTGACAGATGACTGACAAGATTTCAAATGGTGGAGAGAGATTGGGGAGTCTTAGACCAGAGCATAGAAAATGCATGGCATATTCAAAGCTGGGTCTTGGGAATGGCCAATAGACACATGAAAAGATGCTCAACATCACTAATCATCAGGGAAATTCAAATCAAAAGCACAGTGAGATATCACCTCACATTTGTTAGGATGGCTGTTAACACAAAGATAAGAGACAATGAGTTTTGGTCAGCCTCTAGAGAAAAGGAAATACTTGTGCACTTTTGATGGGAAGTAAATTGATATAATCACTACAGAAAACAAAATGGAGGTTCCTCAAGAAAATTAAAAATAAAACTACCAAATTATCCAGCGCTTCTACTTCTGTATATATCCAAAAAAAATTAATCACTCTGGAAGAGATATCTGCACCCTCTTGTTCACTGCAGCATTATTCACAATAGCCAAGACATTGAGATGACCTAAGTGTCCATAAATGCATAAATGGATTAAAAATATGATACATATATATAATGGAAAATTATTTATACATAAAAAAGAAGGAAATCTTGCCATTTGTGACAACATGGATGAATGCTGAGGGCATTATGCTAAGCAAAATAGACTCTCCTATGCTCTATTTCTCTATGTTCTCCTTTGTATGTAGAATCTATAAAAATATAGCTCTATGTTCTCCTTTGTATGTAGAATCTATAAAAGTATAATACAAAAAAAAGTAGAGCACAGAATAGTGATTGTAGGGGCAGAAGGGTGGCAGGAAATGTTGAGATGTTAGTCGGGTATAAATTTCCAGCCATAAGAGGAATAAGGTCTGGGGAACCAATGTATGGTGACTGTAATGTGTCATGTCAAATATATTTGAAAGTTGTTAGCAGAGAGAGGCAGAGACATAGACAGAGGGAGAAGCAGGCTGCCTGCGGAGAGCCCGATACGGGACTCGATCCCAGGACTCCAGGGGATCATGCCCTGAGCCAAAGGCAGATGCTCAACTACTGAGCTACCCAGGTACCCCCATTCTACTCTTTAAAGTTATGGAAGGCTCCAGGGAGCTTGTGCTTATGTGGGTTATATCTATTCATAGATATGTGTTAGAAATTAAAACTCAGCAATTTTTAAAAATTCACAAATTCACATTATTTTCCAAAAGAAAAAAATCGGTATCATTATACAGCTCTGCAAATATCTTTACAGTATGGTTTAATTGAAGACTGGTAGATTTTCTTATCTTCTATTAAATTCACAATAATACTCTGTTTAATTGAAGTAGGTGAAGGGAATCCTTGCTTTATACAGAGAAAAGAATGGGATATTTTACTAGTGTTTTCAGGTAATTGCAGACTTTTTTCTTTGCTACTACATCAAAACTCAACATATGGTATTTTCTTAGAGTTTAGTTGCATTGTGGAACTTGGAGCCTATTAATGAACATTTCGTATTCAGTTATGTTAAAATCCACTAGTTTATCTTGGATTTTCAGTGGATGTTTTCCCAAGCATGGTTTTGTAACACCATGCATTGGTCATTTGGAAAATACCAGTTCACTGACTTACACAAGTCTTTCAAATGTTGACATATTTCATTCTAAAATTCAAATAATCACATTTGTCATTATCACCACTGATCTAACCAGAAGAGTTTTAAGTACCGGGAGACAGTTAAGTTTATGGCGGTAGATACACATTTCCAACATTTTAACTTTTGACTGAAGGCTCAGATTTACTGTTGGCAAAAGGTGCTGTCTCTTTGGCCTGGAAGTGACAGGCTCACTTTGTTCATTATTAGGAAAATGTCTGCCAAATACACAGGTTTAGACAACCACCGCTTGTCGGTCGTTCTTCCAGGTAAAACTGGAAAAAAGTGATTGGTAATGCTTACATCTCAATTGCCTAACTACTTTTTCCTTGAACCACCTGTTACCCTTTAGTATGCAGCAGAAGTGCTTTATGCACATTTCTCGTCTTATCAGGGAACAGAAAAAAAATGTGTACTCGAGGTTTACTTTCAGTTTAATAAAATTTAATCTAAATTTAATAGATATTTTAACTGCTCCTTTATGAGTATTCTTAAGTAAAATTTACTTTTTAAAACAACCACTGTTCATGGCAGTGAACATTACAATGACCAGGAAGCCAATTTGATTTCAAAGCCTGGGTACATGCTAGGGCCAACCACCCCCAACAGTTTTATACACTGTGGTTTTTCCACCATCAGTTGAAATGTTAACACAGAAAAAAAAAAGACAAATAATGTCTTAGCATTATGGCAAAAACAAGTTTGACCTTGTAGATCTCCTGCAAAGTTCTCAGGGATCCCCTGGGGCTTTCCAACCATACAGTGAGTAACCCTCATCTACTGGTTTCTGTATTCCTCTCTATTGTCCTCGCTAAGTGAAAAGACCCATTTGCACTAGATCCATACTGAACATCTGGGGAGAGAGATGACAATTTTCTCCTCGATCCCACCATTTTCAACAATTTCATTCTTTCCTTGATGTGCACGCTGTACCCTTCAACAGAGGGTGGTGACGTTTCCAGAGGACCACAGAACTAACACCCATCAATTGATTGGGTCCCAAGACACATGGCAGAAACAGAGGAGAAAAGAGACTACAAGGAAGGAAAGCACAAAAGGATACAAAACCCAAAGAAAGAGAATAGGGGAAAGAAAGAGAGATGATCAGAGGAGAGAAAGCAGGAAGGGAATAAATGAAGAGAGAGAAAAATATAAGAGCAAAGAAAAGAAGACAAAGAGAAGGGGGTCTGGAGGTGAGATCTCTAATGCAGTTTGTTAGAAAGTCTCAGAATCGAGGGATCTGGGTTCAGCAGGATCACATCTAGCCTTGACTTTGCAAGTCACTGTCCTTTCTGCAAAATGAGAGGGCTGGAAAGGCAAGGAATGGTACACAGAAGGCCACCGCACAGGAACTGTGGGAGTCCCTGCCTCCCTCAAATTGTGAGCAAACTCTCCCGTGTCTGTGGGTTTTTCCCTAGTGCACAGAGTGGTTTGTTTTCATCAGTTACTCAAAGCTCTCTTTACCAAATTGTATGAAGAACTACCTACTTGGATGGTTTATATCTTTTCTAACCCTAAATCTTGATGATTCTTGCATGGAAGGGGACCCTGCAAACTGACACTAAAATTGTTTTCTGGCTTTAGAGGTTCACCTTCATTGTCTTTTTTGACTGAGCAAAATTCAGTATGAAGTCTCTGGCCTCTATAATGATTTTTTCATTCCTATGTTGGGGTCGGGGGTGGAGCAGCAGTCACTGGGGGTCCGGAACCCTGTCACACAGCAGTGCCCAGCAGGTAGGACAGGTCGGAAATGTGAGTCCCGGGGGCCACCGAACAGAGCTACTGCCCATGGTGTGCATGCAAACAGAAATGGCTTCACTCTGCATGCCAGAGCCGCAGCTCCTCTGGTCTCAGCTTGTTGACTTGGTCCCAGGGAAGGAACAAAGCTGGCCAAGTCCAATGAATGGCCGGCAGTGGAAAACCAGTGCTGCTGTCTGCTGGCAGGCAGGGCGGGCCGACACCACACTTGGTCAGCTCCCCCCTAGCGGCGCTCTCCTTCCCCCACCATGGCTGGCTTTGGCAGGGCTGCCAGGCCTGGGAATGCAGGAAGCTCTGGGTCACGGTGACCTCTAGTTGCTGATGCCAGATGAAATATGCCCTGGAGGTTCTCCAGGGTCACATGGTGTGTGGAGCAAGAGAAGGCAGGGCTGCTCTTGTGCTGACAAAGTGGATTTTGGCTCCAAAATGGCGCCCCTTGGGGAGTAGGAGGGGTTGTGGGTGGGAAGGGGGGGCGGCGAGGCAGTGGCGTGAGAGTGGGCAATGGGGAGAATCAGTCTTGCTTTTTTTCATCCCCCTTAGCCTTCCAGGAAGCCACTTGCTCCTGGAGATGGAGGCACACCCCCAAATCTGTGGCGCAGAAATTTAGGGAAAGGTTTCTGTGCGTTCTTGGTGTTTATTTGGCAGGACGCGATTGTTTCTAGCTCTCCACACCCTGGGCCTCATAGCCCAATAAAGCTGGAGGGTAAATAGGATTTGACTTAATGCTCCTCAGTAGTTCAACCACTCAAAATGGAAAGGAAGTGGGCTTCCAGCCCCTATCTGGGAAAATACGGCCCCTGCCTTTTCCTTCCTGCTGAAATCTCTCTTCACTTTATGCTTGCATGTTGTTCTCCTGAACCCCAGACTCCTAGAGCAGGCTCAGCTGTTCCAAATAAGGTCTTTACCAGAAAGCCAAAGATGGACAGCAATCTTTGGTCCCATTTGGGTTTGCGGTGCCCAAATACAGTCCCTTGACCTTGGCCTGGGCAGAGGGAAGGGGCTTGGCTACTTTCGCTTTCAGGAGTCAGGAGCGGAGGCCTAAAATGGAAACAGCTGAGAAGAAAGAAGCCAAGTCAAAAACAAGATCCAGCTGAAGGAGGTCAGGCCCGATAAGCAGGCTGACCACAGGCTTGAAAAGGAGGTCAGGCCCCAGGAGCTGGGAGTGTTTCTGCCAAGGGAGGACAATGGCCTGTGAGGTAGGTGGGCTGTGCTCTTCCACCCCACATTCTGCTTCACTTAGCAGAGTGAGGCCTTGCTGGCTTCCCTCTCTTTCTCTGCTGACCGCTGAATTTCCTAGGCTTCGTTGAAATGGGGAGAGGAAGGGTATGCCCGAAGAACTAGAGGCGAGGAATCTTTGGGGAAAATGAAACACATCCAAATCTCCAGCTCCGATCTCACCTCCTCCAAAAACCCTTGCCAAGTCACTCCCCATGGGTCTTGGCTCTACCTCTCTACCCCACTCTGTTGCACTTCATATTTTGTTTCTGGTATGTATCTCAAACTGTCACATAACAAATTACTTGGTAATGGTAATGCCTGATATTTATACCATGTATCTCTGTTCGCAAAGTCTATTGCTTTTGCGAATATTAACTCAGTTGTTTTCTATAATGGTCTTGAGAAAGAACTGAATGGTTATTGATAGTCTGCTTTATATAGAGGCAAACTAGTACAGAAAGCATAGACCTTGATTCCCTCAGGGAAGAGTTTGAATAAAAGCGTTATCACTGGCTCACTATGTGAACTGGGACAGCTTCCTTGACCAGCTCGAGCAGGTGGTGCCACCGCGAGAGAGATCTGGACCCCCTTATTTGTTACTGGAGTCATTTTAGCTTCCACCAAGAGCTACATTTTTGGTAAAAGAAAATCCTGCCCTGGCACCCACAGAAGAAAAAAAAGATTATTTTGAAGGCATCATATTTTTACCAACATTCTGTTTGGAACCCTGAGCAAATGCCATGGTTTTCTAGCATCAAAACAAGTTTATTCCAAAGTTTCTTTTGGAAATTTGAAGGCAGTGAACTCTGCCAGAGTTCACATCATAGCTTTCCTTGGCAACAGTGCCCCTGGGTCATTACCACTTCTCTAGGCACATCCCTGCACCCCTGTTCTGCTTTGATTCCTTTCCCTTTTCCCTTCTGTACACTACCACTTGCGACCCTTTGCTTTGCCCCTTTGAAGCTTGTTCGTCTATGCTGATAAGCTCTCTCCTCTTGTTCGTCTTTTTACAGGATTCATTCCCTACTCTTCCATAACTGGAACCTGGTATCCCCATTTACCACTTCCACTTACCTGGAAGTTCTCTTATCTGGAATGCTAATACATTTTTTTTAAAAATCTTACCTGGAAATAGAGCAATGTGACTTTTTTCTATAACATATATTGCTGCTTCCAAATCATCCTCCTTCCTCCAGTTCCCTCTCTCTTGAAAAACAAACACATGGCATTTAGCGATACCATCCAAATACCACATTCCATACTCCCTCCTCCACCCCACTGCCATCCTGTCAACCATGGACCTCTTAATCTCTCTTCACATCCATTGGTTCATTGAAGGCTAAGGCCCACAACTTGTTCCCCTTCCTTCCCTAAGCTGGGCCATTATTCTTAGTGATCAATATCCAGAGGATCGTCTGATTCCTTGGCTTTCAGAAACTTTAAAATTTCATTCTCCGACAACAAACCTCTATCATTGCATCTCTTACCCCTTCCTGTGTTCTCTGGTGTCCTGCAGATTTCTTGTGCTGTCCATGCCTACCTTCCCCCACTAACATTCCCTTTCTGCTTTCCTGTTCTTCTAATCATCCTGTCTAGCCTGGATGGCCATTCTCTTATTGGGATCATAAATCCCTCTCCTTGGACATTGCACATTCTGAATTAGCTCCACTTAGACCACTGAGCCAGCTGGGGGAAATCAAGTCACCACATGAGTTGATGTCACTATAAATTCATGGATCCAACCTTTATCTGGCCCTCAGTGACACCTCTATGGTCTTTTATGTATTGAGAATTTGGTCCTTTTCCTATTTTCAACCACAGACATTTTAGATTCTTCTGAAAACTCCATTGCCTCATCCCATGGTTCTGTTACTCTCAGTAAGGTATCGTATTTGCTATGTCACAATAATGTTGAGGTTATCAGATGAGAATTATAGCCTTATCTTGGCTACACCTTCTTCTGTGGAATAGGTGTCTCTTCTTTCAGTCCAGTTTCCCCCTGAGCTCTGGATCTTATCACATATCTCTTCTTCCTCCAGAACTTTGATCTAGCAGTTCTCTCCTGTTCTTTGTATCTTCAACCTTTTCTTCGCTTTACTGGATTTTCCCATTCAGCATGAAAAACTTTTTTTTTATTTATGATAGTCACACAGAGAGAGAGAGAGAGAGGCAGAGACATAGGTAGAGGGAGAAGCAGGCCCCATGCACCGGGAGCCTGACGTGGGATTCAATCCTGGGTCTCCAGGATCGCACCCTGGGCTAAAGGCAGGCGCTAAACCGCTGCGCCACCCAAGGATCCCTCAGCATGAAAAACTACTCATTTATCCTACCTTAGGAACCCATACTTATTAGAAATTGCATTCTGTTGACATTTCCTTTAGCCAATATTCTCTGCTTCCTACACCTAAAAACTATTTACTGTATACTTAGCTATTACTGACTCTGCTTCTCCATCACCCACTCTTTCCTCAACCAGCCACAGCCTAGGTGCTGCCTCCACTACTCTGCATATGGCCTTAGAGTGAATAAACACACAGGTCTTTGAGGCCCCTTTTTCTTGACATCTCTACAATATTTGATCCTCTAACTATTTCCTCTCTCTTGAAGTTTCTCTTTCCTTAGTCTCAAGGACAGCACTTTCTCCCACTTTTCCTGTTTTACCATTCATTTACTTTCTGTTTCCTTTGCAAGGTAATAATATCAAAAATAGCAAGTATTTCTTGAGTATTCACTATTTATTATGCTGCATGGTCATATACTTATACACATCCTATTACTTGGTTGATAGGAGCCTGGGAGGTAGGTGCAGTTATTATTCACTCTTTGCAGATGAGGAAGCAGGAACAGAAGTGTTCAACTGACTTGTTCAAATCATGCTACTGCTAATGAGCAACTGAATTGGGATTTGAACTCAGGTATTCTGGCTCCAGGGCAGGGACATGACCATCATGGATCCTACTGTCCCTGTTTCCTAATGACTTTATGTCTGGGTTTTCAACTTTAATCTTTTCCTTTTCTCATCCTACATTCTCTTTGCAAATGAACTTGTCACCCGCTCCTATATTTGGTTAACTCCTAAATCTGTAATTCAGGTCAAGAAATAAGAAATCCAGCTGGAGTTATTGTTAAAAAAAACTTTTTTTCTGACCTTTCCTTGATCTCAGTTTCTTTATCTGTGAAGTAAGAATAATAATAGCACCTACTTGACAGATGTATGTAAAAAGCTGATCTACCTTCCTGGCCAGCTGATTACTTTTCTACATCCCTACTTGAATGTCCCACAGGTATCTGACACTCAACAGTTTGATTCTGAACTGAATGTTGCCTTGAAATATTTCAATATTGATGACTTCCCTCCCTTCTTGTCTGTCTGATTGTCCAATGGATAATCTTTTCCTTCTTCTTTTGGTCCTCTATTTAACCTACTCCAGGTTGGATCCTGTTGATTCTAAAACTTAAATTGACTTCATTGCCTAAATCTAGGCCCCTAAACCACTATGATTCCAGACAATTGTAGGGTTTTCCTATCTAGATTCTTGCCCCTACTTTTGTGGTCCTGAAATGGTACTAAAGAAAAAAAAGAAGAAAGAAGGAAGAAGGAGGAAGGAAGGAGGAAGGAAGGAGGAGGAAGGAAGAAGGAAGGAGGAGGAAGGAGGAAGGAAGGAGGAAGAAGGAGGAGAAAGGAGGAAGAAGGAGGAGAAAGGAGGAAGAAGAAGGAAGAAGAAGGAAGAAGAAAAACGAAGAAAGAAGGAAGACAAAGAAAGAAGGAAGACGAAGAAAGAAGGAAGACGAAGGAAGAAGAAGAAGAAGAAGAAGAAGATCATATGATTTCTACATTACTCTGCCTAAAATTTTTCGATGGCCCTCCAATGCATTGTTTTTGTTGTTTAAAGTTATCCTTGCTTCCCTGCTTTGTCTTATTTTTTGACACTCTCCCAACTTTTTACTTCTTGCCCCAATAACTTGAAACTATTGGCAATCCTTCAAATGTCAGGTTCTCTTACAGCTCATCATATTTATAAATGCAGCTTTCCCTACTCATCTCCTCTTTCTCTAACATCTCTTTGTGTTCAAGACTCAGTCAGTGCAGGTGTCCTCTCTCGCATAAATGTTTTATCCTAATGCCCACGGAGTACTTTGGTGCTTTCTCTGAGTTTCTATAGCACCGGGTACATACTTCTGTCGATCAATTAGCATTCAGCATCATGTTTCTTAACTTCATGTTGCCCCCAGATCTGCCAGAGCTAGGGTTGGTAAACAACGGCCTGTGGGTGAAATTTGATCTCTTAACCTGATTTTGTAAATAATGTTTTCTTGGAATACAGGCATGATCATTCATGTAAGTATTCTCTGTTTTATACTATAAGAGCAGAATTGAATAGTTGTGACAGAGACCATTTGATCCATGAGGCCAAAATGTTCACTGTTTGGTCCCTTGCAGAAAATATTTGCAGACCAATGATCTTACATCAATTACTGTGCATCACTACAGCCAGATTCTTAGAGATGCCAATGTCTGGAGGGAAGAAGTAGATCAAGATCTTGCAGAGGATGAATGGCACAGGAAGGGGTATTATTTGGATGAGTCAGATACACACTGTGAGGGGTCATGTCCCTACCCAACCCCACTGAGAATGTTGTAATGATCTATGTCCACACACATGTCCTTACGAAACACCTCTTAGGAGTGTTGTAAGTCAGGGACTGTATGTTTTTCATCTTTTGTCTTCCATGCCCAGCATGCTAATAAGTTATTAGAAGTTTAAAAAAGAGGCAAGCTTAAGCAGGAAGAATTTTTGCAGAACCCTGGGATATACTCACAGAACCCAAGGAAGGTGAACACCCAGTCCTTGGAAAATGCATAGCAGTGGAGCAGATATATGACTGCCATCAGCATCCAGTCTGTCTTGTGTCTCTGCTGGTTTTTACTGTGCCAGCTTCAGTTTTCTCTTTTACCATGGACTTCCTCCAACTAACAATAAGCATGGTCCTTTACAGCTCCTCAATACTTTGTCCTATAGTTTATAGCCATTGACCAGACTATCCTGATTTTCTATTTCTCAAGTCCCAAGGTACTAAGTCAGTTGACTATCACTTGTGGTGAGAAAATGAAAGTTTTTGTGATACATATTGATAAATTGGAGAAAGGGGAAGGCCCAAAAAAGAAAGAAAGTGGTACTGTTCTTTTTTTTTTTTAAGATTTATTTTTGAGAGAGAGAGAAAGCAAGAGAGGGAGAGAGAGAGAGAGAGAGAGAGAGAGAGAGAGAGAGAGAGAGAGAATCCTCAAGCAGACTCCTTGCTGAGCATGGAACCTGATGCAGGGCTGGATCCCAGGACACTGAGATCATGACCTGAGCCCATATCAAGAGTTGGCCACTTAACCACTTGAGCCTCCCAGGCCCCCAAGGATGGTACTGTTCTAAGAAGAAAGGGTGCTGGACACATAAAGCAATAGGTGCATCCTATAGTAGGTCCTGGTAGGTTCCCCTATGGTAGCACTTGGTAGGTGCTCCCCACAGCAGCAAGTAAGAGGTGCTTAACCAGATATATTGCCTCAATAAATGAATGCCTGAGTGAAATGAATAAAGGATTTAGCCTCTTCAAGTCTTTTTTTCTTCTGTAAGATGAGAATAGCATTTATTTTGTAGGCTTGTGTTGAGAATAAATTACTTATGTACAACTCAGCAGATAATAGACACTCAGTAAATACTATCTACATTTCTAATCCCTCATCTAGGTTGGATTGGGAGGGGGATTTAGGAAGACTGTAACATAGCCAGTCACCTTTTAAAATTTCATCAGCATGATGGTCTGATAAAATCTCTATCAGTCTCTATGTACCATCTTGTTTCCTAATCATACTTAAGTCAACATAAATAAAGCCCAAGACTCTCCCTTGCTTCAGGCAGACTTGGCACATTCCCGAAGGGAAACTCAAGGGCATCAAAGAACAAACTTTCATTTTTACCTATAAGAGACTATAATCATATGTTAAGAAGATTAAGGGTAACTCAAGATTAAGAATTCCTGACCTCCTGGATCAATGTTTATTCTTCCACAAGCAAAGCTTCAGCTTGCTTGTTCACCAAATCAGCTCACACAGCCCACACCCAAACTATTGATTCTTGTACTTTCTTGAATGTGCTGTCTCTCTTGGGTCACTTTTTCTTTTGATCTCATATTAAAATGATTTTTCCTGCCTTGTTACTTTACCTGCATAGCTCTTCGTCCTTCAGCGTCTGCTCTGGCTCTTAACTTTCCTGGCTCATGCCCATCTACCCCCAGAAGTCATTTAACAACTTTTCCCCAGATCGGGTACAGAACATTTATGCTCGAGCCAGGTATCTTGCGGCTCTCACCTCCTACCTTAATCTTCCTTACCAAACTGTACCAAAATTCTAAACCCTTAATCGGCAATACTAACAAAGATTTCTGATAAATGGAAATTTCTGTCCACTGACAAAATGCTTTAGACTAACATTGATAGCCAAAGCTTCCAACAGCTCACCCATGGTGGTGTTAGTAAAACTGTCCCACTCCTTATTATAGCTCCTGTCTCCTAGATGATTAACAGTTTTGGGAGATGAAACTTCTCTTTTACTGAGAAGAGTTTCTTCAATCTTTCTGTAAGGGGCATTTTCTAATGGTATCTCCTGGTGCTAGAATACATTTCACAGGTTGTCTATTACATTGGTTTTGTCTGAATCTTCTCTAGGTGTCCCCAAGGAGTGACTGAATCTGTACTTATATTTATAATTTATTCGTGACTTCTAAAGGAATACCTATTTCTTCCATCTGCCAAATTAGACATTTCCCACTCTTATCTGATTCTTTCTTATACACTGAGGAACATCTTGCCCTCCTGTGAACTTTAACCATGAAATCCTCTGATATCCATTAGAGACCTTTGATGTACCCTCTTCTCCATATGACAGCTTGTATAAGTATCTGGGATCCAGAATGTGTCTTCGTTTTCTCTTTTCCAGCAACATCAGCCTTAAAACCTTTAACTGTTGCTCATATGTTAAGGTTTTGAGTCCACTTAACTTTTCTCAGGATAGAGTCTAATTTATCAGTTTTCTTATTAAAACTCTTAATTTGGGGGCATCTGGATGGTGCACTCAGTTAAGCATCTGACTCTTGGTTTCTGCAGGGTGTGATCTCATGATCATGAGATAATGAGCCCTACATCAGAGTCTGTGCCCAGCATGGAGTCTGCTTCAGATTCTCTCCATACCGTTCTGCCCCTCCAGCTTGTGTTCTCTCTCTCAAATAAATAAATCTTTAAAAAAACATTTTTAATTTTAACCAGCTGGCTCTCCTTGAGGCCTGTAGGATAGAGGATGTTTAAAATGTCCTTCAGGCATAATAAATATTAAATACATAGGGATTAGGAAATCTCTTTGGATACAGAGACATTCTGAGTTGGAAACATTTGCTGAGGGTAGAATATTAAGCCCAAGTAAAAATTAGGATGTCTGTTTTCATAATTGTGCTAGTCCTATCCTAAAAGCAGAAGGAGACTATCATCATGGTAGCATGAACAAAATCCATCAATGGTTACCCTGGCCTTCTGCTAGTGCTTTGGACATGTCAAGCTTTTTTCACCTCAAAACCTTTGCAAGTGTTTTTTCCTTTGCCTGGAATACTCTCTGCAACCTCTTTCCCAAGTCTCTGGGAAACTTCCCCTTGCTTCCTTTACCCTCCACCCTAGTCCCCCTACCTAATTCAGGTGATCCATCATTATTTTCCAAACTACCTTTAACTTCTCCTTATGGCAGACATCACAATTATAAATACATTTTTTGCATTATTATTTAGCACCTATCTTCTCCACTAGACTGTAAATTCCAGAAAGGTTGCAATCCTTTCTGCATTTGTTTACAGTAAAATTCTTAGTGTCTGGCAGAGAGTCTGGTTTATGTTGAGAATTCACATGGTATTTGCTGGATGAATGAATGAATGAATGATTCCTAGAGCATACTGTTTTCTTTCTTCCTTGCTTACATTCGTATATGACCTTATTCTTTTCAAAGGGTTTACATGTTCCTATCATTTTAGATAGGGAACGGTGATACTATCCCAATTTCCATCTGATGAAACTGAGGTCCAGAGAAAGGAGCTAGCATAAATTCATTTAGCTGGTGGCATTTGGAGCTGTGATCAGAGTTGGGACTACATGTTGACTCAGTCCAGTACTCTTTCCAGTAATAATTTTTAAGAATAAAGTTAAAGAGTTTCTTTTAGAAATAATTTAAATGCACATAATGTGATTTTTAAAAAGATTTATTTATTTTAGAGAGAGCTTGAGTGGGAGGAGGGGCAGAGGAAAAGGGAGAGGGACAGACAGATGCCCCACTCGGCAGGGAACCTGACGCTGGGCTCTATCCCAGGACCCTGAGATCCTGACCCAAGCCGAAATCAAGAGTCAGATGTTCAACCGACCGAGCCATCCGGGTACCCCAATTTTTTTTTAATCTTGGAAAAAAAATACGATCTACTTCTTGGAAACATCTAGGTAAAATCAAATCCCCTGACTTTTTTTTTTAAGACTTAATTTTTTAGAGCTGTTTTAGGTTTATAGCAACATTGAGCAAAAGGTACAGAGATTTTTTTTCCCTATGCCCCTTGCAATCGCATGATTTTGATGGCTTGATGTTTTATCATGTGACCTACTATGGAGAAGAATGAAAAGAGAAGATCTCACTGACTCGGTCCCATTTCTTTGGGGTTCATAGAACTTCAGACAGACTGTACAGAATATATATTGATTAAAAACAGGACACAATTTCTCCACCTGAACACATTTCATTTATTTTCTTATGAGAGCAATTGGTCAAAATGAAAATTTAGTTTCTTTCAAACCAATGGCTTAAAAAATCAAAAATTTTCTCAAACATGCCTTTTGCTTCATCGTATGTCTATCACATACTTCTTTTGTATTGGTTTACTTTACTCTATTAGTCATTACCTTTGCAATAACGTGTAGATTTGAAAGCATCACAACGTCATTGCTTCATAGAAATTCCCATATATTGGCTTGTTTTTCCCACTGAATCATGCTACTTTTCTTTCCTTATTTCAAATTAGGATGGTCTGCATTCAAAAATCCTACAATCCCAAGGCAGTCCTATAGCACAAACTTACTTTAAATGAAAAATTACATACATGGCTACAAGTATTACACTGAATTAATATATAATCTTTAAACTATTCCCTAATTTGTAGACTATCTCTGATTTATATCTCAGGTTATACAACTCCTGCATGTGGTATCATTTGTTTTCATTTCTCCTTGGAATCAGCCAGGCTTTGATTCATGAGGGAAGAGAAGTTTCTTAGAATGCAGTATTCTTTTCTCACTTTGGAAAAAATAGCATTTCATAGAATCCTAAGGTCTTACGGTGGCAGGAGATTTTATAAGCCATTTAGACCTACTGCCTTTGAATTCTCTCTGCAAATAAGCCCTCCAAACTCATATCTTCCCTTCTTGAATACTTCGTGTGACAGGCAAGTTACCACCTCGCTTCTGTATACACCCAGGGGTAAACCAGGTTGCCTACCCAACTAAAGGTCCCTCTAATTCCTAGCAGGCTTGTGAAACACAGGGCTTCATTTATGTCTGAACAGTAGCTTCCCTGAAATTCTGGACATCTGGAAAGTGTGCTCTACATTTGGGTCCAACATGTGATTGTTTAGACTGTCTGGTAGCAAGGCAGGCTGACTTCGCTTGGGGCTGGAGGCAGGGGCATGTTGACAGCAGCTCTCAGGACATGTGGGTCCCTGACTAGCTGCTCGCTAGAAAGAGAATGTTTTAAGTGAACTTAGGTTTCTAAATGCTTCCTTCAAAAGTACTTGATTGCCACCGGGAGGATTAAAACAGGAGAATATGGAACATGTGAATTAATTACACTTTTTCACTGATTATTTTTTTACTTAACATTTGGCAGCACACTTCAAAAATTTTATTTTTTAGAATCTGTTTTTCTTTCTTTTTTTCTTTCTCTCTCTCTCTCTCTCTCTCTCTCTTTTTTTTTTTTGCTTCAGAACAGCTGTCCAGAATGCTGATAGACTGGCAACTTTTCTTAGTATGATTTTATGAACATTCTTCTACACTTGTTGGCTCACACCTTACTCCTTGCATTCAGAAATCTTTATTCCTACCTTCTGTAGAATAACATAATCTCGTAACATAATAACATAGTTCTACTAATGTCAAATCAGGTATTTCCATCTTCTTGCAAAGGAAACTGCAATAAAGGTAGCACCTTTAAAATTTCTTATCCAAGGGAAGTGGAGTAATATTTTATCAATCTGTTTTGTTCTAGCAGTGTTTCCCTCTCCCCTCCCTCTCTCTGCACCCCTGTACTTAACTCTACTTGATTGCCTCAGGGGAGGCAGTGAAAGGGCTGAACTCAGAAATAGCCTGCTTGTCTTTCTGACATTTGTCATGGAAAAGCCGAAGGCCTCAGGGGAACTTTGAGAGTTTTTGTGGAGAAGGTAAAAGGTTGGTATTTAAGAGTATAGACAAAGTGTTTTGGCCAGAAGCAAGCAGAGGAGAGAGTATTCTTCTGGGCACTGTGTACAGAAGTGAGGGGGTGGGGGTGGGGAGAGGAGAGGAGAGGAGAGGAGAGGAGAGGAGAGAGAGAGAGAGAGAGAGAGAGAGAGAAGCAATGATTAAGAAAGAAGAAGAATCTTTCCCCCTACTTCCCACTACTGCTGATGGAACAGTAACTAGACCCTAAAGAGGAAATGGCTGCTTCATGCATGGAATACGATGTGAAAATTGATACACAGAAGCCTTGTAAGAAAAATTCCCTTTCCTCAAGAGTGACAGAGAAACACTGGGGAGTTTCCAGATATAATGGGCTATGCAGCGTGGGACAATGGATGCAGTCACCATGTGGACCTATGACTATGAATCCATTGCCATGGCACTCCCACCTTGCTATTGCATATTCAATCCTAACTATGGCATAAGCTTGGGAGAAAACTGTTGGGGTATAAGTCTCAGAAAGAACTGATGATAGGGACGTCTGAGTGGCTTAGTGGTTGAGCATCTGCCTTTGGCTCAGGACCTGAATCTGGGGTCCTGGGATTGAGTCCTGCATCAGGCTCCCCCTGCAGGAAGCCTGCTTCTCCCTCTGCCTAGGTCTCTACCTCTCTTTCTGTGTCTTTCATGAATAAATAAATAAAATTAAAAAAAAAAAAGAATTGATGATAAGTTTGCCAACCCAGAAGGGTAGAAACTCAGTATGGAAATATCACATTAAATTATAGGTTTATATGATAGCTTAGCGTGTGGAGTGAGAGGAAAACTTGCTATAAAATTAAGAATTATTTTTCTCGCTTAAAAACATTAAGGTAGATTAACATACAGTAAAGTTCTGTGAGCTTTGGGAAGCATTCCATCTTGTAACCACCACCACCATTATATAAAACAGAGAACCGTTCTCTCCCCCACCTGGACTGTCTAGGACTCCTTTGTCCCTCTCCCCAGGCAACCACTGATTTGTTCTTCACCCTATAGTTTTGGCTTTGTAGGATTGTCCTATAAATGAAGTCATGCCCTGTTGAAGTCTTTCAAGTATAGACTCTTTCATTTAGAATAATGCATTTGAGCTTCACTCATGTTGCTGTGTGTATTGGTAGTTGGCTCCTTTTTATTACTGAGTAAGATGTGAGTATGTATGTATGGATCATAGTTTTTTCCAGATTTGGTTGATTGCAAATAAAGCTGCTATAAATGTTTACATGTTTTTATGTGAACATAGGTTTCCATTTTACTTGGGTAAAATATCTAGGAGTAGGATTGCTACATGTGTGATTTATGTTTAACTTTATAAGATACTTTTGAATTGATTTCCAAAGGGGCTGTAACAATTTGCTTTCTCGTCAGCAATGCAGGAGGAGTTTTACTTTGCTTCACTTTGTATTGTCAGGTTTTTAAAAAATGTTTTATTCTAATAAGCTTGTAATGGTATTATATTACGGTTTTAATTTGCATGGTTTGCTTGCCATTTTAATATTTTTGGTAAATTATCCATTCAAATATTTTGGCTACTTTAAATTTTTTAATTTAATTGTTGAATTTTTCAGAATTCTTTGTATGTTCTGGCTACAAGTCCAGATATGTTATTTGGGAATACTTTCTCCTGGTCTGTGACTATTATGCTTCTATCAGGTCTTTTGAATTGCAGAGTTCTTATATTTGATAAAGTCCAATATATCAAATTGTCTTTTATGGCTTATGCTTTGTTAAGAACTCTTTGCATATTTTTAAGGTTACAAAGGTTCCCCCCCTTTTTTCTTCTAGAAGTTTTATAGTTTTTACATTTATGTTCATAAATTCTATTTTGAGTTAAGTTTTGCATAAGGTACACGGTGTGGATCTAGGTTGTTTTTATTTTTGTTCCTTTCTTTTTCCTTTTCTTTTGCAAATGTACACAGAAGTTTTCCGCCTATTTGTTGAAGAGATTACCTTTTGTTGAATTGCCTTTGCATCTTTTTTGAACTCCATTGACCACGTGTGGGTCTTGGACTCTGTTTTGGTGCCCTGTTCTATACTTCTAACACCTTTCTCTGACATCAAATGGTTTTGACTATTACAGCTTTATATTAAGTCTGGAAATTAGGTAGTAATAACCCCTACAACTTTACTTTTCCTTTCAAAATTGTTTTATTTTTTGTTTCATCACCTTTCTTTGTAAATATTAGAATCAGCTTGTCAATTCCTAAAAACAAAACAAAACAAAAAACAAACAAAAAATGGGATTTCAACTAAAATTGTATTGAATCTATACATCAGTTTAGAAAAAAATTAACATTTTAACTTGCCAGTAATTTGAAAGATTTATGAATGAATATCTCATTTCTTCCTTTCCATTCTGTAAGTCTTTTTTTCCCCCTTGACTTATTGCATTGGATTGTACTTTTGGTACAATATTGAGTAGAAGTGGTGAGAACAGATTCTGGTCTTGATCCTGGTCTTAGGGTGGAAAGTATTTAGTCTCTTACTATTAATGTTAATCATTAACATCATTAAGCTTAATGATGTTAACTTAATTCTTTTGTGTGTGCCCTTTATCAGATTGTGGAACTTCTCCTTTATTCCTAGTTTACTCAGAGCTTTGTTTGTTTCATTTAAATCAGGAATGACCGTCAAATTTTGTTTAAAAAATTTCTCTGTAGCTTGTGAGATCTCTATTGTTTTTTCCTCTTTATTCTGTTTATATGATGAATTACATTGGCTGATAGTTGAATGTTAAACCAGCCTTGCATTCTTGTGATCAACTCTACTTAGTCAGGACTTATCATCCTTTTCATATGCAATTAGATTCTATTTGAAAGTACTTTATGGAAATTTTTATATTGATGTTCATGAGAGATATTGGTGTATAATTTTATTCCTTCCTTCCCCCCCCCCTTTCATCTGGTTTTGGTATCAGAGTACTGTTGGTCTCATAAAATTAGTTCAAAGATTTTCCCTCCTATTCTATATTCTGGAAGAATTTGTGTGTAATTGGTATTGTTTCTTGAGAACTGTTTTTCATGATGAAAAAATATCCAGATGTTTGTCTATATTTATTAAAAAAAATTCCTTACCTGACAAGTAGCTAAAATATGCCAAACCCTTTATTACATGAGGAGGTTTCTATCATGATCATTTTACTGTAAGGAATTTTGGGAGATAACCAGCAAAAGCACCTCCAATGGCACCAGCTCTAGGGCAAGTTTTGTTGATTTCTTAGAGTAAGAAATCTATTTGTTTGGCACAGACTTTGTACCAGACACCTAAGTGCTGTGTGTTCAGAATGTCTATTATGCCTCCCCAAATTAAGCAGTAAATACTAGTATTTCTCCAACTTTATAGGTGAGAAAATAGTACCTTTATGAAGTCTGGTAATTTTCTTTTTATATGAATGTGTCCAAATGATAGCACTACACTCTGTTTTTTAAAAAGGCTCTGGTGTTCTTTTCTAATTTTAAAAATAATTCATACTTGTTATAGAAAACTTAAATAAAATTTATGGACTATTTTTATTTTTTTATAGAGACTCCCAGTCTTATTTCCATATGCAGCAAAATAGTATTTAGAGAATAAAGTGAGAAATGTTTTTATATCCTTATGCTTTCAAGAGCCCTTTCCCAACCATCTAGCAATAAAGATAACTTTTTCTTGAAAGAAAAAGACAATACTTTGAGAAAGTGAAATGTATGTGCTTTATTCCAAATCTCTTCTTTAAATAACTAGAGCTAAAGTCTGGAGAATTTAGATCACTGAATTTATTCCATGAATGACACACAGAATAAGAGCTCTCTCTCCCACACCACACACCTTCCTGTGAATAAGAGTGTGATGAGGAAGAAGAGGACTAGTGATGCCAGTGTTAGATTCAAGCTTGACCTCTGTCACTGAGAAGGAGCCCAACATCCCATTTTTCACTTTGTAGAAACCCTAATTCCTAGTATTTGGCCCAGAAGTGTAGATGATAGAAACTCTAGATAGATTAAGGATACATGAGAGCCCAATAAATTGTTGACTGGATTCATCAGTTATAACCTTGAGGGGCTGTAAGAGTCATAGAAATATCTCAACTACAATAGAACTGTTGAGCTAAATCACAGCTGTGGCTAAGGGGAGATATAAGGAAAACTCTATTCCTACCTAAGTTCTCTTTGTACATAAAGTAGGAATTTCTGTTTTTGTAAAAGAGAAGAGACCACTTATCTTTGCTTCATGTCACCCACTCTTAGATTTGACTGTAGGACACTCACGTTCTCTGCTTGGTGGAAGCTTGTGGTTGTCTTGTCTAGCTCTACTTGAGGCAGGATGCATGTGTTCAGGAGTAGAGTTTGAAACTGAGGAGGAAGAAAAGTGATTTCTATATAGCAAAACCACTATTTTGATCCTTGATAATTCTTGAATAATTTCTCATATAGATCGGATCTTGAGAGGAGATAGGAGTGTTTATTGTCTTCCACTGCAAACTCCAACATATTGATTGGTACATGGGTTAAGAATCTTGAGAAATAGTCCCAAAGACTAATGTTTGGAGCCTGGGCTCCAGGGGAAATTGAGGGTAGCTAGCATAGTAGGTGTAGTCTTTAATCTTTTGTAAGCCAAATTCTCTTGGATCTTTGACTTATGTGATTGTCAGTGGCTCATATTTTATTTTATTTTTTTAAAGATTTTATTTATTTATTCATGAGAGACACACACAGAGAGAGCGAGAAAGAGAGAGAGGCAGAGACACAGGCAGAGGGAGAAGCAGGCTCCACACAGGGAGCCCGATGTGGGACTCGATCCTGGAACTCCAGGATCATGCCCTAGGGCTGAAAGCAGGCTCCAAACCGTTGAGTCACCCAGGGATCCCAGTGGCTCATATTTTAATTATAGAGCTGGATTTCTACTGGTATGGATCTCTATAGCTCACTTTGGCATAGATATGTCCAATGTTATTGTGCTTCATTATACAAGCCTTTAAAATATTAATGATTGACCATTGGTTCCTTGCACTATGTATTCCGCAGGATTGTATGTCTTGGCTTTAAAACTACAAAAGCTGGGATCCCTGGGTGGCGCAGCGGTTTGGCGCCTGCCTTTGGCCCAGGGCGCGATCCTGGAGACCCGGATCGAATCCCACGTCAGGCTCCCGGTGCATGGAGCCTGCTTCTCCCTCTGCCTGTGTCTCTGCCTCTCTCTCTCTGTGTGTGACTATCATAAATAAATAAAAATTAAAAAAAAATAAATAAAACTACAAAAGCTAAAACTAAATTCCACAAAGTTACATTAGAGACATGCTCACTAAATTGTATTAGGTGTTAGTAGTTAGCAGTAGATCAACCTGCCTAAATTCTGTTACTCTTTGGAATTGCATTCATTTCAATTCTAGGGCCAAGGAGAGAACCACAGAGCTCTAGCTCTTACCATCATTCCTCTTCCTCTCTGGGACTTCCTCAGCCTCATTACCTACTTCAATCTACTAAAGACTAAAACATTTCTTTTCAAACTCCTAGGGAAATAAATGTCAAACAGCACTGATGTTCTACTTTACTCTCATGAGGGCAGCTACTAAAACACACACACACACACACACACACACACACACACGAAGAAACAGAAAACAACAAAGTTAGGTAAAGATGTTGAAACTTTGTACACTGTTTGTGGGAATGTGCAGTAAGGAAGCCATATGAAAAATGGTATGACATCTCCCCAAAAAAGTAAAAAATAGAACTAATATATGATTTACCAATTCTACTTCTGGGTATATACCCCCCAAAATTGAAAGCAGGGTCTCAAAGAGATATTAGTACACCCATGTTCATAGCAGCATTATTTAAGATAGCCAAAGGGTAGAAGCAACCCAAGTGTCCGCTGACAGGTAAATGAATATACAATATATGTACAATGGAATATTATTTGACCCTAAAAAGAAGGAAATTCTGATACATGCTGCAACTTGCCTGAAACTTGAGGACATTATGCTAAGTGAAATAAGCCTGTCATTAAAAAGTCAAATGCTGTATGAGTCCATTTATATGAGCTATTGAGAATAGTCAAATTCATGAAGACAGTAAGTAGAATGGTGGTTGCCAGGGGCTGAGGGGAGGGGGAAAGGAGAGCTCTTGTATAATGAATATAGCATTTCTGTTTTGCAAGGGGTAAAGAGTTCTAGAGATCAGATGCAGTGCAGTGTGAATGTACTTAACTCTACTGAACTGTACACTTAAAATTGGTTGGGATGGTAAATTTTATAATATACACATTTTAACACAATTTAAAATAAAATAATAAAAAACGCTAAAAATATTCTTCTCAAGGAGAAGTTAGACTTGGCTATATCCCCTTCTACTGTCATTTCAGTTTACCTGTCCTCCGAGATCTCAAACTTTCCCTTAAAGAACATTCTTTTTCTCCAGTTCAAACCATCTTGCTTCCTTTACCTGAGATAAAGTTTAATACAAATACTTCATTGGAAGGTACAATGTCAGGCAGGAAATGTGAGGGAAAAGATGATAAGGAGTGGAAGAGGCAAACAAATATAAGGCGGTAGTTACTCAGCTGGCCACCTCTTCATTAAAATATCACCAGTGGTTGTTCAGTTAGATGTGTCATCTCTGGAAAGAAGTGTGGAGAGGAATTTATTTTGTCAGCTCCTTACCACCACCTGCCACTCAGTAGTAATTAATTTCTCATTATGGAGAGTTACCCTAGTACCTTTAGGTTGCACAGTCTGGCCCCTTTAAAGGTTTAGTATCTAGGGAAGCCAGGTCCTATCCCTGTGGATTAGAACTGTGTCTAAATTCCGAAGTGGTAGAAGGAACCAGCACCTTTGTGTGTCAGGTCAGGTCTCAGTCCCATGGCCTGGCTCTTGGGGATACTCTGGTTGTGGCCACAGCAAATACAATGGAGGCCATGCTAGCAGATGAGGAGGTGCTGGGGATGGCAGTAGCATTACAGCTCTCCATGAGTCAGTGGCCAAGTATCTGGGAAGCAACTGAGAATCAATGAAGTCTAACAGGGCATATTAACTGTGCCTAATACAGAGACATACTAACCGAGAATACAGTAAGTCAGTAAGAGATGGTATCCAGCTTTGGTGTAAGTATTGATCTGCGGGAGCAACGTGTTCAAAATGCAACTACCCAATACTGGGAGAGATGGGCAGACCAGATTTGGTCGAAAGTAAATGCAACTGGAAAACTCAGAACTCCTGGCTTTCACAATGAGGGAGTCCCTAATATTAGTAATGGTAAGTAACACTAGCTGCTGCTACAAACCCTCCAATATCAGTGTTCGCCAGAGGCAGTGGCAATAGCCACTATGCTAGACACGCCTGCTTAAAACAGGGTGCGGGGTTTATGCTGCTCTCAGCCAGCACTGAAGTACCAGGAACACAGGTTCAAAGGAAAGCTGGATATTGTTAGCTTCCAGAGGCCAGATGAAAGAAAACAGACAAACTCTCAGTGACCTGGGGCTGCTACCACTGCAAATGTCTAGACTTTAGGGGGAAAAAAGCAAGGAAGTCACTCTCTGAAGAAAAAAAAAAAAGAGAGAGAATATGCACAAGTGAATTCTCCCCACCTCCAGTTAGGGCAAATATCCTTATTGTTAATTAATCTAATCAGAAGATATTTTATTCTCACTAAGTTTAAGTTTTAAGATGTGGATTCTAGACAAAGAGATTGGTAAGGCTAAAAGATAAGAATATTACTTTTTCTCTTTATTTTCTTTTAGTCAGATATCCTTGGGTCTTGGCAACAGCTATGTGTGTCTTAATGTTGCAGACCTTGATAGAGAACTAGGTATGTCATTTTGACAGGGATCTTGGTTCTAAGGGCTGGCAATTTGTTTGTGTTTTTTAAATTATTTTGGGTGTGTGCAACAGGCATTGTGGTAACGTTTATATCTATTAACTTCCTGGTGTTTTTAACTAGTGGAACATGAGGTAGGTTTGATTGGATTAATTGAATCTGGAAGACCCTCTAAGGAATTACCCCAGTTCTGTTAGTAGAGAACTCAGGGTGGGGGTAATATGGGAACTCACGCACTGCTCAAGGTTCTGAGTCAACTGATCCTCTGGTTGAAATGAAAAAGAAATAGGAAAGATTTTGTTTCTTGGCAAAAATTTATAATAGGAAAAGATGTTAATTTGGGAAACTCAGTTTCTCTTTGAGAATTTGATAATGAGAGTAAGTTCTTATTGCTCAAATCTGGAACATTGTAATATTGTTTCAGTGTTTTGATTTTTTTTTGTAATATTTACTTTGACATTTGATATCATTGCCTTTCTCTCTATTGGATGATATGAATGGGAATAATTTAGAATAACAAGAGGTTAGTATAAATTACTCTTCTTACCCATTTGAGTATTTTATAGACAAAAGCTAAATTGCTTGGTCCCAGGGGATATACAAAGAAACAGGTTGGTTGACTTGACATAATTATCACATGAAGGTGGGAAGCTGATCTCATCCCCCGTGGACACCAGCCAATCTGCCTTCAGGTGACCCTTAATAAAGATTATAAAATGGTTGAAAGGGGATGGCTGGGTGGCTCAGCGGTTGAGCTTCTGCCTTCAGCTCAGGGTGTGATCCTGATCAGGGGATCGAGTCCCACGTGGGGCTGCCTGCGGGGAGCCTGCTTCTCCCTCTGTGTCTCTGCCTCTGTGTGTCTCTTATGAATAAATAAAATCTTTTAAAAAAATGGTTAAAAGTCTTTCCCATATTACAAGTTTGATAACAAACAGGATCCAATTTAAGTTACATACTACATTGTGATTTAGCCAAGACAACAATAGCTACCCTTTACTTACAAAAAAAGAAAGGAAGAAAGAAAACTAAGACATAAGGAGTAAGGATTTTCCAGAAGGCATATATCTACTTTATGCTCTATAAACTATTTTTCATTGATATTCCTAAACATGAGTATCAAATGGGAGATGGACTAGGAACAGAGATCTTGAGATGGAATTAGAATCAACATGGATGCACAAGTTATGTGTTGAGATATAAAATTCTGTATGTTGTATCTATTTTTAATTCAACATGCATTTATAGGATACAGTATCTACAATGCATATTCAGAAGTCCTACTCCATATAGGGCATTGAACTAAGTATTGAGAAATATACTGAGACAGAGACCGGTCCTTGTCTTCTAGAGTTCACCAGCTACTTAAAGTCCTAAGAAAAAGACATTATGACAAAAAGTCACATTATGTTCACTTCCATAAGAAAGACCTAAGGACTTATAGGTATTATGATTATGGAGTACAAATACTTTTAAACTGAGGTGACCAGAGCAAGTTTTATGAAAGTTAATCCTTCTGAAACTTTCTTATTCCCATCTACATGGGCTTCAACTATGGTCAGCAACTGCTGACATCATTTGGCCTCCCTTACAATTATCCCAAAATTTATTTAGCTGCTACTTTCTGTTATTCATGCATATGCTCATTCATTCATTCATTCATTCATTTATTCAACAAACATGATTTTGAGGATCTAAATGGCTTTCAAAGATGGAGACACAGCTAGCACCACTACTACCATGACAAGTCAATCCATGTGTGTCAAACAGCTTATAGTTCATTGAGGAACACTGAATAACCCTCCCTCCAAAAACATCAGGGCTATTAACCCAGACTGTGGCAAAAACTGTGAGAAAGATGAGCAGTGTACTTTGCTTTCACATGATATGGACACCAAGCCAGACTTGGGAGGCCAGTAAAGTTTTCCAAAGAAAAGTAGTATATAGGTTTAGACCTAAAAGATAAATGAGGGTTAGTTGGCTAAATGGGTCCAGAGAGGCACGAATAGTAAGAGGGCTCAAGAAATTTTGTCTAAATTATAGCAGAAAAGGCAAACATGATAAACCTTGCTGGTGTGGGTTGAGTGATTCCAGGGTTTTGAAAATCTTCTGAATTTCTTCCCATCATCAGATACTCCCATCAGAGCCCAGGTCTTGTTGGGATCTTTGCAGTTTTAAATGATTGTGGAGAACATGGGAAAACACATGAATAGTGAAGCATTTATTTTGTAATAGAAAAGAAAAAAAGGCTTTTAGAAATGCTAAAGGTAAATTATTAGACTGTACAGCACTATATGAGCAAAAGCATTTTGTCCCAGAGTGAGGCAGGTGACGGTAAAAACACAGATCTATAAATTTTTATTTTCCTACAGCATGAAACCACAGAATTGTAGAAAGACTTTAATCATGAATAGATCCTGTCAGTTATGTAGACAACCTTGAGAATTTGTGGATCTTAGTGCCTGGAAAATCGCTTTTAAATAGGAGAGATAATCTAATTTAGGTATATCAGCCCTTGTGGTGAAGATAACACTCTGAGTTTACCACACAATTTTCTCTCCCTGGATTTGCTAAAAGACTACACTCGCTAGCCTATCTGAGGTTAAATTAGGACTGAGTTTTATTGGACTAAGTTTTGGCCAATGGGATGTGAGCAGTAGAGACATAAAGCACTTCTAAGCTTGACCTTTAAAAATAACTCATATATTCTATACCCCATTCTCTTCTTATGGTGAGTCTGGAAGACGATATTCTCATGGTAGTGTAAAGGTAGAAGCAACTTGAATTATTGAATGATGGTTTCAAAGAACCACTAAGTACAGCCAACCTCCATCAGGCTATAACTTGTGCAAGCAGTGAATGTTTGTTGTGTTAAACCATTGATACGTTGATAATTTATTATTGAAGCAGAGCTTTATCTGTTTTGCTGAATGTACTTCTCCTCCTAGACGTCTTCCCATGCCTTCCTTTGGATTTCATGGGGTCATTTATGATACTAAGTCTTGGTAATGAGAGTAGGCATCAAGAAAAGTTGTTTTTTATTTGTTTGTGTAGGTAGAGCTGTGAACTGAAATGGAAATTTTCAAGATAGGCCAAATGAAGATGAGTAGGTTTGGGGTTTACAAGTATGAAATTAATTTTGGGCATGTTATATTGGAAGGATTTTTAGCTTTATATCATGGATGATCTTATAAATATCCTTGAGGGCAAGTATTGTTGTCTCACATATTTAATTCCCTAGTGTCTAGTATCTGTATGCCATTTATATTTGTTGATGGATTGGTTCCTTCATTGGATCAGTTGAGTTCTGGCGGAAATTTTCTGACTCCTTGAATCAATGAATTCCTCTGAGAGCTGTGAAAATGCTTATTCTTTTTGTGACTGGAATTGCCTTGAGTTGTCCACACACTCAAAGGAAGTAGCGTGTTTAAATCACAATAGCCTATTTATTTTCTTCAACAGTTTTAAGCAGCATGCTGTCACTCTTTGTAAAGATATTTCTCATTAGGTAGATTGTAAAAGCCAACACCAAATGTCAAATCCAAGTTTGTTGCACAAGCAGTTTGGAAGGTCAGAATGATCTCCACAAGATGCATACCAGCAGCTAACTCAATTTTTGATTTCCCCAAATGACTTTTCTTGTGAAATCTGGTTTTCACATCTTCCCATGCTTTTCCCTAATGGCCTGCTTTTATATTAGAAAAATAACCAAGAGAAAGTAAGAAAAGTTATTGTTTTTATTTTTCTTTGAAATCTCTTAGATTGTACCTCGGTATTTTTTCCTAGAAGAGTATTTTGCATAGAGTAGGTACTAAAGTATTTGTTGACTTGTTTAAGGTCTTGGTTTGAACTGGAAGGAAATTTAGGGATCATCTAGTCCAATCCTGTCCGTTTACAGATGAGAAATTGAAAGCCTAGAGAATTGAAATGTTTTGGCCAAGGTCACACAGCTGATCAAGTGCAGACCTGCTGCTATTACTAATGATGCTACTCCTTTAATTATGTGCATAACTCAACAGTTTCACAAAGCCATCATTTATCTCATCTGTGAGGTAGGAAACACAGACATAATCAACACTTTTGGTTTTTTAACAAAGAAGGAAATTGAGGCCCAGGAAAACCAAGTCAAACAGTTGAATGATCTTATTCATTTATTCCACAAATTTTGATTGAGCCTCTATTATGGGTCAGGCTCTGTTACTGCTTTGTTCTAAATATGGACAAAACAGACAAAATCTCTCTGCCCTCCTTTTATCAGGGAGAAAAAGAAGAAAACACTATAATAAATAATAGCTGAAACGAGAGAGCTTGTCTCCTGACTCCAATCCAGTGGTGTTTTTTTTCTCTGTATTCCTGTTAATTAATTAAAACCAATGAAATTTCTGATTGATCGTCTAATTCTCTCTTACCCAGGAAAAGTAACCCCTTTAAAGAATTTCTCCTGTGAAGAATGCAAAGCATTTTAGGTGCAGCAATAATAAGAGGGCTTCAGAGAGTTATATAATTTTATGTGCTCAACAGAATATGGGGAAACATCAGTCCATGTTCTCTTTTTCTCCAGCTTTGAGATTTATGATTGGTCTGTTACAATAATAATAACAACCGAATATTGGCACAAGAAATATATTTGATTCAGTGGGTAACATTTGACAGCCTTAACTTGTGAAATGTAGCAAAGTTCTTGCAGGAAGCTCCGGCAGAATATGTAATACACAAGAAGGTATTCAGGGAACAGGAAAATAAAATCAGAGGAACCTGCTACCCAATCTGTTTCATTAAATATGAAAATTAAAATGCCTTAACAAAATGCTTTCTCTTCCTCTCTCCTCCCAACAAACAAAAGCTTTGGTAGGCAGCCTGAAATTGCTCATCAAGGAAAAAGACCAGACTGATTCGAAATGGCTTCTTTTGAATGAAGCAATTAATGCTAAAAGGAACATGTTGTCTCCTCAGCATTTGTAAGGTAAAACATTCATTGTACTTCCTGGCACTCTATCAAGCCTCTCCTTGGCCTAAGCCAGTAGAGAAATGGTTTGCTGCTTGTGCTCTTGACCTCTGATAATCAGGAGGATTTTGGTGATAAACTTGACAGCAGTGATTCTCCTTAGGACTAGGAATGTGTCTGGGAACTATATGCCTGGATCCCTCGTTCTCAGACCCTGACTTACTGGCTTTGGCAGGTCCATCAAGGCTGGCATCCTCTCCATTTACAAAATAGAGATGTTACCTTTTGATTGTTAGGTTTTGAAATGCGGTAGAGTAATGCAACAGAGTATTATCTTAATTGTATTTGTTCTGGTGATTCAGCTTTTCCAAGAACATTGCCTTCTTAAAGAGACTTACTGTTCATTTGCTCACTCACTAATGCATGCGTTTATTCAGAACACATCAATTAATGAGGTCCAGCGAATCCGAGACTATATGGGGAATGTTCTGGAGTAGGGACACAGAGCAAGACATAGCGCCCATCCTCAAGGAGCGCTCAGTCTAGTGTGGAGGGCAGGCAAAGATTCCTTATGATAATAAAATGTGGTGGCTTACTAGAGAGGCAGGTACAAAGTACATTGGGATTATGAAGGAGTGGTGGGAGCTCTCTCTGCACAGTGGCCTTGTAACCGGACTCTGCTGGGCCGGAGACATCCATGGCCAGGAGGGCTTGGATTTACTTCTGTGCAAGCCCTGCCACCCACTCCACTCAAATGGAGACTTCCCTTTCACTTGTTTCACATGTACCTATATTTTTTTAAGAGTTTTTTAGAACAAAGTATTTTATTTAAAAAGTACAGGTGAACTGTACGAATGGTTTCTATTAATTCATCTAATCCTCCATTAAATAATCCTGGTAGCAGGAGGCAATGTCCTCCTCATTTTACGTATGAGGAAAATATTTATCTTAAATAAACATTTGTTATTTCACGGTCAGTGCTAAAAATGGTGATCGTTATTTCTTCCTCCATGAAACCAACCTACCAAAGTATTTTCACAGTCAACTTGGGAAGGTCAGTAACTGGCATGAAACAAGACAAATATTTGTGGAATGGGTGAATGATGGCAGAGACTAGACCTATCTTTGTATAGAATACTCATTTTAAAGAAATTGTAGCATTTAGTTAGCCTGAAAGTGAAATACCTTTCTGCCAAAGCAATAATAGATCTTTGAATGAGATCCTAAGTGATTCATTTTAATTCCGTTTAGTAGGTGGTGACCTTTCAGTTACTTGCCCATGTTTAATTTTGTTTATACTTTTTGTTTTCCAATCTTGGATGGTGAAGGTAGATTTTATTCATTTAACTTCAGTGCAGCTATGTAAGGAAGTTTGCTTATACTCAAACAATAGGTATGACTGTTTTCAACATTTGCTTTATGATAATGTGGCATAATAGGGGGAAACCTGTATTCTAGAGTCAGTGACAGAGGTTCAAATTTTTGTTCTGCTACAAGCTAGCCCTGTAACCGTGGGCACATTTCTTTCCTGTCCTGGTTTCAGCTTTCTCAGGTGTGGAATGGGGTGCTAATCCCAGCTGACCTCCCCTTATTGTTGAGGATCAAAAGAAATGATCTAATTGAAAGTGTACTGTGAACTATAAAGTGCTGTATAAGTGAAGGTGCTTATTATTCATGGAGCCCTGGGCCTGTCAGACCATATGATCTTCTTCCAGGGTTGTTTGTTTACAGTTGATTAACATCCCCTGCAACCTGCCTGCTTTTTTGAGGCCTGCAGAGGGGCGATTGGCAAAGAAATAAAAAAGCTACAGCTTTCATGTAAACAACTCCTCTCCCACTTAATCCTTCTTTGGACTCCCTATTCACATGTCTTCTTAATCACAAGGCTCAAATGAAGCAGTACCTTCCAGTCCTACCTGAGGATTCTAGGGGCTTGAATCCTCACATTTCGGGGAAGATCACCCAACCCTCAGTTTGCAGAATTCCTCATGTCAGACCTTTTTTTTTTTTTTCCTTCTAGTTAGAGATTTCATTGCTTGCTCAGAAAATGGAGCCTTCTCACTTTTTAGTTTTGTTAGATTTTGTTTGATTTTAAAAAAAAAGTCTTTAACAATCAGCAAAGTGCTTCTGCAAGAAGCACTGAGGGCAGTCCATCTTTCTCGTCTCATATCAAATTAACTTTACTGACCAAGTGCAAGGTGGATTTCTCCCTGCTAGCAGTATAGGCACTGCTGATGCCTGGAACAGAGCTCCTTCCCCTAGTTCGCAGCATCATTATAGATAATAAAAATTCTGGAAGCAGGACTTTGCTGGCAGTTTTGCTTTGGGGATGATGCATGAGACGGAGAAAAGTCCATTTTGGGCTATGAGGTGCTGACACCAGGAAAACTCCTTGTTCCAGATAAAATAAGTCAATTTGACTCAGAAGACATGGAGAAGGTAGAGCTATACTCTTGTAAGATGGCATGACCTCCTTCTAGTATTAAATATATATCATTCTGCTTTCAGACTGAACTTGAAGTTTATGCTTCTCTCTTTAGGTGAGCGCAGCTGGTCATGGAACCAGACAATGGGCTGGATTTCCAGTTTCATCACTTATGAGCTGTATGATAATGGAGCCAATCCATGTTTATTTATAAAGTGGGGATAAAGATTCCTGCCTCATCACTCCCCAGGTATGTTTCGAGGATTAAGTGACAATGCATGTGTGTGATGCTTTCTGATTTTAAAGCATTTTCATGTGAGAAGTGGGCAGTATGTAGTTACACAGCCACATTTTAGGGGTTGCATTCTGTGTCTGAATCCTATTCCAATTATTTGCTAGCTCCATGACCTTGGACAATTTGCTTAAACTTACTGAGCACAGGCTTCCTCACCTTTCAAATGGGAATGACAGTACCAGAGTCTGGGCAGAGCAGGGCTGGGCGGTCCTGTGCAGTGTGGAGGTCTTTGGTGTCACCTGCCCACCACTGGCTCCTCTGCCCTGCCCTCACCAGCCCTGCTGCTACCCCTCTTGGTCTGCAGCATTAGCACTTTGGCTCAGAACAATGCTAAAATAGCCATGCTAGGAACTTCCCAAGGAATCAGGTAGCCCCTTAGTGAGCCCCCCTGACCCTCTATGATATTGCTCATATGCCCCAAGTAGCCACAGATCTGAGTCACATGGAGACCAGAGCAACTGTGAAAGAATGCCTGGCACCTGAGCAGCTGCCAGACTGCCTGAAAGGTTGCCATGTGGTGGTTATTCCAGCAAGAGCTCAGAGAAAACCAGGCAGGACACAGGATGGCCTGTTCAACACCAGTGCCTCAGCTGTGGCCAATCCTGGCGACTGCCTGCCCGGCATTGCCTGAGGCCATGATCTGTAGCATTGCAAATCCCGTTAACTCCACCATTCCCATGCAATGGAAGTTTTCAAGAAACATAGAGCATATCACCCCACTGAAATATCTGGGGTGACAACCCTGGCATTGTCAGAGCCGACACTTCTGTTGCAGAAATGAAGGGTTTGGATCCACCTTGAGCCAATGTTCCTCCCTGGCAGCCATGCTGGGAGGACCATCATCCCCCTGATCTCCCAGTGTGCTCCCAAGGTGGACTTTCCCCAGGACCAGCTGACAGCCACCCCTGGGAAGATCCAGGAGGCTCCCATAGAAATGGTGAAGACCAATGGTAGAGCAGGCTCTACCACCCTGTCCATGACTATCCTGGAGCCTGGTTTTTCTTCTCCCTTGTGGATGCAGTGAACAGATAGGAAGGAGTTGTCTAATGCTCCTTCCTTAAGTCCCAAGAAACAGACTGTGCCTATTTCCCACACCATTACAGCTGGGAGAAAAGGGCATCAAGAAGAATCTAGGCATCGGCAAGATCTCCCCTTTCAAAGAGATGGTAGCAGAAGCCATCCGTGAGCTGAAGGCCTCCGTCAAGAAGGGAGAGGTGATCATAAAGAACATGAAATGAGAGGGCAACTAGCGAGCAGTCCATTGCCCTAACTTTGGAGACATTATGTCTCTGTGAAGCCATCTCCCACCCCTTGGAGTTTCAGTTGTGGTAACCATGAGTGTCATGTTAGCCTCGTCATCCCTTCCAAATTGCCATCCCTCTGTGGGTGTGTCAAAAAACTAGGCTTTGATTTTCTTTTCAAAAAAAAAAATTAAAAAAGGGAATGACAATACCAAAGTTGCAAGGACATCAGGAAAGATTAAATGATATATGTGAACTGCTTAGCTGGGTACTTGGTGTGCGTGGTATGCACTCTCTAAATAACCATTTACTAGGTGTATCTTATTTGATTTCTACCAAATACATTGAGGGGAAGAACAGTTCTTATTCATTTTTTTGATTTTAAAGATTTTATTTATTTATTCATGAGAGACAGAGAGAGAGAGAGAGAGAAAGAGAGGCAGGCAGAGACACAGGCAGAGGGAGAAACAGGCTCCATGCAGGGAGCCCAACGTGGGACTTGATCCCAGGTCTCCAGGATCAGGCCTTGGGCTGAAGGCGGCGCTAAACCACTGAGCCACCCGGGGTGCCCTATTCACTTGGTTTTTGTTGTGAAACAGCTGGTAACCAGTGGCCCAAAGATGAAGTGCGTTACTCTACTTAACTCTACTTAAATCCAGCAGGAATATCTTATAAAGCAATGCATACATACACTTAGTGATTGTGAGTACTGTTGGATGGAATAAAATTGCATCTTCCCTTTGAAGCAGCAAACATCCTACCTGAAGGAAGGGGAAAGATGCCCTTAGGTTTCATGCTGCTGATTCATGGAAAGCCTATTATTCTCACTCAGGTGTCCCTAGAGCCTGGAACATGTCCTACGGAAGATCTTTACTTTTAATGTTTCTGATCTACCTCTGAGATGAAGAGAAGGGAAAGTGGGAGTCTCAACCAAAAGGGAAAATTAGGATACCCACGGGAAGTCTTTCTCGGCAGCCAGGAAGGCACTGGCAACAGGAGACCATGACTCAGATGCCCGCTCCATCAGAAACCAGAGTCCCAGAGGGCAGAATGCTGGAACCGGAAGGATCTCTGAAATCATCTGGGTGATTATATATGGGAATAAGCAGGAGCCATTTACCAATGGTAAAATTGTAGCTGCAACAGTATGTGCTGTTACCTGTATGCCAAGTCAGTGGCTAATCTGATCTGGGACTTGGGCCTCTTCACTCCCAATTTAGAAAGTGTCACCTTTGCTTTGGAGGCACTGTAGGAAATCTTGACATGAACATGACACAATCCTTACCCTCAAAGCCAAAAAGGAGATAAAGTGCAGACACATGTGTCTGTGACCCTGGGTACAGGTCTTACAGGTCTTAGACTTTTTTCAAAGTAACATTGAGAGTCAGAAAAACAAACCATATCCAGTTTGGAGAATCCGAAGTACAAACTCACAAAAGAGGTGGCCTTCATGCAGAGCCTTAATGACCAGATGGTATGCAAAAGAAAGATGTAGATCTAATGGACAGCCCTAAAGTAAAAAGATGATCATTTCCATATGAGGTAGAGAGAGTCTAAGTTATTTTTCTTCCCTCAGCCTCAGTTTCTCATCAAGAGACAGGAACAGGCATACTTCTGCTATGTGGTCCAATAATGTACATTGAAAGCATTGTGCCCAAATCCTCTTTTTCCCTCATTCCCTCCCCACAGATCCCAAGAGGTGGTCCATCTTCTGCACTATTGGTAGTTGTGATTTTTTTTCCCTTGTGGCTTAACAATTTGCATAACACTTCTATCACTGGGCTGCTGTAAGGGGTGGGTAATAAAAATACCCTAAAATTTTAAAAATAAATTTTGCACAATTGCAAGTCAGAGAGAAAATTCCTCTGAGTCATGCATTTCCCGTGAACTCCCTTTGCCAGAGTCAAACTCCTGTCATTGACTAACCTTTGTGTTTCTCTCCTGGAGCATGGGCTGCCATGGTGCTTAGGTGAAATTGTTATGCCAGAGGATCCTAGAGCTAAGAGCATCAACACTGTATAAAGAGAGGCTCCAGGAAGGAAGGAAGGAGTGTCTTTTTTTTATTTTTTTTAATTTTTATTTATTTATGATAGTCACACAGAATGAGAGAGAGAGAGGCAGAGACATAGGCAGAGGGAGAAGCAGGCTCCATGCACCGGGAGCCCGACATGGGATTCGATCCCGGGTCTCCAGGATCGCGCCCTGGGCCAAAGGCAGGCGCTAAACCGCTGCGCCACCCAGGGATCCCGGAAGGAGTGTCTTAAAGAAAGGGACTGACAATTGGAAATTGGGTAGAAGTAGGATTGCCAGATTTAGTAAATAAAAATATAGGATACCAAGTTGGTTTGAATGTCAGATAGTCAAAAATATGAGTTTTAAGGGAAGTGTGTCTCAATTATTACATGGGGCATATTTATAGTAGAATGGTTATCTGAGATTCAAATTTAATAGGGTGGGACACCGGGTTGTTCAGTGGTTGAGCATCTGCCTTTGACTCAGGTCATGATCCTGGGGTCCTGGGATCAAGTCCTACATCAGGCTCCTAGTAGGGAACCTGCTTCTCCCTCTGCCTGTGTCTCTGCCCCTCTCTGTATCTCTCATGAGTAAATAAATAAAATATTAAAAAAAAACCACACAAGTTTAAGAGGGTATCCTGTATTTTATCTGGTAACCCTAAGTGGATAGGGCAATATGGTAATAAATATAATATATTTTTAAAGAGTTTCTAGTTTTAGAAGTACCCCCAGAACACGCATAAGCAGCACAGTCAGTTAAGCATCTGACTTTTGGTTTTGGCTCAGGTTGTGATCTCAGGGGTCCTAGGTGGGATGGAGCCTCAAGTCGTGCTCCACGTTCAGAGGGAGGTCTGCTTAATATTCTCTCTCCCTCTCCCTCTGTCTCTTCCACTCATGTACTCTTTCTCTCTAGAATAAATAAATAAATAAATAAATAAATAAATAAATAAATAAATAAATAAATAAATATTAAAAAGGGGTGGGATGTGTTCAGGTTTCTTTAATTTTGTCCTCACATTAACAAAAGGTAGGTACTGTTCCTTTAGTTTTAGACATGATGGAAGATGAGGTTCAGAGAGGTTAGGCGACTTACCTAAGGACATGCCACAGATGGTAGCAGTGTTAGCATTCGAGCTCAGTTACTTGGTAAGCTGCTTATTTTGAGATAATTTTAGACTTACAAAAAAGTTGTAAAACTAGTAGAGTGATCCTGTATACCCTTTAGGCAACTCCTCTTTACATTAACATCTTAAATAACCATGGAACAATAATCAAAACTAAGGAATTAACCTTGGTACGGTACTATTCACTAGAGTACAGACTTTATTCAGATTTCACCAACTTTTCCACTAGTGTCCTTTTTTCTTTCCCAGGATCCATTTCTGTTTCCCACATCACTGTCAGTTGTCATGTTTCCTTAGTCTTCTACCATCTGGAACAGTTCCTGGGTGTTTCCTTGTCTTTCATGATCTTAACACTTTTGTTGAGTACTGATGAGTTATTTTGTAAAATATCCTTCAGTCTTGATTTGTCTGATATTCTCTCAGGATTCTATTGAAGACATTGGGAAGGAAACGACAGAGGTGATAGGTCCTTCTCAGAGCATAACATGTGTATTACATTGACATGTTCTATTGGTGATATTAACCTTGATCACTTGCCAAAGATGGCATCTGCTGGATTTCTCCACTGTAAACTTACTGTTTTCCCATTTGCGATTATTAAATTTTTTAGAGGACATACTTTGAGGCTATATACATATCCTGTTTCCACTTGAACTTTTACCCACCAGTTTTAGCTTCTCTTGGTAGATCTTGCTTGTTGCCATGCTTAGCCTAGAGGTCATTTTCTAGTTTCCTCATCCCTTCTACATTTTTTAATTGGAATTCTTCTGTAGTAAAGAGTTGTAGCTTCCCTCTGTTACCTCCCTGCAGCTCAGTTATTGTAATTCCATGTTTATTGTTCTCACTAAAGCACAGGTGAAGGAGAAAGTGAAAGAATTTGGGTTACTGTAAAGGTATGAGTGTTTCGGATGTGCAGTGGAAAGGAGGTGGGAATAGTTTTGTTCATTTCACAAGTATTGATCAAAGGCATTGTATGAGGTACAGTGAAGGAGAGAGAAATGTACAAAAAATCTGAAGGAGGCTGATAAATCAAAGATTCATACTTAAGGTACCTTTTATAAAAGGGATGATGAAACTTCTCAGCTGAATATTGAACTGAAAAATGGTCACATTGATGACTATGACAAGAGCAAGTGTCTCATTAATGTAGTCAGTTATCCTTGCATGGTCAGCTCTGTGTATGTAGAACATTTCCAAAAGATGATTGTGATATATGTGAAGATCTGGGTGCCTTAGTTTGTAGGGTTATAAACATTTTAGCTTCTTTCTCCTAATTCAGAGAGAAGAACCCAACTAGAAGATAACCGTTTGATTGCCTTGGGGCCCATGATTCTTCTCCTGCCTGGAAGACATTATGAGGCTTCAGAGAATTTAAGCATGATCCTCATTAGGAAATTGGGAATCAATTTATATATAATACCTGGAAGAGTTAGAGTTCCATTTTTTAAGACTAAAACAGACCATGCAGGCATAATCCCAGTGTCCCAAATATTATCAGAGGATAAAGGACTAGTGTGGTCAAAAGATTTCCAAACTATAGCATATGATTTTAACCAGTAGTCAATAAAGCTAAAGGGCAGCTTTACAGAGAACACTAATTATCCTTTTGTGTGGAGTGTAATGAGATCCAACTAGGGGCAAATATAGATTCTCCTTGTGTGGGTCAGTGGTTCATTCTCCTGTCTCCTATCAGAGTAATCATTTACATATTCAGGCAGAATGTGAATTGTTTAGGACATCCTTGTGAAGAATGCTGATGTAAGAGAACCTAGCTCTATTACACTAGTGTCATTAAAAAAAAAAATCTGTTCAACAGGACAGCTTACTTCAGCTACAATAGGCTTTCATTTACATTCTTCTTCAAATGCAGAAAAGTCTGAGATTCAAGTAACAGCCTGCATTTTAGAAATGAGACAAGGGAACTGAGATTCAGTGTCATTATGCCATTTTTGCTAACAATGGTGGATCTGGATCTTGGACCCAAATGCTCTGATTCTAAAAGTGTGTTTTTAGCCTTATGCCATATTGCCTCTGGTCAGTGATATTCTTAAAATTCCTTATGACTGTAAGTAGAGTGGTCATATGACCCACTTTGCTCAAAATGGTTCAGATTTATACTTTCTGTCATGGCACAATTATCAATAATATGACTTGCTACTATAAAAAAATATATACCCTGTGTCCGACAAGAGAACACATGGGCACCCTATCCATAGTAAGGCTCAGAGAGATTCTAGCTGGGAATTCATGTAATCTTTAAACCTATGTTAAGGAAATCACTAATACACTCCCAACATATTAAAGGGGCACTTGGCTGGCTCAGTCAGAAGAGTATGCAACTCTTGATCTTGGGATTGGGAATTCAAGCCCTGTGTTGGTTGTAGAGATTACTTAAATAAAACATTTTAAAAAGTGTAGTTATGCCACTTAAATACATTATGATGCATTCTGATGTTGGAATAGGATGCACATATAACACACACGTATAGGTAACATTTAACAATTTGGGGAAAAAAGCTCAAAAAAGGCAAAATTATAATAACTGAATTCAAATTGTATGTGCATGTAGTTCTATCTAGGTAATGATTTTCTTTAAAAAAATATGTTTCTGGATTTCCAAATTTCCTCCAATGAATATGTGAAAAAGTTACAGCCAAAAATTATCTTAAAAATCTCTCATTTAGAATGAAGATATTTCTTTTGACAGGAGAATATAGAATTGTCACCTCAGAGAAAGGAAGACCCCATACATAGGAGTCTAATAACATAGTAATAATCCTTCTCACAGGTAGAACAGAGCTTTCTGTAACTAAGAACTTTCTGACCATATTTTCTCACTTCAAATGCAGAAAAACGCTCAAGGTCAGTAAGCTAATTCCCTATTTCACAGGTGAAGCCAAAATGCAGAGAAGACACTGAATGAGGCAAATGGGAGAGCTCCAAGGTTGCCCCAGGTAAAACCCTCTGCCACTGACCCTTATTCTTCTCCTATATTGGTTTTTAAAGTTAATGGGGAGACTCTGAGCTAACAGTGAGAGGGCTGGTTCCTTTGCTCATGCTGCCAGTCTCTCATATTGAGTCTAGGGAGAGCAGAGCATCATGTTGCCACGGTGTAACATGGGAAACAGAGAGAAGCTTCTCCTTTATTTAAGCAACCATGTAGCCAGCCATTAATTTCAGTCTCCAGCCATTCAAAAGAACACTGACTACAATTCTAAGACGGGTTCCAAGCTTGAATTTGTTGTGACTGTGTCTGCCGTATGATTTACAGCGACTTGCTTTTTCCCTCTGGTCCTGGATTTCTCCATCTGCAGAATGAAAACTTGTAACCAGATCACCTCTATGATTCTCTCTGGCTCTGATAGTATGTGATTCCAGGCTTCTGAGCTTCAGAGGGAAAAAGTGAATTCCAAAGCTGTATTCCAGAAGCACCCTGTCTAACTTGGGCTCTACTTTTCTTTGCATTTGGAATCAGCCCAAAGAAAAGGTCATTTTTGCAGACATCTTGAGGTTGTGTTCCAATGTCCTCATTAAGTAACAGGAACCCAGACTGGCAGGCCCAGGGGAATATTCAATCAAGGAGAAAAAGGCCAAGTCATTACCGGAACCCTATCATCAGAGCTGTAAACACAAGCATTCATTCGTGGGCTTTAGCTGAAAGCATGTTCAATCATGCTCTCTCCCTCCTTATACAGGTTCCGTTTGTCAAATGCGTGTGACCGTTCCGATAAGTCACCAGGGGCGGGAAAGGAGAAAGAGAAAGAAAGAAAATTACAACCGTAAATAGACTCTGAACATAGAGAGATCAAAATAGACAGCCTCTGGCTTTAGTGGATGAGTCATCGTCGCAGCCCAGACCGCAAAAACAAGCGTGGCTTCTCTCCTTCGCGGCAGTCTTCCTGTCTGGAAAGGAAACACTGCTCTGATTGGAGATATTGGCCATTTTACAGACTTCAAAGCGACTTAGGCAACTGAACGTGCAAGAAAGGGAACAGGTAAAAACAATTTTTCCAAGTGCTTTCTCTGGAGAACGAGCTACCAACTCTGATTTGAAGATGCATGGAAACTTCAGCCACCCCGGGTGTTGTTATGTTTTATTTTAGTATGGTGGTCTTCACTTCTGGTATAGTATATGTATTTGTGTTTCTTCAAGTCATATAAGTTAGTTTTCAAGACTTGGTTTCTGGGCACTGAGCTGGGTGCTGTGGGGGATGGAGAGATGAGTTGACGTGAGGACCATCTAATGAGGAAGCGGACAAGTACACAGCACACGATGTTATGAAAGGAGATATGTGTTGAAAAGAGGAAAAACACAAGACCGTGGGGGTGTAAAGGAACCAGCAGCGGGCCTTGATGAATGGTCTACTGGATTGAGAGATTGGTGTGCAAAAGGCCTACATGTATTCAGGATTTAGCAATGAGTCTAGGTTGAGCTTGATGCATAGTGTACCATAAGAGAGTAGAAGAAATAAAGCTTGAAGGACAGATTGAGACCAAATCCGGAAGGGGTTTGAATGCCAAGATGCAGTTTTAGGCCTTGTCCTGTATGCAGTGGAGATGGGGAGGGGAAAAAGCAGAGACATGTGGGAAGGTAACAATGCCAACTGTAGGGAGGAAAAGATGGAGAAGTTAGAGACTTTTGCCACCCAGTTCAGGAAAGAAATAAACTATGGCCCCTGTTGGCATAATAAGAAATATATATTTGGTCTTTGTCCCCGGTTCTTAGCAAAGAGCTCTTAAAACCATTGTAATTTCAGGATGCCTGGATGGCTCAATGGTTGAGCATGTGCTTTCAGCTCAGGGCATGATCCTGGGGTCTGGGGATCGAGTCCTGTATCAGGCTTCCTGTGGGGTGCCTTCCTCTCCCTTTGCCTGTGTGTCTCTGCCTCTCTTTCTGTGTCTCTCATGAATAAATAAATCTTTTAAAAAAAAGTGTTGTAATTTCTTGAGTGATATGGATGATAAGAGCATTTTAAAAGTGTTTTTTTTTTGTTGTTGTTTTTTGTTTTGTTTTGTTTTGTTTTTTTTAAACACAGAGCTCCTATGAATTCTTTGGAATTTCCTGAGTGATAGATAGGATATCTTTTTTTTCTAAAGAGATGACTGATGGCTGGGGTTCCCTTGAGAGCTTTAATATAGGGCCTGTCACCACAAAGACCAAGGCATGATTGGGGATTAGAACTTCCAGTCCTGTCTCCCAACTTCTGGAGATGGGTAGGGGGTGGGGTGGCTAGAGCTTGAGTTGACCACCAGTGGCTAATGAGTACATCAATCAAGGCAATGTAATAAACCCTCCATGTAAGGTTCTAAACATGGAGTTCAGTGAGTTTCTGGGTTGATGAACATTTAGAGGTTCTAGGAAGACAGTATGCTCAGATGGCATGGAGGTTCCATGTTCCTTCCCTAATATACTGCCCTGTACATTTCTTTGATTTGGCTGTTTCTGATTTATATCCTTTATAATAAGTCTGTGATAGTAAAATGTTCTTCTGAGTCCTGTGAGATGTTCTAATAAATGAGTAAATCTGAGGAGAGGATTGTGCGAACCCCCTGAATTTATAGCCAGTTGGTCAGAAGTACAGATGGTAAGACTGGCCTCTGAAGTGGGGGCAGTCTTGTGGGAATGAGTTCTTAGACTGTGGGACCTGCCCTGACTCTAGGTTGTTAGTGCTAGAGAACTAGGGAATCAGTTCGTGTGGGAAACCCTCCTACACACATTTGGTGTCAGCAGTGTCATGAGTAAAACTAGTTCATTGCTCCCCGCCTAGAACATTCCCTCCAGGGTTAGAAAGGAGAGGATCTATAGGAAAGGGTGGGATAGATATGTCTGAACTTCTAGTCAGTGAGGATATCAATATAAAAATGTTCACCATCATAGTGTGTGTTAAATCATTGAACTGAGGTGTTAGGGAGACTCAGCTGTGGCCCACTCAGGTTGATACAAATAAAGAAAAATTACCAGGTTTAGAGGAATATGGGCAAATAGTTTTAGCTGGCCTGTAGGCTTTATTTGCTGCTTGGAGTTCTGAGTACTATATATTCAACCACATTTTCTTTCCAGTTTATGATTTCTTTTCTGCCATGGTACCAGCTCTTGGTCTGTAGAAGGCAGTGGGGCTTGGAAGAAAAAGAACCTACCTTATTGCTGGCTCAGCCTTGCTGCCTATCTGACCTTGGGTAAATCATCTGATCTCTCTGGGCCTTGGTTTCCCATCTGCAAGATAGGCATGATGTATTGAATTATTCACTTCCCAGGACCCCTAGCATCTCCAACAGTTTAGGATGTATATTTAGAACAAGTAGTCTTCATTACTAAAGTCATCTTTCAGAAAAAAACACATATCATTGAACCCTCCTAACAACTTGGATAAGCTGTGCCGGTATCATCATTTAAATGTACTTCACAGATGTGTAGATAAAGGTATAGAGACACGTAGGTGGTAAATAATTTTCACAAAGACATACAGTAACTTAATGATGTGGTCAGAATTAGAACTGGCTGCACTGATCCCTGGGAAGAGTCAGTAAAGTACATTGCCAGGAACTTGCTCAGTTTCCATGATTGTTCTTGAATATTCTGTATTTTCAGTGTTTCTCAGTGAGATCAGGCCAAAAGAAAGGGAGCCATTTTACTAGGGTCACTGCAAAGTTTTACTTGTGAAAGACATTTCTGTAAAAACCACTCATGCAACTCTTGATCTTAGAGCTGTGAGTTCAAGCCCTATATTGGGTATAGAGATTATTTAAAATATTTAAAAAAAAACAACTTCCTTTTGCTAGGGTTTGTGGAGATGTCAAGCTTCTTTTGTAGACATTAATTCCATGATCAGCTGTAGGACTTGACACCCTTGGATGTGGTCATCAAGCAGAGAGGCTGGACCATCTACAACATGGGCCCCTCTGGTCATAAAATCATGCTAGCTCTGGGCCGAAAGGACTTTGGCCTTCATCCAATCCAATGCCCTGTCCCATGCTAGATATTTTCTATAATGGTTCCAATGGTTGTCCAGCATCTTCCTGAACTACTACATTACTTCTGGAACCAAACCTGTATTGTCAGCTATCTGTGGACATCATCATGTGATTGGTCCTGGTCAGCTCACATTCAACATGACTGAAGCCAAACCTATGATATCTTCTCCAAATACTTCTCTTTTCTTCTCCAATTGCATTGCCTTCCATTCAGTCCAACAAGCTAAAAGCTAGTCGGTCCTTTTAAGTCCACTCCTCTTCTGCATTTGTTGAAGTCCTGATTGTGTTCTATCTGCAATCTCACTCTCCTGCAATCCTCTTTGAACTCCCTACCACTCTCCCGTTTCAGGACCTCTCCCATATTTCCCTGGACTACCCATGTAGCCTCCTCACCAGTTTCTCAGAGCATTTGATAGGCAAATATGCATTTTAAATTTCTAAATGGGAATAAAGGATGCATTTCCTAAACTTATTAACCATGGACATTTGTTTCCAGGGTATGTTCTGGCCAATGTTAGTCTAGTCATTCCAGATGAAGTATGGTCCCTTATCATTGTCACATCTGTCCACCCCTCTTTGTCACTGCACTTGTTATTTCCATTGCTTAGAATGCCCTTCTTCCTGACTCTTGCCATCTGGGGAAATCCTACGCATGTTTCATGGTCCAATTCAAATGTCTCCTACTGAAGCCTTCTTTGATCCCATGTCCTAGGATAACCCCTGAGCTCTTAGAAGACTCTGTACTTGGGTCTATAATAATACTTATTTACTTTTTCTGTGTCTATTATAATATTTAAATCATATTCTAGCTGGGTGTGTTTGTGTCTATCTCCCTACACATTGTAAGCTTCTTAAGGGCTGGGAACTATATATTTTATTCATCTTTCTGTCATAAGACTAGAATGACGATTTTGTTCTCTCTTTGTCATAAGACTAGAATGACAATTCTGTTCTCTTTTACTTCCTTCACTATTGATTGAGCAAGTTATGGTTGATGCTTCATGAACTTGATACAATAAACAAGCTTACGATTCTAGTACAGTGATCTCTAACCTCTTTGCCTCCCCCATTACTACCTGAGTCTAGATGGGAATCAGTGGGGGTTATGCTGGGACATGGGGACATTGGTTTATAAAGTGAGATGGGGCAAGTATGGTGGCAATTACAGTACAAGATCCTCATGGGAGAATTTATCTGAGAAAGAGGAGCAGATATTAAGGTTGATTCCTGAGGCTTCAGTGTCAACATCCTACCTTTACTGAGCACCTGTTCTGTACAAGGCATTGTGCTAGGAGCTTAGGGACACCTGATCTCTCCAGGAACTAATAGTAGTTGGATTGCTAAAGACTCCTGGTTCCCATGAACAAATGTAAGGATGTCATAATCCAAGGGCAAGGAAATAGGTAGGTCTGGAACTGAGCTGGAACCAGGGGATGAAGAGCTATAGGGAATCCAGGAAGTAGTTGTATTTTTGTTCTTTTTGTATGTCTGTTTTATTCTTCTTTCTTGCTATAAGCCAGTATTCTTAGTGTCTGTAGCAATTTATGATTCAGAAAACTGTGTTAGGAATGTGACTAGCACTGAATATCACATCCAGCTGAGTTACCTGAGACACATAATTTTCTTAAGTCTCCCATCTATGAGATGAGAGATTTGACTGGCTCAAATGTCAGCTGTGATGGCCTATTTTGACAAGTTCTGCCTTAAGTCATTTTTCAGACTTGGTCTGATTATAAATAAATATGAAAATATTAGAAAATAGTGGCTCTGGGAAAATTCTTATCCAACTCTAGATTCCAGTGTTCTGGCCAGCCAATAAAACCTGTTTTGCTAGAACAAGTGAGCATAAGATTCCTCTCCTACTTGTAACTCTTTTCTACCTAGGAACATTCTGGTTCTCTCTAACACAATTTCTAACACACTGCCTTCTCCTTTCTTCATCTCCATTAAGAAAACAATTGCCTCTCTGCCCTGCCTCCCAATTGAATTGCAACCCTGGGCCACATCAACAATATTATGGATATTTGAATTAATAAATAAAAAATTGCCAAAGTATCTTCTGATATTTTATTTTATTATTTTATAAGATGTTATTTATTTATTCCTGAGAGACACAGAGAGAGAGGCAGAGGGAGAAGCAGGCTCTACGCAGGGAGCCTGACGTGGAACTCGATCCCAGGTCTCCAGGATCACACCCTGGGCTGCAGGCGGTGCTAAACCACTGCACCACCAGGGCTGCCCTCTTCTGATATTTTAAAATGGCCTAGTAACTCTTCAGTTTGGGGACAGTCCATGCATTTCCCATATGTGCAATAGTAATACTTCTCTGTGTACACTGCTGTGGGATTTGCCAAGTATTTTATGTCTATCAGCTTATTTGGTCTTTATGACAATCAGTCAGTCACTTGACAGTCTTTATTGTGGGTCTGCTACATACCATGTGCCAGGTTAGGTGTAGGGCTACAATTGAACAAAATGTAAATAATCCCTACCCTGGTGGAGTTGATAATCTAGAAGTACAGAGTTCATATCCCACCCCCCTAATTTTAGAGACAAAGAGACTAAGGTGAAATGATTGTTCCAGAAAGGTAGTAGAACTAAGACCCACCTGAGCTTCCCATTCCCAGGCTGGGACTCTAATCTTGCCCCCATTCTGCCTTGCTGAAGCACTGTCTAGGAGTTAACTAAAAAAAAAAAAAATCTAATGCCAATGAGTGGCAGATAAAGAAGGCTGAAGTATCAAATTATAAGAAAGGAAATCAACCAACTTCTGAAAACCCCAAAGTAGCGGGGAGGGAATAGATCCCAAACCAAAACAATGAACAGAATGACAGGAATAGCCACTGGTAAACAAAAAAAGTGATTTGTTCCCTCAAAGATGAAACTCTGTAGGGTGTCCTTAAGTCACACAAAAAGTGTTTGATGTGACTACTCAGGTCCCCTGCGAACAGAGGGATATCCACATTTGACTGGCAAAGCTGGACTCAGGGAACAGGTCACAGCTTTGCTTTTAGCCTTTTGAACGATAATCATGAGGGTCCTAGTGGAGTGGCAAATGGGAGTGGAGCGAGCAGAGAAAAGGAGGAGGTCTCCGTTAATGTGCCCTCCCCCATGCCCACAACACATTTTGCCTGCTTTCCTCAGGCCACCACATTCCCACTGTTCACATTTCTGTAAGTATCAAATGCATGCCTTGGTTGGTATATGCTTAAAAAGGAAGATGTGACCTTGCTTTTCCTGTCATCTTTTAAAGTTAAATAGGCATTTACATTTGCCCCTGCCTCTCTGTCTTTAAGCTGGAAGATACAGTCTCAGGACACCTAATCCCATGGATACTGAATGAAAACAGAGCCAAAAGTGGAGAAGGTGCTTTCTCAGACATTAGTTAAAGGGTTGAAGAAGACAGGGTCCTTGCCCCAAGAGGAGGGAGACATATGTAAACCATAATTCTATTATAATTGGATAAGAGGCGTGTATGTATTTGTGAAAGCCCAAAGGAGAAAGTGATTAGCTGCATCTTGGTGGTGCTATAGTGCAGGACCCTGGAGTGGGAGTTTGCTTGGCAGACAAGTGTAGTGGGGGGTTGTTGGTAGGGGGAGAAAAATGACAGATAAGCAAAGGCTTAGAGGTGTGAAAGTGTTCAGGGAATGTTTGATGCAATGCTGACTGTGTTTCTGGTAACAAGGTACTTTATGTAGTGAGAGAAGATAGATGATTGAGTTTTAGGGTAGGCTGACTACTTTAACAACCAGCCAATTAACGACAGGGGTATAAGGGGGTAGACTTCATTTCTTATTCACTTCCTAGTCCAGGGCAGGTTGTCAGGGGGTTCTGCTCCAGACAGTCAGTCAGGGGCCCAAATTCCTTCTATGTATGGCTCTGTTCTCTTGTAGGCCCTATCTTTGTCCTCAAATGGTGGATGGAGAAAGAGAATGAGGATGGGTCATGTATGCACAGATAACTTAAGCCTGGGAAGTTGTGTACTTCACAGCTGTTCATATTTCTTTGGCCAGAACCTAGCTAGACGGCCACACTTAGCTGCAAGGGGTTCTGGGAATTCAAGGCCAAGGGGAAAACATGTATTGTCAAGCAGAACAGTCTCTACCACAGCTTGGAGCCTGGAGAACAGGAGAATGGAAAGCCTGAGGACATTGTGCCTACCTGATTGGATTTGCTGAAAGCCTTCAGCTTGCTCTATGGAGAAAGCATGTGATAAAGGAATCAGGGTGGGCTGTTGGTGAGAGGTGCTCTGTGGCTAGACTCTTCAGCAGAAAGAAGATGGATGATTCTAACTCAAGCTTGTATCTAGATGAAAGAATTCTCCAACCAAGAGCAAATGGACAAGAAATCATTTCAGCTCAGCTCTTAAAATGGGAACAAAAACAAACCCAGCCAAGAAGGCAACTTACAGCCCCAACATTTATAGAGAACTTTGTGTTCAGTGTATTCAGCCAATCTTCACAATAAGCTTGGGACAAGGACCTGGTTGAGAATCATCATTCTCATTTTTAGAGGTGGAGCAACCCATGCCCAGAGAGGTTAAATGACTTCCCCTGGGTTGCACAGTAAGGAGGAGACAGACTGGCAACTCAAACCCATATCGTGTTCTTTCCACAATTGCACAGATCTTCCTCCCCATGGGGCAGATGCTGACCACACTTTGGGAAGCTGACCCAGATCGAGTCCTAGACATGGGTCCAGGATCCTGGGGAAATTCTCTTCTCAGCTGTCCTTCTGTCTGCCTGACTTTCGGAATCAGTGAACCAACTCCTCGTTCAGAGAGCATGTACATGTTAGCTGTCAAGCAGCGCATGCAGCATCTGACAGCCCTAATATCACTGTTTGTATTATCAGACAATTACCAGCCTAGCTCGTATTCATAATTTGACTAACAACTCGCGACAATGATTATTTTTCCTTTCCTGGCAAAACAAATATAGCAGCATTTTCTTTTCAGCATCAGCGCTGATGCTCCTTGGCATTCTATCAGCTGAAGGATTTTTTTTTTTCAAAAAAAAAATGTTAGTTGTACTCCCCCACATCTCGCTAACTTTACAGTCCCCCATGGCATCTGTGTGCAGTGAACTGAGCTGTTGAGACTAAATGTAATTTGCAATCAAGCTTCTGTTAACATGGAAATGTACCGGCTGGTCTGCTGCAATATGGGTTCTCATTCTGTCTAGCATATGGTTGCATTAAATCCAGTCTCCAGAATGTCTCTTGTTACCACATTGTCAATCCGTGCAGAGCAGAGAACCCTAAAAAACCACTAAAGGAACATATTTTTGGAATTGGCTCTTCTATTGGATCTTGACAAGAGCTGTCCAAAGACATACTTGGTTACTTGAAATGAACTAGCCCTGTCAGATCTATGCACACATAGACACAGAGACACACAGTAAACTTGAAACCCAGTTAGGTGCTCTGTATTTGCAAGCATAGGAATACATTGGAGGACAAGGGGAAAGGAGAAGGCGAAGGACTCAGTTCCATTAGTTACATTTGAGATGGTTTATTGATTGTTTTCTTGATACCTCAATATTCAAAGAGTCCCAGAATATTAGATTTGCATGAGACTTTAGCATTCTTTGCAGCTAAAAGCACAGGCTCTGGATTTGGACAAACCATGGCTTGAATCCTGATGTCATCCTTAGCTTGGTGACCTTGGACACATTCTTAAGCTTTGTGTGCCTCAGTCTATGCGGTGAAGTGAAGCAGAGCGTAATGAGTATCCTCATGATTTAGGATGTTGTGTAGGGTTAAATGCTTAGCCACAGTACCTGACTCAATCAATGATAGTCATCAGTATTCATTACTTTTCCTCACTCTCTCCGATCCCACATCAGACGCTTAAACATCCCCCACAGCTCAAGCCACCATTGTTCACTTGTGCAGGCCTTGCACCAGGCTGGTGTCTCGGGTGCTCGCCCCTTCCATGGCAGCTGTTCTCTTCTGCACAATTGCATTAAGTCATTTTTCCTTACATTAAAAATAAATCTCACCCCCACCTTGAGCCTTTCTTTTGTGACATATACATAAAGTCTAATTGGGTACTCAGAGAGGCCTCAGGCGTTTGGAGAGGCCATTGTGTACTCTGTTGGCACATTATATTCTCATTCAGCATCCCTTGTTCTTCCAGTTTCCTTGTCTGATGCAGCACGGACTCCCCTTACTAGCCTGGCCCCACTCTCAGGCATGCTGGGATATATCCATGCCACAGGGAGCATAGTGTTCACAGAGGGCATGTTACCAGCCAGGTCCTACTTGGCCATGGGTGATGATTTACCAGATTATATCCAGCTTTGCAAAATATGCCTCTCCTTGGAAGAGTCACCAATAGCAATTTTCAACAAATCAAGTCATGCTTTAAACTCAATGCGGGGAGCACCTTCCTATCTACAGGTCTCTGCATCATTTTGTGGAGAAAAAAAAATTCTTTTTTCAAGGAACGTGATGCCCTTGTTGTGCATCTATTCTGCAAATCTGAAGTGTTATGGGTTTTACTGGACGTGTTCCAAGTAGGAAACTCATGCACAGAAGGTATATGAGACACCAGAGTGCTAGGACATGAAATTCTTCCAACATTTAAAGAGTACTTCGGAGGGTCAGGAGAAAATGGGAAAAGAAATTCTATTCATTCACTCATTCCCTTAAAAACCATTTGTGTGCCAGACACAGTGCTAGGCACCTGGGATATAGTGGTAAATGTTCCTTCCTGCTATAAGAAGCTGACAGGCAGATGGAAGCCAATTAAGACACAGGGTGATAAGATCTATAATACTGACAAATACAGGATGTTCTGCAGGCTGCCTCATTCAGACTTGAGTAGTTCAAAAATCCAGAGGTGGAGATAAAAATGCAGATAAGGAATTACGTTACTATGGACTAAGTGTTATGTTTAAAGATTAGAGAAATTGCTCTGAGCATTTTGAGGAGAGAATTTGTTTGGCAAATATTGATTGAGCACCAGTGTGTGCTGGAATCTACGATGAAGGACAAAACAGATAGCCCTTGACATTTATCAAAGTTATAGTCTTGAGTGTATGTGTGTGTGTGTGTGCACTCAGACAAATATTACTTGTTTATTACTCACTTAAAAGGAAGAGACCAGGATTCTAGTTGAAAATAAGACAACATCCTGATTAAATGTGGGTGAGGTATCAAGGAGTGCTGCTCCAAGTTGTATTTAAGTGGAGACCTGAGAAAGGAGTAGGCATGAGAATGAGAAACATAAGTGCCAAGATTTGAAAGAGGAATGAGCTTAGAGTTTGAGAATTGGAAGAAATGGAGTTACAGGAAGGGCTTCACAGCCCACGCAACGCTACAAAGGACAGTTGGCCATGTCCGGAGGGCAAGACAGGGCATCTCAGGCAGAAGGGCCAGCCCACACAGAAGAATGGGTGCCCCGGAAAACAGACCAGGGCTGAGAGAAGCTCCGTTCATGCTCCTCGTGTGTGTGGGTGAGACACTTAGGTTGGGGCCAGAAATGGGGAAGGAGATTGACCATGTCATAAGTGGCATTAATAACTATGTCAGGGGATTGATTACATCTGGAGACACCATGGACACACTGAGCCTATTCTAAATTGTCTTCTATTTTTATTTTGTGTATCCATCGCCTCAATTTGTTTGCAAGCTTTACATGGGGGCATGCCGTTTGTGTCTCTGTAGAGTAGATCCTTGAGTAGATCCCTACAGGATCTAACTTTAACACCCCCTGGCACTTATGACCTGCTCCTATATTCTGATGGGAAGGTTTCACTTAAAGACGTGAGGGATGAATCACACCACGACACAGGTATTTTCAGCTGCCAGTTGGCCATCCCTTATTGAGCTCACAGAATCTGAGGCTTGTTAGACTGTTTAGCCCAGTGCTCGGGCTCAACAGAGAAACTCATTAGCTCCATTTAATTAGGGAAACCAAACACTTCCAAACCTACTTTGCTGTCAGTCCACTTCCCACCATCTCATTAATGTATTTCTTAAAAAAAAAATTGCACCTTTAATGTGGTGATGATTTTCTTAATTTCTTTAGCATCAGAACTCCATAGATTTAAGCTATTTAGCCAAAGAACAAGTAAAACAATTATACAAGTAGTACTCACACTTCTTTGAAGCTATACCTTTCGGTATCATAACTATGAGATTTTTGGACTCAATTTTCTATGTACAGGATACACAAAGGCAGTTCAGGTGTAGTCCTCTAATATTGCATTTATTAAGGCCTTCTATATTTAATAGCATCCTAGAGTTTTCAAAAACTTTTATATCAATCCATTGATTCTCATAAAATAATGAAACAAAGTAGGGCAGGGTATTATCTCCGTTTGACAGATGAGAATATTGGGACTTGGTGCAGTCAAAGATTTCTCAGAATGGCAGCTCTGGGATGACTCTCCCCTCCCACACCCATCCCCCTTAGAGTGGTAGGGGGGTTGGCAATGATGACCCAGATTTCAGGCTCAACTGGCTAGAGATGCTGTTCTATCAGTACCAGAAATGGGAATAATTGGTTCTTTGCAAAAGATTATACTTTCAGTTTAGGACATGTTGAGGGTTAGCTGACTAGAGGGGACCCAGTGCTGGATGAATCTTTGTATGGCTCCATCTCTCAGCTGCTCTGAAACTGCATCAGCTCTGTCCTCTCTAGCTGGTGGAGGTCAACATTTTTCTGAAGTCAGAAACATTTCAAATTTGCCTGAGAGTCCACATTTGGGAAGCGGACTCTTAGCTCATCCTAAATATGTCCTAGTAACCCACTGCTCTTTTGTCTAGGCCTTCCATTCATGGTGACCGCAATGCAGATCTAGGTGTAGTTGATACTGATTTGATCATGTGCTTTTATATTCTTTACCTCATCTCATGCTCACAGCACTCCTGTGAGACATGGCTTCTTGTGTCCCTCAGATCAGTTAAGAAATAGGGTTCAGTAAGGTGTGAAATTTATGCAATGGCAAACAGCTAATAGTGAGATATCGGCGTCTTAACCTTGGACCTCTGTGTCCAACATCATGGCCTTTTCCACTGCTTCTGCACAGCTCCACAGCCATTCCCTTGTCTTCCCTGCTCTCTCTCTCTCTCTCTCTCTCTCTCTCTCTGTGGCTTTCCCATGCACCTTTAGGAATCTTCAAGCAACTCTTCCCATAGTCCTCTGACCAGATCAGCTTTCTATAAAGGTCCTCCTATCAATCGTCATTGTTTCAGGATGAATTTAAAACTTTGAGTTCCTAAAGGTGTACATACTCTCACTACCATCTTTTCCCCGTTTGCTATAACAAATATTTCTTGAGCACTTACCATGCTCCTGGCCCCGAGAATACAATGATGATCATTGGACACCATCCACATCCCCTGGATTTAACATGCTTGTGGAAGCAAGCAGTTTCCTGTAAGCTGACGTCAGAGATCCACATGTCTCATAGGCAACCGTTTGTTCCTACAATCCTGAAAAGTTTTTAATCTTTAATTTGGGGGGGTTATGAATTAAGTATTAAATATAGTGAATCACTCTGCCAGGTGACATAGGGGCAGTGAAGAGGAAAGGGGATCTGGAACACTGATGTGACATCACACTCCAAAACGAAGAAGTGGAAGGTTCTGCTGTCAAACTGAGCATTTGAAATGTTAACTGGGGGTGTAAGTGGGGTTGCTTTCCAAAGGAACAGATAATATTGGTAAATTTATAAAATTTCCCCCTTTAATTAAGGGGTTTACTTTGTATCTTATCACCGGAATAAACACCAAAGCCAAGAAATTGTATGAGCTTTATCTAGGTTCCTGCTGAAATTTTGGAACAGATCATTACACAACTGATTTGTGGGGATTTTGAAGAAAAGGCACCCATCATTAGAAGTTAATGCAAGTTTGCCACAAACAGGTCATGCTAGACACACCACATTTCCTTTTCTTATTGTGTCACTAAGTTGGAAATCAGCAGGATAAGGAAGTTTTAGCAATGGACTTAACATGACCTCCTGTGATCCAGTTATACATAAGACGATCAGCTATAAGCAAGATTGTGTTATAGCCACTAGTTTTACAGTTGGTTGACACAAGTGGCTCTTGGGTATTGCCGAACAGCTCTGTATAAGCTAGGAAGAGGCCTCTGACAAGGACAAAAGCCTTTTTCCTAGTCAATACTTTTGATTAATGACCTGGAAGGTTAACTAGAGGGAGGAATGTCCAAGTTTGCAGATGACACCAGACTAAGATAAAAAACAAATGCTATGGACTGGCACAAACGGATGGTATGGGCTAGAGGAAAGGATGCTAGCCTTCGAGGAAGGCTGAGCTGACCTTGCCTTTTGTCTCTGACACCTATCAGCAAAGTGACCTGAGACAGGGCTTTATCTCTCTGAGCATTCAGCCTCAAACCTGTAAAGAAGCAATATGGTTGTTTATCTTTTTAGTAAAATATGAGAGTTTAAAAAGGAGCCTGGTATTATGTATGCTTGGCACACGTTTTCAATTAATTAATGCAACATTAATAATAATATAACAGGATTAAAGTCTAAAATGATCTAGAGCTTCTAGAACACAGAACTGAAACCAACATGATGAAACAAGTAAAAACTTAAGGTATGTGTGTGGGGGTGGTGGTGGTGGAGGTGTCAGGATTAAATTTATGACACACAAAGCTTCTAAGAAGTACTCAGCATATGTTAGGCACTTTAAAAATGTATGTTAATGATGGCTTAATTAGCTGTGTGTGTTCGAAGGGAAAAAATACAGAAGGGAAGCTTATATTGGTATTATATCTGTCTTATGTCTTCATGTATATGAAAGGCTGCTATATTGAATAGAATATGAACACATTTTTTGACATTGTTCTAAAGAATAAAATTAGGCCAAATTGGTATAAGTTAAAAGGAAAGAAACTTTGGATGATATGGGAAGATTTTCTGTGGCAGCGGAGCTTTCCTATAATGGGTCTGTGTGGCTTGGGGACAGGTGGCCTTCTATCAGATCAGCTGGTTTTCCTTGCTCTGATTGAACTGCAGGCAACACTGGTTGCGTGGGGTGAGCATTGAGGCAGGTTTCGTTTGAGCATCACCTTTACTCAACGTCACATTTGGGTTGGGCACCAAATCTAATGTTAGGAGGCAAGGTAAAAGTAAAAGTATGCGGCTCCACCGTCAACAAGATCACAGCCAATGGGAGAAAGAGCCCCTGTCTCCTTGATGGACACTACCTTTAGGCAGAGACTGGGAGGATTGGTAGGGGTTTTCCAGGCAGGAAGGTATTCCATTCAGAGAGAATAGTCAGTGCAAGGCTAGAGGTGTGGAGCATCAAAATGCATTCTCGGAAAGACAAATATTTCTGGTGATAGGCATTGCCAAGAAGGCAAGGGTTAGATCATAAAGGGTCTACAATGCCTTCTAAGGAGTGCTGGGGCTCAGGCTTCCTCTCTCTACTGTGTCTTATACATACGGTGTTAGAGCGCCGATCCCACTATATTGTAATTGTTTGCGAGTGGGTCAGTGTCCTCTGAGCTCCTTGAGGAGAGAGCCCAGGTCTAAGCATCCTTGTGTCAGCCTCCTCTGAGCTTGCTTCTGAGCTTGCCACAGCTTATATGCTCAGTAAGTCATACTGAGTGAAAAAACAAATACGTGAAAGCAACACAGATCTCATTTAAGGATAGGTCCTGGCATGATTTATGAAGAGGTTTGCATCCTTAGAAGTTTCTGAAGCTGTGTTGAGTATAACACCAAGAATTACTTCTGGGGAGCCATACCTTCTGCAGGGTGTTTATGCTAATAGTAATCGCTAACATGTGTCTAGTGCCCCCATGCACCCGCATTGTGCTAAACACGTTACATGCCCTGTCACTGAATTGGCACAACATCCCTCTGAGGTATGTATACACTTTCCCCAGTTGGTAGGATTTGGGGCAGGTAAGCAATTCTCCCAAGGTCACACAGTTAGGATGTGACAGAGCCAGAATTTGACCCAGGTCTGCTGGGGACTTCAGAGCCTGTGGCATGGCTTAACCACCCTACTATTTATTGAACAAAGCTTTTTGCCTGGTCGTGGGGGGAGGGCATAGAGTTAGATACCCTTGGAAGTAAGACAGCCCTGCTTAGTTGAAAGAAGGAGAGCTCTCTAGAATCTCCTTGCTGCTTATTCCACTTCTCTAGCAGTGGAGAAAGAAGTCCATGGAATAGGACAAGTTAGAGCATCATGGATGGTGGTAGAAGTAATGCAGGAGATTACGAGGCAGCACGTGGGGAGAGCTCCTGACTTCTCTGCGTGAAGTGAGGAGAGACGCAGAAGCAGAAGGAAGTGGAAAGAGAAGGCCCTTTTGCCTTTGGGCTTTTTGGGTGTGGGAATTCCTCTAGGGATGTTTTGTTTTTCACTTGGACTGGAGATGTCTGCCATTTGGGAGCCCTTTACGAGGACTGCCACAGCTGAACGTAGGGTTCACAGATAAAGAGGCCAGGGGCTCTATGCTTAGAGCACCTGTAGGTCTCCTGAGCTGACTGGCCAGGAGCCCAGGAAGACCCAATCCCCTCCATAGAAAGCCGGTGTGTTTGGCTGACTTTGGCTTGCTGTCTGGTTCTGGCAGATGGAGGTGGGCGGGAGGTTGAGGAACCCCAACGGATGGCAGCAATCAGTGGGTGATGGTGGCCATTTTCTCTCAGTGCCGAGAAGATGGTCATTTGGTGCTTGTCACGATCAAACTCAAATCCAAGTTCCTCTGCCCTAGAGCACAAAGCAGTATAATCCTTTCCCAGCCTAAGGGAGGAATATTTCCAGAAAGCAGGGACATGTAGGGAGTACAGTGGCCGCCTGAGGGTCCGATTCAGCAGTATGAATCCTACTGCCCAGTCGAAAGTCCCGATGTCTGCAGAGATTTGTTTGTCTGTCTGCAAGGACAGGGATGAAAGTCAAGTTCCCTCCCTTCGGATTGGGAAGGGAAAAATGTCCACGCACTGCCATCTGGTGGGCACTACTGACCGCTGCAGCTCGAGTGCAGACGTTCACTCAGCAAACCCTTCCCAGGGGCCAGGCTCTCCCCCGGGTTGGTTCATAAAGGAGCAATGCACGAAACATGGTGGCTGCCCTCGGAGAGCTCCCCGTCTGCTGAAGAAATGGGTGCATCACCGAGTAGTTATAAATTAAAAAGCACTATTTTAGGGACAAGTGACCGAGTGTTATCAAAGCAGAGGACCTCTCCCTGGGGGCTTAGAAGACTCCTTGGGCCTGGGTCTTGAAGGAAGCCTTCTTAACACTACCAGCAGGAGCGGGAAGACAGGAATGGCACAGGCAAGTAGGAGCTGCAAATTACTAGTCTGTTAGTAAGTAGGAACGTGGGGAAGAAGCTGTAGACAAAAGCTGGAAGAGGGTTGAGGCCAGTACGTGATGGGTGCCGAACGCCTGGCCAAGGCAATAGGTTAGCAGACAAATGAGGGGACCAGACTTTGATGGTAAAGTAATGTGGGCAAGCATCTGTACGTATGCTTTCCTTCATCCTGAACACTGTCATTATTTAAAATCTCCTACGGAAGCTCATTATGTGAGATAGGCAAAGTCACAGCTATTCTGACAGAAGCAGAGGGAGCTTCCAGCGCCTGGTGGATTGTCTGCACCCCAGCACCACCCCACCCCCGCCCCCCGTGCACATGGATGCTCTCAGACAACATCTGAGCCTCAGAAGGACCTGCTTTGACCTACTACTATGGAGGATTCCTTTCTCACATGGCCACCCTGCTCTGGTTTTAGGGGTAACCATGTCCTGTCCCTCCTATGTATGTGGGTGTTCATAAGTTAGGTTCTAGATCTTTTCCTTCCCTTCCAATTAATTAATTCAAAATAATGTGATTTATTTTTCTATCTTTTAAAAAGACTTTATTTTTTTAGAGCAGTTTGTTCACAGCAAAATTAAGAGGAAGGTACAGAGATACTGTGCGCATCCGCTCCCACAGGCGCATAGACTCCCCCGTTATCCTCACCCCCTACCAGAGGAGTACGTGTGTTACGATCGAGGAACCTACATTGACACATCATTATCATCCACGGTTCACAGTTTACATTAGGGTTGACTCTTCTTGGTGTTGCACATTCTTGGGTTTGGGCACGTGTATAATGGCAGCTATCCATCATTATGGTATCGTACGGAATATTTTCGCTGCCCTAAAACTCCTCTGTGTCCCATCTCTTCATCCCTTCCCTCCACTCGCTGGAAACAACTGATCTTTTTACTGTCTCCATAGTTTTGTCTTTTCCAAAATGTTGCATGTTGAGATCATATAGAATGTAATCCTTTAATATCTTTGTACCTCTTGTGGTAGAACTGCTTACAGTTCTGGAGACTTCATTTTATGGTGACCCCATTTTATGGATAAATTAGCTTTCCTAGGGCAGCCCGGGTGGCTCAGCGATTTACTGCCTGCCTTTGGCCCTGGGGCGTGATCCTGGAGTCCTGGGATCGAGTCCCACGTCGGGCTCCGTGCATGGAGTCTGCTTCTTCCTCTGCCTGTGTCTCTATCCACCCTCTCTCTGTGTGCGTCTCTCATGAGTAAATAAATAAAATCTTTTTTAAAAAATTAGCTTTCCTACACACACAATGTATACCCCCATGTCACCTAGCAACTTTATGTTACTAGAGGCCAAATATAGGCAGGTGAATAGAGACCAGCCCTCTCTGCAGTGTGTCTAGTGAACATCCCTTGCCTGCCACCTACAGTATTAATTCACATTCAGTATCTATGGCGTACGTGCCATCCTCAGCCCACAGATCATCTACGTTGGAGTTTCGAGAAGGAACCCTTTGACACTTAACTAGCTAGCGTATGCAATTTGTTGCTTTCATTCCAAGAAGAGCACTCTGGGAAAGCATTCAAGAGCCGTCTGAGGAGTGCCCGAATGATCAAGACCCACAGGTCTTTCTGTTCTGTGAAGATGTGTAGCTCCTGGATAGGGAGAGACTTCAGTCCAAGAACTGCTCAAGAGTGGGTGGTCCCTGATGGCCAAAGCTGTTTGGCCAAAGCTGTTTTGCTCTGCCACAATGTGGTTACCTTCCTGCCCTTTCAGATCCACACTTTCTGGTGCAAAACACAAATTCCACCCACCCAACAGCATTTCTTCTAACTCCTTCTCATGCCCCCTGTCTTCCCTCACGCCTTGCCCACTCTCTCTGCGTGATGGGGTCAATTTGCTCTCACTTTCCCACACTAACTTCTCTGTTTCAAGCCTGTGTCCAGAACTGCCTCCTTCTTACCATCTGGCAGCTGACATCCGCCACATCTTTTCAACTCGAGCCCCCACCTTTTCTTAGAGGCCTTCACAAAAAAGATGTTAACTTTCAGAGACTTTCCCGGTACTTGATTATGTACACAGCATTTCCACTCGGTTGAACAACTACTTTAGCATTGATTCTTGCCTGCATTACTTAGGTTAATTGTTATTTTCCTGAGGGCACAGTGACCAGTGTCCTTTTATGTCCCCAGTGCCAAGTTCAATAAACATTAACTGAATGAATATCACACTTCAGAATGAATGGGTTGGGGCTGTTCTATGTTTTATTAGACAAAATGGAAATGTAGCTTCATCTACTGTCTTTTAATACACAGCAGCAAGGCAGGAGCGTCTTTGCACACTTTGTAGACTTTGTATGGCTATCTGCTCTTCACTTACTTCATTCAGTTGTAACTGTTGGTTTCTGGGCTTGTCTCCTTTCATTAAAGCATTAACTCCTTAAAAGAAACCTTCCGTGATGTGATGAGCACTGGGTGTTTATTATATGCAACTGATGAATTACTGAATTCTACATCTGAAACTAATGATGTTCTATATGTTGGCTAACAGAATTTAAATTAAAAAAAAAAAAAAAAAGGAAACCTTCCACGCCTGGCTTGGGACCTGGCTTATAGTGCAACATCAATAACTATTTTTTCAATGGATTTTCAATATATTTACCAGGACCCATCTGGACACTGAAGACATTTGGGGCCTCAGTAAAGTTTCCCTCATACCATGTGGTCACATTTTTTTTTCCTGGAGTCATTTTGAATAAAAATCAACAAAGTGGTGAACAGAATGCAGTGCTACCCATGTATGTCTGGGGTGGTTCAGTCATCTCCTTAGCAACCTGAGGGATGAGTGGATATTAATGGAGAGAGTCTGGGCTGGAAGTTATGACATCTGTACTGTCCTCCTGACATTCTCAGGTCCTGAGTATGTGACCCTGGGCAAGTCACTCTTCTCTGAGTCTCAGTTTTCCCACCTGTGAAATAAAAAAAATTAACTCCCGGACTTCCCATCTCTGACAATGCCTTGGATTTCTTTGGTTTTGTTTCTGGTACCAAAAAAGAAAAAAACAATCTTTTGACTGAAACTGCTGAGTAATTTTCAATTAGTGAAAGTCCAGTGTTGGCTCCCATTGTCCTCTAAAGATGTCTATGCAAAGATCTGCGCAAACAATTAAAATGGCAAGCGTATCTCCAAAGCGAATCTCTTAGTGCTACCTGTCCTTAGGGTTCAATAAGCACAGGCATTCAGGAAAGCAAATGGATTTTGCAGTTTCAGGGTGCACCGTCATTAGAAAATCACCAATATAGAAATAGTGGGTCTGAGTTAGGATGTAGAGCTGATGTCCCAGCAATAGTCTTCTGACTTCAAATCTAAGCACTTTGGAGATGTATCCTGCAGAAACCAATTTGACCCCAAATAGAGCTAAACCCATGGCATTGCAGGGCGTGGGGCTTTGGAATGGGATATTACTTTATGAAGGATGTTAAGAAATCTTAGATGTGGGAAAGGGAAACTCAAGTTAAATCAGGCAATGGAGGACTTATATTAAGGGTACATATGTGTGGAAACAGGCCTCTCTGACTTAACCATCGATCCTCACGAGTGCCTGGAATGGGAAAGTGGTCTGGATCCAACAGATCCACCTGGAGCTGCTCAAGGGACTATGGAAGTCAGAGGACAGGAGCCTTGTTCTCTTCTTCACCTTAAGTGCAACTCAGCTACTTTGTCAGTTTCTGCTTCTCTTAGAATCTTTTCTCTTGGGCAGCCCGGGTGGCTCAGCGGTTTAGTGCCACCTTCAACCCAGGGCCTGATCCTGGGGCCCTGGGATCGAGTCCCGCGTCGGGCTCCCTGCATGGAGCCTGCTTCTCCCTCTGCCTGTGTCTCTGCTTCTCTCTCTCTCTCTCGAATAAATAAATAAAATCTTTTAAAAAAAATCTTTTCTCTTCCTCCTTCCAGGCTGTACCATTTACTCCATACTATAAAATCTGGAGAGACATATTCTGATTGTCATGGTTAATTAGCACAGCCCCTCCTTCAAGTCATGCCATAGCCCATGGACATGGCTACTCCTAAGGTGGAGGGGAGCCCAGCACCCAGTGAAGTGTGTACATGGGCAGTTTCCTCTACAGAGTGATGTGTGGTAGTAGGACGATCAGGTCTGCTCCTCTCCAATGTTTTGTTGGTAAAGGGAAAACCTAAGAAGGAGTAGGATTGCTACTCTCGGGATCCCTGGGTGGCGCAGCGGTTTGGCGCCTGCCTTTGGCCCAGGGCGCGATCCTGGAGACCCGGGATCGAATCCCATGTCGGGCTCCCGGTGCATGGAGCCTGCTTCTCCCTCTGCTTCTCCCTCTGCCTGTGTCTCTGCCTCTCTCTCTCTCTTTCTCTCTGTGACTATTGTAAATAAATAATAAAAAAATAAAATAAAAAAAAAAGATTGCTACTCTCTATTACAGTTGGCCCTTGGACAATGTGGGAGTTAAGGATGTTGATAGTGCACAGTTGAAAAAAATCCATGTGTAACTTTTGACTCACCAAATACTAAACTGCTAAGGGCCTACTGTTGACCAGAGGCCTTACTGATAACATGAGCAGTCAAATGACACATATTTTGTATATGTATTATGAATATTATATATGTATTCTTATCATAAAGTAAACTAGAGAGAAAAAATGTTAAGAAAGTCATAAGGAAGAGAAAATATATTTACAGAATTATATTGGGTTTATTGAGAAAAAATCCACTTGTAAGTGGACCCGTGCAGTTCAAGCCCATGTTGTTGAAGGGTCAACAGTATTTGCACAGTTATCTTATGAAAGTGGTAACAGGTGTGTCTTAGATTACTCTAGAGGAGAGAAATAAAACAAAGGATCCTAAATCAAGATCACACATCCACTATCTGTGTGCCTGGAAGTGCAGGGAAGGTGAGGAAAGTTTTTTTTTAATTTTTTTTTAATTTCTTTTTTATGAGAGGAATGTATTGCCTCTTATCTATAACTCACAGCATGGGATATTCTTCAGAAATAGGAAGAAGTTTTGAATGTTGCACAGGACAACCTGAGGGATGTCCAGAACACCTTTTGAAAAGCTTGCAAAGTGGATATTGTTACCCCCATTTCATAGTTATGGAAACAGTCTCAGAGAAGTAATTTAGTTCACTGATTCATTGATTCATGAAATAGCTGTTGAGAGCCTACTATGTGCTATGTGCCAGGTGCTGAGGCTGGGAGCAAAATAAGTAAAAATATGGGCCTTCACACAGTGTATGTTTCTGTGGAAGAGAGGATAGAGACAGAAAATAACTGATAAGCAAACCATGTAGTATATGAGATAGGGGTAGATACTAGAAAAAAATAAATCAAGGAAAGAGAGAGGGAAGGTGGCTGTATTCTGAAGATATTGTCATTTTGAAACAAGCAGACAGGGAATGTCTTGCTAAGACAGTGATACTTGATCAAAGACCTGAAGGAGATGAGGGAATGAGCCATATGAGCCTCTGGAGAAGGGTGTCCCAGGCAGAGGGAACAGAAAAAGGTAAATGCTCTGAGGTGCTAGTGTACGTGGCATGTCCAAGGACCCATCTGGAGGCCTGTGTGATAGGGATGGAGCAAGAGAAAGAGCAGCAAGAGGAGATAAGGGCTGGTGGTTCTGGGGCTGGATCATGGAGGCCTTGGAGGCCATAAAACATCTGAGCAGAAGATGGACATGATCTGAGTGACATTTCTAATAAACCAGTCTGAGTGTTGTGTCTTTGAAGACCAGGTGTTGGGGAAGATGGTGCTGGTAGAGGGATGGCAGAAGCAGGGAAAGCAGTCAGGAGGTTTCCTTCAACAACCAGAGTGAGGGCTAATAGAGACTGGGATGAATGTAGTACCTGGGAAAGGTCCTGGGAAAATAATCAGAATTTGGCTATGTAGTAGGCCTCAAACATGTCCCCATCCTAATACCTGGAACCCTATCGCCAACAGAACTTTGCAGATGTGGTTAAATTAAAGATCTTGAAATGGGGAGATTATTCCAGGTTATTCATATGAGCCCAGGGTGCTCCCAGGGTTCCCTATAAGAGGGATGCAGCGGCATTAGGATATATGTGTTCAGGGAAGAAGCAGAAAGAGAAGAGATGATACTTCTGGCTTTGACATCAACAGAGGGTAAGGGGCCGTGGGCTAGGGAATGTGACTGGCTTCTGGAAGCTGGAAAAATCATGGAAAAGCTTCTCCCCTGGAGCCTCCAGAAGGAATGGAGCCTGCCAGACTTCTGATCTCCAGAACTATAAGATTAAAAAAAAAAATGTGGCATTTAATCTACTTCATTGTGGCAGTTCAGAGCCTCAATAAGAAACAAATAGAGGCTTTATTACCGGGTGTGAGCCAACCCTGTTTGCTGATGGACTGGATGCCAAGTGCATGGGAAAGAGAATCCGAACTCTAAGAATTTCTGGTGGAACGACTGGAAGGATGGTGTGTCCTGCGGTGCAAAGGGGAAGACCTGCCGGGTGACACTGAGGGGCGGTGAGGCCATGCCCTTCCTACACCTCTGTGGCCTGAGCCGGGAAGGTGCACCCCGGGGGTGGGGGGGTGTCTGTGCTGCCGGTGCCCCTCCCCAGTTTGCCTCGCAGTCCCCCGCCTGCAGCCTCGCCGTCAGCACCCCCTCCCGCCCCTCGGATGGCAGAGGCAGCGCACAGCCGGATGAGATTAGACACATACATTTTATTTTAAGGCACAGCTGAGAAAACACTCAGGAAATAAAAGTTGTTTTGACGTAAACTGTATTATCTGGAGGCCTGTTGATGGTCTGCTGATGGGGTTCGCAGGCTGTGGGACAGACTCCCTACCCCAACACCACTGAGCCAGTCACTGACAACCACAGCGCTTGGCTCTCAGCCAGCCACGCGAGTCAGGTTCGCGTTGGGGGGAGCCACGGGCCCAGCAGCTGGGCCACCCCATTCTGCCTCGGGCTCTGCGGCTCAGCTGCCCTGAGCCTCAGTTTCTTCATCTGTAAACTGCAGGTGCGGGAGGCGATGCTCTCCATGAGCCTCCCTGACCCTGATTCTCACTGATCTCAGTTGTGTGTCTTGGAGGGAAGCTCGGACAAGGGTTCGGCCAGCCAGGGTCTCAGCCCCTACCATTGTGTCTTAGGCCCTAAAGAGCAGACACTGACCTACTTCTCTCTTCTCTTCCCTGCCATCCAATTGGGGATCATTCCGACCCTAGAGCTGTCGCTGCTCAGGTGCACTGGGGAGCTTGCTTCTATTCCAACTGGTCCATAATTCCCATGTCCATGGGACTTAGCAGTGAGAACAGACTCCGTTTGCTAGAGTCCAAGGCAGATGGCCATGCTTCCTTTCCAGACTGAACATCAAATGCCAGGAACTCAGTGAGGGGCGCCCTCCTTCTGGCATGGAGCTCTACGAGGCGGACACACAGGCCAGGTTCCGGCCACCTTCTGTTCCGGTTTGCCTAATGATGCTTTTGGCAAAAGATAAGGAAGAACAGAAAAAGCAAAGAAGGAAGTGAGTAGTCTGTCAAGGGAGTACAGCAAGCATCCTTCACCTTTGGGAGGAAGTTTCCATGAAAAGAAAACAAAACAACAAAAAACCACAAAACACCAGCATGCGGCCGCATCCCAGGAGGATGGGATCCCAGGTCGGCCTTGAGAACGCACTGCCCATCTTCCTCTCTGAGCCGGGTTGCTGAATTGGAACATGCAGCTTCTGTGACAGGAGTTGTCATCAGTTCTGCTGTTTCTCTCTCCTTTCTGGCTGTAGGGAGCCTGACCTGTCTAATAGCCATAAAGACTGAAGGCCAGTTACCATGTATTGTGCAATGCATGTCATATAGGCTAATAGAGGCCTGAGTAAATAAGCAAATGGATTAAAGGGATATTATCTATTTACTCTATGACTTTATAAATGTTACATCACACTTTTGGTTCTCAGGGGCCACATGTATAAAAACAAAAACTCTGGTCAAACCATTTATAATCACCATGGTCATTCACTGTAATTGTTGGAGGGTCCTTCAAAACATCCTATATAGGAAGTAGTCACCATCATTATGGTTTTCAAACTGTTCTTACACCCTTTTTTATTACTCACTTTCCAAAAACAGCCCCATAAATTGGGTTTTGTTTTTATTCTCCTTGTCCAGCTGGGGGAACTGAGGCTCTGAGGGGCTGAGTGCATCTAGAGCCTTTCACTACCTTCAAATGGGAAAAGTAGGCATGCCCTTTCCTGGAGACATAGGGTTTCAGGGGCCTTACTCCCTTTAGCTCAATTTGTTTCCATCTTGGTGATTTTGTCTCTTTCCTCCACTTCATAGCTCTGTTGTCTTCCTTTTATACTCCCTCTTCTGAGGAATAAAACCAAATTACTCTCATTTTCACCATAGATGTTTGCCCACTTCTCTGAAGCTGTCTTCAAAAGCACATTTTCTATCCCAAGAACTTACAAGGTATTTTTTTCTTTTTTTGTCCTAGACAAAGGCAATTTTCTCCTTAAAAAGAATGATTGTGAAAGCTGTTAAGATAATAAAGTTTATTGTCTCCAGGATTTTCTTCTGAGGAGCTGGCAGTTACTTCTATAATGATAAAAACGCGCTCCTCTCACACCACATTTACACCCTGCTGCCCTGGGTCTGTGCCATTCTGTGCTCACAACTTCTCGTTTCAATGCTAAATCATGGTACACTCTTAAAAAAAATTCAAAATGGTAATTAATCTGTGCAATGTACTTTCAAAAAAAAAGGAAGATATTAAGTTTCTTTCTAGTCCTTTAAATGAAGTCATAAGAGTAGGCCCACCCAACTCTGAGAATTACCAAAGGTTGCCCAAGGAATGAGTCTCAGAAAGATGGCATATGCTTTTAGGTGCAGGAAGAGGTGGAGGTGGCGTTTCAGGTGGAAGGAATAGGACAAAGTAGAGAAGCATAAACAAGCATGAGGTTTCAAGGCGACACAAGGGAAAAGTGAGAGGCGATTCTGGAGGAGTAGGTTGGGAAGAGTCAGGGGTGGAGCTAGCCCCCCTGTCCTGGTGATTTCTTAGAACTGATGGGAGGCCCAGTAGAGATGAGAGATGGGAAACTCTCATAAAACAGAGAGCACTGCACGCATATAAGGCAAGCAGTGTTTGTTCAAGTCGATGTTGGTATTTCTGTGTTCTTATTGTTATTACTAACAACCTGAAGTCAGCCATGGGTCTCCTACAAGAATGATCTGATTCAGTGGCTAGTCTGGTTTAATTATCTTGTATGTCGTTCTTGGTCCTGGGAGTGCAATATGGGATGAGAAATGAGAAACAGGACACCTGTTTTTCTCAGGTACTACAGATTCATACCCACAGATTCATACCTGGGGTAAACTCTGTTGTGGTAGGTGATGCCCTTTGATGGAGTGTTTTTCTGTGGGATTCATGAGCTGCAAAGATCCACTGTCATCAGTCTTGGCGAGCACTGTAAGGGAATGCGGGGGTGGCTTTCTTAGAGATTGCCTCTCTCTATTTAATGTCATAATAAATCCTAAAAGTCAAATTCCAAAAGAATGCCTCTATCCTGGGTGGGTGGGTGGATGGATGGGTGGATGGGTGGGTGGATGGGTGCTGAGGAGGAGGTGGGCAGGATTGTTAGCCTGAGCTGAAGCAGGCTGCAGTGCTCATTAAGATTCATAGATGTCAGTATCTTTTGGCAATTGATCTATGGGCTGAATTTTATGAAAAGAAAGCAGAATTAGTGGAAGAACCCGAGGCAGTATGCGAGTTGACTCCAGGGATTTGATTGGGTGATTTTTTCCTCATGGCGGGAGGATGAACCCACACAAGGCTCTGGTATGCTGTTTAAGGTAATCCTTGGCTAGGGGAACATGATAGAATTTGGTGCCCCCAAACCCCCCCTCTTAAGTTAGAAGTCTTGGAATCTGTCATCTATTTTGTGCCATTCTTATTTTCTTTATTTCCATTCAAGTTTTTCTCAGTGTTTGGTAAATTTCATGTTGAATATGTCAGCCTGTCTCAGTTGTGCTAAGGAAAACAAGAAGAAAGATTATGTTTACCTTAAGCTGCGAGGAGAAAAGGGAAAGTACCTCTCTCATCTTCTCCCCCTCCCCAGCCCTGGGAGATGGAGACTTAGCTTGGTGGTGGCAACAGGAATCAAAATAAAAGAACTCTTGGGAAAGATCAAAGCTCAGAGGAAGTGGTGAGATTCTGGTGCTGCCTCACCCTCTTCACCTGCTAGACCTGTTTCCATGTGTATTCCTCTCTGAGGGATAAAGATCTCAGCCACCAAATGGAAAATTCTTATTGTGTTCTTCATATTCAAGATAGCAATTCCTTCCATGGTGGTGTTTTGTTTTGTTTTGTTTTGTTTTGTTTTAGGACTTCTTTTAATATACTACTTATGGTTAGAATCTGGAGAAGAGGCACTGAAGCATAATTGAAAGGGCGCCTTATAAGGATCTCAGTTGGAATTTTTGGCTTGGCAATGTGGCATGACTTTGGACATAGCACTGAACTTCACTTTCTTCCCTGTAGTGAGATTTATAATGTGCCCTTCATGAGATGATTTGAGAATTTGGGAGAATGTGTCAAAAGTACCTATTAATTTGTATATGGTAGACATTTAGAAGGTATTGGCTTTTATTGTTATTGCTTTTTATTACATATAAACTGAAGTAATCTGGCATAAGATCCTCCAGGGGGCTAGGGTTAGAAAGGATAGGCATGACCTCTCTTACTTTTCTTTTGTTAAGAGAAGTAGTATGCTGTGGGGAAACAGACTGGGCTGTAGATTCAGATCACCCATGGAAACTTTGGCAAGTATTTATTTATTTATTTATTTATTTATTTATTTTATTTATGAGAGAGAGAGAGAGAGAGGTGGACAGAGAAAGACAAGCAGACTCCAATGCAGGACTCGATCCCATGGCCCTGAAATCATAACCTGAGCCACAATCAAGAGTCCGATGGTTAATCAACTGAGCCACCCAGGTACCCCAAGTTATTCACTCTTGTTTCTCCTCAGTTTCTCCAGCCATCAAAAGGATAGGGCGGCCCAGTGGCTCAGTGGTTTAGGACCGCCTTCAGCCCAGGGCGTGATCCTGGAGACCCGGGATCGAGTCCCACGTCAGGCTCTCTGCATGGAGCCTGCTTCTCCCTCTACCCTGTGTCTGTTCCTCCCTCTCTCTCTCTCTCTCTCTCTCTCTCTCTGTCTCTCATGAATAAATAAAATAAAATCTTAAAAAAAACCCAAAGAATATCATGAGAACCAGATGATATGAATATATTAAGTAGCTAACAGAGTGCTTGCCCCTCTAGCTTAAAAATAGTAAATCCTACTTTTTGTTCTTCTTATCCACATCTACCTGCCTCCTCTCACCAATTACTTTTTGTCAGGTGCCAAGACTGTGCAAAATATCTCATTGCCTAGGCTCAAAAGCCTGGCAGTTTAAATGCAGTGATTGTACCTGGGTATTTATTTATTTATTTATTTATTTATTTATTTATTTATTTTTGCCTTTATTCATTCTATTTTATACCATTCCATCCCATGAGATAAATTTTAGCTGAGTCCCTGCTATAACACAGGGATGATAGACTTACAGCAATTAATAAGACGGTTGTTACTTAAGGAGCTCACAGGTTAATCAGGGAATGGTACAGTCTAGAATCATGACTCGAGGGAGGTGGGGTACATGCTGTGGAAGACGGTCAAAGTCAAGGCAAGAAGTCAAGGCAAGTGGCATCTAAAGGTGGAAGGATGGCAAGATCTGGTAGAAGCTCCATGGAAGAGGTTAGTTTGGAGTAGTCATGGGAGCTGTGAAGACTCTGTAGGCGGAGGGGATGGGGAGGGCCTCTGGGCAAAGGGAACATCCTGAGAAAAGGCATGGGTGTAGAAGTGCGTGAGACATATTTGGGGAATGGTGACAGTTTAGTTTGGCTGGAGTATGTGATATGTGAAGGGAAATAATGGGGAATAAGGGTGAGGCATTACTGTTCAGAGTTTTTAATGACAGGATAATAATTTTGTACTCAGTTTGATTTGCAACGAGGAAACATTGAGAGCTTTTTTGAGCAAGAAGGTAAGTAATATGACAAGGAAGATACAGTAAGTTGTATCAGAAGTGCTGTTTGCATCTGGTTCCAACAACAGCCGGAATATGCCATTTATCTTGGTCTTTGATAGCTGATATGGGAGAGAAAAGGTGGCAGTGTTCCAGGTTCTGAGCCAAAAAGAAAGTAAGGACACAGAGGTGGGAGAGCCTCTGAAATCATTTGAAAACAGATTAATCCAGGCTGCTATGAACATAACATACAAGTCGGGAAACTTGGAGAGATGACTTTAGATATCATGATAGGATCTCGAAGCTGGTATCAGTGATGTTTCTATTTTAGAGGAGATCAGAGTACACACAAGGCTATCAAACAAAGACTCCAAATGAGTTTACTGTTTCTTTGAAGTAAGGCTTCTTGGAAGGTCTGTGAACTATTAAAGTCGTTTTTTCTTTATTGTGGTAAAACACCATAACGTAAAATTACCATTCTAACTATTAAGTACATCCATATGTTGTGCAATCTTCACCACTATTTAGTTCCAGAACTTTTCATCACCCCTAAAAGGAAACCCTAACTATTAAGCTGTCACTCTCCACTCCCTGTTCCTCCTGGCTCTTGGCAAACACAAATGCCTGAACAGATAAACAAAATGTGGTGCAGCCATACAATGGAATATTATTTAGGCATAAAAAGAAATGAAGTATAATACAAGCTACAACACGGATGAACCTTGAAGTCATTACGATATACGAGTTTACATTTTGTTTTTAATTCAATGTTAATAAAAAATTACCAGTTGTAACCTCAGTGATTATGCTATGCGGTGATAAGTTGCAGTAGAAAATATTTTCATAGGTCACAGCAATTGCACTGTAACTTAGTGATTGCTGACTAGGGCACTGCCAACTCTCGGAAGTTTCTGATATGTTTCAGCGGTTCATGACATAATCAGTTCTCGATTTTTCATTGAAATTTCTCAATTATTAGATTTTAGCATCTTGTTGCAAAAATTATAAAAACACTCCGGATAAAACAGACAAACCTGGAGAAGACCATTAAAGACCTCTACTAAAATAAATATAATACAGTCGGATGAATCTGGTGCTGAACTCCAGCTCCACACTTTAAGAGTATGATTTTCAGCATATTCCTTAACTTCTCTGAGTCTGTTGCCTCATCTGCAAAATGTGTCCAATGACAATCTCTCCCTTCTAAAATTGTCATACATATAACACAGTGTTGACAGAGTACAAGGCACTAACGTGAAATAATATCATCAGCTGATTGTAACAGGGAAACTAATGGTACAGGGATGTGTGGGTGGCTCAGTCAGTTGAGCATTGGGCTCTTGGTTTTGGCTCAGGTCATGATCTCATGGTCGTGAGATTCAGCCCCATGTCTGGCTCTGCACTCAGGGGGGTGTCTGCTTGAAGATTCCCTCTCTCTGCTCCTTGTCCCACTCACTTATTCTCTCTCTCTGTAAAATAAACAAATAAATCTTTAAAAAAATAAAAGAAACCAATGGTATAGATTGTACTGGTTCTGCTTTTTGGAAGTCTTGGAGTAACTTCAGCGGAGTTTGGTAAAATAATTCTGATGGTGATATGGTACCCTTTATGTCAAATGTGACCCAGGAAAGCATCTTTAGTACTTGCCACACTGAACAGCAGTGTGACAGTGGTCAAGTTAGTCTTTCGTGCCCAATCTCCCTACCTGTGAGATGCTGATGATGCCTAGGACCCTCCCTACATGGCTGCTGTGGGAGACATGTGATTAATATCTGTAAGGACCTTACAGCAGTTTCTGGCACATAGTTAAGTACCACATAGGTACTTGTTAAAAAAACTAGAAATAGATAAACATAGGACACAAGCTGATTCAACATAGGATTCTTAGTTTTTTTCCTCTGAATGACTAATCTCACTGAGGCATTGGTTCAACTTGATGACACCTTGCTTCAGTTGGTATTTTAAGTAAAATTGGGAATGTGCTAGCCCAAGTTATCTGTATTATGATCCAAGACAGAGCTGTGATCAACACTGACATTATTCAGCTAATCTGGAGACCTTTAAGAATGTTAGACTTGCTCAGGAAGCAAGAAGTTTGCATCTTACCTTAAGTTCGTAATGACTTCATAACCGATTATTCTGGTTACTTTAACGAATTACTAGTACCAGGCTTAAGCCACAGTGTTTCTAGGAGATCAGCAAGCTACTCTAATACATTCAGAAGATTTCTGAATCTTCTGGGTAACAAAGTATAGTGAAAGGGGAAATAAGGGCTCTGATACTAAAACCTAATATAAGACTTCAGGACAGTCATTCCTCGTTGAGCCTTGGTTTCCCAAAATGTCAACTTGAGGAATTAGGTTTCTATGTGTATGTATACAACTTCTTAAAAATTGTAAGTTACAGGGACCTCTAATGGATACTCAGGTAGCAGGGGAGTTGCTCTGGTTGAATTGGGATGGGTGCCAGCTAGCTCTACTCTGGGGATCAGGCCTGTCCCCTCAGAGAGCCCCCAAGCCACCTCAGTAGGACTTACAGGGCTCCCTGAAACTCATTCTGAAACTACTTGGTAAGAGGAGACTGTTAACTTTTAGCTAATAGTCTGTGATTCTAAAAATACACTTTTTTTTTCAAATAAGGTGAACTTTTCACATAATAAATAATACATACATATGTACATTTGGCTTGCATTTTACACAGAACCAGGGACTTTGCTATTTAAATGGACCCTGTGCTACAGTGAAAAATTCCTTTGTAATACGAACAATTGTTCTTTGATGTCTCTGTTTTTGAAATTCTGTGCTTTCTTCTTCTTAAAGTAGGATACTTTGGGCTGGAAATGCAATTGCGAAAACTTTGGAGATTACTAGCTTTTTGTTCAGTTTCTACTTTTTGAGTCACTGGCATTTGTCATTCCTTTTACCTCTCTTCAAAAGTGGGATACTCTGAAAAAAAAAAAGCTTCTGTTTAAAAAAAGGTATCTGAAATTTCACAAAGTATGCTGGCATCACAGCAATCCATGAATATTTAATCATTATCAAGACAGGAGGTTGGAGAAAAAAATCAGGTTGTGATATTTGGGAACAGCAGGTGTGGGAAGGAGGGTGTTGACACCCTCTGAAAACGGATATGGCATGTTGTTCCCTCTGCAGTTCCACGTCACCTGGGGTCCCAAACGTGCTTGAAGAAAACTCTAGGGAGTGGGAGCTTGTCCTCACTGGCCCCACACCCTTCACGTGGCAGAGAGTCTTCCTGGAAGCCTGGATGCCCCTCGTGGAACTCCTTCGCTTCATAAAACCCTTCCTCCCTCTTTTCTGTGGGCCTTTGCATAATGCAACTGGTTGTGACCCCCGTCCCTTTGCATCTTTTTCTCCCCTTTGCATATTGTTGTTATGTCTTTTAGGTCTAATAAGTCAGTGAGAGCCCAGGTATCCATCCCAGAATTTGGGATGAAGGCTATTGAAACTCAGTGTTCACCAAGGAACTCATATCCTAAAATCAGGAGCAAGGCAGAGATGAAAGTCTTATGGGTCGCTTAGGTACAATCACTCATCTTCTGACTTTATCACACACTCCACTTGCCCTACCACCCGGTGTTCTGGCCACACAGGTTTCGCTGTTGCTTCTGTGAGGCAGAGACTGGTCCATCCCACAAGTTCCTGCCTCTGGGTTTTTGTGCAGTCTGCTCCATGTTGGAGTTCTCTGTCAGTAGATTGAGAAAGTGCAGTGCTCTATTTCTTAAATTTTTATGCACATACCAGCCACCCAGCAGGACTTCATCGCACAGGGATTCCTGGACTCACCCCTAGGGATTCTAAACTAGTATATTCAAGAATGAGGCCTGAGAATATGCATTTTTTTAAATTTTTATTTTATTTATGATAGTCACACACACACACACACACACAGAGAGGCAGAGACACAGGCAGAGGGAGAAGCAGGCTCCATGCACCGGGACCCCGATGTGGGATTCGATCCCGGGTCTCCAGGATCGCGCCCCGGGCCAAAGGCAGGCGCCAAACCGCTGCGCCACCCAGGGATCCCTGAGAATATGCATTTTTATAAGAGATTCTCAAGAAGGTGATTCCAGAACTGCCTGCACATCAAATGCTGTCTTTGGTGTTGTCTTTCCTGGGCCTTGCACTGAAGGATGCTATGGCATAAAGGTCCAGGCTGAGACTGGAGTCATGAAGCCCAAATTGCAGGGCCAGCTTTGGTTCACATGGTCACACAGTGTTTCCCGTGTGCGAAATTTCTCACATTGCAGGAGTGTGGCCAGGGCAGGGACTAAGGCAAAAGAAACACTCCTTCCCCTTCCCCATGTGATCTGGGCAACATCTGAGGCTGTCTGCTTGCATTCTGGTCACAGCTCCCAGAACTCATCAAATGTCAAGACAGAATCACTCAACAGAGTCCCCAACACATAATAATGATGAAAATAAAGTATAAACTTCCTGGCCTAGAATTCAAGACTCTCAGTAATATGACCTGGGTCTCCAGCCCACCATTCCCCCATTCTTCACATATCTCATCAGAGCAGGGTGACTGTTGCAGTCACTGCTTGGGGGCAGGGCTCAGTCTCACTCACATCATTGGGAAGTGAGGGCCCCATGGCTCCAGAGCCCCTCCTTGGATACCTAGGGCCCTGCACCCTGATGTGTCTCTATCACATCCTGAGTCGTAACCCTGGCATCAGAAGAGTTCTCTAGCAGCATCCTCTCTGGGTCACCTCCTGTGGTCAGCACTCAGCTTTTTTGAACTGCATTATTTTGTTGCTTTCATTATTTTGTCATGCCAACCTAGGTTCTAGAGTATGCTCTTAATCTGAAAATCAGTTCCTAAGTCATGACACTGAAATGAAGAGAATAGTGGTTTGGTTCTTAGAAGCACAGAATGCCAGCCCTGGAAGGGCCCTCACTCTGAGCATGTCCAATTTACCTGAGGTTGTTGACCAGGAAGCCCGAGTCCAGAGAGGGAAACTCTTCCAAGTGTATACGTGCCCAAGTCCACCCAGAGTGTTAGTGAACTAACACTCAGAAGTGACTCTCCACACCTAGACAGGTGTGTCAGTCCTTTCGTCCTAACTAGTGCTTAGAGTGCAAGAAGCACATCATGCTTCCCTCGGAGTCTCTGTGTTTCTTCTTCTTTTTAATGTTTTATTTATTCATTCATTTATTCTTTCTTTCTTTCTTTCTTTCTTTCTTTCTTTCTTTCTTTCTTTCTTTCTTTCTTTCTTTGAAAGACAGAGAGCAGGAACAACGTAGAGAGGTGCAGATGGAAAGGAAGACTCCTCTCTGAGCTGAACTGGAAGCCAGTCTCAGGGCTCAATCCCAGGACCCTGGGATCATGACCTGAGCCCAAGGTAGGCAGACGCTTACCTGACTGAGCCACCCAGGCACCCTTGGAGTCTTTGTGTTTCAAAAGCTTATCTTGCGTGTTGTTTATAATAGGCTCTTTATTTACATGCTTGAGTTTCAAGTTTTGCCTGCCTCCTTTGATTTGATCTCTTCTCTACTGAGACATGTGAACTGACTCTGGCCATTGGAAGCACTGGATAGGAGAGAAGAGCCAGTGGTAATAATTTCACTGTCCTGCAGTTTTAAAATAGCAGATTCATCCTCAATTTAATTTGAGCCCTCTGTGCTGGGCATCGGAACCTGCTGGTCACCACACTTGTTACCTGTGTGGCAGAGGAGTATCCCAAACAGATAGGAAAGGGAAGTAGTTCAAAAGGGAATCCATACTGAGAGCAGCACGGGAAACTGACTCCCAGTGTGAACGTGGGTCACCTAGAGCGGACTGTTTATGATAAAGGGTGGCCTGTGACGGCTGCTTGAGTTCTGCTCTGAAACCATGTCCAGCTGTGTGATGTCAGGTGGTGACTGGATGGTTTCCACATTCACTCCAGCGCAACCCACTCTTCCCCTTGAGCTCCTTGAGTAGGGAGGAGCCCCGTGTGCTTAGCAGGAATGGCGAGCCACACCTTGGGTGTGAGTCAGGCCCCCAATCCACCCAAGATGGGGAAGGTTGATAGGGGTGTGGCCTGTGGCAAGTTTCGTTTTCTCCAGTCTCATCTTTTCCTTGGTTAAATATTCATAGTGAAGGGCATTCCATGGTAAGGCTCTGTCGCATGAGGAGTCCTTCACTCCACCATTGGTTGCTGACAAAGCTTTGCTCCATCGCTCTCTTCTTCCTGGTGCTTTTCCTTCTATATTGCTTTGGGGGATTGCGTTTGCAAGACCGGCCACACAGTTTGCAAGCCTCAGTGCAAAATGAAAATGTAGGCCCCTTGTTCAAAAACTAAGGATTTCAACCTGGTGAAAACAGAACACAACCGAACATGGGGCCTTTTATCTACAGGGCTCTGGGCCCCTGTGTCGGTTGTTTGTCCAGGAAGCCACCCTGGGTGGGGATGGATCAGGGAGTGGGGACCTGGGGGGAAGAGTGAAGCCCTAGGCCAGTAGACACCAGACCATTGCCTTGAACCAAATTTCAAAATGATGAGCAATCCTCCCCAGCTGCACCCAATGTAAATAATGGCACAAGGATTAATTAGTTCAACTTGACAGCCAGATTCAAGATATACCATGTAGGTCCTGTGGCATCACAAGGAGACTTTATCTTGTGAAGGAGAAGCAGGCACAGCTAGGAAAGGTGATCCACGGAAGGTCATGCTGCTTGTTGGTGGTGCCCGGGGACCGGGTCTCGGGACTCGTAACTTCAGTGCCCTTTCCAAGCCCTCGATGGAGCTGGGCATCCATGAAATTGTTCTCTGTCGCTGTGTAAAATTGGGATTTGAGAATAAGAGTGAGATGCAGGAAGGGAAATGAGATCAATGATAGCTGAATGGAGAAAACAAAACAGCTTAGGAAGCCAAAGCAGTTTGTCTGAGTCCTATCTGATACACAACACACAGCAAAACAGACAAATGTCTGTGCAGCAAAACAAAACTGGAGGAAGAAGATATTGTCAAATAGAATACGCATATTTCCAACCAGCCTTGAGCTCATCTGATAAGGGACAGATTGTCCAGAGTAAATAGAGAGAGGAAGAAAGATGCTTTGGGCTGAATTTAGTCCCCTGTCAAAATCACAGGGGAGCGTCGTGCTTCTCCTCCTGTTTGTCATTTCTCTGGTGGCCAGGCCTTGTAGGGCCACACAGGGGAGCAGAGAAGTTCCTTCACCCATGCATTTGTCCATCTGACCATCTGTCTATCCGTCTGTCCATCCATCCATCCCTCCATCCAACACCAAACATCTCTCTTGTCATTGTCCTGGGCTGGATCCTAACACGAATGTTTAAGACCAGCCCTTACCTTTAAAGAGGGCAGACACATATGGATCAGCGGACAAGACTAACCACAGCGGAGTGTTATGCCCATGAGGCCCGCTGTGTGCCGAGGGACTCAGGAGAAGGAGAAATTCATGCTGCCTAAATTTCTCAGTGGTTAACCTGCCTGAAGGTTCCTGTCTGCTTCCACAACTCCTGGTAGGGTCTGTTCATCATTCCCATGCCCCTCTTTACCAAAGGACTCCTGGGGAGGAGGCAGAGCTGGGGAGCAGGGTTGTGGGATTCTTAAAGACCAAACCCTTTTACTCTCAGGGGTATAGGTCTATGCATCAAGCCTTCTCTGCGGGAAGTGGGGAGTCTGAGCTGGTGGCGGTTCTGGTTCAGACTTGTTGAGGATCTGGGCCCACCTGTGCTTTCTCCCACCCACCTGCTGCTCCAGGCCTGACTGTAAGAGAGCAGCCCTGCCCTGCGAGGAGCCTGCTTCTCCCTCTGCCTGTGTCTCTGCCTCTCTCTCTCTCTCTCTCTCTCTCTGTGTGACTATCATAAATCAATAAAAAATTTAAAAAAAAGAAAAAATTAAAAAAAAAATGAAAACAGCAGCCCTGCCGAGGTGAGGGAGAGAGCAGCCAGGTGATCACCAGTATCACCCTGGCCCCATCTGCAAAATGGCAGGAGGGCAGATCTATTAAATCAGTGTTTCCTAACCCAAATAAGCAACAGCTCACATTTTCTGTCAGGGACAGTAGGACTAAAGCAGAAGAGGAAGCAGAATAAATGGTAAAGGCTGTCACAGAAGAGAGGGAAGGGACGAGACACCAAGAGAAATTTTCTCTAAGTGCACATTTGGTAAAATGGTTCTGCGGTTCTCTGTTCCATGGCTGTGGAACGTGTCATCCACCAGGACACCTGTACACAGCCTTCGCTATAACTGAAGACAGGCGAGAGGTGAATCACATTCGTCATCCTGTGTCCCGTCGTGACAGTTCTACACATTCATGCCAGGACTTCACATTCACAAAGCTCATCTCACCTCCAGAATCTCATGAGCTCCCTGGACAGCCTGGGAAGGCAGGTGGGGTCTGTGTTATAAATCCCATTGCATAGAAGAGGCAACTGAGGCCTGGGGAAGGACGAAGCTACTTGCCAGTTGATTCCAGTGAGTGGCATTGAGGGCCCAGAGCCCAGGTTTTCTGTGTTTCATTCTTCCAGCTGCCATGCCCCTCTTGGGTTGCACTGTTACTGCCCCTGTTGCTGCAGGAGCTGGGAGAAGCATCCCATGGCCACTGGAAGCCTGATGATAATTACCTGCCCTGTGGACATAGATGTCTTTTCAGAATCCCTTGCCCTTTAAAATAACATGCTTCAAACAGCAATGTACCAGTTAGTCCCAGGCTGGGATCCTGCATTTTTCAGCCACCTCCCCCTTCCCCCATCTGATTATAAAGACACCTGTCACTGAGTGGAAACAGTATTTGTTTCACAATTACTTCTCATTGCCCTGTAGTTTTACAGTGTAGAAGTGGAGTGACCTAGACGCTACTTATGGGAAACTCTCATTTTCATCCTGGGGTCAGTAGTAAGGAGGGAATAAAGCAGTTAGATCAGGGGACTGTGTTTATTCCATCTCACAGTTAATTCTACTGTCTGCACTTGTCAAATGCCAGCTCTCCTTATCAGCCCAGAGCTAAGGCTGTCTCCTCCTTTGTGAAGTCTTCCAGGACTGCTCCCTCCTCGGGATTCCCACAGCAGTTGTTCTGATCCTATCCATGATGTTTGGGTGCTCTTCACTTTCTACATATTTTATTTTCCTGAATTTTCATGCAGGAGACTGCATCTAGTCCATTTTTCTCTCCTTGTCTACACTGAGAAATGAGAATGGTCAAGGTGGTTGCTCAGTTAACTACTCATTGAATGAAGCCATAAGTGGATTATGCCCTAGACATGGTGGAGGCACAGAAAAAGACAAGTGGACATGTGATGTCTTTTCACTGCTCGTACTTTATTCTGTCTATGTAGAAAAGTCTTATTTGGGTTTTAAGATCAATTGATCATGATTTGATTTGATTTTCTAGCAGTTGTTACTGTGTCAACTCTTACCCTAGGTTCATTGTCCTATGCTTCTCCTTTCAAATTCAACATCTCTGAAGGTGGAATGATATCCCCAATTTACAGATGACCAAAAATACCAGGTCAGTTGGTGTTGGTTTGCTCCCATAGGTGGCAAAGCCATGCAATGGAAAATTAGGATTCATGAAACAGATATTCTTTGATTATAATTCATTCAAAATGTATTTATTTAGTCCCTGCTATATGCTGGACATTGTGGGGAATATATGGGAGGATAAGATGTGGTCATTACCCTCAAGAGGCTCACAGTCTAATGAGAGGGGCATGCACTTAAATGGAAAACCATGTTGTGTGTCAAACACTCTAAAAGGAATACTGACAAGAGATTCTGTATGCACATGTGCCTGGGTTTGGTCTCATGGAGATCTACCACTCTGCATGTCCTCTATATGTCCAATGCAAAAGTTGCGATGATGCTGAAAATCACAAATATCCAATAAATCAAGTCATCATAAAAGAATACTAATAATAGGAATAAAGACTTCAGGCTTAGGCTTCCTTACAGCTAATTGGGAACAAACAGATGATGTGGGAGAATGGACAGGAGGCTGATCCTGCTCACCTCACCAGAAGATTTCGATCAAAGAGGAAGTTGGCAGGAAAATCCAGGACATCTTGAAGAAGAGGACGAGAGAGAGGTGTGTCACTAGAGCGAGAAAGGCCTCACCCACAAACCTGTCCCTGACAGGTTGAGTTCCTCCCTGTAAACACCCTCAATCCTTTCATTTGACCCTTTGAGACTGAGCACATAACTCTCAGCCTTCTCGCTGAGGCAGGGTTCAGACTGAGGGGGTGACAACACCAGGGTACCCTCGTGTTAGGCTTCATCTGAGCCAACCACACTTTCACTGGCCACTATCTGTGGTCTTGCCCCTTCATCTAAGAAGGGAAAGAAGAGTCTTGAGGATCAGCCACAACCTAGTCAGGTAAGCTCAGGTGGTTTCTTACTGGTTCTGCAAAGAGATGGGATTTCTATGTCTTAATTGCTCTTGGCCCCTAGCCTGGGTTTCTGGCAACTTCCACCATTGACTCACAATTCCATCTAGGCTCGTAGTTTGCCACGACCACAGGAAAGTCTTCCATTCATCCTTACTGCCCAGAGTTGATGAGGTTTGTAGACCAGCATTTTTCAGGCTATAAAATCGCTTGACATACTTATCTATATATTGATTTTGATCTCAACTGCCTTATAAAAGCCATAGGATAAGGTATAATTTTCTCTATTCAGTGGCTTAGTGAACAGAGGCTTGGTGAATTGAAGTGATTTGTTCCAGTATGATCAGCAGGCTAAGGCCAAGATTAAATTTGATTCCTCCTTCTCTTCCTCTTCTGTACCACCCAGCAAGTCATATCTTATCTCAAAAAAAAAAAAAAAAAGTGAAAGGGTTTCCCCGAACTGTCAAATGACAAACAAAAGGTGTTATTTCCTTACAGGCAGGTTGAGAGGGATGTTTTTGAGCTCATCTGAGATGGATTTTATAATGATATATAGGCTTCATCAAATTGGAGTATTTCTAGAGAACAAATGAGAAGGTATATATATATATCACACACATATATATAAAATATATAAATGCCTTGCAAACCAAAAAGTGATATGCAAATGTGGGAAAATGGCTCCGTGGAGCCTGAAACATGCTCTAGCTCTCTGTATGAGAAGGCTTGCATCTGGGGCTGGATGACACTCTCCTAATGTCAGCAGGAACATTATGAGGAACGGTTCATAAAAGCCCTGGGGAAATATTTAGCTTTTCAGTCTTCCTGTGGTATGTGGATAAGCAAATCTCAAGGGGGGGTAGATAGCGGAGGAAGAGGGGGGTGGAAACACCCCCAAATCCTTTCAAATTGACTCCTGCAATTTCCTCTTATGACAGCTATCATTATATCTCATTGTTCTATAGTTTTTAAGAAAATCTCATCTTCAGTGATTATGTAGTTTATTTTTTTAAGATGCTAATTTTAGCTATCATTTTTCCTTCATGCTCAAAAGGTTGTAGCATTCTGTAGTGGAAGGAAATATTATGTGCATGTGCGCACGTGTCTCTCTCTCTCTCTCTCTCTCTCTCTCTCTCTGTGTGTGTGTGTGTGTGTGTGTGTGTCTGCTTGAGTCTGTTATGACAGTGCTAATATTTCTCCCCATGAGCCCACCACAACACAGTGGGTTGCCATGCTACACCATCTTTGGCAGACTTCTGTAGTTTCATAGTGTCTGGCTGTGAGCATCTTGAAGGAGTCACTTAATCAATTACCTTATTCAAATGGAGAAACTGAAGCCCAGAAAGATGACATGATATGCACAGGGCCACAAGGCCAGTGATCATTAAAGTTGTCAGCCAAACAACATTCCTACTCTCACTGCCCATGATGCATAGTGAATGGTGCTGGGCATTCCTCAGCAGAAGCAGGAGCTGTGTCATTTGGGGTACTGTACCCAGATGTCCTGTAATATTCCTTTCAATTAAACATTTTAGAGCACTTTGACCTTACCTTAGCATTCGATGGAAATATCATATCCTGTAGAATCCGTGACTTCTAGAGAAGACACTTTTCTTATTAGCTTGGTTCTTGTGCAATATTTATTTTAGCCAAATTCTGGAACCTCTTAGGTGTAGCATTAGGAGATGTGCAAGCACTGGTGGCATCTTCATTTAATTTAGCCAGTCTTGGTCTTTGTTTCTTTTAGGACCCTTCTAAAGAGCTGTCACTCAGTTTAACTGGTTGTAATGCTGTGTGATCTTTAATTCAGAATTGTAGAACCTAATGGCAGGGTTGAGTTCCAGAGTTCCTTTAATCCAGGGGTTGCAGACTAGTGGCCACAGGTGAGTACAGCATTCAGATGTGTTTTGTTTGTGGTGCAGTGGTCAACAAAACTGAACCAGTTGCAAATATTTAACATCCAGGGAATTTCTTATAAAAGTTCAGATAAAAAAAAAAGTTCAGATATATCATTTTTCAGGAAGATCAGAAGATCTGGTTTTAGTGGGTCCAAATACCCACATGGAAAACATATTGTCTGGGTCTGGGCAGCATGTGCTTCTTGTAGATAGAGCATGTATTCCCCAATCATTCGCATCTCTGTGGGACCTGATTTTGGCTAGCAAGTATTTGCATTTGTCAATTTTGGTTTCTTCCAACCTGTCATGAGCTCAAATCATTCTGTGTTTCAAGGGAAACCTAGTTCTACATAATGATAGGCCAGGCTACAGATCAATGTCACCAGGGAGGAGGTGAAATTAATTCTTTGGCCCTAACCTCTTATTATTTGCAGAGTAGGAAGAGAAATGATGACTTCAGCAGAACATGCCATTGGCCCTGATACCTACCCAGGATATTAAACCAGATGTCAAAACTTAGTGACTTGAAAGCTTAAGTATTTAGCGACCTGACACAGTTCTAGCATAATCTCTGGGTGCCTACAAGAGAAAAATTGACAAGTGCAGGGTAATACTCTTTACTCAATAGATCAATGTCATAAAAATAAGAAACAAAATTATGATGTATGATAGCACATAGATTGCAACACAATACTCCACATTCTAATAGAATACAGAACAAATTGCTGAAATTCTAGAAACTAGCCCAATAATATGTTTTCTGTAATTCATTCACTGATAAAATAATCACTTCTGGATCACTTATAGTGTACATCACCCTAAGTTAGGGGATTTAGGGATGAAGAGCAATGATGCTTCCCCAGAGGGGCTTACTAGTATTGAAAATGTGTGCACAAATAACCAAAACACAGGACAAAATATGATAAATGCTACAAGAAGAAGAAAGCCAATGAGTAAAGAGATATTCATGGAAACTATGTAGTTTGACACCAGGATGGCTGTAAGGAAGAAATGGCATTTGAGCTGGGCTTTGGACAGATAGAGGTGGGAAGAGTTTTTAGCAAAAGAATTTAAGCAAGTTCCTAAGTCATTACTATCTGAAGTGTATTTGAGAGAGAGAGAGAGAGAGAGAGAGAGAGAGAGAGAGAGAAGGAGCACATTTGTAGTGGCTGTATACAGGGCCAGTGGGACAGAGAGGGAGGGAGGCTAGAAATGTGGGTCTGCACCGGATCTTGGGTGCTGAATGACAGGCTAAGGACTTCAGAACAGGGCGCAACATGGTGGATTCAAGGAACGTTGCAACTACTGACCAGACATTTAATCCAAGTTCATTGCTATCCAAGTCCTTAATTTGGTAGCAACAGAACAACTGTGTAAGTACCACTAAGCTTAGCTTTAAGTTTTTTGAAAAAATTAAGAGGGAAAAACCAGAACTGAGCACTTCTAAACACGGTGGGCGCTATCAGATGCTTAGGGAGAAGGCAAAGTGGTAATATACAGAAGAATTACAAAGATGGATGAAAATATTTTTTAAAAACACGTTGAGCAACTTGTAAAGAATACTTGGGGAAAAAACATGGTTAAAATTTTTCTTTCTTTTTTTTTTTGGAGCAAGTTTATTCCTCTGGGTTATCTGAAAGTTAGAAAAGTGATGTGCCTAAGTTCTTGTGGGATATGGAGCATTATTTTTAGTTGATAAGCTTTTTCCTTTGGTCTGGAAAGCAGTCACCCCCCAAGGAATAGTTATAGAAAGTTCTTGGATGTCCTAACCCTCAGCTCTTCCATTAAAATACTGCTGAAGAATTCCACAAATATGTGAAGGCTTCACTGTGGTTTAAAGCATTCCTGATGGGCTGAAGGGAAGGTTCTGGTCTTATAAAGGACTCCACCAGTCACCAGAACAATGTTTTCACACACACCACAAGGTATTTGTGTAATTAACCAAACTTTCTAAATTTTCGTCTGCATGCTTGTGTGTGAGACTGGTTCATCATTGTGCCCACATCTCAAAGGCCTGTGCTTCATGGGAAATGTGTAGGTGGTGTGGCACAAAGTAAAATGAGGTATGTGAAGAGGAGTCATTCATTTAAAGCTATTTATTGAATATCTGTTCAATACAAACATCCCTTCAAGTTTCATTCCTTCAAAACTATTTATTGAATATGGGTTCTAGAGGTTTCGGAAAACCTCTGCAATGAACAAAAAGAAATAATCTCTGCCCTCAAGTAGCTTACATGTCTAATGAGACAGATGGAAAATAAACAAATCAATCAAGAAAATATATAATATATGAGATGATGGTGGGGCAGGGAAGGGGACAACAATATGCAGGCCCTGTAAGACACAATAAGGACTTTGAGTTTCGCTCTGAGTAAAATGGGAGCCATTTACAGATTTTGGACAGAAGAAATACATGGTCTAACTTACATTTCAAAGGGAATCCTTGGTCTTCGTGTTGAGAATAGATGAGGGTGAGGTGAGGAGAAGGCAGGCAGAAACAGGGAGATTTATAAAGGAGTTCTTGCTATGATCAGGATGAGTGATGTGGAAGCTTGGATAAGCTGGTAGTGTGGAGATGAGGACATGTGTTTGAATCTTGTGGTTGAGATGGATTGAATGGGGACTAATGAGACAGGAAGGAGCCAAGGGTGACTCCAAGGCTTTTGTTGAACAGCTGGTGGAGAGCAGCGGCCTTATATCTGATATTATGAAGACCATGGCAGGAACAAGTTTTGAAGGAATCCTAGATTACTTTTGGACAGGTTAAGTTGGAGATGTTGAGTAGTGAGTTAACATACAAATCCGAGACTCATGATACCTGAGCTGAAGATAAAAAGTGGGAGTCATCAATATATACATGATATTTACAGCAATGAAATTAAATGAGATTATCAAAGGAGTATAGACCAGGGGGAGAGAGAGAGAGAGAGAGAGAGAGAGAGAGAGAGAGAGAGAGAGAGAGAGAGATTTAAGGACTGACTTGGATACTATGAGGTTTTGGGTGAAGGAGGGGAGGAGAAGCCAGTCAATGGCATACCAAAGGGGAAAGGGAAAAGGGCATGGTAGGGGCAGTTCTATGCCAGCAGAGAGGAAATTTCCATCACTGGAATTGTTTAGAATCCCCAGCACATGGTAATAATGAAAAGCATTTTTCATTTACATTTTCTATAGACAATGTGTTCCTTTACCATCTGCCTCTGAAGCAGGCCACTCTTTCTATTCCCACCACCCTCTCTTACTCTCTGGTTCCATGGGAACCAAGAAAAAAGATGGAGTGGGAGCAGCCAGAGTGTGAGCCCACCCTAGGTGAGTGCCACGTACTCTGGGATCCAAGTGCAGGAGCTTTCTGAGGATGAGAGGGTGGTCGGGTGGCACAGATGCTACTGAGACATGGAGGGACATGAGGTCAGATATGTGAACACACAGCAAGCAGTGTGGCTGGGTGGGACCAGGAGAGAATGGGAATTCCTCTTAGGAAGTAGAGCTGATGAATACAGATGTTCTTTTCAAGGAGCTTACTTGTTGGGACACCTGGGTGGTTGAGGGTCTGCCTTCGGCTCAGTGTGTGATCCCGGGGTCCAGGATCGAGTGCCACATTGGGCCTGCTTCTCCCTCTGCTCTCTGCTTCTTTCTCTCTCTCTGTGTCTCTCATGAATAAATCTTTTTTTTTTAAGGAGCTTATTTGTAGAGAAAATGGAGACAAAGTAGAGGGGGAAGAGGGAGGATTTCCTCTGCCTGAAGATGGGAGGCAATGATAGAAATGTGCTTTTATAGAGCTCACACAGCTCAGGGAATCCAGACCTCTCAGTAGCGTCTCCTGAACCGTTGATGCTGTTACACAGATGCAGGATGTCTGGGTCCCTGGGGGCAGGGTGGAGAGGGGGGCAAGAACTCAGATGTGCATTAATGAAAAGTTGTAATATTTGGAAACTCTTTCAAGTATGGTCAACACAGGACTTCATGTTGAACCATGTCCATATTGGAGTATGAGAATGCAATTTCTTTTATTTTCCTTTTTTTCTTTTCCTTCTTCTTTTCATTTTTTTTGAGAATGAACTTATGATACATCCTTAATGCAGCCTCCTGCTTTCTTTCCACTTGAAGGTCATATGCTGTAAAGTTCTTCCTGTTTACATGGAGCTCCAACCGTATATTTCTGGGTCTTCAGCCCTACATGGGTCCCAACTGGGACATGACTACTCTGTAAACAGAGATACATTGAAACCTATATTATTTGACCCAGCCCTGGAAAACACATGTTTAGAATAAAAAGCTTTGCACAGACACCCTTTGTCTCTCCCAGTGGCAGCTGTTCTCTCCCATCATTAGTGGCACCAAAAGGCAACTCCTAGAGTAAAATGTAACCCTTGTCTTTAGCAGGGAGTCATACTGGGTCCTTGGCGTCTATTTGGTGTTTTACTCTGTGTAAGAGCTCTTAGGTCCATATATATTCAGACAGCTCAGCATGACTCTGCACTGCCCCTAGAATACTCCTTTGCACTTTGCACAGATTACTATCTAGGTCTTTATCCAGCCATCTTGTAATTATCTTTTTGCAGATCTGATTCTTTTAGAGACAATTTACTCCTTGAGGGCAGAAATTGTATTTGCAGCTTTTCTCCTACTCTCTCCATTTCTCTGCCTTCCCCAGCACCACACTTGGCACAGAGAAGGTTCCCCAAAATGTATTTGGGTTAATAAATTAAATTAAACATTTTGTACCATGTAGAGTTGCACTATGCAGATTAATCTATGCCACACAAGCAAAAAGTAGAGTAGCCAAGTTCAAGATATTCTTATATGCAGAGTTAGTGAATTAGGTAAATCAGACCTAGAACTGTGGAAGCCAACTGGTATTTTTCACTATGCTTTTTGGTCAGAGATACATAAAACTGGATAACTGATAAGTCTATTTTGAAAATTTTATACCATCATTACACACACCTGTAACTTTCAGTAGTGTTAATATAATCATTAAGAGCTGTTGACATTATGAACATTTGTTTAATTGTTCATGAATATAATAAAATGAAGAATTCTTGTGGGTCAGTAAGACCAGAAATATGAAGCTAATAAAAATTTCCAAACACACACACACCCAACCTTTGAATCTCACAACTTAAAAAAACATTGCAAGTTAAAGCAAATCCTGGATGCATTTAAACCATTAATTGCAAAACACATATTTCTTAAAGTTACAGAATTCTCTCCTGACACACAGGAAAATTGGCTATATATTTTTTGTTATTTTTTATTGAAGTAAAATTGACATATAACATTATATTAGTTTCAGGTGCACAGGGTAATGATTCAATACTTGCATGTGTTGTGAAGCAATCACCATAATATGTCTAATGTCTATCACCAGGCGTCATTACAAGAATTTTTTTCTTATGATGAGAACTTTTAAGATCTACTCTTTTAGCACCTTTAAAATATGCAACACAGTATTATAGTAGTCACCATGCTGTATATTATACCCATTTCTTGTTTACTTTATAAATAGAAATCTCTATCTTTTTATTCCTTTCACCATTTTGCCTACCCTGCAACTTCTACCTCTGGCAGCTACTAATCTCTATCTATGACATGTTTTTTTGTTTTAATTTTAGGCTGATTTCTTCCTAGCTTTTTTAAAAAACTTTCACATATAAACGAGTTTCATATTCCACAGAGACTTAAGTTAAATTCTACATCATTTCTGGGAGGGGTAACTTGGGCATATATACCAAATACCTGAAATCTACAAACTCTGACCCAACATTCCCACTTTTACAATTTCTACTGAGGATTAAGGATCTTGAAAAGTTTTACCCACAAGGATCTTCATTCAATACATAGTCATTTTAAAAAAGCAAAGTAAAAAAGCAACAACGTGAATAAGAATCAATAGGAGACGAGCTAAATAAATATAGTTGATTGCATAACAGAACCTTTTCAGCCACTAATATACTGCTATAGGAAATTATTTATTCACTGAGCAGTTTAGCACAGTGGTGGAAAACAGGGCCTTGAGGTTTGAGAGAACTTTGATCAACTTACAGCTCTTATCACTATATGACTCTGAGCAAATTCCTCAACTTTTTCCAGTTTCAGTGTCCTAATCTGTAAGATGAGGGTAACTCTAATACCTGGACCACAGGGCTATGGTGAGTTTGAAATCAGCCAATGCAGTTAAAGCCAAGTGTTTGGCACACAGTATATATATTCAATATATTAAGTGTATGTACGATATATTACTCAACATCTTAAGTGTAAAAGGCAGCTTTTGAAACCATATTTCCAGCATAACTTCATTTTTTAGGTAAAAAAATGAATTATCTACAGATATAAGGAGAAGTCTTAAAGGATACACATTAGAATTAATTTTCTCTGCATGGTAGATTTAGGGGAAAATTTCTTTTCCCTCTTTTGCTTTTATGTATGGCCTACAATGTAATAAGAAAAGTTAAATGGGTCCAAATTATCATTTGTATCAATCCCTGTAAATGAACATCTATCAAGATAGTAGATTTGTGCCTGTGTTATCACTGTTTTCCTCATTTTCAAGTCACCAAAATCTCTTTGCACCATTGTCATGGAGGCCATTCGTGCAGTGGTTGGTAGTGCTAAGCTGATTACCCTCACTTTCCCCTTGCTACTCTACCCTTGACTTCCGTGATATCCCAGGTGATGTATATCATAAATACATCCTTCTGTTGAGAACACTGGGTGTTGATGCAGGGGTGGAATATAAAGCAGTCAGTTTCTGACTTAAGAGGAACCCATAGTGCCTCCAAAGGGAAAGGCACTTACTTTATGGTGCTGTAATGCTTCATCTTATTGAAGAGATCCATCTGTCTCTAGTGAGTTGGGATAGCTAGGGAAAGCTGCCTTAAGGAGGTAGGGTGGAGCTATTAGAGGGACATTAAAAACAAGTATATTTCCATAGCCCACAGGTAGAATGATCTCTGACTAGGATGGAGCCCTTCCAAGCTCCTTGTGTCACCATTACCCTTGATAAGATCTCTTGTATGATTGCCTCTTTCCCCATCATTTTTCTGAAGTCTTGGATGTTTATTCTTATATTTCAATCAATTCCTTTTGTGCCAAAATCCCCATGACTCTGACTTACATTCACTTGGTCCACATCCTTGAAACATTATTTTTCACCTTTTTTGCCTTAATCCTAAGTATAATATATGTTCAATGCAAAAAAAGTTAGAAAATTTGGAAAAAAATATAAAAAAGAATGTGGAAGTCATCCACAAGTCAGTCACGCAGAGACAATCATTCATAACATTTTGGTACATGTGTTTCTAATACATGTGTGGGTGATTTTTTAAAAATATAATATTTTATAATCTGCATTTCTGTTTCATAATAATATATCTTTTCATGTCAATTAATATTTGACTATAGGCTTATGCTGTGACATCCTTTACAACCTCCCCCTCCTAGAGAGAAGCTCACTTTATCACTTCCATATGTCAATTTTCAGGACTTTTCCTTGCTTATTTATATATACTTCAGTCCTTAAAAATAAAACCATAGGTTATGTATAGCTTTGGTTTCTGTTTTTTTTACTTAACATTATTCTGTGATTTTTTTTATCTGTCATGTAACTGTCTTAAACATATGATTTCTAATGGTTCCATTATATTCCACTAGGGGTGTGTGCACATAGTTGATACAATAAATACTTTAATTTTAAATCTATCTAATTTAGGATTGATACTTAAATTATTACCCCTTCTATGAGTTTCTCAACTTCATACAAGAAGATCTAGTTTTGATTCACCTTTGAATTGTAGTTGTGTAGACAATTGACAAAGATGAAATCCTTTGTTCTTTTTTTTTAAAAAGATTTATTTATTTATTTATGATAGACAGAGAGAGAGAGAGAGAGAGAGAGAGAGAGGCAGAGACACAGGAGAAGAGAGAGAAAAGCAGGCTCCATGCCAGGAGCCCGACGTGGGACTCGATCCCGGGACTCCAGGATCACACCCTGGGCCAAAGGCAGGCACTAAACTGCTGAGCCACCCAGGGATCCCCTGAAATCCTTTGTTCTAAGATGAAATTCTCTCAGTGGACACTTTTACTATATGAAGGGGTTCAGGAAGTTACAGCTAAGTCATTGCAGGGAGTGGAGAGGAGGCCATGACACACAACATTGTGGTTGCTTGGGGTGGGAGGAGAACTTGACCTTGAATGGGAGAGTTGGGCAGGATAAATGCCTAGAAAGGGCATCCTCTCCAACCACCTCACTGGTTGGAGGTGGCTAATGAAACCAGGCAAGAAGTTCTCACCATTAGGTGTATCTTGCTTGTTGAATTAAAAACCAAAACCAAAACAAACTAGTAACTTGTTCTTGTTGATTTCTTATCCCTGGTGCTCTTAAAGATTTATATCTCTATAAATATATAACCAAGGACTAGAAAGTTTTGATTTGTACTGGGATGGTGTAAAAATAAATATATTCCATCTCATTATTTTTGGTATTTGACTTGCTTTGAAAAGATCCTCTTAGCTCTCCACTTTGCTTTAGAATGGGGGCTCTAAACCAGGCCTGCATAGAGTCCTAGACTCGCAGATCTGGAAGGAAATGTGGGGGCCAAGTAGTTAAGTTCCCTCCTCTGCATGTGAAAAAGTCCCCAGAGAGATGATTCACGTCTGAATCAACAGACTCAATGACTTACAGGAGGCTTGTATGAAAGCATATAAGACTTTCTCCATCATCACTAGTTACTACATGCTCTGCTACCAACAATTCAAGTGTCTCTAACATAGATTCTACTGATCATTAGATTTCTAGCTTCCTTTTCCTCAAACCTTTAAGCTTGATTTTAAGACTCTATTATAATTTAGGTATTTTTCTAGGCCTTTAGACCATTAGTTCCTCCAATTCCTATACTGTCCTGAAAAGGTAAATATTGGATCCACTTCACATTTGAGAAAATGGAAGCTAAGGATTTTTAAATTGCTATTCAACCTCAGGCAGCTGGTAGATTGTGGAATCTGGATTGAAACCCAAGCCTGTCTGACTCCAAAGATTCTCTACTGTGCCAGTCTATTTCCTGATACAGGAATTAATTGCATGAAATGAATCAATTTATGTTGTTACTATTCCTTGTCTATTATCTTGTGGAAGAGTTGGTTTAATTAATTCTCCAAACATTTGTACCTTTGAGTTGTGGGTCAGTGATTTGTGACACATCCCCCACAATGTTGCAGTTAAATCAAAAGCAACGACATCTTTCCTCCAGGAGAGGAAGCTAAATTGTGTTACTTAGCCACTCCTACTGATTGGCCAAGCTCCCAAACAGGATTGAAGCTTAACAACTGAAAACAAACAAGAACTAAAGTTTTATAAAAGTTGTGGGGAATAAAAAGTATGAAAGGAAAAGAAAATAAAAACCCATTCAATACCACATAGGTGAAGTCATCTCTGCTAAGAGAGGGGATGCATTTCAGGGCAAATCACAGAGAATTATTGACGAGTTAGCAGGTGCGAAGGAAATTTAGGACTGTATTTTGGGATATGGGTTCCCTTGGCCAGATATTTTCTCTTGACCTATTCTCAAGGAAGATGGGTTACATTATGACTTTAAGTCTATTGGCATAATGCAGAGGGGCATGAAGGAAAGTATTTTACAGTGGCTTGTTTCAGACCAATGTTTTTGAATCTGACCTGTGTCAAAGTCAATTTGGTGTGGAATGGTTCCCCTTAACAGCTCCCCTCCCTGCCCCTTCCCCAGGCCACTCTTCAAAACAAGGGACTCCCACCTCTTCTCCAACTCCACATGCCATGCTATGACCTTTTGCTGGAAACCTGTAACTTCTACCAAATTACTCTGCTCAGTCCATTGTAAATAAGGGCTTTGTTCTCAGAGGATCTGTTCATTGGAAGCACATTGGACTTATCTCTCTAAGACAAATGTTTTCCCCACCTTTTCCCCTTATAGAATTTACATAACAAGTTTGTAACTTGTGGCCCACATAGTGATGTCATTAGTTCTCGTGATAAAACTTGCCTAAGAGGCACTATCTTTTTCCATCTCTCTAGTTTCTTTTGATTTTACTTCCTGAATATAGCCTTTGCATATCAGTGGGCAGACAAAAGTCATTGCCCAATAGTCCAACTATCTGTATACAGAAAGCAGGCTCCATCTGTGTATGAATTTTAGCCTTCTTCTGACTTTAATTTTTAGAGAATTTCCGACAGCCAGATTTTGATGCATTTTCTGTACGAAACAATTTTTTTTTAATCTCTGATGGTGGGTGCTGGAGAATAAGAGACCTGTGATGAAAATATGTGTGCTTAAAAAATAATTAAGTTTTTAAATGTTTTGGCTAGAACTAATGCTTTCTTTTTTATTTTATCCTCTTTAATGTATTTTCATTTTATGCGCCTGTGGGTGGCTCAGTTGGCTAAGCGTCTACCTTTGGCTCAGGTCATGATCCCAGGAGTCCTGGAATTGAGTCCCACATCTGGCTCCCTGCTTGGCGGGAGTCTGCTTCTCCCTCTGCCTCTTCCCCACTCATGCTCATGCACGTACTCTCTCTGTCAAATAAATAAATAAAATCTTTAAAAAATATTTTCATTGTAGAAAATTAGAAAATATAATTTTCTATAATCTCATTATTAGAGAAAACCAATGTTAACATTTTGGTGGCTATCCTTGTTAGCTTTCTTTTATACATATCTATACTTTTTCAAAAACTGAGATCATGCTCTGCCCTATTTTGTAGTCTTTTTAAAAAATATATACCCGGATGGATGTCTTTCTACTGTATTGGTACTATGTACTATGCTTATTACATCAGCTACATAATATTCTATCTAAATTACATTAGACATTATAAATAAATTATAAATTAAACAGTGTTGCTATTTTAAAAAGGGATTAGCATTGCTGGAAGATTGGCTGGAAGATGATGAGTTTAAAATATAGCTAGAGATATTAGTTATTTTAAATGATATCTCTATTTCTTTGTTTGGGTACACCAACACAGCTTCTAGCAATATACTGGTCAATTCCACTTTCTTTATCAATCTATCTAAATCTATAATACATAACATTGTTAATGAGACAAAGTAACAGTCTTAGAGAAGCCTATATTGGGTGTGACATTGAACTAGCATAAGTATGCTTCCTCCTATATTAAAGAGTCTACATTCAGTCACTCCCAATGGGAGAGTTGATTTCAACTACTCTCTAGCATTTTCTAATAATTTTATCCACTAGATGGGCTTCAGTGGGAAAATTACTATTTCTCTATAGAATTTTGCAGTCTAACATTAATGGCATTTGGAGCCTGACATTGCCTTTTTTTTGGTGGGATGCAAGAGAAGTGATGAATAATATTAACCAGGGATAGTGCTGGGCATTAGAGATTGGCCCCAGCTCATTAAGAAGGGAAGACAGGGATCCCTGGGTGGCGCAGCGGTTTGGCGCCTGCCTCTGGCCCAGGGCGCGATCCTGGAGACCCGGGATCGAATCCCACGTCGGGCTCCCGATGCATGGAGCCTGCTTCTCCCTCTGCCTATGTCTCTGCCTCTCTCTCTCTCTCTGTGTGTGACTATCATAAATAAATAAAAAAAATAAAAATAAATAAAAAAATAAAAAAAATAAAAAATAATTTAAAAAAAAGAAAAAAAAAAAAAGAAGGGAAGACAGTTAATCCAGAAACCAATATTATATGGTATGCTAACTAAATAAAATTTAAATTAAAAAAAAGGGAAGATAGAACTTCCCTAAGAGTTAACAGGAAATACATTTTGGAAAATGTCACACATTTCAGTGATCTCTTTAAACACCATGCACGGTCATAGTTGAAGATCTTAGATGTAGAGATAATGCCAAACAGTAATACTGTGATCCAACCCACACTAGGTGATACTTATCTCAAAAGAGAAGCTCTGAAGAGTGGTCAAACTTATCCATTCACTTGAATTTCTCCATTCACAAATAGGATACATTATATAAGTCACAGATGTTCTTTCACCGATTTGATATTCTAAAGGGATACTCTAGAGGCAGGAACTGACACAGGAAGTGTGTGTATGGGTGACTCTGGCAGCATCTGCACCAAATTCCGGCACTATGAGCTTAATTTTTCTATCTGATCCCCTGGCCTAGTTGGAACAGTTGCCCCCTGGGAAGATCTGGCTCATCCGTTGTCTAAACACACTGTCTCCCCTCACTATCATCCCCTACATCTTGCCAGTAGCTTTGCCTTTGTCAAGATAGGAATCAGCTATCCCTAAAAGCTCTGGGCAGTGCCATTTTCCCTTTAGAATATTTCAGAGATGGTCACAGGGATGGTCACTATATCCTGTTCAGATATTATTTTATTGCCTCCTTCTTCTAGGATAATATACTAATGGCTCTTCAAAAGATGCAAGATCAAGGCATTCGCCATCATTTGCAAAGTACTTTCACAACGTTTTCATTTGATTTTCACAAAAAAAACTCACAGAATAAGTGGGGCAGGCATCAACACGCAGATTTCCACAGATAAATTGAGAGGTATTATCGCAACATGTATGTGTACTTAACATATGAAGATGGCATTTCTGATGACGCTTACAAATATGACTGTTTTGGTTAATCTTTCCCTGGTCCACCTTCCTACACCTCCTTGATTGCTTTGAGTGAAGCCATACATTTGCAGAAGCCTGAGCAAAACCAGTATTCCTCCCCAGTAAGCCAGCCTTGAGATACACCTTCACAGAACCAAGGAAATGTGAGTATCACCAGCAGCATTTTAATTTTCTCAGTGCATTTACTATCTATTCTGTATCATGCTGCTTATTGCTTCAACAGGAGATATAGCAGGCCACACATAAGTACACATTTATCCTTACTTTCTAATATTCTGGACTTATTTATGTGCATATAGTTTACTTATGTGCATATATAATTATATTTTCTTAAGTACTTACATGTTTTGTTTTCTTACTGAAATACAGAAAAAGAAAAGGCCTTTTGTGACAGATGTTATTATCCCTCATCTGTGTTTATTATCTAACTACAGCAAGCTAATATAAACTTTTTTTTCATTTACTTTTTACTTATCAGCATTCTAAACTGTCTAATTTTCTTAAATCATCTTATAATGAATCTGAAGGTCCTTCTTGAAACAGAAATACTCTCATTTCTCCATATCTGTATGCTGGCCTTCATTATTTTCATGGAGAATGATGTTCTGCTTTAGTTCTGTTGCCTTTCTTTCTCTGGCTGATGCTCTCTGGACCTACTTGGATCTTCTTAGCATCTTGTAGAACAGCTGAATCCGAGGTGTTAACATTTTCACCTAGAAGGAGTGGAATTGGGCCAAAGTTGCCTTAGAATGACATTACTATAACACTTCCTTACACCTAAATTATTTTATCCCATTTGGTGTCTTGTTTAGCATTGGACTTCAATGTATATTTCACCATTAAAACATAGATTGTCTTTCAGTTATGATGACTGGCAAATGAGAAGTTAGCAATATCTGTTTTTAAGAACTCAACTGCTTCCCCTGCCTGGTCTTGTTTTACCCCTTTTAAGTGCCTGCTCCCAAATATTGTCCTTTGGTTTCAGGATAAGCTCTTCCTTACTCCTTGTATTTTCAGACCTGCTCTCAAGAAAGATTCTCGTATTTGTCACCTGTCAGGGTTGTTTCAAGCAGAAGTGGCTTTTTCCCCTGCTCTGTCTCTGGTGGTACAGTCATCTTCTGTGACTGTGACTGAGCTCACTGTCCTGCACAGAGGGTTAAGTATCCTGTAGGAATCCAAGAGGACAAATGAGGGTGTGGTTTATTCCTTCCCAGAGCTCACAATCTACTCACAGAGGCCAATTACAGTCATTGACTAAAGAACTGGTTGATAAATATCATGGCAGCTGGGGAGCATAGGAAAAATTGCATTTCTAGATTGTCATTCCTGTTAAGCTTATGGGAACAGGTAAGTTTGGAGCCTGGTTCAGAATAAAGGGTTTCAAATCTTTTCTTTTCAAGTCTGATTCCATCACATTTGAGAAAAGAGACTCTCTAAGTTGAACCTTCTTTGCTTTTATATCAAGGGTGCTCCATGGAACAAAAATTTTTATTACTGATCCATTTGTTTAGCTACTGCATAATGAATGCTGTTTATGTTCTCTACTTGGTGCTAAGCATATTGCAGTAAGAAAATTATGTCTCTATTATTAATTATTTTACATACTGGTGAGGAGAATGTGAAAATTAAGGCAAGTTAAGAGATAGTGTGATAAGAACTGTCATAATGATAAAGATAGACTACAAGCAGAAACAGTAGAGAGTCATGTAAGTTATGAGACAAGATTAGTCAGAGAAGACTCTAGCTGCTTTCTAAGTTGGGACAAGAAGGGCAATGGGAGTTATCAGGTAAAGGAACTGGGTGGATTTATGAGTCTAACCATAGAGTAGTATGGCTGAAGCACAGGTTGTGTGTGCTGTGATGTGGTGGGGAAGATGGGAGAAGAAGATGGAAAAGAAAAGGGAGAGAAGAGACCTAGTGAGACTTGGTTAGTAGGAGTTCAGATCATGCCTACCATGCTCAGGAGCTCCTATTTTATTTGGAGCACAATGAGGATTCATTGAAAGTTAGGTAGCCAGGGGCACAATCTTATTTGTATCTTAGGAAGATTTGTCTTCCTGCTGTGTGTTGCATGAATTTGGGAAAGAAATATTGGAGAGAGACCAGTTAGAGGACCTTTAAAATGATCAACAAGAGGTGAATTTAGGTCATGGCAGTTAGGAGTGGCGCAAAGTAGAGCATTTAGTAGATTGAGGCATAAAGAGCTATAGGACTAGGTGCCTGATTGCTAAGTATTGGACAAGAAGAGAGAATCCAGCAGACTTCTGGCCTGAGCAACTGTAGAGCAGTGATTTCATTCACTGAGACTAGAATAAAAAGGAGGAACAAGTTTATGGAGGAAGTAAGAAGACGATGAGTTCATCTTTGGATAGAATGAGTTTGAAGTACCTGTGGGTCAACAAAGGTGATGTGTCTAGTAGGCAGCTGTTTAGATGGATTTGAACTTGGGAGAGAGATCTGACTGAAGATACAGGCTTGAGAGTCCTAGATCTATGGATTATGGTGAAGCAGTGAGAATGAAGAAGCTTGTTTAGAGAGAACATCCCTACTGTGCTCTGACAAACACCAGCATGTGAGATATGTGAGTGTGATGTGTGTTTGTGGTGGGGTCTCTCTGAAAGAAACTAAACACAGTGAAGAAGCAAGTAGAAAGAACACTGGAATTTGTGGTTCCAAGGGGCAGAAGGATACAAGAATTTGAAGAAGGATGATATCAACAATCAACCATGCTAAAGAAGATCAGGGAGGATAAAGGATGCAAAGTATCTATTGGATTCAGTCACAAGAGCTTTGTTGAGAATATTTCGAAGGAACTGAAAAACATTTCTATGGATTTAAGTGTAAATGAGATAAAATTAAGTAGAGGCAGCATGGGGGGGAGCATTTTTTGGAGAAGCTTGGTCATGAAAAACAAGAGATTCTTCATCTTTCTTATGCTTCTAAGGTCAAATGGAATAAACGCACTCTTTTTCCTCCTTGGCATCCTTTAGATATCTGAAGAGAGTGGTCAGTGTCCTCCATGTTTTCTTTCCTCTCATCTAAAATTTTCCAGTTCCTTCTACTGTTCCTCATGGGACACAGTTGGTGGTCCATCACCATCTGTGTGTGATAACCTCTTCAGAATAAAGAGAAAGGTTATCTCACAGGCTATGGGTCAAAATGACCAGTCTGATCATGGAAATAGAAAAAGGAGAATTTGAGACGCATCAGTGGACATTGTGAAGTGTCTCTTTATTAATTCATTAATTCATTTAACATCTGTCAGATATATACCAGGAGCTCCTCAAAGAAGAAACAATCATTTGTGTGGGCTTTAGTGCAGTGTCTCCAGGATAGATCCTCAGAGATGAGCTTTATGAAGCCAAAGAGAGCTAACCTCAGAGTCTTGAAGAAAGGAGTCATCATGAAGGGTAGGTTTCTCTTCTTCATAGACTAGCTAAGTCTTCCTAGGAATTGGAGGCAATAAGAAAAGGAGAGAGGAGTCTGACACCATGGCTCTTCCTCTAACTTGCTTTGTGACCTGAGCTAAGTCAATTCTCTGAGCATCTGGTTTCTGAGGGTGTTGTCAAGTACCTAAAATGTCTGGCAGTGCTCTCAGATTTCCATCTTTTGAAACCAACTGAATATTTGCTTTGAGAAAACTAATCCTGTCAATGTGCCATTAATAAAGTATTCTTGACCTATGTGGTTGTTACATGGATGTGTTTATTTTATGATCCTTCATTGATCTGTACATTTATGGTTTTTTGGATGCATGTCATACTTCAATATAAATGTTTCTAATAAAATTGCATTAAAATAATAAAAGGTGTCATTTTTATTTGGGGGGAAAATACTATTGGCAGCATTTGGATGAATATCTTTCCCTGAATTTCACAAAATCTTCTGTGGGAAGTCACAGTTGGCCTAGCAGGAAACCCAGGCTTGGGGGCGACTTCCTTAAACAAAGCTCCCAGCCAGGAACATCTGGTTGTGGAATGTGGGCTAGCAATGCTCCCTGGCACTGGGACTAATGCTGGGTAGGTAGTAATCCTGGTGACATAATCCACACACTCCCCTGGGATGTCCCAATAACTGGGAAAGAGACTTGTTCTAATTTCTAAGCCTTGTCACCATCTAATTTCTGAATCAGCAGCTTCAAAATCAGGAAACCTATTTACTTTGGAGAGGGAAGAAAGAGGCTGCTGTCAGCTGAATTGTTGCCCTTTGTTGATTCTTTTGATTATTCTGCTCTTTTCTTTTTCACTTCTACGTGAGAACAATATTTGAGAGCTTATAGTCCCCTTGAAGTACATCATCTGGATCCAACATACAATATCTTTATTCTGTTCAATTCCTTGTAGGCTGATGTTTTCTTTTTTTCAGAGGGGGTTGGAAGGTTGGTGATTTAGCCTTAATTATTTTCCTTCCCAGGAGAAGAATTCCACCATTTTTCTGTTCCCTCACTGCCCTAAGCTCTTCCCGGTCAGGCCAGTTGCAAAGTAGGACACCTCTGCCACTGTCTGAGATAATTAACTACAGGTGACTCCTGGCTTATAGGTTGAGTTCCTTCTACTTTTACAAGCACATCCCTAGCCAGCTCCTCCCCAATTCACAAATCCTTGTACAGGTTTATATTAAGTGCTACCTCCAGAATTAATCTTTGTGGGGGAACTCCATTTATTTGGGGTGCTGAAGGGGAGAACCTGAGTGACTTGGATATGTGGACCAAACAGTTATGTCCCTCAAATAATAAACACACATAAGGGAGAAATTGTTACTCTGGAAGGAAAGGAGAAATGAATGGTGCAAAGCTGGATTGTATGCAACATGGAACACCTCTCCGTGACTTCTGACAGTCTTTAGTGATGTTAATCTCACGAAATGTCTGGGGTGAATGGAACACTTATGCTGTCAGCCCTGATGGTTGTCTTTGGGTTGGTTGTGAGGGAGCTGTTCCAGCAGGGATGGAGCTGTGCTGATAGCAGAGAGGAGGTGTGAAGAGCTCTTTCTACTTTCATCCCGTAAGAGAGCTGTAGTTTTAACCAACTGTTACCAGCTCCTCAAGAAGTGTGGGCTGGGGGCGAGCAGTTGGCACCTCTGTTACACCATATTACCTGCTGTCTTTTGAGCACCCTCTTCACACCTCACAGTTGTGCAAGGAACGTTTGTGCCCATCTCCAACAAGCAGTCAGCTCTCCACACCTCCTGCTTTCCCCACTCTCAACCCACCCTCCACTCACCCCTATTAATCCTGCCTTCTGTTTCCACAGTATTTGTGCGCATTCTCCTAATATGACTCTATCACCAAAGTCTGTGATTATCTGCTAGACTATTAGCTTCTCTGAGGAAAGACTGTGACATGTACTTCTATGTGTGTCTGCACGTGTGTGTCCAGAAGATGTTTCCATTCTGCTGCACACAGGGCTTCATTACTCAGCCCACCAACATTTACTGAGCACTCAGGTATGAGGTATGAGGTCATGTGCCAACAACAATGGGTTTGACATAAGCCTTGCCTTTCAATCTTAGACCTGACAGAGAAACAAGCAGGACATCTATTTGAGAACTTGTACTTGATGCCGGCTCTATGCCATGCCCATGCCAAGTGTGGATTATAAAGATGAGCGCTCAGAGTTGCTTATGGCCCAGGAGTGAAGACAGGGATGTAATGGGAATTACACAACAGTGAGATAAATACTACAAGTCAGGAACCCAAGCTTTACCATAACCCTGGTTGAGAGACCAGTGGAAGTATTTGTTGGAAGCATATAAGAAAATTGATCTCAGAGAGTCACAAATTGATCTGTAATCCCACAAAGTTCTCTAGTCAATATCTTTGTCTTTATCAATTTTTTTCTGTATATTTTTTAAGAACTCCCCTTAAAAACTAATATCTTGTGTGAGGGTCTCAGCAAACCTCTGCATGTTTTCCTTCTTAAATGCAAGAAGACTTATTGGGGATTTAACATGTCTCTGGCCCTGGCCTGGGTGAGGTGCCCCATGGATGTCCCAGCAGCTCTGGTCAATGTGGATAGCCACTTGCACTAGAGGGAAGTCAGAGGGCCAACACCCCAGAGTCTTCATAACGGACATCCAAATTTGTCACATCACAATTCTCTTCCTCTGACCCCACAGCCACAGTGAATCATAGGGGAACTACCATATTCATGGGAGTCACATAACATAGATGGGATGGGGAAACCATATATGAACAACCTCTCTAGACTTAGATCTAGAATATTCTTAGCACTGGAGAAAAGTCTGTCAAATCTTATAGAGCAATTGAGCTGGAAGGAAACTTGGGAATAATTACTCCAATAGTTTTCAAAGTTTCACATATTATTCTCCCCAAATGAAAGCTTCAGACGAGGTCTAAAACCAGCAAAATGAATCTGTTTTGAGTGAAATGGGCTACTTGTTTATGCAAACCATAAAGTCTGGCCTCTGATTTTGTAGTTGAGGAATATCCAGTGCAGAAAGAGGAGTGACTTCCCTAGGGTTACCCAGTGAATGAATGGGGGTGCATTCTTCATGCTGGCCCTGTGTCCCCCCACCCCACCCCCTTGCTGAATGAGCACAGGACTCTGCCCACCAGGAGGGCAGCTGGGAGGCAAGAGACCCTGCATCAGTTAAACTTTCTCCCAGGATACAGAGCAGCCCTGCTGGCATGTTATCACTAATGTACAAAATGTGAAATTGTGAAGACTTGTTTGCCAATTCTCTTATCTCAGCTGGCACAGAGGAGGGCTCGTTGGAGTTTCGAGGTGTTAGAGTATTGTTTATCCACCGCACATCCCTTGGCTGTTCTCGCAGAGACTCAGGAAAGGCTGCACATATAAATTCACATAAATTACCTTTACAAAATGTCAAAATTAAAAGTGGATTTTTATTTTGGGGATGTGCCTTGAGCATGTTAACCCCTTATAGTGGGTAGAGGTGTCACCATCAGAAAAGCAGCTGACTTCTTTGAAAGCACCATAAGCCACAGGAACTTACTCCCACGCTCCCGCCCCAGCCCAGCACTACCCACCCTCAAGAGGTAGCAGTTCTTGTCAACAAACCATGGGTTTTTCTGAGCTCCTGGCCTGCTCACAGATTGTCCTCTAGATACAGTATTTTTACTATTTTTATTTTTTAAACTTAATTTTTTAAAAGATTTTATTTATTTATTCATGAGAGACACACACAGAGAGAGAGAGAGAGGCAGAGACACAGGCAGAGGGAGAAGCAGGCTCCATGCAGGGAGCCCGATGCGGGACTCGATCCCAGGACTTCAGGATCATGCCCTGGGCCGAAAGCAGGCACTAAACTGCTGAGCCACCCAGGGAACCCCAGGATACAGTATTTTTAATCCTGTGGTAGCCATAACTTCATTATTTATGGTCTTTAACTTCTTTTTAATTGACTAAATGGACAGCTCAGGGGAGACACAGAACCCCTCTGGGCCTCAGTTTCCTCACTTACGAAATGTGAGTTTAGCATAGATGAGTGTTTCCTAACTAGCCATTCAGTCTACCCAGCAATCCAGAGAAGTAGTAATGGGGATACTTAAGGAGCTACTAATATTTCAAAAGCTTTGTGGAAATCATAAGGCACCTGCAATAGGGTTGCATAGGCTTAAAAAACAATCCCAGGGAGACTTATGGAGGCTCGTGGGGAAAGGAAAAAGGGAGAAACAGCTCTGCAGGCTTGTCAGGGAAGCAGAGAGGGTGAGGAGCAGACCTTCTTAAGACCAGATGGAAAAGGGGAGCGTAGAGCTAGAGAGTGGCATGCATGGCCCTTGAAAAGAGGTTCACCATGAAACAGCTCTGAGTTTTACTGCTATCTCTGTTTACTTTTACTGGTATCTCTGTGATACTTTTTATGTCCAACATGTTCTATATTAAACTCTTGCGAGAAGGAGGAAAAATCCCCAAATTCCCCCTTTCTTTGCCTTTGGTTGAGTTGTGGCTGGCTACTTCTTTCAAGCTGATCAGAGGTTTTCAACATAGTTCTTTTACATACCTTTCTAGAAAACACATATTTATTGGGGTCAACTATTCTGGATCTCTCTTTAATTTTAATAAATCAAAAAATAATTACCTTAAGATTGTACCATTTGTCCCCAGGACAGAAATCTCCCAGTACATAGTGGAGCAGAATCAACCAGAATAAAGAGTTTGGAAGGCACTGGAAATGGGTGGGTAAAGTTTCTAGATCTGATGGAACCCCAGAATGGACTATGAAGCAGGGAATGTCAGTAGTAGGATGTAGACTTGATTCAGGGCCACATAATCATTTACATGAGCCTAAAACTCATTTGCCTTTATGGACCTCTCCACTATAATACTATCAATATTAAAACTTATATTTCTATGACTTTAAATAGTTCCCCCCATTTTTTTGGTTTTAGGCAAAACCAAAAGTTTTGGGTGTCCTACAAATTTCACTCTTTTCTAACATTAAAAAAAAATAAAACATTTCTTTTGACAATAAAATTTAATTGTTTTGATTTTAAAATAAATTAACAGGTTTCCTGAGCCCCTAAAGGGTTTGCAGCTACAGGCACTGTGCCTGTCATACCTAAAGGATAAGTCAGCCTGACACCAGGTAGAGAAGAAAGCTTTACCTGGTAGTGTTGGGTGCTGGGTACCCACTGCTGATGCAGGAGAAGCTAGGGTGAGCCCTGCTTCATGGAAGCTGTATCTCCTATCCCAGAGCAAAGCAGAGCTGACTGATGGAGATATTTGGCAAAAGTGTTTTCAGTTGACCAACACCTAAGTTTGATAGCTGCTTCTCTGCTTTTCTTCTAAATTCTACAACTTGAAGCAGTGAACGAGAGTCAGGAGTCATGTTTTGATTATTAGTTGTGTGTCTCTGGGCGAATTCCTCACCTGAGCATTCCAAAGTTTGCAAAATGAAGGAGTTGGATGAGGCATTGATTCTCTAGCTACAATTTATGCCCTGTATGCTTCTGAAATATTTTCAGAAAAAATCACAGAGAGATAAACGAAGGCATGTATACAGTGAGGCAGGTATATTTAGACTAGGACCCAGGAATAAGTTATTTACCATATTAAATTTCATTCTGAATTTACAGGCAGCTGTAAAATATAGAATTCTTATCATCTAACTGAAGGAAGACTAACACTTCTTTGGGTATTTATTTGGCATTACTTTGGAGGAGAAGTATATGGTCGAGAAGATATGACCACTAGTTGACCAGTGAGCTAGCTCCAGGGCAATCGGAATCTCCTTCCTCCTCCCCTGCCCTTGAAATGTACATTCCAGCCACTGTTCCCATAGTGGGAGCAAGCGGAAGGCCATAGCCTCGAGAGAGAGAATAGGGTGTTGCTGAGACCATCTTGAACTTACATGTGACTGAATCCAGGTACGTCCTGTGTATAAACTTTAAGATCCTGGTGGGCATGTTGCAGAGGCACCTGAGAAAGTCACATGTAAGTTCCCTTGCTTGTTCAACCTGCCACCTACCTTGTCCTATCTCTTCTTGACTTCTTCAGATTATCCCACAAAAGCTCCAGAGTTTGCAAATCTACACACCTATTAAATGTTTGATTTTTTTTTTATTGCAAAAGCAGCACTAACACCATTTAAAACTTTTTAAAAAGCTAAAATTCACTTTCAATCCAACTACCTCAATAAATGTAAGTATTTTCCTTGTGGTCTTTACCAGCATAAAAATTATTCAGGTTACCATATCTAGAGAAAATCTTTGTTTTTTGCTTTTGCGTTTTTTTCACCTAGGAATATGCAACCTTTACTTCCCTGCTGCTGCAGCACTTGTGAACGTTATTTTAAATGTCTGCACAATATCGATTGAATAGACTTAGCAGTTCCTTGACTGTTAGGTATTTAGTTGATTTCTGGTTTTTCCTTACAACCCAGAATAAGCAATTAATATTGCACTCTTTTTCTTCTTTAGAATTTCCTGGAATGAGATTAGGTCCAAACGTACGGACTGACTCTCTTCTAAGCCTTGATGCCTTGCTTTCCTTAGAAATTGTGCTACTTGAGTATGAAATGCTGACATTTAAGGTTCCATGGAGTGTTAGAGAATAATGATCTTTTTAGATTATAAATGACTCTGGATGGGTCTGTTGCAAGGCAGGCTTTATCCATGTAAAGCAGTGAAAACATTTGAATTTGTATAGATTTATTTTCAGTATAAATATGCTTTTAGTATTTCTATGTATGCAGTCTATTCATGCAGGGGTAGAAGGGCACATTTATTTAATTGGGGGTAAACAGTGCCTGGGCAGAGGGTGATGAGGAATGGAGTGCTTTGATGTATGGTACTCCTCTCAAATTGGGGAGGGTGTTGAAGTTCCTTGTCCTTGCAAAGTTGTGCCCATGATCAGAAGAGCTGAAGTCATTCTGGATTCGGGCGGCTGGGCTCCATTTTCCAGGATTCATGGCTGTAAGAATATAACTGAAGCCGAGTTTCCTTCTTTCCTGGATCTCAAACAGCTTGGGCTCAAAGTGCTCTGATTCTCTTCCCCGAGTGTTTCCAGAGAAGACAGCCTGAGGGAGAGGAAGTGGTGCTAATTAAGTCCTCCCTCTGTTTTCCAGGCACAGGAGCCTTCTGCAGATGTCTGTTGGGCGTGTTCGCAGAGTGTGGCAAATAGAAAGGCAGGCTTTCCTTCCCCAAAGGCACAAACCTTCCTTCACAGGTTACAGGGAACTCTAGAAACACACTTCCTTCCAACAGCCACTGTGTGATTGAGGTGCCAGACCTGCCCGGGAGGCCAAAGTGCTTCACTGATTGTTCTCTCAGTCTCTCTCTCTCTCTCTCTCTCTCTCTCTTTCTGTGTGTGTGTGTGTGTGTGTCTCTCTCTCACACACATGTACAGGTGCACACGCACACAATTTCTCCTGTTTCTATGGGGGGGGTGCCTTGTATTTCTTACAGACCATTCTCTGCCTTTTGTACCTTAAAAAAAATTGCTGAAGACCGCCTCAGCGAAGTCTTCCTACTGCAATACAGCGTGCCTCATGATGGACATGCTAGACTGGACCAGAAGCATGGTTGGGAGCTCTGGGTGGGCATCCTGGTGCTGCCACAACTGAGTGTATCCTGGGTGGGTCCCCTTAATGCTGTGATCCCCAGAGATGCAGGTAAAATCATCTTCCTAGGGTTGCTGGGAGGATCAGATGGAGGAACCTATAATGTGACCCGTGGAGGGCTTTACACTGGTGAGCCCCCCTAACCATCTGTGTTTTCTCCTGCACTCAAATCCCTCAGGGTGACTGGATATGTCTGCATTTGCCCAAGATAATTTAGTTTACTCCTATCATTCTGATGTAATTGTTAATAGTACCCTTCTCAAGCTCCAAAGTGTCCAGCTTTAGGCCACAGGTTAAACGCTCATCATACTATTTTTTACCGCTCCTGAATATTCTAATTCCAATGTTAAGAATGTCAACTTGCAGGAGTCAGGACTGTTTCTCATTCTCTACTATTCCACAAGAATTGAGGAAACTGAATTTATCTAATTAAGAACACTGAGGCAGCTCTGAGAATACGATGACTTTCCCAGTCACAGTGAAGCTGGACACAAAATCCACTTTCTATGTAGCATGAACAGTACTTACTGTAGGTCTGACTCATACAGGAGAGCCTGGTTCTCATCTCATGGAGTCAAAGAATGAATCTCATGGACAACAGAGAGTGAGCAAAGTGATAGAAGTTTATCAAGCAGTGATACAGAGAAAGCTCTCTGAAGTAAGAGGGGTCCCACAGGGTTGCTGCTGAGGACTTTTCTGCTCTGTCTTTTATAGGAAACTGACCAGGGAACTTGGTAAATTTCTTGTCAATATCAGGGTGGATATTGGGATCCCTGGGTGGCTCAGCAGTTGAGCGCCTGCCTTTGGCCCAAGGTGCGATCCTGGAGACCCGGGGTCCAGTCCAACCTTGGGCTCCCTGCATGGAGCCTGCCTCTCCCTCTGCCTGTGTCTCTGCCTCTCTCTCTCTCTCTATGTGTGTGTCTCTCATGAATAAATAAATAAAATATTAAAAAAATATATCAGGGTGGATATTTAGAAGAAACATGGTGGACCTGTAACTGACAAAATAACAAACAAGATGTTTTGTAAATATCATAAGTTATTGCCTTCTCTCAGGTTAATACCTCCTCCATAATATTTCTCTACATCTGGAATTTCTGTGAGCTTAGTCAGGTAGCCCATGGTCTTGAGATTCTTGCACTGTCTTGGTTTGAGCAGGGACTATTGATAACATCTTAATGACATATTTCTGTGATTACTTAGTCGCCATTAACAGGGGATAATCCATAACATTTTGGAGCTAGGGAGCCAAGTTTATTTTTTCTGTTTTTACTTTCTTATCTCTGTTTTGTTGGGATGGTTAGAAGCCTGACTCTGGGGCCTTTTCCTTATCTTTCCCTCCCTAGCCCCATCTGCTCCTAACTCGTTCCTAAATCAGGACTATTTGGCCTCAGCTTAGAAACAGTAACCTGATGTAGGGGCTCTTTTTACTAGGCTAGTATGTGCCATCTATGTATTTTGTTAAATTTTGCTGTATATTTACAAAATAGAAACGAGTTTATTATGTTTTTACTTAAGCATATGTAATCATTGTAAGCATCCAGAGATTTACCAAAAAAAAAAAAATTAAAATCACCTATCATCCAGAGATAACCATTGTTAATATTCAATTTTATTTCTTTGTAGACTTTTTCTAACCCTGTCACAAAACACACATATATACATATTCAACTCCAAGTTTCCTTTCCTCTTTCTTTTTTTTGAATTATTTTAAACCATTTGAATATAATAATTCATTATTATTCATAATCTTTTCCCATTAACAATATATTTTGGGTATATTTCCCATGATAAAAAATATCCACTTACATTTTTAATGACTACATTGTATTTTATTTTATGATATAACATATTTAGCCAATTCCCTACTGATGGGTTCTTAGTTTCTCTATATTCTTCTGGTATTAGATATAATGTATGAGTGACTAATGTGGTGGTGATACACAATATTTTGCTCTTAGACATAAGTTGTCAGTATTTTTCTGCTATTAGACACATTGATGTGTCTTCCTATATTGATGTATTTGGGCATTTGTCTAAATTTGTTCCTTAGGATAAAATTTTAGAATTGTTGTTTTTTGAGTTAAAAATATGCTGTTTAAGTGTTTTTGTGCCCTATTACTACCCAAGCAGCATATGAGAAAGTGCATTATCATTCTTTTTAACTGTTAAGTAAGTTGACAGGCTGGTAGGTTTTTAAGCAAAAAATTCTATGAAATCTTAAAGATCAATTGTTTGGTAATTATTTCATACTATTATCTCCATACTCAGCTCCCTGTCCTCTGGGATTAAAGATGGGAAAATGGACCTACTTGCAGCCCTCTTGTGTCTATCTGAGGGTCTCTACTTCTCTCCCCTGGTAAATGACCAGGTAGGTGGTAGAGTCTCTGTTATTGAACTGCACTCATTAGTGCCTTTGTTAATGTATGAATGCATTTGTCAGTTTCAGGAACATCACGTGCACACTGCAGACTTTTTTGCTCTAGCCAGGACATAGGTAACTTCTTTTCCCCTTTTTTTCTAATGAGAAGATTCTTTCTTCTCTTGTTTTAGATAGAAGAAATGTCAACAATTGGGAGTTTTGAAGGATTCCAGCCTGTGTCTCTGAAGCAAGAGGGAGATGACCAACCCTCTGAGACTGACCAGCTGTCCATGGAGGAGGGGGACCCAGGCAAGGACTCGGAGACAAGGCAGATTTCAAGACAGCCCAGTGTGACTGAATCAACACTGTACCCCAATCCTTATCACAGACCTTTTGCCTCACGGAAGTACTTCGTGACACGGGTAAAATTTTTGGTGCTCTGAAATACTATACAAGACTACTCTTAAAATATTCTAATATCATGATAAATACTGTATATATTTGCCAAGTATTTTCACGTTTGTTATCTCCTGTAATAGTAATAACCATGAAGTAGGTATTATTATCCCCATGTTACAGAGGAAGGATCTAAATTTCCGTTAAGGGTCTACTTTTGATAACCAGGTAGTATTGAGGAGAGGCTGGTTATCCACTCTCCAGGGATCTTTGGCTCCTCAGCCCTGTGTTCATGTTAAACCTGATCTCCACAGATTAGTGATCTATGGAGAGAAAACCCAGGCAGTGAGAATACAAAATTCTGTGTCCAGAGTAGGTTATTTGTCGCATTTTTGAAAAGGACGGGGGTGATGGAGTGGAAGAGCTTGCTGAGAATGGGTTAGACCTCAGTGTCTACACTGGGATGCTGGAATGACAGTGTGGGAACAGACACTTTTAAATCCCAAGCCTTCTGTTACTCTCTGGAGCTGAGCCCTTTTGCCTAAGAAAGTAAACAGATAGGTGGGTAATGAAGATGGATTATGTGTATCTAGATGTAAAAGATTAGGCACCTGGGTGGCTCCATCAGTTGAGCATCTGACTCTTGATTTTTGGCTCAGGTCATGATCTTGGGGGTTGTGGGATCAAGCCTCATGTCAGACTCGGCACTGTGTGTGGAGCCTGCTTGAGGTTCTCTCTCTCTGTCTGCTCTGTCTGCCCCTCTTCCTACTCACTCCCTCTCTAAATAAATAAATAAATAAATAAATAAATAAATAAATAAGAAAGACAGTTTGAACTTCTAGCATCTGGATCAAGTGGAGAGTGGGAGAGTGCTTCCTGAGTTTGAGTACTTTCTCTCTCTCTCTCTCTCTCTCTCTCTCCTTCCTACTTATCAATGTTCTTTCCCAATCCTCAATGTTCTTGTTAGCACAATAATTGCTGGCTCACGGGCTATAATCAGTTGGTGGCAAAACTGGGGATTCTACAGTGTGGCAATGAAGATCATCACATTTTTGAAGCATTCATGGGACAAATCTTGAAAAAATTTTTTCTTCAACTCAATCTTATAAATAAATGATGGCTAAGATGTTGTGATGATTTACAAGTTTTACTGACAAATCCTGATTTGGTAGCTTTTAAAACATCTTTGGTTAAGATAAAATTTTAACTAAAATGACTCAATGTGTGAGTAGGTGTGTGCGTGTGTATGCATGTTTGAAGCTAACACATACCCGTATCATTTGTACTTAGCCACTCTGATGTGTTAAGGTGCTTTGGTAGGTGCTATACTATGTGTGTGTGTTTGTGTGAGTGTTTTTGCACATGCAGAGCATATGGTTTGTTTTCCAAAGTATATGAACTTTATTGAATAAGCAAAATTAAGTTGTAAGATACATCTGTGAAGAAAATCAAAGCATCCCCTAAAGTTGTCTTATCTTTGGTAATGATGATGTACCAGTCACAGTTTGATGAGATAACAAGCATGAGTGGTATGGAATAAGAGATTCATCATGCTCAGAAGCTGGTGCAGTTATGAGGGCTGGCTGGGAAGTCTCTGCAAAGCTGTCATCTTTGCACCTGGTGATGGGCCTGAAGTTGCTATAGGCCTACCAATTGGTAGTCATGAAGTGGGAATAGGGAATAAGGGAAACACTGGAACCTGTACAGACAAACCAGAATTCCTGAGGAAAAACTGGAATCTGTGTCTGTCTCCCACCAAGTTTAAACTTGAAGATGTGAGTCCTTTCAGGTGGCCTTTCTCTACTGAGCTGCACACTTACCAAGCCTAGGAAAAGGAGAATATGAGGAGGTCTAATTGCCAGCAGTAGCTGTAGGTCTGTCCGGGTGCTGCCCTGTACCACCAAGTGAAACAGGGGATCAGCAACTGTGAATATGAGCTTGCACAGTGCCTGGTGGACTGCACTGATCTTCCACAGGGAAATAACTGATGTGTCACTTCTGCCTTGCAAATCTTACACTAATGTCTCTTGTGGCCAACTCTACTTTGAAATGGATAGGAAAGGAAACTCTAGAAAATGTAGTTCTAGCTTAGCTAAATCGACCCAGTCTAAAGCCACCATGGAGGTTTTGTTTGTGTGTGTGTTTGAATGATGCTTTTATTTGTATGGTTCTATGCAACTTATCAAGTGAAGTGCCCTGGAGTAACACTATAAGGTCAGTGGGGGAGAACTGCTCACTCTTGTTTTATTGTAAACATAGTACAGTTTCGGGGGAGTGAAATTACCTGAACAAGTCACATGATATTAGTGAAAGAGCTATAGCTAGAATCTGTGTCTTCTGTCTGTAAGTCCAGTGCTCTTCCTACCATCATGTACAATTGCTTTTATAAGTCAATCAGTGACTGACTCCAGTCCATGAGAAGAGTATCTTCTCCCTCGAGTAAATAGACACAAACCCTAAGTTCACAAGAGGTTGGGAGGGAAACCTTCTAATCTTGTTAATGAATTTAGAGTAGACTTGAGGACTCTTTAGGAGTTGTGAGGGCTACATTCCCAAGGCACTCAGCATTTGCTCTCCTTCAGACTGATAGATCAAATATATATATATATATATATATATATATATATATATACACACACACACACACACATATATATATGTTTAGCACATGAGTATAATGAATGTGCTTTATATGTATTTTTATATTTTTATCTCTCTATATAAATTTCCTCATTTGCAATGTGTGAATAAAATACAAGTTTTATACAGAGGTTTAAATAGGCTTATTTGTAAATATGCTTAGTACAGTGCATGACATGTCTATTAACATTTTATAAGCAGCATCTCATTGCTATTATGAATACTTTCTTATTGATTTGACATCCCTATTTCTATATTTGATCATAGGGAATGACATTAAGATGCCTGTGACCTCACCATGACTTCCAGGGTGATATATAAATGTAGATGTATAGTTTCTATAGCAGTCAAGAGGTTTGAGTGAAGGAAACTAATTCATTTTCTCAGGGAATAATTCAATAAGACCCAGGCTATGGATGATTCAGAGCTATTAAAGATTCATCATGAAGTATCACTTCTTAGAGCTGAAATGAGATCGACATATGATCTGGTCTACTGATTCTCCATCTTTATCATGCAAACAAATGACCTGGAGATCTTGTGAAAATGCTGGTCTGATTCAGTAGGCCTGGAGTAAGGCATTAGATTCTGCATTTATATAGATTCTCTGGTGATAAGATGCAGTCTGTCCACACAACATACCTTGAGCACCAAGGAGCTATCAACATTCTCATTTTCAGAAGTAACTAAGGCCCAGAGAGGGCTTGTCAAGTGTCATAACCATTAATGAATGCTGACTTGCCCAAGAGGCTAGTAGTAAGTGCTAAAGCTGGGGTTAGAACCCAAGTATTCCAATTCCCAATTCATAGTTCTAGGATCCCACACAGCAATTAAAAAGAAGTGAGTTTACTACTGTGTAAGAATTTAAAGCATATAGGTTGTAAATTCAAAAGAACAGTAAGTAAATGAGCTGCGGAATTCCTTGATCAAGCATTTTGTTTCGTTAAATATTTTAAAATCATTTCACAGAAGGTGGTTTATTGGAAAAAAAAAAAAGGAAAATGTCGATAAGCAAAACGAAAGTCACCATAATCTCCCTGCCCAACATTAACCAAGTATATTGAATGTGTGCTTATACATTTTGGTGTGTATCCTGTCTTGCTTTTTCCTGACCTGTGCAATTGGTTGCATAAAAATATTTCCTATGCCAATAACTATACTTCCATAAAATCACTTAACAATTTAATTACATCCTGGTATGGAGAATATTCTACAATTTATTTAACTTTTGCTGGACATTGAAGTTGTTTCCTACTTACATCTTTTAACCCAGAAAGGAAAGTTACTCTTTGACTTGCTGTAGCAGAATGGCAGTCAGTTTCTTAGGGACCAGGAATAGATACCCAATGCTGTAATAAGAAAGAAGTTCAATTATATGAGTTTCAAACTGGATATGCAAAGATGTGACTGCTCTGGAAGTTAAAATTAATCTAGGAAAAACAAGAGACTCTGTTTGATGACCCTGAGATTATGACCTGAGCCAAAATCAAGAGTTGGATGCTTAAGCAACTGAGCCACCCAGGTGCCCCCAAGAGGCATTTTTTAGCATCATAACCTAATGCATTAGGTCATATCTCTAATGCATTAGATCATACCAGATTATAAAAGCAGTCAATCCTGTTCCTTAAACTTCTTATGTTCTTTCATGCGGCATCAGGGATGTTGCTTCCTATCCACGGGCTTCCAGACTATCATTTATTTCCTGAACTGTGCCCTTCCAACACAGCAATATTTGTGCTCAAAGAAAAGGTCTTAGAGGATATCTAATCCAATCCCCAAAACACAGAAAGGAGATGTGACTTGTCCAAAGTCAACCAGTAATTTGGGGGGCCATGCCAGAACTCCTGATGCTTTTTACCACCCCTCTAGAGCCTCTGACCTTGGTCAGTGAATGAGAGGTCATGAGAATAAATGTCTGAAGCACTGGCTGTCACTCTGCTTGGATACTTTTTCCTCCTGTTTTTGTTCATTTGCTATTTTATTGCTTAGACATATCTAAAAAAGGCCTGGTGCCTTTTCTGAACAAAAGTACCACTCAAGGCTAATAACTCGAGGTATATTATGATAATCCCTTTAGTTGTGGAGACTGATATTCAAAAGCAACTTCTTATGAAAGGAACAATACTTGATATGCATGGGGAAAGATATTTTTAAACTCCCTGTAGGACTCTATATTTGCAGATACCTTATCAGAAAGTTGAAAGCGATTAGGGATGGGGAATTATCTCTAAATTTATACTTGAGAATGTAAATTACATACAAACTAATGGGACTAAAACTATTTGATCTTTTAATATTTAATTAATGGTTCCCCATGGCCTTTTTATAGCCTGTGTTCTATTGTGAGGAACGAGACTTTAATAAGCAGGTTCAGGACTTCCCATTGTGTAGCAAGATGTCATTGCTTTCATGACACTAATTTGGCTTTCATACTCTCTCCCTTTCCCTCTTCTCTTACTATAGGGTTCCCTGAGTCTTACTCTTGCATTGGGAACAACTAAATATATTATTTATATTATTATTGTCTGTGTGAGTCTCTTTCTGGTCTAGAAATTACATATCTCACTGGGCAAAAGGTTTCTTGATTCCCCTCCTTATACTGAAATCCCTTGAAAATTGTAATAAATTTGATGTTTCTTTCTGAGGGCAGATACTTAACAATAATAAATTAAGAGGCATTTCTTTTATTTTCAGAGAAAGACACATTTGCCCTGGACTTTACAAATCACATCCAATTTAGAGCTGTTTTTCTTCTCTTATGTGTTTATCACAAAGTGATTTCTATCTGGGCATGATGACACCCACAAGAGAGATCTTATGGTATCTGAGTTCCTGGGAGCATTCCTTTCTTTATGGCCCCCTCCTCTTATTGTCTAGCTAGGGAGTCCAGTACATGGGAAACAGTTACCAGTGGACATATTATTTATTATTTATGTGACAACTGGCCCCTGGCTAGTCTAATTTAAGGGACCATAAAGAAACACACACACACACACACACACACACACACACGCACATGTCTTTGAAATTCCCTTAGTAGGTTTGTTTTGACTGAAGACGTTCTGTGCTGAACTATTAGAAAAGATACTGCCCACTCTGCTGTGTAATGACTTGTAAATAAGGATTCCCCCCTCATGATTTTTCTTCAGATTTAGCATTAGAAATATATGTGTATTGGATGAGGTATACTTATTATTCCAGTGTACTTTCCTATTAGTCCTAGGTGGCATGGAATCTTCAAGCCAATTGTTCCATTGCAGTGATCATTTGACCTCCAAATCCTGGTACTACTATTTTCCCTTCATTTAATACTAACAATAAGAATGAAAATACAGTGTTTTATTATCCAGTGTTCCCAAAGGTTTTTGGCATTTCCCAACAGCTCCGTTACAGTTAATATTGTCTTATCAGCCCAGCAAGTAAGTAAACTGATGTCTGGAATGATAAGGACATAATATGGGACTCATGGCAAATAGAAAGGCTGAGATCTAAACCTTGCCCTAGACACAAGTCAGAGTGCTCACACACTATCTCATTTTCTACACTGAATGGCTGAGGTTAATTTATTCCAGTTAACCAATGATGACAAGCGGAAGAGAGTAAAATACTCTTATCAGGATACAGTGATTAACTGTTCCATAAAGTCACAACCACTGTTTCTGCTGAAGGTGAGAACACCACACTCAGTGAGGATGTTGGCAGAACTCCAGAGACTTCCCAACCATTTTGTAGAAGCCACACTGATGTTCAATGTTTAAGTTTTGAAAAGGTATACAGTAAAACATCACCTCCATCCACTGTCCCATCAAGTGCCTCCCCCCACCAACCATAGGAGACCACTGTTAACATTTTCTAGGTATCCCTCTAGAGTTGCTTTAGCATATACAAGCATGTGCAAATATTTGTTCTTATCCCTTCTCTTTTTATACAAAAATGCAGCATATTTACCCTGTCTTCTGAACATTTTTTTCTTTCATTTAATAATGCATTTTGAAATCTTTCCATATTAACACAGATTTCCAATTTTTTTTGCACATTCATCATGTTCTGTTGTATGGATATGTCCTCTATTATATCTAACAAGTCCCCTATTGATCTATATTTGCCTTGTTTCCAAAATTTTGCTATTCACAAATAAGGCTGCAAAGAGCACTGTATAAACATCTGTCATTTTGCACATATGCAAGAACATCCATAGTATGACTTCAGACAAGTGGAATGTGAATGTCTAGATCAAAGGAGAGATCATTTTTGGTAGATTTTGCCAAATGCTTTCCTTCGGGAAGACAAGTAAGGTTTTGAAAGATTCTACAATTTTATATTCATCTTCACATGTTCTGGCAAAGTGCCTGGTGTAGAAGCATTCAACAAAATGCTTATTTTAGGATTATTTTATTATTCTCCAATTTCATTTACAGTTTTTTTTTCTTCTGCAAAGGATTAGTTTCACTACTGAGCTATATTAGCTGAGGAAGAAATTATGTGGATATAAGAAAAGAGACAGGAAAAATAGGATGAATCATCAAAGAAAGTATGATTTTGAGCAGTGGGCCTGATGCAGCCAGGCTGTATCACAGGGAGTTCAGGTTGGAGATGGGAATGTTGTCATGGGATTATAAAGGATTTCCCTCCAGCATAGTTTGGTCCTGCCAGTAGGGTCACTAGAACAGTGATGTTGATGCAGCCTTCTCTGTCAGTGGGGGCTCAAGGCATACTTGATTGATGCTCCAGAACTTACTGATTTTATGACTCACAGCTTCTACTAGGTATGGGCTGCCATATTAGCTTTCTGACAATCCGTGAACCAGCCGCAGAGAATGACAAAGGAGCCAGAAATTATTCAGTCCACTGGCTGACTATTCAATTCAACAGGAAATGTGTTAAAATGAGAAAATCAGAATGTCTTGGTATAAGGACTGTGATCATATTTTCTTAAAGACTTCCAGGAGGCTTTCATCATCAGCTTGGCTCAGAAAGCTTTTATTCAGTCTCCTCATTTGTCTTTATAGATAAAGAAATGGAGGCCAAGAAAACTCAAATCATTGGCTACAGGTCACAGAATTGATTTATAAGAGATCTAGAACAGGAACCCAGGTCACTTGACTCTGTTCGATGGACATTTCCTGGATGACTTGGGCTGTGCTAAGTGAATTGGATGGGGAGGTGCAGACCTAAGTAGGGAAAGCTCTACACCATTTCCCACCACTTCATCTGAAGCAGTGCCATTCTCTTCCTCATTTTCATATATGGATTCTCCTATTATAAGTTTTTTTTCCCCATGACCAATGGATTCTGTTGCCAAAATATTTCAAAGCCTTTTATCGCTGAGAAAGCAAACAAACCCAAATCCTATCACCACCCTACCTCTGAGAGGAAAAGGTATTTGAATGGGTCCTAGGCCATCCTAGTATCCTGGTTTCCTTTTGTGAGAAGAGAGTCTCAGCCTGGGAGGATTGGAAATGTTAATATTAGAGAATATGTGGTTAGTATTAAAGTCCTGTTATATAGAGAATATTCAAGAACTGGCATCCTACTTGTCAGTAGCTCAGGGCTGGGAATGAGGCCAGCACTGCATTGTAGGTGGGGCAATGGAATGTCTATTTTCTTGTCTTGTCTCTACCACATCTTAGCTGAGTGAACTTGACAGCTTACTTCCCCACACTGGCCCCTGTTTCCACACCTATAAAATTAAATGTCTTAAACTAGATAATCCCTGGGCTGCAGTGGTTCTCAACCTTGGCTACACATTGGAGTCATCTGGCATGCTTTAAAAAATCCTGATGTACTGATATGTGGGTCCCATCCACTGAGTATCTGATATGATTGCTCTGGTGTGAGGCCTGGGCATTAGAATTTGTAAAGGCTCCCTTGGTGATTTTGATGTGTACTCAAGGTTGAGAGTAATTGTCTAGAGAGCCACAGTTCTCATAGTACAGTCCCACACCAATAGCATCACCTGTGAACTTGTTGGAAATACAGATGCTTGGGCCCACTCCAGACCTATAAACTCAGAAACTCTGAAAACAATGCCCAGCATTATGTTTTTGATTCTCATGTACACTGAAGTTTAGGAATCACTGAGCTAGAGGTCTATGAATTTCTTATCGGAAAAGGGTTAATCAGCTTTTAAATGAGAGGTAGGCCCATAGGAGGAACACCTGTTTGGAGAAGGGTAAAGAATGCAAGGCAAGGAGAAAAAAAGTTAATTCTCCAGAGTCAGCTAAAATTATGGTAAGAATATTAGAAAAGGTTTCTCGGGACACCTAGGAGGTTCAGTGGTTGAGCATCTGCCTTCAGCCCGGGGCATGATCATGGAGTCCCAGGATCGAGTCCCACGTCAGGTTCCCTGCAAGGAGCCTGCTTTTCTCTCTGCCTATGTCTCTACCTCTCTCTCTCTCTCTCTCTCTCTCTCTCTCTCTCTCTGTCTTCAATGAATAAATAAATAAAATATTTAAAGAAAAAAAAGAAAAAGGTTTCTCTTAGATGTTATATTGCCATGTGCTCTTTGAAGAGAGAAAGGTTTGATTTAAAAAAATATATATATATTGCAAAATCCTTTGAACTTTCTGGTAAACATGCTTGTCAAAGAAAACTGGAACTCTGAAAATGGCTCTTTTCATTTCTATGAGAAAGTATGAGTATGATCATGGAAGACAGGACTCGGATCACTTTGGTCCCACCCAAGAAGAACAGCTTAGTAAATACCAGAGTTCAAGACTAAGTTCCCCGGCAGGCTGTTCCTAGAACAAACAGACAAACGCAAGACCTATCTTTCCCATCAGCTTTCTGGAGGAGACTATGGGTTATACTCACTAATTATAAGCAAAAAAGACGGCTCAGTTTTCTCTAAACCAGGTATTTTCTTTTTCCCATTCAGCCTGGGGCCATTGAGACTGCCATGGAAGACTTGAAAGGCCACATAGCCAAGACTTCTGGAGAGACAATTCAAGGCTTCTGGCTCTTGACAGAGTGAGTAGTTATGGCTAAGTGAAGGACAATAGAAATCTAGCATTTTCCTTAACACCACTATAACAGAATAGGAGATAGACATGTGGAAGAATTGCTTCTGGATGCCATGTAAGAATTGACTGGCATATCCCCTAGTTACAAAATAAAGTTTCGTGGTACCCTATGGCTGATGCATTACTAGGTTTGATTCCTACAACAATTTTCTGGGCTAGTCGCTTCACTCAGCTATCACCCTGACTCGCTTAGGTCAGACCCTCATCATGGCTCTCAAGGAATATGGCATTGGCCTCCTCACCAATCTCTTTGGTTCCAGCCTCTGTCTCTTACAAGTACTCTCTTCCAGCCATATCAGGCTAGTAACCATCCCACTCTGGGTACAGTGGAAAAGAAGGTTAGAAAAGATGAATGAGGTCAATGTATACAGTTCGAATTTTATCTTATGTATGGTAACATGGGCCCATGAAACCAGGGAAATCATGCAGGATAGAGAAGACAGGCCATCAGTCCAAAATTAGGATAAAAACCAAGTCTAACACTTGAGTCCTTATTCCTTTAATAAGTGCTCCATTTATCCCCAAGGCTTATCTTAGCTTTCATTGCAAATGACACCATGAAGATGGTTACCTTTGTGTCTTGCCCTGAAACTTTGGTGTCTATGACTTTTTCTTTGCTTACCAGGAGACTATTAGGAATACCATGGCCTTTACAATGATAAGTCATATATTCGCATAATAAGAGAAAGAGACACCTCTTTTCTGCTATAGAATCTATAGTATTAAATGAAGAATGTAGTTAGAACTCTATTTTGGATACTCAGTTGGTTCAGTGAGTTTTCTGGCTCCAAAGGCTCCAGCAGAAAAGCTCAGTAATTCTTACACTTCAAATAAAAAGAATCATTTAATCTTTCACCCCTGGGCAGGACATCTTCTTTGACTAAGCTTTTTTTTTTTTTTTTTTTTTTTCTGGTGGTGGGTGATGGGCAACACTTGAATGTTCAACCTTCCAGGCCAGCAGAACAACTCCCTCAGTCAATGGAATGTAGAACCAGATCATCTGTGGGTCCATCTGACTGACTGCCATATTACATTATTGTCTTAAAGGGGTTCTATGAACTGAATAAAAATGAGCTTGGAAAGCCAAATTGACCATTTCTAAGCATTTGTTTCTTCATGTTTAGACTAGAGATTATAATATGCACCTGAGGAATTGTTATAAGGGCTAAGTGAGAAAGCATGGTGAAACTCTTAGGCCCCAGCCCATAGGGGATTTTCAACAGATGTCAGTGTTCCTCCTCTGTTCACAAGTTCTAACTATTGGTAAAGTCCTTTTGTGTTTGTTTGTTCAGTTACCTCTGCCCTTATTTCTGTCCTGTCCTTCTCTATCTCTTTCATCTCTGGGTTGTCTGTAATGAGAAGAAAAGTCTATAATTTAGGTTTTCTACTTACTCATTTTTACCAATGCACATTTTACACCCCACCTTCCATGTGCAAGGTAAAATTTGACTTGTGCAGATAAAATGTCTGCCCTGATTAGGACAGATGTCTACTTAAATTCTGAAGGTCTAATCAGAAAAAGACACTTACCTATTTTGTTTCTACAATGAATTTCATTTATAAGAAAAAATACATGAATGGTGTCTTTCAAAATCCAGGTGTGGCATTTTGAATTCTCAAATAATAGAATGAGCAATTTCTTTAATAGTACATGTTTTAATTGCTTGTCTTATTTGTATGGAAATTTGTCTTATTTTTGTTTGTTTGTTTGATTGTTTTTGTTCAGTGATTATAAAGGCCAATAGATTTAATTTGTCCAAAAACAAAGGAGACTATGATCTGCATTGAGACTTAGCACCATAATTCTGTCTGTTTGATTTAACATCAGCTGGGATGATTAATAAGACTAGAAGTATTCAGATATTTTTGAACAGTTTATGCCTCAAAGACTCAAGTTTTGCACCTAGCTATGACCCTAATGGGAAGCTCAAAGAGTTAGTAAGGACTATCTGGCAACTAGTTTTCTATTTCTCTTTTGCTTTGTGGTATTCATTTATATTAGAGAGAATAATGAGGGATGTATCCTGTTTATTTGAAATTTTAAGCAATCATTGTCATATGCTGTCAGACTTTCTTCCTTTGCACTTTGGAACCATTTCCCCTCTTTATTTTATTCTTTTTAAAGATTTATTTTATTTTGAGAGAGAGGGAGCAGAAGGGAAGGACAGAGGGAAGGAAAGGGAGAGGGAGAGAGAATCCAAAGCCAACTCCATGCTGAGTGTGGAGCTCGACATGGGGCTCAATCCCGTGACCTCAAGATCATGACCTGAGCCAAAACCAAGAGTCAGACACTTAACCAATTAAGCTGCAGAGGCGCTACCCCCCCCCATTTCTCCTCTTTGGATGGTAGTCTTTTGTGTTATTTTTGGTCTTCCTCTCTGTCAAAATCCTTCTACACCTCTTCCTGCCATCTATTAAGAAAGATTTGATTCCAGTCATTTCTACCGTAGTAAGAATTTGACAGTTGCTTTTCTTTGCCTGCTAAGTCTTAAAGCTGATTTAGACTGCCTTCTTGTAGAGAAAGAGCTGCCAATTGTAACTAAGAGGTTCAGGCATTTGGGCTAAATGAATAGGTTCCCAGTCACTGTGACTGTTCAAGCAGAAGATGGGAGGCATTTATCAAAGGAAGGGCATGCCTAGAGATTCTGAATGACCTTTCACAATAAAGTCTTTGTTTATTTGTAACACACCAATGTAGGGAAGGTAAATACGACCATAAAAATAGTCAAACGATATCCAACCCCTCCTCTCCCAAATAACAACAGCAAAACAAAACAAAAAACTAAAGGAACCTATAAATACACAGGCACACTAAAGTGAGAGCCTGGTGGCTACTCTTGTCTTCTTTTCTCTTTTTTCTACTGAGATGAGACCCATCCATTCAATTCTTATGAGTTACAGAGGCAATACTATATAACAGCTTCCCCAACTGCATCAAACCACACAAGACTCTTTTCAAGTGTAACACTTTTTTGTGTGTGTGACAGATATGACTGGGCTTTATGCACATCAATGGTTAGTTCCTTTTATGGAAATGAGAAACTCCTAGCTACTATCCAACAGTTTAAAGAATATTCACTTTCAAACAAGTATTTCAGTTTCAGAATGATAAGAGTGAAAACCCTTCGCATGTATACAGTACATTACAAAAGAACTTCATGTCCATGAACTTGCTTTATGTTCACTACAGCCTTGCTGGTTTTGTGATTGCCTTTTAATGGATAGGAAATGGAGATGAGGGGTGAAGAAGTGGGCAAATAACAGAAAAAGTGAGGAAGTCAGACTGCAACCCCACACTAGCTGGGTTCTGATTCTTTCCCAAAGGGAGTAAGGTGTAGGTGTGGGGTGACTAATGAGCTCAGCTCAACCTTTAGTCATGGGTGATCAGAGTCCCAGAAGTGGTTTGATATAGAAAGGTGATGTGGGCACTATCATGAGTGCTTGAAGGCCTTAAGTATCAGGTTTAAGAACTTAGATTCTACCCCACAGGCGATGGGGAGACACTGATGGGTGACAAAAGTGTGACTGTATTTCTGTTTTATAAAGATCACTGAAGGCCACAATCCCTTATCTAAAGCTCTTGGAGCCATATGTGAATCAGATTGAGAATGTGTCAGATTTTAGAAAGGTAAAGCAATGCATATGTGTTTTATTTTGTGCTCCCAGTAGAAGTCTAGGACACCCCCCCCATTAATCAAACACATTAACATTTTTGCAGGGAAATATGCGATAGTAAAAATAGAAGAAATGGCTTCATGTTGGTTAAGATCGGGTTTTACCACAAGGTGCATTTACTAGTCTCAGGGCTTTATTGAATTTGGAATTGTGGATGAAGGTGTATGGCCTATACATGTTGGAAATGTGAAGGATCAGTGCATGGGTGGAAGGCTGGATGACAAATCAGATACTGTGCAGTACAAGTGGGGTCTGATGCAATGCTAGGCCGGGGCTGGTCCACACTGGTTTATGACCGGTGAATGTTATAATCTTAGGAATGATTGTTAATGATTAAAATAGAAAATTCCACACTAAATAAATTTAAAACAAAGGCAATATACTGAAAAACTCCTTACTTTCTGACTTTTTTACTTCATTTTGCTGTTCCGTTGGCTCTTCATGCCTACTGTATTTGTGTAGTGGAAATGCTACGTGATGGCGTGCCACTGTGCACCTCTTCTCAACTGTGCCTTCAGTGCTGTCACATTGTTAGCTTGGAATTGACCCTGGTGGCAGCAAGGAAACATGGAAGTCAGCAAACATGAGAGATCAGAGCTCCATTTATTGCTTTGTTGATTGTCTAAACTCAAGAAAGTGACAGAGAACATTTTGACAATGCAGATTAAACTTAAAAGTATGTCATGTCTGTGGCTGTGATGCTGCAATAACACACATGAAAAATTGAGGGAATGTTTTTCCAGCATTTAGAAAAACTATTATACAATTCCACAAAAGTCACCTTTTCCATTGAAGAACCCTGAACAGACAGCTGAAGGAAGCTTATTGCCAAGTGGAGGCTGTAAGGTTGCTGAGGGTCCATGTTCTGGGCATGAGGCTTTGGCCAGAGTCCATAGCTGTTCTCATACCTACAGAGCTGATTCTCAGTCCAGGCTGGAAATTATAAAAAAGCCTCTTCTTTTTGTTACATCCCTCTTGTGCTCTCTTCTGCAAAAGTGTAACAAGGGGCACACTTTAAAGAAGAAATGCTTAATGGAATTCTGTTGTTTAGTATAGAGCATGTACTGAAGGGTGCATTTGGGACTGAGAGGCAAACTAATAACCCACAGAGCTGGACTTTGTGGATCTCTGTGTTTAATCGTCTGTGAGGAAGGAGTTCAGGGCAACTCTTGGGCTTTGGCCTGGGAAACTGATGGGTTCACTCTGCCACCATTCCAGGTTTAGAAGGAAATGATAACTACGTTATTGAGAACACGCCATATGCCAAACGTTGCAGAAAGAACTTTGTGCATGCAATCTCATTTAATTATGCCAACAATCTTGTCATTTGCTTTTTATAGAACTTGCTGAATACAGTTTTGGGGGAAAAATGTGTGTGAGATGTCCATAGAGGATGCACATGGAGATGTTGAATGGATGGCTTTACATATGGATCCAGATACTATCTCTTAAGTAGTTTTTTCAAAAGGGACAGTAATCCTGACATGTTTTGTTTCTTATCGTCTTACCTTCTCTAGAATCTAAGGTCATTAAGTAATATTAAGTCAGTAAAGGCATTTTCCAAGGGATATCAACCAAATTCAAGTGAGCTGCTTTGTGACGTCCTAAATATATACAGGTGTATTATTCAGTCAGATTAGAAAAATTAGTTTGGAGGCACTTGGGTGAAGATATGAGAATGATGGACAGAGAGGCCAAGCAGAGAACTGTAGATATGCAACCATCAACTCCAGCTAGATCCCAGTTAGCTGAAACCATTGAGAATAGAACCCTAAGAAGACTCCAGTTAGGACCCAGGCCTCCAGTCCGGTCCATCCTGGAGTTCTATATGCCTCTGTGGTTGTTAAGACAGGGTGGTATTTATCTTAACTTTATTTCCTCCTCTCACTGTCCTTCTTGGCCCTTCGAAAGAACTTTTTGAAGAAATTGTGTGTATGGTTTTAGAAGTGATCCATTAAGGCAACACCAAGGAGAACACCTTGACACTCTGTGAAGTCTCAAAAATTGTGTTATAATGGCAATGAAGTGGCTCTTCAGTAGAATGTACTCAAGATGTCTTTGTATACAGTGCTTAAGGAGGCAGGAGGAGATGGGATCTTCTCTCCAACACATTAGTCCAAAGTGGTGGGGCGGATGTTCTCATTCCTCTTATTTCTAAATGAGAAGACTTGCCTACAGTGGCTGGGGGTCAAGTAACTCTCACTCTTCATCTTTCTGGAAAATACTTATGGTGTTTCATCGCCTACCTTCCCCTGAACCTGCTGAGATAGAAAGAGTCTTGAATTTGGAGTCAGATAGTTTTTGTTTTTTGTTTTTGTTTTGTGTGTGTGTGTGTATGTATGTATGTGTGTGTGTTTGTTTGTTTGTTTTTTGTTTTTGAGTCTGATGATTAGGTTCGAATCCTGGTTCTGCTACTCACTATCAGTGTAGCTCAGTAAACAAGTAGGTTTTGCCATTTGTTTTCTTAATTAGGGTATTTGTTTTAATACAGTCTTTAGTCCATTAGAAATTCACTGTCTTTGAAAGAAGCAAAGCCACTGTTAGTTTTTGGTGTATTTTTCCTTCTAGCTTTTCTTCACACATCTTTGCCAAAGATTGGTTATAATATTAATAATTAATAAATATTAATAAATAAATATAAATGAATATTAATAAACCTTTATGGGACATTTAAATTGTACCACATGTCCTGATAAGTGATTTCCCTGCATTTGCTGTGATACTGGTATAATACGTCTGACTTTGATGATCCCTAAATGGCACTTTCCTTAGGCTTTTCCTTGTATTTTTCCTTGTTATCATGTAGTTTTTGTAAAGGTACTTGATCATTCATCTATTATTGGGTGATTACTTTCCAAACTGTCAGTGGTTACACAAATTTAAGGATTTATATTATTCTTTTAAAATTGAAGCACTCAGTGAGGGATATTTACCAGTAGGGCAGAGTGAGACTCCACAAGTGAAAAGAGAAATGAAAATATATAAGGCCTTCTCCATTTATGTTTTGATCCTTTAAAAAAAAGAATATTCTAGGGATCCCTGGGTGGCGCAGCGGTTTGGCACCTGCCTTTGGCCCAGGGTGCGATCCTGGAGACCCGGGATCGAATCCCACATCGGGCTCCCGGTGCATGGAGCCTGCTTCTCCCTCTGCCTGTGTCTCTGCCTCTCTCTCTCTCTCTGTGTGTGACTATCATAAATAAAATAAAAATTAAAAAAAAATTCTATAGCACTTTGTAGTTAAAAAGTGCTCTGCTACATTTAATCCAATCTTCATAGCAATTATTTGAGGTAGGAAACATTGCCTCCAGTTTGCAGGTGAGTAAATCAAGACTTAGAAGCATAACAGAGATGAAAACAGAACTGGGGCTCTGATGCATTGTGTTGCCTTGACTTTTGCTAAAATGATCCTTTTGTTGTTGTGCCCAGATTCCACATGTGCCCTTTATTGGATTATAGTCTGTCTTTCTTCCAGCAGAAACTGATGGGATAAAGTCACAAGTCTGTTTCTTGGGCTGGGTGGGCTACATGAAAGTGTGTAGGACATCTCTGCTTGATTTAGACAGATTTCACAGACAGAAAGAGTTATGCTGGTAGTTTAAATAAAAAGAGAAGCATCCTGAGAGAGAAAGGATTGCTGGGGAACAGACAACTGGGGAATATTTCTCAGGCACAGGGTGCCCTGGCATTAATGGATCCCCAAAGTGGCACTATGGGTGACCACTTTTCACACCAGCCCTTGCATTTGATCCTCAGACAGATCCATGGGAGGAGGCCAAGAGGAACTCTTGGCTTTATTTTATGAATGAAGAAACCCAGAGATTAAATGGCTTGCCTAAGGGCAACCACTTATTAAGGTTGTAGGAGGGCTTGCCTTCACAGTACCCCTCACCCAGCCTCGTTGTCTTCTCATCCTGTGTCTCTTGCTGCTTTTCCTGAGTTTTCATCTCCTAAGACAGTGATCACTGTGGTTTAAGTGGCCTAAATGGTCATTGTGCCTGTGTCTGGTTTCTTTGTGGATTGTCTGTTGTTTGCAGAGAGGAGGGCAGAGACTTACTGAGGAGGTTCAAAGAACTTTTCCTCTTTTCTTCTCCAGATCATACTCCCTGTGCCATTCATTTGACTTTATTTAGTGTTTTCCTAGAGTCAACTCAAAAGTCCAATACCTGCAGGAGCAGGTGGGTGCCACTGATGGGCTAAGGCCAATCATAACTTTATCTTGTTCCAGTCTAATTTTAAGGCATGATGAACTACTTTTGTAATGAACAATACTGCTACTGATCATTTTTAAAAAGTAGAAAGACCCCAAAGAACCCTGGAAATCAGGGATTTCTCATCTTTCTGGTAATGAGTAATAAGCATACTATGCAAATTGAATTAACATTCTGAAATGTATCTCATACCCAACCCCATCCATTTTTGCATACATCCTATTCTACACCTTGTTACTCAGAGTGGTCTTAGAATGAGTACATCAGCATCATCTAGGGATTTGTTAGCAGTGCTAATCCTCAGGACCCACGCCAGACATACTAAACCTAAGTCTGTGTTTTCACAGGATCCCTAGTTGATTTCTATGTACGTTAAAATTTAAGAAACCCTTGTTCAGGTAGGTCACTCTTGTGCTTCTCATCAGAGGACTTGCGTGGCTCCCCGTTGCCTACATATTCTCCTGTTGCATCCTCAAAACCCTGCGTGTTATGGAATGAATTTTGCCTTCTAATCTTATTTACTGTTAAACCCCTTTACAAATCCTTGGTCAAAGTGAACAGCCTCCTGGTTTCTAAAAGTTCCTGACACAATGCTTTGGCATGATCATCATGATTATACTCACTCACTTCCTTATTCTGTATGTCATTCTCTCCTATATGTTAGTTCAGAACTTTCCTGTCCTTCAGAGGTGCTATGTCTATAAAGCCTTTCCATATTAATTCAGTCAGAATAATCCTTTTCTTCTTTCTGGTCACGTTGTACTACATATAGCATAGTTTACTGTGAGCACTGTGAGGAAAGCATTCCTTAAGGCAGGGCCTGATTCTGATTCACTTCTGTCCAAGCCCATCTCTGCCCACCTCCCAGTAGTATCTGGCATGTAGAGGCTCAGAACGCATCATGAACTTGAATTTAATTCTGAGAGAGTTATCTACTGTTTGAAACCCTTCACTGACACTAGCAGGGTCTATCCATCGGGTCCTGCCTCCATTTTTCTGGGCCTCCAAAAGACCTCTTGCATCCTTGGGTGAAAGCACTCAAGCTGGAAAGTGCCTCAAATCCATTAAGATGTTAATGACCTGTGGCAGGACTCTGGCAGCAACAAAAGCACCTCTGTTGCCAGAAACCATTTATACTGGGTGGGTGTTTTCGACAACCACTTAATTAAACACATTGCTTTTCTCTATAAATTCCCCATGGCAGGAGCCGCATCCAGATAGCTAATGGTCCCGGAGTGACCTGAATTATAGGACAGCGAGGGCATTTAGTTACTGCAGTCACAAATGTACTTGGAAATATTTGTTTTCCCAAGACTGCTACAATTAGGGAGGAGTCAGAAAGAGCCAGGAGGTGAAAAAAGCCTGCTGCAGCTAAATACCCAGGTCCATCACTTGTGAGCCATGTGACCTTGATTATACAAATCTCTTATATCCTCTGGGCCTCAGTTTTATTAGTTATAAAATGGGGATGGAAAACAGGTTATTAATTTAAGTATTAAATTACTTAAGATACGTGGAACGCTCACGATTTTTGCTACATGGTATGTGCCACATGAGAGTTGGCTTTTATTTTTATTATTATTTTTATTGTTATTATTTATTTATATTCACTCATTCATACATTCATTTGTGTATTTACTAAGCTTGTCTCATAAGACAAACTCCACCCTAAGTGATGAAAATACAGAAGCAACAAGACAAGACTTTTGCGTTCACAGAGATCTCCGTCTAGAGGGAAGGAGGATATATAAAAGAAGTCATGATATATGTTGATATACAGCCCTACAAATGACCTTTCAGAAGCATAGAACTTTGTATTTGCATTGTTGACTTAGGTAAGGGGGATATCCAGGACTAAAGAAGGAAGAGACATTTCCAAAAATATATAATGAGGAAGAACATCCCAAGAAGAGGAAAGAATAGAAGTAGAGTAACAGACATAGGCTCAGGAAACCACGAACAGTGTGTCTGGATTATAATGATCAAAAGTAAGCGAGCTAGAAATAAGCTAGAAAGGTAGAAAGGAAGCAGAGAGTCAGGAATTTTGAATGGCTGGCTAAGGAGTTTGGATCGCATTTTTTCCTGCAATCATAAATTGAAGATCCATAGGTCACTCAAATGCCTTTAAATCAGCTATGTATTGGGATGATCACTCCCCATTATCTTACACTGGCCTCTCTTTATTCCCTTGGTGCAGTGATGTGTGGTGGTCTCTGCCAGTCATGAAAGCCAACTGTATGCATCTCTTCCAACTACATGGTCAGTGACCTTACGTTGGTATCTTGAAATCAGTTGTGTTAGGATAATTTATAACAAGGAAATGAAATGAGGGCATCATCATTATCATTATTATTATTTTAGAAAGTGTTTACTATTTACAGCACACCGCTACCATTATGTTTCCTTCATGACTACTATAAGCATTTCTTTCTAGAGTTACTGAAAGATATTGAACAGGCAGTTGACATTTTTAGAAAGGTAATAGGTTTTGGAAATAATTTACCAATAACCTAAATTTAATCTTGATTATTTCAGGGTCTGCCAATGTGTGTTTCAGTAAAGAAAACAAATAAGACCTCGATCTTAAAACCGAGGCTATCAACACATTTGGGCCACTACAGCTGTTACACAAACAACTATTATAGACTCTTATGAATAAACATGCTGCCTGATTCACAAACAGTAAATTGTGTTTTCTCTATGAGGTACCTAGGTTGTCCCCAAATGCCCTGTTTTAGGGAGGGTAGGTTGGGTCTAAGAAGAGTAATCCATGTGAAGAAGAGGGAGCCTCTGCTTCTACCAGCCTCTTTAGGAGAAAGAACTACAAAGTTTGAGATGTCAAATGCTGTGCTATGTGAATTAATAAAAATATAGACATCCGAGCAAAGAAAATTACCCAGGACAGAAAAAATAATTGTATAATGATAAAAGGGTCGATCCACCAAGAAGATAGAACAATCCTAAATGTGTTATGCACCAAACAAGAGAGCTGCAAAATATATGAAATAAAACTGATAGTCGGGGAAGGAGAAATAGACAAATCCATGATTATAGTTAGACTTCAACACCATTCTCTTAATAATTGATACAACAAATAGAACATCAGCAAGGGTTTAGAATTACTCAACGTACAAACAGAACCCAATCAGCATTTATAGAATGCTCCACCCAGAAAAAAACAGAATAAACACTCCTTTTAAACACCCAGAGAACAATTATCAATATCCGACATATCCTGAGCCACAAAACAAATCTCACCAAATTTAAAAGAATTGAAATAATTGAGATTATGTTCCTTCACTACAATGGACTCAAACAAGAAATTAATGACCGGAAGAGAACAGGAAAATCTCCGAACATTTGGGCACAACACAACCTATTTCTAAATGATCTAGGAATCAAAGAGGAAGTTTCAAAGGAAGCCAAAGAGGAAGTTTCAACACTGAGGTGACTTCAAATAAAAATACAACGTATCAAAATGTGTGGGATTCAACTAAAGCAGTCCTGAGAAAGAAATTTATAGCGCTACTGTGAGAATGCTAAAGTCAATTGAGGAAAAGTCTCAAACCAATAACCCAAACTCCTGCTTCAAGAAATTAGAAAAGAACAATAGTAAAACAAACTTAATAGGAACAGAAGGAAGGGAATAATAAGGATAAGAATAGAAGTCAATAATAATAAAAAAATAGAGAAAATTAATGAAGAAAACGTTGGTTCTCTGAAAAGTTCGATAAAGGTAAGAAGCTTTTAGTAAGGCTAACAAAGAAAAAAAGAGAGATCAGATTACCAATATCAGAAAGGAAATGGGATATTCCTACAGACCCTGTAAACAATAAAATAATAATAAATGCAAAAAAATAATAAGCAATTACAACTAAAAACTCTACACACATAAATTTGCAAATTTAGATGAAATGATCAATTCTTCAAACATTCAAATGACCACAACTCACTCAATATGAAATAGATAATTTGAATAGCCCTATAGCAATTAGGAAATTGAATTCATAATTAAAGCCTCCCCAGAAAAGAAATCTCCAGGCCCAGATGGTTTCACTGGAGAATTCTATGAAATGTTTGGAGATGAATAAGCACCAATTTCCATAATCTTCTTTGGAAAATAGAAGAGGAAGAAACAATTCCCAGCTAATTCTATGAAGCCAATATTAACCTGGTGCTAAATCCAGACAAAGATAGTCAAAAATAAAACTATGAACCAATATCTGTCATGAATATAAATGCAAAAATTCTTATTGAAATGTTAGCAAATAGAAATTAAGCAATATATGAAATAATTATATATCATGACCAAGTAGATTTTATTCTAGGAATATAAGACTGGTTCAGTACTAGAAAAATTAATCAGTGTACTCCACCATATCAACTGGCTAAAGACAAAAAATTACGTGATCAGATCAATTGATGCTGGGAAAGCATTTGACAAAATTCAACACATGTGTTTGTGATAAAAGCTCTCAGAAAAATAATAAAGGGGAACTTTTTCAATTTGATAAAGAACATTTACAAACACTTGTAATTAATGGCATGCTAGTGGGAAAAAACCAGTGTTTTCTCCTTAAGATTGGAAAGAAAGCAAAGAAGTCTACTGTCGCTACTACTGCTATCCAAAATAGTACTGGGAGCTCTTGCCAGCACGGTAAGGCAAGAAAAGGAAATAAAAGACACAGAGATAAGAAAGGAAGAAATAAAAACTGACCCTAATTGTAAATGGCATGACAATCTTTGTAGAAAAATCCAAGAAATCTACAACAAAATTCCCAAAACTAATAAATTACTTTAACGAAGTTGCAGCATACAAGATCAACATACAAAATCAGATCTATTTCTATAGGCTAGCATTAAAGAAGTGAAAACAAATTAAAAGTACAATGACATTTATAATCCCTCAAAGAAAAAAAATATTTAAGTGTAAATCTAATAAAATATGTATAGGACTTGGCATGCTAAAAGCTAACAAATGCTGCTGAAAGAAATAAAAGAAGATCTAAATAAATGAGAGACATACCATATTCATAGATTGGAAGACAAAGTACAGTCAAGGCATTAATTCTTCAATATGTGACCTGTAGGTTTAACATAATTCCTTTAAAATCTCAGCAAGACTTTTTGCAGCTATAAACAATTTTATTCTGAAATTTTTTATGGAGACAAAAGAATCAGAATAGCTGGAACAATTCTGAAAACGAAGAATAAAGTACATCTCACCAACAGCTCCTATTTTCTGCTCAGTAACTTTAGCCTCTGGCTATAGCTGATTGGACAAAGCTAATCCATTAGATGGCCCATGACCCCAAAAGACAGTTCAAAGGAATGATTTGGACTAAACGAATTCCAGGTCTTGAGAATTTGAACTGGGAGAAACAGCTAGAGTGGCTATGAAAGTAGATCTGGAAGTTTGTGTACAGTCAGGTTGAAAGAAACGAAGGTCATAGACAACGTGGAATTAAAGAGGAACAAACACTGGTAGTAAGCAGAGGAGAAGGGCAGTCAAGAGGAAATATGCAATGTGTGGAGAGATAGAGCAGTCATGACAGAGACAGCCCCTGAGGGAGTAGGGGCTTTTGTTTCTTGTGGATTTCCAGCTCTCATAAAACCCAACTGTGCAATGGTTCCTGCTCTTGGATTTCTGTGGGATTCCTCAGAGTATTTATATATCTCCTCTTTGTGGGCTCGACTGATCTGGGCTGTGTCTCCTGTACCCAAATTGCTGAACTCACATAGTACAGTAAATAGACATCTCTCCCATTTAAAAAGAATAATACAATGGAGGTGGCAAGAAGTGAGCATTTGTTGTGTCTTGTCCCAGTGTTCTTTCTTCTCTGCCGCCTTCTCAAAATTAGGCCTTGTTCTCCTGCCAGCTTCTTTGGCTTCTGATCAAGTGAATACCCCAAAGTCAATTTAGGGGAGGAGAGAACTCCTCAGGGGGTTGGCCTCCTGTTAGCCCCTGGTGTGCTGTGGGGGACATGAGCTATTCAACAGCTATTCAGTCGTTTTTGTGGAAAAGAGAGAAGAATGGGGTGTGCCCAGAGTCTTTTCTTCTGTGTAGCTTTTAAAATATCCTCTTACTGACGGTACCGTGACAGGGAGAGCAAAGTTGCCTGGCTGTGTAGGAAAAATAAGTGGGGGAAGCATCTGGATGTGATATATGTAGCCTGGGCTGACGGGGTCCAAATAGATGGATTCTGGTCTTGCCTCTCACTTGGTACTAGACGCATGTCACTTTATTGGGGCTTGGTTTCTCCATCTCTAAAGTGGAGGATAACAACCATTTGATATGAAAAACATTCATAGATCGCAAAGAAATTTTGGTTGTTCCAGCATGTGATTTAGCTTCTGCTTACATCTCCTTCCCTTCTCCTTGTTCCCTTTGCCTTGGTTATGCCAGTTTCCTTGCTGTTTAATAAAATGTGATGGATCCTGTCTCTGGGCCTTTGCAGTAGCTCTTCACTTTACCTAGATACTGTTTCCACAGATATTCTCATCTCCCTTTTATCTAGGTCTCTATGTTTATGTGTCCATTTCCTTTTGTCTGTGTGGTTTCCTAGAATGTAAGCATGAGAGCAACAAAGGCTTGTTTGGCTCACCAGTATACCAGTAGAGCCTGGAGCACAATAAAGGCTCAATAAAATACATGTTAAATCTTTAAGGGGGATTATTTCTGGACTGGGTACCTAGTATTGATCCTCTAAAGAAGTATATTCCTTGGGGCACCTGGGTAGCTCAGTCAGTTAAGCATCCAACTCTTAATTTCATCTGAAGCCATGGTCGAAGGGTCATGAGATTGAGTCCCACAATGGGCTCGACACTCAGTGTGGTATGCTTAAGATTCTTTCCTTCTCCTTCTGCCCCTCACCCCTGTTTGTGCTCTCTCTGTCTTGCCCTCAAAGAAATAAATAAAATCTTAACCAAACAAAACAAGAAATACCTTCTGTAAGGCACACAGAAGAAAATTGATTGCAAATCAATGACTTTACTGTGAGTAGTAATCCTTACCACCTGCCCTTATGACTTATGAATTGGGGTCATATTTAAATTTGCTGTTGATTTCTCTGTCTGGGATATCTCAATGAGTATAACACGACTCTTGCAGTTGAAAATCTCATGGGTTTCTTGTTAGGTCTTTGTTTCTACTACTCCTGGTCCTTATCTTCTAAGGTCTCCCATGGCAGCTGTCTATGGAGAGAACCTCACATATAATGTATCATCTGTATTTTAAGTAAGTCATATTAATTCAAATATAACTTCCAACATAACGAAACACTCCCAGCTGTGTCAGACAAACAGGCAGACAGAAACATGTAATATATATAGGGAATTAATGACTACTCTATTAATTTTTAGGAAATTGAAATGGAAGTATTTTGTATATCTGAAAACTGTAATAGTTTTGAGGAATTATCTTTAAGTGGATTTACTTCCAATCACCTACCCATTAATTTATTTGTTAAATCAATGTTGCAAAAGTGTTGATTTTGTTTTTGTTTTTGTTTTCTGTGAGAGAGAGAGAGAGAGAAGGTTGAGGGGATGGACAGCAGGAGAGAGAGAAATCTAAGCAGACTTCATGCCCAGTGCATAGCCCCTACTTGTGGCTCAATCTCATGATCCTAGGATCATGACCCGAGCCAAAATCAAGAGTCAGATGCTTAACCAACTAAGCCACCCAGGCATCCCTGTTGCAAAAGTGTTTAAAGGTAATTTAAAAGAATTCTTCTTCATTGTTTTCTTCTCCTCCTCCTCCTTCGTTATCACTAACATCATCACTATCACATTAGTAGCCAATAAAGATCAAATACTTTGTTGTGTGCTTTATATTTTACTAAGGGCTCTATTGTACTATTTTTAGAATTCATAACAACTCTCTGAGGTATGTATGCATTATTATCATTTTCATTTTAGAGATGTGGAAATTGGATTTTAGAAAAGATAAGTAACTCTGCAAGGTCTCACAGCTAGGAAGGGACAGAATTGCATCTCTAACTCTGGGCCTGAATGTTAGGAAGCCCACCACTGCTCAGGAATGTAGCACTTAAAATATACCATGAAATGAAGACCCATTTGTGGTTAAAATGAGTCTTAAGCTCACCGAAATATTGACAAAACTACAGAGTCAAGTACACTCTGCCTTCAGGAAAGGGATATAAAAAAATAAATTAACATTCACAAAGCAACTTCTCTGTGTCAGGACTGGGTTGGGACCATGGCATAATATACTGATGCTCTCTGATTAGTGATCTCAGCTGGAAGACTAAGAAGCAGAAGAGGTTCACTCCTGGAGTTTAAAGAAGTTTTGATAAAGTGAAGGTGGTCATGATTAATTATTTGCATTGGACAAGTACTCCTTGGAAATACTCTGTAGCATTCCACTCTGAAATGTTGGATAAATCCACGAATCTTCCAGTGCCACCTACAAATTCTTCAGGTTTAGGCTCAGACTGGTTCCACATCAGTGCCTGAGAGTTCCTAGGTATGATTCAAATTCTTAGATCAGTTCCTGAAAATGTCTTGGTCTTTCAGAATCTTGGATCTGCATCTGGATAGCTTTTCGAAGGATAGATGCCTGGGATTCCATCTCAGTGATCCTGAGTCAGAATCTTTGTGGGTGCTACCCTCCCTTTTTATGGTAATTCTGTTTTCATGATTTTCATTTACATACTGTGCAAACATGTGTCTTCCAACAAGTCATTCTGTACATGTTGCTTTGCATGTTTGCACTGTTCCCTCTATCTAAAATTAATTAATCTGCTTTCTGCATCAAGCTATTTCAAAGGCTTCTTCAAGCACACTTTATCCAGAGCCTTGCCTCATTTCCTTGGTGTTTTTAAATGCCTTAAGGTAGAGCCAAGTGGTTAATCAAAAGCATGGGCTCTAGAGGCAGACACCCTCAGCTTGAATTTCAGTTCCAGAATTGGGCAAGTTATTTAATCTTTTTTATGTTTCAGTTCCTCATCTATAAAATGAGGATAATGTCTCTACCTTCCTCATGGGATTACTGTAACCATAAATGAAGTAATTTATATGAAGAACTGAGACCAAAAATTCATTTAAAGTAAGCATGAAATCAATGTTAGACATTAGCTGGAATTTCCATAGTATTGTACGCAAATTTCCACATTATTATTTATCACTCGATACCATAATACCTGATTTATTCTCCTACATTAGATAAGCTTTTGAAGACAGGGGTAATTATAGTCTTTATAGTCTGAGCACCTCCATAATGTCTTTAATAAAGCACAATTGACCCTTAAACAACAAAGGAGTCATGGGTGCTGAGCTCCCACCCCTGTAGTCAAAAATTCATGTATAACTATAACTCTTGACTTCCCAAATTTTACGAAGAACCCACTGTTGACTAGAAACCTTACCCATAACACAAATAGTCAATGAACACCTCTTTTGTATATGTATTATATACTGTATTCTTACAATAAAGTAAGCTAGAGAAAAGAAAATGTTATTAAGAAAATAAAAATATTTACAGTACTATACTATATTTACTGGAAAAAATCTGCATGCAAGTGGACTCACACTTGCATCAAGCATCCAGGCACTCAGCAGAATTAATTGATTACATGAAGAGATTTCATTGCCTTTTTAATGAATGGTGGTTTGGTAAAGAGGAGAGCATAAGTGTCTAACGTGAAACTTAGCTCGGATGAATCCTGGCTATGTTATGTGGAACAAGTTAGCTTCCTATATTAATCAGCTTAGGTTACTATAACAAAATGCCCATAGACTTGATGGATTAAGCAACAGACATTTATTTCTCACAGTTCTGGAGGCTGGGAGGCTGGGATCAAGATGCCTACAGATGCCTGCAAGATGCCTCAGCGAGGTCTCTCTTCCTGCCTTCTCATTATATCCTCACATCCCGGGGGGAGGAGGTTCTCCTGTCTCTTCCCCTTCTTATAAGGGCAGTCATCTCATTGTGGGAGCTCCATGGCCATGACATCATCTACACCTAATCACCTCCCAGTAGCCTCACCACTTAGTACCATCATTTTGAAAGTTAGGGCTTCGACATAGGAATTTTGACGGGAAAGAAACATTTAGTCTGTTATACCTCCCCAAGTCTCCGTTTCTTCACCTGTGCTCAGCAGGATTGTTTGATGAAGATTAAAAGAGGTAATATTTGTATAATATCTGGCACAGTAGCTGATCCAGAGAAGACCCCCAATGAATGAAGGCTTTGGTTATAACTTAAGAAAAACACATGCCAGAATTAGTCATTTGTGCATGTAGATCTCAGAAGCTTCAGAATTGGTGGGTATATACATATATATGTACACACATACATACACACATATAAATTCTATATATGTATACTTATTTAAATAAAACTGTTTATAGTTTTATTATATTTTTTAGAACTCAAAAATTCCTTTGTTCTCTGAGGGAAAAATTGATTGTTGTCTTTTCTTTGATGAACTAGAACAATATGAAACTCCCAGAGAAGACTTCTCTTGCTCAGGAAAAAAAATGGTCTTTGTGGATATGTGAATGAATGTTTCCAGGTCTATCCTGTCTGTGTTTTATGGAGACGCTTTGTCTGTCCTACAATGGTATACAATAAGAAGGTGTTAAAAAAATTAATACTGGGGCATCTGGGTGGCTCAGTGGTTGGTGTCTGCCTTAGGCTCAGGTCATGACTTTTGTAAGGTAAAGGAAGAGCTGCATACAAAACATGATTAGAATAATGATGTGTTCTCTCTAAATTGAATAATTGATTAAAATATAACCCATGAATCATTTGATAAAAGATTATGGTATAAATACTGGGTTTTAGGTGCTAATGTAAATCTTGTCAGAAACTGCTGCCCCATATTCAGATGTGGTCTGAATTTTATTTTCAGTGTAATGTACTGTTCCATTTGATAAATATACCAAAATATATTTATCCTTCCCTCAATTGGTTGATATTTAGACAGTTTCTAGTTGCTTATAAACACCACCAATGTGATGCATTATTGTACATGTCTCCTTGTACTCATATGTAAAAAAAAAGAAAATTCTCTAGGCTAAGTATAATTCTCAGGAGGAAGAATTCCTGGGTTGTAGGATTACAGATCTTGAATTTTACTAGAATTTATTAAATTTCTCCTGAAAGTAGTTATACCAGTTTTGAAAGCAGTCTATATGAGTCCAGAGTTACATGTGTTAACATGGATCAATCTCATAAAGTAATACTACATACTATTTAGGGAAACATTTATAGTAAAATTATTAAAAGGGATTAGGAATGATGAATAAAAGACCTTGACCTAAGTTATTGTTGTTCCTGAAACTAGCTAGTAATGGAAGCTGCTTGGATTTTAATGACTCAGGAAAATGAGATCTCTGAGGGGCAGCACAATGTATTTGCTTCTATGTTCTTTCCCATTTGAATGTGCTGAATTAGAAATCATGCCAAATAAGACAATACAAAAATTAAAGTGCTTATAGATGAGAAAAAAAAAAATGGGATGCTGGGATCGAGTCCCGCATCAGGCTCCCTGCAGGGAGCCTGCTTCTCCCTCTGCCTATGTCTCTGCCTGTCTCTCATTAATAAAATCTTTTTAAACAATTAATACTTCTGAAAACTTTTAGTGTATATTCATCCCAAAGAGTCGTTCACGCTTGGAAACTTGTGCTTTTTATAACACTGAGATCTTATACCTAACAGCGGGAAATGCAGTATTGATAAAAGAACCTTCTTCAAGGGCATCAGATCGATCGATGCCTAGGGTTCCTTTTTCTCAGCCCTGTGGACAGTGGGCTGGGAATCTGGAGACCTGAGTCTGTGGACTTGTGTTAAAATTATTAAACCTCATCACATCTTTGGGTGTCATATTAGCTCTTCTTTACATGAGTTCGTGTCACATCTTAGAGAATTGTGTATTCCTTAAGAGCAGAATACTCTTCTCACTATTCCCAGTAGCTACCACAGAGCTTGGAACATGCCTGGCTCCATGAGGTACTGGGGAGAAAACTGAACCACAGGAAGTCAGGTCAGGGGATCTGAGAACAGAGAAGGTTTGTGGGCATTCGGTTTTTATTAGAATACTGTGTTTACTTGGAGGGTCCCCTATTTTAAACAAATTGGAGAGGCCCCAGGAAAGAATAACGAAATGATTGAAAGAATTTAATGTGGATTATTTAGCTAAAGGTTTTTTAAGACTTCACTTAACTCAGGGGGAGGGAAATTGCTTTGCTTCAATGCCATGCATTTTTCATCTGTTTATGTTTCAAGAGCAAACCCAAATTGGATTCTCTTCAGGGCCTGGAACCCAGTGGGTGCTCAGGGAATATGTGTGGAATGAATGATTCAGTGTTTTCCTCCTGGGTTGCCGATTTCTGGCCAGCCAAGAAACTGTCTTCCTCTTTTAAGGTCTGGGCTATGCTAAGAGGCTGGAGGGGCACACAAAGGAAGGTGTATTTGTAAACCAGGTATAGTCGCCCTCTTCAGTATTAGGGAAGATGCTTCTACTGCATGGTGTGTGTGTTTGTGTATGCACATGCACACACACGTGCATGTGAGTGTGGTGGAATAATGTTAGAAAAAAAACATATTTTTGGAGGAAAATCATCTCTAAACCACAAATTGATTTGACACTGCCTTAAAAGAGCAACTGAAAGTATTGTTAGGTGTAGGCCTAGAGCCACTGGAAAAGCATCTGGGATGGTTTGAGTAACTGGGTGGGGGCCTGGAAACTTGCTTTGACCGGTCGCCTGTCATTGCTGGTTCGCTGTTGCCCTCTGCTGGCAAAACTGTTGTCATCCCAGGAAACCACACATCTCCCGGAGTTCCTAGATTCCCTTTTATACTGGGGTGTCCAGGCCTTTCTTCATCAAATAGAGAAATGGAAGCTAGTGCTGAGGAATGGTAGTGACAAGAGGACATGTGGCAGATCCTCTGCCAAGAGAGACTGGATCTCACAACTAAGATGATGAATCTTAGTTTTAGTTTTTCATGCTCTGCTCACTGGCAGAGACCATGATCTCTCTCGGCTCTGTGTTGGGCCTAGTAAGGGGACCCAGACAGGACTACAACACCTCTCTACACTAGAAGGTCTCTCATCAAATGTGGGGTAACAAGAGGACACTATGGAGATAGACATCACTGTAATACAGAGCAGACTGTGACAACCGAGGCACATCTGATCAAAATCTTGTGGATATTTAATGCAAAGAAAGATTACACCTACCTTGCAGGGGTGGGCTGGAGAATGGTGAGGGTGAGTCTCCGTGAAATAGGTAGCATTTTAACTGGGGACTTGAAGGATAGATGAGATTTATTATCTAAGAAAAATCTCTTTATCATAAAAATAGTATATGTTCATTGCAAAAAGAAATTAAGCTCTGGCTAATGAAAGCATAAGAAGAAATGAAAGTCATTTGAAATCCCAACCCTCAGATATAATCAGGGTTACCATTTTGATCTATGAATTTGTTGTCACAAAGTTGGAAGTACACTGAAGGTACCATCTTGTATCCTGCTCTTTTCTGACTTTTATGGCATGAACATTTTCCCAATGTTACTGATTAGTTTTTGAAACTGTGCTATTTTATGGGGGAGTATTTCAACGTGTAAACGTGAGGATAGGATTCCCAAACAGTGTGAGCCAAGGCATATGGCTTGCACAGCACAAAGATTGTTCATTCTTTGCTAATTCATTTCAGAAATATTTTTTGGACACATGCGACTTTGGAGACACAATGTAAAGAACTGTGGAGTTTACAGTAGAGGAACGGAGGCAGACGTTAATTAGGTCATCATAGAAATAACTGTAAAATTGCATCTGGGGTAAGTACTGCGAAGGAGAAGTGTGTGGCGTTATGTAAGTGTACATTAGAAAGAACAGAAGTAGTCACAGAGGTCTGGACAAGCTTGCCTGAGTAAGGAGTAATTGAGCTCAGCACTATAGCTGTGAGATGAAGAACCTCAGGATGAAGCAGCATATGCAAAATCCCTTCAGTAGGAGTGGCCTTGGTGAATACAAGAAACCGAAAGATCAAGAGGAATGAGTGGAGACTGGGCCTGGGATGAAATTGAAGAAATAGGTAGGGCCCGACTATGGATGGTGTCTTAGACCGGGTGAAGAACTTCTGTCATTTCTTGTTAGACCTCTGGGGAACTGTTGAATGTTTGAAGCCAAAGTGAAGAGATGGGGTCAGATTTGTTTTTTTCAGTAGGTCCCCTTCATTGCAGTATGGTGGAGAGGTTATGAGGGAAAGAACAGATGTAGGTAACCTGGGTCTAGGTGACTAGTAGCTCAACCCTAGTAAGGAGGTGATTGAAATAGTCTAAGCAAGAGGTGAGGGAAGACTGGGTCAAGATGGTGAAGGTCAAGATGGAGATAAGTGGGTGGTGTTGAGAAATAATGTGAGAGTCAAATGTTTAGGACCCGGCAGGTGAGGTGAGGAAAAGAGAGAGTCCAGAATGACTCCCTCCTAAGTCTCTGGCTTGCATAAGTGGGTGGAAGGAGAGTTCTTTTCCAGGATAGGGAACTCTGGAAGAGGACAAGTTTTGAAAGGTACAGTGACGTGTGTTTTCTCAGGGGAAAGGTTTTCCAGAGAGAACAGTCCCAGGAGTGGTATATATCATCACATCAACTCCTTCCAGAAGTGGGTTTTACCACATTCTTATACCACACTGAAGGACCCTCTATTTGGAGGTGGATGGTACTGGAAAGAAAGCCAATACCATGACTAGGTTTTGTGTCTCTACCTTGTCTTTAAAGAGCACTGGGTATTATTCTGTATGTTGGTAAATTGAACACCAATAAAAATTAATTTATTAAAAATAAAAAATAAAAAAAATAAAGGCAGAGACATAACATCTAGTCCAAAGGGTTGTTGTGAGGATTAATAGGGTCATCAACATCCAAGGACTTTGTAAATCTCCACAATATGTTACTGTTACTCCCACCCCTATATTTGTTGTGGATATTGTTGCCAACCCAACTTCAATTATGTTAATATTGGGAATATGAATTCAACGTTATTTCCATGAGTTATTTGGGGAAAAAAGGTGTGATTGAAGTCTAAATAAATACGTATACCACCCAGGAGCTAGAGATGTGGCCCCAAACTATTTATAAACCTGTGTGTTTACTTGAATTCAGACTTTCCCGACATGTGAATTATGCAGAATCTGTGTCACAGCAGAGCACTCTGTGTTCCTAAAAAGAATTCTCTTTTTTTCCCAAATCCTTTACCTTTTAAAATAAATCTCATTATGGAGTGCTGACATTTTCAGTAAAACCATTCAACCAAAAGCTGTGGTTTTTTTAGACTAAAACCAAGTCTGGTTTATTAGGCAGCAGCTTTTAACTTGCTGCTAAGTAGATGCAAGCTATTTAGAGAAATTTATGTAGATATCTGATAAGACATTTCAGAGTCCCCGTCTCTTTCTGACTAAGACTGAGAGTGTTAAACAGATTATCTAGAATTCTTTCCTTTTCTCAGTGGATCAGGAGTTGAGTATGGCAGCGTTGGAGTGGATGAACACCGTAGAACCAGGATTTAAACATCTCTCAGACTCTACACCACTGACTCTACTATCTTATTCTAGTTGACTACTTCGGGTGTGATTTTCTTCAAAGAGTTGTGGGGATGTAGAGCTAATACATATACCACATCATGACCACCATACAATAGGGCCTCCATCAAGGATCCCAACCTTCTTATTTTTCCATTTTCTGCTTCTCTCTTCTCTTTCACCCATTTTTTTTCTCTCTTTCATATGTCCTCCTATTCTTGCACTGATTTAAGTCCTGGCTGTCTGATTTAAGTCTTGCCTGTCTGTGTTTAGATTATGCTACACTGAGGAATGGTATATATTTGGGTTGCCCAAAATTCCTTAGTGGATTAGGTCTCTGCCAGTGATAATAACAGCTGATTTGTAGAGCACTGATAGAGAATAATTTCCTTTAATCCTCTCCCCAAATTTAGGAGATGTGCTAGTATTGTCTCCATTTCACAAAAAAGGAGCATGAGCCAAAGGCAGTTTATAGATTTAGTAGGTTATAGAACTGGAAGTTTTCACTCCTGCCCTCATCCAGCCCAATAACCTCCAAAATTTTTGATTAGCACTCATTTATTCACTCAACAGATATTTATTTAGTGTAGGCTATTTGACAGGAGCTGTGTAGAATGAGTAACCCAACAGACACAGTTTCTGCCTTCATGGAACACACACACACACGCACACTCAAACACACACAATGCTGAGCTTGCAATGACTGTCATTGTCCTTCCCTCTGTATTTTTGGTGTCCGTCCTTATCAGTCAGTGTCTACATGGTACTTACTTCTAAATATTTTACATATCATTCCTTCTTACAAAAAGCAATAGGTCCACAAAAAGAGAAGGATCAGGATGCTTTCAAAGAACATGATAGAGGGCCAAGTGTATATAGAAGCTGAAAAAATCCTCTTTAAATGAGGCATTTGAACTATGATTTGGACATTTAGGGTTCTTAGCCTGCTATGAGATAATGCTGTAGTCCATAGGTAACTTGGATTTTTTCCTAAGATTAGAGAGATGCTATTTAATAAAATAAACAGGGGAATGATGTCATTCTGTTTGTATTTTTAAAATAGAACTGTGGTTACTATGTGAGAATGAATGGGAATGGGATACCCATTCTATCTTTATATTAGACTGATTCTGTGTATTGAGGATTAAGGTATGGATCAGTCACAGATCATCCTCTTCAAGTCTCTTAGGGAAAACAAATCATGTACTGAAATAATTCTAATAAAAGTCATGAGTACTATATCCTAAAGGCTATAGGAGATAGACAACAAAAGTGCCATGGGTGAGAGGATTTACAGACCACACTCACTTTTCTCTAATCAGACACCACTGTTTGGATTTCTTCTTGTTTTCTCTGGTGGAGATTCTGTTGGAGTCAGAATTTTCCATGCATACACTGAAAGGCTTTCAAGGCCAAATCAAATCAATTTAGCAAACCCTTATCTAGTGTCTACTTTGTCTTTGTCTCATAAGAATACTACTTCACTTGTTTGTGTTTCTACCACAAGGAAATGATAGGATGGGCAGATATAGTGATGGCTTTGGGGGTCAATGCATCTGTGTTTGTCTCCATTCTATCCCCACTCAGCAACACAACTTTTGGGGATTAGAATTAACTAGTACGTAGTGAGTAAAGTTTATGGTAAGAATTGGGGTAGAAAAAATAGATGTTTTGGTGTCCTTGGAACAAGATGAAGTTTTTCTAGTGAACAGGGAACATGTGATGGAACAGAAATCAGGTGACTGCCAAGATGATAAAAACTTGTCATTCCCCTCATGGATCACTTCATGGGTACTCATCTCTGCAATAACTTTTTCTGTAATCTTCCATCTTCCTTCCTCCCTTGATCATAGGGCTGGACTGAGAGAAAGAGAGAGAGGATGGCATTAGATATTGGTCAACCCCTCTTCTGAGGTGATCAAACCTCCCTATTTTCTGTGTTAGTAGAGATGTTTTCAGTGAGTGCCATAATCTTTAACTTGGAAAGACCCTGCCATTAACCATTTTTCTCCATGATGATTCCTACAGAATAGACCACTGGAACAATGAGAAGGAGAGGATTTTGCTGGTCACAGACAAGACTCTCTGGATCTGTAAATATGACTTTATCATGCTCAGCTGTGTGCAGTTGCAACGGATTCCCCTGAGCTCTGTCTACCGAATCTGCCTGGGCAAGTTTGCCTTCCCCGGGATATCACTGGACAAGTGAGTGTGATGCCTTAGATTTGGAAAAGTGGTTCAATGGGGGCATGCCATGTAGGGAAGTCAATCACAAAGTTCAGTTTAGTATGGTAAGCTGGGTGGACCCAGGGGAGAAAAGTGAACTCCATGGTTGAATTAATCAATTATTGCGTTTCTACTTTACATCAGACACCAGAGATACGACTTTAAGTAAATTTGTGCTTTAATATGAGAACATGAGAAAAAAGATGGTTGAGTGTAAGGTGGAAAGAGCTGGAGGAGCGTGGAGGAAAGATCCTCAATTTAATTTGTGTGGCAGAGAATCAGAAAGGCTTTCCTGGAGAAGGACTTGAACCTATATTTGACGTTGGGTAGGAGTAGCCAAAGAACACAAGTTTAACATTCCAAGCTGAAAGAAGAGCACAGCCAAAGGAGTGGAGGTGAGAAAAAGTGTAATGCCCTTGGAAATTGAAATTATTCTGTAAAGATGAATGGACAAGAATCTATGATGGTTAGTTAATAGCTCTTATTAAAAGAAGTCTCTTTGAGGTCTTCCCTGGAAGCTTAGTGGAGATGACATCAGCTATCTCAGAGATGTTGACATTCACCAAGATACCTGGTGAGATCTACAGGGAAGGGTTGCTGAACTAAGCTCTTATTATGGTCTTGGAAGGAACTGTCTTTACTAAATATTTTAGATCTAAGACAGAAGGAGAGCAGTCTTCCTCTGAGCCTTTGAATATGAGCTTCTCCCATTGAATGGTGAACTCCTTGAGGGCAAATACATTTTTTGTTTATTTAGTTTTATTTTATAAACACCTGGCCTTGGGCCTGGCACATACTAAGAGCAGAAACATCTTTCCACAATGTTGAAAAAAGCAAAGTTCAAGCAAGTGGTTGGTTTCTTTACAAAAAAGCAAACCATATTAAAAATCTGTTTTTAAATTTACTTTCCATGGATGCAAGATGCGACAAATTGATTTTGTTTGCCGACTTTTTGAAATGGTGGATTTTCAATAACACAAGCAATTGTAAACATATTTTTAAACATCGTAAAATGTTTCTTTTCAGGAAATCTCTCTCCCACCCTAGACTCTCAGTTCTCAAGCAGTATCTCTTTAGGGTAATAGTCAATAATTACATGTTGTTGTTTTAAAGTAATAGTCTACAAATATACAAGAATCTAAAGTCTTTATATGTATTTATGTCTGTTTATACATATTTATAACTATGTATCTACACATGCATATTTATCATAAAGTATTTTACCCAGTGAGAACATATGTCATAAACTGCTCTGCCTCAAGATATTTTACCCAATGATAAACCTTGGAGATTTTATTATATAATCATCTATAGATCAGCCTCAGTCTTTTTAATGATGCAGAATATTTTATTTGAAAGCTAATCTATTTATCCAGACTCTCATTAATGGATATTTATTTTTACTTTTGCTACTACAAACAATATTGCTATAAGTATTCTTGTATATGGTACTTGGCACAGAAGTAAAAATGTATCTATAATGTAGATTTCTGTAATTGGAATTATTAGGACAAAAGTCATATGAATTTCAACTCATAGATATTGCCAGATTGCCTTCAACAAAGGTGACACCAATTAACTCTCTATATATTATTATAAACATATTATATTATAGAGTATATTTTTTGGGCTTTATACAAAGTATATGAATATCTTTTTCCATATACCTTCACCAACATTGCACATTATGAATCTTTTTTTTTACTTTGCCAGTGAGATAAAGAAAACATCTCATTTTTGTTTTAATCTCCATTGCTAGAACTTGAAGGAAGCTGAGGATGTTTTTCTTATGTTAGAAAGCCATTTTATTTATTTTTCTGTGAACTGCCTATTTATGACCATGACCCATTTTTTTTTTCTTATTGGGATATTGATTTTTTTCTTATTGATTTCTAAGAGCTTGTTCTAAATGTTTTTTTTTAATTTTTATTTATTTATGATAGTCACACACACAGAGAAAGAGAGGCAGAGACACAGGCAGAGGGAGAAGCAGGTTCCATGCACCGGGAGCCGGACGTGGGATCCGATCCCGGGTCTCCAGGATCGTGCCCTGGGCCAAAGGCAGGCGCCAAACCGCTGCGCCACCCAGGGATCCCTATTTTTACAAATATTTTCTCAGTTTGTCATATCTCTAACTTTATAATGCTATTTCTTTTTTACTTTTTTTTTAATTTTAGTTTGTCAAATTTATCAGTCTTTCAAATAAACTTTTTAAATTTATTTCTTTTTGAGGAAGGCTTTCTCCACATTGAAATTATAAAATATATTCCCAGTTTTCTAGTGTTTTTATGATTTTATTTTTTAGATAGTTAAATTTGCATTTCATCTAGAATTTACCTTAAGTGAGGAAAAAGATATGCAATCAGCTTTATTTTTTACCAAAATGGCAGGTCAAATTTCTCAGAATCATTTATTCAATACTCCATCTTTTTCTCTTTATATATATCTTTTACCATGTGTATTTGTCTTTATTTCTGGAATCACCATTCCATTTATCTGTTCATTAAAGTACAAAGTGGTTTCCATTATTATAATATTTTATTTTGTTTTAATATCTGATAGAGTTAATACTCCATTCTTTTTAAGAATTTTTAAAGAATTTATGTTTATTTATGCATATTTATTTTTCTGTCAGCTTGCTTAATTAAAAAATCCTATTTTTTTAATCCTATTTTTTATTAGGATTCTTAAACATTAAATCAACCTTGCATCCTTAAGATAAATTCTTTTAGTCATGATGTTTTGTTCTTTTTAGACATTGTTGAGTATGATGTGCTAATATTTTATTAAGGAGTTTTGTGTCTGTGTTCCTGAGAGATATTGGTCTATTATTTCACATTTGCAATGTCTTCACCGGGTTTTGGTATTTGGGTTATGCTGGCCTCATAAATTTAGTTGGAGAGTGTTCCCTCCTCATTTTCTGAAAGATTTTGTATATGAGTGGTGTCATCTCTTCCTTGAATGTTTGATAGAATGAATTTACAGAATAAATCTTCTGGGCTGGAGATTTCTTTGTGAGATAGTTTTTGATAACAAAGTTAATTTGTTTTATAAAATTACTTCATAATTCTTTGATTTTGTGTTAATTTTGGCACATTGTATTTTTCAAGGCATTTGTTACATCTATTTATATTGTTGTATTTGAAAGTGTAAATTTGTTCATAATATTCCATTATTACCCCATTAATATCTATAAGATAGTTAGTGATACCCCTTTTCTTTCCTGATTTTGTTTCTCGTGTTTTTTTTTTAACCAGAACACGATTTTCACTTCACTAATTTTCACTATCATCTGAAGTTTATGTTGTTGATTTCTGTTCTTTAATTTTTTTTCCATTCTCCTACTTACTTTTGCTTTACTTTTTCTCTTTTTTTAACTTCTGAATTTGAAACCCAAGGGCATCAACTTTAGGCATTTCTTCTTTTCTGATACAAATATTTAAAGCTATAAATTTTCTTCTTAGGACTGTCTTTACTGCATCTCATAGATTTGGATATGTTGTGCTTGTATTATCATTCAGCAAGAGGTAGTCTTTAATTTTTCTTGTGATTTCATCTTTGAAAACTTTAGAATTTGTGTTGGCTAATTTCCTTGTGATTTCAACTTTGAATCCTTTAGAATTTGTATTAGCTAATTTCCAAATATTTGAAGGTTTCTTGAGATTTTAATATTATTTAATTTTAATTTAGAGAACATACAGGCTTAATTTTAATCTTTGTAAATATATTGAGAGTTGTTTTACTGACTGGATGATAGTACTCTTTGTGAATGTATCATGTTCAGTGGAAAAAAAAATTGTATGCAGTTTTTTATATCAGTTTGTTATATTTGACAATATTCTTTAGGTTATCTGTATTTTTACTGATTTTTTTCTAACAATTTTGGTTATTGAGAAATGAATGTTAAAATCTACTATCATTGTGGGGTTTTCTTGTTGCATCTAATTTCATTATTCTTTGGTTCATGTATTTGAGGGTCTGTTATTATGTACATATACATTTGTGATTAATATGTCTTCCTGAAAAGCTGAGCTTTTTTTCATTATGAGATGTTTGTTCTTCTTAATCTCTAGCAACATTCTATGTTTTGAAATTTATTTTTATATTCAATATTATTATATCCACTCTATCATTTTTATACTTAATTTTTTGCACAGTAAATATTTTTTAATCCATTTACATGTCTTTGTATTCAAACTAAATTTCTTAAGGAGATCACATAATTGAGTCCTAGTTTTAATCCATTCTGATAATCTCTGCCTTTTAATTGGAGTGTTTAGTCCCTTTACATTTTATATAATTTTAATTTGATTGAAGTTGATTCCACCTATTCTTTGTTTTCTGTTTCCCCTTTCTAGTTTTTGTTCTCTTTTCAACCTTCTTTTTAATTATTTAGATATTTTTCATAATCTAATTTTAATATTTCTGTTGGCTCTTGAGCTGTAACATTTTATGTAATTTTATAGTTGCTTTAGGCAGCGTTTCTCAACATCAGCACTATTTACATTTTGGGCAGGACAATTGTTTGGTGTGGGAAGCTGTTCTGTGCATTGTAGGATGTTTAGCAGCAACTCTGGCTTATACCCACTAGATGCCAGTAGCACCCTACTTCTGTTATGACAATCAAAAAATGTCCCCCAGACATTGCCAAATGTACCCTAATGGCAAAATCACTCCGTACTGAGAACTATTGCTGAAGGATTTATAAGTATTTAACTTTTCACAGTCTACTCAGAGTTAACACTGTAATGCTACACTTCAAACATAGAAACCTTGTAAACATATTGTTCTAGGAATGTAAATGTTAGATATGGTATGATAAAGTCAGTGTGGCCACAAGAGAAAATGAGAAGGAGGCTTAAAAGAAAGAAGTTTATTATACTCACAGATCCAAGATAGGGGGTCACTATGTGCTATATAGGGCCACAGGGGAAGTCACCAGTGTTGGTTAGGAGGGTGAAAGAGCAGGAGCTGCAAGAGAACTTAGACCATGGCCTTTACTGGAGTTTCCACAGGAAAAGCAAGGCATTACATTACATCAATGTGAGTTTAGCTAGTTTTAATAATTTGGGTGGACTTTAAGCCACAAGAGTAATCCATTGTTTCTCACTACCTGGCCCTGGGTTCATGAAGGCAGAAAAATACTGCCTCATGGGGTGTATGGACCAGATAGAAGAGGTATGACCCTGAGTTGTTTTATGTTCATATCAATGGTATGTTGGAGTTGGACTCTTTGCCATCTCTAAGAATTGACTAATCCCAAGAAGGGCAGTCTCTCCCCAGACAGAAAAGCTTCTTTAATATGTCAAAACATCATAATATACATTAAATATATACCTACCTACCTACCTACCTATCTATATACATACATAATATACATGTGGCACACCTCCTCTTCACTGACCTTTCCTCTTGCAGTTGTCATGCATATTCCTTTTATGTGCATTTAAACCCCATATGATGACATTATAAACTTTGCTTCAAAAAGTTATATGTGGGGCACATAGGTGGCTCAGTCAGTTACGTATCTGCCTTCGGCTCAGGTCATGATCTCAGGACCCTGGGATCTAGCCCTGTGTCAGGCTCCCTGCTCAGTGGGGAGTCTGCTTTTCCCTCTCCCTCTGCTCCTCCCCCCAACTTATACTCTCTCTTGCCTCTCAAAGAAATAAATAACATCTTTTAAAAAGAAGAATTATATGTATTTCAAAGAAGCTACAATATATAATTGTATTTTGTATTTAAACAGATGTTTTCATTTCTGATACTCTTCATTTGTTCCAGAAGATTTAGAGGGAGGAGAAATAGGCTCCATGCAGGGAGAGGGAGGAGAAATAGATTCCATGCAGGGAGCCCAATGTGGGACTTGATCCCAGGATGCTGGGATCACTCCCTGAGCCTAAGGCAAATGCTCAGTACTGAACCACCTAGGCATCCCTGGTGATATATATTTTTAAAACATCTTTATTTAGCCCTCATTCTTCTTCTTTTTTTAAGATTTTATTTATTTATTTGAGAGAGTGACAGCAAGCATGAACAAGGTGGTGGGGGGATGGGCAGAGGGAGAGGGAGAAGCAGACTCCCCTCTGAGCAGGGAGCTGATGCGGGGCTTGATCCCAGGACCCTGGGATCATGACTTGAGCCGAAGACAGATGCTTAACCACCTGAGCTACCCAGGCACCCCTAGCCCTCATTCTTGAAGAATAATTTTTCTAATCAGAGAATTCTGACTTGGCATTTTTTTTCTTTCAGTACTCACAAGACGTTGTTCCACTGCCTTCTAGCCTCCATAATTTCTGAAGAGAAGTTCACAGTTATATGAACTGTGTATTCTCTATCTGCTTTCACATGTTACCTTTATCTTTAGTTTTCAGAAGTTTGACTGTGATGTGCTTGGGTGTGTCTGTGCACACGTGTATGTTTGTTTAATCTTGTTTGGCATTCCCTGAGCTTCTTGCATTTAAAATGTATGTCTTTCAACAAATTTGGAAAATTTGGGGTAACTTTTTAAAACGTTTTTATCCTATTGTCTGTGATTTTTTTTCTTCTTCTTTCAATTATATGTATAATAGAAATTTTCGATTATCCACAGATATCTGAGTCTCTATTTTTTTTCCAGTCTCTTCTCTATCTCATCTTCAGACTGGTAATTTCTACTGATGCAACCTCACATTTACTGACATTTCCCTTTGTCATTCCATTCTGCTATTGTCTATCAAGTATTTTTTTATTTCAATTGTTCTTTCTGTTTTAAAACATCTGTTTATTTCTCTTTTATATTTTCCATTTCTCTTAAAAGAGTTCATATATTTTCATATATTTCATTTCTTTACGGGTATATTTTTCTTTATCTGACTTAGCATAAGTAGAGTAATTAAAGTTCTTCCTGATAATTCCAACTTTGGAATTTCAAAATTTCAATAACTTTCAAATTCAGTCCTCCTGGCATTGGGGAAACTTCCTTAATATACTCTCTAAAGCCATAAGTAGAATTTTTATGGGGAAGAAGATGGGTTTTGGATTTTTTTTTTTGGTATTTTGTGCAGAATTTCTAGTTATCTTCAGAAGAGCTAGTATGCTAGGCATTTATGTCTAGATACTGAATTTCTATAAATGCTTTTATAGAAAGCATCTTTGTAAATATGTATATTTTTCTCCTTAGAGCTAATTAATATCATGAGTTAGGTCATACATTTCTTAATATTGAAACATTTTTGTATATTCAAGGCATAAATTCACTTGTAATAAGTATATTATAATTTAATATTCCATTGAATATTCATTGCAAGTCTTGGAAGTGTTTTTTGTGGGGGACCTGGGTGGCTCAGTGATTGAGCATCTGCCTTTGGCTCAGGTCATGATTCAAGGGTGCTGGGATCAAGCCCTGCATTGAAATCTCTGCTTAGCAGGGAGCCTACTACTTCCTCTCCCTCTGCCTGCTGCAATGCCTACTTGTGCTCTTTCTCTCTGTCAAATAAATAAATAAATAAAATCTTTTTAAAAACCCAAAAATGTAAGTCTCTTTGTTTTTCATGTGTTTTTATATATAGCATGTAATTGAATTTTACTTTGTGATCCAACATGGAGATCTTTTCTTTAAACTGGTAAGATGAACCCATTTTCATAAAGTGATACAACAGTGATGATCTTTGTTCTGCCTTCTTAATTTTTGTATTATTATATTATTCTAAATATATTACCATATTTTCTGAGTTTCCTTTGCTTTTCATTGAGTATATTTTTTCTTTTTTAAAAATATTTATTTATTTGAGAGAGAGAGAAAGAGAGACAGAGAGCGGGCATGAGAAGGGGAAGGGACATAGGAGGAGGGAGAGGGAGAGAGAAAGAATCCCAAGCAAGCTCCATGCTGAGCACAGAGCCTGTCACAGGGCTCAATCTTTTGACCCTGAGATCATGACCTGAGCTGAAACCAAGAGTTGGATGCTTAACCATATGAGCCACCTAGTTGCCCCAAGTGTATTTTCAACAAGAAGGTTTATAGTCTATCTTTTTCAACCAATGACTATAAGTGTAATTTATCACAATATTTTTATTCTAGCCTTTTTGACTATTATCTATTGACCTCCTAATACAATACATTCACATTAACAAAGAACCCATTTCTTTCATCTTCTTTTTGTACTTCTCCATCATTTGTTTAAAAAGATGCTTATACCAAAAAAAATGCTTATACCAATCATTTTTAGTTACTTACTTAATATATTTCCACTTGATGTGTTATCTTAAATAGTGTATATGGAACTTCCATTTTGAAAGATAAGAAATCTGCACGTTCATACTATTCCCACATTCTCTAATCTTTCATCTCCCTTCTTTCATTAGTTTTACCAGACAAATTTCATTTTTATGGCATATTTTATTTTATTTCCCACGAGGCACCCAATTATTACCACAGAGAGTTGATGTAATTCCAGCCCTCCTAATTAACTTGTGTGGCTTTCTCCAGATTTGCATTCTGGGGTTAGGGAGAGAAAGCCTGTGCCAGCAGCTGGAATGTTGGTAAATGTAAAGGTCCTTCCCAGGCTCCAGGAAATAGGAACACAGTGAGAGGAAGGGGTGGTGTTCTAAATTCTGTTCAGTTTTCTAACAAACCTCCATAGTAGATTTCTGGACTAGGAATGGGGGCCTTGGTTTCAGCCCCAATTTTGCAGCTGTTAACTTTGTTTCCTCATCTCTCAAAAGGTGACATTAATCATCATTCTGCTTCATTAATAGTCTTATTGTAAGCTTCTAATGAGATAGCTTGAAAGCATTTTGTAATATGCCTCATAGATATCAGCTGTTAACAAGTTCTGATTTTTCTCCCAGATAAAAGCTTTTGTTAACCCCGAACTAAGAAAGTTGATTTGATTGCTGTCTTTGTTTCCAAGTCAGTTGGCCCTCCTTGGTTGGGCATTAAGTCACCATTATAAGGTCAGAGGTCAGGCAGCAGCAAACAGAGAAGAAAGAAGAGGCAAGGGAAAATCAGCTGCTGAATAATCACAAGCTAATTCCAGAGGGAAGCTTAGACAGAGCAAATTCCCTTGTGATAAGAAAATGAAGTGATTTAACATTAGCATCCTCTGGCTGTAGGTGGTAATGTTGACCTTGTTTACCAAGAGCTTTTACCTCTACTATGCCATTTGACCTTCAACCCCCAAGAATAAATAGGGCTGAGTGCATACATTTTAGAGATGAGACAAAACAAAAGAGGTTCAGGGATTGAGGCACCATCAGCTATTTAATATCAGAGCTGGGTTCCAATACCAATTTCTTCCAACTCCCTGCCCAGTGTTTTTTTTTTTTTTTTTTTTTTGGATCGATAATATTTTATTGGCTTCTTTCTCTCTCTGCCCTCCTTCTCCCTTCCCTTCCTACCCATGCCCTTGCTTTACTTTCCTCTCTCTCTCTCTCTCTCTCTCTCTCTCTCTCTCTCTACTTCTGTGTTTTTTCATCCTGTCTCTTCTCTTTTGCTCCTCTCTACCCCTCTGGGTGAAGATAATCTCTCCTGTGAATGAAGCCCTGCTCCTCTTAAGAAGCCACAAAGTGGACTATTGGAACTTAGCAGAACATGTGCCAGCAAATCCCACATACTGTTGCTTACAAAACAAAGTTGTTTTGTTTTATTCACTGCTTGCTTTTTGGCTTCTTATGAAGGAGAGAGTAATGGCAAGAGACAACTAGAGGTTGTGGATCAGGTATTTGTGAGATGATAGCCAGTTCTCTTTGGATCAGAGCATTAGCCAGAGTCAAAAGCAGGAAAGGGTAAAAGGTCTGGTTTATCCTCTAGGGGCAACTAGTTGCTACTACATAGCATTTGTTATTATTTCTTATCTGAGACAGGACCCCTGCACCTATTCCTATCATAATTGGATTTATTTTCAGATTTTAATTAACAATCCATTTTCATAACCCTGTAGTGTCTGTAATCTTTCAGAAAAGTAGAGGAGAGAAGCACCTGGGTGGCTCAGTCAGTTAAGCATCCAACTCTTGATTTTGGCTCAGGTCATGATCTAAGGGTTGTGAGATCGAGCCCCATGTCAGGCTCTGCACACAGCCAGGAATCTGCTTGAAGATTTCTCTCTCCTTCTCCCTCTGCTCCTACCTCTTACCTCTCTTTCTCTCTCTCTTTCTCAAATAAACAAATAAATCTTTAAAAATGTGGAGGAGAAAGACTAGGCTTTTGTGAGATTAGCCATAGGTTAAAGCTATGACTAGTCTTAACCACATTGATTTTTTTTTTTACTGTTCAAATTTGGAAAATGCACTTGAATTCAATTAAAACTGGCTTTCTATTTCTAATCTATAAAATGTCAATAATAAAAATCCTTACCAGGCCTAACTCATAGGTCATTATCAATTTAAATGATGAATGTGAGAGTGTTTTGTAATTTGAAATCTGCTAAAATAAAATAAGTTGTCACAGAATTCCAGAAATCCATACTTACTTGTTAACTCTCCCATTTTTTTTAATATGCCCACAAGAGCTAATGATGAAGAACTTGTGACTTTAAGTGGTCAAGTGACTTGTCTGTAATCACGTAAATAGTGGTGGGGCTGGATACTTGAGGTCCTCTGATTTCAAATCCTCCCTTTGTGAAGCATCTGTTTCCTACTAGTTTTCAAATGCGTTGTCATTTTTGAGGATAAATGAGCCCCATTTCTTTGCCTCTGTTCTTGTCTGAACTCTGTCATGGGGAGGTAAAGTACAATCTAGAGCTTAGAGAGCAGATTCTGAAGCCAGGCTACCTGAGGAACTGATCCTAGATCTGCTTATGAGTGACATAGGGCAAGTCCCACAATAGCCTCTGTCCCCTCATTTGTTTCCCCTTAAACGGAAGAGAGTAATAGTATCTATCTCATTGGTATATGTTGAGAATTAAATGAGATACTACGTTTAAAATGCTCAGAAAAATATCTGATATTAGTGAGCACTCTGGCTTGTAGGTAGGGTAGAAGCAAACCTATTGCTTCTCTAGTAGGTTTGGTAGAAGGATACTAGTTTAGGATTCAGAGATCTGGGTCCTGATCTAATTTCCCTATATGTCTCCTCCCTTTACGGAGTCCCATTTTCCTCATTGATAAAATCTAGAAGGGTTTTTTGTTTTGTTTTGGTTTGGTTTGGTTTTGGAGTTTTGTTTTGTTTTTTATTTGTTTGTGTTTTTGATGTTGAAATTCTCTGCTTCTGCAGTGCTCTGTCAATATAGCGAGTTTTCGAAAGTCATTCATTTTGGAAGGCCGATGACTTTACCTAATCAATTACTCTTGTGAAAAATGTCTCTAAAGAGGTTTTGTGCTGGAAAATATTGTTGCTGTCACACTGATATGCCAACAAAAGCTGAGCAGGAAGGTCATGCCAAGAAATATCTTCCTGCAAGAGTAGGCATCACACATTTATCTCTCAGGGCTGTTTAAAATTTGCATTCGGCATAATATAAGGGCTAGGCCGTGCTGCAGAAGGGAGGCTTGGGAAATCTCCTGCGGAGGTCACCGCCACTATCCTGTCTGTAGAGATTCTTGTGGAAGCAGGAGCTAGAAGCCCCCACCATTGACATAGCATCAGCACATGCAAGGCAGCAGGAGGGCATCCCAGACATGACTCCATCAGCTCAGCGGTGCTCCTTTGGATCCAAAGGCCAGTGAGCTGCTCTGTGCCCCCAGAGTTCTAATTGGGCATCTTTTTCCCAGACAAGAGCTTCAAAGTGCCTCTGCTCTGCTCTGGGTGAGACCAGCTCGTGGCCCAGGCCAATTCTGCTGTCTCTGCGTCTGTCAGTGCATTCTAATCACTGTTATAAGTGTGGTTCTGCGGAACACCTTGTAAAATATTTTCCTATTGCTCCAGCAACATCTCCTGTCTAGACAATCTAATTATGAGCACAGAGCAAACAGCTGAAGTCTATTCCACCCCCAAGGGTTGCCTAACTCCAGGAGTGGGGGCGGAGGATGAGGGGTGAAAGGTATTGGTTACTTTTTGTTGACCTGACCAGAAAATTGAGTGCTCTAGAAGAATCAGGCTAACTTTTAATTAAAAAGAAATGATCTGGTGGAAGCTGGATTTTGTAGTTTTTCCAAACTCAGCGGAGGATTAAAGGTACCGATTTATTTCCCTCCAATCGCATCTTTTTCTTGGCTTCAGAGGTGGTTTGTGGTCTTTGCTTTAAAACAAAACAAAACAAAACAAAACAAGACAAAACAAAAACACTGATTTAATAATCTTCCCTCGCAGCAGCATTTTGCAAATAGAAGGCAGCCCCCTAAAGGTATGTTCTTTCCAAGTAGTAAATCAATTACATTCAGTGAGTGTTTCCTGAGCCCTGGCCAGGAGGCAGGCATTGAGCATGACAAAGTGACGAGACATGGACTCTGTCCCCAGGATGTTCACAGGCTCACAAGAAGGAAGACACATATGCACTCATGCTTTAAGCAGGCTTTGTTTAATGCATCAGTGCAACGGCAACAGTGTTGTAGACATAGAAAAGGAGAAAGACTTTCTACTATGAAATATGGGGGATTCTAATGGAAGAGCTAAAATCTGAGTAGGTCTTTGTAGGATGAGCAGAATTCGGGCAGAGAGGTAGGGAGGAGCAGTGCAGTGCAGGCCTAAGTAGGGGAATGCCCAACTGGTGAGATCATGCCACGTCTCCCATGGGGCTGGGTCCTGGCTGTTGGGAAAGTATGATGGGAGCTTCTGAATGGCTTTCAATAATAAATAAGGAATTTGGGGTTTTAGTCCTATTAGGATGTAAAGCAATGGACTTTTGAGGGGAGGAGCCTGAAACAACTGACATTCTGCCCAGGAAGGTAAAGGTGGCAGCAATGATGGTTTGGGAGAAACAGAAACTGGAGAAAGGGGCTGGTTAAGGGAGAGATTCTCTACTGGAAATGACAAGGCCCTGACCTAGGCCAGGGAGTGGCGAAAGAAGGGCATGGGTGAGAAGGCTCAGTTGGGGTAGATTGTGACACATGGTGACTGGATTGGATTTCCCTGCTGTGGCAGAAGGAGAAGGTGACCATAAGCCCACAGGTGGAAGATGTTCCTCATGTTTATTCCCTGGGAGCCTGACCAGCTATGTGACGATGTTTGGATAAACTACTCATTTAACTGATATTTATGGAGCACTTGCCATTGCCAGTTGCTCTGCTGGGCACTGTGATACCTTTGTGATAAATAGTTACTGCTCCATCAGACAGTAATCAAATAGTCGTAGTGATAAGATTAAAATTACAGCAGTGATATGCTCTGAAGGAGAAATATATGGGTTATGTGTGAATTCTCTATTGCCATGTACTGATTTACTTCAAAACTTAGTAGTGTAAAATAACAAACATTTATTATTCCTGGGTCAGAAGTATGGGTGTGGCTTAACTGGGTCCTCTGATTCAGGATCTCTCCAAAGTTTCAGTCAAGATCACTTGGGTCTTGGCATCTCAAGGCTCAGTGGGGGAGAATGATTCTCAAGCTTATTCATGTCAGCAGGCTCAGTCCCTAGCTGGTGGTTGGCCAGAGGTTATCAGTTCCGGCCATGTGAGCCTTTCCGTAAGACCGCTGACAGATGGCTGCTGGCTTCTCTCAAAGGCAGCAAGGGAGAGAGAGAGAGCAAGGGAGGTTGAGCAAGATGGAAGCCACCATCTTTAAGTAACCTAATCTTAGAGAGGACACCTATTACCATTATGAGATTATCTCTGCCACACTCTTCTCATTGGAGGCAAGTTGGTAAATCCAGCTTATATTCCACAGGAGGCTATCACACAGGGACATGCGTATCAGGAAGTAGACATTTTTGGAGGCCATCTGAGAGGTAGCCTATCACATGAAGGATATCACAGCATGTATTAGGTGATTTCAACCTAACATTAGTGAGTGAAAAGCAAGGAAGGCTGCTCTGAGGAAGGGGTTCTGGAACTGGGATTTGAAGGGTGAATAGGAATTGACGAAGTAAAGGAGGTTATGGAGAGAATGTTGCGGGCAGATAGAAGAATCTGTGCAAAGGAGGGGAGAAACTGGTTACCTCTGAAGAATTGTAAGCAGCCCAGCATGGCCTGCTAGCTTTGAAGGGCCTGAAGGACACCAACAGGGAGACGAGTTTTGTGTGTAGATGTGGATGAGCTATGTTATTTTAGAGGAATTAGAGTAATTCTGCTTTTATCTGTCATTTGCGTTGGCATTCACTAGAGAGTGAGGGGGTTCCCGGTTAAAACTAGTTTGGAAGTCCTCGCTCTGAACTGCAGGACTGTCTCTGGACTGCTGGGAAATGGGTCTGATTCAGTGTATAAAATGAATAAAATTGCCCACTTACCTCTTAGGATAATTACTTATTATGTAATGAGATAATGTTCATAAATCACCCTGGGCTTCTTGGGGGAAGATGTTATATAAACACAAGGCTTTATCAGTGATGATGGAAACAGATTTGGGGGATTAAAGTCAGATGTGCATCTTGACACTATGGCATTTTACTCCAAACCAAGAGACCTGTAAAGTTCGCCTGAGTTCTTAGGAAGTGTTTGAGGTTCAGAAATGGAGGCAGCAGGGTACTGGGAGGTGATTGCCATGGGTGTAGCATGGCTGGGGGAGGGGTTGCACTCTTTTTAGCTCATCCACCCTAATAAACGAAGAGCATTGTTCTTATTAATTCTGGCTAAGAGTGTGACTCCTTAGAAATGCAACATGAAGTCTCTGTTTCTGGGAAAAAGAAAAGTCTGAATTCTCCATCTCTATTCTGTCTTTAGTTTGCTGTATGTCCTTGAAAGATACTTGTTCCCCTTCTCAGAGCCTTAATTTACCCATGTGTAACATGAAAGGGGTTGAATTAGATGATCTTTAGGGTCTCTGCCATCTCTTGGGCCAGTGACTAACCAAGATTTTGTAACATTCTTTCCGGTTTTGCTTCCATGAAATGAGAAAATAATAACTTCTTTACTGTCAGCAGTCAAAAAATGCTCTGGCCAATGACAGTGTTTTGCTCTGGGAAAGTTGAACCTCGGTGACAGAACATGAGCATCTGTGCATCTATTTTGCTGACCCATGGGAAGGATGGAACAGGTGAAGAGAAAATAGGTCACAGTTGGTATCTGATCCACTTTTTTCCAGCTTCAGCAGATGTATTCTTCTCTCTCTCCTCTCTTTCACCCTCTGCTCTTCTTCATTCAGAGTCCCTGGACCCACTTATATGGTTCCTATTTTCATGTTGTCATCCTTCATTTCTCTCTTTATTAAAAACACCCAGTCGAGTATGAAAACAGGTTAAATTATTCTTCATTTAAATATGTGTGAATATTAGGTTATCCATATAACAGAGTGTTTACCTCACCAAAGAGGGTGTTAAAAAGAAAAAGAAAAGAAAACAAAAAGCCCTACAAAGCAAAGTCTTCCCATTAGGTGTAGGTAAGGTGAGAAGTTATTGAACCAGAGGCTAGTCTGTTGTCTTTCCCAAGTAGCAACTGCCTGGCTTCTCATCTTTTTCTTCCCCAAATATCCTCTCAGTAAATAAGGTAAAGTGGAACTCTACTTTTCTCTTTAAATGCATCCTTATTTATAGACGTAGTTCTTCACTCCATACAACTCAGGATAAGAAGGCCTGGGAACAACTGAAATCCAAGAAAAATTATAAACAGCATTAGATTACCCAAAAGGTGGACAGGCACTGATGTATGGCAGTGACAAAGTACAGCCACCAAATGATGACAGAAGTTTAATCCTGGGGTACTTACTCAGAATTTTAAGTCTGCACGGCTTGAAAGAAACTACTTTAATTTCAGTATTCATGACCATATTCTACTTTTTGATTCTGTGTTGTTTGTATTGTGATTTATATATAAGTAGAGAAGGCCATAATCTTTGTAGTTCTTAGGGTCATAAAATCTTTAAGATGGCTGTCAGTGTGAGTAGAGACACTGGAAGCCAAATGAGTCCTCTCTTCTGAAGAGTGGCATCCCAGTATGAGGCTGACATGGTTGGCTCATTTGGTATGTCCACTAAGGCAAAAAGCAACAATTTTTGCCTTATCTGTAGATTATCTCTAAGCATGAATAAAAATGACCCAATTTTCTTTTTTTTACCTTTTTCCTTCCGCGTTAGAATCCTGAACATTCAAAAAAAAAAAAAAAAAAGAATCCTGAACATTCTGTCTTTAAACCCTTAAATTAGTCTTCAGAGTAGGAGAGATGTCTGCGAAATACAAATGTCACGATGTCAGTTCTCAGTAACATACTCCTTTCTCCCCATTTGATGGAATTCCTAAGTTATTGGCAGCAACCATGTCTCTAACTGAAGTGTTACATTTCATAGACTCTCTTGTAGCTAAGTATGCCTATTTGACCAAGTTCTGGTCAACGACATGTAAGCAGAAGAAATGAGAGGGCCTTCTGGGAAGACTCCTCAAAAGGCAAGGAAACACTCTTCTCTCTTCCTTTCTCACCTTCCCCTCTTTCTACCTGTAATGTGGATGTAATGCTCCAGCCCTCATCCCAGACCATGGATCCAAGGATCAAACCTAAGGGTGGCAGAGGAGGAAGCTGGAAGGAGCCTGACTACCCAATGATTCAGTGGAACTTCCCTTCCATTCTTACACTACCCACCTCTGATCTTCTTTTACCAAAAGAGAATGTGCTTTTCATCATTAGTTGGGATTTTTCCTGTTATATACAATCAAACCGCCTCCTAATAGAGCCATAGAACAGGAGAAGGGAGCTTGCCAACTCCCGCAGGTTGGTGATGATGGGGATGGCTGTTTCATGTGGTAGAGTGTTCATATGGTTCAGGATTCCACAGACCATGGTCCCAATCCTAGATCTGTCACTTACTGGCTTGGATACATGACTCTTCTCAGGCTAGTGTTCTTATCTCTAAAATGAGGTTACTAACACCCACCTCATGGAGTTGTGAGGATTAAGTGAGAATACTTGAGCAGTGCAAAGCTGCTCACTGTTATAGGTGCTCCAAATATATCAGTTCCCTTTCACTTTCCAATTAGCTGTGATTTTATTAGGGAGATGGCACTCTATGTGTATCCTTCAAGGGATTGCAAAATGCTCATAGACAACCACTCCCTGAGAAGCTTCTGAGTCACCAAGTGGGGCAGTTAGGACTACAGGTCTGCATTGTAAGTTGAACAGGAAAGAAGTGTTAATCATTCACTTAGCTCTAGGCCTGTCATTCAGTGGAAAACTAACGGAGAGCTAGGGCCTATTTTCTGGTGGATATAGCAACTTGATGAGTTGGTTTGGGATAATCTAAGCTGTATTCATTGGATATAAGGAATCTGTTTCTGTGAGTACAGAAAGCACATGTTAAAATGCTCCTAGGAACAAGATGGTAGCCCCCAGTTCAGACTAAGCAGGAAGTGTGTGTAAGAAGGGATGACTCTACAGGTATGCCCAGAGAAGTGACCTAAAATCCAATGCATACTCATCTAAAATACCTAGTGTTACATTTTGTACCATTCCATGACGGGGCAGCAGACAGAAGAAGCTAGTTATGTTGAAAAATCTAACTTACAATCAAGAATTGTAGGTAATCAATATTACCTTGATTAATATTAATATTACTTTGATATTAATATTCCTTGATTTTTTTAGTTAAATAATTGTGTCAGCTCTTTCATATAGTTACCATCATTATGCATTGTCCTTGTATGTTTTTGTTTATCTTCATGGGGAAATCAGATATTGGTGCACCCAAATTCTTAAAGTTTTATTTATTTAATTTTTAAAAATATTTTATTTATTTATTCATGAGAGACACAGAACGAGAGGCAGAGACACAGGCAGAGGGAGAAACAGGCCCCCTGCATAGAGCCTGATGTGGGACTCAATCCCAGAATCCTAGGATCATGCCCCGAGCCGAAGGCAGATGCTCAACCACTGAGCCACCCAAGCATCCTTCTTAAAAGAAAATTTTAGTTGTGATAGTTTTAATAGTTTTAATGTGGTGATCCAACATTAAAACTGGGCATTATGGGTGTAGTAGTTTCTAGAGGGGAAAGGAGATGAATTGTACATTGGCCTTACTCTCAAATAGCTTAAGATCTAATTTGGGACTGGGAGAGCACATATATAGAAAACCAATCCTCATATAACACATACATGACAAACCATAAATGAATGATAGAAGTAATACATTATGGGAGCACAGATTAGGCAATTATTTTTTTTTCTAAGGATGGGAATTATTGCTAAAGATACAACAGATTAATGAATTCTGGTAAAGAACAGTAACTGCCTCATATCTTAGGGGAAGAGTATTATCACATGACACAAAATGTAGAAAGTTGTTTCAGAAACCATGACAAGTGTCCTAGGCCACTGGAGGACAAGACGGGTGGAGGGATGGAAAGAGGGGAGGGAGGAAAACCTGTTCATAGACACTGTTAAATGGCAGGATTTGGAGGTTTTATATATTTTTATTGGCCAAAGGAGTCACAAAGGCTATAGAGCAGAGAGGCTTTAGGCATCTCGGTGTCTCCACAGCCAGGAACACAGCATTCATATGTGGCAGGCACAGTGCTATGTACTCAATGGGTAGTGAATAAATGATTAGGATAGGTGGGGGTATGTAGCATGGGTTAGAGCACTGAGAAAAGTTTGATCAGATCTTTGAAGTCAGTCTTGATGAGGGGTGTTGGATACTTATCCTAGGTGTGTAAAGAAGTTATATGTGAGATTCTGAGTATCATCCTCTTGTGGGCAATGCTGATTAATGGCCCCAGATTCCATTGGATCCAAGTTGCTTGAGATTTGCTTGGTTGGAAATAAGGTCTGAAAACTTTGCGTTGGGGTTTATGAAGCTACCACCCTCAGTAAGGATCACGTTACATGGCATAGTAGATGAACTGGACAGCAGGCAAAGATTTTGTCACGCATGCTCGCCACTTTGCCTTTGGGGGTCTGTGCCAAGAATGCCCTGGATTTGATCTTGGGTGCGGTGCTGTCCACTCACTCATAATGCCCATGGAGGCGTGTTGACAAGGATGGGTGGATGGTGGGGGATGGCTGAGCTATTTCTTGGCAAAGCCCTGGGAAGAGGCGTTCCTCAAATGCCACAATCCTGTTATTTTTGAGTAATTGGCTGAACCCAGGTGCCTGATTGGACAGGGCCACTCCCAATTTCTTCTAGATAAATATTTGGTTGCCAGGAGGATATATTTAAATGAGAAATACCTCCTTGGGAAGTAGTTGCCTAGAAATTCCTGCAGAGGGCAGGATCCCATCCCTGCTGGGAAATGCTTGAAAGCCACCCCAAAACTTACTCTGCATGTACTTACTTACTATGTACTTAGCATGAGGGCATCCAGTTTGAGGTTCTATGAAAGTCCGTTGCTCTGAACGACAAGAAAGCCCATCAGTTTTAGAGGAACTGTATTTCTTGGGGAAGTGCTTGGGGTCTCTGGTAGTATAATGGCAGAATTCTGAAACACAAATGGAATCCAAGTCAGGGATTTGGCTTTAAAGAGACAAATCGGTTCTCTGAAAAATAGCCAGATCCTTGCTGGAATCCAAAGCCCAGAGTCTTGGGAAACTAGAGAATCTGGATCTTTCAAACACAGGGCACTCTTGACTTTGTTCTTCTTCCTTGTAATCCGTATTTAGATGTTAGCTTTTCAAGCCCCAGCAATTTAGCTTTTCTATTCTTTCAATGGGGAAAATTCTCTTATTTTATGTATTTTTCTTCCATTTTCACCACATGAGACTATGAAGAGTCAGCAATTAAATCTTAGAACTGATATTTGGGTCATCTATCTTTAGAAATACCCCAGTTAACATCCTCAGTTGGTTTTTTGTTTGTTTGTTTTGTTTTTCTAAAGAAAAGAACCCAGAACAGAACACGAATGAAAACACACAGAAAAAAGCAAGGCATAAGGCAAAAATACAAATAAAAAGCCTATTAATCTAGCTTTCGGACTCAAAGTTCAGTGTTTTTGATCCTTCTGTCAAGAACCATCCTAAACATACATTTTCCATAAGAACGTGTGACCTCAGGGTCACATGCTGTGACTCTCCCGATGATGTTCTGAATCCTATCTTAATCACCAGCCATATATATAACTTTGTTTTTGTTTTTAGCCCCTTGGACTCCTTTTCATTAGGGGTGGCACTAATGTTCACTGACAAATAGATCGCCTTAGAAAGGCAAGACCTTACCGTGTGTACCAGCTTACATACAAATGAGGAGAAGCAGGCACGTTCAGCAGATTGGGATGAGCCCCAGGGCTATGGAGGGTAGTATGTCTCAGCAGGAACCCATCTGGAGGAATGACATGGAAACTTGGGGATGCTTGGCAGAGAGTCAGAGATCAGGATTTGTTTCTTCTAATTTATTGCAGAAAAAAAAACCTGTTAATTTTGATATGTTTAAAATCTTCCAAGGTGCCATTATGATAATTCAGCAAATGAGAGTGAGTGAGAAGAAACAGGCTTTTAGAGCTTGAAGGGATTTTTGTGTCTGGTTCAGTCTCCCTGGTCGTAGAGATAAAAACTGTGGTCTCAGGGGACTATGCTCCAGACCCCAGTGACAAGACTGAGAGGAGAACTTACAGATGGCTAATTGACTACGGAGGTTGTTCATTGACTAAATCTATGACTCTCTACATCTTTAGGTGTTGTTTTCTTTATGTCATCAGAAAATGGAGACTCTGCTCTTTAGAAGCATCTAGGGAGTACAGCCTCAGCGTCAGATAGTAGATGTGGAATTAGAGTTTTGGCTTTCCACAAATGAGCTCCTTTGCACTGGCTATTAATGATCTTCTCACTTCTCTTCTCTGGACTTTTTTTTTTTTAAGACATCTGTAGAGCAATGGAAACATAGGATATGATCTTCCAGTTGTCTTTCAAAACTAAAATTCTATAATTTGAAATTGTTATCTGGCCACCCTTAAATAATAATAGTAATAATAGGGGATCCCTGGGTGGCTCAGTGGTTTGGCGCCTGCCTTTGGCCCAGGGCACGATCCTGGAGTCCCGGGATTGAGTCCCGCATCAAGCCTGCTTCTCCCTCTGCCTGTGTCTCTGCCTCTCTCTCTCTCTCTTTCTCTCTATGTCTATCATGAATAAATAAATAAAACCTTAAAAATAGTAATAATAATAATAATAATAATAGTAATAATATACTGAACATATAAGAAGCTCCAAGTGGTTTTATAGAAATTATACCTGTCAGGAGTTTTAAATTTGACCCAATCCTAGCATTTAACCTCTCATGCATTTATAGGTTGTTATTGCTGGGGAAGCAGTTTTCAAGATAGGTTTCCCCTCATTGCTTCTTAGACTTTTTAAATAACTATCTCTTTCAATTTCACTTGTATGAAATTCATGCAGTTCCCCCGGGTAGTTGCTGGGTGGCAGCAGAAGTGCTGAAGTGATGGCCCATGGAACAAGCAGAATGGCAAAGTGGGAGGATTCCTATGTTCATTTAGCACTGTGTGTCCTGGTTCCCACAGCAAGTGAGTGACAAAGCTAGAATGGCTGTGAGTGTTGGGATTAATAGGTGAGAGCAGGCATGGGAGGCCATCTTTCCTTTCCCATTGTTCATCACTGGCCATTTGGAAAGGATGGTAAATAATTATGGTAGCTACTACAATTCATTGAACAGCCACTGTGGACCAGACACTGTATTAGGCTCTTTCAGTATGTCATTGTGAATTCAAATATAACCTCTAGCAAGGTATTATTATCCCCATTTTACTGATTGGGAAACCAAAGAAGAGAAAGATTAACTAACATACTCAAGGCAATGAGAAGCTGGCCAGTGATTTATCTGGGATGAAACCAAAGACACTAAAGCCCATGCTTTCCCCACCATGAGACTGTTAAAATAATAATGATGATGATGATGATGATGATAAAGCCTACAACAAAAATTGCATCTCTGTTGTTGAGGTGAGGAAATCAAGGGGGGTGGAAGTGTCAGGCAAAATTTTGGCTAAGGAAAGAAAAATGTCAGTTCTCGGTGTTTTAGAGTCCTAGAACCTGCAGGCCCTGTACTTATTATCTCCTTATCTGGATACACACGCACACACAGACCATATCATAATAAATGCAGGAGGGTGGTTAATTTTAAATTTTGTAAATGAAGAAACTGAGGCTTACTTGAAGGTGAAACCATTTACCAAAGTCGCCTGTATATCCACATAGTGCCAAGCAATGTTTCCCTGTCCCTAGACTAGGACATTTTCACAACAGCACAGCACCTGGAACAGATAGGCTGCTTTCTCTACGTGGTAAGTCCTCTAAGATCCGTAGGCTTAAAAGCAGAAGGACAGTGTTAGGCCTTCATGCGCAGAGTTGACTGTCCCCACCGACTCGATGGTCTGTCAGCCCAAGCTAATTGCTGCCTACATTTACGGTGGTGCCTGTTTCAGCTGCAGCTGCTTATAGATCTCTGCACACAGTAAATGCCTCACTTAAGCTTGCACATCATGACCATAAAGAAACTGTGAATATATTGTGTCTTTACTGAAGGTCCTCGTTTGGTGCCAACACTCAGACAAATCTAGCTAAATGTGCCAGAGCAGAAAATAGAAAAGAAAGCAATCTAGACATTGAGGATATTGTGCCTGCTTATGTTTTACGTTATTTATTTTTGGATGGAACATAATATAAGAACTTCACTTCAAATCTTGGATATTTGAGGTTGCGTCAGAGAACTTCTATAACTAGAATAGGCCTTTGAGATTACCTAAGACTCAAAGAGGGGAAGTTTCTTATGTGAAGCCAAATTCATTTACAGAGGCACGGACAGCTCAGGTGTACCGGTACCTTGGGGAGGAGCTTGGGCTTGGGAACCGAACAAATGTGGATTTGAATCCTGACCCTGTCATTTACTGGTAGTTTAACCACAGGTTAAACACTTGATGTCTCTGAGCTCCAGTCTCATCTTTAAAAATAGAGATAATTATAACTATTTTGCCCAGTAGTTGGATGGTCTAAATGAGGTCGTATATTCAAAAGTCTCATGTAGGGCTTATATGCTTTGCCTTTCCTATCCACCCTGATGCCCCAATGACCCTCATTTGCTTTGTATTTTAATGAAATCATGTGTCTTAGAGTTTACAGCACAGATGACCTGCATGATAGAGGAGTACACCTCAGCCTTTGATGGGAAAAATACAGTGCAATCAATCCCTTTATAATTTATTTACGTCATAGGTTAACCATGTTATAGCATGCTTTTCCCATATGTAGTTTTAGCATCTATTATTACATTTGGGATCTGCTTTGACTTGTATTCCTGAACCTGTATAATTAAGTGTTATATTATAGTGGGCTTCACAGCATTGGGTAATGAAAAGAATTCTGGCCTTGTAATCAGCGGGATTTTGTGCCAACTCTACCAGGCTCTAGCAATGTGGTTATAGATGATGTCTCCCTTTGAGGCCTAAATGAGAGCATTTTAGTTTAGGTGATCTATGTAGTTTTGATCAGTTTTCAGATTTGATTTGTCTATGTTTTTCTCTACTAGCGTGTATTGAGACCCCCTGTTTATTACAACTTTCATGCTTCTAGTGGGGTCGGAGCATGTGCCATTCTTCTAACTCAAATCAACTCTGTAGTGGAAGATTAAGTTGACTTCCCAGCCAGAGACCTCTGCTACTAAATTCAGCGTTTTTGCTTGAATTCGTTTGATTTTGCTCTTTAACTATAGAGGCTCAATACCAAGTAGGAACAGTGAGGCAGCTCTAGGGGATGGACCTTTATAAAGTACCCCAGGTTACAGGAAGGTGGCGCTAGAGACTCTTCTCTCAGGTAAGTCCTGAGACCTGGAGGCTGGAATGGAATAGTCCTAGAATCACTGCATTGGAGACCACCCAAAGCAGGTTTCTTCTCTCCAATAACTCTGACAGATGGTTATCCAACCTCTGTTTGCAGGCTTCTGGTAAGAGATAATTCACTACTTCCTTGCCTTGTCTGTACTACTTTTGGGAAGCTCTGGTAAGAAAGATGTTTCCTGTGTTGAGTTGAAATAAGCTCTTCTTGAAGCTGTTATCTATTGGTCCTAGTATTTTTCACTGTAGCTGCACAGAATTAAGAGTCAGTTCATTAATTTAACTACTTTTTAGTTCCTGCTCTACATCAAACACGGTGCTGAGCTCTGGAGAGGTAAACTAAGCCATCTTTTGTTTCAAAGGCTTGTAGTGTGGTTGGAGAGATAGACAAGTAAAATATCAGTCATAGTATGTTGTGACAGGTGCTGTTATGTGTCAACATAGAGTACTGAGGGGCACAGAGGAGTTATTCTTACATAAGGGAGCAGGAAAGATCCCCTAAAGGGCTTGAAGATCAAGTTTTCACATCTTCCTTCACCTCTATCCTCCTTAGGCTAACTGTACCTCTAAGGTGACAGGCAGTGTAATTTTGGAACCACAGAAAAACTCACGAGACTTGAGTTCTAATCCCAGTTTTGCTGCCATCATCCCTATGAGACATTGAATAAGTCAATTCATTCCCCATAGTAGATGGTGTAAATAGCATCCTTTCATGTTATTCGTCCTTGACATTTTAAAACAAACAGCTGATGCATTTATCTGATGAATCTGGCCTAGCCTTCAGATGACAGGTTATTTCCCCTTCTTTATTTCTATTCATCACTGGTCAGCCTAGAGCAGACAATTAATACTTACTTTTCCCTGCACCTGGGCCTTATCAAATCACTCTGAGCTCTCTCTTCCACACTATGGACTGTATTGGGGGTGACCCTTAGCTTGTGCTGAAGATGTTTTCATTAAATTAAAAGCACACTTAGAGAAACCCACAGAAATTCTAGACGTGCCCAGGCAAATTGGAAGTTGCCCCTGGGATCTTTCCATTGACCAGCACAAAAAAGATGACTAAGGCAGTGCCTGCCCACTCCTATGTGGAAATAATGTTGTGTTTGTCTGGCAGCCAGTGGAAAAAAAAAATGTATGTTGAAAATGGCCTGGTGACAGGTTATTTTGTACCCCAAGTGCCTTGATACCTTAAATCCTTTATTTTTTAAATTTATGCACTTTGATTTTTTTTCACTGATCCTTGGAGAGATTTTTAGAGAAAGAGTTAATGGCTCAGACTCAGAGGTCTGAGGAGTCTGTTAGAACTGAGATAGGCATTACTCCCACCTGCTTCAGCCAAGCTCTGATAACTTTCTTGGAGCTAAAGTGAAGTGAAAATATTGGGTGAATGGGGCATCTCATAGTCACTGGAGGGAAATCCCTTAATGATGGGATATAGAATCCAGTCTCCAAGTGCTGTTACATAAAATATTATTTTCCTTGGAATAGGAAAAAGTGTAATTGCCCTTCGTTCAGCCTGTCTGGATAAATTTCAAGGTCAATACCAATATCTCTTGGGAGTTTTTTATATTATACAGAACTTAAATCAGTACATGGACTTGATAGGACAGTGGACTTGCTGATTTTTGGATTTTGAATGACTCTCATGCGAGCGGTGAGGAGAGTTGTAATGGAGGCATGGGGCCCAGGTAGTAGCACTGAGAATTCTCTAAGACCATGATGTCAGGGTAAAGATTTTCTGAGTTAATTTCAGTAAGCTTTCATCATTGATTCAAATTTTTGCAAAGAAATCCCCAGGATTTGCCAGCTCCTCTCTTTTTTCTAGACTAAAGTAAATGAAGCTTGTCCCTCAACTTGGCAATAAAAAATCCTCACCAACTTAAAAAAAAAAGGTGGAAAGTTGGTGATTTTGAGCATATTTGAAAGCATACGCATAGGTCTCAACTCTTACTTTAATTTTGATCGGTGCTTTTTCTAAAACAAATAGTAGTCACTGAGTTTTCCCAAAAGCATATTTTAGGAATTTAGTGAATTTTGATATATGTGTACAAGTGAAGTCATAATTGACTGTAATAATTATAATCCACAAAACCACTCATTTATGAAATATTTATTAAGTTAGGGCACTACACATATTTGTGCCTTTTGATTGGTCCAGAGAGAAGAGAACAGAAAATGCATCACCTGTAGGGAGGTCTGAGGCATTTTCCTCTTTAACAGAGCTCTTGCAGATCAAGCTGCTACTTGACAACTTGGCTCAGGCACCAAACAGCATGCATAAAGGCAATATTTCAAGCCAGGTTGAAACAATCTGTTCAAATGAAGGAAGCAGTCAGTGGGTGCAAAAATGCACACATCACTGTGTTAGGTGTTGTAGTCATATAGAGCTAAGTGACACAGTCCCTACTGTAAAGAGTGCACATTCTAACAGCAGAGATAGGTTAATCTGGAGAGTTGTGCTTTAAGTTGCAATAAGGTTATGCCATCTCAGTGGAGGTGACACGAGAGAGGATATTCATAAATCTGTAGCTACACCTGAGAAACATAAAAATAGGGGTGTATTACATGGTCTTTGAAGGATGGAACCAAAGTATCAGTGGGAGTTAGGATGGAAAGAATAAGTTAGAGGTAAAGGGTGGTCCATATAGAAGGTAAAGCAAAATAAAGCCATATGGTCAGAAAAAAGCAGGGAAAACAGAGAATAGTGAGTAAGGTATAGTTTTGCTTGAGTATACAATGAAGGCTGAGTGGACAATAAGGCTAAAATGGGACCAGATGAAGAAGGGAGGCTTTGAATGCCATTGCAAAATGCTCGTGCTTTCTTGGTCTCAATGGAGCTACTGTTGAATTTTAAATGAGAATGTGTATCTATTTAGAGATTTTTTTTTACATGCCCTCTCCTGGTTGGACATGTAAACTGTTGAGAACTCAAAGAAAAAAGAGACAATCTCATATTTCAAAGTCTTCATTTCGGGATGGGAGGAGAGGCAAATATAATTAATATAGTTACACATACTGCGGGGGCATCTTGCTCAGATAACTAGGGGATCATGGAAAGTTGCTTCAGGGAAGTGGACCTCAAGCATGAGATAAGGGCTGTTGAGGGGGAACAAATGTGAAGCACTGGCCCAGGAAGACCCTGCCACGGTTTGTGTGATTGCTAACACGGGTGCACTGGGAGGGGAGATTCTGGGGGGAAGATGGTAGAGAGTGGGAGACCTGTTAGGTGGCTGAGACAGCTGCATGGGAAAAAGAAAGGGAGGGTGAGCTGTTGAAATGACTGTGAAGATGAAGAGAGGGTGACCTATGAAAGAGACAGCATCTGCAGTTCTCCATTTGATGCTGGAAAGGGGGTTAAGGCAGGGAACTGCTGAAGTGGAAGAACAGGAGAACAGGAGCTGAATGGGTACTGCTGGAAGTCTGAGAGGCGAGGAGAGGGATGCTACCATTGGTAGGAATGCAGCAGTCAGGAGAAGCTGGTTTCAAGGGAAATGTGTGGAATTTGATGTTGAGTCACTGCTAGAGAGCAGAATAAGCAAACCTCCATAAAACTGGGCAATGAGCAAAATTTCTTAGCTATGATGCCATAATTTCTCTCTTTTCTCTCCTGAAAAAATCAAGGCCACAGGACTAGTGTCCAAATATTGCCTCAAGCACACTTTAAAGTATTGATGTCTAAGACAAAAAGGTCATGTGTATGAACTATAAAGGGTAAAACCAGACATTGTTAAGAATTCTTAGACTATTCCTTGGCTTGACTATGGACTCTTGACTCTACCTTGGAATTACTTAGGATGACTGCTTTGACACTCCTCTTGGAACATACACATGTCCCTTTAGCAAGCTGGTTCCTTAGGAAGGGACCAACAGAGGTGTGGTTTTGTCAAAATACCTACTTTTCATTTCTTCTTCCTTTCTTTTAGCAGATAAATTTGGTGGTTATTGGAATATATATATATATATATATATATATATATATATATATATATATATATTTTAATAACCCCAAATGCTATTGGGAAGAATCATGGTGGTCTCTTCTCTTTGCCTCCTTATTACTTCCCTTCCAGCTCCATTTCTGTCTCCACTGTAATTGCAGCACTGGGTGAGATGCTGCTTGGGGAGGAATTAGCTGAACTTGGTGGTTTGGCAACAGAAGGGTAGAGAGGAAATAACATGGAACAAGAGGTCTGTGTGAAACATGTAGCCTTGTGGCACTCTGCCCAACCAAGGCAGCTTCCTCTATAATCTCTAGCCCTCCGAGGACTTTTAAGGCATGGAGTATGAGATGGGGATAAGTCCCTATGCTGCATTTGCTCCAGATATAATTCTCCAGCTACAAAGGGGCACTGTAGGGGATCCCTGGGTGGCGCAGCGGTTTGGCGCCTGCCTTTGGCCCAGGGCGCGATCCTGGAGACCCGGGATCGAATCCCACGTCGGGCTCCCGGTGCATGGAGCCTGCTTCTCCCTCTGCCTATGTCTCTGCCTTGTCTCTGCCTCTCTCTCTCTCTGTATGACTATCATAAATAAATAATTAAAATTTTTTTTAAAAAAAAAGAAGAAAAAAGAAGCAAAGGGGCACTGTAAACACATACAAATGCACACAAAACACACCATACCCCAAGATCCTGGGGGAATTTCAAGACCCCATACACGTATCAGAAAACAGTACACTCAAAGTAAAGAGAAATCTTGATTTGAGCAATCTGATAGTTCAGTGGGGAAAAGAATGAGGGGAGTAGGAGGAAGTTATGAATGGGAATATAACACAGCTCTACTCTATTGAAGCAGTTCTTTTGAAATGTGGTTTTTCATTTGTGACTCAAGCCTCTCAAACTCAAAATATACCACTCAGTAGGACTCTGCAGTCAGCACGTTTGGCCAGTGTATAGTATAGAGAAGACTAAATGAAAGAGTATGGTCTTGAAGTACTGAATGCCAATTAATCAAGTAGGGAGGTCAGTTATGGAAAATTATGTACAGTATAGGTAACTTCAGAACAGCCCTATTGAGGGACACCTGGATGACTCAGTTGGTTAAGCGTCTACCTTCAGTTCAGGTCATGATCTCAGGGTCCAGGGATTGAACCCTGCATCAGGTTCCATGCTCAGCAGGGAGTCTGCTTGTCCCTCTCCCTCTTGCTCTGTGCCCTCTCTTTCTCTCTCAAATAAATAAATAATATCTTAAAAAAGAACAGCCCTATTGAGCAGCATAGGTAGCATCAGTGCATGAACTAGAACATATTTTTCAGTTCCACTTGTCTAATTCCACATTCTATGTTGGAATCATTATTGCATTCCCTAGTGAAGGGGAAAGTGGTATCAGCTCCGACATTCTCAGAGATGGGGAACTCACTACCTCCTCAGGCAGCCTGTTTAATTTTTTATTGAGCTACAACTCTCAGAAGCTTCTCCTATTTTGCCAAATCTGCTTCATCAGTGCTTTCTCTGCATCTGCAGCCACAGAAAAGCCTAAATCTTCATATCTATTCACATGCTTCAGGTCTGTGAGCATGTGCTTTCTCACACTGTGTGTGTGTCCTGGCTAACTAACACTCTTCAGAGAGGACATCCACTTAAATCCTGCAGTGCAGTGAGGGGTGCCTGCATGGCTGAGTCAGTTGAGCCTCTGACTCTTGGTTTCAGCTCTGGTTGTGATCTTGAGTTCATGAGATCCAGCCCTGAGTCAAGCCCCACATCAGGCTCTGCTCTCAGCATGGAGCTTGCTTAGGATTCTCTCTCTCTCTTCTTCTGCCCCTCCTCCTGCTCTCTCTCAAATAAAAATAAATACATAAAATCCTTTTTAAAAAAGATACTATGACCCCAAGGCTCAGGAGCAGTGAAGGGCATGGTAATCTATCGCCTGGCTAACCTGTTTGAGTGTTCCCAAATGAGCATTTGGATAATGATGACCACTTCCCTAGATGGGGAAAGAACAGAACAGTAGGGGTCCAGAGGTCAGAAGAAGTCTGGACTATCATGGCACTGGGTCTTGTAGGCTAGTATGGGTTGCTGGAAGCCGGTGCTCAGAAGCAGATTAATATATAGACAGAGTAGACTGCTCATCTATATCGATAATCTCTCCTCTCAGTACCGTGGTAAATGATGCCACGAACAGTGCCTGTTTCTCTCCATCTCACTAGACCCTGTGCTCATTAATTAAGGTTGGATATGGATCTATGGATCTTATGGAAGGAGAAAAGTGCCTAGCACTTATGTCCAGTGATCTTAGGAAATCTGTACAAAATATAAAATAATAAAGTGCCACAAGTTAAAACTTTTTAGGCTGTATTTGAGGTCAGGTATATTCTAGACCAGAGAGCAGCAAACCTTTTCTGTAAAGGAATAAAGGATAAGTATTTATGGTCAAAGTATTTGACTCTATGGACCATACAGTATCTATCACAGCTGCTCAATTCTGCTATTTCCGAGTAAAAGCAACCACAGAAAACACGTAAGTGTGGGACACCTGGGTGGCTCAGCAGTTGAGCATGTGCCTTTGGCCAAGGGCATGATCCTGGAGTCCCGGGATCGAGTCCCACATTGGGCTTCTTGCATGGAGCCTGCTTCTCCCTCTACCTATGTCTCTGCCTCTCTCTCTCTCTCTCTCTCTGTCTTTCTGTGTATCTCATGAAAAAAATTAATACAATCTTAAAAAAAGAGAAAATATGTAAATGAATGGATGCAACTGTGTTCCAGTAAAGTAAGTTTGTTTGTTTGCTTGTTTGTTTGTTTATTACTAACAGGCAGTGGGCCAGATTTGGCCACACACCCTCTTTTGCCAATCCCTGCCCCAGAGGGTGGACAGCTAACATACTGGAGGACAGAGCTTGGCAGCTTATAGCAAGGGCCCTGTTCTGTCCTGTTCAACATTCCTGTGTATGATTCAGTTGAAGGCAGAGGGCACACCTGGTAAATGCATGGATTTCAGAAATTTAGAATGTTCTCTAATATATTTTGCAATATGATTAAGATGCAGAAAGGCATAGATAGCCAGGTGGCTAAGAGCATTGCCTCTATAGTTAAATAGATCTACATTTCTGTTTGGAACAATTCTTGGTAACTTATGTAACTTGTATTTAGCCTCCCTGAGTTTTATTTTCCTCATCTGTAAAATGGGCACAATTTTTCTTGTCTCAGGGGTTACTGTGAAGATGAAACTAGATGTCACATGTGAAGTATTTAATACGAAGTCTGACATGTATAGGCCCTCAGTGAAAGGTAGTCTGAAAAGCCTCCCTAAACCAAAACCAAACTGAAGAAGGTCACCTGCTTTGCAGGAGAACCCACATAAGCTGATTCATCACACAGAAGCAGAATCCCTGATGACGGCTCCATGTTGTGTCTAGAATATTGTTATCAACCTGTAGATTGTGACTTTGGATGAAACAGTACAGAGAGGTGATTCCCTCTCTACTGAGGTATCTAAAGAAAGTTACAGAAGGAGACATATGAATGAAAGGTAAACTGGATCCAGTCCTTCAGATAAGCAGAGAAATTAGAGGAAAAGATAGAGGCTTCTAAAAAGGAGTTAGAATATTCTGGTAGACCATGGGTTGTTATCTGGAAGATTTCTGAGCTGGCTCTGTAACCACTTTCTGTTATCTCTGGTGTTAGGTAAGATTCCTATTGCAGAGGACAGGAGGGGTAGTGATGCTATTACACCTCTCTTCTGCTCTTCAGGGGTTTTGCTGTTAACAAGAATCCCGTATCAGCATCAGCCCTTCACAGACTATCACCATGCTCCACTAGAAGGTATTTCAGATCATGAACTGGGTCTTTCTTAGCTTTGTCCCTCCAGCCTCGCAGAGTGTAGGGGATTTTATTTTTTTTTAAGATTTTATTTATTTATTTGGGAAAAAGAGAGATGGTGTAAACACGAGCAGGGGTGGGCAAGGCAGAGGGACAAGCTGACTCCCCACTGAGCAGGGAACCCGACAGAGGACAGACGACATGGGGCTGGATCCCAGGACCCTGAGATCCTGATCTGAGCTGAAGGCAGATGCTTAGCCGACTGAGCCACCCAGGTGTCCCAGAAGATTTTTTTTTTAAAGTATGAGTGTTGTGAATAAGAGGAGACACAGTTCATTTAAATGCATGTATTAATACTGAGAACTAGAGAACCTTTAGATCCTCTTAACCACTTCCTTTTATCTTTCCCTCCCCTAACCTGTAGCATAGAGAGAAGCATAAATCTTTCTGCATATGCCTCCAGAGGGCTAAAGGAAAGCTATGCTAATAGAGACTCAGAAAAGCCTTGCATCTTCCACTAAGTGAAACTAGCATAGGACTAGCAAACATTCTGGTTTCTGGTTTAAAGGACTAACCTTACCATTGCCTTTTTTTTTTTTTTTTTTTTTTAGGATTTTATTTATTTATTCATGAGAGAGAGAGAGAGAGAGAAACAGGCTCCATGCAGAGAGCCTGACGTGGGACTCGATCCTGGGTCTCCAGGATCAGGCCCTGGGCTGAAGGTGACGCTAAACCACTGAGCCACCTGGGCTGCCCAATGCTATTTCTATTACCTTAGGCAAATTCATTCCTTTGAGCCTTGGGTTTTTCTCTGTAATATGAGGATGATGCTCTCTGCATCTCAAGGCTATTATAAGGATTCATGGCTTTAATACATGTAGTAGCCAATGTTGTTGCCTGCCCAATAACCAAGTACCCCCTCCCTCTCTCCGTTCTAAACAGATCTAGCTTTATTTATGTATCAACTGTCCTCTGAGAAGTCATGTGATTCAGGGAAGGTGGATTTCCAGCCCCAAGAGATGAATGATTGGTTAAGCTCCCTTCCTTGTCAGTTAATGCTTCAGGCATAAGTGTAAGCTAGTTCAAGCTCATTAGCTAACATGTAATAGGATTTACTATGAGCCAGATGCTGTCATAAGCTCTTTATATACATTAATTCAGTTAACCTCCTACAAGGTAAATATCATTAACTTCATTTCACGAATGAGGAAACTGAAGACCAGAGAGGTTAAGTAACAGGTCCGTGGAAACACAGCTAATACGTGGTACAGCTGTGTTCAAACCCAGGAGCCTGGCCCCAAAGCCCGGGCTCCTAACCATTAAGCAAAACTGCTTTTCGCTTAAGTGAGAGTCTGCTAAGGAACTTCAGGGAAAAATTTTCTTCATCGATTAAAAAGAAAAAAAAGGGGGGTGGGGAGAAAGGGCTCTGCATTGCTAGGTCTACATGTGAGACCTGGTGTAGCTCTAGCCACCTCACTACCATGAAAGAAAGTAACGTGAAATGCACAGGATTGCAAAGGAAAAAAAAAAAAAAGATTGTCAGAACCTGATTTTTAAAAATGGCATTTAGCTCTTGAGTCAAAACAACTCTGGAGCTTAATGTAGATTTGCATGTGTATGCAGGTGTTTTTGTGTGATATTGGGACTATTTGTTATCTTAATTATGTGACACATACAATTTTATAAATATAAAATCAAAATACGATAGCTTTTTTTTTTTTTATCTTCCCTCATTTTAAAATACAAATTAAATCATCATTGTAATTCCTGGGGTTCACAAGGTTTGAATTCCAACTGTGTAGGTAAATTTTGTCCTCGATGACTTGAGCTTTCTGGTTTGGCTCTTTCTGGCTTAGGTACCTCTGAGTTTCATATTTTGTCCTCTTACCCAAGGTCCAAACCAGCACCTAGGAAAGATCTTGAAAGGCATCCACAAAAAGATTAGAAATGGTTGCAGGAGGCTGAAAGAGTTTCCTAGCCCAGGGCAATGTCAGTGGGCATCAGTGCCTTTTCCAAAATAAATGAAGCAGGAAGTGAGGAATCTTTGGCATCAGCCAGCGCACGAAGTGGTGTTATTTTGGGCAGCAGGTCATCTAGGTGCACCTGAAGTCATATCTTGTAGGCGTTCGCCTGTTATTTTCAGCGTGCCAGGCCGGCTCTGGGGGCTGCTTCTGCACACCCTTCTGACATCTTTATCTGCCTGAACATGTAGTTCGGAAGGCAGAGAAACTTGGGGAGAGGGCATTAAACACGTGGTTTTGTGCCTCATTCTGTTTGGTCTCATTTCTCCCCTCATCTCCCTCCTCTCTGTCTTGTTCTTTCCCTGCAGTCCTCTCTGTTAGTCCCTGTCAGCTCCCAAGCTCAGGCTCTGTCCTCTCTCTTCTTGCTCTCTGCTATTCTTTTGTGGCTGATTTAATGGAATAATATTCTGGGGTGGGGGGGTGGTTTCTCTAAAAATGCCTTGGGGCGCCTCAAGGAATACCTTTCCCAACTCCTTGTTTTGATTATTCCGAGTAGGCATACACAGCTGGCCCTTTTCTGTTAAAGTAAAACTACAATCCACTCGGCAAATCACTGCTTTTTATTTTGCTGGCTGGAGGGAGAAAGGATCAGATAGGCAAGATGAGGATGTGGAGGGGGGATGGGAAGATAATGACAGATTTGATGATAATTAATATTTTCTGTGTCTGAATAGTGAAAGTCTCGTCCAAGCCCCCCAGCCAAGCTCAAGTTAAACTCTTGGTGTGTGGGTTTAAGTGCTCTGCAGCCTGGCATGCTGGGGCTGGTCGAGAGGGAGTGATGCTGTAGACGTGGAATTTTGTGGTTCTCTTTTATTATGATTACTGAGTAAACCATGCATATCTAAAAAGGAAACTTTAAGTCAACTTCTCTCAAGGTGAATTAATGTATTTGGTCTGAGTTACCTTGCCCATAATTTAAATTACCAGAAGGTTTATATATTAATTATTAAAGGCTTTGGAGTTCCTCGATCACTCATTTTCATTTTTATATCAAACCTCAATTATCTGTGCATCATGTTTGTACCTATTTTTTAAAGTAATGAGACATCAGCAGTTGGATGGACTGGTAATGATTTTCAGATTCATTAAACTGGCATTCAGCTTTTTTCAGTGTTCAGGACTGGAAATGTCTCTTTTGTGACTCCTAGGCTTTGTTCCAATATATCTTTCAACAAACCAAATAATCATTTCTTTTAAATCAGTAATAGAAATTAATACACAAAATAAGGTTTTCTTGTAAGATGACTTGTTAGAAATTCTCAGTGCTTTGTTTTATATCACTATGTCTTAATAGAGTGTATCTGAACGCTGTTAGGTTCACTTTCTATGAGATTTTAACATGTTCTTAAAAATAAGACTGGGTGGGCTCATGGAAGCCAAGAGAGGGTATTTTTATGATGGGGGAGTGGTGAGCCCGACTAGTCACTCACTCTACAAATATTTGGTAAAACTGATGTTGGCAAGGAATTGTTATACTCACTGTTTCATTTAATGTTTACAATGACATTGAGGGGTAAAAATTGTTTTCTTCTTTTTAAAATAGAAAAAGTAAGGCATGCAGAGAATAAATTACTTGTTCCAATCACAGAGATAGTAATTAGCAGAGCCAGGACCCAAAACTGAATCTTGAGTTAAATAAACCAAACATCTGAATAGAGGGGTGAACACTTCAAATTTACTTTGCTGTTTTCGTGTTTGGCAACAGACAAGATGAGTGGAGACTTCTCCTTCTTCTCCTCTGATCAGAAATGTATTAGAAATGGGGGAAGATCAAGGAAGTTTAGTAAAAAAATGGATGCACAGATGTAATAGAGACAGACATCCAATATAGTCCTGCTCAGGTTCCCTGACTCTTGAGCAGTGTTTCTCCATTAACTTCCAGAAGAAAGCTTCCTGCTAGTTACCTGCCCCATTTTTCCTTTAGCTTTCAAATTCCTCACTTTTTCTTAAGAATGCACTTGGTTATTTTTCTGCAAATATGGGATGTTGCATTGTTGGGAGAGGGAAAGTGTTACAAGCAGTTTGGAAAGTGTCAGTGGACTTGACCTGTGAGTCTTTCTTGCCAGGGCCTACCAGGCCTCTGGAAGGTGAGCCCATGGTGCTCCAGGGCTCACCGAGAGACAGTACTGGGGCCTTTCTGTATCAGAGAGAACAGGCCCTTTGAAGACATCGGGTCCAAAGTGCTCCATGGAATCACATGCTTCAAAAGGTGTTCAGTGCTCCAGGTAAATGAAGAAGTATCAGACCACATGAGGTCAAACAGGACTTCTATGAATGCCCTTCTGGAATGCTGGTAGACTAACGTGCATTGTAAATGTCCAAAAAAAAGTGTTTTTTTCCCAAAGTTCTTTGATCGTAAGAACTCTTTTCTCACAGTGCCTTTCTGCATATAAATAACCCACTCACTGTGCATAACCTAGTTCTTTCTCAAACAATCGTTTTTTTCTTCAAGGTTTTATTTATTTATTCATGAGAGACACAGAGAGAGAGGTGGAGACATAGGCAGAGGGAGTAGAGGACTTCCCGTGGGGAGCCTGATATGGGACTCAATCCCAGAACTCTGAGATCACAACCTGAGGTGAAGGCAGATGGTCGTCCACTAAGCCACCCAGGTGCCCTTCTCACAACAATCTTTGAAGGCATCCATTAACTATTTTTCACCTGGAACTCAAAGAGGTTGATCTCTTGTCCAAGAACTTATAGTCCTAATGGTCCTGGTAGGATACTAACTCAAGTCTTTCTGACTCCAAAGCCCATGATCTTCCCTTATGCAATCCTTCCTTGTACGTTCTCCGTAGAGACTTCTCTGGCATTCCACATACATCTAACTGTGTACTCTAGTCCACTTATATCAATTTGTAGTACACATTTTTTTAAGGTTTATTTATTTATTCATTCAGAGAGAGCGAAGAGAGAGGCAGAGACACAGGCAGAGGGAGAAGCAGGCTCCATGCAGGAAGCCCGATGTGGGACTTGATCCTGGGTCTCCAGGATCACACCCCAGGCTGCAGGCGGCGCTAAACTGCTGCGCCACCAGGGCTGCCCTGTAGTACACATTTTTGAGAAAGTTTTCCAGCCCATCATAGTCTTGCTTGAGTAGGGGTCTGACTCTCAAAGGTGGACAGTCTAACCCCAAGAGACACGGTCTTACCCCCTAGCTCATGCTGCTAAAGATATGTTGGCTTCCATGGTGTTTCTTTAAAAATTGCCAAGCAAATAAATACTCTAGTTTCAGGATCTTTGCATTTGCTTTTCTCTTTGCCTAGAATGTTGTTCCCCAGATATCATATGAAATACTCCCTCATTTTCTTCAGATCTCAGTTTAAATGTCACCTTCCTAGAACCTTGACCACCCTATGGAAAACAGTAATTTTCCCTGTCATATCAGTCTTTAGCTTTCCTCTGCTTTATTTTTCTCTATACCACATATTTCCACCACATATTATATATTTGCTTGTTTCTTGCTTGTGTCAATAAACCAAATGCTGAACTCCATAAGACCTGGGACTTGATTTGGTTCACTGCTATATCCCTGGTTTCTAGACCAGGAGCTTGAGTGGTTTAGTTGTGTTGATTATAGTCAGCTATTAATACAAACAGTGGTTTAAACACTTGTTTATGAAAAAATTCGGGGCTGACATCCAGTGATGGCTCACCAAGGCCATCAGGAGTTCAGCCTCCTTTCCTCTTCCCACTCTGCTGTCCTTCCCTTGAAGACCACAGTATTCATGCTGTCACCTCATGGTTACAAGATGATGCCAAACTTCTTGGCATCATTTCTGTACATCAAATAAGAAGAAAAGGGAAGGAAAATGAGGCTAGGAGGTTTTTCCTGGTGAGGCTTTGCCTTTTGATTTCAGAGAGATAGTCTTCCTGTATCTCACTGTCTACAGCAATGTCCCAACCCTAAGTAGAGAAATCAAGTAGTTTAGCTCTTTTGAGATTTCTGTAGGAGGATGACAAAGGAAAAGAAGGTTGTGAATGGCTCTTGGTTGGCTAGTTCAATAGAATTTATCACAAATGGCGCCAGAAGAACCTGCTACATATCCTATAGTTTAACTCTACTTGTTCTCATTTGTTTTCTCTTTCCACTTTGAATGTAGTGCATTTGAGGAGGGGCCATGACTAATGCTGCTTCTACAGCCTTCAGAACATGCTGAACAAATAGCCTCCATCTATATGTGGTTGCCATTATGGATTTTAATTTGGTCTGAGAATCTAATTTTTCACAAAAGAAGTCTTAGCTCTAACCCATATTAATTGCCATCTTTTCTGACTCCAGAAGCATTCTTTGTACAACTACATGTCTTAATGATTCCATAACTCCACTATAAGCACTTGCTGATTGGGCTGGGCCTTAACTTTCTTGATAAACCCTTAACATAGGCTGTCTTCATAGTCGGGGCTCAGTGAACCCATAAGTGAATCCACATGTCATTGAATGCCACACCTTGGAATTCTGTGTCAGAGGTCAGTTATTTACTAATTTATTGCTAATATTTCATTTGGCTGCATATTTTCTAGAACTCAATTAGAAGTAATATGTATAGTTTCCCTATAAATACTACTGGATGCTTACAATTCTCTAAAAAGAACAAGATTATTAACTTTGCTGAGAGCTATTAAAATGCTTGTTTTAAGTTGTAATCTGCAAATGTTGTGATAGTACATTTCAGATATGAGCACAAAGAGAGGGGAAGTGGAAACAAATAGGTAAGTTGAGAAAAGACACAAGAAATACCTGAGCTCCTGTCAGGTCAAAGGGCATTGTGATTTTTTTCTGGGAAATGCCTCTAATATCTGAACAATTTTGTCTGGGTGCTGATAATTTCAGACAGGAACTGTTCAGAACTGTTGGTGTTGCTTTACTATTCTAAGTGCTATGGGCATGATAATATGTGTCAGTACAAATCTTATTTTGGTGGAGGATGCTAAGTTAATATTGCCCAGAAAAATCACTGGGCTTTCATAATGACTATTTAAAATATTTAATAGCTATGATATATGAAAATATTTAATGACTTAAAAATTTTCAATGAAAAACAAATTCTTAAAGCATAACTCAAATGCATTTTGTGTGTTGTCCTCCCATTTAAAGGTATGATAAATTTTTAAAGGAAAAAACTTCTTAGGTGGCAGTGTGGGAATAGATTAAGAGAACCGAGTCCCCAGTGATAGGACTTTATCTCCTAATAGTATAATAATGGAGATTAGCATTTTGATTTTTAACAGAAAGTTTATAACAAAAACAGCAAAAGAAGAGAGAGAGAGAGAGAGAGAGAGAGAATGGATGTGTGAGTGAACATATCCAAAGTTCAGCCAAAAGTAATAAAATTGGCTTTCAAAAATGTTTTATTCGGACTAATGATGTAGCTCCTTCACTTTGTAAAGAAATTAATAATATATTATCTATAACCAGCAGATACTGCTATCTATGAAAAACTGAGAGAGCAAAGTTTATATATTCTGTTTAGTTCTCTCTGGAATCTGTAGTGAGATTGCAGTACAAAGTAGGAATGAGCTCCAGAGGTCAGCAAATATTGTAGGAGGAAAGGAATGGCTGGTATAGCAAATAGAACTACTATAAGAAGTTCTATACTACTCACTGTTTACTTTTGGGGTGATATGCTTATTTTTAGAAAGACCAAACCCAATTGGCCCTGTGATCCTAAGTCCCTACTAACTGAAACACAAAAGCAGCTTTTTTTTTTTTAAGTTTATTTATTTTTTTAGTAATCTCTACACCCAGTGCGGGCTCGAACTCCCGATCCCAAGATCAAGGGTTGCATCCTCTTCTAGCTGAACCAGCCAGGTGCCTCTGAAATCAGCCTTTTAAAGGATCCTGCAGGTCTGTATTCCATCTCTTTTTTCCTCTGCCAACCTTGGACTCTTCCCCAGTGTCCCCTTCTGTCTATATTTTCTCTTCCCACCTCAGTGTGATTGGGGGCCCTCTTAGGACTAACTCTAGGCAGAGGAAATCATTTTGAGCCAAATTGCACTTTTGAAACTCCCAAACAGACTTCATGATCATGCAGGAGCAAATTCACCTTTGTAAGGGCAGCTTGCTGCAGGAAAGGGAGGAATCATTTCACTGTTACCGCATCTATTCTCCGGCCACTGGTGTGTGTGCCTAATATTCTGAGTTTGGAAAATAAGCAGTGTAAGGTGATTCTGCAAAAATATCCAGTTTGTTATGAGGGGGCTACATTTATAGGTGCTTGTGTCTGTGTGTGAGTAGGTTTTTTTTTTCTTTTCCAACTCCAGGCATTTATGGAAAATTCTATCCTGTGTCACTCACCCATGTTCAAGGTGAATCTAAGACTGAAAGAAGCTGAAAATAGCTGATTGAAACTTTAGCAGGTCTGGGGGCCCAGTGATGGGAAGCACTCCACACCTGCATTTCTTCCCCTTGGCTGTCTCCACCTGTATGCCCCACAGGCATCTCAAACTCAACACATCATCTTCCCCCTACTTCAGGCTTCCCCAACAAACCTGCTTCTCTTCTGTAGGCCTTTATTTATGAGGATGGCCTCATTATCATCCCAATTATCCAGGTTTCACAAATCAGTCATCTCTGACTCCTTATTTTCCCCCAAATATAACCAGGTTGTCAAATTCTGTCAAGTCGATCTTTGCCACATTTCTCAAACCTAACCCCTTCCATTTCTACTGTCATGGTGTTACTGTGGGTCTTTATTATCTCTTACTTCAATGATTATGGTGGTTTCCAATGCATTTCAATGTAGTGTTTAAGATCCTGGACTCTCCAGACTTGCTTAAGTTCAGGTTCAGCTACTTACCAACTCTTCAGAATGTCTCTTATCTTCTCTTCCCTTTGGTTTCTTTATCTCTAAAATGGAGATGATGATAGTTTGCACTTCATAGGATTATGAGGATTAGTTGAGACTACTTATCTTAAGTGTCTGATACAGGGCTAAATAAATATTGAGTACTATGAAGTTATTAGATCTTCCTGCTTCCAGTGTCCACCAGTCCTCAAATCCATCCAATTTAACACTATAGGATTGTCTTCTTAAAATCTCACTGTGATCAATTCATCTCTCTCCTCAGAATTCCACTAGAGATGCCCCCTTATCTCCTTAGGCTTCACAAACTAGATCGCAGAAAATCTCAAGTAACAGAGTTGTGCTAAGGTCTCTGAGAAGCCACAGGATAAACCTGCCCTATCTACCTGAAGTCTCAATTTTGACCCATGTTAAATTGTTTGGATTTTTAAATATTATTTTTTATTAAAAATCAATCCATGTAAATGAAATATAGTAGGAAACATAATTACATAATTTTAAGGATAAAACAAGAGATTGCAAATAAATTTAGTGTTTAAAGCAAGTGGCCTTACCCCAACAGTCTTAGGGATATTCCACTGGCAAAGTATGAGAAGCAGGAACATACAGCTTCATACCCTGGCTTACAGGACCTTTGCAATATGATCCCACCCTATTTTTCTAACCTGTCCATTCTTAGGTTCTCTTCATATAAACCAAAATCTCATCAATCAGACATATCACTGTTTGCCATACTTGTACCATCATTCTACTGCCAGTGAATGTTCTCACGTGGTTTCTTCCTCCTGAACTGCTCTAAACCATCTAGTCACTGCCCTTCTCATGTATGCTGTATTTACTTTCTTTTGCTCTAAATTCATCTATATCTTAAAGCCCAAGACTTAGTGATGAATTGATTGAGCTGATGAAGTAAAGAGAAGTGTTAAAGATGACTTCAAATTCTCTTCCATGGAGTACTCTAACACAGCTGTCTTAAGCTCTGTTAGGGATAAATGAAACAGATCTTGTTTGTCATCAATGATATCAGAAATTCAGGAGGAATAAGATTTTGTGAAGGAAAAGTCTCTGAATGGTTCCAGGGTTGAGAGGCTTGGCTGTGTTTGATTGTAAAACATTGCAGATCAGGAGGGGGTTTGGGGTGAGGCCATGCTGGAGCACCTCTGCAGATATCATTTGAGTTACATAGGCTAGACCTATATAAGTCAGGGAAACTCACTCACAAAATAGGGATCATAGGTACAGACCTTGGGTTATTTGAGAAGTTAACTGGAAGGAGAAGCTTTCTGTAATTGTTTGACTGAATACAGAGAACAGCAGTTTAGTTGAAAAAACCCTAGGTTGACCAAGTTCTAGACCAAATCTGACTTCTGCAAATTTTGTGAACTTGGTAAATTGACTTTCTGTTATAATGCTATCATCCAACAAAATAGAAAAAATATTGGGGATATATGAATCAAATGAGGCAAAAATTTATATGTAAAAACACTTTGTAAATTTCAATGGAGTTTCCTTATCTGTGAAATGGAGATAATAATATGTCTCCACATTGGGTTAATGTGAGGATTAAAATGAGAAAGCAATACAAATCTCCTCCATAGTGTTGAAAATAGGATGCCAAAGGGAAGAAGTATTAGCCATCATCATCATCAACAACATCATCATCAATTATCATCTATGAAGATGGACAATATTTATTATGGTAGCAGTTTGATTATGGTTTGGTGGCTATTTTATGGCTATTTTATGATTTAGGGTTTTAAAGGGATAGCATCATGATTCCCTTTACCTCTTGGCAAAATCTTTATTTCAGAAGTTGGGTCCTTAATTATTAGAGATTTGGGCAATTATCTTTCATTTGCATAGTGCTTTGTTTGTTTCCAAGTGCTTTCATAAATATTTATCTCATTATTTCCTGAAAACAAAACTTGGGAGTTGGACAGACTGAATCTAGGGGCATGGGTTTTTGTCCATGGTCACGAAATAGATTTATGGTAAATACCGTGGACCCCTCTTGCTGCAATGTCAGAGACCTCCCACAGCTCTGGCCATGCCTCTGCTTATCCATGTTTGCCACTTTAGGGAAGCTTCTGGAGGACAGGTACTAATAGAATGGAGATACCTTCTAATTCTCCAAAAACCAAGAAAGCATTCAGCACATAGTAAGATTTGATCACTACTTCTCACATTCACTTTTTTAAAAACGTGAAAATATCTTTCCTGTTTTTTCTTGATGATCCTGAATATGACAAGAAGATGTAATTTGTTCAAAAGCTTTCTGCAGCATCAGTGTAGGAGCTCCAAAAAGGGACTTAAAACTTTTGCAATTGCAGGATTTACAACAGAATATTAAGAGTGATTATCTCTGGGTGGTGGGATTAGATGTAATTTTCTTTTTTTTTTTTTTTTTTTTTTTTTTTGCCTATCCTTACTTGCTACCTGTTTCTTCCTCCCCACTAAATTTTATGTAAAAATAGCAATTATATTAGGTTGACAACAGTGCCACACTTTGGAACTGATATATGTCTCCCCAACTTGCTACCTGGGTAACCTTGGAAAACCTCCTTCACCTCCCTGTTTCTTAATTTCCTTTGTATGAAATAGGATTAATAATAATAATAATACACAACTCACAGGGTTGTGGAGGGATTAAAAAATAATATAATGTAAGGATCCTGGCATATGATTGATCAACTAATATATGTCTACTATCATCTGTACCTCTTTTCTCTCTTCTTCGAACTTATAATAGTTTTAGGCTAGGGACGCCTGAGTAGCTCAGTGGTTGAGAGTCTGCCTTCAGCTCAGGGTATGATCCTGGGGCCCTGGGATCCAGTCCTGCATCAAGCTCCCTGCCCTTTGCCTATGTCTCTGCCTCTCACCCTGTGTCTCTCATGGATAAATAAAATCTTTAAAAAAAAATTGTTTCAGGCTAGAAAAAAAATTAAGTGGCAACTAAATTCTGTATAGAATTAAACATATTCATTTGCCAAAACAACCAAGTGAAAACTGAGGGTGACAAGTTATCCCAAGTCTTAACTCTTTCCCACACACTGTTTGGTGATAGGTTCTTGCAAAATGTTGTGATTAAATGCCACCTGACAATGAGCAAGGAAGCCTGGCCAGACGATCATGTAAGGGAGGTTGGGAAGCACTGTTTGTAAAGACATCCTTAAATGAGGGGAGATGGATGAGCTCAGCCTCTGCAGTGTGGAGTATCAGCCACGGGCCGGATTTCAGGCATCCCAGGGTCCCATGTCTGCTTGGGTTGGCCCTCGTTCAGATCACTTCGCCTAATAAGAACCTGCAGCCTCTGTTTCGGAGCTTGGGCTTGGTTTAGGCAGCTCTCTAATTGGTTTATGTCATTCATTAGGAATTTGTGTTCTTTAAAGTTGGCGACTTGAAGCCAGATTGTGAGGAGAGATTTCATACCACCCGTATCTGTTTTGTTATTCTCCAGGTTATAAACGAGGTGATTGGGGGGCTCCTCTGGCAGCATCCTTAGCTCCCAGTCTCCAGAGTTAGAGGCCTGGTCTGTTTGGCTGGGAGGATCTCACCTTGCACCTCCACCTTCCCTAACTGGGTGGGGCACGGATGGCAACATGCCTACCAGGTCCACACTCTTTTCTCTCCCACTGCACTTAACCCTGAAGGCCTCTTGATCCGGGGTGTGGATAATTAAAGAGTTCTTCCACTCCTGGAAAGGGTTTGGCCCAGAAGGTGGGGAAAGATGTGTCAGGAAAGGGAGCAAGGAAACATCAAGAATGACTTTGCTGCACCACAGACTCCTCAAACTCAGTAGGCCCAGGAATAGAACTCTCTCCCCACCAGACCCACTGGGACTGCTCTAGTCAAGGGCACCACTGGCTTCTCCCTTACTAGGGACAGAAACTTCAGGACCGTTGGATCATTTCAAGACGCATACAATGAACAATTTTTTCAGAGATATTTCTAACTGGAACTCAAGGTTCTGTTACCTTTAGCCCTGACGTCTCCCTCAGTCTCCTTTTTATTCTTCTTGGCACCACCCTGCTCCAGTTTGGGATTTCTCCACAGTTGGCCTCCTAACCGGTCTCCCTGTCTTTACAACCTCCAAATTCATCCTTCCCCTCAAGTTCTGACCATTTAATCTATAAATCAAAGTCATGGTCAAGTCCCTCTCTCTCCCCTTATTGAAAGCTTTCCTTAGCCCTCAGGTGTTCAGAGGTTAATGTCTTATAGGAAAAACTCCTTGGTTGAGTTTTCATCATCGTCTGTTACCTATTTGTCAATAGGTATTTGTCTATTTACCAATCTATTTGTCAACCCCTTCACTTCTTCTCTTATGCATACTAAGTTTAAGTCTGGTACTGGTGCATTCAAAAGCTTCTGGATGCGCTTTATGATTTCTTCTGGGAATACTGTATGAAGTTTTAAAAATAAGACATAGCTGGGTATATAAAATAATGTGAATGTCTCCTTATCAGTTTACCTTTCCTATCAGTTGGTTCTGTCCATGGAGGACTGACTGGTGACTTTGAAGACTGAGGTTTAATTTTAGGGAAATTGATAAAAGGTAAAGATTTGGGATCTAGTATTTAGATACTGTTACCTCTACAGTGATATGTAAGATCCTACAGGTGGGAAGAAAAAGAAAAAGTTAACAAACAAACCAAAAACAAAAATGAAACAATGACAAAAACAAGCTTTTTCTTGGATTCTATTCTAAATTATGTACTAACCAGGTTGGTAACATATTACCACCGTATAATACAATAAAATTTGTGTTTGGGCCCACTTTGATTTTTAGGTATAAGAGAATAAGAAAAGGCAGTAGTGAAATGGTAAACTAGCATGATTGAAACACTGTATCCAGTAAGATTTTTGTGAGCAGTTTGGATGAGAACAACACACTACCAGCCCGCCTGCATCCTCTTTGGTGAGATGGAGAGTGGCCTGTGTATCACAGGAGGGAAGGTCAAATGAAATCAAAGAGACTTCACTACGTTTAAGTAGGCTTTTTGAATAGTCTGAGTTTCAATTTCTTTGTAAGTATAGAAAGTAATATCTGCCATAAGATTGCTGAAGATGCATAGATGAGGACTGTAAAGCACCTGATTTTTTTTTTAAGATTTTTATTTATTTATTTGAGAGAGAGAGAGAGCAGGAATAGGGTGGGCTAGATGGAGCACAGGGAGAGGGAGAAGCAGACTCCCTGCTGAGCAGGGAGCCTGACACAGGGCTTGATCCCATGGCCTGAGGCAAAGGCAGATGCTTAACCCACTGAGCCACCTAGGGATCCCTAAAGGGTCTGATTAATAAATAGCAGGTAGGTTTCTTAATATACCAGGTAATGACTTACCAGAGAAGATCTGCTACATGCAAACTATGTGCTTCCATGTGGAACATGAACACTCCCCTGTTCTGTGACATCCCCAATCACTCAACACACATACACACATAACACACAGGGGTGGCGATGAGGGGAGAGAATTTTTCCCTCATTCTAGAGCAGGAAGGAACTGGTTAAAGGTATAAAGCTCAAGGACAATACTCAGAATTTACTTGGCCTAGGGTGAGAAGTAGAAAAACTCCAATATTTCTCCACATTCATGCCTTTGTGTTATGTCCTTCTATTTGCAATATCCTTCCTCCTCATCTTTGAATACTCACTTATTATATTTCCATGTTCTAATTGCCACTTCTTTCAGGATTCACTGACCGTCAAGTCACAGGAATCTTCCTGTGTGTAATGATAGCTTCTCTTTTCATGGTTCTCTCCTTTTATCTTTCTTAGGACACTTGTGTCTTTCCTAGCAGACTGTGAGCAACCTGCATGAAGATGAATTTTCTTGTTTATCACAGATGAATACTGCCTGGGGCAATATTTTGAGCTTAGTTCCACTGAGCACACATTTATTGAATGGATGTTGTTGCTAAGATAAATTTTAATACTTTATATTTTTAAAATAATATTGTTGAGGCACCTGGGTGGCTCAGTGGTTGAGCATCTGCCTTTGGCTCAGGTTGTGATCCTGGGGTCCTGGGATCGAGTTCCACTCAGGCTCCCTACAGAGAGCCTACTTCTCCCTCTGCCTGTGTCTCTGCCTCTCTCTGTGTGTCTCTCATGAATAATTAAATAAAATCTTTAAAAGTAATAAAAAATATTGTTTTGGTGGCTTTAAATGATAATTCATTTTTGTTTGTATTCAATACTTAGGTAACATACTCTATTGGGCATCACTCAAATTGCAAAAAAAAAAAAAAAAAAAAAAGATCTTAATCTCTTTGACCTTTAAATTATTATGAAGAAGCTACTTTGATATTCTGAGACTCATTTTTTTTTCTCAGCTCTTTGCAGAAATATGTGGGGATATGGTCGAAGAAGGCTGTAGTTGTACTCAAAGTATCTTTAGGGGATTGTTTATATGTGAAAATTTTAATTTCAATGATTGGATGTTCCCAAGAGTGCACACTTCTGTAGTAGGCATGATGCAGGACTAATTAAAGACCATGCTCAGATTTCTGTCTTTGTGGCTCTAACAGCCTCTTAGATAATGCTTATAATGCAAAAAGAATTAATTTTGCCAGATACTGAAATGTCCTACAACCCCTTGATTATATTGTGGAAAGATGATTTATTTGGTTTCATTTTTAAATGATTTTTTTTCTTCTTTCTTTAAACACTTAAGCCATTTTTTTAAGCTGTGGCCAAGATAGGAGGTTGGTCGATCTATCTATGGATCTATCTACCTATCCTTCCTTCCATCTGTCCATTATCTGTTTGAGCTCTGCTTTCCTTAATTCAGGAACTAATTCTAAGAGATACATTTTATAATGAGCTGGTAATTTAATGCCTGCCCTACAAGGATATAACACATTAAATATCTTTTGTCTTTGCCTTGAGCATGTAGCCTAAATAAGTCATCGGGAGGGTTTGTTTGTTCTGCCTCAGAGTCTCTGATCAAAAGCTTCCATATGAAAGATCAGGTGCCAAAGGTGGAATTTAACTATGAGCTGTATTTTCCATGTCTACTTTCTCGAAAGGCAATTTGAAAAATCAACTCTTCACAATGTATTTTAGCAGGAGCAGCTGTAAAAAAGACTTAGAAACTGTATTTGATGGTGAACTCTAGGTTGAATCAGCAGTGTGGTAAGTCACTTGCACAGTTAATGTTATTGTTGGCTAAGTTCACTGATGTACAGCTTCAAAAAGGAAGGAGGGAGTTGTCATGATATATTCCACAGTGATGGGATCACTATTGGGTATTTTTTTCCCTTCTTGGCTACATACCTTCATTAGGACATTGGAAAACTGGAACATATTTATCTATATCTATATCTATACTCATATTGTAGCTATATCATATCTATAGCTATACTTAACTATGATAGCTGTATCATATCTATAGCCATACCTGTATCTATAGCTATACCTATGCCTATCTATCTATAGAGAGATTGTATGATAAAAAAACTTGTATCACTAAACTTTTGAATAATCTTTAAGCAAACCTAATACTAGTCTCTTGATGAAAAATGATTTTTCAAGGACTTCTGCTTGATAATTCCATTATATGATAGGAAAACTATCTTAATTGCAGGCTTTGGATTTTGCCTTTAACCACAGATCATTGATAGAACCCTCCTCTCTTAGATTCTTGCCTTGCAATCAGATATAAACCATTGGACCTTCCTTTGGTCAATCACGACTCCTGCCCTAGTCCCACAAGGTAGACAGCCTTCCTTTGATCCTTATCTAGCTGTGGCCATTCTCATAGACCAAGGAACCCCCAGGGCCATGGGGTTATGCCTAACCCACAGCCTGTGCCCCTCCCCACTGAGCTACTTATTACAGGGACCAGTGACATCAGGATCATCTGGGAGCTTATTAGAAGTACAGAGCCTAGAAACTCAGGACCTATTCCACCAGGTGAATCAGAATCTGTTTCAACAGAGTCCCCAAGTGATTCAAACACACATTAAAGTTTGTCAAGCATTGATCTAGACCATGCTCTGGGTACCTGAGACCTTAGAATTCCCTGCCTAAATGGTCCTGCATTTGCTTTCAGGGCCTGTCCTTCCTACAGTACAGCATACCATGCTACCAATGAACATATACTTAAGCCTGAGGGGTGATCAAGGGGTGATCATTTGGGTGGGGGAGGGGATCTGTGGGTAGAACTTGGAGATATGGGCTGATGGTTTCACTCATGTATGCAGTACTGTCACACTAAGGGAGTGGATAGAAGGACTGAAGAATAAGGGAGAGGACCCTAGGTCTTTCATATATTATTGCTATGGGCCTGGGTGGAGAAATAAAGCTCTGTGGTAGAAGTAAATCTTAAGTGAAAACAAAATCATAAATCCCCAAGCTTATATGTATGCAAAGCAATACAATTACAACATGCAGATTAAAACAAAACAAAACAAAACAAAACAAAAACAAAACACAAAACAGCAACCAAACACACAAACACATGCAAACCCACTAGCTCATATACCCCAAAACAAATATACGCTGTGGAATGTAGGTAAATCAGTTCCATTTTATGAAACATCTAGATTTCTTAACTTTGCACATAACTTGTTATTTCACCCCATTTTCTTTCTTTGTCCCTCTCTCCTTCCCCTCCCCCAAATTTATGATTTGACAGTTTTTGGCGGTTGCAAAAGAAACTAGCAAGAGTACAAAAGAATTCAAGAGAAATGTCTTATCTTCTGATTGACTTTTCAGAGCTCTGCTAAAGGAGTGCTCGAAACCTCCGATGAGAGGTGCTAGGCACACTACATCTAGCCTGAGAACAGTTCTGCTCAGTAGGCATCTGTCTCTTCATTTGCAAAAGAGGAAACAGACTATGAAGGTTAAAGTGCCTTTTCCAAGGCCACATAGTAAATGAAGGCACTAGATTCAAACTCAGGTCTGCATCCTCTCCCTAAAATCTCTGATTTCTTTATTATATCAAAGTACCTCATAAATAATATGGGTGTTTTTGGTGTCTGAATTTTACTCATGATAGAGTGTAATCACTCTGGGCAGGGATGGGGGGCAGTGGCACTGAGCACACAGTTCTTGCTGAACAGTTTGAATAGCTCATGTTGACCATGACCAAGAGGGAACGTGATATTGCTGGTGGACGATGTCAGTGTGTGGAAGTTAGAGATGGCCATGTTTTTATGGGCCCACATAACATACCTTATGGAATACCATAAATAAACTTCCCCACAAAATGTTTTCTTAAGCATAAAAGGGAAAATTAATAAGTATATCACATGTAATCTCTTGAAATTTGTCCTATTTCAAATTCCTCCAAAGTATAGAAAGCAAAATGTTTGCAGCTTCAGGAACAGAATCAAGGGGGAAGTTGTGGGAGGCAAAGCTGAGTTTCTTCTGTCATCCAGAGCCCATGTACATCATTGCCTTCCTGGGGGGCCCACCACCCTGGCTACTTCCCAAAGGGCCGGGGAGGGTCTGGACCACAAGTTTGTGGTAACTGGTCTCTCTCATTGTCTGTATGTGTATTCCAGACAATCTACTCTCCATCTTGAAAGGAAGTAGAAACCAAGGAGATTTAAAAAAATGTTTTTCTCAGATGCTTTTCTTTTTTTAACTTAGCTACTCTGTGCCTGTTGAAACTGGCTATTTAGGGTGCTCAAAAGCAACTTCCTCTTAAGAGAGGAGACCAAACTTTACACAAACCTGAGGCTAATGTGATTTGCCAAATATCCCCATTTGTGACAGGGGGAGATACCTCAGAATTGTTTCCTTTATTGTGTGGCATTTTCCTGGATAGCTTTGCAAGAGTTGCACTCTCCTCTGTCCACACAGAAACATTTTGGCATGGAAGGGACCCAGTGTAGACCTGGCATGCCAGACTCTGCAGCCTAGTGCTTTTAGGGCAAGGTCATAGATGACCTACGGGCAAAGGTACAGCCCCTTCGGTCCTGGGTATTTCTCTAACTTTGTCATTTTAGGTGTAACCCCCTTAAATAAACAGAGAACAATTGAAGAGCTCAGTTTTAAACAACGCAATTCAGAAATGTAGATTAATGAAAGACAAAAGCAGCAGCCTGACCCATTGGTCTGAGGGAGTATTTTCTTTCTTTCTTTCTTTCTTTCTTTCTTTCTTTCTTTCTTTCTTTCTTTCTTTCTTTCTTTCTTGTAAGGATTTGGTCTACTTATTTAAAAAAACAATGATTTAGTGTAAGTAGATCTTGTGGGGGGAACCTATATGATTTAGGCATGGACCCTATTCTTGGATATAAGTCAAATATACACAATAATTTCATGTTAGTGAAATGATCACAAATGCTGTAAGACAGGCTCAGCAAGTTGCATTGTTTGGCGGGATGGTTGAGGAGTTGTGGCTTTGAGTTTGGGAAATGAATGCTGGAAAAAAAAAAAAAAAGCAAAAAGCCTTGACTGTCAGGCTGGGAAATTGTTTTCTGAATTTTAAAGGTGCCTGGAAGCCCCCTTAAGGTTTGTGAACTGTTGAATCAGCACTGTGGAGAAAGGTCGAAGAAGGTGGATTTGTTTAGTTGAAGAAAAGCTGCAAATGAAAATGTGAGCTCTGCAGTGCCCGTCTTTGCCGAGGTTCGCGAGGGGAACACAGAGCTGGTTGGCATAAATGTTTGTTTTCATCTCTGTCCTGTACCTCTACAGGGTTCCATGGAGTTGTGGGGGTCTGTGGAACCAGAGAGATCCACATTCAAATCTTAGTTCTACCACTTACTGGTTGATGGCTTTGGACCTCTCTGTGAAACAGAGATTATAAACCAAACGTGTGACTTTGTGGTATGGACTAGAGGTAACAGATGTAGGGGTCTTAGCCCACTGCTGGTACAGATTAGTTGTGGCTGTGGTCGTGTTGGATGACAACATCTTAAATATGCAGTTGTTCATTTCCGTGTAAAAACAATACATGCTCATTACAGAAAGTAGGAAATTTTAAAAGAACAACAAATGATCCTATCGTATCAATAATATTAATACTCTAGTGTGGAAAGGAAAGAGATTTACTGTTGTCCTTGAGACTTGTCTACTCCCTGATTTGCTTTGCTGTTCACAAGAAGAATAGGACCTGGACCAGATAGGCTCTCATTGCCATTCTTTTCAAAACATCACTGTAGACACCCACCTGCTCTAGACTGCTCTGAGCACTGCTAAAAGCAGGCTGACTCTGCTAGAAATGCCACAAAATGTCCCCTTTGTCCTAAGCATGTATGAAATGAATGAAGCCTTCTCTGATACCTTCAGCTATAAGGGACTGTTCCTGCCTCTGAACCCTCATTACAATTTTAACTAGAGCATTATCAGATTTGCTGATAATGTTGTGACCCTGATTGATTTACAAGTATTTTGAGAATTACACTCTAAATAGTTTGAAGGAGGGGCCAGTAACACTCCTTATACAGAATATGACAGTGCCAGTCTACCAGAATATGACCTTAAGGATGACAAAATTTCATGTCATCCCCATTGGTGGAAAGGTGGTTGTCATTATTAATTCTGGGATCAGATTTTTTTTTTTTCTAACAGGCACAGAACCCCAAATGGACTTTCTAAAACATGAGCCATTTAGATGCCCATCTTAAAGTTATTCACTATTAACGCTATTGGATTATCTCTCCATTTAAATGTCGTCTGTGAAACCAAAGGTTTTGTTATAAATTTCCCTTATAGGAGAGGGCATTGGAAAGAGTGTTGTTTTGTTTAATTATTTGCCATTACTACAAAAGTAATGCATTCCAAGATTCCCTGTCAGTAGAAGTTCAGAAAAAGCAAATTAGAAGAAGAGCTGCTGGAGTCAGGAACATTGATAGCGGCAAGAAACGGCAGATGATGAGAGAAGAGATGGCCCATATAAGAATGAAAAACGTAGCAGTCAAGAATCCCTTACAGCTTGGGTAAATAGCCTTACTCTTCATGTACAACAGTTGGCTTTTATAAAGGGATACATTGAAGTATAGGAAAATATTAGGAGGGGATTGAATATTAACCTAGGTAATTTTTTAGATTTCAAGTCCCCATTTTAGTGAAATTAAGGGATCAAGGGCATAGGACACAAATGGTTAATAATAAATCCCTTTTAAGTCTTAAAATTTGGTTTGCGGTAACTCTTATTAAGCCAGAAAGGAATTCATTATCTTTAATATAATTTGTTTGAGAAAATAAGGATGTAAGTTTTAGAATGATTTATTTCCTGATAACCCATTCATACCAGTTCTGGAAAATAAAATATATCTGTATGTTATTTAAGTGAAACTCAAATGTAGGTTATGCTTGTCTCTGATGAGTCAGAAATGTTCCATTTGCACACCCTCTATAGAATATCTGATTCAGTGTCTCTACTATTTTATAAGAAGAATGTCTTGGTCTTTGGGGCTTCTTCAACAAAATACCAGAGACTGAGTAGCTTATGAACAGCAGTTTACCCATCATACTTTTGGAGGCTGGGAAGTCCATGGTCAAGGTGCTAGCAGGTTTGGTCTCTAGTGAGGGTCTACTTTCAGGTTTGTATTGTGTTGCCTTTTCCCTGTGTCCTCATATAATGGAAGGGATGAGGAAGCTCTCTGGGGTCTCCTTTATAAAGGCATTAATTCTATTCATGAAGACTCTGTCTTTGTGACCTAATCACCTCCCGAAGTCATCACCTCCTTATTTCATCATCTTGATCATTAGGATCTCAACATATAAATTATGGTGGGACACAAACATTCAGACCATAGCAAATGGAAATGGAGGCTCAGGGGTGCTATACTCAGCTCTAAGACACAAAGAAAGTTAGCATCAGTGATAGGTTTAGACCTAGGTTTTATTGACTGCTAGTTCAGGGCACTTACTACCATAACATATAACATTCTCAGAATGAAATGATAACGGCATTCACACTCACAGGCATCCTAACTCATCTGTGAATTTATTCCTTCGTTCACTGGTCTTTATTAAACATGGATTTATTAAGTGATTGCTATGTACCTGGCACACTGTAAGTTTAGCCTAAGTATTTGCTGCATGCCTGCATACATATGCATGTGTGCACATGCACACACACACACACACACACACACACAGTCTAACACTGTGAGTCACAAAATCCTATGCTGGATGTTTGGTTTGGACCTTAGTCTTCTTCACCTCAGCTCTGAACAAGGCCACCTCTAGGGAAAGCACATTTAAGTTTTCCAAGCAAATAAACATTTCTTTTAAGGATTTTCATCCTGGGAGATTCCAGAGCCCTTTTTTGTAGCTTTCATCCTCCTTTCTCTGGGTTCTGCTTTTGGTTTAATCCTAGGTCTTTTATTCTGTAGTTTAAGATCCTTTATTCTTCTAGGAGAAAACAGTTAAGGTCTCAGCAGCCCTATGAGAATTTCTCAGTCACTAATTTGTCCTTTGACTTTTTGTCTAAGCATTATAATGCATATTATTCTGTGGGTTTTTTTTTTTCCCATAATAGATATTAACTTATTAGGGCAGAAAAGGAGATTAGAGATGATCTAGTTCAACTACTGGTTTTGTTAATGGTCCCCTGGAACACAGAGAGAAGAAATGGTTCAAATTTACACAGCAAGTTAGTCGCAGATTTAGTCTTTGAACCTAGGCCTCCTACCTGTCGTGCAAGTTTTTTACCATGGCATCACATTGCCCTTGAATTCTCTTTAGGGACACTGCTGGTCTGTTTTACTTTCTCATTTACCTCTCCCTCAAGTAAAATAACCCACAGAATTTCTTGGTTACCCATACCTGTAAATGGTTAATCTTACCAAGCCCAAGGCCCTGGAAACTTCTGGGAGGGAGCCAGGTGAGCAAAGAGAGCAGATAAAGGCACCACCTGCTGATGGGTTAGAACAGCCTGGGGACACAGAGAGAATGTAAACACATTCTGCAAATCTTATTGTCTGACACTGTGCCAGCGTCTTTGGGTTCTTGTCATGGAAAATGTTTCGTCTGAGGTCATTCAATGAGCAAAAAGGAGCATTGAATACCCTCCAGGGTGCCAACTCAGTCCCCCACCTTTTGTCCAGATTAAATAAGCAAGGGACTAACATTTCATGGTTCTAGAAGGCCTGCCTTTCAACAATACAGGCTGTAAGGTAGGGAAAAAGGAGACATTAAGAAAATATATTGTGTTGTTCTGAACAGCTCTCTCCCCTGGGCAGCCCGCCCTCCTCCCCCGCAGCCTCCCTCTGTTTGCTCACCCATACTTACAAGCACACGCCCTGCGTTTAGAGCAAGAGTTAATGTCTGTGCTTCCTCATAAATCTCAGTTTGGTGCCTCGAGCTATGTTTTTAATTCTGTGGTGGAGCTTTGAGACTTGAGATGAGTAGAAAGGAGGGGCAGCTGATGAAGGCAATAATGGAAGCTGCCATTTCTCCTGGGGACTTGCCTCCTCATTCATGTCTTCTATCAGGTGTTTTAAAGCCTTAGCTCAGCATCTGTGAAGGCCAGGATGGAAGGAGAGTGGGAAGTCAAGTGAAGGAATAGCTATGTTGTACTATGGCTATATTGTACTATGCCAAGGGATGCAATGCTTTGAAGGTTGTAGAATGTGTGGAATGAGCAAATTAGCCCAGACTAGTGACTGTCTGGCATATTTTTCTGGTTCAGCTAAAAATGACTTCAAGGAGAGGAGTCTTTCCCATCGAAAATAATTTATTGTCTTACAAAACTAGTTATCAAAGTAAGTTTTCTCTCCATTCAACTTGGAGTTCCTTTTTTGTGTGGTTCATTTATTTTTCATGATTGGTCCTTTGACACTTGGATGATAGTTTCTTCTGTGTAAACCTCATCTCTTCAACATGCCTTTGCTTTTTGTGGTGTAGAAGGCAAATCTATTCGGCTGCTATGATAGTTTAAAGTAGTAATTGCTTAGGTTTCCACCCTGGCAACAACTGTATTTGAGTAGAATTCTGAGTCTGAGTCACTGAGTAGAACGTGTAATTAGCAAGACTAAAGGAGGAACTCTGATCTTTGAAAATTCTGTTCCTCAGTTTATATATCTATAAAATGAAAGAATTGGAAACACATCTCTTAAAGGGCCTTCCAACTCAGACCGTGTTAGTGATCCTAAAAGTCTCCAACTGTTATAAAGTCTCTTCTTCCACCAAATTCTTATGAATCCTTATGAAGACTTTCCTCTACTTCTAGATCTTTCTGGGAGGTTTCAAAATTTATCAGAAATGAAGGCTACATTGACCTTCTTGCTTCTACTACTGTCAGAATGGAGGCCACATTGAGCTGACTTCCTCAGGATGAAAATGGGAACAAAAAAAAATTATAATAGATGAACTTCTACTTCTATAATGAGATGTATGGGTTTCTATTTGTACCTGTTTGAGGTATGGTAAAGAGATGATAGTAAGATAGGCCCAGAGATCATCAGACCCTGGGATTCCAGAGTTCAGAGATTGAGTCTTACTCATTTCTCTACCTGCAATTCATTTCTCTACTTTCTCCAGCATATTCTAGAAAATATGCTAATTAAATTGTGGAATCGAAGATAGACAACTTACGGCTGTTTCAGGGAATTACCTCTGAGGCTATTTAAAAGATTATTTTTAACCTATTAGAAAAGTTTTATAGAACTATGCTGACTCAGTAAAGAAAAAAAGAGCTGTAGGGATGTTTAAAGCTGACTGGACATCTCTCTAATGGATTTAATTTTAAGCTGGAAATTATATACATTAAAACACTGATAAAGCAGAAGCTAAACATATAAGTATTCTGACACTCAGAATCAGGTGGAGGAAGAGGGATCAGAAGGTGAATAAAAATGTAGAAGATTCCGGAACCTTCTCTGTTCTAGAAATTTGCTTCTCTGGTTTTGTCTAAGTAGCGATGATGGTATTTCTCCTATTCTTTGTTATTCTGTTCCTCTAGTGGTTCTTGAGTTGGTGATCTAATTAAGCCTGGTCTTATTCTTTATCATATTTCCTGTTAACTTCATTTATTTCTACCAAAGAAGTTTTAAAAAATGCTGTAGCAGTTAAATAACATTTAAGTAATATTTTGGTTTTGGCATTTGTTACCTAGGAATGTACCCCTACTTTGATTATCTTGACCATAATAGCTCAGTGAAAAAGATCCATTCTTCTTACCCTGACAATGTAACTTTTTTGTAATTTCCCTCTTCACTCCCAGGGCTACCTTATTTAACTGTAATCTCATAATTGATAATATTAAATATATATAAAAATCTACAGTTCCTTTTGAGACTGAGATTTTCTTTCTGACTTTTACCCAGGATCTCTGGGCAGGCTTTTTGCCCACAGATGATGACAGTCTCCTTAGGGCAAATCTTTTAACTCTGTGTTGATTGGAAGGAAGGCTATGTTGTGTAATAGCAGGACCTTCACTTGGAATGTATTTTGTAATGATAGCTCAGAATGGTGAAACGACCCCTAAGTGAAGTCTTGGGAGACCAGAGCTCTCAAGAGCCCATTTCTGTGTGTGGTGATGCTTCAGGAAAGCCCTAATCCTTCTGTGTCAGTTTTCTCATCTCCAGAAAGAAGGCACTGGGCTTTAGCTTCTAAGAGCCCTTCTAGCTCTGACATTCTCTAGTTTATAAACATTTAAATGCTTTTCCATCATATGGTGGCTGATTTGTGTCTGGTAGGTGCTAAAGTTCCCTAGGAATTGTGGGACAATGCTCGATATGCTTTTTGGTAGAGGGTGTGTTCAGGGGGCTAATCTGATACCTATAAGCTGAAGCCATAACCCAGAGACTTCTTTTAGATCTTGTATGTCCTTAACTGGAAGAATGTGAGAAGCATCATGACCATAGCTGTCTATACCATTTACACAGTTACTAAGGTCATGAGATGTCACATGCCATGATGGAAACATGCCAAAGAACATATAGTAAAACTGAGATTCAGAAAATGAAACTAGCTTATTCATAGGCACACAGCATTAAGTGTCAGAACCAAGACTCTTCTAACACAAGACTACCTGACATACTGTTCTTTGCATTTTTCACTTCACTTTGTTACCTCATATGATATCTTTCATGGTGAGCACAAGTAACTAATAAAGCACTTCTGGTCATAAAGACATCTGTATTCTCCACCCTTTGTCCTAATGGCATTTGACAGAAGAAAAGATGATAGATTTTCATAGACCTCCGGTACTTAAGTCTTTGCTCAGAAGCACTGCCTTAGTTGTACCTTTGGAGAGACTTCTTAGTTGTAGATTTATCTTCTCAGCTATCACCAGTGGAGCTTAGGAGAGAAAGTTTGCTGAACTCGTATATTTAGAAGTATGCTACATCTCTGAGAAATGTCATTGCCATGCTTAAATTGATTGGTTATTTAGAAATAGGGTCCCTCTTGAACTTCATGCTTAAACTTCATTTGAGGTTTCCCTAAGGTAAAAGAATATAGAACATACTTATTAGAGAAACTATCTTGGCAGATTTTCATTGCCTTTGGATAAAAGCAAAATCGCACCCAGCACATAAATTGACATATGAAGCAGTAAATAATTCCATTGTGCAAGTTGTTTTAATGGATTAAAGCCAGAATGCTCCATTAACAAGCATGCATAGAATATTCACGGAGTTTAGAGTTTATTGCCAGATAAGGGGAAGGAAGGAAGGAAGGAAGGAAGGAAGGAAGGAAGGAAGAAAGAAAGAAAGAAAGAAAGAAAGAAAGAAAGAAAGAAAGAAAGAAAGAAAGAAAGAAAGAAAGAAAGAAAAAGAAAACAGAATGAAGGAACATATGAAGAGGGTGATAAATATCAGCATAGCAGCTGGGAAAGTGAGAGGTTAGAAAGCGTACTTTAGAAGTATGTACAATATGTTTCTTTCCTCTTTTCTTCTTCTTTTTTGTTTTTTCTTTCTGGTGGAAGGATTAAGTATAAGAAAGGTTCGGTGTCAGCTTTCAAACATAATGATCAAAAATCCGAGAACTGGGCAGTAGAATGTGCCAGGCTCTTTTCTTACTTTCCTTTTGAAAGAAGAATCTCAGAGATCAGCCAATAGGGGAGAGGGGTGGCATATGTATATGTGTGAGATTGTGTTTATACACATATCTACTTGGATAAACATTCAGAAGCCACAATAGCATTCCCAAAGGAATTCTTCCTTAATACAGGAAGTGACAGCTTTGTGAAGGCACCACAATTAAGCTCCGGGTTTTTAATTCTAGATCCCAGGATTTAATTTCTAGAAGAAATGAGAGCTCTATGATGTTCTATGGGGCTGTTTAGAATTACAGGCAACTTAATTTTAAAGCTTATTAAATGCAAAGCACCTGAGCTTGGTTTAACCTCCAGGGATCTCTTTGCATTCAGAGATGTCTAAAACCACAAACCATAAATTCTGATGGACACGTGTAAAAGAAGAGACCACAGGAATTACAGTTTTGTTATTCAACATGGCCACACTCTCCTGCCACAACTTCCCTCCTATCACTCCCAAGCTTCCTCTTGCTTTGTATTTAGGTTTACCAGATGACCAGGCCAGGGCTATTCCAGACAGTATGTAAAAAGGCAGGCACAATTCTTTTATGAGCTTTGATATGTTTGTTGCTGCAGCTTTGCTGGATGGGATATGTGCAGAGAATAAAGAACCATGAGATATAAAAGCTGAAGTGGCAGGCATGTTGAATTCATCATCATCACTCTAAAGGATCTTATATACGCAACTATCCTTAATGTTCTGTGTCTCTTCTCAGTCATTTTCTGCTTGTGTTTATGACTGTCATTTCCCTTCTCCTTGAAACTGTCTGCCTCCTCAGCACCTCCAGTTCCTGTCCCACCACTTTGAATTATCCTCTCCCTTTCTCTTTTAACCCTTACCATCAGAATATTGGCATGTGGTCAATATTGCTATTTCCAGCCCTGGCCTGTCCTCAGCACCAGAGTCACACTTCCAACTAGGCATTTCCACACAGGAATCTCAACAACACCTGGAACTCATGATGTTTGGAACTGAATTTATCCTTTTATTCTTACCTCCTAAATGTCTGAACAATCAATAAGTAGGCTGCCACTTAGCATTATTTAAAGGCTGACTGAGACATTACATAACTTTCCCATACTTTTTGTTTTAATCTAGTGGAAATGGCTAATCTAAAGGAAACTCCTTTTTATAGGAGACAAGGAGAAGGCCTTAGGATCTACTGGGGGAGTCTGGAACAGCAGTCCCTCTTTTCCCGCTGGAACCCGTGGTCCACTGAAGTGCCTTATGCGACCTTCACTGAGCACCCTATGAAATACACCAGTGAGAAGTTCCTCGAAATTTGTAAGGTAGGCAGTTTGGGCATCACTCCTGGATTAACTTTGGTGTTGAAGCTGTATCTGTATGCTCCTAAGACATGTACTGTTCCAAAAAAAAAAAAAAAAAAAAAGGTAAGATACAACCTTGGATTATACAAACTTTGAAAGGTTTATAGATCTCTTTTTTTAGTAAACAATGGAGCAGTTTTAGATATTAAAAAAAACATAATATTTATATTAACCATATTATGATGTTTCCTCCTTGCTTATTTCTTATCAAAAATTGTGTAATATCATTTACAAATTGCAATACTTGTATTTATCTGTTTATTGCCGTCAGGTTACATATAATTTTTTGTATGTAATTAAATTCTAATTATTTTATTCAGAGAAGGAATGTAGGATAATGTGAAGTATAAATTCAGATATGGCTGTTTGGTAATTTTTGTCACTTTCCTTTCTGGACCTTGGTAGTCTCATCCCTAAAATGGACATAAGGATCACTGTCCTTCCTTCTAACTTGATTGGAACACTGTAAGATTAAATGGGATAATGTGTTTATAAAAGCTTCATAAATTGTAAATCAATTAAGAGTACTAATTGAGAGTATTTTTATGTCTTTCAATCTCATCTCCCCAAATAGATTTTAAGTTTATCAGTGGCAGGGTGAGTCCTTCTACTCTTTTTTTTTTATCCTCCCTAGGGAAACTTAGGCAGTACTTGCATACTAAATAGGCAGGAAGTAAAACAATTGGAGCTGTAAATGCAGAGAAAGATTAGACTTTTATATTTTAAACAAAATCCGTATACATATAAGACTGTGCTTATAGACCTAGAAATTCTTGCCATCTCTGGCTTTCCTACGTTTACTTTTATATGCTGTCATTCACTTCTAAATATCACAATTCTCTATTTGCTATAAATTCAAAAATGGCAATATACATCTAAAGTCCTGTGGGTGGATGGCATGCATGGCATTGCCTGCATTATTTTCAACAATTCATGCAAGTATGTATATGTTATAAAAATAGTTTTAATTGATAAATCCCCTATTTTAAAAGGGATTTGAGGCAAAATAGATGTGATTAAAGGGTAGACGAGTCTTTATTCTCCCTAATATATAGGTGGAGTTGGCTTAAATCCCTTCTGCTCTCAGAAAGGTCAATGGTCTTTTCAAGATTCATGCAAATATCCTCAGGGGTTTATGGACTCGTGGGTTTACCTCCGGCTTATTTCAGGCACTAAGATAGTTCATTGTGTGGATCCTGTGGTAGCCCAGTTTTACAATGTTGCAACCCAAGCTTCCACATCAGCCCCGAATCTGACTCTACCACCCAAAAGCAACAGAACAAAACAAAATGAGAGCAACAAAAGCACTTAAACAAGGCCCTGATGTGAGAGTAGACTTGCTGAGGTCTTCAGGGAGATGGAATGGGAATTTACACCATAATAATTGGTCCGGACTTCACAGGGATATCAGTTCTCCCTATTTTAAAAATTCTTATTAAAAGTAATACTCTGATACGTTGCTTCATAATCCTCTTTCCTCTCCTCTGAATCTTGTCTTGCTTCTCTGCAAACGTGTGCCCTTCCTCTTCCCCTTCTTCTTTCTCTTCTTTTTTTCTTTCTCCTCCTCCTCTTCTTCCTTTGCCTTCTCCTTCCCCTTCTCCTCCTTCTTTTCTTTCTATTAACAGTTCAGAGTATTTTATCGTTTCTTTTTTTCTTTTTAACACCTGCTAATTCGACCCAAAATGCTTAGTAATGTATTTTTCCAAAGCCATTTCCCACCTTTAAAGGAAGTCTAGTTCTGGTCATTAAAACAATATGTATTTTTGCATTAATAGTCATTGTATTTTATTGTAAGTTAAAACAAATACCAACTGCCTTGGTTATTACATCCATCACTTCATGAGCCAAATCTCTTTTTCCTCATACCTGAAGCATTAAGTCCTTACTCCCTGAGTATCCTTTGCTGGAAAACGTTCAGGGTAAGGAATTAAAGAATAAGTTCTATTAATTGCAGAGAAATGGTGCTGCATTACTCTAATTCTTGATGGTACTTTATTATGATACATATATGTACAATCAAATAATTTTAAAAGGAAGATCAGAAGTAAAATGTCAAAAGGGGAACAGAATAATTTTTTCCTAAATACTGTGATTGTGGTTAGTAGAATGGAATATTAATTTTATACAAGCTTTCCTATAAGTCAAGGTGAAAAGGAAAACTCAGTGTTTATTTTACATAGCTCTTATTGAATGGGAGTAAGAATAACAGGTGTGCTTGTGTGCACACCAGCACACATGTATGTATGTGAGTATAATGCATGGCTGTTAGTTGGTTGGTTGATTTTCAATCAAATTATTTTGTGGGTCTGTTAAGTGTATTTCCTTTATGACTTTTCTCTTTAAACTATTCTTCCAAAGCTTTTTTTTTTTTTCTTTTTTTAATTTCCTGGCAACAGTCTGGCACTTTTCATTTGCCAAACTATTTCTTATTCAAAGGCCACCCCAAGTCCCAACTCTCTATGAAAACAAGTGATCTCCATCTGTGATGTGAGATGATGAGTACTCTAATCCAGTCTTAATTTCTCTTTTGTTGTTGGTTTTTATGTCACAATATTATTTGTGTTTAGGATATTTTCCAAGGTTGGCTCTGATTAATACTCAGTTATATTAATGTAAAAGAGTAAATAAGAAGAAAGATAATTCTGAGGACATAGAATTCTTTTATGTATTTTGGCACAACATAAAAATTTAAAAGGATGATATAAACTAGTTTTTCCATTCCCCTATAAATGAAATGAGAAAAGTAGAAAAATAGGGGTAAAATGTATAACTAAATCAAATACGTGAAGCAATTTAATTCAATTTGTCAAATCTATTATGGCACAGGAAAAGGAATTCTGTAGAGCTGGGTTACACATAGTCAAAATTTTTAAATGATTTACAATATAATGGAAAACTTATTTAAAAAAATACATTTAAAAAATCCCAATTTATTCTTACTCAGAGTCTTTTCTTGTATAGCACATGCTATTTATTTATTAAACAATTATTTTCTGACACCCACAAAGTACAGGTATTATTATTGTTCAGGATACAAACAAAAACGAGACAAGATTCATGTCTTTGTGGAAGGCATTGCTTAACAAAGGAAGTAGATAAAAATGCAAAGATTTTTAAATGAGTGCTAAATTGACTAGAACAGAAGTTTAGGTGAAATGAAGAGGGATAGAGGCACATGAAGGTACAAGGAATGTTCTTAAACACAGAATAATTTATTTTAGCTGGAGTTCAATCTTACATATTCCCTATCATGATTGCAATGGCTCAAATAATAGGTTTAAGTGCTTAAGTTAAGGGCAGTAGGAATGGAGAGAAGTTAAAAAAAATTTTGAGACATTTAAGACAAAGAATTAATGGAAGCAGATAACTTACAGGATATAGTAGGTGGAGGAGAGAGCGAGGTGGAAGATAATGTGGTTTCTGGCGTCGGTAGATGGTGATTCCATTAATTTGAATGAGGAAAAGTGAAAGGAGAGTAGGTTTGGAGGTCCATTTTAGAACATGTTGAGTTTGACACATCCATGAAACATGAGGTTCAGCTTGTTGTCAGGAAGTTAGAACTTTAGACCTGAAGCTCAGGAGAAAAAAAACTAAACTGGTGAGAGGGATTTTAGATCATAGAACTCTGGGTCAAAGCTGAGTCATGGGCTTGGTTGGTCAGGCAGGTACCATAGGAAAGAGCATAATAGACACATTAATTTCAAATTCAAATTTATATTACCTCTAATTCTCTTAACACTGATCTAAAAAATGACTATAGAAATTATCAAAATAGCATCAAAATATATCATTTTTCTTGCATTCATCTCACTAACTCTGTAGCATTCTACATCTGGCTAATATGATGGTCGAATGGCCTTTTTCCAGACATTCTTGCTTATCTCTGAGCCTCACCAACTTGTTCTAATCTGTTTATGCATATACTTTGCATTACTCATAAAAAACAATTGTGAAAATAGGAAATAACTTTTTGGCATTATTTTCTTGTTACAAGACATAAAAATAATCTCATGTAGTATTATGTAATAGATTATATTTATTGATTACAGTTTGCATGTTTTCATGTAATTCAAGTAACAAAAACCCTGTGACGTCAAGATAGCTATCTCTATGTTTAAAATGAAGGTACTTAGAGTGATTAAGTGAATTGACTAAGGAATTACGATAAAATAGCGTTATTTCTACACCTAAGCAATTTGTTAATAAGCAGGGAAATGGGTATAAACCTGAAGAAACTCTGTGTGATGTAATGTGATATATTATACTTATGATAGGACTCAATTATCCTGAATTGTTTAGTCCACTTTCTGTTTGTAATTTGGAGTCTCATCTCCCCTGTTTTAAACGTAGCCTTCCTGAGTTCTTGGATGTGTGGACAGTCTTGGTGGGAGGAACTAATGGCTGAGCCCAGAGCTGGTGAATAATAGTGAATGGGAATTAATGCTCTATAGACAAATCAAAGGGATTTACAGGCCAATCCTTTTTATTCTTTTCTGGCATATTTACTCTTCTTTTCAAGGGAATTATGAAAGTGGACCGATCAATGTTTTAGCAATCACAATATAACTTTACATCCTTAACTCCTTAGCTCTGCTTCACATCAATTTGACAAATATTCATTGAATATCCACCTGGCATTGAATACTACATGCTGAGCAGTGTGCTAGTAAGCTGGGATATGGGGAAGAATACAACAGATTTTGCCCTCCAGACACTTACCAAGTAACGGGAGAAAACAAAAAAGTAATTAACAAATTATACTTTAATATGCTAAGACTGTTAATAGAGGGCTTCACAAGTTTCTATAGGAGCCCAGAAGAGGGAACAAGTAAGTCCAAAAGCTAATGGGTATGATGACATTTGAAGTGAAATTCAAAGTATGAGTGATTTAAGCATCAAAGGATTTGGGAAAAGACATTTTAAATAAAAGGAAGATGGTTGGTACCTGGAAATTACCAAAGTATATGAAATGTTCTTGAATAAAGAATAGTTCATTTGAGCTAGACTTTAAATCATGTGCGTGTAAGCATGTGTGTTGACAGGGGGGAATGGAATAGGACGAGGATGCAAATTAGAAGGTATAGAAACCTCTCTTGGTGGAATGACGCTTCTGTCTCAGCCTCCTTTTCCTCTCTCCACACCTGAACATACCCACAATCAAGGCGTCTCCATGAAGATAATTCCAGGTAAAATGTGCCAGAATGATATAAACACTCTATCCAGTTGTGTGACTTTGCAAGTGGTTTCCAGGATTGGGTATTGGATGGACTTACTCTTTATCCCAGCATGCTTCACTTTCTACAGAGGGAGGCTGAAACATGTAGCCTGAAGGTTTGGAAAATCTGTTCAGCTGAGGAATGCAGGCCTACAGGCATGAAACCTGGTCTCTTTACCCAGTGTAAACAGGAAGCAAGTTATGGTTGTAATAAGGAAAACTGAGACTCTAGGCAGTGAACTGCTGGCAGACGGCACCTGAAGCAACCCAGGAGCCCAGTCACTCAGCTGGTAAATCATTGCTGTAAAGTCAAGAAGAAGGTTCAGCACTCCCCCCGACCTCCAACACACCCACCCACACATGCTGCTATACTTTACCCTAACCAGCACACAGCTCCTATGTAATCCGAGTTGTTAAAACTTGACCCTCTGTTTTTGAGACTGGAATAAAAGAAGGAGCCAGGGGTGGGTGTATAAAAGCTTTTAGAGAAAAGTATGTGGCTGGTGGCATTCATATCAGATGACACCGCGTTCCTGTCACACAGATTGAATTCAGGTGCTTGAAATGCTCAAGAGCCAGCTTGGGGACTTGGCCTTTTGTCTGCCTTTCCTTCAACATACTGCTTGTCACTTTGTCTTCATGGTCCCTCCTCCTTTTAGAGGGCTCACCGAAATGACTAGAAATAAAATGCATCTGACTCTAATGAAATGCCAAGTTCATGGAGTATGAAATAGTGTCAACTTTTCTTTCCAGCACTATTCTGACAGTCCAGAGGGTGTTGGCAATGGGAATGTTGAGGTGAATTACATTTTGGTCTTCAAGAAGTCATAGTTTGATGACGACATTGTCAATGATTTAGTGACAATATTTGTTTATTATTAGTAATAGGCTTCCTTATTGGCCTTTGAAGTATGCTCCAAATTCAAACCTCATCTCATTCCACTTCCCCAACCCTTCCTGAAATGCATGAATATGTGCACCTGTACATGTAGAGCTTATATACAAACCCTGTAAGATTAAGATTTAATCTTACAGCCACCCTCTGCATTTAATGCTATTAATTTTTTTCCTTTCCTTTCCTTTCCTTTCCTTTCCTTTCCTTTCCTTTCCTTTCCTTTCCTTTCCTTTCCTTTCCTTTCCTTTCCTTTCCTTCCTTTTCTTTCCCTTTCCCTTTCCCTTTCCCTTCCCCTTCCCCTTCCCCTTTCTCCTCTCCTCTCCTCTCCTCTCCTCTCCTCTCCTCTCCTCTCCTCTCCTCTCCTCTCCTCTCCTCTCCTCTCCTCTCCCCTTTCCTTCCTTTCCTTTCCTTTCCTTTCCTTTCCTTTTCTTTCTTTCTTTCTTTCTTTCTTTCTTTCTTTCTTTCTTTCTTTCTTTCCTCTCCTCTCCTCTCCTCTCCTCTCCTCTCCTCTCCTCTCCTCTCCTCTCCTTTCCTTCCCTTTCCTTTTCTTTTCCATAAAGAAACTATAAAATTCAGAGAGTTTGAATAACTTGTTCACAATCACTAGTGAGTGCTATATTACAACCTAAGATTGGATCTGTTTGATCTTAGTATTCATGTTACATCATTCATACTTCCTTTAGTTCAGTGCTTTCCAACAGGGCACCATTTTACCTCCTGGGGGTCATTTGGCAATGTCTCAAGATATTTTCGATTCTCACACCCAGGGTAGGGATGCTATTGGTATCTGGTAGGTAGAGGCTAGTTAGGTTACTTAATATCCTAAAATGCAGAGGACATTGTTCCCCACAGCAAAGAATTATTTGGCACAAAATAACAATAGTCCCAAGTAAAGGAAGCTTGGTTTACTTATATAGACAAACAGCCACACTTGTGACTCTAATTCTTAGAAAATTGAATGAAATATTCAGTGGAGATATAAATGAGATGCAATAGAATAAAATATTAATTTTTACCTTGAGTATATGGGAAGACATTGTGGGAGAGAGAGGATTTGAGCTTGATTTTGAAAAATGAATAGGAGCATAGACAATATAGATCTTTGTGGATTAAATAGATTGTCAGAGCTAGAGATTGCTAGTCAAACTTAATATATAGTGTTTTTCAAAAATTTTTTAGAAGCAAAAGACTTTTAAAAATAAAATTTTACTTGAAATCCAAATATATAAAACTGTTAAAAATAGAGCAGCTCTAATTGATGTGATTACAGGGACTGGAGTATGTTACCTGCTTGGCTTCCACATCTCCTCAAACCCTCAGGAATATCTGTTGTCCCAACATTGTTATTAACAGCACTTCCTTTCTTTTCAAAAGAATCTTGGTCCAAATGATAAATTACATGGTCATTTAACCTAAGAGGAAATGTAGTGTTCTAAAGAATATCGTTTGAAAATTACAGAGTATAGTTTTTTCCTACCCCTTCCACAAGATTCAGAACATAATTCCTTTTCTAAATATTAGAGTTTTACTGCTCATAATAGTAGTGTATTATAGAAGAGAAGATTTTAAGACTTGGGCCTAAGATTTTGCTCAGTTGCTTGCTAGTTACTTATCACTGGACAAATCTCTGAAACACTTGGACTCTCAGTTTACCCATTAGATCTCCTATGCATTGCCCCCAATGCCTGGCATTTTGTCCAATAAAACTGTCTGAATTTGTGGATTTCTAATCCCTGCCCTATCTTGTGTAGACTACTAACTTCACTTTTTAAGAATCAAAGGGTTTGGGAAAAGACATTTTAAATAAAAGGAAGATGGTTGGTACCTGGAAATTACCAAAGTATATGAAATGTTCTTGAATAAAGAATAGTTCATTTGAGCTAGACTTTAAATCATGTGCGTGTAAGCATGTGTGTTGACAGGGGGGAATGGAATAGGACGAGGATGCATTGTTCTTGACTTCAGGATCTATAATTATTATTTTGGAATTGTTGACTATAGACACAAACCTATCATCTATATTTCTGCATGCTCTGGGCCCATGTATCCACTGACCATTAGAAATTATTATGAGTCTTACTGGTTAGATACCTCAAACCACACATCTAGAACAGAATCCTTGATCCCTGTACCTCACTGCTTGCAAGCCCTTCTCCCACCAAGGTTTTCCCAATCCAGTCATGAAATCACTTTCTACCCAGTTTCTCAGATCAAAAATCTAGGTGTCATCTTTGATTCCTCTGTTCTTTTCATCCCCTATATTATGCCAGCAAATGCTACAACTCTGCCTCCAAGTAGTATCCTTAAGTCAACCAGTTCTCATGTTCTCTACTGCTCTCTTTGTCCAAGCCACCATCATCTCTTGCCTGGACTACTAAAGCAAATTTCAAACTACTCTTAATATTCCTGCTCCCTTTCTTGACCCTAACAGTAGATTCTCCATACAACAAGACAATTTTTTTAAAACAAACAAACAAAAAAACACCAAAACCCCCAAACAAAACAAAAACATATATCACTAAACTTATCTTTAAAATCGCTTCAATTCAAAGTCCTTAATATGGCCCACAAGGTGCTCTGTGCCTAAGGTTTCATTTCCATCTCTTTCATTTGATCACTCTATTCTAGCCTAGTCGACCAGGCTTTTTCCCTATTTCGTGAATTAACTAAGCTCATCCCTACCTCACAGCCGGTTCAAGTGCTTTTATTTTCTCTCTGGAATACCTTCTCTAGACAGCTGCCTCTTTTTCATCCTTTGGGCCTCAGATCAAGTTCTACGTCCACAGAATGACTGTCTTGAATATGATATGTGAAATAACCCTCAATCCTATTATTTTACCCTTTTCCACATTTTATCTTCTCCTAGAATATATCACCATCAAAAGCATCTATATTTACTTTTACATTTTCTCATACCACAAGAATGTAAGCACCATGGGAACAGGATGCCTGTATTGCCTATCTAGTCCATAGCACTTAGAAAATGCCTGGTGAATAGCATAGGTGTTTCATTAATATTTTTTGAATGACTTTAGATGCTTTTTAATCTATTAGTGACACAGAGAGTTAGTTTACAGTATTAATACTGATAGAAGTAATTAATATATATACAGAAAATTAAAGCAGCTAAAATTAAAATGGCAGCTGGTAGCCTTACATAGCTAATAAACAAACTGAGGAATTGCCCGTTATTTTTGACATTAAGAAGCAAAATTTGGTTTGAGGAAAGTTAGTGTTAGTAGAGTTAAACACAAAATTAAATTAACAACTAAAAATCACACTCGGGATTCCTGGGTGGCTCAGCGGTTGAGCATCATGCTCAGGGCATGATCCCGGGCTTTGGGGTCGAATCCCACATCAGACTTTCTGCATGGAGTCTGCTTCTCCCTCACCTGTGTCTCTGCCTCTCTCTCTCTCTCTCTGTGTGTGTGTGTCTCTCATGAACAAATAAATAAAATCTTTTTAAAAAATGAAATAAGATAAATCACACTCAGGAAAATAACAATATTAAAGATAATATCCTCAGAAGAAAACTTAACTGACTAAATTTGAAATGGACAAAATTCACCTTTTTTATTTAATTTAATTTATAGACATAAATTTATTTAATGGAAAATTTTCAGGAAAAAATGGGAAAATTTATAAGTTATGGAAAATTATTCAGTGAACCCAATTGTCTTGGTGTAATTCATATCCAAAACCACATTCTTAATGAAGATTCAGTAATGCTTGTATAATTTTGATATAGGTTCATATTTAAAAATATAAAGATAAACAGAGAAAAAGTGTCATGTTGCATCTGGTTTTCTTTTGAACTTTTTCTCTTTGGTCAATTGAAAACTTCAATAATCTTGGGGAACTAATGTTTAGGATTTTTTTTCAATCCAGAGTTTAAAGGCTTTTTATTTTGAAATAATTTTAGACTTATAGGAAAATTGCAGAGATAGTAAAGTTGCCGGGTACCTGTCATTCAAATTCTATAATATGATATAGCTATCAAAACCTGGGAATTAAACATTGGTACAATAATATAATGTAAACTACAGGTCTTATTCACATTTCACTGGATTTTTGTTTTGTTTTTCCTAATGTCCTCTGTCCCAGGATCCAGTCCAGGATAACATATTGAGTTGTTCTGTCTCTTTATTCTCCTCCAAACTGTGACAGTTTCTCATTCTTTCTTTGTTTTCATGATCTTGGCACTTCTGATGAATACTGGTCAGTTGTTTTGTAGAATGTCTCTCAATTTGGGTTGCCTAATGTTTTCTCATGATTAAATTGAGATCTGCTTTTTGGGTGCAGACTATAGGAATGATGCTGTGTCTCCACTGTAGGCTTATGATGCCTATATGTCTTACTACTAGTGGTGCTAAACTTGATCACTTGCTTAAAATGGTGTATGCTGAATTTCTCCACTGCAAAGTCAATATTTTTCCCTTTATAACTGATAAATATCTTGGGGGAGATACTTTGATGTTCAAGCCATGTTTCTTGAAATCATAGTTTCTGAGTAGAATTTGATGTTTCTTTGGCATCCAGAGAAATCTGTTACTTTTAAAAAGCTCATATCAGAGTTAAAAAATTGTTTTCTGGAGACTATGAATCACATTGTGATTGGCATTCTAAGTATGGAATTAAAGGGAATGGAACTAAGGAAGTTAAAGTCTTCTCTGCCTATAAATAATGTAAATTTTTGTACCTATAAACAATATGCTTTATAAAATAGTTTTGAAAAATTCACTTAAATTCATACAACAATCTGATGAGGTTGGCATTTCATATTATCATTATTATTATTTTCCAATTTTCAGATGTATAAACTGTGATGGAGTAGACATGGTCAGATATCAGTGAGTTCTATATCATTGAATATGTGGCTTCTTGATGAAGATGTGGCAAGGCAAAACAATAGATGAGTGGCTGGAATTGATAAGCTGAAGATCACTTCTGATCTTAAGATTCTATAATTTTAAAACTAGTGATTAGGGATGCCTGGGTGGCTCAACGGTTGAGCGCCTGCCTTCAGCTCAGGGTGTGATTCCAGGATCCAGAATCAAGTCCCACATCGGGCTCCTTGCACGGAGCCTGCTTCTCCCTCTGCCTGTCTCTGCCTCTTTCTATGTTTGTCTCTCATGAATAAACAAGTTAAATCTTAAAAAAAAAAATAAAACATAGTGATTAAAAGTCTGTGTTATTAACTTATCCTCCTTTTTGCTTTCCGCTTTTGGAAGTTGAAGAAAGAACTTCTTTCTGCTTTCTTAATCAATCAACTAAAGCACTGGTGGAGTTTGCTGAAAGGAAGGATGTTCTTCCTTTTAGAATCCTCAGGCTGTATGATTATAGTTTGTATCATTCAGTAACAGCAATGTGTAGATCCTCTTTAAGATCTCAAAGAGGATGCTGGAACTGCAAAGTAGTAATAAGAAGTACCTTCTGTCTGTCTTTGCTGCTATAGACTGAAGCTCATGGAGAACAAGCAAAACCCTACTTCTGTGTTAGTTACATAGCCCCAGTGAAGTGAGTCTATTTTTTTTAAATTAATGTTTTGGTATTACTCAATTAGGTAAATATTACTTTAACGAAAAGTAGAGAGACAGGACTGCCTAGGTGGCTCAGCTGGTGAAGCGTCCAACTCTTGATTTCAGCTCAGATCACAATCTTTTGGGATTGAGCCACAAGTCAGCTCCATGCTCAGCAGAGAGTTGGCTTAAGCTTCTCTCTCCCTCTTCCTTTGTGCCTCCCCCTCCCTCACTCTATCTCTCTTCCTCTAAAATAAATAAATCTTTTTTTAAAAGAAGAGAGACAAACACATCTGTTTATTTTGAAATAGAAATATTGATGTACTCCAGAAAACTATATTGTTTTATCATCATAGTCACTATTTTTTCTTTACTTCTGATATTGTCTAAAAACCATAGATTTCAATGCTTCAAAAGAATAACTGAGGTTCAAAGAGGAGAAATGAATTTACAATGTTACATGGTTTGAAAATTATAGAAGTTTAATTTGCATGGCCTTTTTTTTTTTCTTATGGGTTAGGTCAACTAGCAATCATAGATACATTCTACATTTAAAATGTTTTTTTCTTACTAATAGGGAACTAAGGCTAGAACAAGGGAGTGATTTGCCCAAGGGCAATATAAAATTAAGAATCCAGGATAAGGGGATCCCTGGGTGGCGCAGCGGTTTGGCGCCTGCCTTTGGCCCAGGGCACGATCCTGGAGACCCGGGATCGAATCCCACGTCGGGCTCCCGGTGCATGGAGCCTGCTTCTCCCTCTGCCTGTGTCTCTGCCTGTGTCTCTGCCTCTCTCTCTCTCTGTGTGACTATCATAAATAAATAATTAAAAAAATTTAAAAAAAAAAAAAAAAAAAAAAAAAAAAAAGAATCCAGGATAAGATCCATATGGAAAATTATATTATGGGGAAAGACTACAGGCTTCTCTTTCTTCATTGAATCATCACTCTTGTGGTAGTCCCTTAAAGCAAAGATTGGTCTCCTCCTGGACAAATGGGAAGAACAATGGTCACTTTATATAGTATGCTTAATAATTTGAACTGATATTGAAATAAACTCTAATAGGAGTATTAATTTAGATTAGTGGCCAGTTGTCTAGGAAAGATTTGGATCTCACTGCGAATAAGATTTTATTCCTAATGTTCTTTTTAACCTTGATACAGAAAGTGCAGTGATTGTGGGTAAGTCCTTATACCTTCTATGAGCCTTGGTTTTCTAACATGGAAATGGTGATACATTCTTTAACCTACCTAATACATGCATATTAGAAAGAAATCATGGAAATAAAAGAACTTGTTGGAAATACAAAGATATAAGCTTTCCTGCTTCATTTCCTTTCTTATCTCTCTATTTAGAATGCCTCCTAAATTACCTTCCTCTTAACCCAATTCAGCTTGGCTTGACCAAAAGAAGGAGTTTTTCTTTTATTCACTTAAGGTAAAAGTTCAGGATCAGCTGATCTACTAATTTGAATCACTGTGTCAAGAATTCATCTTTCTCTACATCTTAGTTCTTTTATTTTTATTGGCTTCAGTTTCAGGCAGGTTCACACTATATGTGGCAAAATGACCATGAATACCTCCAGGCTTGTTCTATAAGTTTTGCAACAGCGTTAGTTATGTGCCAACACCTGAACCAATCTCTGTGACCAGAGAAATGGACTCCTATGATTGGTTAGGCCTGAGCCATATGCTAAAGTTAGTTCCACTTAAACTATTTGAGCTAAATAGTTCCAGAGGATGGTTATCTAAAGAACAAATGAGGTACTCTTAATGAAAGAAGAATCTCAAATGCTAGAAAGGATGCTGGGTTGGAAAAAAAAACAATAGCTGTTGACTACGCACCCCCCCCAGTCCCATTTTACTTATTGACACCATATGAATGCTATGAGGATTGTCTCAAGAGTTTCCTTGTGAAGTCATTCTGATCCTCTAACTACACGATTTCTCCCTCTTTTGTGTTCTCTTAGCATCTTGTGCCTCTTCTGCTTATTTTCACGAACTTTGTATAATTATTACAAGTTCATTTTTTAGGGGCACCTGGATGGCTCAGTCAATTGAGCACGTTGCTCTTGATTTCAGTTTGGGTCATGATCTTGGAGTCCTGGGACTGAGCTCCACCTAGGGCTCCATGCTTAGCATTGGGTCTGCTTATCCCTCTTCATCTGCTTCTTTCCCTGTTCTGTTTCTCTTAAGTAAATAAATAAAAATGTTCATTTCTTAGATTACTATAGTATTAGTTCTTTAGAGACAGAGACTATATCTTACCTGTCTTTAATTCTTCAGCAGCACCCAACAGGTATCTGATTCATAATAGACTATCAGCAAATATTTATTAAACTGACTTCTTAATGTTGTACAAATTATGAAGGATGAAAAACAAATATGGATGAGGCAGACAGTTTTATTATGTACATAAATTTATTGACTGATTAATTTATTAAAAGACTAACAGAAGCAATGTTGACAATTCTGAGAAATGATTTCTGTATAGGTAAGGATAGCTGCAACCCCAGGAGAGTGGTCAGCTTTGGTGAGGACTGGTTCGGGAGGAAGTGTCTCTAGACCTACTCTGCATTTACTAACTCTGTGCCTTCTTTTCCTCTTCAGTTGTCTGGGTTCACGTCTAAGATTGTTCCAGCTATCCAGAATGCACACAAGAATTCCCCTGGATCTGGAAGAGGAAAGGGACTGATGGTGCTAACTGAACCCATTTTGATTGAGACCTACACCGGGCTGATGTCATTCATTGGAAATCGCAACAAACTTGGCTATTCCCTTGCCCGGGGGAGTATTGGTTTTTGAGACTCTTTTTGGTGTATTAGTATGTCATCCATCAATATATCTTTATTGAAGATTCTGTTTCAGACCACGGTATTTTTAGACTGAAACAATTAATTACTTTTAAATACTACTTCATGATTTTGAAATTTTGAATACTTAGTATTTTTAGGAAATCTAAAAGCTTGATTACACTGACAGATGAACACTTCAGACCTCATATAAGAATAATCAAATTTGGGCAGCCCGGGTAGCTCAGTGGTTCAGCGCTGCCTTTGGCCCAGGGTGTGATCCTGGAGTCCCAGGATCGAGTCCCACATCAGGCTCCCTGCATGGAGCCTGCTTCTCCCTCTGCCTGCGTCTCTGCCTCTCTCTCTCTCTCTGTGTGTGTCTCATGAATAAATAAATAAAATCTTAAAAAAAAATCAAATTTCCTAAAACCAAAAAATAAGTTCTCTTGAGCTCATCAAATAATGGTATCAATGAATACCTGATCATAAACTGAGGGCAGACTCTCTGGGTTCTCTTATTCCTCCATCCTCTAAATATAGGTACGTATTTTCTGGGTCTTGATCTCAAGCCCTTTGGTTCTGATCTTCTCTTTCATTGGGGTCTGACTATATTAGTTTAGCTGCTCTTTTTATGAGGATGACTTCCAAATTCATATTTCCATCCCTAATATTTCTTCAGGATTTGCTTTTGTATTTCTTTCTGCTGATCATATATATCAGTGTTCCAATGGCCACTCACATGGAGCATCTTCAAAATCCTGGAGTTCTCTGTGGCATTTTTATGGTTCCAGTAATTGTCCCTGAAATCCATCAATTTTGCTATATTTAAATTCATTGCCAAATGATTTTGTATGGTATCGTATCTTTCATAGTCTGTTTGGGCTGTTATTATAAAATACCACAGACTGCATGGCTTATAAAAAAACAGAAGTTTATTTCTCACAGTTCTGGAGGCTGGAATTCAGAGTTCAGGGTTCCAGCATAGTCAGGTAAGGGCCTTCTTCCTGGGTTGCAGACTTCTTGTTATATAGTCACATGGTAAAGAGGCAATAGGGTTCTCCTGTGCTTCTTTTTATAAGGGCATTAATTTTATTCACGAGGGCTCTGCTTTCACGACCTAATCACCTCCCAGAGGTCCCACCTCATAATACCATCACATTGGGCTTTAGGATTTTGACATATGAATTTTGAGGGGACACCAACTGTCCCCTCAATAGCAGTACCCAATTTATGTGTGGCTTAGCATTGTACCCCAATGCCCAGAGGTCAAGCTTAAAGTTCACTCTTCTTTGAAAATTGGTCATGAATTCCTTCCCCTTTACATTTTCATAGGTATATATTATTAGATCAAGTCTTTTATTCTGTTCACCTGGATAATTTTGCCATAGCCTTTTACTTGGGATCTTTGACCCACGGCTGACTCTATTCTAATCCATCCTGCATTGGTTGTCAGATATCTAAAGCACAATTTAATCCTATCACTCCTTGCTCAAGAATTTTTAATTGATTATTTCCTTTTGCAGTTTTTTGTTTAAACATTTATTAAACAAAATTTATTTATTTTCCAATAGCAGACACTTCCCTTCTATTGAAATCTGTTTTGGATTCCTAATATGTAAAATAGGTAGAAGTGAGGCCACTAAGATAGAAGTGGACATGGGATTGCCTCTGGATTCCTCTTTTTTTGGGTCTCAGAGGTGTCCCCTGTAGAATGTCGATGGCTCCCAGAGGTTTTGAGAAGCATGTCTTCAAAACTACTGTCCGAACCTATTTTGTTTCCTTTGCTCTTTTCTCTCATATTTTCTTTTTCTTTCCCTGACATATGTCTCATTTCAAACAACTCAGAAGATTATTTCACCTGTTCTCATCTCTTCAAGTTTTTCTTTCTCAGTTTTTCAATTTAATTTTTAAATTTATTTTGAAAAGAAGCTCTGAATGCTGAACACCATAAATATTATTATAATCAGCTTTTCAAGTCTGTCTCAAGACTCAAAGTTAAGACACCTTGGTTGGTATTCAAGTTAAAAATTCCAGCTATTTTTTTTTTTTTTTTTGTAGGGAGGTTGTGCAGAGTGTATTTTTAAAGTCTTTTCTCCTAAAAATTTGTTTCCTCAACTTCAGAGATTTGTCCTCTGATTCATTAACAAACATTGATTTGATGCAGGCATTCAAAACCCACTCCTTGAATAACTCTCGTTTCATTTTGTCTTTGTTTACTTCCATTAGGATTTTTCTCTCTCTCTCCCCCTTTCCCCTTCTGAACACTCACTTCCCCCCAAACCCCCCACCTCATGATGGCAAATATTGTTATAGTCCCCAAGGCAGGGAACTTCTATTCAGACTGTAAAAGGAAATGTTGAAATCTTTCTCTGTCCTGTCAACAGTAGTGGAATGAAAAGTCGTTGGATTGTTTTGGCAATGGTTCTGAAGCAGGCATAATTGGCAAATTATTATAAGACTGCTGCCCGAAAATCCCTATTTGCCTCAAGATAGTGGCATTTGTTGGCAGAAGCATCTGAAATGTCCAGCACATTCTTTTGAATTACCATTTAAGGATCAGCCTGACAATAGACTTCTTTCTGCACTTCTTTCTTCCCTCATAACCCAGAACAGACTGTTCCCAAGTGACTTTCTAAAGGACACGGTGCAGCACTACCAATGCAAAAGGTGAGAGGAGGGAGATGTCTCTTAGCCCTGAGGTCTAGCTTCTAACATATAGGATAAGCATTGAATAACACCAGAACTGTTTAATACAGAGAAGAATGAACTTAGAGATGACACGAGAATGCTTTTCACATTTCACAAAGACTGTCTAATGGGATATCCCATAAACTGATACATGGGACCTAGAAAGTACGTTATGATCAGACAATGTGAGGATTCAGGAATCTGCAAGTCAGTTTAAGATAAGAAAGAACTTCTTATGGGTAGGGATGTCAAAGATGGGATGGGTTGCTCCTTGAAAGAGGGAGCCTGCCATCACTTGGTATTGTTCAAGCAAGGGCTAGGTAAGTAGATATTGTGAACAGGATTGAAAGATGGGTGATTGATATCATACTTTAAGACTAGAGACTTTATGATCTTCCAAATAATGTTGCTAGTGATTAATTAATTAAATCATTTTTTTTCTTTGGAAAGAATTGAATCAGTCAAATGAAACCCTAGAAAACTTTCCTAAGATTTACTGTCCTCATCTGTAAAATGGAGACAGTAAATGGTGCCTTTTCTGCCCACTTCATAATGATCTTGTGAGGACTGAATGAAATGAGATTAAATTATGGTATTAAATAAAAAACAAAACAAACAAACAAACAAACAAAAAACATTGAGTATTTGCCTGTAGAGTGGTAAGACTTAGAAGCAGAAAGTAGGATAACATCCAAGGCAACTATATTTAGTTCCCTCTGGGAATTTTTCCTTGATCACTATGGACCTACTGACCATCATTCTCCCATTTGACACTTAGTGTTCTCATTTGGGTTCCTTGTCAACAGGAAATACAAACCGCAAAACAGGGGACCTACTATATGTCTGGGCTTTTCATTCAGATTGTCATCTGAATTATACCAATAAAGTTTCTGAAAGGGACATCATAAATTTGATTAGGAATAGGAGTATTTACAAGAGGTATTAAGTACTGGGCATATCATCATAAAAATGTCATGTTTGGCCATCTTCTTTATCTGATCTTTATCCCATTCAGGAAATCCCACTCCAAAATCCCTGATATGTCTCCTTTCAAAACTGCTTGAACATCTTTATTGACAGATTGTTTAAGGTCTCCTGATACATCTTAGGCAGTTCTGATGGTTAGTAAATTCTCCTTCGTTTGATTTAGACCCTGCAACATCCATCTGCCATTTCTTTCAGAAAAAAAAAAAAAAATATTTTGCTGGCAAAGGTTTGGGTTTTCACAGCAGGATGTGGGATATTTGGGTACAGAGGCAAGATTGGTGGATTCTCTAATGTTTACAAGAAGGGGAGCTGTCAAGAATTGCTAAGCCTGACCTTCAAGTGGGCAATTGGGCCTCTTTGGAGGCCTGACCTTTGGCCATTCTCTAAGGCAGAAAAGAGAACCAGTTGATATGTTTTAGATCTTTTGCCTTGAGGCCTGTTCTCCTTGTCCCCTTGCTGAAGCAATACCAAGAAGGCCAATGCACAGACCCTGGGGCTAAGGAGGCATAGAAACCATTCAACCCAATGCTTTCATTTCCACAGAACAGAAAGCAAAGGCCTAGAAACTGGGGGGGAAAAATCGCTCAAAAACCAGATGGTGGATTTTGGTACTGAAATTAAACTCTAAAGCTTCCAATTTCTTATCCCTGGCCCACTGCTGTTTGCATATATTTCCATTCCCAGAGAAAGGCATATTATCGAAATCAGGGCATCATAGTTGCTGGGCTAAATCTGAAGTAAGAAAACAATAGGTCATCGTTGTTTAAGGGGAATTTCCAGAAATTGCCTGTCTTTTCTTAAAGGCTAAGGTCACTCATAGAACTCTCTGATTTCCTATCTGATCGAAAAGCCCAAACAAAGCTGCGGAAGCGGGCAGAGCCAGCAGATATTTTGTAAGGCGGCTTTACCTCTGCCTGGCATTTTGTGGGGCAGGAGAGGGGAGGGCAAAAGTATTAAATTTAGGCTTAAAAGCTCCTCAGAAATTCTTTACACACAAGAGACCAAGTTGGAGAAAAGAAGATGACTCGTGCCAAGGGGAAGAAAGAGAGACTAATGCCTGTGGTTTTCAAAGGTTAACAACAAAAAAAGCCCAAGTATTTGCACAGGGATGAATGCTTGTTGGCTCTTGGCCAACAATTTATACAAGGGCTTGTGCCCACATCCTGTAGCTGTGGTTTAGGGACGCTGCTCATGAGTGACTTCTTATGCTTAGTGGCAGGAAACCTTAGTCACTGATGTGTAAACTCACCTTTGGTCTGCACCTCCCACAATGTGCTTCTAAGGCAGCTAGGGGCCAGGCCTCCAGATTTCCTCACGGATACCAGTTCCTCAGAAGCTAGGGAAGAACTCCTTCTGAGGCCTTGGAAGTAACTGAGACTTGATTCATACTTTTCTTATTCTACTGATTGCAGCAAGCCCTTAGAAGAATTCTGTAGCCTCAAGGAGGAATCATGGTATCTTCTGCTAAATTCTCGCTTCAGTCTAAAACCCAAGACAAAAAATACGTGAGCTAGATTTCATTTCAGGGCTGTGACCAATGTGAAATATGAGAAGCAAAGTCATGAGGTTGCGCCTGAGTCTAGATCTTGTGTCTGATGGGCTATTTGCTCTCAGTCCTAAAAAGATCTTAGCAAGCATCTCACAAGTCTCCTCCTGGGTGAAGCCACATGGAATTTGCAAGGAATTGCTCAAAAAGCAGATGGTGAATTTTTACCAAAACTGGGAGTAGATCCTACAGCTTCCAATTTCCTATTCCTGGCCCACTGTTTCTTCCATGTATCTCCATTCCCAGGGAAAGGCATGACATCTAAATCGGTGCATCATCGTTGGTGGGCTTAATTGAGGGGAAAAAACAATGGGTCTGGTGTAATTAATTCTTTGTAGGTAGATAGGAAGGAAGGATCAGGATGCTACATTATGAAAGGAGAGTATGCCAGGTTCTAAAGTTCTCTGAAACAACCCCCTTGCGTCTCACATCCTGTCAAGGATGCCTATGTCATCCGTCTTAGAAATTCCTTTTCTTTCTTTTTACATTCTGCTTACTCTTTATGGACTCACTGAAGCTGAGACTGGAAGGGACCTTAAACACCATCTACTTTAGCCCTCTACCTATTGCAGGAATGCCCTCAACCAAAACATGTACAGCAACTGCCGACCAAGCTTCTGCTAAAACATTTCCAAGGCAGAGAATCCTTAGCTTTCTACAGCAGCTAATTCTACTGCTAGGCAGCTACAGCAGGGACAAAGTTTTTCTGAATGTTGTAACCAAATCTTCTTCTTTAGAAATTTATCTACTTAATTCTAGATCTTCCTCCAAAGTTACTCAAAATAAATCGATTTTGTATTCCATGTGGTCACACTTCAAGTAAATAAAGGCAGCTGACTGGTATTCTCTCCCAAAGAAGTGGTTTTGTTTTTTTGACACAAAAACCCCAGTGCTTGTAACCATTCTTCATCTGATGGGTTATATAGAGCCCTATTTTTTTTTTAAGATTTTTAAAATTTACTTATTCATGAGAGACACACAGAGAAAAGAGAGAGGCAGAGACATAGGCAGAGGGAGAAGCAGGCTCCATGCAGGGAGCCCGACTCAGGACTCCATCCAGGGTCTCCAGAATCACCCCCCCACCCCCCACCCCCGGGGTTAAGGCGGTGCTAAACCGCTGAGCCACACAGGCCTGGAAGTTCATATATAGGCTGACCAGTGCAGGTTACAGTGTATTTTTACTTCGTTTGCCACCACACTACTAGTAATGAAATCCAGGTTTCTTTATCATACTAGTTGTTTACATGAAACGTAGGGTTAGTTTCATACTGTATATAATATTTTTTCTGATTTGGTAATCTCATTTAAGAAACAAATGAGGGGCGCCTGGGTGGCTCAGTTAGTTAAGCATCTGACTCTTGATTTTGGCTCAGGTCATGATCTCAGGGTCCTGAGATGAAGCCTTGAGTTGGGCTCTGCTGTGGGCAGAGAGCCTGCTTAAGATTTCCTCTCTCACTCTGCTCCTCCCCAACTCTACCTCCAGTGCATGCATGCCCATGCACTAGCTCTGTCTCTCAAAAAAAAAAAAAAAAAAAAAAAATGAGACCAATTTAGTAATTTAGTATGGATTACTCATAGTAAACCCATACTAGTTTCTAGTAATTACTGATTTTCTTTTCTGACTTTTAAATTTATTTGTTAATTTTGTGGCTAAAGTATCTGTTTAACATTTATTCATAAATCATTAACAAATTTCCTCTTCTATAGTTTCTGACAACCAACATTATTTTTATTTTTATTTTTTTTGATTTTTATTTTTTTTAATTTATTTATGATAGTCACAGAGAGAGAGAGAGAGAGAGAGAGAGAGAGAGGCAGAGACACAGGCAGAGGGAGAAGCAGGCTCCATGCACCAGAAGCCCGACGTGGGATTCGATCCCGGGTCTCCAGGATCGCGCCCTGGGCCAAAGGCAGGCGCTAAACCGCTGCGCCACCCAGGGTTCCCCCAACATTATTTTTAAGTGTTATTTTTTTTCCTGTCTCTAATTTAGAGGACACAGTAGGATGGCTACTATGATGGGCCATTGAGCCAAAGCAGTAATCAAGTATGGTTTGATCCACAGAGATGTTTAGCATTGGTTAGTTGATTGTTTTGTTTCTGGAACAAAAAAAGTTGGGCAGCCCACTCAAGTCTTACTTGATCTGTATAAGCAGAAGTGAATGGAAATATGACTTGAATCAGCACCTACCCCCCCCAGGATACTGTTATATTCATTTCAATGGCAACAGCTCCAACTGTCATTTCTGGTCAACAGAGAATAGTGACCATAGAGCCACATCCTAAGCTTGCTGAGATTCCCCTCACAAATATATTTCTCATAGCTTTGAAGAAGGAAGCATCTCTGGAATTTCATAAGGGACATAGAAAGGAGATGGGGTTCTCTCCTGGGCATTTCAATTTCATTCAATATATACTTCCTTTGGCCCTATGTTTTAGGCAATTAACCAAGCAAACTATTTGAGCCATTTTTAGTGGCTCATACACATTGAATCTTATAATCAATAATATTTTGTCTACTCCAATATTATATATCTTCACTCTGTTCTAATATCCTTAGGATTGGTTCCCATTCATGTTCTCTGGTTTTTTGTTGGTATAAATTGATAAAACCTCATAATTATTTTGGGATATATTATACCTTCTCACAAATCACACCTTTTTACTTACTTGTAAGAAACCTAATTTGGTTATGAGTCTACAAACAATGAGAATGGATTATTATACACTTAATTAAGTGCTGGCTTCAACTATACTATGGATGCAGATGTATGGAAGTTTCTTTTTTCCTTTTTGCTTGAGCAAAAAAAAAAAAAAAAATACATTCCCTGACAACTGGTATGCTGGTGCTTTTGTTGTTGTTGTTTTGTTTTGTTTTTTCTTTCTTTTTATCTGTTATTAAAGATCATCAGGGCAGTTTGCTTTCAACCGTTGGACCACTAGTACACTTAGGGTTATTTCAACCTTCCAACGTATATTATATTCTAGTCAAAGGGAAATTGATTACCTCTCTGTTCTATAAGACATCCCACTGGTCTGTTTCACTGATGATATACTGATTTAACTAAGTGCACAGAAAGTAGCAACTATTCTAACACTTGTGTGACACATGCACGGAAATATATCGCCCCCCAATTCTGAGGTTTTTGTCATGAAAAATCACCAGTGTGAGGATCATTGGTCTGGGACATGTTAAGATGCATGTCCCAAAGCAAATGGCAATTTTTTGTATAGGAATACGAAGAAAAAGCTAAAGTGCCTAATGGGGTTCTTTAAACTTTGGAAGCAATTGTATACCTCACTTGTGTCTGCTGCTTGAACCCATTGTACATTTAATGCAAAAGGTTGCTAGTTTTCAATGGTGCACCAAAAAGGGGAAAGATCTGGAACAGGTCCAAGCTGCAGTGCAGGCTGTTTTATCACTTGGGTTATATACTCAGCAGATCCGTTGCTGCTTGAAGTATCTGTGGTAGGCTGAAATCTTGCATGGAAACTTTGGCCAGCCCCTGTAGGTAAATCACTGGATAGACCTTAGGATTTTGTTTTGTTTTTTTTTTTCTTTCTTTCTTTCTTTTTTTGACCTTAGGATTTTGAACAAAAATATTCCATTCTCTTAAATAACAATTTCCTTTTGGATTGCTACTGGGCCCTAGTAGAGACTGAGCACTTGACCATAGACCACCAAGTTGTGGTATAGCCTACACTGCCTTGGTCAGATCCACCAAGTCAAAAATTTGGGCATACACAGCAGCACTCTATCAATTGAAGGAGATATATACATGGACCTCAAGCAAGTCCTGAAGTCACATGTAAGTTGTATGAGTAAGTGTCCCAGAAAACCATAATACATATTCCCACTACATTTTCTTCTCTCTCCAACCCACATCTATGGCTTTGTGGAGAGTTCCCTACAACCAATGTGTTGGGGGAAATTCTTTGGACCTGATTTACAAATAGTTTTATATAATACGCTGCACTGACTGAAAGTATGCAGTTGTGGTGCCTACTCCATTGGTGATCCTGGGAGACAATAGTAAGGAAAATTCCTCATAATAAGCAGAATAAATAAAATGCCATTTACATGTACTGCTTTACTACTACTTTCCATTTTATAAATGAAGAAACCAAAACCTGGAATAGTGATATGACCCAGTTAACTGCCATGCAGATCTCACTTAGCCACTACAGCTTTGTAACGGCAGAAACATGATGACATTTCTTCCATCCTGCCTATATCAGGTTTGGATTCAGTTTTACATGATTTAAGCCATTTCATTATTTTAAATGCAAAGTGTTTTTAATATGTGGAATTAAGTACTTACAGCATTGTTAGGAAGTCTGGAAGCATAAGCTCTAGGCTGGAACTCCAGAAGTGATTCCTAGAACAACACTGCAAAATCAGACCACCTAAGGATTAGTTATCTCTGCAATTAGGAAGCAATTAGAGAGTTGCAATCCCAACAGCAGGTACCAGGATCATACCCCTTGGCTACAGTCTAATGATCAGGAGCTTCCATTAGACCTGCTGGCTCCAGAGCTACATTGCATCTGCTAGGTCTGCACCAGCAAAATAAATGAGATCCTTTCTGCCCCCCTTCCTCCTAGCTTATACTGAAGCAGGATATGGGAACAACATTCCATTTTTTCCTCTTAATAGCAAGTGCAAGAATTTATTGCATGTTTATAGGTACCAGGCGGTGTGCTAAGGTCTTTGCATTCACTGTATCAGTGAATCTTATAACTCTGTCAAGAATATATCGTTACAGACTCCATCTTGAAATAAAGAAAACAAAGTACAAAGAGGCAAAGAAACTTGTCTAAGACTGTTTATTTGTAGAGAGAAGACCTGGATTAAATTAGAACTTAATCACACCCAAAATCTAGCTACAAAGGAAACAGGTTGTGATATTTAGCTTTCTAACTTCTGCAGAACAAAAGGCCCACTAGAATAAGGTTAATTGTTGAACTGGCCATCCTACTGGATCCTCACTTATGTTAAAGATAACCACTAAACTATTTTCTTCTTTGCTTGACTGTGAAGTCCTTGAAGGCACCCCAATTTCTCCTTTAATACAGTATCTTACATATTATGCAATCAGTAAATGTGTTTTTATGATACCAGTGTCATAGGCATTTTGGGTTCAACCCATTTCAGTAGTCTGTGTTTAAGCTTCTGTAAAACTACTACCTTTTTGTGATCTAGTTTTACAGAGCAGCAGCTCAGCTTAGGCTTTCTCCCTGACTTTAGAAAGAAATTTTGATTTTAGCTAAACCCTTCTTATGCTCCAGATTTTGTTGTGGTTACATCAAAAACACATAGCAATATTCAGACTGTATCATAGTTATAGAAAGTGAGGAATGGCATTTTACTGGGGTTAAAAAAAAGGTCATAAGACTATCTGAGTGATGCCCAAAGTGTCAGTCAGGAGCATGCTGGTTTTAGAACAGAATTCAGTTAGTAGAAGTAAGGCCACATCTAGAATAAGCAGAACATGATGACCAGGTAGATACTATAGCCAGAAGAGGTGCATCAAGAAGAAATGATGAACTGAGGTTCTCCCAGACTGCCATTGGTTTCAGGAAAGTGACCTGCAAGCAGTGGAGACCAGCCAACTGATTCTAGTGACTTCTCACTAAAAGTGAGTGACTTCAATACTACAGGTAGGGAATATACAAAGTAAAAGTGACTCATGGGAAATAACAATGTGTGAAGATTTGGATAAGTTGAGTATGAGAGCTATGGGACATCAAGTGAAAATATTCCTATCTAACCAGCAGGTGTATGTGAAGGTGTGTTGTTCAGGAGAGAAGATCTTTGGCTAGAGATAAAGGTCAAGGAGTCATCCAAGAATGAGTTGTAGTTACCGCCTTACATGTAGATGAGATTGTAGAACTTTCTGTAATAATGGAAACCATAATTCTGTGCTGTTAGACACAGTAGCCACGAGTCATGAATTGTGGCAGATGAGACTTAGAAACCGAAATGTTTATTTTATTTTAATTAGCTAAATTCCATATAGCCATGTATGTCTAGTGGTTATCTTACTGAACAACACATATAGAATGAAGAAAAGAGATGGCTGAAAATGAAATTATTTTTTTTTTTTTAAATTTTATTGGAGTTCAATTTGCCAACATTTAGCATAACACTCAGTGCTCATCCCACCAAGTGCCCCTGTCAGTGCCCATCACCCAGTCACCCCAAACCCCCGCCCACATCCCTTTCCACTACCCCTTGTTCATTTCCCAGTGTTAGGTGTCACTCATGTTTTGTCACCCTTACTGATATTTTCACTCATCTTCTCTCCTTTCCCTTTATTCCCTTTCACTAATTTTTATATTCCCCAAGTGAATGAGACCATATGATATTTGTCCTTTTCCAATTGACTTATTCCACTCAGCATAATACCCTCCAGTTCCCTCCATGTCGAAGCAAATGGTGGGTATTTGTCATTTCTAATGGCTGAGTAATATTCCATTGTATACATAGACCACAGCTTCTTTATCTATTCTGAAAATGAAATTCTTAATAAAATGTTGAATATCTGAGGTTATCTTAATGTCACCAAAGACAAACAAGAACACATGCCTTTCTGGATTATTTCTTTTTTCTATTTTATCAAATGTTAAAGAAAGTCGAATGATACAGAAGAGCTTCTATGGAAACCAACACCTTCCCAACTCATCTCCAACTTCTGACTTAGTGGCAACTTATTTTCAGAGCCTTCCTGGTTCTGCTGGTAGTTACCTTGATAACTATGACAAATATGCTTTTATTTCTATGTACTGATTTATCAACATCAGGTATTATCTATTAACTTCCTATATGAAAGAACCAGAGTTAATTCACATATACTGTACGTTTCACTTTCCTTGCCTCCTTAATTGTTCATTATTTTCACTTTTCTTTCGATTATATTTCTTACTTAAATGATATGCTTTCACTTTGATTTCACTTTAGTTTCACTTGAGTTTCTATCTTATCTCCCCTCTGTGTCAATGAAGATGTTAGTGAGATAATTTAGCTTTTCCTGGCAACTCTTATTTTTTGTCTTTTGTCAAATATGTATTTGTTTTTACATATCCATTAACGTACTGTTCTGGAGTCATGTTAAGTATGTCACCTTCATCTGTGTACTTAGTAATTTTGTGGAAAGCAGTGATGGAAATCACTTCCTTCTGGAAGGAGGAATGTAAGACAGATGATCTGCTCTTTAGCTTTAGTCCTTCATCTTCGTTGGCAAAAATAACAACTCATTATCTATAAGTCTTCAAACTTGTATATTTTATTTTAGTGATTCTCTCACAAGCCCATCAATTATTTATATCTTTGTTTTGCAGAGAAATAAATCAAATAGAAATAAATAGAATGACTTGACCAAGGACATGTAACTGAGAAGTAGGTATATTGAGAGTCAGTTAAGGTTTTCTGATGAGATAGCACCTCATGAATCTGTTCTCAGTAAGGTTTTCTAACCAGTGAAGTTTAAAGAAAAATTTATGGGTTGGGTTTCTTGTTTCAGGTTTACAATCCATTGTTCATGTTGGAGTGAAGAAATTTGAAGCTTGTGTACTGTGACCACATTTTCTTTCAAGGAACTGTAGAAATGCCTCCAGGCATCTGGGTGCTTCATGAACTCAACTTGGCAAATGCTTACCTATGGGTAAAGAATCATCTAACATTAAACTAACATTTAGCAAGCACTCCTATGCTAGTATTAGGGTTTGGATATTTCATATATGTTATCTTTTTTAACCCTCACAGCAACACCCTTAGTAGAGAATATTTCAGAGATATAATTGATTAGTTGGGATTTTAATAATTCATCACTACAATTGAGTCCTCTCTTTCTGTGAAATGGGCTAGAATAACCTCTCTCCCAGATATATTTCACCAATGTGTATGTTTGGAAGATGAATTGGATTTGGTAAAATCAAATGAGATTAAGTAGTTTGGTTGCTTGGGAGATAAGCAGTATACAAACTGATGAGTAATAGTGAAGTGTTTTTAAGGCTTTGCTCCTGTTACTAGCAAGGGGGTTGACACTGGGAAACTATTCCTGTGCACAAAGTAAAATACTCTGAACAATTTTCTATAATGCCCAATTCTCACGAGGATGGTCCTAGAAAGGTTGTACAGTAAGGATGACTTTCTGACCCATAAACCCTATTCCAGATACTTCTTGTCATTTTTAGTAATCCTATGGGGAATGCAATCTTATTAAACAGGTATCATAGACAGGGGACAGATCCAAATTTCATTCAGCTTATATATAAGACATAGGCACTCTCTTTAAGAAAAAATAACATAATATTATAAATACAAAATTAGGCACAAAATGAATTTTTTGAATGACAAAATATATCTCAATCAATTACAAAAACTTATAGCTATTACAAACCTGACAATACTACAAAAACTAAAAAATCCAGAAAATAACATAATACCTTTATTAGTTAACATCCTTATCCATATGCTGTACACTTGAAACTAACGCAACATTTTATGTCAATTATGCTTCAATTAAAAAAAACACACCTTTAATACTTTATTCAAATGCATTATTGACAGCACATTGGTTGAGTACCTCTTCTTATAACAATACATTTTAAAAATTATTATCTTTAAAGAGAGTAGATAATTCCATTTTTCCTCAGTTGATTGAAATGTATTTTTACAAAATTGTTATTTCTAGTTAGACAAGTTTCATTTGGCTTCATGGTTTATCATTACCAATGAAAAAAATCTATTACAGTTTCTTCCACCTGTGAGATATGAGTTTGGAAGAATTTTCAGAACACCTCCTAAATCCATGGGTTTTTAATCTTGTTCTTCATTATCCTCAAGTTTCCTGTGCCAGATGTCTTAGGGTCCATTTGTATGACCAGAAAACTGAATTTTGGCCATGTCCTCCTTTTGAATCTTTGTGCTAGTTAGTTGTAGAAGTGTTCTTGGAGGCCCGGCCTATATCAAGATAAACAGCAACTTCGGTCTTTAGAAGAGTGACTGGGAACCACATAATTATATCTCACTAACCCCCCAGCTAAATGTTAACCTACCTCAACTTCCCCTTAGCCAGATCCCACAAATGCCCATAGCTTCCATCTGGAGGGGAAATGACGATGGAAGGCAGAATAGACAAGAGCAGCATTCTTCACCAATTGTAGTTAAAATGTCTTACTTTTGAAAATGAAAGAAAGAAAGAAAAAAGGAAAGATCAATGGAATACATTGCTAAGATTCCTGTCACAGCCTTGGAAGGGACTTATTAAAGGAAGTATTTTGAATTTAATCTTTATTAGCTTCACAGTAAAATCTACTCTCACCCTAGGATGGTGGAAGGAGTAAAAGATTTGTAATACAAGACCTTGGTTGTAGTCCTGGCTTTCCTACTGATTCACTATAAGGTCCTTGGACAAGTTATTAACTCTCTGATCCCTCAGTTATTCCTTAAAAAAAAAAAAAGAGAGAGAGAGAGAATTTTGACTAGATTACACCCATAGTTTTCTTATCCCTCTGACATACAATTATATCAAATAGAACTGGCTGCAATAGCAAGATCCACACAGATGGGGGCCTTCCTACTTTCACAAGCTCAGGGCACATAGCATCTAGGCCTAAATTCAAGAGACATGAAGCTACCATAGCCATTTCCACTTTGTTCTGCAAGTGGCTGGCTTGTTTTTCAAGAATGCAGTCTGACAGCCCTTTTTAAGGAAAAAGGTGTAGCCTTTCAGGGACATTAGCTCCCTGTGCATCCCTTATGATCTCCTCGTGAGTCATTAAATGATTGATGAAGGGCTTGTTTCCATGGTGACCGCTTCAGCCCTTCCCAGCAGCTGGAGAGCTTAACCCAACCCTGACACAGCTTCCTCAGTAGGGCTGGGCATCCACTTAAGCAAAGCATTCAGGGCAGGACTTGACAGCTCTGCACTTTGGGCCTTGGAAGGGATTCCAGAAGGGAGAAGGGTGGGAGCATGGTGAAACCACTCATTTGTGCTCTCATTTTTTCCATGGGTTAAGGTCTCGAGGGGTATGTCCTAGCTAGATAAGAACGTTAATAGTAGAGAAGTCTTGAGAGGCCCTCCATTGCTGAATGAAACATTTATCGGTGGGTGGGGCTGTCCAGTGAGTCTTCCTATACCATTTGCTTTTGACTTTCATAGAGTAATCTCTTAACTTCCCTGGTCCACTGGGCTGAATTTGCTGCATTTCAATCTCAATAAAGTCTGCCTCTGTACCATAAGTTGACTCGTTGATCGTTTTTGGATTTGACCTCCTCTAGCTGCCTTTTCCCCAGGTCTGTCAAAATGAACCCAAAAGCCATCTGCTTGAATGGAGAACCATGCCTAAAAGTTAACAGGCGGTCACAGCTGTGTTAGAGGATTCAGGCGTGAGTACATTCTAAAATAGAACTCAGCCACAGAGGGCACGGAGACATGCCGTGCTCAACAGTGCCAGAGAATGTGGCCCTGAAGCTTGGGTTTTTCACGCCTCAAACTCATTAAACCCCCAGCCTGCATTTCACACATCATGTCCCTCCAGAATCTCTGGCTTCCTTCCTTTAAACAGAACACCATTTTCTTCCTCAGGTAGCTTCAACTGGTCCTTTCCCAATTTGGTATTGATATTACTATTCATCCTGAATTTTCTGAATGCCAAGATTATAACAGTAGGGAACAGAATGTCCCTATGGAGGAAAGAATTGCTCTAACGATTAGAATTAATGGATTATAGGCATGTAGAGCTGGAGGGGATCCTAGAAATCATGTAATTCTACCACTATCCTCCTATCATTTGGGCAAAAGAAGAACCAAAGATCACACAGTGAGTTTGGGTTATTACCAAGAAAGTGGAAACTGATTCCTTGCCCTGTGTTTATTTCTATTAAACCATTTCAAAATCATTACTTTTAACACTGAGCAATTATGTAAAAGTAGAAGTAGGTACCTAATATACAACTAGCCAGTTGTCTTAATCTTTTGCTTTGGTTTTAGAGTAGATTCTGGTCTAGAAGTGCCAAAGGATTTACCCCCTGACATACACAAAAAACATTTGTTTTCATTATCCAAATCTCTACATACATACATCCATCATAGATCGTAACTAGATGTACTGATGCATTCACATATTCATTCAACAAGCCATCTGACTGTGGACTACTGACTGCTGACTGTGTGCATGTGCTATTTCTGGTACTGTGGGGGTACTAAGAAAGGAAATATGGGAAAGCCAGGGTTGGGTTCCCAGCACAAAAAGAGAACATGACTTTTATTTCTATACTCTGGGACTCTAGAATAAGGTGGATTGGGATACCTATTTTAAAAAGGTAAAAGATTTTTAGGGAAAGAAAACAGAATGATTAAATCAGGATATTGCACAGAGCCTTTTAGGAAGGGTCTTAAAGGATGGGTAGGAATTTTACATGTGCACAACAGTAGAAGAGCAAAATTCTAAGATGGGGAAATAGTGTGGACACAGCATGGAGAAGAGAGGGCATTGAGGGTTTGGGCTCCAGTTCTGGCCAGCTAAGTAGGGAGGAGGAGGAAGCACAAAGCTCTACTCAGAAAGAGGGGATTCTCAAAGAGTTATACCTAAGTATCTAGGTGTGAATTCTCATATCTGGAAAAAAAAAACCCAAACAGGTAAGATTTTCATATTTTCAGACTCCCTCATTGTAGCCATTTCCCTATAAAGAAGTCTCAGTGTCATGGGGCTTGCGTAGGTTCAAATCCTGGCACTACCACTTGCTAACTCTGAGACTTTATGCAGCTGACCCAATCCTCTATGATCTCGCCCTTCCTTCCTTCCTTCCTTCCTTCCTTCCTTCCTTCCTTCCTTCTTTCTTTTCTTTTCTCTTTTCTCTTTTCTTTCTTTCTTTCTTTCTTTCTTTCTTTCTTTCTTTCTTCTTTCTTTCTTTCTTTCTTTCTTTCTTTCTTTCTTTCTTTTCTTCTTTTCTTTCCAGTAGGGAATAGAATGTCCCTCTGAAGGGAAGAATTGCTTTAATTATTAAAATTAATGGATTATAAGCATGTAGAGCTGGAGAGGATCCTTATACAAGGTGCATGTAAGAATTCAGATGACATAAATCATGAAAATTTCTCAGTATATATAACATATTAATATTTAAGTTCTTTCCTCTGACCTCAGCCTGGGCATGAAGACAGGTATGGCAACCTGATTGATGGGATCACTTCTTGAGACTTGGGTTTAATTGTTGACACACAAAAGAATCAGTGCAGTTATTTGCAATGTGATCAACTGTCTTGGTTTCTCCAGGGCCAAGGAATTTCCTGGGATAGTCCTAAGCAAATCAGGATGGTTGATTACCCCACCGTTCTATTTAAAAGTGGAAGCTTCAGGTCCAGACCATCTAGGGCAAAATTTTAGTTTTGACATTGCCATATGCATAACCTTGAGCAAATTACCCAACATTCCATGCCTCAGTTTCTTCATCTGTAAAATAAAGACTAAGATAAAAATGCTGACCTCATAAAGTTATAATGAAGATTGAATAAGTTAATGTTAGCTATTATTTGTAGTAGAAGATGACAAAGGCTATATGTCTCTAACTTCCTTAGATAATAATTTACAAAATAGCTTGTTGAAAAGAATTAAATTAATTTCTACTTGTGTCCTTACACACTATTTTCACAAGGGATTTGATGGCAGGAGACCCTCCTCTAGATGTCCCTGGCACCCTGGGCTTGCCCTGTCCTCACGCTTATTGCACAATGTTACTTGGCCTTTTGCACCCTTAGGTGCAAATGGAAATCTATAAGAGCATTTGGCGTGGGAGGAGGATGAATCTCATTTCTTAGGTTCTTTCCACCCCTCACCCCTACCCTGCAGAGGGCAGTGTGGTGAGGTAGAAAAAAGCACAGGGTTGGGTAGTCAGGACACTAGGTTCTGTCACAGGTTTAACCTTGGCCTGGTGTTCCCATCTCTGCATCCTAGTTTCCTAATCCTTTAAATGAGTGGGTTGGGCAGCATGATCCTGGGGGTCCTTTGAATCTGAGGGCAAACACTGTATGGAAGCATTCTCTTCTGTTCCTTTCTTTAGCTCAGGAAAGGGAGAAGAGAGAAGCAGACAACAGTCTCCTTGCATTTTCCAAAATGTCTCCTGATCCGAAAGAGCAGAATTCTGAAGGCTTACACAAAGGCTAGTAGGCTCTGCCCCTCTAATTATGGCCCATTAAGGCCCCAGATCCCTCCTGTCTGCAGAATGTGCTCTTTAACATTCTCCCTGGCAGTGCCTTTGCCCAGGACGCAAGCCATTGCACTCACTTCTGTTGATGTTTATGTTGAGAAAGTAGATAATCCTCACTGCAGTGACAAGTTGATTGAAGCAAGTAAAAACCGAATAGGGTTTAGAATTCTAATTGCTGACAGATTCATAATGGTTTGTGAGCCTGGTGTCTGCCTGGCTGCCTCACTGTTGAGAACAAAGTGTGAAGTTAAAGAGTATATTGTTTCTGGTATGAGATTTCTCAACCCCAGGATTGTTTCTTTTTTGAATGGAGGTGTGAAAAAGAAGTGTGGCTTTCTAAAAATCATGAAGAAAAACATCCACAGCACTTAAAATAGGGGGAAAAAGACAACCAGGTGGGGTTTTCTAGTGTAAAGGTAACTTAGGAGTGGGTGTAGGGGGAGGGCTTCTGGGTTCTCACTGAAGGAGGATGCTGTATCATTTGGGGCAAGTCATGTGGCCTTTTCGACTTGTCTGTTAAATGAGTGTGTTAGATTTAAATTGTTTACAATTCTGTTATGTTACAGTAGTTTTCTGCTATTTCTAAGAAAAATAATATACAAGTGGACAAAATCAGAATAGTTTTGACTGAAGTATCCTTAAACCTCTTGAGCTAGTAGAGAATGTGTATTATCTGTTGATATCTATATGAGCAGATGTAATGTTATACACAGACTACAAGGATTTAAAACCTTTTTCTAATACTGGCTCTCCCTGGGTTGACAAGGAGGACAGTGAGATTTGGGGATAGGGAGAAGTATTTCAACTATATATGCAATGTTTTATTTCTTACAATAAAAATATTTGAAATAAATATGACAAAATATGAACAGTTCTCAAACAGATATGGTGGGAAGCACAGGTGTTATAATAGTTAAATACTTTTTGTGCATCTATTTCTCTGAATTAAGCATTGAGTTGACTAAATATTTATTATCCCTTCAAATTCTAATATTTTGTGATTTTATAAGATATTCTCTTTGTACTTAAGCCTTCTCATTCATAAGATCAGAAAGTAAGTCCAGGCTATCTCTAGGATCCTTTGAATCCCTAAATTCTATTTCTGGCAAGAAAATAATAACAGGATGGCTAATTGACAGGGTAGGTGGAACCTATTATTTTTAGCCAGTATGCTGGAAGACTGTATTGAGACCCGCTTGAAAAGAAACATGGTAATTTTGTCTTCTTCGCACTTTCCAGTAATTCTATATAGATATATAGATCCCAATTGCTCATATTAAAATCTAACATTTGGCAATTACCTGCAGTATTTCTTTGCCTTTGCAGAAATCACCACTTTGATTACGAAGAAAGTGGTGGTTATTTGAGAGGAGTAATGGACCCTTGGAAGGATGTGTGGTTTGGGCATTAGAGGATCCAGGATTTTGGTCCTGTCTGTGGTACTCTCCACCTGGGAAACTTTGGACTATTCACTTTAACCTCTTGGGGCCCTGAGTTCCTCATTTGTAAAGTGAATAGCTTGTTTTGAAAAGTGAATGACCTGAACCAGGTAATATTTAAGGTCTCTTCTGTAAAGAAATTTAAAAATGAACATTTTACTTGAGAATAAAACAACTCTGGGAAGAGATATGAGACAAATAGCAACAGATCAGAATCCCATAGGTAGAGCTCAGTGATTCTAGTGCTTAGACCAGCTGTGGCTAGTCTTTAGATCATCCAGGAGACAAGGACAGTACCATTCTTTAGTCCTTTCTCTCTGGACTCATTTATGTCATCTTCTCTTTAGTATTTATCCCATTACTGCTTTGGTCTTGTGCTATTTTGGTTCCTGTGTCTTAAATATTATTTTTCCTGATGCTCTGATAATTCTCATATTCATATATATATAATATAGTAAATATTATAGTGTATATTATAATATATATTATATTTATATATTTATATAAATAAGTATATATGTATATTTGTTTGTTTTGGCAGCTCCTAAACACTTTTATTTTTAGGAGCATCCCTGAAACATGCATGTCTCAAGTTTTGGTGCTGTAAATCCTTTAGGTATTGGCTAGAGCTAAAAAACGGTTTTATTCCACTTAAAACAGAATATAGAATGCTTCTTCCCCTAAATAAAATTTAGTTTTCTACTATAATTATTGTACTATTTTGTCTTTTTTATCTTTCTCTCACATCACTCTGACTTTTTTAGAATCAACTTTTGAATTTATACTAGTCTTTCTCCAGTAGGATGGTGAGAAGCTTCAGGCACATTACAAGCTAATAAATTGACAGTTTCTAGATTAAAGCAAATGCAGAGACAATGATTAAAGAGCTTCTACACTAGTAAAGTGAATAATAAGCACTCAAAGATTGTCCTTGGATAAAGGCTCCCTGTGGGCATATTTCAAAGTCCATTCAGTGGCCAGGGGTTGGAGAGCTCTTCTAGAAGAAGAACATACCATAAATCACTTGCTCTTCAGATTTTTTTCTAAGGAAACAGAGACCAAAGCCATGACTCAAGCTCGCCAAGACTTTAAACCTGTGGTTCCAGGAAGTCTAAGAATTTTGAAGCTGAGACCACTGAGTTATGTTTCCAATATCAAAAGCCAACCGAATGTTGATACTGCTCTGGCAACCCCAGGGCACTAAAATGGGTTGGTTCTTTACCCTCCTCTAGGTCTTTTCTTTTCTTTTTCTTTCTTTTTTTTCCTCAATCATGACTTCCATTCTATATTATGGATAATGGTGTAAACTCAGAAAAGTGCACCTATTGGCCATTCCAAATTTAGCAAACATATTAGCCATTTTTAACATTGAATCCTTTTGTTAGTTTTTAACACCTGCCTTTTCAGAGCAGTTGATTTTTTCTTTTAAAGATTTTTTTTTAACTTATTCATGACAGATAGAGAGAGAGGAAGAGAGACAGGCAGAGGGAGAAGCAGGTTCCATGCAGGGAGCCTGACTTGGGACTCCATTCCGGGTCTCCAGAATCACACCCCGGGCTGAAGGCGGCGCTAAACCACTGGGCTACTGGGGCTGCCCAGAGCTGTTGATTTTTTAATGAAAAGTCTCACCCTGAGCAGCTTAAAGTGTAATTGACAGAGAGAAAACATAACCTGGATGATTGTCACCGCTGATAGACCATGAAGAAGACAAAACCTGATGACAGTGATGTGAGGGGAGAAGTTCCAAAGTTATTGTATTTTCTGATCCACTGACAGTCAACATGTGTTTATGGAAATCACTCTGTCACTGGATTTTCAACCCAACCCCCAGGAAAGAAGACTGAGAAAGTGAGGGAGAGGAGGAGAGGTTTGGAATTATCCCTGAGACAGATATCCCTGTTTTTCTGCAGGCCATCTCTGAGAAATAGAATGCCTTGATATTAGAAATGAGAAAGGGGATTATTAACCCATCCTTCTCATTTAAATGCAAGGAAAGCTTCAGGCAGCAAAAGCCCATGATTGCAGAGTCATTGAGAATCAGAGTTGGAATTTACGTTTTTTTTTTTTTTGTTGTTGTTGTTGTTGTTGTTGTTGTTGTTGTTTTATTCCTGGGCCCATGCTAAGCTTTAGCTTTGCAGACAGACTGCATTGATTTATTTATTTATTTTTTTTTTTATAAATTAATTTTTATTGGTGTTCAATTTACCAACATACAGAATAACACCCAGTGCTCATCCCGTCAAGTGTCCCCCTCCGTGCCCGTCACCCATTCACCCCCACCCCCCGCCCTCCTCCCCTTCCACCACCCCTAGTTCATTTCCCAGAGTTAGAAGTCTTTATGTTCTGTGTCCCTTTCTGATATCTCCCACACATTTAAATTTCAACTCCTTGTCTTTAGAATTGTGCATTTTGGGGGGCACCTGGGTGGCTCCGTTGGTTAAGTGTCTGCCTTCAGCTCAGGTTACAATCTCAGAGTCCAGGGCTCAAGCCTTAAATCAGGCTCCCTACTCAGTGCTAAGTCTGCTTCTCTGTTCCCTGCCCTTCCCCTCTGCTCATGCTCTCCCTGTCTCTCTCTTTCTCTCTCCCTCTCTCTCTCAAATGAATAAATAACATCTTAAAGAAAAAAAAAAGAAACTTGAGGCTCTACATTGCCCTCTGATTCTACAGATACATCCCTTATCCTCAGGATAAGGCTCAAAGGTGGGCATTGGTAGATGTTCGCAGACTCTTTACCCTTCTCACTCTCAATTTACCTGCCTCTTGTTCCCCTCCCCAAGGTTTGATCAATCGCACCCTACATATATAAACAATCCATGATCTCCCTCAACTGTAGGGCTTCACAAAGCCTGACACATGCCTTCTCTAATGTCTTTTCCTTGTTAATTCCATTTACTCTTCAAGTTAGTTTAGCTCCACCTAGGCAGCCCCTGAATAATCTGTACTTACTTTTCTCATATTCTTCATGACACACATTTGAATCTCCAGCTTCACAGGAAGTTCTCAAGTTCTCTATCCAACTTGAGTAGATATAGGCCTTTAAGGTCACAGGCTATAGTTTATTCAGATTTATCCTCAGCTTCTAGAATAATGTCTGTCACGGGGTAGCTTCTCAATAAATATTTGTCAAATTAAACAAATGACTCACAGGATTCCTTTTCCTACACAAGGAATTTTGCAGTCTGAACATAATGAAAGGTTTTCTTGTACTCTAGTTGCTGGTAAATGGGAGCTTACAGGTCAGTAACAAAATCACTGAGGCAGCACTTTCCCAAGAGGGACCCATCCAAACCCCTGACTTCACATGAACAGGGTTTAGGAGATAGCATTGCTCTTCCCTGAGAGAGACCTGGAATATCAACAATTAGGCCATGGGAAAGAGAGGAGAATAGTGATTAGGTCTCTCTGCTAAGCAAGCGACTTGAAGAAGTATGATTTCCATTGTCTCTCCGGGTAATCCTCCCTTACATTTTCTCATGATTGCCTGCAATAAGATTTCTTAATCGTTCGAGGGGTTTAGAGTGTGATCCCTTGAATGTATAATTATCTCCATTATTCAAAACAAAGAAGACGCGTGCCAGTCAGAAAAAAAATTAATAAAAATAAAAATGTAGCCTCCAGCAGAAAACCAAGTTCTACTCTTTCCCCCCAACTCCTCCCCCTCGTCACTCCCCCTCCCAGATTCTCTCTATTTTGTCTTTTCCCAGTGCCCTCCCTCACATCTCACCTTGGCAGCTCTGGGTTGCAGCTGCAAGGTGGGCGTGAGTACAAGCAGCAGGTGGTACCCAGACTGATGGGGGTGGCGGGGAGCAGCATCCGGTTCAGGTCAGAAGGTTACACAGGGCCAGGTCACATGACAGGGCACATGCGAGGGCTGAATGGATTCCCCACAGCATCTTCATAATTAGTTTCAGTGTTTTTGTTTTGTTTTGTCTATCTTTTTCCTCCTCTCCTTAGGAGACATTCGTTTATGCTGAACCCCTGCAACAGTGACTCTTCTTACCATGGCTTGCACAGTCACTGGCTTGCACCCTATGATCCTGGGACTCTGGAGTAGCGAGTATAATGAGAAAAGCCCCTACATGATGACATTCGGGTGATTCTCAGTCCATGGGCCATTTAAAATCAGGTGGCAGGCCATGTTTTGCCGGTTCCTTATCTACACCTTAGTTCTCAAAGGAGGATCTATTTAAAAGGTCAAGGGGAGCATCTGGTATAAATACACAGCAACACACTTTGTTCCATTGATCTGAATTGCCGTTCTGTCACAATATTTAATTTACTTTGAATTTCAAATGCAATTAAGGCCGGGTGTGGGAATTTTGTTTATCAAAGGGAGTTTGTAAAGACTGTGGAAGTCTTTTGATTTTGAGTTTGAGTTTGATTATCTCCAAGGCCTTCACATTCATACTCTGTAAGCCCTTGGAATAAGTTGCGGATGATCTTCAGCTTCTTGCGTGATTCTGGGCCACTGTGGACCAAACAACATTTGTTAAATTTCATTTATGCACGGCCATGACAGGGAGCTGAGGCATGAATAATACAGAAGAGTGGATAAAAACATCATTTACACTGCTTGCGACTTTAAAATACATCATTGGTGTTTTTCCTCTGAAGATTTACTTTCCTAATCCCTTTTTCTGATGTGAAAATGAGTTTGCATTACCTGAGCTCAGAGTGGGTTATGGTGGAACTGGGGTGCAGAGGAGAGATGTGCTAGATATGCAGTAAAAGCAACACCCTGGCTAACACTCTTCCTCCTTGACGCCTTTTGTCTTACCCACCTGCTGAGATTTTTATTTTTCACCAGCTCCTTCATTACACCCACTCATTGGAGCCATAATACTTTCTTTCCCTTTCTGATCATGTATCCTTTGCTTGCCCCATGTTCTGGGACTTCCCTGATGTCTCCCGAGTGGCCACATACCCTCTTATTCACCTGCCAGGACCTAGAAAACATAATTTGAATATCAATCAGTAAGGAAATTACTAATAATGATGTGTCAATTTCAACATTTTTATAGTTTTAAGGTCCTCTTACAGTGGAAATTTTGCCTTGGCTTGCACACCAGTAGAGGTGGAACAGCTTGCTACTCTGTCATGCATTTTTTCATAGCGTCTTATTTTTTTATCCAGGAGAATGCCAACACATTCCAGTTACTCAGACTGCTGCAACATGTGAATGCATTTTACACAGACCTACCCTCCCTCTTCTTCACCATGGTGGGCCTGCCAGGATAACCTCTGAACGTGTATCCCTAGGAGATGCCCTGTCTATATGGTGATACAATTCTGTGCAGGACCAGTAATTACTATCTGAGATCTAAGGGGCCAACATGAGTTCTTATAACTTACACTCACCTGGACAGGAGGTAAGTCAGACAGGAGTAATGAGTCCTGTGATTTTACCTGGATGGAGATTAATGATATAGGAAGAAGGTATCCTGCAGGGTCTTCTGAGCATGTCTCTTGGGATTCTGTAGCAGGAATACCTCGATTTAAAGGCTGGGGATATGGGAATTCTAGATTATAAATTCTTACTAACCCCTCCTTCCTGGCAAGGAATTCAAACGCTCCTATTTTCTGGAACAGTGAATAATATCTTAAATATTAATCTACGAGCTCATCTCCTTCCAATTTCTTGGATCCTGGGGCTATTCTCTGTAGTCTCAGGCCTTCAGGATGAATTGTTACTGCAGAAGCTCAGACACCAGAAAGGAAAAAAGCCTCTTCTTTTTAGTTTCAAAATAGGTTTTTTGAAGCCAACAGCCGAAATTTAAAAGAAAGAAAAAAATGTCAGAGAAAATCCTGTGGGACTTGTAAGAGACTGGGTGTTTTAGAAATCAGCAAAGAAAATTTTGGCATGGATTGATTTTGGCATAGAGGTGTTAAGCATGGAACGGTCCTCCATATTAATCATGAGGAGTTAAAAATCTGGGAATGAAGAAGAGAGGTGGCCAAATTAGTGAGAAGCTCAGGAAGTTTTCTAAGGAAGTGATTCCCCCACTCAGCAGTTAACTTGAAAAAGTTGAAAGGTGAGTGGGTAAATATTTCTCTTCCCTCAGATGAGGTGATCTGAGATTACAACTGACCAAGAGCCTACTTCCTGAACAGATTCCGGGAGCTTACCTTGCCCAGCACTGATGAGGAATGGTGCTGTGTCATGTCTGGACAAAAAATACCAAAGACATGCCCCAGAAGTGTCTGCCACTCCAGAGTGGTGTGGAAAGAATCCAGAAATCACCCATGCATCTCTTTGGAGGGCCCAGAGACAGAAGCCTGTGGACCTGGAAAAGTCTCCAGGTCAGCAAAAAGGCAATGTCAAAGCAGTATGTGATGAGAAACACATGGTGAGAGACTTGTGGGATTTCAATTAGAATTTTGAGGGCTAAGTGCCAGATACTGCTCTAGCCACTTGGGCCATACTAGTGGGAAGAGAGAGAGAGAGAAAGAGGGAGGGAGGAAGGAAGGGGAAAAGAAAAGAAAAAAAGAAAAGAAAAAAAGAAAAGAAAAGAAAAGAAAAGAAAAGAAAAGAAAAGAAAAGAAAAGAAAAGAAAAGAAAAAAATTAAAATCCCTGCCTTCATGAAGCATTTTGATGATGGGACCAGAGGGAGGGGGAAGGAAAATGTATACAATGAAGGAATATTTAAGAAATTGAAGAGTGCAATGGAGAAAAAGAAAAGTAGAGTGGGATGAAGGGTCTTGGAACAAGATAGTTAATTTTAAATATGGTAATCAAAGGAGGCCTTATTAAGACAATGACCTGAATGAAGAGGATGAGAAACAGAATCAGGGGTACACCTGGCAACACTCGGTAGAGAGGCCCAGAGGCAAGTGAATGTTTAAAGTGGTCAGGAGAGGGCAGCCCGGGTAGCTCAGCGGTTTAGCACCACCTTCAGCCCAGGGCCTGATCCTGGAGTCCTGAGATTGAGTCCCACGTTGGGCTCCCTGCATGGAGCCTGCTTCTGTCTCTGCCCTTCTCTCTCTCAATCTCTGTCTCTCTGAGTCTCTCATAAATAAGTAAAATCTTAAAAAAAAAAAAAAAAAGTGGCCAGGAGAGCTGAGTGAGGAGTGGGTAGGGAAAGTTGAGGTCAGGCAAACCACAGTGTCCTGGTCATGTAGGGCCATGTGGATCACTGTGAGCTTTGGCTCTTACTCTCAGTGAAGTGAGAAGCCTTTTACTATTTTGCACAAAGGATGATATGGTCTTCCCTAATTTTTGACAAGGTCACGTTAGTTGCTCTGTGTAATATAGCTCACAGGGGTCAGAGGGAGGCAGAGACAGCAGTAAGGAGGCTATTGCAATAATTCTGGTGAGACAGGATGGTGGTAGCTTAGATCAGGTTGCTACAGTGTAGACCAATAATGTAAGTAGTTGGACTCTGGATGCATTTGGAAGATAAAAGCAACAGCATTTTATGATAGAATACATGTTAGGTATGAGTGAAGAGAAAAGTCAAAGAGAAGTTCACCAATTTTGGTCTGAGCAACTAGAAGGATAGGGATGCCATGTCCAGAATTTGGAAAAGACTGAAGATGGAGGTTTGAGGGCATGGGATGTCAGCAGGAATGGATGTGAGATACATTAAGGGTGGGATGTCTATTTTACTTTCAGGAAGAAGTGGGATCTTGTGTACAGGTAGGGGGGTAGAGAGAAGGAAAATCAGTGGAGCACATGGGCATTGATGTTGGTAGGTATAACTAGGACATCTTGGCTAATACTAGCTTGCTCTGATACAGTGGAGGCCCAGAGTGTTTCTGCATGCTGTAATAGAAATCTCAGAGCTTCAGTGCACTCTTACAAAGAAGACAGAAGGCAAATTATGAATTGACAGAGTTAAAATTTAGTGTCTAAGGTTACCCAAAATGGCAAATATTAGTTGTTTGTTTTGGTTTGGTTTGGTTTTGCCACCAGTCAGAACAGGAGCTTCAGTAAAGATTACATATGACTGTATTGCAAATCTCTTATTAGTTTGTTTTCAGTATTGGAAATACCTTATACGCTACACATTTTAATAGCACGGGTGAAAAAAGGCAATAGAATGAATATATGGACTTAAAGAATGAGCTGAAAGGCCAAGTTGAAAGCAGAATGGAAAATCTAAGGTCAAGGAAAAAGATGTGGGGCTCATGTTAAATGATAAGGGAAGTATAAAATGATCCTGCTCTTTTGCTGTATCAGAAAAGATGGGACGGCAGCTCTTGGATCTAGGGAGCAGTCTTTTGAGTGACATTGACAATCAGAAGATTCCTCAGAGGAACATGAGTCAAACCACTTCCTGAGAGGGAGTCTCTTGTACAAGACTCAATGGAATTACCTTTATCATCTTCAGGTATCTGAAGGGCTGGCATGGAGGACAGATTATATTTGTGCTCTGTAGCCCCAAGGGATAAATTAGGACTAATGTCATAGAAGCTCCAGAAAAAATAATTTCACAAGGTGAAATAGCCAGTATCGTTCAAAGATGGGTGAGCAGCTCCCAGGAGTAACTGCATGAGTGAGTGAGTGAGTTAACTAGTTAGTTCTTTGTCAAAGCTATTCTCAAACAGAAATTCCACAGCCATTTGGCATAGAACCATGTAGAAAGGATCCAGCATCAGGTTCCTGCCCAAACCTGAGATTCTATTAGCCAATAATGGCCCTGTGAAAACATTGCCCGAGACAAACGCTATCTGTAAAGCCTCAGCAAGATAGGCGGAAGACCAAAAATAAGGACAAAACTCATGACATAATTTTCTGTTTATGTATATTTGGCAAAGAAGAATAATGACTGTCTACATAATCTAGCATAGAATTCATTGGCTGATTCGCTATAGAAAGATTTTAGGTTTATTTTAAACACAGAGACTTGAATATTGCCTAAATAAATACTGGATAATTTGGCAGGTAAAGGTAGTTTCAGAAGAGAATCTTATTCGCGCCTTTTTATAAACATGCATAAGAAAAGGGAAAAAATATTTCTAAAGGAGGTTTTAAAGGATCAGAAGCTGGGATTGAAGAAGAGGCCACAAAGCTCCATTTTACTGTGGGGTGTCATTTTTCAAATGGCTCCTAATCACATTCTCCAGCCTGTCTGGAAAGGCCAAAATATTAGTGTTCTTACAAGCAAGGCAGTTAAGTGATTACTGTCTCATGCAAATGCACCTTAGTTTCAGCTAAGATCAACACAGCAAAATTATAGTCTCCCGTTGGCCTCATTTTTTTGACAAACAAAAAGACTACAGTGAGGGCACATGCATACAACTTCATGTACAACTTAGAATCGATCTTAGTTGCATGCCATCCTCCTTTGAGTTTGCAACCCAGAGTTTAGAAGTTGGGCAGCTATTATTATGTTGTTATTCCAGAAATTCCACAAATGGTATTTTAGTACTTCCTGTGTATTGGCTTCTTTAATCACTGTGGGGTTAGAAGTTAATGTGGGCAATATCCTGGCCTCAAGGAGCTTTTAATGAAAGTGGAAGTCCAGAAAGCCAGAGAAGAATGTTGTGCCTTGTACTACAAGAGAAATGGGAGATGAAGTGGTGGTAGTGGTAGACTTCAGAGATAACTTTTAGAGGTAATTAGGTTTTAGGCAAGAAGACATGATGGCAGATTGTATCTGGCAGAAAGAGGAACATGTTTTAAAGTCTAGGAGCATGGAAGAATAGGAATGGTTAGTATCTCAGGCTGGCTGGAGGGAAAGATGGGTGGATGTAGGGGGACAGGTGTTAGAGATGAGGCCAGACAGGTGGAATGGGGCCAGATCCTAGAGGATTTTGTGCAGTAACCCAGAGAGTTGGAATTTTATCCCAAAAGTGATGAGGGACATTCCTTTTTTTATGGGATGTTGAAGATCAAATGAGATAATACACATGGACATGTTTTATAGGAATATGTGTATTTAGAAATCTGTTTATATTTTCTGTCAGTTCTTTTTTGTGGGAAAGATCCTTGGAACCAAGGCAATACAATCAAAAGATTGCACAAAGAGACAGGTACTAAGATGTCTGTTTTGGGGAAAGGCTCGTTGAGAGACAAAGCCATAGTAAGCTCACATTAGTGGGGCAAGAAGACACCCTAAGGCCTTCCAGGAGCTGGAGTCTGCTGTAGACTCCTTATGGAAGTGAGCATTTGTATGTGTATGCAATGTGACTCCTTTAAATTTTCCTTGGGTGGAACAGATTACAGACCAAGTGAATTTACTTCCTTGGCAATTCTGGAAAAGCCTAAATGTGGTGTGGTGATTGAGATTTCAGCTCTTAGAAAAGTGAGAAGGGGTAATAAAATCATTTAAGAGAAGTTGTTGTGATGGGAGAAAATACTAGACTCTAAGGTCAGATATAATGTGAACAACATTTGAATGTTGATGAGCACCCCCCCTCCCAGGTAGTCTCATTCTTTTTTATTTTCATTGATTTTATTGAAATGTAATTAGAGTTTTGACAAATATATTTACACATGTAATCACCACTCAATCAAGAAAAGGAAGATGTCCATCCCTCCAGAAAGTTTCTTCATGTCACTTTCTGGACAATCCTCTCACTTCCATCCTCAGATTTCTGTTACTGTGAATAGTTTGTTTTTGTTTTTGTTTTTGTTTTTTAAGTAGGCTCCACACTCAGCATGGACCCCAACGTGTGGCTGGAACTCAGGACTCTGAGATAAAGACTTGAGGTGAGATCAAGAGTCAGCCACTCAACTGGCTAAACCACCCGGGTACCCCTCACTGTGAATAGTTTTGTCTCTTGGATTTCCTATAAATGGAATCATACAGGGGATCCCTGGGTGGCGCAGCGGTTTAGCACCTGCATTTGGCCCAGGGTGTGATCCTGGAGACCCGGGATCGGATCCCACGTCGGGCTCCCGGTGCATGGAGCCTGCTTCTCCCTCTGCCTGTGTCTCTGCCTCTCTTTCTCTCTCTGTGTGTGACTATCATAAATAAATAAAAATTAAAAAAAATGGAATCATACAATATGTATTCTTTTTTTGTCCAGCCTCTTTCACTCAGCATATTTTGAGGAATTTACCCATGATACTGTGTGCATCAGTAATTTTTTTTTCTTTTTCTTGTGGAGGAGTAGTCCAATTAATGGTTAGACTAAAATTTGTTGAATCATTAACATTGTTGGAGAGATGAAATGTCTCCAATGTGTGGCTTATTTTTTTCCCAGAGAAATTACATCACAATCCAGTAGATTCCATGGACCCTGGTGTCAGAAACAGGGTCCCCATACACAAAATGTGAGTATAACTGGTTATTTGATACAATAGTTTTAAAGTTCAATTTGGCAGCACATATTCATTTTCATTATTTTCCCATGCTTTTTATTTAGCATTCTACTCTTTATTTAGGATCTTTCATAGAGAAATATTCATAAGCATTTTCAAAGCCATTAGTAAAAAGATATTTGTCACTTTGTTGGTTTTTTTTTTTTTTGTAATTCTCTACATTTGCTCTAAAAATTTCCACCCAATCTGTGCAGGGTTTATCTTTTGCATCCTTACCTATTACTCTCTCCTGGCTGTTGAACTTTTCTTAGTTAGCCTGCATGGAAATTTAGAAAGGAGTGAATGTTTTCATGTAACCATTTCTTACCCAACACAACTAGTTATCTGTATACTCTCTGTATTCAAATGTATATTAAAAGCATTTGGAAGTTTTGATTACTGCATAGCTGCTAACACTGGCCTTTCTTTTTCATCTCTGATTCTGAATCTGTACAGAATGCAAGAAATCACATAGGAATTTGTTAAAATGGCTTATTTAATATGTTACTGTGTCTTGCAGTTCTCTGTGGACACTTCATTATCCAGCTGGGTTTTAGTCAAACACATTTTGAAAGGGTTTTTTTGGAGTCATTTAAAAATTTCACTCTATTAAGTGGTCACTGTAATTATTATTATTTTACAGTTAGAATTTAGTCACAGATATAGCATATATCCTCCAGAGAGAAAGGCCAGGCAATAGCAGAACACTTTGTCTAAGGATGCTTTACCCATGCCTTGACATCTGTACTCTCCAGCTGTCTTCCTGAGCACACCTCATTACAACCAGAATGTCTACTAGCATTCATAAAATATAAAAGCTTTCAGATAGTTGTATAGCTCGATGAAGTGGGTCAAAGTGTCGAATTCTAGTAATAGGAAAAGCTCCATCTGAAATTTGCTCTTTCACTTATTAATTAATTAACTAATTCATTCATTTAAGTGTTTATGGAAATCCTATTTTTGTGCAAAGCATGGTTCTACATTCTGGGCCAATAGGGTAAAAGAAGAGTAGATCATTCTTTGGTTTCTAGGAATATTTATCTAATCAGGAAAATAAAAGAGACAAATAACAAAAACAGTGCCATTGGATCCTTACTATGTGCAGACACTGTGCCAAGTATTTTACATTACATTTATTATTTAATCTCACAACAGATAATTTTATTATCCCCATTTTATTGAAGAGGAACCTGAGGTTTAGAGATGTCAGCCAACTTGCTCAAAGTAAGACAACCACCAAGTGGCAGAGGTAGCACTTAAACCCAGGCAGTTGGACCAAGGGCCTGTGTTTTTAACCTCCTCATGGAGCTGCTTTCAAAAAGAAGGTACTCTAAAGGGCAATTTGTCAGTGGGAGTCCTTCTGGAGGAATTGGAAAGGTGTGGTCAACAAACTGTATGACCTCAAGACTAATTTGTCACTGTTTTCCACGTGTTTCGTACATATTTTCACACTTTTTAACACTTCTGCTGCTTCTTTGACTTCAGCTTGAAATGAGCTCACCCCCATATTATCCCATTCGAAACCATCTGTCCCTTGAGTTCAGGTCCCTGCGGAACTGATTTCATGAGGGCCTTTTTGAATTTTACAATTGGAATGAACTCTTTGTGTTTTTTCTGCTTCTATCCCCATCCCCTGTTCCTTGTATTTTATTTTGCCCGAGATGAGAGTTGATTTTTTTTTTTTACCCTCCTTATTTTCTCTGTGCCTTTCCTGAGTACAAGATGTGAGTATTAATCATCTTATGCCTAAGACAGGGTAATGGTAGTTGCTTGCTGAACAAATGAATGAATTGATTCAGTTTGTCTGGAAATAAGCATACTGTGGCCTACTAGAGTGCTCAGGTGTCCCCGAGAAGGAGCTGGGCATGGAGTGGTTATGTTTTGCTGAAACAATTAGGACCTGTGTCATTTATCTTTTGGTCAAGTACTTCTCCATCCTGGCATGTCTGGAAGAAGAACAATTTCCTTGGGCCTAGCTTTCCTTCTCTCTTCTCAGAGGAGCTGTGTTGGAGCGGGTTGTGTAAAGCCAGATGAGACCTGGTCATAAATACCACAGATCCATTGGTTCCTCCTTTAAGCCTGAAAGCTCAGAAATCTGCTCCAGGCCTGCTGTATAAAGGTGCCTTTCTCAATCAGCATGCTTCTATCACGTTAAAGCCACTGGGAATCTTCCTAGTTCTGTGCTCTCTGCCGGGGAGACTCGGAGATCCTGGGAGCTGCAACGTGCAAGATTCATGCAGCCTTCTCACTCCCCAAGCCTTGTCATTTCTCCTCCAAATGTTCACACAGGTTCTGAGAGATTGATTTGTCCAAGATCACAGAGCTACTTATTTGGACTTTTTAAAACTAATATCCCCAAAGCACATGGAGCTAAAGTGATGTTACCAGGCATCGACAATAATTTTATAATTTGAATCATAACCAATTTCTTCTTTCTCTCATTCAAGAGATTTGAGAAAATATATCTAAACTTCTGAAAACACAGATGCTGTAAAAAAAAAAAAAAAAGAGGGAGGGTAGTTTTTATGAACCAAGGGGTTAAGACAATAAAAGAAGGCACAGTTTCTGGTTTCCCTATCACCTCAAGCCCCGTTGGATCAGGCTGTCTTCCATCCCAGCTAGAGTATCAGGTTAACTCCAAGCTGCTGGGAAAGCTGTATCTATTTCAAGGTCACAGCCCTGGCTGTGCCTTTTTTTTCTTTTCTTTCTTTCTTTTTTCTTCTTCTTCTTCTTCTTCTTTTTAAAATCTGGACTCTTGGGCCAGGGAGTGGGGGGTCCAGGAGGATAGGGAGACAGAGGTAGAAGAGAAGTGGGGGTTATTTCAGGCCTTGCTTCTCTAAGCCTTCAATGTCTGAGCTCCAGGACAGACCTTTCCTGTTGTGAAACACTGGGCCAGTTGTTGCGGTCTGAAGATAAACAACATTCCAGTAGTTCCCCTGGAGGCTACCCGAGGCCTTGTGCTTTTCAACATTTCCCTGGCCCTCTGATGATCCAGAAGCCAGGGATCACTGTAGTACCTGCTGCGGCACACACAGCAAAAGTTTTGTGGTCTCTGTGCTCTCAAACAGGGTTATGGCAAAAAGGTCTGCTTGGTGGTTAAATGGTGAAACAGCAGTACCTTTTGTGTTGCTTTGGACGCCCAAGCTATGATGAATGAAGGTTGATGAGAACAGGGGCTCTTTGCCCTGATGTGCAAGGTTTCTGTCTTTATTAAAGTTTGAGGCTGAACTAGGATTCACTGGGGTTATGTAAGGGCAGGTTTGGAAACCAGAGGCAAGCTGTTAACAAAATCATCTTGGGCTTATCATGAAAGGGTTAGACCTAGGTCACTATACCCAATAACACAAGCATTTCAAATGAATTTCTCATAAGTTTTTGGTTCTTATATAGGTAGGCGTGGCTTGAAAGGGCATAAAACCACAACAAATGAAAGAATAGCCTGGTCTTGCCTTACACACTGTGACTGAGGGCTTGAGTGATGATTCACAGACTGTGAATGCCAGCCCTGGTCCCTGGCTTAGGTCTACCTGCAAACACCATCAGTGCCAAAGAGTTCACGACAAGACACTCTTTCCCTTCTGGATCACTTTCTACCATTTATCAATTGCATTCCTACTCATTGTTATAATCGTTCCCCATAGTCTCCTATAAGGCATAATAAAGGGTATTATCAACCTCATTTTAGTGATAAGAAACTGAGACTCAGAGAGAAGAAATGCCTTTCCCAAAATCTTATAGCTGTCACCCTTGTATAAGTAAAACATTAAAATTTTTATTGGTGTTAGGTATTGTTTTACCTTTTGTGTGTATCTATGTGTAATTGCTGATTGAGTAGATTTAAGATGTCTGTGGCAGGCAGAAATATCAAGTGGTCCCAGTGATTCCTACATCCACTATTCTTTACAAAAAGAAAAAAAAAAAAAATATATATATATATATATATATATATATATATATATTTGCTGTGGCAACATATTTACTATCTGCGTCTGGTCTGGGTGTTACAGTATAGGCTACTTGAATAAATATTTCCATGAAAATATTGAATATGGTATTTTCAGTAAAAACATTTAAAAATCATAAGTTAATAGGTGAATGAAAAGAAAAATGACTCACTTTAATCATTAACAGATAAATAAAATATTATAACCTGCACCTTCTTAATAAAACGTGGTACCTAGCACACCCAATTGTTGAAACAATAACACAGTAGAAACAATTTACAGGTAACTAAAAGAATAAGCAATAACAATAATAACAAAAAGATTTATGCAATGAAATTAAATAGTCATGTTATTCTTAAGACATAAAAAATGATTAAGAGCAATATCAACAATAGGATGGAAGACTCACATTATGTGGAGCAAGGATCAGGAAGGAAGTTAAAAAGATAAATATAGTAAAGATGCCTCACATGTACATGAGCCATATTTTAAAAATTGCTTAATAAAAATGATTCATTTTAATCTTGTGATATAGTGGAGGAGGCAAGGTAAAGATTATTATTTCCATTTTATAGGCATGGAAACTAAGAGCTTGAAATGTTAAAAGTGGTGCCTGAGCTCTACCAACAAAAGAGAAGAGGTTGATAATCAGCTCTTGCATTTGGAGCTTTTTATTAGTGTTTATGCATTTACAGCTTAGCATTTTATGACAGTATTCATGTCAAAATGTGTGTGTATACTTACAAATATGTATAATATAGAGTTTTGACAGCCAATAAGTATGGGTATATGCAAAAAAGAAAAAAACTGATGAACTCCAGGTACTTTAGAGTAGCAGCGAGTGATTGCAAAATAATTTTGCTTTCCATTAAAAAATCAATGAAAACTTTCCAAATAATCAGCATTTGAATAATTTAAGACCTGAGTTCATATAAACACTTTTTTCTCCTTTACTTAAAATACTTTGTGTTTGTTTTGTTTTTAGGAATAAGAAGTCCAGCATCTATAACATTTGCCTATAAAAAGGGGACATTTAAAAAATTCAATGTAGTTAAGGATTAAATTTAATATAGTTATTTACATCCTGTCTTTGAAATGTACTTTGACATGTGATGCGGACTCATCAGACCACCAGGCGTCCTTTGCCAGAAAGTGTGATGAGCACACATTCAGCAGAGATGGATAGAAGGTTGGCACTGGGTGGTGGGGAGCCAACAAGGATGGCAGCATCACTCTGTAACTGAAGAGGTTGTGATAAGGGAGAAGCAGAGGAGTCCTGAATGCCTCCTTGAAACTGACTGCCCGAGGCCAGTGGAACAGCACACATCAGAGCTTAAAGATTCCCTGGTCATTTATGGATAGAAAAATGAGAAGCCAATGCAGGTTATCAGGAAGACCAGCCATCCTCTGTGATTTTCTTTCTTGTTTCCTCCTTATATTTAGAGGAGTGGGTAGGAGACACTGGTCTCACTGCCTGTGCGAATCCCCATGGGACTTAGTGGGGAGAAGAGAGAGCACTGAGTATTAAACTACCATGACTTCAGCAAAATACCACGTCCCTTTTCTATCTTCCCCAGGGACCAGGGTGGGGGGTAGCTCCCTGTGCAGTGACTCCGACTGAGGCTTGACCATGACTCATCTCCATGATCCCTACTTGGTCAGCCTGGCCTGCCAGTGTGGTGTAAGGGAAAATGCAGTGTCCCAGGGCTTAAGATTTCTCTTTCTGCACTTTCCACCTAAAACCCAAGACCAGATCCTTAGCCTCCCATGGCCTCAGTGTTTTAATAAGTGCACAGGATTTAATGATTCCTCCCATGACATCTTCCCACATTTTTACTGGAATTAAATAAGATGGAGGTATTAAGATTTTATAAACCCCAAAGGACAGAATAAGTATTAACTATCACCATCTGTTCTCAAGGGAAGTACAAAATAGGGGTGAGAAGTTCAGGATCTACAATTAAACAGAGTTTGTTCAAATGCTGCTTTTGCCACTTGAATTTGGCTGTGTTGTGTAATTTTGCTAAATCTTAGGTTCCCCAATCTGAAATGGCAATGATTAACAGTCCCTACCTCCTTTTAATGGATGACTTTGAAGGTTAAGTTAAGCAAAGTCACAGTGGTTAACACATAGTAAGCAATTGACACATTTTTTCTATTGCCGTTATTCTGTGTCTCCAAACTGTGGCTTCTGTGACCCCTGATTTTGGGAGAGCAGAGCCTTTCTAGAGGTCCACACCAGAATCCCTGCCACAGCAGTGATTGCTTGGGTGCTCCTTTTTATTATTATTATTATTCATAAGAGATACAGAGAGAGAGAGGCAGAGACATAGGCAGAGGGAGAAGCAGGCTCTCCATGGGGAGCCCGATGTGGGACTCGATCCTGGGACTCTAGGATCAGGACCTGAGTCAAAGGCAGTGCTCAACCGCTGAGCCACACAGGTGTCCTGCCTGGGTGCTCTTTTGAGCTGATCCTTAATTATTCTCAGAGACTTTGTTATTCCCAAGTTTTAAAATGCAGTTATTTTTGTAGTGGGCCATAGCAGTGGGAAATTAAAACTTTTTTTTTTTCCTTTCAAAAATTTCTCACTTCTGTATTGGCTCTAATTTTTCTGGAAGGGTAATAGGCCTTTGGAAGTGAACAAGTTGAAGGGTGGGTCATATCAGGAAAAGGAACAAAGCAGATTGGAAAGACCCTAGGACAGAGAGTCTAGTCCCCTGGGTCTGCTTCTAAGTCATCGTTTGACCTGTCACCCTGGTTTTCTCTTCTGAGAATTCTGGTTTCCCATCAGTCAACTGGGAAGGAGAAGCCTAGACTTTTTCAATGAAGTAAAATAGTCACGGTAAAGCATGTAGCATAGTTTCTGGCACAAGGTTAGGGCTAAGTAGTCTTTCTCTCCCACCTTCTTTTTAAAGGAATTTCTAGTTATAATATTCTATAATTTTAGAATTGCATCTTTTGGCACCCTGGTTATGCTGAGGTATTTAACACAAGGACAGAGTCTAGTGGAAAAGTTTAGGAAACCATTTTCTGGGCTTATAAACTCTTTTCTCATCTAAGATAGCTTCTTTGATAATAAGGTGGGGCCATAGCACTGTTGGGCACAAAGTAGTATGTACAGAAAATGAGTCATTTTTCCCCAAGTGGTGACTGATATCTTGGTGCCATGCCATACACTGAACCACCAGAGTCCAATGAAACCAATGTTTATTTAAGGAGGATGGACCGTACTGAGCCAAACCCTGAAGACCGCACAGAGAACTGAAGTTAGAACCTTCACCTAATTAATTGCTCTAATTGGCTCTACTAACCAGCCAACTCTACTACGAAGATATTATCTGTTAGAGCTGAAAAAAGACCTTAAGTACCCTCTCTAATCAAGCTTCTCATTTTATAGAAGGAGAAAGTCAAGATGAGAGTCAGGGGTCAGAATAGTAGAAAAAGTAGCCTAAAGAGCTAGAGCTCCTGATTCCTAGCCACTATATCAATAACACCTAAACATAATGTCAAGGGATAGAGAATACATTTTTCTTCATGTTAAACTGAACTTCCTTCAGCCAAATTTTCTGACTCTAGACACTGATATGCTCAAGTTCAATAAATTAATGGGAAATGTTTTGTGTTTTGTAAATGAAAGACTGCTGAAGGCTATTTAAAATGGCCTTGCAACTGAGGTTGTTGTGCATGTACGGGGCCAACCTCTGGTGGGAGGTGTGCATTGGACACCATTTACTAAGTGAAATCTCCATGCATGGATTTCAGGTTTTAGTCCTAAGGGTTTAGTTGGTCTGTTGCCCTAGGTTCTGGAGGTACAAGGTGTACAGTCTTATTCCTCTGTTGCTTCTATGGAGAGACTTGCGCTTGCTAATGTCAGAACATGGGTCCTGCAGACCCAGGTAGACCAAGGTGCAGAGTCAAGTGGAGGCCTATTGACTGGGGGTGATGGGTTTATGGAGGAGCCTGAGAAAGCTGAGCAGTATCATGCAAAGAGAATAAGGGTTCTTAATCTTGAGCATGCTTCAGAATCACCTGGACGATTTGTTAAAACACAAATTTGAGGCCCTACCCCCAGTGTTTCTGATTCAATAGGTTTCAGAGGGCCCAGGAAATTTACTTTTCTATCAATTTCTTTAGTGATGCTGATGCTACTGGTCTGGGGACCACACTCTGAGATCCTCTGGCATACAGTGTAATGTGTTGATGCATACAGCTGATATCCAGCAACACACAGCTGATATCCAGTATTTGAATGGAATATAAAGAATCCAGGAGGCTTTCTCTGTAATGGGCTCCCTGGGCAAGGACTTCGGCTTTTTCCCTTGGGTCAACTTGGGTCTTTAATGATCTGGCTAGCATTCAGGAAGGCATTTGATATTCTGGTTTTAATGTAAACACTTCCCACCTGTCCCAAGTATGTGCATCCCTTTCCAAGTGCTGCAACATTTCTGACATTGACGGAACCCTAATCTTCTCTCTCCTCCCTTCTCTCTCTCTCCCTCTCTCCTGGCCAGCATCTGTTCTTTTCACAGCTGTGCTGTTTCATTCTGTCTGCCCCCTTCTCTTCTTGTCCTCAAGCTCTCACTACCCCCCCCCCCATTAGGATCAAAATACTCTGTTTTTATTTATTTACTCCACAGCTGTCAGTGTTGTGTCTGGGTCACTGCAGTGCAACTTGCAGGGAAATGCGATCCACAGAGAGTTCTTAAAACTGCAGATACTTGTAGTAACCAATGTACACACACTGCATAACACAGGCCCCTTCCTTGTCCCTGGGTTGGTCTGCAAATGGCTGGCTTAGGGTTGTGTGTCAGGGTGACCCCAAGAGGAATGAGCCTAATGGTCCTTGGAATTTACACCAGGCCATTTAAAGGTATTGAACAATTCTGACTATTTCAAACTTTAGCACTAGAAAAGGAGACAGAATTGTTCAGTGGAAAGAACTCTAAATTAGGAGTCGAGAAACTAAAGTTCTAATTTCAGCTCTGCCTCTAATAAGCTGAGTGACCTTGAACAATGCCCTTTCTCTCTGTCTTCTCTCTCATCTTTACATTGAAAAATAGTGGACTTAATCATTTCCAAAGTCCTGTCCTCAGTGGCTCTAAGTTATAAAAATGTGAAGACTCCATTGAGCATTTGATTCCAACATGGTGGTTCCACATACTGAACATTGTGATCCCAGGCTGGGTTCTAGGATCTTCCAGGCATTTGCCAGGATAACTGCAAAACTAGAAAGGGTAGGATTTTGAGGCAGGGATGAGGACAGTGAAAGCAATAGAAGTCAACAAATCAACCAATGAGGATTTATTCGGCAAGCAACATGTCTCAAGGAGATGAGAGAGAGGCAATCTAATAGAGAGGCACTAGTTCCACTAGTGGTAGAAGAGGCACTAAATTGGAACAGATATGGGAAAGGAAATCAATGAAATCAATATGAGAGAAAGACAGTGTGATGAAAATGAAAGTGACCAGACTCTGTGAGTCTTTGCTATCTTCTATCCTTCACATCCATGTTCTGGACTAAACCATCCTGAAGGATAAATAGTATAGTCATTCAGAAAGCACACTTAGTAATTCACTTTATAGAGCCAATTGCAATTGCAGTACACAATCACACCCCCTCTTTCATTTAATTAATACGATAATCCTATGAGGTAGCCACATAATCACTGTTACTGTCATTCTTTATATTCAAGATCTGGGCTCAGAAATGGTGGTGGACTTTGCTGAATTCACACAGACAGTAAGTGTGGTAATGTCACCAAAACACATAATTTAATTTTCATTCATTAATTTAAAAACATTTAATATGTCTTAGAATCAAGACTTCCTGGGTATGTGAAGATGGATAAGATGTTTTCTGTACTCAAAGGCAATCAAAGGCAAGTGTAGTGGATGAAGTCAACTGTGTCAATGAGAGGGTGCAGTGATGAGTTACAGGTGCTGTGATAAAAGACTCAGTAGGTGCACAGGGTTGGAGCCTTCAGGAAAGGAAGTCAAACTTCTATTAATCTCTAGGTTACAAAAGTTTCCTGCCTGACAGATATTTTGACTGAATTTTATTGTAATTCTGTTTCTTAATATCAAACTCAGTATGTAGAGTGCATATTAATAAGAATTTATGTAGAACAAATACCGTCCAGAAATATTGGCTGTGATGCTTATATCTTAAAACAAACATCGTTTATCATGTCTCACCATTTATAAATCAAATATATTTCCATGGTGATAAACATCTCAAAATACGATTTTGAAAAGAATTTGCTGAGGGAAGAATCGGGAAGTAGATTGCTCAAGATATTCTATGCAATATTAAGATACTCGTCTACAGCAAGCAGGTCCCCTTTTCTTCATGAGACTTTGACTACATTGCAGAAACTTTTCAATTTAAGGATTTCCCCAACATTTTCATTATCCTCCCACTTTTATTTCTTACCCTTCAATTTATGTTTTTTCCATGTTGGTAACATTCCCAGCCTAAAATTTTTACTGTGAATAGAAGCCATTTCAATAGGGGGGTTATTTCTTTTTTATATTATTTTTCAAGTCTTTGACTTTTTCAGCACTAAATGCATATATCTATTATTCTAGAACATTAGGGCATAACCTCACAGAGGTTATATAGAGTATAGTTGTTTGTAAAATAAATCAATACGCCTGGTTAACATTTCCTTGTTAATTTCTTCCAATGAAAGACATGCTCTGAACTTTATATGATGAAAGAATCTTTCACTGACATATGTGCAAAATTCTTTTAATAAGTACTTATTGAGCAAGAACACCTATGCTGGGTAAACTAGTAGAGCTCAAAGAGGGGCCTTAGGAATGACTTAATTAAATCCTTTCATTTTGCAGAAGTCCAGTAATTACTGTAACTCACCCAACAATTCAGAGGCAGAGATGGTACTAAAATATTATACTGTTGATTTCCATCCTCAGATGCTATTTTCCTGTAAGGTCAAGGCACTCTCCAGTAGGTTTTTTTCCGCAACCCCAACAAGTTCACCACACATTTAATTTAGTCATAGGTTCTTCAGAGGCTTCTCATTCACCAGATGCTGTACCAAATCTTGCTGAAGCTATCTGGTAGCGATGAGACTTGGAAACTTCAATCGGATATTTGCAGAGATTCTGAGCAATTAATTGACAGGAGTGTTCTATAGTGCAGAGACCCCTGGTGTGTGGGTCACTAAAGAATTCTAATAATTTGCTGGGAGCCCTTAAGCAAGTCCCTTAATTTCTGTAGGTCCTCATTTTATCTTTAAAATGAGACTGGTTTGAAAATCTCATTTTCCCCCCTGACATTCTGAATCTATAACTAAGATGTGGCTTTTGTATAGATACTAGGGTGATAATGACAAGATCCCATTATCTTATCAAAATCCTATTTTGTGTCACATGTATTTTGACAGGTTTCTCACTTTGCAGTTATTTAAGTACTTTATACTGAATTTTTGTCTTATTTAATTTTTAACATGTATATATTTTCATCAATACGTGGTGGTTTGGGGTTTTGTTCACCAAATCGTGACTGTCCTGTAGAGGAAAATGGCTGTAGAAATGTAATCTCTTTCATGGGAAGCCAATCTATTTAAATATAACTGTGAATAGACTATTGTTAACACCTCTCTGGTTTTGTTTATGAAATTGACAGAATTTTAGTCTTGGTTGAAAACAGCTCAGCGCACAGAGGCATGTGGCTGCTCTACTACCATTGGAGAGCAGACTAAAAATTCTTAAGTGGCCTGAAGTTGGAATGGATTGCTTTGTGAATTCTTTCCATATCCAATTCTCATGATTCTGCAATAACTATACTTCCTGAACACAAAAATAGGCCGTTAGCAGAGCAGTGGAATGGTGACTCCCTTCTACCAGAGGAAGGAAGGTTCTCTGTGAGGAGAGTAACCCTCAAAGTTGGACAGGTCCAGTTCCCAACCAGATTCACCTTCTTTCAACTTAAACACCACCTCTAATTTTTTTGTTTTTTGAAAACCACCTAAGTTTTGAGGGTCAGATATGATTGAACACACTGAGATATAGTGGACACATTCTTGGAAGTGAAAGATACTCTAAAAATACAAACAGCATTGACCTGGCATCAATAGGCTCTCACTCCATCTCTTCCTTCCCCTCCTCCACCTCTGTAGCCAACTTCAGTAAAAGTACCATCCAAATATAAAGTAGATGGGTCATGTCCCATTCCATGGGGTCTTGAAATGTCTGTACTTAAAACAGGATAAAGCTAAAGCTGCGTTTGAAGTGTCCTAAACTAGGGCACCGAGAGCAGCTGCTCTTATTTCCAGCTGGATCCCTCAGGCTGGCAGTGGAGAAGGGCAAGACAAGAGTTACCTTGACAAATTCTCATTTCCAGGCATTTGGAGATTCAGTTGCATAGACTGCCAAAGGCCAATAACTGACAAATTCAAAGCAAAACAAAACAATGTAGATAACAAGAATCAGAACAAGAGTAAAATTTATTCTAATGTGATCCCTTTTTTAAAGGAAATAATCCACTTATAAGTATGAATGATACACATAGTACAATCTGTAATATTCAAAATAACAAAACCTTATATCATTTTGTAGCTCATTTAACTGCTACTTTTGATTTTTGTAGTTGTTCTTACTCAGGATGAGAGACAGGTATTCAAAACTTTTCAGGTAGCTTTTGATGACTACATTCAGAAATTCAATGTCTATATAGAGGTTTGATCTATAGTACCAGGCTTAGAGTGAAGGGGAATGGCTTACCAGTTGGAGAAAATTTATTATTTGCTTTACTGTTACTACCTACCATTTATTGATATTTTACCTTATATCAGGTGATATATTAAAATCTTTGCTTATTTTATTTCCCTTTTATTTCAATCTTATGAAATAAAACATGATTAGTGTTATAAATGTGGGAAGCAAAGCTCAGAGAAATCAAAATACCCAAGTTCACACATCTAGATAGTGGTAGATCAAGGATCCAAACTCAATCCAACTATACTGCAAGCCTGTCTTTAAAAAATGCTGCATTGCATGCAGGGAAAAAATTTTTGAAATTGTGACTGATGTTATTTTTCCTCAACCCTAGTACTTCCTGTAACACCATGATGCTGCCTGGCCAAACTAGGTAAATCTAAAAATCGAAGTGTATTAACTGAGAAAGAGATAACAGAGCAGAATAAGAGAGGGCAAAAAAAGCTATCATTTTGGATTTTGAGCTTTAAAAGAATAGCCCTTGGAGAAAAGCAAAGACTACCTGATTTTAGACTAACTCCATTTCCTTTTCCTTCTGGCACACAACAAATTGTTAAATCCCACCCTTCTATCAGTTAAGAGTGGCTATAGGATTTGAGTGGATATGGTGTGCAGCATATCCAGGCTCTGTGCATTAAAAATATTTAACCACCTCCACCAGGGATAAACCATGCTCTTTTCCCTCTCCACTGGTGGCTGGCTGGCTGGAATGAGAGACCCGCTTGGCAAACTCAAAAGGCAAATGGTGTGGAGACCTGGTGGAGGCACAAGAGATCCTAGGTCCTTGTATCATTATATGTTCAGAAGTTCAACAACACCTGTTTAAGCTTTACTTGAAGCAATGAGTTTATCCTGTATTGAAACACACCAGTCTGGGCTTATGTGTCATACATAAATACAGGTGGCAATGGCAAGGAGTTTGAAGATTAAGGAGGATGTCTGATGAACGTGTGTATGTGGGAGGTGGGCATGGGGATAATCTCCCAACTAGAGTACAGATGAGGATTTCTTGAAAATATACAAGATAGGGAGGCAAACCTCATAAGAGACGCTGAGCTCTAGGAAATAGACTGAGGATGGTTGGAGTGGAGGTGGTGGGTGACAGGATAACTGGGTGATGGGCATTCAGGAGGGCATGCGATGTAATGAGCACAGGGTGTTATATGTAATTAATGAATCACTGAACTCTACCTCTGAAACTAATAAAAAAGAAAAGAAAAATACAGGATGGATGGCTCTCTTTAAGGAAAGACTTTCGGGTTTGTTTGTTGTTGTTGTTGTTTTGTTTTTGGTAGAGGGAGGTACAGAGATTTATGGAGCCGTTATCTGTAGATAAAAATGCATTTACAAGACATAGTAATCAATGGCAATGCAGTGTTCATGTTTAGATCCCAATTCAACTGTTTAAAAAACAAAATATTTCTTAGATTCCTAAGTGCAAAATATATGAATACTAAATAGATATTTGATATTAAAAATTATTATTGGTGTTCTGTAATAACAGTATTATGGTTTTCTTTTTAAAATAATCCTATCATCAAGAAATTACCTAAATGTTTACAAATGGATTGGTATGATGTCTGGGATTCTTTTCAGAACACTACTGGTGGGAATGAGTGGGAATATAAATGAAACAAGATTGGCTTTGAGTACTTGACTGTGATAGTTGGCTGACAGGTACATGTGGTTCATTATATTTTCTTTGCTTTTGCAAATATTTGAAATTTTCTTTAACTAGAAAGTTGGAAAAAGAAAAATATTTCTTTTCTTCTTGAGTCACAAAGCAATGATGACATAGATATTACGAGACCTGAAAGAGTTACTCTGTTGCTCTCGCTGCCCCAGACTGAAACTCTAAGGAGGACAGTTGAATCCTCACACGAATTCTTGGGATTGGAGAGTAGAGACACCTGTGCTTTGCTTTCCAGGAAATCCTGGGCAAGAAACAAAACCCAACGCCGCAAGAACTGCATGGTGTATTGTCATGAGCATGCTACGAAGGCGTGCACATGAACTGTGTCTTTCCACATGTCAGCTTTCTTCACTCATAAAGCAAGGCAAACATAATGATAAAGCAGGTTCAAAATTCCAAACTCAATGACATTTCACCCCGTGTTTAACTTGGCTTCTTACACGTCACACAAAGCAAAGCACAAGACAGGTCACACAACAAACAAAACAGAACAGGAAGTAGGAAGATAACAAACCAAATGCAAACGCAGTTGAGATGAGGCCTCAGTCAGGTCTGGGTCAGCTCCCTGTGCTTATTGCTTATTATGTGCAGGCAGTGGAGGATCTCTGTCCTCCGAGATCAATGGGTCAGAGCCTTTGGTGACAGCTTCTCTTTTGAAGTGGTCAGACATCATAGAGGGGTCAGTGTCTGAAGAGTCTGACAGTTTGCTGCAAAAATCCTCCCTTTTTAAGGGGATTTAGTCAGTCTTGGGCCTTTGTAGACCTCCTCTGCTTCTGCTGGTTATCAGTTCTGGATGTGTCATTAGTCAGTGCTCATCTCAGTGATATCTGGTCTTGGCTGCAATGTCCCTAGCTGTCTGTGTCACTGCTTGACACGGGCTATTGCTTAACAAGACTGACTCCATCTTCTTCTCCCCAGACATGCACATAGGGCCTTGACCTCACTAAATTTTCTATGGCTCCATGTGCCCCACGAAGAGCTGGGGGCAATGTCACACACATAGAGAATCAGACCTCATACCTATGAGAATGAGGGATGAGAGATGTGACTGTGTGAACCTGGGACCATGAGTCAAACTCATGGATGTGTCAGTGGATGGTTAGATGGTGGTATAGGACCATATGCCTCCTGCTTTTGCAGCATCAACGGGCTCCTTTGGGGCTTACATGAAAGCCTCAGAAGAGGAGAGGAACACTAAAGTGACCAAGATTATGTTTCCACCACCTGGTAGAATGGGAGTTCAACATATACAATAGGTTGAATTATATAAAAATAAAGAAAATTAAAAGTCTTTCCCACCTGCATGTTTGAACTACAATTCATATATACTACAATTATAGTGCCTTTCAAAAACCCAGTGATTACTTCCACCACATTTAAGTATCCCAGATGAAGCTCTAAACACATCCTTGTTTCTTTGTTTTTCCTCTTCATTAACTTCATCTCAGCCGTTTAAGTCAGTTAAATATTTTAATTCTTAGTTCCTATGGAAAAAGCTCTTCCTGGTTGATGACAGCTCAGGGCTAGAGCCTGCCTGTGTTCTTCTAGTAACTCTTTGTGTGATGGGAGAAAATAATTTACCTCTTTGGACCGGAGTTTCTTCTTCGTGAAATGAGACTTCAATTCTAAATCTGCATTCAAACCTCTTTAAAAATGGGATTCTGTTGTTGTTTTTGGTATTGTTGTTTGTCTTCAGGTTGCCAAAAATGCCAGGGAATGTCAGACTGTACTGTGGAGATCCATTAGTTGACCCTATGTGACGAGATTTTGTGGATCACAGTCTAAGAATTTTTCAAGTTGGATTAGGGGGTTGGGATAGAAGGAATCACAATTGTATGTGCATAGTATCAGTGGAGAAATCACAAAATGACAAATTCTAAATATCATAAGGGATCTTAGAAATGTTCTAATGTACTCTTCTGTGACTCTGAGACAAAATAATAGCGGTAAAGCCAGGCTTTGAATCCAAGTGGTGTTGTTATTGTTGTTGTTGTTGTTGTGTGTGTTGTTTTGGTTATCTTCTCACTATTCCTTCTGGCCTCAAATATAAAGCTGTACATTTCAACACATCTATTTTGTTTTTCAATTCCAGAGCACTGTGAAAGCTTTAGTACAGACTATGTGCATCTCTGTCAGGAGGCTCCCCTGACATTTGGGAAAGCAAGAGGGCACCTCTGTTAAATTCTAATACTAGGGAATACAGTTCCAGTGGGCTTTGATGGCCATTTTCTTAGAGATCTTAAAAGGTCATTTTGTATGTAAAGCTGAAAAACAGCACAGTTCCAGGAAAAGAACGGTGTTTAAGCTGGGCCTTACAATTTGGATAGAATTTTGGAAAATTTGGGGTGGGAAGAATGGGCAAAGGTATTTCAGAGGGGAAAAAAAATCATGAATAAAATCTGAAATGTAGAGTACCTGAGGAGAATCTCCAGCATACTGATATACCCAGAATCATGGAAAGGCTAGAAAATGAGACTTGGGGTTTGGACTTTTCCATGGAGGAGGGAGTCCCTGAGTTATCAGCAAAGTGGTCCAATGAAACAGGTAATGATGAGAGCTCTGGGACACAGAGTGTCTTAAAATCAACTTTGGAGTTTTAAAGAGTCTTCAGGTTGACAAGGTTAATTAGATTCCTATTTAGAAAGCTATGTTTGCATTTCTCAGTGTAGCACACACAAGCATGGGGAGTTATAAGGAGGAGCTCTTTCTAAGTCTCTAAAGAGGTAAATGAAATTGGAATGAGCTTCACTGGGAACATAACATCTAAAATTTGAATTCAACTAGGGACCAAATTAGTACCAGGGAGAGGCTGGCCACAAGCCAGAACTCAGGAGTACAATGGTAAATTAAGTTAAAATGGTTTAAATAGTTTTAAATAAAACCATTTGCCCATAAGAGCTTCGGGGCTGTGTAAGGGCTGAAATAATTCACAAGCATGCATTTGCACAGTGACAGGAGCAGCTGACGTTGCCTACTCTGGATTTTCTCCCGAGGGCCTATTTTAACAGTCTCTTTCACAGCACGTAAGGGTTAGCTTTTCATAATGAAAACCAATAATCCACTCTAAAAAATGACAATAATTTTGCCGGGTTTTAGAGTTCTTGTCAGTTCCCATCTGCATTGCCTCTGCCTTTGTATCTGGATGGTTCTTACGAATAACTATTGTCCCAGGGAATCATTTATGCCAAAGAAATGGAAAAAGAAATGAAATTTGTATGCTTTCCTATGATAGCAGCTGATCTTGTAAAAATTCCTTCCATATGCAGTTACTTGAAATACTGTGGAGGTCTTCAAGAGCTCTGGCTCTGAAGCTTAATACCTAGATTTTAATTCCACTTCTACTACTTTCTAGCTCTAAGACCTTGGCAAATGTTCAGCTACTCTGTGCTTTCATCCCTTCATCTGTAATATGGAGATAGCAATAGCTATCTCATAGAGTTGTTTGGCAGCTTAAGCAAATTATCATATGTAGAGAATTTAGAAAAGTGCCTGGCAGACAGTAAGCATCATAAAAAGTGTTAGATAAAATATTAATAGTTATTCTTCATTAATGTATTTATTTTCATTAATCACTGTTCTTGCTCTGCCCCTCATACTCCACCTACCCTGGGCACAGGCATGTTCCCATATCTTCGCTTATGCTAATGAAACAAACTTCCTTCACTTAACCTCTCTTTGAAATATTCTCATTCTTGAATGTTTGAATCCTGTGACATTTCATTGATGAAAACTTTCCTACCAAGCCTTTTTTCTAGCCACCCCTGGTGGGATGAACTACAATCTCTTCTGTGCTTCTGTACCATTTTTCACATGGTATGATCCTTATTTGTCTTTACCACCAAAGTTTGAGCTTCTTAAGGCCACAAAACATTGCTCTCCTCCTTCCAGAATCTTAGGGAGGGTCCCGTTTCAAATAAACACTCTATGTATAGTCATTGAATAATTAATTAGGTGTCACTGTGCACAAAGATATCACTGAAGTTTGTAGAACTATCTAGAAGTAAGAATTTAAATAAATTAATACCACATTTGGGATTGTAATGGAAAGGTTTAACTTGGATAAGAAGAGGGCTTTTCAAGAATTTCATAACTATTAATGCCAATTAAACTTTCAGGTCTACTAAGTGTTACTTATCTAGTTCCAAATTCTGTAAGTTATATCACATTTATGCACACATGCATGTGTGTACACGCACCATTATTATCACTGTCACCAACCCACTAATCCGATGCACTCTCTCATGGATTCCCCCAGTTAATTCTTTTCGTGATTAGGGATTGCTGAGAAATATAAAATCCTTTCTTAGCACCATTGGGAAATACATGAAATAAGACTACTTTTAATACAGATGAGTCTGCAAGCCACAATATGTCCAATAATTCAGCAGGTGTTTCCTAAAAACAAAATCCTGATCATTATCTTTGTTCAAAATAAAGGCACAACTACAACATAATAACAATGATAATAATAGTGATGAATGCAACAGCTGATCAAGAACAGAGTGCAATCATCAACTTGTAGTTACTAAGCAATATTGCCTCAAAATAGTTCATTCACAAGGGGAATTGGGCAAATCCAGAATCACTGTGGGTGATTTTTATCACACATCTATCAGCAGGAAATCTAGTAATCAGACAAAATGTAGCACTAAACTTAGAAGATTTGGAGACAAAATTAACTAGTGTATTTTAGACTAGTTTTTCATTCCTATACAAGCAGTTTTCACAAGGGGAGCTGCAAGGGGTTTCACAGAATCACCATCATGTTTCTTGAACCAAAGAGGATTTAAATTAGAAATCATTTACATAAGAAAATGCCCATACCTATATGCAACAGCAACATGTTTACAAATAAGAAACATGGTCTGAGAGAAGTTATGAGTAATGAGCAAATCAGGTCCAATTCAAGAGACCACAAAAGAGAAGTCATGTAAAACTAAAAAAAAAAAAAAAAAAAAAAAAAAATTGAAGAAAAAAAGCAAGTGGTAAAAGTAAAAAATAATTAAAAAAAGATTTTATTTATTTATTTGACAGAGAGAGAGAGAGAGAGAGAGCACAAGCAGGGGGAGCAGCAGAGAGAGGGAGAAGGAGAAGCAGACTCTCTGCCAAGCATGGAGCTCAATGTGGTGCTCAATTCCAGGACTCTGAGACCATGACCTGAAATGAAAGCAGACACTGAACCGACTGAACCACCCAAGCACCCCTATTTTTTTTTTTTTGAGAGAGAATGCACAAGTGCACCCAAGCATGCGCGCGCACACACACACACACACACACACACACACACACACACACATGCATGCGTGCACAACGGGTGTGGGGAGGCACAGAGGAAGAAAGCAGAGACAGAATCTTAAGCAGGCTCCACCCCCAAGCATAGAGCCAGAAGCAGGACTCCATTTTATTTTATTTATGTATTTATGTATTTATGTATTTATGTATTTATTTATTTATCACTATGCCAAAGTGATGCAGCCTACCCTTGGCTTGCACACTGCCAAAGAGCTTTCTTTTTTTAAAAAAAAAAATTTATTTATTTATTTATGATAGTCACACACACACAGAGAGAGAGAGAGAGAGAGAGGCAGAGACACAGGCAGAGGGAGAAGCAGGCTCCATGCACCGGGAGCCCGATGTGGGATTCGATCCCGGGTCTCCAGGATCGCGCCCTGGGCCAAAGGCAGGCGCCAAACCGCTGCGCCACCCAGGGATCCCCAAGGACTCCATTTTCAATGTAGAGATTATCACCTGAGCTGGCATCAAGAATCTGACATTCAACCAAGCCACTGATGTACCCCAAAGTCAAAAATAATACAACATACAAAAATACAAATAATACAAAAATACAAAAGTAAATAACAAAATCAAAGGCCAATTCTTTTAAAAAAACACAACATGAATGAATAATAAATGATAGTAAAAGAATAAATGTACTAAATATTTAATAATAAATGTTAAATAAGTATTAAATATTAAATTGTCAAATGTCAAGATGATAAAGAAATGACTTTTCTAGAAAAAATGTTATTATAAATTTGAGAAAGAATAAACATGAAACAAGAAAAAAGAATAAACATGAATTGAATTAATAGCAATGATAATAATTTAATTGATAATCAAATGCTCCCTTCAGAATATACAGGGTCTGTGTTTTTATGCTGATTTTTACCAAAACTTGAAGGAATATGTCATACATATATTAACCAGAACATACAGAAAAAGTAACTCAACACATGGGATGAGGTAGCTATTACTTCAGTCTTAATAACAGTAAAGCCAATGTAGCACTTCATTGCATGTCACATACTATTTTAAAAGTAAGTGGTAAAATGGGAATTCTTCTGCACTGCTGGTGGAAAAATAAGATTATACAACCATTTTAGAGATACCTAATAAGGCTGAAGATAAACATTTTTTGGCTTGTCAGTTTCTCCCCAAGCAATGCTCCTATATTTGTGCCCTAAGAGACATGTACTAGAATGTTCATTGTAGCACTGCATCAGGGAAACAATGTAATATCTACTAAAAGAATGTAAAACTAATACTTATAAACAAAAGCCACATATAGTAATATGGATACATCTCAAAATTTGGAATTTGGGCAGTAAAAGTAGAACATCACAGAGAGTTGATAAACACAAAGTCAAAGTAGAGGTTCTGTGCAGGTAGAGGGTGAGAATAGAATCAGAAAGGAAATTATAAGCAGCTAAATTTTTATTTGTGATATTTTATCTCTCTGAAAAAGATCAAAGACAGAATCTGAAGGATAATGATAAAGGAACTGTTTTAGCTTCCAGTTAGAGAAAGCAAATCTATAAGGGATAAAAATCAGTCATTGCTCCAATATCATTCAATTTTGGATTACAATGGCATGGTGCCCTCAGGTTTCTAAGAAAAGAAACTGTGATTAAAGAATATTCTATTAGCCAGGGACACCTGGATAGTGGATTTGGTTAAGCCCTGACTCTTGGTTTTAGCTCAGGTCACAAGAGATTGAGCTCCACTTCGAGTTCCACATTCAGTGCAGAGTCTGCTTGAGATTCTTCCTCTCCCTCTCCTTCACTCTCTGCCCCTCCCACTCCTGCTCTCTCTTTCTCTAAAATAAATAAATGTTTTTTTTTAAAGAATATTCTATTAACCAAGATACCATTCATGTACAAAGACACTTACAGGGTCTACATTCCTTCTCATGAAAAAATCCAGGGAGTATAGCACAGATGAACCCTTTTGGAAAATATTTCTTGACAATATCTAGCCAATTAAAGGATGAATCAAAGAGCTCAGAAATGAAACAGGCATGATTAAAGAAAACAAAACAAAACATGACTGCTGGTAAGCAGTGACTCTACTTAAAAACAGAACGAATGCCAAACAATTTTGCTAATTATGATAGCAGAACAGAACGTATATTTTATAAACATTAGCAGTGTAAAACTAATAGAAACCACAAACTGGGAGGAAGAATGATGCAGTAATTGTCAGAGTTCTCATATGCTCATCTTTTTAGCTAAGAGATTCACAGTCCTGTCTACACTCCAAGTATGCAGCTAAAAGATAATGAGTTCATTTTTTTGTAAATAAGTTTTTAAACCTAGAATAATCTTTAACAAAATAATTCTTATAGCAAAGAAACATTTTTAAGAGACATCAACAACTTCAGATTCACTTCACTTTCTGTTGCTTCTGCTAAATTTAAACAAAAGCACTCATTGGTATTGTTATCCCTTTGTATTATTATAAGTATGTATTATGTATTAATGATATATTAACCACTTTAATACCATATGTTTTCTAAAAAATATATTTCTCTATGTTGTGTTCATCCTTTTCTTTCCTTTGGCCAATATCTATGAATAAAAAGATGTCTAAAATGATTATCATCTAATATTATCTTTAGTCATGGGATCTCAGGTAATTATGTTATTATTCTACTTTTCTGAATAATTAAGTAAAATAAAACTGCCTGAAGTTTCCGAAAAAAATGACATTTTTAAAGGATTTTATTTATTTATTTATTTATTTACTTACTTACTTACTTACTTACTTACTTACTTACTTACTTATTATTTGGAGAGTGCATGAGTAGGGAGGGGCAGAGGGAAAGAGAGAAGCTCAAGCAGACTGTATGCTGAGTGTGGAGCCTGACACAGGGCTCAATCTCATGACCCTGAGATCATGACCTGAGTCAAAATCAAGAGTTGCTTAACTGACTGAAGCACTCAAGTGCCCCAAAATAACATTATTTTTATTAAGAAGTAGACCTGATCAATATCTTTATCTTCCCCCTGAGCTACTCCAAAACCTTTGCTTCCTTCCATTTTTTCCCTTCCCCCAGCCCCAACATTCTGCTATATCCGTCATCAAACATCTCAGGTTTTACTTTCAAATGTGGATTAATGTTTGTTATAATAAATGGTTGTTCAGATTCTAAGCTTATTGATTTCTGGGCTCATCTATATTCCTTGTACCTAGCATCTTCCTTTTGGTTTTATTTTTTGTTTGTGGACTACATTTACTAATTCTTTTTAGAAAGGTTTTATGATGCTACACTTCATGTTCTTGCATGCTGGAAGTGAATTTAAGTCCTTACACTTAGATAATAGGTTAGTCAGTTATTGAATTAGAAGATCAAAATTCTTTTCCTCAGATTGTGAAGACATCACTCAACTGTATTCTTGCATCCAGGATTGATAATTTGACTCTTGTTTCTAGGATGGCTGTTTCTTCTCTCTGAAAGATTTTAAGTTTTTTTTTCTCCACTCTTCCTTTTCTTATGTCTAGATTGGGGATGTCCTTCTCCATCCTATTTCATAATTGGTAGACTTTTCAGTATGAAGAATCATGTCTTCAGTTCTGGGAATTTTGTCATTAGTAGTAATACCAATAACAGTGCCTTATCAAGCTATTACCTCACTTGTATTTTCTTCCTTTATTCTTTCTAAATTTCTTTTTTAAAGTTTATTATTATTATTATTATTATTAGTAGTAGTAGTAGTAGTAGTAGTAATCTCTACACTCATTCCAGAGCTTGAACTCACAATCTCAAGATCAAGAGTTGCATGCTCTTCAGGTGCTCCTCCCTTTCTAAATTTCTTTTGAGATGATTAAAATTTTGGATCTATTCTCTTTATTTTTTAACCCTTCTTATATACCTTGTTGTTGGTCATTACCTGTATTTTGGAAGAATTTATCAGATTTATCTTCATCTGCAGCTATTTTACTATCCAATCCATTTATTGTGATTTTAATTTGGGCAATCATCTTTCACTTGTGAGATATTTAATTAGTAGTTTTTCACAAAAGAGTTGTTGACCCATCAACAAGGTAAACTCCAGTTACTCTGAAAATACTAATTATAATTTTCAGAGCATGTTTTTACACTAAGAACTCTATTTCTTTGAGTGTTTCTCATATTTTTTGAAGTTGGTGACTCTCATGTTACTGGTTTTTCTCAAACATTGATTCTAGCTTGTCTCTTCATTTTTGTATTTAAAAATGTTAGCCTTAAAAAAATAAATAAATAAATAAAAATAAAAATGTTAGCCTTTTTGACAATACAGCTTCTGTGTTTTCCAGCTTGTCTTCAAAATTTTAAAAGAGGGAGAAACATGCTATTTGTCAGATTATGCCAATATCTGGCATTGCAAATATGATAATTTCCTCTTCTTTTTAAATGCAATCATCATCCAAGGTCCTACTCCCTGTGCCTCATGTTTAATCATTCATAGCTACTGCTTTTGCTTAGGGTAGAAGCCTATTTTACTGTATTATCTATTGTCTAGGCAGTGAGAGATGTAGAGAGATCTCTCTATGTATTATCTTAAAGGTTGCCTCAGGATACTTCCTTTAAGAGTCTATTACCTTCAAACTTGACAAACACATATTCAGAGGCACTTTTACTTTTTATGGTAGTACTACCTTTTATTGAGCTGAGTTGTGATTTTCTCAGCAATCAAATCCTGTGAGTGCATGTATAATATATGTATGTGTGTGTGTTTGTGTATGTGTGTCTATATGTATATATATACATAAAGAAAATATGACAACTATTATAATTTCTGTTCAACAGAGGTGACTCTTCCTTATTTTTGGCACTGTAACTCATTTTTATTGATTTGAAGTCTATATATATGTAATAGATATTAGATTTCATGTGTAATTCTATGTTTATAATTTTGCAGATTTAGACACAGGCATATATACATATAGCAGATTTCTAAGGGTGTAAAATGTGAGAAGGAGGTGAGTACATGCATGAAGTTCACAATTAGATTCACTCTTATTCTATATCAGCTAACTTGAGAAAATAATCACTTTTCTGGTTAAAAAAAAGTTACGTTTAACAGGAAAAAAAAAGAAACACTGTGTATTTGCCATTTCAAGAATTCAAAATAGCACAAACCAAGCTTATGTGTGTATATGGATTAAAGGTTTAAAATAATCTTTACAGAATAAATATCACTAATTGTACTCTTTTTATTAAACAAGTAAAGTTCTGAAATGTACTGCTCATAACCTTTTTATCGATATTAGGATAATTGAAATTAGACTTGTTTAATTTATTAGAAATCCAACTTTTAATTTTAGAAATCTATGAGTTTTGACATTTCACAAATATTTTATGACATGCGCATTAATAAAGACATAAATAACTAATATCTTATTATCATAGATACATCTTATAATTTAAAATATTAAATTACCTATTTAAAGCATATCACTGACCATTTCCCATTGACTTTACGTCTCGCTTTTTTTTAATGGCAGTGTTGTCAGGGGTTCCTACCACTGACATTAAATGGCTTTGCCCCATAGAAGTGCTAGATTTCCCTGCAACTGCTGACCTCAGGGAGATAGAAAATCCCTTATTTGAATTATAGATGGTCCCCCATTTACAGTGGTTCAATTTAGGATTTTTCAACTTTACAGCAGTGAGAAAGTGATACACCATTGAATAGAGACCATGCTTCAAATGTTGTGTTTTAATCTTTTTCCCAGGCTAGTATTATGTGGTACAATACTCTCTCATGATGCTGGTTGGGCAGGAAACCTCATCTCCTAGTGGTTCAGGCAATCACAAGGGTAAATAAGCAAATACACAGACAACCATTCTGTGTCCATACCACCATTCTGGTTTCCACGGTCAGTACAACATTCAATAAGCTACATTAGATATGTAACACTTTATTATAGATCATGCTTTGTGTTAGATGATTCTGCTCACTTGTGGGCTAATGTAAGTGTTCTGAGCACATTTCAGGTAGACTAGGCTAAGCTACAATATTCTGTAGTAAGGTGTTGTTAGTGTAATTTTGACCTAAGGCATTTTCAACTTTCTATAGGTTTGTCAAGACCTAACCCCAAGAGGAGTCAATGAAAATCTGTGCTTTTGATGGGCTTCCTGTTATTTGCAAAGACAAACATCCTAACAAGAAAAAAAAAAGAACTAATTTTTAAAAAGTTACTGATAAAGATACAATTTCCCTTTTCATTTAAAGAGAGAAATTTTTAAACCTATGTACGTTGGTTTTGTTTTATGAAAGTTAAGTTTCATTCATAAATATTATTTGTTTTATCTTTTACGGCTGTCTGATAGTTAAATATGAGTTCTGAGTGCAATTTTAGCTTTCATGATTCTGAGAGCACTTCCAGAATGAAGGTAATGTTGACCTTCATAAAACAACCTAGCCTGGCTTTCCGTCACAGAGGCTGAAGTGAACTCCAGTGTTCAACATTGGTAAGGTATTTTGGGGGGGCTACCTAACAATAAGTTACTATCAGATTCATCACGTGGACCCTGGAAAGTAAAACTGCTCTGGCTGTGACGTATAGGACATCTATGACATATAGGACTTGTCCAGAGATATATCTGCTCAGGCAACTGAGAGTAAGTCTACTTGCTTGGAACCAGGGGGAAAAATCATTTTCCGCACTAAATTAGGTTAAGCATGGACTTCTTAATATCACATTTAACAAAACTTTACATTGACTAAGTGAAAGGGAATAAAGATAATAAAAGAAGTTTCAAAAGGGACAGTAAAGTATTCAGAGAGCTTTAAATGAAATTTTTTTCCATCATCTCCTTTCTTATCTTCATTGTCCAGAAGAACATATACCAATTGACACATTTTAAGTTTTTCATTATGATTCATATGTTTAATTCATATGTTAACAGATTGAAATTGAAAAAAATATCTGGAAACTTGTATTTGGTAGATGAGGACTTATGAATACATTTTGAAAACCAATTTTCAGCTGTAGTATTCATGACAAAAGCCTTCATTATACAGCACATGATGATCCAATGGCCTCAAATCCATAAGGCCACTGTTGACCTAGAAGCAAATTGATACTTAAATATACAAGTGCTGTATGGGACTGTGCTTGCCAAAATGTATTTCCCTGTGAAAATAAAGCAAATACAACAAAAAATCATTTGAAATGGTCCAGGAGTAATATTTAACCTATTGGATTTAGAATCAGAAAATCTAGATTTATCCTATCATTTCCTGCCTTTGAGATTTGGGGCTTCCATTTCTTATCTCCAATGAGGAGATGATAATAGCAATGATAGCAATAGCAAGAACAATGGCAACCATTTGTTCCAAAGAAGAATCAAATCAAATGAGTTAAGTATGTGAGAATTTTATTTAATGAGAAGAAACGCAAAAAGACTTCTGGTGGCCTGATGATCTAAAACAAACAACAACAAAATAGTGTAAACATTATGGAATCACAGTCTTACATAGGAGGCAAAGAAAGTAATTCTTGATTCTTGACTTACAGGCCCCGGGTCTTAATAAAGGAGGACTAAATGTTAAAGTTCTGAATTACTCTGTGATGGGCTACGCAAAATTTTGCCCGTTTAAAGAAACAAAAGTAGATGACTCATTTAATATTCATTCTGAGAAGAGTTATGTTTACACTTTTGATTTGGGGGCTTTTTTCTTTGCTATCTGGAACTACCCAAAGGAGAATTTTTCTGCGGTGATCATCATTTTTAAGTTCTCAACCTATCCCACGACTTAAATGCTTTCTGGGGGATCTCACAAGTTTATATTTATAAGACTTTTCAACAATCTGAGGTCTGTTAATTTAGCTATGTGGCTTTAGGCAAATCACTTTAACCAATCTAATGTGGGACAAATATAGAGTTTTGTGAATAACAAATCATGAAGATCATACATAAAAAAAGTGCCCAGTTGACTGCAAAGTTTAGTGCGAGCATGAAGCTGCACAGGGGTTTTATCTGGGGACAAGCAGGCTAGGGGTTCTGGTGCTCAATACGCCTCTAGTTACCTTTGTGAACATGAACAAACTGAGTCATGTGCCTCAGTTTCCTCATCCGCAAGATAAATTTCACTGAATCATCTCTGAGATTTCTTCCAGTATCTATATTGAATTAATCCATAATTCACACCTAAAGAACTGTATCTTAATTTTTAAGTATTCAAACATTGTTGGAAAATGCTAAAGCATAGGACAAATGTTTTTGTTTGTTAGAGCAGGAAGATAAAACTGGTGAAAGGACAATAATATCATAGCCAACCATGTCTTTTGTGTCCCCTCTTCCCCCCACTTTTTCTATGCCTGAACATCCAAGACTAGGGTAACAGCATTCCTTAAGAATACAGACCAGAGAAGCACCCACACACTGACTGTGTCTAACAAAACCTACCCAATACTTGCATACTGGGTGTTAAACTTAGGCTGAGCCAAAAAAGAATTCCTAAGTTCTCTACAAATAAAAGTGGATCTAATTACAAACTTTTGACTTTCTCCAAAGGATCTGCTTGAAAAAAAAACAAACAAACAAACAAACAAAACCTAAGGGACAAAGGAGGTCGATGAAAATGTCAAATTTTGAGGTGCTTACTTTAGGAGGACAAGGAACTATGGGACGTTGAAGAGGAGGAAAGCATGGCCATTCTGGAAGGGTTTCCTGAAGAAACCAAGGGACAGGATGATTATAGAGATCACAGGGTTGAGTGGTATTCTTGGGGAATTTGTTCTGGAAAATATACTCTGTCCTACACTTTCTGGGACCTCAGTGCCCTGCAGTCATATTCTTCCTTTGCATTCTCGTCCCCTGTCCTCCTGGACTCTGTCGGTATAATTTTGAGATCTCCATATCCCACTTCAGGAGGGTAAGGGTAAGATTTCCCAAGTGTTCCAAACTGAAGCACATTTTCCCACACAAACTCGGTTACAATTGGCAGTCAGTTACTGTTACTATTTTGGAACAGTGGTATAGGTGCATTATGGATGGGGTGGCATTTTGTGAGATAAACCTGAGTCTAACATATATGTCATGGTTTCCATAAGAAAATAAGATTCTAGTTCTAAAATACTGCTCCATTTCTAAGTTGAGGGAGACTTGAAGATAACTTCTTCAACTATGCCCTTCAGAGGTTCAGAGTCTAGGATAAGAGACACATAAGCAATGAATGTGCAGTCTAATCACGTTTGGTGCTTGGTATCTCCTGAGTCTTGGGAGAATGGCTTAATCTTCACAAGCTTTGCTTAAGAGCAAAGTGAGATGGAACATTCCTACAATGAGTTGATACTGATGTGCCAAGAGTCTTCTAATCTTTCATTCTGCACTCCACACTTACTGAATTACGAACTCCCCACAACAGCCATGCTGTCTCATAACCCTGACGTTATACTCCTCTGTATCTTTAAGGATTCAGCTCAAACATCATTTCCAGGAAAATCTTCCTAAACACTGCATACCTGCCCAACACAAACATGCACAATGTAGTCCCCCTGGAGCTTCTGCAAACCTTGTGCTTACCACAGTTATAGCACACATCTCACTGTATAAAATTTGGCTCTTTACTTACCATCTCTTTTTTTAAAGATTTTATTTATTTATTCATGAGAGACACAGGGGGAGAGAGGTAGAGACATAGGCAGAGGGAGAAGCAGGCTCCATGCTGGGAGCCTGATGTGGGGCTTGATCCCAAGACCCCGAGGATCACACCCTGGGCCAAAGGCAGATGCTCTACCGCTGAGCCACCCAGGCATCCCATCCATCTCTCATTTTTTGAGAAAAGGGCTCACATTATTTGCTTTTGTATTCCTGAACATTCGAACATCTGACATGCGGCAGGTAATCAATAAATACTTTTTGCATAAATGAATGAATGCATAAATAATTACAAGGATTTTTCCCTGCAAGAGCAAAGCTCCCTTCCACTTCTTTCATACAGAGTGATGCTCCCCTAGTTTACCGCTCAGCTTACCTGGGCCAAACATATTCTCATTTGGGTGAGTAATCAAAGCTGCTCCATGTACCAGAACTCATTAGCAGGAGCCCTGCAGGGTGAGGCTATGCTTCTTCCCTTTCACTCACCCAGCCACTCTGACAAAAAGAGGAGCTAATGGGGAAGTGCCCAGAGCCCACACCCTCCTTTCAGACTATACCTTGGCCCCTTAGGCTCAAAGTGTTCCAAAGTCTGAGTCAGCCACCCCTATCCATCCACATGTCTGGCTGCTGTCCAAGACTCAGATAAGAAACCACCCAGGTGCTCAGCCTCAGAAAGCCAACAACAAGGTGGTCTGGGCCAACAGAGACCAAATTAACTGAGTGCAGGATAGAAAAGGAAGCAAGCACTAACTGAGAGTCAGGAGACTGGCCTGGTTTCTCCATTGATAAGCTGTCCAACTTTAGCAAGTCACTTCTCCTCTTTGGGTTGAATCTCACCATCTAGGCAGTAAATGGATGAAGCTGAATGATATCTAGGGGCATGTCCAATTCTCAGGTGCCACGATCTGAACTCCAGGGCAAGCTAAGCAGCTCCTGTACCTGAAAAGGTAGTGAAACCTGCCTAGTCTAGCAACCCTATCCCCTGGATGGGGGTGGGGGGGGCAGGAGGGACAGCTCCCACTCACTGAGAGTGCAGGTTCAAAATTCACACAAGATGCTATCTCAGTCTTCATTCCAAGAAAGCTGAGTCTAAAACAGCCAAGCCTCACTGTTTCACCAAACCCTAATATTGCAGTGGGTAGTGCTGTAGTAGTACCAAGCAAGAGCCATGGCCTGGGCTGTACCTACCATTTAAACAGGCAACAAGCTCCTCCATCCCACACATCGGGTAGGACTATGCCATTTCTCTGCACGGTCTATGTCCAGAGCCTGTAGATAGGCTACAATCAAATACTGATTGTTCTGGACTGCATCCAGAGGAGCAATCCTAAGGAGAGCAGTATTTCTACCAAGAGTAGCACCTTTTATTCAGTGTTTAGTGCTTTTAAGACTTGTGCAGTAAGCTCCATGTGCTTACTCATTTTGTCCTTATGACCATTCCATTAAGGGAGTATTTTTATCCTCATAATGCAGAAGAGGAAACTGTAGTTTGTTATTAATGTGATTCACACAAAATGTATAAACTACTTGAGAAAAGTTAAATGACAATTATAATCTCTCACATCTGTATTGGACTATAAGTTTCCAAAGACCGTTCTATAACATCATTCTATTTGGTTTCAGTTATGCATAAGGTAATGTAGCTAGTGGCTGAGTCATGACTGTTACCTCTTTAAGGAAGAGGAACTTGAAGGGAGGTCAGGTTAGGTGATAGTGGTTTGAGTCTCAAAATCCTCAGTCCTGGGAATTCCCAGTACACCACCAATCTGTGCTAGCATTTCTCAGAGATAACCAGAGGTCCAGGAACAGGGAGTTGCCTAAAAAAGCAGTGGCCCAATGTAGGGTGTGAAGCTGGATTTCCAGAGTTTAGCTGAGATTGTGAATGGGATCAGGGTATGAACAGATGTAGCGACAGAAGGAAGACACGCAAGGAAACATCACTTTGGGCATCATATCCTGAACTATACGCAAGTAATGCCAACAATGTATAGTCGTCTATGTGCTTAGTTCTTTTTCAGCAGCACAGAGTAAGACCCCCAGGGTGTGGTAAGAAGAGAGAGCATTCTGGGTGGAGATGTTTCCGCAGGGGATTTTGTGCTCAGTCAACCTGAAACTTCTAAGATGACTTATTATGGGTGGAATAGCAGGTGTTCACATTCAAACACACTTGTTTGGCCTCACCTTCATCTGTTCTGTGGCAATTTCTCATCTCTTTCTTTCTTTCTTTCTTTCTTTCTTTCTTTTCTTTCTTTCTTTCTTTCTTTCTTCTTCTTTCTTTCTTCTTTCTTTTTACCTACTATCAGGTCATTAGTCAGAGTGAATCACGAATAATGTTTAGAAAGGAATTACATGTCTGAGTCTTTATGACAAAGGATACTGACATCCCAGGTCCCAGGCAAAATTAAGAATGCTGAATGAAGAATGCTGTGGTCATTCTGTCATTTGGTGAAAGTCAAAGCTTAGAAAATTCAGGGTTGTTTTTATTTTATCAAAACTTAATTTACTAAAGAAATATGGGTGAAATCCCCATTTAGAAATGGGAGGTTCGACTTCACTTGGGCTCTGGCCTCTCTTAATTTAGTTCTATAAGTCTACAGTTGAGAGAAGATCAAATCAGTCATTCTTTAGCCAGGCTTATGTTTATTCAACTACTACGCCACCATCCCTGAGTCAACTCTGTCTCTCTCTTCTGCAGTTTCTGTCCACACATCCCATGGTTTTCTCATTTCTGTTCACTCTGGCTCATAGGTATCCTCAAATTCACTTTGTAATCTTATTTCTCTGTCTTTAGGTGTGGCCCACATCATACTTCCTGTGAACTTCTGCAGTAGCCTTTTATTTTATTTTTTAAAAATTTATTTATTTATTCACAAGAGACCCAGAGAGAAAGAGGCAGAGACACAGGCAGAGGGAGAAGCAGGCTCTAAGCAGGGAGCCTGACATGGGATTTGATCCTGGGTCTCCAGGATCACACCCTGGGCTGAAGGCTGTGCTAAACCAGTAAGCCACCCAGGCTGCCCTGAAGTAGCCTTTTAATTATCACCCAGCCACCAACCTGGGAAGGATTATGATCTGCTACTAATAGATTACTCCAATGGTTCCAAACCTTTGGGATCAAACTCCAGATCCTGCATGTTCTGCCTCCTAAACCTCATTACCTGTCCAGCTACCACATATATTTCTTTAACTATAAGGAATTATTTGCAAATCCCCGAACATACTGTACTCTTTTAAGCCACCATGTCTATGATTATGGTGATCCTTTCTCCGGAATACATTTATTCTCCTTGCTCTGCTTTGACTTATCATACTTTCTTCATACCTGTCTTCTCCTTGCATCCACCTCTTGACTGTGTTCTCCCAAGCCCTCCACACTCCATTTATCCCTTGGCAATTTACAGTCTTCTTTTACTCCTTATCCACTGCAATTTTGGTATTTGGCATATACATTTTTTCACTCTCTAAGCTGTGACTTCCTTAAATGTGATAGCTGTGCTTTCATAGTTTTCTCTCCCTATAGGAAAACTCAATAAATATTATTAGAATGAATATTTAATAACATATTTAATTTGTTTCCCAGTGCAAACAAGAAAATTAATCTTTATTTTTAAGTTTTTTTCCTAGTCACTAATACAGGAAAAGCCTGTTGTAGTTTTTTTAAATATATTCTGAGAATGATCCTTATACAGTAATAAAAGTTGATTCTTTCAAAATTCTTTAATGTAGGGACCCACATTGCTGAAATGAATGGAAGTCTGAGAATGTATATCCTTTTTTACTGCATAGCTGCTGGGAATAATCACTTGGGATTTAGTCTGGCCCTAGTAAACTATTTTATTTCTACTTTCAAATTGTTACTCAGTCTTCACATCAAAGTATTGTTCATTCAACCATTCTTAAAGATTTTGGAAATACTTTAGTCCATACTCTGAAAAGTGTCACTTTATAATGAAACATCAGCTCTTATTTAGGGATCCTGATGATACATTGGAAAGGTGAACAAGTTTTGGCTTGTTTATGGGGTACGGGATGTAAATGCCATTTTTATCTGTTCTTTTTCAATTGTGGATACTATCTGGAAACCCTTATTTTGTATTCTGGTTCTGTCCTCTAATAGGTTTATGACTTCAGACAAGTTACTTAACACAGGTTCTTTACCTGTAAAACAGAGATCCTAATTATCCCTGCCTCATAGGGATATTTTGAGTACTAAGGGATATAATACACACCAAATACCTAAATAATGCCTGGATCACAGTGAGCAGATACCTATTAGTCTTTATTTTCAAGTTTCTCTTTTTAGCCTTCCTTACTCTGGGTTATTCTGTCATTGTGGTAACTGCTATTTTCTGATTCAGGAATTTTACAAATCCAATAGGGTACAAATATAAAATTGCTTTGGTAATCTGGATCCTTTACACTGCTCTGCAAATTTTAGAATTATCATGTCAGTTTCCTCAAAGAACCAACCAAGATTCTGATTGGAATTGCAGTAAATTGAGAGATCAGTTTGGGGATGGAGGGTGTGAAGAATATTGTCTTCCAATCTATATATATTGTATAACTTTCCAGTATTTTTAGGTTTTATTTATTTTAGCAATATTTTATAGTTTTCAGCAAGGATATCTTCTTCATCTTTTGTTAGCATTATTCTAAGCTATTTGATATGCTTGATGATATATCAAATAAAAGTTTCATTTTTTGATTGTTCATTGCTTACATATAGAATGACAGTTGATTTTGACGAGTAACATTGTGCCTTATGAACTTGGTAAATATATTTATTTTAGGAGTACTTTTGTGAATTTTATTGGGTCTTAATGTCAATACTTATGTCATCTATGAATAGTAATAGTTCTGCTTCCCATTTTTTAATCTTTATCTTTTTTTGTTTTCTTATTTTACTACTTAAGACTCCCACTGAAAAGTTAAAGACAAGTTTGAGGAAAGACACTGTTGCCTTGTTCCTACTCTTAGAGAGGAAGCATTCAGTCTTTCATAATTAAGAATAATGCTAACAGTAGATTATTTTGCAGTTACTTATAGTCAGATTGAAGGAATTTTCCTTTGTTCCTGGTTTATTCAGAGTTTTATTTTGAATGATTTTTTTTTCACCTATTGAGATAATTTTATGATTTTCTTCTTTGTCCTACTCGTATGGTAAGTTACATTGATTGACTTTTTATTACACTAGGCTGTAGTCCTAGGTCAAAAACCACTTGGTTGGGAACATGGGTGGCTAAGTCAGTTAAGCATCTGCTTTTAGCTCAGGTCATGATCTTAGGGTCCTGGGATGGAACCCCACATAGAGCTCCCTACTCAGTGGTGAGCCTGCTTCTCCCTCTCCCTCTACTGTCCTTCCCCCTGCTTGCGTTCTTTGGGTTTCTCTCTGTTTCTATATCAAATAAATAAATAAAATAATTTAAAAAAAGCAAGCACTTAGTCATGATATATTGTCTTTTAAAATATTTCCAAACTTTATTTGCTAATATTTTGTTAGAGATCTTTGATCATGAGTTATATAAGTCTATAATATTATTTTATTATCATTTCTTTGTCAGATTTTAGTATCAAGATTATGCCGATTTCATAAAATAATTTGGGAGGTGTTTTCCCCTACTCTATATTCTGCAAAATTGATATTATTACTTCTTTTGTTGTTTGCTAGAATTAACCATGAAGCCCTCTATGACCAGACCTCCCTTTGTGAGAAGGTTTTTGATCAAAAACTCAATTTCTTAATAGATATATGGGCATTCAGGTTTCCTATTTCTTCTTATGTTCATATTATTAATTTGTGTTTACCAAGGAATTTGTCCTTTTCATCCAAGTTGTCAAATTTACTGGCATAATCATATTCATAATATCACATAATTATCCTTTTACTTTTACTGGTGTCCCTCTTTTATCATCAATATTGCTAATTAGTTTTCTTTCTCTCTCTCTCTCTCTGAGCAGTCTTGATAAATTGTTTATCAAAGAACCAATTTTTGCTCTTGTTAATTTTTTCCCTATTTATCCAATTTCTATTTTATTGATTTTTGAACATTTTTTATTATTTCCATTCTCCCAATTTGCTGTTCTTTTTTAGATTTTCCTTTATGATGGAATGTTAATTCTTTGATTTTTGTACCTGTCTTTTTCTAAAACAGGCATTTAAAATAATAAATCAATGGTTCTGTTATTCCTCTTTCCCTTCCTTTGCTTCTTGAACAATTCAGTCCAAAGCAAGTTCAGTGTCCATATCAGAAACAGGGAAATCTATGGTGATCCCGAGTGAGATTTCAGAACCCAACTGGTGTGAGACAGGTGTCTCAGTGCACAGTTGGGAGCCCTGCTAGGGTGTGGGAGGCCAACAATAGTGAGAAGAGTTTTTATGCATCTGGAGAGACACAGCTCACCATAGAACATTGGAGCTCTGGTAGAGGAAGGTGAGTGTGTGTGGCAGCAGAGGAGGGAGATTTTCTAACACGGAAAATTAATCAAAAAAGCAAAACTGGTAAGTACGATGGGAGCAAAGTGTCTCATTGTTGGAGAAAGGACTTATAAATATGGAACGGGAAAAAGCAAATTGAAAACTCAAATGAGTGTAAACTCATGATTTTTAATATAGATAGGTATGTAGGTAATTTGACTAATAGAGATATAAATAAACAGAGTTATAAATGTGTGTGTGTATGTGTTTATATATTCCTTGGCTCTGTCCTAAGAGGGAAGCAGTGATATGCCAGATCAATGAGCATAATTATCACTTAGATTTTAGTCTTGAAATAGAATTCTCCACTAAAAGGAACCAGAGACTCAAAGTAATGGCTATTTCCAGAGGTTGGGCAGGGAAAGCTCAAGTAAAGCCTAAAACATTTTGTTCCAGGAAACAAGTAAAGTTTACTTACTTCTGGAAGGTCAGGAAGTACTCTTAGAATGATAGGGACATGTCAAAGGGACAGAGAAGCCAGCTTGAAAGTGTTCCTACTGGCCAAATCTGGGACAACTTAAGCTCCCAAATTAATATTGAAAAGAAGAGAATAAAATAAGAATCTGTGAATCCATGTAAATATTTAAAAAATGATTACATTGAGCATTTAATGAGTCACATAAAGTGTAAATTTTAAAACTAAGCAAAACATGTTGAAGGAATATGATGAAAGTGTAAATAAAACACTATGGAAGATGAGTTTGCATCTGGAGCTAGGCAGCACTGTTAGGACAACATGGGGAACAACCAGAAAGCATAATAGGAACCCATGGTAATTGTTCCAGAAGAAGATGATCTCAACCGAGCAGAACTTGTATTTTCTTAGTGACCATTCCCTATGTTCTCATTTCACAGGTATTTTGGCTATCTTTTGGTGTCTGCTCCCTAACTTAGCTTCTTTGATGTATGTTTTGGGACCCTCTCCTGATTATAGCACAGAATCTAACAGTGATTTCTTCCAGTAATTAATCTTAACTCCTATCCCCATTGTCAACTTTTCTGTCTTGGAACACAAGAGAGATAGCTCAGGTAGGTAGATGGATCTATAGAGAGATAATAAAAATAAATAGATATATAGGTGGATAGAACAATAGAAGACATTTTAATAATATTACAATTTTTTCTTAAGATTTTATTTATTTATTTATTTGTTTGTTTATTTATTTATTTGAAACACACACACACACACACACACACACACAGAGGCAGAGACACAGGCAGAGGGAGGAGCAGGCTCCATGCAGGGAGCTCGACGTGGGACTGGATCCCGGGTCTCCAGGACCACACCCTGGGCCAAAGTTTGCACTAAACTACTGAGCCACCCAGGCTGCCCTACATTACAATTTCTTATAAAAAGTATCAAATATAATAAAATATAATACTACTTGAGCACAATGGAAATTAAGTCTTAAGATTTTTAAAGTGTAAGTGAAGTGAAATCAATGATTTATATATTTCTTTGCTGCAATCTTTATTGGTATATTTCTTAAAATTTGTAAAAAGAAGTATGTTTTTCTGTAGACATCTTTGTGTTTTTCCAGGCTTTAATATGTTTAAGCATCCCATCTTAAGCAGAATATCTGTGCTGAAATTCTCTGTGCTTCTACAAGTCCACACCCTACTGTTCTTTACCCTGCCCTGTGACCTGTGAGGCTGAACTTGGATGTCACAGTCTAGACTCCCAAGCCCATGTCTCCCAAATAGGTTTGCCCAATGGGAGGAATTTATTCTGCTGGCAACCTTTCTGTTGGTCTCTGGGTGGGGAAAGTGGAGCAACCACTTTCATCTCTGGCTGTATCTCCTTTCAGCCACAGCTTCTGCAAGTGACCCTCCCCTGCAGCTGTAGGTCACACCAGGTCCTGCTAATTCTTCCTCCTGCCCTTTGGTAGAATCTGAGCACTTCATCATTCCTCATTGTTTTACCTAAACATGGTCCACAACTTTGTAAACTGTTTTTCATTAAACTCTCTTCAACAACAGTGTGCCATCCGTTTTCTGCTCTCCTTCAGCTAACATAGTATCTAATGACTCTTTCCTATGAAGATTGCATACTTGCTCTCAACACTGACTCAGACTTACAGATCTTCATTTTTTATTGCCCTGCTAGATACCTTTGTAATTCTAAATAATAGATTGCAATTTCTATTTCTTTATTTATACATTTTAGACATCCACTGACTTCCCAATAAGAAAGATGAATAATTTAGCACCCCTACAGTTCCTAAGGGAGGGAAGTCAGCCAGAAAGGAGCCGTGCATTCTTACTATTATTAATAGAAAAATATCATGTTAAAACTGCTTTTGACCTTGGTCCTTCAATCACTATATCCTCCATTACAGCTGAAATTTTACCTTCTGATTATTTATAAAAGTCTGTGACATTTAAAAAAAATAGTATTCTTGGTGTAGTTTCAATATATATCAAATATATATCAAAGGTTTTTTCCCATCAATAAAAATATATTAAACAATAAAATAATCAGGAAATCCAAGTGTCCTATGAATTAGAGTCTATCATTTAGATAACTATGAACCACCTTTCTGCAGGTAATCTTATTGTGAGATAAAGAACTTTCTTAGAAATAGGCTCCTTTCATATTGAAATATCTCAAGAGACCATATGGCCATACATAGATATGTTGTGCCAAAGAATCCTACAAAACATAGCCTACGTGTCCTTGGCCTGGGCTAAATAATGAATGGGATGAAATTCTGAATCCTTCAAATTCTAATATGTGTGCTTAGTGAGCTGGGCACTATCTGCTGGAGGATAATCAATCTCAGACCCGTGTCCTCCATAGCTTTTCCAATTCAGTTGATGGTAACTTCATCCTTCTTGACATTGAAGTTATTGTTGATACCTCTTTTTCTCTTACCTTTATGTCCTATCCTTTAAGAAATTCTGTTGCTTTAAAAAAAAAAGTTTACACTAAATGACAGGTGAATTAGACACTATCGTTTTAATTTTGTTTTGAGACTGGGAGATGTAAGGGCCAAATTCATGCAGCAAAAATGCATTCTGAAAATATTAGAACATGGAAAGTGGAAAACAATTGATCATATAGATTCCATCTTGCCCTGCGAACTTTCTTCTGTAGCGTCATGTCAAAAGCATTTGTTATAATAATTTTTGACTGTGCTTCATGGTGATGGAAGGACTTTATTTTCCTAACCATGGGGATACAACTCATGCTTTCTCAGGAGCTAAATTCATGGTGTTTGAACCTGTTTCCGAGTTTCACTGTTGGCATTTTCACTTATACTTTTACTGTACGTTTACCAGGTCCTGATGCTGAGAATGTTGTGTTTTGTCTTTACATCTGTTTACATAGATTATAAATGGGTGAGGTCTAATTAAAGAAAAATCTTTACAAAAACACTCAGCATCTCATTATTAAGTCGAATATGACTGGGTTGAGAACATATTTCAGGTGTGTCTATGATAAACCCAGTTCTCACTGTTCTTCCTTTGTCCTGTGTATTTAGCTAGCATTTTTGTGTCTTTGTGATCAGGATTGTTTAGGTAAAATTCCTTTGTTATTCCTGAATCACTCCTGCATTTGTTTATTTTTATCTTTTTAACCTGCTAAAGTGAAGGAGTGATGAGAAAATGAGTCTTTTTCCTTTATTCCTTTAGGAATAGGTTGAAACTCTGGCAAAGCAACCAGGTTTTTGTTTTGTTTTGTTTTGTTTTTTTTCCCCTTCTTGAGTGAAGATCTGGACAAATAAAAATGAACAAATGACAAGGAATTGTAAAAAATAAAAAAAAAAACAAAGAATCATTTAAAATATTTTAAAATAATATGTCAGTCAATAACTAGATAGTTTTAGAATGCATTGGAAATAAGAAAAAAATAGCTGATGCAAACAAAGAATCCACTGACAAGAAGTTTGGGGAAGTCAGATCTGTCTCTTGTAATTTATGTTTCATTGGTGTGGAGTGAATCTAAAGAGTTATATAAGGTGATTTACAGTACATCTGACAGTTGATATCAGGTGTACTATGAAGGCAGATGAAGAGTCTGGATTACTTCATTTGAGGCTTGTGTCCCCCCAGCTCTTAAGTTACAAATGGGACAGAGGGTAAAGTAACTCAATTTAAATGACCATTTACTTTGAGATTCTAAGCGTTGCTCTACAAGCCTCAATCTGCTACCCTGGGAAAGTCATTTCCCCTCTGTAAGGCTCAGTTTTCTTGTGCGTGTGTGTGGGGGAAAGGTACTAAACATTTTATCTATCTTTCCCATTCTACTACTTTTCACTGACAAATATTCTGATTGGTTGAATTATCCTAACTAAAATGTCAAAAAATTGTATTTGTAAGTGTTTCAAGGTTCCTAACTTAAGGCATGCTTTTTGAAAGTGAATAGCAGAGATTTAAGAATACTTTGGGTTAGCCTTGACTCTTAAGGGATACTCTAGCCTTCACAATATCATATAATTAAATGTTTATTTATTTAAACATAGAACTAGCATCTTCCATCTGAACATTCACATGATAAGATACAATTATAAATATATTTACAGTATAGCATCGTCCTACCAATGAAAGCTATAAATTATTGAACATCTAGTATGTGCCAAATATTTAGATACTTCACATGTAGTTTGATTAAGTCTACAAAGTGTAATATTATCCTAACTTGCAGATAACCCTTGGAGATGTTTAACAGTTATCAAAGATTGTGTGATCTGATAAATGACATAATTTACTAATTTCATAATCTAATTTAAAAAATCCTTTCTAATATGAATTAAAACATGAATTCGACTAACATAAAAGTGTGTATTATTTTCTTTAAACTAAATTGATAAGAATATGTATTTTTCCCAATAACTTACACTGTCACATTGAGCAAGGCACTCCTTTCTTCTGGATCTTGGTTATCGTTACTATAAATGGAAGGATTAAACCAGTTGATCTCTATTTGTCTCTATAGTCTTAAAATAACAAACTATGAGTGCACTGCTCTGAGCTTATACACCTTTTTTTCTCTCTGCATGTATGTACAAGTTATAGTAAGATAATATTTTTAAAGCTTTATGATGTGACTTTTAGTTTTAATGCTTTCTTTGACTCCTCCATTCAGCGAGGGAAGCTTTCTTTGTACGGTGTCAAAGAAGAGATGACATAGCAGGAATCTAAAGAAAAATAGAGTTAGCCCTTAGTTTTTCAGTTTTGAAGCCTTAATTTCAGGGGTCTGAGTAGCACTCACATGCTTCAAATCAGATTTGAGAGGATATAGTATGGGAGGAAGAAATGCTTCTCTTCTGGAAACCCGAACAGAAGCCTTGGGTTGTGAAGGAAAAGAAAGCCAGTGCTTATGGGCTGAGGGGGAGGTCAGGAAGACATGGGAAGAAAAGAGTTCACCTGGAGCTGCAGAGTAGCAGCATCGGCATCTGAAGACCTCCAATTCTCACTGGTGCACACACTCAACATAGAGCCTTTGCTGGCTGGGGCTTAGGAGCTACATGGGAGTAGAATCAGAGTCATAGCCTCTCCCTCAATTTTCACTGGAATGAGGAATGTACATTGCCTGGGCTGAGGGTTTTTCCCCCTTATCTTCCTTGTTGGCATCTAGCTAACAAGATTGCAACCAGCAAGTTTCCTCATTGGCTATCCAACAAAAGTGTTATTCATCACGTTCTGACACTTTGCCCAATCCTCATCTGACTTGTCCCATACAGGGCACTCATTTTAACATGTCAAATAGTTATAAGCAATCTAAATGGCAAGTTATGTCAGGACAACTAGAAGGACAGAACAGTGTAGAAAACACAGTTCCTTCCCCGCCTCTCCCCAACCAAACACCCATATTTGTATATGGATAGGACTTGAATGCAACCAGCTCTTGGTCTCTTCTGCAAACTAGATCAGCAATAAAACACACCTTGTAAAAAAATAAGTTCTGTGTGTTAAAGTAGAATAAGTTAAACATCTCAAATAGGGGAAATCCCCCTTAAGGAATGAAATAAAATATTTCAAGCATATTTCTCATAAAATAATTTGGGGTGGTGATAAATTCTAAGGTACTGTTGACTATCCTGGTAGTTACTTCCAAGATTGGATTTATTGTTTATACATTTTTTAAGAGAGAAAGAGAGAGAGAGAGAGACAGAGAAAGAATGAATAAGCAGGGAGGGTAGAGGGAGACAGAATTTTAAGCAGACTCTACTCCCAGTATGGAGCCTTGACATGGGGCTGATCTCTAAACCCTGATACCGTGACCTGAACAGAAATCAAGAGTCAACATTTAACTGACTGAACAACCCAGATGCCTCTACTCCTAATACCTGTAACTACACTACATGGGATCTCAAAACCCTGAAATGTATTTACCTCCAGGACTAATTCATTTCCACTCGTACCCAGAACAGTATGTGGCAAAGGTAAAATTCATTAACTCTTTCTCCAGTAGAATATGAGATCAGACAGAATATAAGTCCGAGTCTCATTATTTAATCATGGACTTAAAGAAGGACACTCCAGGTAGCTGAGTCTCACTGGTTTTGTCCAAGTGTATTTATCTAACAGCCATTGACTGTGTGAGTTTTCAGAAAATATCCCATGGTGCATTATTCCCAGGTGGCATTTGCTAATAGCTTAGTCTCCCAGGTAAGCATAAATATATGCAGTTCCAAATGCCAATCACTAAGTATTCAGAGAGCTTACTAGAGGCATAAATACTCCTTATTTGGTATATAAGACCTGCTGGTGATGAGCACATATGGCACCATGAAAGGAGCAAGATGAGATCTTTGTAAAAGAGGAAACTCTGGGGCAAGGGAAAATCTCTTTAACAACATTCTGAGATCAGGATGTTGGCAGCTAAAGAAATTTGGATGTCAGCTTCCAGTACAATCTTATCCATTCAATGCCTTTCCATCCCAGGTCAGAGTTCACAGTAGCTATAACTTTGACAGGAGTCCAAGTTAATTTTTATCTTCTAGCCAAGAAATGTTATCATTACATTCTTGTTGCAACAACCTATAAAATGTAGTCACTGCTTTATCCAAATTCCTATGTATTACTCCATTGTTTATCAGACATTTATTGAATATCTGTGAGAGCTGTCCTCCTATGCAAGAATTGGGAGTTGGAACTATGATATTTCAAGATCAATAAGACATAGTTTCTGCACTAATATTACTCACTCTTTTGGGGGCCAGACTTCTCCAGACAGGGAATCTGAATCATATGCTACAGATTACCCAGATACAGCATTGATTTTGTGAATGAGATGATTTTCCTTTTAATATTGGCTAATTTTATTCAAAAAATGTTCGTGAGGACCTACTATACTATGTACAAATTTTCAGACAGAGGCAAAGTTAAACACAGGCTGAGACCTTTATTGAGCTAACAGTTTGGTGGCTAAGGAAATCACTAATAACGTGCCATAGACTGGGCATAATGCCCAAAGAGAAATGCTAAATATGTTTTGAATAATAGTAGCGTTATTGAAATATCTGCAAACTTTTAAAACTATTTTGACTGAACAAAAATAAATCTACCTATTTTTGGATATGTGACCTATGGTCTGTTTTGGAAAAAAAAAAAGACAAAAACAGTATAACATTGCACAGAAGACCATTGGATCTTGAGATCTGCCTTCTAGTCCTACCCTTTCTGTGTGATTCTGGGAGCTCTTCCCACTGTGGGCCTTAGTTTTCCTTGCTGTTAAATTAAGAACTTTGACAGATTGGTCTGTAACATCTGGGCCAATCCAATGACAACTATATAGAAATCACAAACTTGACTTCTTCAAATGCTCATCTGCAAGGTCAATTGTGGAAAAAAAAAAACTAGCCTCATCAGTCTAAAATGACAGGGCCAGCTGTGTTAAGAGCTTGGTAAAATGAACTGAGAAATGGAACTTAGAAATCAGAGGGACTTCCCAGTGAGCTGGTGAAAATCCCTTCTTCTCCAGAGCCCAGTTCCTAACTTCCATTTCAGATATAGGAGTTTTAATGAAAAGAAGTTTCCTGAAATGAACCTGTTTGTGATGGCAAATACTTTCTTTAGGATCCAGGACATTCCAATCTCTTGACCTGAAGTTGTACTGAATGGAGGGATTAGGGTATTTGATGTGAAAGGTGAGATATCCTGAGGTTCAAGTTGCAAAGTGATAGATAGCACTGGTTTGGCTCCTTACTTATATGACCGCTAGCAAGTGCTATGCCAACGAAGGAGAGATTTTCTGCTTATTTTGTCTGTGATAAGAACTGGACGATCACAACGGTACTTGCCACAAAGAGAATAGGGAGAAAACAAAGTAGTTATTTATCTGCCAAATATTTTCCCTTGAACCACAATGGGCTATCACTGAAGGGATGGTGCAGTTGCATATGGTGCCATCTCTACCAGCTTTCCTGGAGGTAATCATCATCATAAAAGATGAAATGCCTTCTCTCTTGCCTGCTATACTTATCCAATTATTTATTTTGAGTTAATTTTGCTAATTTCTCTTAAAAATATACATTATTGGGTTGAAAATTTTACTCCTGATATTTTTATTTCCTTAGTATATATAAAAAAAAATTCATGCCTATTTCAACCAGAACCAGTTTTGTGGACAATTATACATAGAATGAGTAGAAGAGGGGTTATTTTCATGTATATTTGCACTGGGGATTATCCCATCGTATACTTATATGACACTTTGGTTGATGGTCAATCTGGTACATTATACTAATGGGGAAGACTTCTGACTATTTTGTTCTCAGACACATCAAGAAAATGCCTCCTGAGCATTTGTTCCCTCAGTACAAGTAGGATACATGATGAACTGTGCTCCTCCGACAGAACAGCAGTGAGACTATTCCTTGAATTATCAAAGGACTTGTATATTATTTCTTTTATTCATATTTTTTCTAGCCAAATACTTTTTCTCATATGCCACAGGAGACTTTGCTCTATGCCAAGGTTTTAGTCACTAGAGGGAGATGTAATCACAAACTCCCTTTATCAAGTCGGAGTCCAGGGGACAGATGGAAAGGCAAACTAGCCAGGAAATGACATAGTCCTGTGTCCTGCCAGAAATCTCAGTGGTAAGAGAGCTCCAATGGGTATCTTATGTTAAGCTCACTCTCTGGTATTCTGATGGCTACTTACCAGAAAACAGCTCATCCATCCAAACCTGCAAGGACATCTCTACTGAAAAATTGGCAGTCTTAAGGGACCACGATTTCCATCTGTGTTTAAGTAAACACCTGTTAGTGTTAGATGTCATAGGTTGTTGAAAGACTGTGCTACTTAATAGTATCATGAAATACAAATGTTTAAAAGAATATTTATGGGTCCCATAAATGTTTTCCTTTTGAAAGAATGGTAGAGTCAGAATGTCAGAAGAAGCAGGAAACTTATAGGCCATCTAGTTCCCTCTTGTCGATTTGTATGAGAGAAGACGGAGTCCTTAGAAGAAATTTGTCCAAAGACATTACTTTGGTATTTATTTACTAAACTAGAACCTACATCTCCTCACTCCTGATTCAGTATTTATGTCATAACTTCCTTCCTTTCCACATTTCTTGAGCATTTACTACTTTCTGGGGCAATTAGTGATGTGAAGATGAGTGTGAGATCTGTCCCTGTGTAAAGAAGCTAATGGTTCATTGGAGAAGGCAGAAATATGAATGATAATTACTGGGAAGATAATGTAAGTTTCTACACTGAAGTACAGGTAGAAGCTATATAAAAACAGGAGGGCTGGTTGGTATACTTGGTTTGGGTTGCATATATCCCAAATACATACCATAAAGGAAAATTTTCATGCAAGTTCCCTCTCCAAATCTTACATCTCTAGATTCTCCAGCCTCAATCTTTCTATGAATTCATAGGAAAAAAATACATATAATATGAAATAAGTGCTATTTAAAAAAGTTCAAAACACTATAAAGACATAAATAACATATCTTCCTTATACAACAAAAGAATGCATGTATATAAAATAAAACTGGAAGTAACTAGAATAAATGTTAACAGCACTTGGTATTGGAGGTCTAAAATCATGACTAATTTTTACATTTCTGTCCCATTTTTAAAATAATGGCACTTTTAATTATCAATGTAATGAATATATTTTTATTATATAATTTCAGATATGAAACTCAAAACTCTAAAACTTTAGAAGAAAATGTAGAATATGTTAGTAATACTGGCATTAGGAAGAATGTGATAAACAAGTCTCCAGGAGCACAAACCACAAAAGAAAAATATTAATTTTGACTATGTTAAAATTTAAAATTTCTTTATGACAGGACACTATGATTTTAAGTGCAAGTTAAAGACTGAAGGAAGATTCTGGTGACTCAAATAAATTATAATGAATGATAACAATTGTGTCTAGACTTCATAAAGAATTCCGAAAACCATGAGAAAATGTCAAATAATTCACTAGAAATAAGGATAGATATTAAATAAAGGAATTTCAAGGAAAGGGAAATCTGAGAGGCCTGTAAATATAAGAAACTTCTCTACAAATCAGAGAAATATTCATCAAAATCACAATGAATTACCATTCACACTCAGACTAGCAAATTAAAAACTTGAAAAATACCCAGATGATACTGTGATGGAAAGAAGCCCCTGTACTGTTATCTATAGTGTAAATTGGGAAAATTACTAAGGAGCACAATTGGATAATTTAAGTAAGTTTGAAAATGAGATATCCTATGACTGGGAAATCCATTTCTAAGTATATTTCTTAGAAAAACTCTCACATATCTACATGAATTTATCTGTTCAAGAATGATCCTTACAATAGAAAATGTAAAACTAAAGTTGGGATAATTTAAATGCCCATCAATAGGAGAATGAATATATAAACAGCAAAATTTGAAGCAGTAATTAAAATAAATGAACTTAATCTTCATCTGTTAATATGGATAAATTTTAGAAACATAATATTGAGGTAAAAAAGATATAATCAGATACATGCAACATAGTACCATTTAAAACTAAAAAAATAAATCATACAAGGTACTATTTGTAGTTGCTTATGTGTATAATAAGCTCATAAAACAGATGGGAAGAATACATATTAATGCCAGGACAGATATGATCTTTGGGGAGAAAAAAAGAGAATTGAATTGCAGGGAGATGTAGGAAAATCTGTAGCATGAACTTTCTATTTCTTAGTATTTTTATGTTTTTAAAAACATGTTGTATTTCTTAAAGAATGATTATACTTTTTCTTCCAAAAATATGTTTTTGTTTCTTTTAAATTCTGAGGACAATATGGTAATACCTTTAAAAACAATGTATAAATCTAGTTGATATTTAGATACATATCTGTTAATTATTTTCTGAATTTTTGTATATTTTATCTCATGACACGAATTAGAACATTAGAAAATGATGATATATTGTATAATGACTTTAACAAATTATAGAAAAAGTACATCCATGAATCTACTGGGATATTGAATACTGAGTGGATATTTTATAACATTAATGATAATTTTTAAAATCTAGATAACTATCTGTATATACTAAAATATTTGCAGATACTATCATATCAGAGGTTTCTTTCAAAACTGTAAATGGTGGAAATGTGTAGGGGTATAGATATAATAAATTGACTTTAAGTTGATGATTTTTGAACCTAGAAGATGCATACATAGGGGTTCATTATACTTGTCTTTCTACTTTCCCAAAATTAAAAAATGGAAAAAATATATTGAATTAAAAAAAAGTAAGTTGAAAAAAAAGGACGTAGTAGAATACAGTTTAAGTTACCCTTCACCATTCCAGTTTACACTGTTATTAGCATTCCCTGAAGTCTTGTATGCACTTGTACTGTAGAAATGGAAACATGTGTTTTTTATACATGTTATCACACTGAATATATTCTGCAGCTTCCCTCCCCTTCACCAACAACATTTGTTAGAAATCCACCAATGTCAGAACAGTTCTCCTCACATCATTATTTAAAGGCTACATTAAACTCTATACAAGAATATATAATATTCTCTTACTGATTGATGGATGTTTTCAATCCAATTTAAAACTTTATGCAAAAAAAAAAAATAAAAAGAAGTAGAAGAAAACTGAGGGTGCCTGGATGGCTCAGAGTTTGAGCATCTGCTTCAGCTCAGGTCATGATCCCGGGGTCCTGGGATCGAGTTCTGCATTCGACTCCTTGCGAGGAACCTGCTTCTCCCTCTGCCTATGTCTCTGTCTCTCTCTTTCTGTCTCTCGTGAATAAATAAATAAAATATTTTTTAAAAAAGAAAGAAAACTGAAATTTATGAACATACTGCAATTAGCATCCTTGTGTAAATGTTATGGATGTATTTCTACTGATTTTGAATTTTTTTAATTTTCTGAAATTAATATTATTCCTATTTTTTAAAAGATTATATGCACAATAAGAAAATAAAATACAGAAAGGATTCGAATGAAAATCGTAAGTCCTCTGGCATATCCTTTCACACTGTCCAGGACGTTTATCTATTTATGGGTTTAGTTCATCTGCTGGTTACCTCAAAAACCCAAAATAATGTGTTTGTATATCTATTATTTTTATTTGTAAATGTTATATGACACCTTACTCTTTTTATAAGATGGGAATTTAACATGATTACACTATTTCCCATTTCTTCCCAATATTTAAACAGTTTTATTATTATTTTCAGTTCTATTGATAATACTTATCACTTTGTTATACTATTTAAAATCATATAATACTTATGCCTCTGATGCTAGTTTCACCAACCTGAGACAGCACTGCGTGGCTCCTCACTATGTAAAGTGAGGGTATTAGCACCCCCTCTCCTTATTTTCATGCCACTTTTTCCTTCCAACTCCAATTTCCATCAGCCATTCCTCTTCACATGCATGTTCAAGGTTCAGGTTTGTGTTATCTTCTGAATCTAATGATACTGAGTTTTGTACGTGGTGTGTAAGTTTTGATGCTGCAAGTTAAATACCAATAGGCACATAGCATCTATATGATTCTATAAATCTCATTCGCTTCAGAACTAAATATGTTAGTGTTTTAGGATTAGTTTCCTAACAATCTAATAAAATGATCCCTTTGTGCTACTCAGTGGATAATTTTCCTAGAATCTGTGTTAACTGGATTCGCTTTTCTTATATGCCATCAGTTGCTCAATATTATGCTGCATTTTGATTTACTTATATTTATACCATGACTCTAAAATTTCTTTTTTTTTTTATTGACACCTTTTCAATCTTGAGAATCAAGTCACATAGCTTTACCATATCCCCACAGTTTTGGGGATCTTCATCATACAGGCAGTTATAGAAAATTCCCATTTTCTTTTTTTTTTCCCTTGAAATGCTCTCTCCCAGGCTTTCTGACACCTCGGTACAGTCAGGACTATATGTTCTCTATGCAATCCTGCAAGGGTATCATGCTGGGGCTTCTCTGTGCTCCTGGATTGGAACCTCTTTCTTGGATTCCAAATTTTCTTCTCTGCTATTTTGTTATCAATTGACTTGTCAGCTAAGGTATATGGAAGACAAATTTTGGGGTTGTTGCTTATCTGAAAATTTCTTTATTTTGAAGCAACACTGGACTAATGAAGCATAATACTGAGTGTTTAAAAATGTCTTATGTATAGTAGGTCTTTAAAGATGTTGAATGAAAAAAATGAGTTCATTTATCCAATAAGGATATAATGTATGCCTACTATGTGCTAGGCATAGCTTTTACATTTGAATAAAATACCTGAGAGTTAGAGAGGGTAGGTGATCCATCCAAGGTAAATGGGTAACAAATGGGTGGAAAATGCCTGGGTCTAGACTCAGCAAACGTATGTTTTGAAACTGGCTCTGTCACTTAATGTCTATACCTCAGACCTGTTTTATATGAATGGGATTTATAATACTCACTTCACAGATCTTTAAATAAAACAATATGTCCTAAAGTATTCTGGAAATAAGAAAATGCTAATCGAAGTAGACTTTTTAATATATGTAGATTGAAAATAAAGTAGATCCAATTTCCCCCTGTTTATTCTCTCTTTAAACTTTTTTTTTTTCAGAAAAACGTTGGTAAACACCTTTAGAACATATTTTAAAATATTTTTAACAAACTGGAAGTCAATTTTCAAGTTTTTTTAACGCTGTCTAGAATAGTGAGTCTAAAAAATTCCAATTTTATATTTAAAGAAAAGTGTTGACAAATAATGACTTCATCTCATGGTAAAAGCAGGTTCTGTTATTTTAGTTGTTATCAGATCTGTCATGCATCTGCTTCCTAGCTGTTCCTCTTCATGTCTTAGAGCATACTTTACATTGCTCCATGACCCCAAAGTGTGCTGCCTTCTTACCAAGGCTTGGGAAGCAAAGTGATCAATAGCCTCTTCTGGCTTAGAATGTGCAGCGTTGAGAAATTCTCATTTGTTCCTTTTAGAGAACTCAGTATTCCTAGGTGGGTCATTCCTGGCCTACCTCAGTACTTCCTTCACTTAAGTAGCTTCACCTTTGTAAGGCATGTCTCTCTTGCGTATTGATCAGGGGCCTTTAACAAGATACCGTGATATTGTATCAAAATTATTTGGATGTTTGATGGGCCCAAAAAAACATTTATGCAATACTTCATAATGCAGTTTAGCAGATAGGATCTCAATGAGCTCTAAGAAAAATTCCTGAATTTATGATTCTCAGAAAAGTTCTGAATTTATGATTACTAGCATTTCATAGTAGAGGCTGATGCCAACATCTCATAAGTTTTAATCATAAAACCAGGATTTTAACTTGAGTTTTGAGGTCAATCCCAGTATCTGTGTTTGATGCCACAACTGATTGCCAAGATAGTTGCTGTGGGTGAAGCAGAGATAATGTGACACAGATCCTACACTCAAGATGTTTGCAGTCTGTAGGTGATAAGATCTTTTTTTTTTTTAAAGATTTTTTTATTTATTTGAGAGACAGAGAGAGAGAGAGAGAGAGAAAGAGCACAAGCATGGAGGAGGGACAGAAGGAGAAGCAGACTCCCCCTGAGCAGGGAGCCCAACACAGGGCTCGATCCCAGAACCCCAGGATCATGACCTGAGCCCAAAGCAGACCCTTAACTTGCTGAGCCATCTAGGCACCCTAGTGTTAAATCCTTACCCAAACTATGCTCACATAAAATAGAAATTAAAAGCTCTAGGAATACAAATGTAATAAAAATTATGAAAATCAGTAAAAGGGGAGGATATCAGGGAGCTCAGGAGAGACTCCGTGCAGCAGAAAATGTTTGATCTGAGCTTTAAAGGCAAGATTGATTTCTTTTCTTTTCTCTGTGTGTGTGTATTTTGTCCCATTTTTTTCATATTTCATTTTATTTTTAATTGAAATGTTACACGTACAAAGACTACATACATTATATTTCTATAGCTTAAAGGGTAATAATACAATTATTACTCCTACATCCATTACATTTCTAATATCTTAGAAATTTTCCCAGTGCTCTGCATCTATTAAATAATCTTGTTCCTCCACTCACAGAGGTAACCACTCTCCTGACTGTTGTTCTTTGTTCTCTTGCTTCTTGTAGTTTCCACAGGCATTATGTGTCCCTAATTACACTTGTTTAGCTTTGACTCTTCCGATCTTTTTCTAATTAAACCATACTATATATGGTCTTGTGTGACTTATTTTCTATTTGACATTGTGTGTTTGAAATTCATTAATACTGATCTATGCAGCCAGTTCAGGCACGTGTATGTTTGGGTTGTTTCTGGTTTATTCATGTCTGTTACATACAATGCTGCTATGAATATGTTAATATGGAACTGCAAGTTACACACATGCAATACTTGCATATATTTAAGAACTTTGCCTAGGTGTGGAAATGCTAGACCCTAAAATAAGAAATCACATCTTCCATTGTAACAGTGGATCAAACTGCTTTTCCAAAATGGATGTGTGGGTATGTTCTCCTACCAGCAGTGTGTGACAATTTCCATCATTTCACATCCTTTAAAGCAGAAGTCAATGTATTCATTTATGTGTCCTGATCCCATAGCACGATACTTGCCATATGGAGGGCATTTGTTGGTCAGGTGGATGAATAAGGAGATTGGATGCTTAAACAAAGCCAGAGAAAGAGGATGCAGGTTCTTTTAGGAATGTTATAGAACACACACATTTTTTTTCTTCTAATGGGAGGAGACAAATGACCATATTGATAAAGAATGCATTTGTAGGCAAAATTACTTATTTTTTTTTTGCACCTAACATAATAAGTACTGAGTCAATTTCCAGCTGACTCTTTCTTTCCTCCTGGCTTGGACAACTTTCTCTTTTATCATTTTTAGTACATAAGGAATGCATGTTTATGAGAGATGAAGAAATTACAGTCAAGGATAATTTTTAAAAATTATCATCTGAAATTGCACCATTATGAAATAACCATTATTACCATTGTATGGATGCACCGTAATCTATTTTATGGCTACTGAGGTCATTTTGATGTTAGTGACTTCAAGGCTGGAGGAAGTAGCTTCTGAAAGTGTGCTTATTCATACAAAAATGCATTCAGAATTGTACAACTTTTTAGTTTTAAAAGTAATCAGGCATTCAAGGCAGCAGCATGGACTTTTCCAACATCAGAGCAAGGAGAGAATTTATGCTTAAAAAATTCTGTCATTTTCCATAAGAGGAAACAGAGCCAGGAATATCAATCCCAAGTCTGAAGATCATACTCCCTTGCTCTGAAATTTTGGTTCACTCCTAAGCAGTTGCAAGGCCAAAGTCCTCGTTGGCCATGCAAGAACTTCTTAGTACAGTGCTCTCTCCAGTACACCAGATTGAGAGTCCATAAAAAATGTTTACCATCCTCAATGTGCCAAGCTTTGTCAAAGACTTTTTTATGTAAGACTATTGACAACACTGATGTAGCTGTTTATTGCTGCCACCAAACACCACCTGCTTTTGCAAATAAGGAAACTGAGGCTGAACATTCAGCGATTTTTGGCTGAGGTCTCAGAACAAATCACCACAGTACCTAGATAAGCCAAGTGCCCTGCCCCCTGAGACCACATTGAGATAATTCTATTCTAAGGAGTATCCATCATGTAACACATTCTACTTTCATTGAACCAAGGGCAAATGACACCTAGATTTTCCACCTGGCATTATTCTTACCCATTAGGCTGGTCTCTTCCTTTCAGTTACTTATGGATGGCTTTGATTTCTTACCTTCAGCTTGTCTATTGCCTGACATGTCCCTGTGACACATGAGACGGAGAGAGATGGGGCAGGGGTGGGTAGGCAGTATGGGGAGGGGGTGCACGAATGAAAAATAGATGACTGGGTGCTGTTTTTGATCTGATATTATTGTCTAGTTAAGATCCAAGATGCTGTCCCTCTCTTGTTGCTGTGTACTCTTTGCTTTGTAACTCAGAAGTGTTTATCATGACAAGCTGTGAGCAGATGGACTGGAGAGAGAAGAGAAATTTGACCCAAGAAGATGTCACTTAAACAGCTGAGGCTAGTATTTCACCAGATGCCCGAGCATTTAACCCATTAAGGGCTTTATGAAGATCAGCAATGATGCTTTCACTTGCTCAAATATTAATTACCTTTTTTTTTCCTCTTTACTTAAGGGTAGTAAGTTTTTTTGCCTGTCATAAGGCACGTTTTGTATTTAAAGGCATTTGTATTTAGCGTCCTCTTTGATGCATTCATCAATCTAGAGAGATGATCATGATGAATATCATTACTCCTGGTTTATAGATAAGGCAAATGAGACCCAACATTTCCAAGGTCACGCAAAAAGCCAGAGAAAGAGCTCGGACCACCAGAGGAGTTGGGAAGTGGGAAGGGATTTCAGCAATGACCTAGTTCAAAACCCATATTCAACAGATGGGAGACTGAGTTCCAAAGGGTGAAGGATTTGCTGGGGCTCTGCCAGAGGGTTGTGAGTTTGTATGGAACTGGAACCCAGTCCCCATCTTGCAGCTCCAGGGTTTTCTCTACCCATCTTTCAGTTCCTGCCTATGCACTGTCCCAACATGCCTGCCTCACCAGCTGGCAAAGGAGCAATCCAATGTGCTGGCTGAAGATGAAGGGAGAAAGGGACTGCCATGTCCTACCCAGTCATCCTGTACAATTGTGTCAAGCTTCAAAAGCCCTTCTGACGCTTAATAAGTAAATGGGTTACCTGAAAAGATTGAAATCAAACATTCTTAGTAATTTTAAGAATTGCTTAACTTTCTGGGATAAAGAAAAAATCATCTCTTTGATATAATCACTCTCCCAACCTTGAAGGGAATAGGAAGAAGAAAGAAAGAAAGAAAGAAAGAAAGAAAGAAAGAAAGAAAGAAAGAAAGAAGGAAGGAAAGAAAGAAAGAACCCTTATTTTCAATTCTCCCTAAAGGAAAATAGAGAATTGAGAAAACCGGTGTGAAGTGAAGAGAATAATTGATCAGTAGTCAAATAAGCAGAATCTGAGTTTCAGATATGTGCTCCTCCGAACATGAGTTTGATTCTCTGAGTCTAAATTTCTTCTTATGGAAAATGAGAATCACTAACAGTCTTATCTGCTTCCTGGGACTATGGTGAGAATCTGTGGCTAATCACTGTGACTGCTTTATGTAAATTTAAAATTATGCTGTACTAATATAAAGTAGTATTAAAAATAGCATTAATGGGCATCTCCTCTGGTATGGCGAGAGAGGTGAGACTGCTTAGCAGCTCAGAGAACAGACTGGGGAGTCATATTGTCTGGGCTTGAATTGTGGTTTTATCACTTACTATCTGTGTGACCTTGGGCAACTTAAGCTCATCAGTAAAATATGAGTAATAAATGAATATTCCTTGCTGGTTTGTTATGAGGATTAAATGAATAAATGGGTGTACTTCTTATATCATTGCCTTTTGCATACTAAGTGCTGTATAAGTGGTTGTGAAATAAATAAGATTTTAAACGATATTGGTTACTTCCAGACAACTATAGGCTCCAGGCAATAAAGGTGTTTTCTTGAGGCTCTATTTTAGCTGTGTTCCCTAGCCACAGACTTTTACTTATGTAAGTAATATCTCACCTTCAGGGACATTAAGTGGATTCATACCCAAACTCTCTGGAAATCTGCAACCACATAAATCTTCTTTTGGTTCTCTGGAGGGGTCAGGGTGATTGGTGTTCCCAGATCTGTGGTGGCGAGATGACCTTGCAAGGGTCTGCTGGATCGTAGCACAAGTTCCATGCTGCTGTGAACACTGCCTAATGATCTCAACACTGCTGTCCCCAATTTTTTTTTTGTCCCCAATTTTTCAGGAGAAAAGAGGGCATGCCCTGGGAAGTCTGAGTCTCCTTCAGTTTGAGAACCCAGAACCCACCCAGTGGACCAGGGCAGATAACATCTGTTCTGGGGTAAAACCTAATGTTGCCATTCTTAACCCTTCTGGCCATGCTTATGCTTTCCCGAACTGCTGGTCTCCTGACATTGGTCTGATAATTAATTATGTATTAAATCATTTTTAACTCTTAACCTTATGAAGTAGACACTTTTATAAAACTCATTTTACAGATGAGGAAACTGAGGCATAAAGTATTAGTTAGATAACTTGCTTAAGGCTATGCACCAGTAATAGAAATCTAAGCTTTGAACCTAGAGAGTCTGGCCAGTACTGGGAGCAGCTTAGATTAATTCTACCCCCATTCCGTTCACTGGAACTTAGTCATATGGCTCCATCTAACTGCAAAAGGGGCTGAGCAGTCACCTCCCAGTAATAACTGCACTCGATGGAAAGGGATCATGAATATTGGGTGCAAAGCTAGGTTTCTCTTTAAAAGGCCACATTTATTACAAAATTATTTAGGATAATTTTCCCAAAATGTTTAGAACTATGAATAAATATTTTATACATACTTGAAGTTTACTTTTCAAAGAGTTTAAACAATAATTGATTAGAGTGCCTATTGCCCTGCACACTGGTTGGCATAAGCATTATCATTCAAATGTTCTTCTAATTTGGTAAATGAAAATTGTATCTCATGATTTTAATTTGCCTTTTTTGATTACTAGTGAGGTGAACACATTTCCATCTATGCGAGCTAACTTTATTTCCTCTTTTATTATAAGTTTATTTTCTTCTGTATTTATTTTAGAACTCCATTATTTTTCACATTTTCATAGGTACTTATTAACAAGTGTTTATTTTTATCAAGTTTTCAGAATCTGCTCTTGCAAGATTATTTATTCTTTTTGGCTGCTGTCAGTTTCTTATTTTAACCATATAAAATGGTCTATCAAAAAAGATCTGTAATGGTCTATCATCTATTATCTATCTCTGTATATTCATGAAAACACATCTTTTATCACTCATAATTTTGGAACATGCTCTCCCATCCATATACTTGACCATGATTACATTTTGTACAATTTTTTTAATTGTTTGAGTCTAGAAGTAAAGAATGTACAGGATAAGGATCTTTATTATTTTTTATCCAAATTGTGACCATTAATCCACATTCTATGTATTGACTGATACCTTATCTACTTTTGATTTTCAGTGCTTCTCATTCTGTATGCAACTAGGTCTACATCTGGGTAACCTATTATATTTTACTGAAATATGTATTCTTATGTTAACATCACATTGTGGCTTTATAATATGTTCTAATTGTTGATAGGGATTTTTCCTCTCTCATTGATCTACTTACTCATAAATTTTAAAACTATTTCTGTTTTTATTTTCTTCTAAACAAGCTTTAGGAAAAAGCTTGCCCAAATTAGATATGGGCTTTGGTATACCATAAGCAACAAACAGATGTATGCAATATAAATGTATGTGATACAGAATAAGTTAGTTCTAAAGAAGTAAGCTCTAGTTAGAGAGATTCAAAGAGTAAATGTATCACTTGCAGCTTTAAAAATTGCCAGTGATTTCCCAGGCAGAACAGGATACAGTTTTAATGAAAGACTTTAACATAACATGTAAGTCTCCAGTATAGTAGGGTATCAAAAATAATGACACAATGCAATTAATTAGGCAGCATTCTTAGATATACACCCAACTTTGAATGCAAGAAGTAAAATGCCTTATGAAGTCTCTAATAATAATTTATAATACCAAGGACAATAATAATAAAATTTAAAAAAGACTTTATGTATTTATTTATGAGAGACACAGAGGCAGAGACACAGGCAGGGAGAAGCAGCCTCCTTGATGGGAACCTGATGTGAGATTCAGTCCCAGGACCCCGGGATTACGACCTGAGCCAAAGGCAGATGCTCAACAACTGAGCCACCCAGGTGTCCCAATAATAATACATTTTTAAAGGAGAAACTGTATTATAGTAAACAAATATAAAATAATAGTATGTAGAAGGTCGCCTGGGTGGCTCAGTCAGTTAAGTGTCTTCCTTTGGCTCAGTCCTGATCTTGGGGTCCTGGGAAGGAGCCCTGCATGGGACTCCTTGCTCAGTGGGGAGTCAGCCCCTTCCTGCCCACACAGACTCATGCACACTCATGTTCTCTTTCTCTGTCTTCCTTTCTCTCTCTCAAATAAATAAATAAAATATTTTAAAAAATAATACCATATAGAAATATTAAAAACTCTGACTTCATTAAATATTAGGCAAAGGAGAAAGAAGTGATTGATGAAAAATGAAATCCTACCTAACAATATCTGTGATGTTGCCCGAAGTACAGAGTCACGCCACATGCTCTGTATGTTGGGGTGTATGTGGTGTGTGTGGGGGGTCTATGTGTGAAAGTCTTTCCATCCAAGGCCTTAGAACATGGCTCCTTTATCACTTTTGTGACAAGATACTTCCATAACTCTTAAGTGATTTTATTTTTCTTCTTGCAAGTTCTTTAAGTGAAGAGAAATCTCTGTCATTAATATGTGGGGGAAAAATTAGTATGATTTGACTTTAGTAGTTACGAGTATTAATAATTGGTCAGTTAATTCATAAATTCAATATATATAAATAAGAATGAAGAAAATAAATGAATGGAAGAAAAAATATATATACATTCTTGGGGAAGGTTTTCAGGAATTTTTTTAAAATTTAAAGTGTGTGTTTATACATATTGAATTGATATTTTGATGTAGTGCCAGGCCCTTTCCAGTTTCAATATCTTTAAAGTACAGCAAAGAATTTTTTTTAAAAAAATCCCATGTCACACCCTGAATGCAGGAGTGAACGAGCTTAATCATTCTGTCTCCCCGCCTCCCACCTCCAACACTCAGCATATCACCCGACAGGCCACTAACTTGTTGATATTTTTTAAAGCAACATTCCTATAAGATATTTCCAAAGCATTCTATATAACTTTCAGAGAAAAACAGAACTCTCTTATTTACATTTATAGTTCATTAGTTACCTATTATTTAATTAAATTATGTTGAAAAGAAGAGAATCACTAGTAGATTGAGGAGCAAACGTAGCTGATCCTTACTAACCCAGCTGGAGGAGCTGCGTACCACGATGGTGCCCTAGAAGAGGGTCTCTAAGTGCGGCCTCCAGCCAGCAGAAGCCTCCCCTGGGAAGTAGTTAGAGACGCAGATCTGCTGAATCAGGGATTCTGAGGTAAGACTGTCAGTGTTTAATTTGCATTTGTATATTTCTACATGCTTATATTTCATATTTTATTCTTTAGCATTGTCTTTTTGATGTCCGCCTTTTAAAACTTATTAAGCTCATCTTTGCAGCTTCGCATATGTAAGTCCCTACATAACTCTGATGCATGCTGACGTTTGAGAACCACCTGGCCCAGAGGAGTCCAGCAGCTGAGAGATCTCAGTGTGTGGCAGACAGGCTGTCTATTCTGTGGCCCTTAGACGAGGTCCTGCTTAACCTTCCAGACGTCTCAGGTCCCACTAGGCGCTGATAGAGACCTTTTTATAGACTAACACTGAAGGCCTAAATACGGAGCATGTGCTAAGCAGAATTGTCAATTCTTGACAAACAACCACAAAATGTTCATTCCTGTGCTTACTAGAAGATATTTCTCCAGGCCTCCAGGCAAGAGAAAAAGCTTCCTGCCAGGGGTTGCTGTTTGTAGAAAGTCTGGGGCTGTGTGCAAGGCAGTGGTTCTAGGCCTTTCATCTGTTCTTCACAAGGTTCTACAAACACAGAAGAAGTAAAGGCATCAGGCTCCTTCCCGACTCTTGTACTCAGTTTTTTCTTATCAGGTGAAGACAGTTTTTCCAGTCTGAAGTTCAGATTTCGCCTTCCTCCCTGCTGCTGGGGCATTCGAAAGAGACCAACATGCAGAGGAAAGGGAGGCTTTGATCTGTTCACTAGGTTGGTGGGAAGAGCAGTGCACTGAGGCCTGATGCCCATCTTTGTACCTGTTTCCTGGCTGGGATTGACTTGGTTTGAGGTGGTCGGCTACTATGGCTGTGCATTAGAATCACCCAAGGAGCTTTTAACAAATACTAATACCCTGATCCGCTAAATCAGAATCTCCAAGTAGGAGACCCTGTCAAGGGCCTTTTTGCAAGCTTCCCCAAGTGATTATAATATGTGGCTTGGGCTGAGAACCACTCATTAAAGAAATACAGTAATAAGATTTCATGAGAGGTCTTATGTCTCCAATTCATGGATTAGCAAACTGAGACCCGGTGACGTTCCATTGCCTCAGGTCACTAGCCAAGTGGTGAGGTTGGAATTCAGAGTCCCTCTAATGAAAATTCCATGTTTCTTTCAATTTACAGAAGAGGCTTACTGATGAGTGCATTCAAAGTCCTGTGAGTTAAGGCAGGTATAGGGATTGGTGGTCAAAAAGTGCTAGATGAGCACTGAGAAGGGAGCAATTAGTGATAAATATCAAAAGTCCAAAGGGAAGCTGGCACACGCAGAGAAGAATATATTCAATGGAGCAAGGTTTCTAATGCATCATGGGCTTTATCCAAAGTCTCAAAGGAAATGGGAAAGTATTGCCCATGGGCTAATGTTTCTTAATGGCCTGGAAAACAGAGTCAGTTTAACTAGAGGGTCAATTAGCAGGTGCATGTTTGTGATCTGATTTATTTATTTATTTCCTGAGAGGAATCTCTTAGCAAAGTATTGCCCTGGATTTCACTAATTTGTGATTCTTTACAGAACTAAAGCCTAGTGTTCCACCTGAGGAGGATTTTCGTGTAGCTTTCCTTTTCCTCTTTTTTTCATGGAAATTCTGGTTCCTGAGACAACTCATTATTGAAATAATTATACCCCCTGCCTCTGTAATCAGGGCCTGGTTTTCTAAAAATCTTTCCTCCTCCAAAAAAGTAAAAACCACATTTCATGCTCTCAAAAGTAAAGATTCTCTCTGTCTCTCTTTCATTCTCGAGAACAGTTGGTCCTGAACTTGGAGTATTACACTGTAATTTCTCCAGAAGTCTATAAATCTTTTGAAGATATGGGTTTGTTGTCAACAGGAAGGTGTTTCTTCTCTGAATGGGGTGAGGACAAGGTATGCAAGAGTGAGCATTCTTAGTTCAGTTTGCTGAGTGAACAAGGAATCACCTCATTCTCCTGATTAGCACCCTTTGCTGACTTCCTATTGCCCCCAGGCATCCTTAGCATTAAATTTTCTGCTTTGTCCTCTGTCTGCCTCTGCAGCCTCGCCTTCTGGCACATTCCTTTCCCTCTCAAACACCATTTCATCTGTATTATTTCCTTGTCTTCCTGAAAGTTTCTCTGCCTTTTGCCTGAACGACTTCCACCTTCACATCTGCATAATTAACTGCCCTCTTTCCCCCAAAATCTAATTCAGTCATTATCTCTTCCTGGAAGTCTTTCCTGCCTTTTCTACTTCTCTTTTAATCCCTACCTTCCTCCTTGCGCACCAAAAAACCACATCCATTTGGCTTAGAATCCTCTTCTCTGTGCTTTCATAAGAACTTGTACTACTGTTATTATGAATATTTAATTTTCCTTTTTCTCTCAATCATTGTAAAAGGCGAGAGATGTCACCTTCTTTGTTTACCATTTATTTCAAGGAGCATTTTGTCTGACACTAGCTTTGGACTTACAAAGACTAATGTGGAAGCATGAAGCCCCTATTCCCAAAGTGTTTCACTGGCAATGATCACAAGTCAGGCCACTCTTATTTCCACTCCTTGGTTTCTATACCCTTGTATTTTACTCACTGGTGACAGTTCTATATAATGGTCATTCATTTAGATATGCACTTCTTCCTCAAGGATACCCTTCCAACCTCACAGATATCATTTCTAACCTGCCACATTAGCTCTGACTTCAAAAAACCGCTTCGTTAATCTTACACCAGCAGTGTTTGGGTCATACAGATGTCAGAAGACCACAGTTTGTGTGCCTACTACTGCTTTTCATTAGCTGCAGATTTGGATTTTTTGTTCTTTAATGGCTCGATGCTGGTGGGATCTTGTATCTGTGCATCAAATGCTCTATTACTCCTTGGTTAGTGATTTTGGTGAGAACCCTGCCTGCAGAAAAGAAAAATATACCTGGAAAATATGTCAATTCAAGCCAATACCAATTTCTGCCTTTTCTTTTTTTTTTTTAATTTTTTATTTATTTATGATAGTCACAGAGAGAGAGAGAGAGAGAGGCAGAGACACAGGCAGAGGTAGAAGCAGGCTCCACGCACCGGGAGCCCGACGTGGGACTCGATCCCGGGTCTCCAGGATCGCGCCCTGGGCCAAAGGCAGGCGCCAAACCGCTGCGCCACCCAGGGATCCCCAATTTCTGCCTTTTCTAAGATGAGTTCAGTGGAATCAAGGTACCACCAAGTGATGACTTGGTCTCGTTAAAGGATGCAGTTATATTTGGGCTTAGTTTTGGTCTTCTTTTCTAGAATATTAGGTATGAGACAGTGACAATAGTTAAATCAGTCTTGGTGAGGGAGAGTCCATGATGTTGGGCTCCATCCATTGCCTCCACGCCTGCTTCTATGTTTTTTTTCCCCTGAGATCTTATTACACCACTGAATGGAACTGGGAAGATACAATGAGTGACACTGGCCTACATCAACTGGCCAGGAAATTTTGTCTGCTTGATATTTACTGACTCGTTTGTGATAGGTCCTCCCTGGTGGGTATTAACATACAATACAGAGTTCTTTGCTCTTCTTCTCCTTCCTGTATGTCCACCCATAAGCAACTTCTCCCAACCTTCTTGATCTTCCAATCTGTCTCCTTCTAGGCTTCTGACCAACCAGCCAAAATTTTGCCACTGATCATGAATCTCTATATGTTGTTAATTCAGAACACTTTCTTTCCTCACAAAGTTGTTGATTAGGTATACTAGCCCCAAGCTATGTGCATTAGAAAGATTTCTACTTACAACTATCTTTCATGGCTACTCCTGTTTGGAGCTTTAATACAGTTGCTTTCTATTTTCAACTTGTATCCACATATGGAACCAACCTATCTATAACCTAAGCTCAGCTTTTTCTCTTCTCTATCAGATGATCATAAAGGACTCCTGTGCAACCAGAGATATGAGAAAGAAGTATTGGTGCAATAGTGGTGAATAGCATGGAACTCTAAAATACTTGCTCTTGTACCTTACTCATGTCCTCTAGCATTGCTTGGGTCTAATAACAGGTGTGAAATCTCTATGTGATAATAGGCCATTATTGAGTCTAGCACACCATATGATTTGGTGAGTCTAATGGAACCTAGTTTATGATGAGTAGCTCTGACTGCAAAATCCCATGATATCCTATGGTCAGACATCCCATCTTTGCTAGACCCTAGAAGTATTAAAGAGTGAGGTCTAAGAAGATAAAATGTGAAGTTTTTAAAAGACAATAAAAATCTACTAATACAATACTAATACTAATACAATAACATACATAGAGGGTATGGTGAAGAAAAAATGTTAAGGTCCTAGACTATTCAGGAAGAGGGTAAGGTAAGGGTATTAATTAAATGTAGACTTTGATATGTTAATCATGTTATATTATTTTCAATAACCACTAAATGAACAGAAAAAGAATATATTACTCCCAAACAAGTAAATAGCAAAAGATACATTTTTAAAAAAACTCCATACAAAAGTAAAAAAAAGAAAAAACAAAGTATTTAGAAGAGTATACAGAAAGTATACAGAAGTGTACAAATAGAAAGGCTGAAGGAAGGTATTAAAGTGGCTTAGTAAAAATATTAAAATGTAAATGGACTAAATTATACAATTAAAAACACTGGTTTTCATATTAAATTAGACAACTAACTAATATTATTTAAAGAGTATACATAAATAATGTAAAGATATAGATAGGCTAAAACTAAAAGAATGAAGAAAGATATACTGTGAAATTACTGACTGAAAGACAATGACATTAATATCAGACAAAGTATAAGGCAAAAACCATTACCAGAGCAAATAGCAGTCACTTTATAATGATAAGCCTTTTAATTTACAAGGAGGTTATAATTTTTTATTCATATGTAGCAAATAACAGTTTCAAAATATGTAAAGCAAAAATTCAACAGAATTGCAAGAGAAATAAGAAATTACAATCACAGTGGGAGATTTTAACATATTTCTTTGAGTAATTGGTAGATCAAGCAGAGGATAGATTATAGTTAATCAATATTACTACAAACTAGACCTAAGGTGCATAAAGAAGATTGTGTCCAATAGCTGTTCAATACACACTCTTTTTGAGTATATATCAATATAGATGTTTCTAAAAGTTGACCTGAATTTTGGTAGCAGGTTTTAACAATTGTTCAGGGATTAAATACATACAGAACATATTCTCTGAACACAGTATAATTAAGCTAGGAATAAATTCTTTAATGATAACTAGAAAATATCCATTCACCATACTATAAAATAATATGTAGACCAAAGAATAAAGCTAGCAAAATCTCTATGGAGAAAATTCCAAAAATTTTTGAGAGACATGAAGGAAGACCTCAACAAAAGTCTCAAAATAAATCATATCCTTGGATTAGAACACTCAATATTATAGAGAATCAATCCTTTAAAATTGATTTGGAGCTTCAATAGAATACAGACAAAATTACAAGTTTGCACATATATAGCTTAAAAAGCAATTTTAAAAATTTATGTGGAGGTAGAATAGACAAGAATACCTAAGATACTCTTGAAAAGCAAAGAATAAAGTGGGAGAACGCATTGTACCAGATATTAAGACTCATCAGAAAGTTATAGTAATTAACACAGTGTGATATTGGTGCCTGGTTAGACAAGTAGACCCATAGAACTGATGTGTTAGGAATTCCCACAAAGGAACTAGAAAAAGATTGGTTCAGATGACTATTTGTTAGCATGGCTGTAGAATAATCAGTTTTAAGCTTGTTGAAATAATCAGCAATAACTTGCCATAGGGAACATAATTTTGCAAGCCCACCAATCAGTATCACCCCTCTTTTCTGAAAGTCAGCCGATCAGTGATAGACTCATTTCAATAAAGCCACTTGAGTGGCAGTCAATGAATATCAGTCTTATCTGAAATAACCACATTTCCAGATAATATCATTTACATTTCTGAAAATGTGTGCTTCCTAAAGAAGATCAGCTATTCTCAGAGATTCGTCTTGATGAGCAGGCTTCTCCCTTAAGTAAACAATAAATAACAGCTTTGTCTATTTGTTTTATGTTGAGTGGTGATTTCATCATCCTTTGAATGAACATTGTGAGGAGTTTAGAAATAGATCTCCACCTAAATGGACACTTGATTTGTAGCAGAAATGGTATCAGAGGTAAGGGAAGAATGAATGGTGCTGAGGTAGTTGGCTAACTTTTATCACCTAACATGTTACAAAATGCATTTCATGTGCATTAAAACCTTAAATGTAGAAGTCAAAACTTTATAGCTTTTCTAACATAATGTAGAATATCTTCATGATGTCAGTTTAAGAAGGGATTTCTTTAACACAGAAGAAGCTGATTATCCAGTTTGGATGGAACCTGGCTGAGCGATTTAATAATTACAGACACGACTAGGCCTATGCACATGCAGAGTCACTGCATTCCCTGTTCAGGACAAATATTCTGAGACTGGTTTTCTCTAGATGTGTTAGGAATTCCAGATGTGTACCATAAAGGAACTCTTAGCAGTGTATCCAGAAAGTCAATCCATTTGAGCAGGGGTCCTAATCATCTGTGTAACCCTGGCCTTGCTGACAGAAATAGAAGTAATGAAGGCTTAATGGAACCAAGGAAGTTTAAAAGATGACAGTTACCTCAGCCAGATCCCCAAGGGCATCAAGAAATTGGGGACTGGATCCCAGCCTCTTTACTGTGCTCAGCCTTCTGACTTCCACGAATGTATTAGGGCTTTTAAATTATCCTCAAGGAATCCATCTACCCTCAGGCCTGGCTAATGCCTGCCCTTTGTTAGGGAGGTAATGTAGCTGGCACTGTAACTCAGAGGATATTGGGAGTCAGGAATCAGACAAGGAACTATATGACCAGGATCTCATTCCAGACGCATCCTAACCATGACTTTGGTAAGTAAGAGAACAACTCTGCTTTGCTTATGAAGTGGAAGAAAAGACTGAAATATAGGTCTCTTGTGGGCTACTCTAAGGCTGGTACTCACAGACCCCAGCAATGCTTTCTAAACTGAAGCAATTTATACCAAACTGAAGATTATATTGAGCAATAGAATAAATATTTGCATTCCCCATGTAACATGAAAATTAGCTCTGACTACTTAAAAGAAATTGTCCCCCAAAGTAGTAGTAACCATAAAAGGTAAGGATTTGAGTGTATTTGACTATATTAAAATTTGAACCAAATTCCATAACAAAAATAAGAGGAAACTACATATTATGTAAGAGGACATTTGGACCATAGATTCTAGAGCCAGTACCCAGAATATATGAGTTCCTACAAATAAATTTTTAAAAGCGGACAACTCAATAAAGAAATGGGCAAAATATTTGAATAGGCAAATCATAACAAAATGGCCACATGGCTCATAAATGTATGAAAAATCTTCAGCTTAATTTGTAAGGAGAAAAATGTAAATTAAAAACACAATGAGATTACCTTCTCAATTGTTTAGCAACAATTAAAAAGTCTGACAATATCAAGCGCTTCGGAGAATGTACTACAATGGGTAATCTCATATGCTTTTAATGGGAATATTAATTGACATGCTATTTTTTGGAAAAAAAAAGTTGGCATTTGTAGTAAAATTGAAAATATGCATATCCTGTGATCCAGAAACTCCACTCCTAGCTATATAACCTAAATAGATCTGGGAAATAAGTATCCAGTTATCTTTACAAGAACGTGGATGACGGGGTGCTTGGGTCGCTCAGTTGGTTAAGTGTCTGCCTTCAGCTCAGGTTATGATCCTGTGTGCCTGGGATCAAGCCCCCCATCAGGCTCCCTGCTCAGCGGGGAGCCTGCTTCTCTCTCTCCCTCTGCTGCTCCCCCCCTGCTTGTGCTCTCTCTTTCTCAAATAAATAAATGAAATCTTAAAAAAAAAAAAAGAAAGAAAGAAAGTGAAGGTCAGGATTTTATTCTTTGTCCCAAATGAAAAACAATCCAAATGCCTACCAAAGTGGTATGGATAAATAAATGGTGAGATATTAATGCAATGGAATAGTAGGCAGCAATGCAAATGAAGCAATGAAAGCTTTGCACAAAAATATGATGGGTGTCATGTAGAAATTGAAGAAAGAAGCTAGATTAAAAATCATAAAATATGATTCCATTTATGGAAAGTTCAGAAGTAAACAAAGCTAACCTATATTGATTAGCGAGACATGCTTAGTGAGTAAAGCTATATATAAAAAAAAGGCAGGAAAGTGTTTACAACAAAATTCTGAAGAGTGGTTATTTCTAGGACAGAAAGGGATTGTGGTTTTGGAGGGGGCCTCTATGTGGGATGCTGTGAATATTTTATTGACTTCACATGGGTAGTGATTTGGGCTTGCTTTATTTTTAATTTTTAAATTTTACTTACACATTTTATATTCTTTTCTATGTGTGCATCATAACAAGAATTAAAACAAAGTGATTGTTGATCTGTGTCAGTGTAGTGGTGGAGGAGTCTCATTGTAGTGGGTCAAAGAAGGAATATGTGGTGAGTCAGTAAGAGACATTGCTCAGAGGCTACTGTATCAGCAGGGTGCATTTGGATAAAAGTAAACAGAAGAACCTGAAGCAAATTGCCACAAACAATAAAGAAATACATTCTCCAATGCAGTAACAGTTGGGTGGCTGCAGCTCCTTGAATCAGGGCCCATTCCATTTCTCTGTAGTTTTGTTCCTATGTTTTTACAGGTGTGGTTTTTGTCACCCCCAGGGTTGAAGCAAGGTAGCTAAAATAGTTACAAGCATCACATCTGGCTTTCCCTTCCCTTCCTTATAAATATCTAGGGAGCCTTCGGCCATACTTCCTCTCTCATTGCTTCGGCTAGTTTGGCATCACCACGTGCATATTGTAGGCCAATCTTCATCAAATAGGAATGGAATTGAACTGATTCTGTGTGATGGAAGGCATGTTGGTGAGTAAGTCACCGCACCCACTACTGAGAACCGCAAAGGGTCTGAGATTTACTTGCAAGCTAGCAAATTAGCCTGCCACAGTAATGGATGTTGATATAAGACATGAGATTGATTATTCATCAGAGAGGAAGGACAATTTCTTACTCACAGGGAGAGACTAGCCCGTGTCAGCATTTTGCACTGCTTCCCTGAGGCTCAGCTTCTAGAGTGCAGTAGAAATAGGGCCAGGTGACCCCTGCCCACATGGTGAGTACATTACTACAGGAGTTTAGGGGATCTGAATATTTCATAGTGGCCTGTAGCATGTCCTCCCTTTGTTGAAAGAGAAAGAATGCAAGCATTTTGAATTTCCCAATCCTCCCAGGTGGTAGACTAGAGTGCCATTTTGCAATTGAAAAACAAAAACAAAAGCCTTGCTGCCCAGAGGGATCAGGAGACTTGCTTAGGGTCTGTTTCTTTTAGACCAGACATATGTTTAGTAAGTAGAAGAGGCGGTATTCAGTTTAGAGATTCTGAGTCTGAATCCTGGGACTTGATAGTCTCCAATGTGATTGTTCTTAGAGAATCCTCAAAATTTCTTCCTGCACACAAGGTACAGTCATCAAGGAAAGTCACTCCCTGGGTTGCTGTGATGACAGAAGACATCCCTGAGCAGACCTCTGTCTGAGAATTCAGCTGGCTTCAGAAATGACCCAGGAATTATGAAACTAGGTGGAAACATTTTTTTCACTAAGGTTTGCTCAAGTTCACCAAACCTTTTACAAACCTCTCATAATATGGACAAAGTAACTATAAATGAAATCCAATGAGTAAATAGCATTCTTATATCTTCCATGATAGCCTTCTTTAATTAACAGTTAGCCCTGTGGAGTTGGTCTCTGCTTGAACTTTTCTGAAATTAAGTTGGTCCTGTATGAGGATGAGTGTATGTATCTCTCTGTGTGTATGTGTGTGTGTGTGCATCTGTGTATGTGCTCACACACATACATTATGAGAAAAAGGAGGACATAGTCATTTGACTCATAACTGGAAGAACCATTAGAGATGACACATTAAGCCATTAGATGTATCTTCCCCCCACCAGATGTTGCAACCCTTGAAGCAGGGATCCTAGTCTTCTCTGTCTCTAAGCACAGGACCTGGCATTTGGTAAGTTCCAACAGGTGATAGTTAAATAACAAAGTGCATGAATTATCCAGTCCAATCTGCTCACTTTATAGAGGCAAAAATTAAAATAAAATAAAATGAGGCCCAGGAAGACAAGAAGCCTGAGTACATAGAATTAATTCATAGCAAAGCCATGTATAAAACCTAGGCTTTGACAGTTTCCAATAGTCTAAGCACCTTACCATTTTCAAATTATACAATAAGTGTTTCTTTAAAATGCCATCTCCTATGAGAGGGATGTTAAGTGTACATAGTTAAATTAAGGTGTGGTAGACACTGGTGCCTTTAGTCTGGGATAATATAATCGCCTCATCCAAGATTAGCCACTGTGAGCGGGGTGGGATAGGTTTGTGAGACCACACCAGAAACTAATTATGTATTGCTGTTTACCCTTACATTGAGCTTGAAACTAAACCATAGTCCCAATGGCGCTTTGAAAAGTTGGTGGCTACATCAAAGAAAAACAAAACCCCTAGTCAATTATGAGAGAGATGCATTAGACAGACTGATAAAACCTTGTGTTTCTATGGTGCTTCATGCTTTTAGCAAAATATTCTCACTTGCATCCATTAGTTCCTTTGATCTTCTCAAACAGTCTGTGGAAAAAGGAGGACAGCTCTTAACAGCCCTCATTTAAAGATGAGGAACTTGAAGTTGGGAAAAATTAAGCAATAGTCTTAAGTTCTTATAAATAGCAAGTGGTTCTTTAACTTTAGGATCAGATATTGCATCTGGCTCCACCACTAGCTAGTTGTGTGACTTTGGGTGAGTTCCTTCTCCGCTTAGACTCAGTTTCCTTTCCCTGTCTGTGTGCTTATACTCAACTGTGAAGTTTAAAAGAGAATTGCCTGAAATGCATAGAGTGTGCTCAGTAAATATCATGTCCAATAAATATCAGTAGATATCATGTCCTCTGATCTATGTCCTACGTGTTGAGTGAGATTGTATTATTATTAATAATGTTTACAAGAATCTTTTATGTTCATTGGAAGAAAGATGCCATTTTATCAATCAATGGTATTATTTGAGATGGAATTCTCACAAGCACCTTCTGTTAGGACAATTATTTTATTGAAACAAGTACATTGTGGGGGTGGAAATGGTGAGAGTGAGAGCAGAGGATTCCTGGTGGCTCAGATGATGAGACTACACATTTGCATAAGAACATTTGAAATCAGTTGCTGAGTTCAAGCAAATCCATAAGAAAGAAAAATGAAGTTTGTTACACTAGCAATGGACTTAAAACTCTTTTTCCATAATGTAGCTCCAAAACTGAGCTCTATCAGCAAGTAAGCAGAGGACAGCAGGATTTCCTAACACTGCATTCATAGCAATAGATTGGTCATGGTGACCAATTCAAGAAACATAAGAAAATAATGTGGGACACCTGGGTTGCTCAGTGGTTGAGCATCTGCCTTTGGCTCGGGGCGTGGTCCCAGTTAGGATAGAATCCTGCATCAGGCTCCTTGTGAGGAGTCTGCTTCTCCCTCTGCCTATGTCTCTGCCTCTCTCTGTGTCTCTCATGAATAAATAAATAAAATATTTAAAAAGAAGAAAAGAAAAGAAAAGAAAGAAAAGAAAAGGAAGAGAAGAAAAAAGAAAAGAAAAGAAAAAAGAAAAGAAAGAAAGAAAGAAATAAAGAAAGAAAGAAAGAAAGAAAGAAAGAAAGAAAGAAAGAAAGAAAGAAAAAGAAAAAGAATAATGTCATAGATGTCCCCTTTACTTTCCTGTCCTGGGATAAAATTAATTCATTCTGGTTCTCCGACATGCCAGATATATAATCTTAGCTGACCTTATAAGTATTTCTGAGAGCATTTCCACTTTTGTAAAATAGGGATTAAGACTTCAAACTTAGAGTCTTGTTTTGAGAATTAAATGCAACAAGGTATCCAAAAGTGCCTTCAATACCTGGTAGACAATGGTTTCTCTAAAAACATTTCCTAAAACTGTGGTTGTCTGTCCTTAAATTTTATACCAGTTGCAAAATCTTTGAATATTAAAGATCTTTCTTTTTCACTTAGTATAAATATGAAAAGTATATTTATAGCCATTTAATTTCTATCACATGTTAATAAATTTTCTTTAATTATTCATACATTGTAACACATAAGAAATCACATCAGTTGTGATCAAACAAGAATCATCAATTACATATTATTAACACTTATTAACATTGATATACAGTATATAATAATGTAACAATATAATCTTAATATATTAAAATATATTACAGAAATTTATGTTTTATAATACTTTAGTAATATAATTTTATTTTATATATTTTAATAATGTACATTTTTATATATTATCTTAATATGTATTTTAATAATATTTTGTTATAGAAGATTAAAACTTATTTAAAGTTATAAAATCGGGTTTCCATCCCTGGGTGGCGCAGCGGTTTAGCGCCTGCGTTTGGCCCAGGGCGCGATCCTGGAGACCCGGGATCGAATCCCACGTCGGGCTCCCGGTGCATGGAGCCTGCTTCTCCCTCTGCCTGTGTCTCTGCCTCTCTCTCTCTCTCTGTGACTATCATAAAAAAAAAAAATAAAAAAATAAGAAAAATAAAAAAAAATAAAGTTATAAAATCAAGAACGAATAAGTTAAAATGAATGTTCTAGGGCAGCCCCGGTGGCGCAGCGGTTTGGCGCCGCCTGCAGCCCAGGGCGTGATCCTGGAGAGCCTGGATCGAGTCCCGCATCGGGCTCCCTGCATGGAGCCTGCTTCTCCCTCTGCCTGTGTTTCTGCCTCTCTCTCTCTCGGTGTGTGTCGCTCATGAATAAATATATAAAATCTTTTAAAAAAATGAATGTTCTAGTACAAAATCTAATGAAATACATGGAAAATTATGCAGAGCTGACTAATGAGCTAAGCCAACTCCTTGGCTCTTAGTAAATGTCATAGAAAGCAGACAATTTATTCCCAGATGCTGTGATCTCTGTTACTTAATTGTTAGAATAATGAATTTCTAAAATAAGGAAAAGACAAATATCTAAGAAATAAAATATGAAAATGATCAGTACAATTACTAAGCTGAATAACTAATCATGAATGATCCATTACCTAAAGTTTATTTCATTTGTATGAAACACTCTTTAGCAAATAATGGTAGTACAGCATAAATAAAATGGTTTGGAGACTTGTGTAAAAAACCCTAAGTGTCTTCTTTTTTTTTTTTTTTTTTTGGTGTGGTTTGGTTTGTTTTAATGGGTAAGATAGAGAGAATAATATCAAACCTGCCAACTTTTTGTTGAGCTTAAAGTATTATGCATGAATAAGGTGGTAAACTCTAAGTAGAATACAATAACTACTGTCGTCCTCCGCAGTTGCTTGAACTTCCATGTCTCATGAATCTCATCTCACTAGAACTTGATATATTTTTCTCACTCATTGTAGATACTCGCCAAACATTTGTGAAATAGTACAGTAGAAGTTCATTTCTATGAATGGTGTTAGCTCAAGATTTCTATTGCAGCTCTAATTCTATATCCTTTAGCAACTTTACTTGACTTAAAAGGAAAGGAAAAACCTTCGAAGTCCAGTTCCCTCCCATTTTCCTTCCTGAAACCCCAAAACATTATCTAATTTAAAATGTAATGACACTTGTTACTTACATAATTCCTTAAAGAACTGCTTATTCACCATTTCATGCATCACTCTATCATTTAATCTAACTAGATTGTAAATTCCTGGAGTTTAGGCTTATGTGTTGAATGACTTTGCACCCTCCATAGGACTTCCATTGCCCATATTTATTAAATAAATTGGCTGTTTATGACATTGAAAATCTGGGTCTTGTCCCTTTGCCAATTTCAATCAACTGAGACAAGTCATCAGGAACCAATAAACTCTTTCTGTAATAGAAGACCAATGTTTTTAGTCAGGTAGTTTACTATTTGTTCGCCTCCTCAACTAGTTCTACTTCTTAATAATAGAGATTGTCTTCTTCAGTGTTTGTCTTCCCTCTAGGAACTAGCACAGTTTTTGGCTTGTCCAGCTTCCGTAGACATTTGAGGAACGTTATGTGACAGAACAAACATTACTAACATTCAGTTCTTCAACCCTGCTCCACCAGATAGAATCCTGTAATTCCCTTCCTACTTTTTCTCTTTTCCAAGGAGGAGAGATTCTTCCTGGGAGGAAGGGGATTAAGTTGATCTACATACTGAAGAGCCTAAAAGAATGGTATTAGAGTCCTTGCAAGATTAAGGAAAGTGGCTAAACTTTTGTGGAGTGTTGCTGTGGATTGGTTATTCAGGCCCCCTTTAAATCCACCCATGGATAAAAGTAAAGGATGAAATTCCTTTAATTACTTTCACTTGTTGAATGAGGCTGGTTGACCTTGACATGGCTCAGGTGCTGATCCACATAGGTCTCTGTGTGCTTTAGGACTGTAATTAAAGGGAGGAGTGAAACTATGAATCAATTAGTCTGAGAGAGTCTTGGGGTCGGTTGTTTTAATAAGCCGGTATTTTGGCATCACTAACCTGTGGATTATAATGAGCCTGGAGGTTGGGCTGTTGCAGTTCCTGGTCTTTACTTCTTTATTCTCCCCAACCCGCCCCAACCTCCCATAGTCCAATCTTAGTCTTTTGGCTAAATTTGAGAATCCAAAGTTGGTGTCATATCTCACAAAGTGGAAAGAGAATGCAGTCTAAGCAAATCAATATGAATACATACCACAGGAAAAAGATATCATACAAGATGTTTATCACTGTGTTGTATATAGTAACCAAGAAATAGATCCTAATGTCCAACAATGTAGAACTAAATACATTTTGTTATAGCTCTATGATGTGGCATTATGTGACCAAGTCTTTTCTTTCCATGCTGTGAAAGAAAATTTACTAACATGAACAAATATTTGTAATATTATGTTTAGGTAAAAAGTTATGAATCGCTTATATCAAATGATATATATATATATATATACACACACACACACATATATATATATATATAATTTCCCAAATTTCTGCAGTGAGCATATCACTTTTTTCCAAACACACACACACACACACACACGCACACACTTTTTTTTAAAGGCATATTTATTTCTAAAGATCTAATATTGAGAAACTGGTGTTGAAGAAAAGCCCATGTTATTGAAATTAAATCCAGAGGCTCTGTTAACATTCAATTTACCCTCAAGAAAGAAAACATCCTTGCCTGGGGCCAGGAGAAAGAGAGGTGAAAAGAGGAAAGGAGGCCACTGCTCGTATGTCCTGTTACATGGAATCTGCCCCAGCATGCTGTGTGTAAGCTGCCAAACATCTTTTCTCAGAGAAATATTGATGCCGGCTGCTAGCTGATGAAATCTGCCTGACCCATTCTTTTTGTCTGCCTTCCTCCCCCGCCTCCAGTGCATTGTGCAAGAGAAAGCTTAAACCATCTTCCTGTCAGGTGGAACCAGAGGGTAAGGACCAGGTGGCCATGCTCCTGCTCCCCTGGCTCAGGTGCAGCTGCTGAGGTAGCAGGCCAGGCCCTGGCCCAGGGCACACGCTGTCCCTGCAGTAAGGGCTGGCTAGGTAGGCACAGTGTACTCATCTCGTGTCCCAAAGCCAGAGTTTTAGGGCTGAGGAGCCAGATTCTTGTGCTAGGAGGTTGAATGACTATTGGGAATGCATGGAGCAAATTAATTATTTTGCAAGGGGAATTTTACCTGGCAAGTTCAGACACCCTTTAGTGACTGTAATAATAGCTGGGGCACAGAAAAGGACTGTGAATAACAGAAGATTGTAGCAACTCAACTGATAACTGATTGGCTGTTTAATAAGGCCAAGGATTTTCTAGGTGCAATGAGATAAGCAGGGGAGTCAGAGGGACTCTGTCCACCAGAATCTTGCAGTTCCTAGCCCAAGCACATATAGTTGAGGGTCATGTGATTTGCCTATATTAAAGGGGAGACCTTGGGGTAAGCTTTGGAGATCCAATAGGTCACACATTGCTCCGGGATCAATATTACTTAAATATAGACACTCTGGCCTTCTGTGTAGTTAAGTTGATAAAAGATAGCTAGAAGAATAATAGTAGATACAGTGTAGCCTGGGTATCAGGATAAATGGTTCCAATCCTAGTTCAGTCACCAACTGAAATTTGTGATTTGGCGTAAGCTACTCCCTCACACCAAACTTCGTCTTTTCCTAAGTGCCATCCACTGCTAGCATCTTGTGATCATCATAAAAACAGCATTTCTGTGAAAGTCGGTGAAGGGTACCCGTGTTTATAACTGTATCCTCCGAGCTGAAATCATGGTTTAAATGATAGATTAAAAGGCCGTGACAGTTCTTGATGTCTTTCTTCTCCTTCTTGTTCCTTATCTTTTTGATTCCTCACCGTAACCCCATTCAATCTAAATTGTATCGAGCTCTTTGCTGCGTCAAATTCTGCAGCGATGCATTCTGACGTGCACCTAGAGTAACAAAAACAAAAACAAAAACCAATTTCGGAAGTGTGCTTCTACACAAATGACCAAATAAGGAGGCAAAATAAGATGAATGCCTTTTCTTAGAGATAAAAAGACAAAAAGACAGGGTGAGAGGATGGAAAGCATACGTCTAGCTTGAGAAAGGCGTAACGGGAGAGGGGCCATTCGAGCAGCACCTTGCAGAGGATGGGAATATGGAATTGGGCTTTAATGAGAATGGTGGGAAAAAAGAGCATTATGAACAACTTGACAGGGTTATCATGAAAGTATGGGCATGAGAGGGCGGGTGTGGATAACAGAGCACAATTCACTGAGTGGCAGCAGGTACGTCCGCAGTAGCTGATTGCACCAGATGGTGGAAGGCTTTGAACACTAGTGTCAAAAAAATGGACTTTGTGGTGATGTGGTGTGATTAGAGATGGGATGCGTGCTGGTTTCAAGCCCAAATAGAAGTTTTGTAAGTTAGAATATGTCAAAAAATAACGAAGTAAGGTAAAAGTTAAGGACTTGTCTAAGGAAGCAATGGTGAGGCCTCAACACGACAGGGGTAGGTACTGTAAGGGGAAAATCTGCCAGACTCTGCCACAAGTAGCAATAGAAGAATAGGAAACAAAATCAGAGCTGAACTAGAAATTTTGAGCCAAGGCAGGTACTGGAGGAACCATGAAGGTCAGGAGCAGGTGCCGATATGATGGAGCTTCATAAAGGCAGAGTGGATCACCTCAAGCTTCAAGGACACAATGCTGATGTTGATTAGTTAGAAAAGTGGGTTGGGGGATCCTAGGTGGCTTGATTGGTTAAGGGTCTGCCTTTGGCTCAGGTCATGATGTTGGGGGTCCTGGGATCGAGCCCTTGAATTGGTCTCTCTGCTCAGCGGGGAGTCTGTTTCTCCCTCTCCCTCTGCTTGCTGCATCCCCTGCTGGTGCATGCTTTCTCTCTCTGTCAAATAAATAAATAAAAACTTTGAAAAGAAAAGAAAAAAAAATAAAAGAAATGAAATGAAAAAAAAAAAAAGAAAAGCGGGTTGGGAGTGAAACCCCAGGTCAAGTTAGACTTTCCGAGTTGGCAATTAACCAGGGGTAGGTGATGATTGAAGACTCAAGTGTGCATGAGAAGAAGGCAGGGAAGACTGAGTAAAGGAGAAAGAAGAGAGGGGGTCATCTGCCCAAAGCCTTCCTGGAGCTCTGGTTGGTGGGTCTGGCCGGCACATGTAGAAGCACAACTTTGTGGGTTTCTTGAATGCATTCGCAGCAGCGCCTAGTCCATTCCAAAGCCCTTCCAATTGGTTTGGATCAGAGTGTGACCACAGAAACCTGATCTAGGCCAGACTAAGCTCTAGAGGTCAAGTCTGCTTCAGAGAGGGCATGGAGCGGAGGGCTGCGTGTGCAGCTCACCTTGCTCCCTCTTCAACACATATTAGAGAATAATGAATCTGCAAGTGCTTCATAAATCTTATCTTCTGCTATTGCTGTTGTTCCAAACAGTATAGATGATAATCATAACTAGAATGATGGGTCACTCAAAATGAATGAAGTCTTGGCAATAAACCTACTCAGCCCTGTTGTCTGCCAGCTGAGGAGGCTGAGGCTCCGGGAGGGGAACCGCATGCCTAGGGCGGAAGGAGTCAGGGTAGACCTCAGACCTCTGGGCTTGCACACAAGTTCTCTTTCCCTTTTTTTATCCAAGTTAATTCTTCTCCTCACCACCCCCCCTTTTTTGCAATCTATTTAACATAATGCAATATTCAGTCCAGGAAGGTCTCATTTCTTCCCTTTCACTTTGAACTCTGCTTTTGAAGGCATTTGGGATAAGTTGCCAACAAGTTGGGAAAAGGGGAAGAGTTAAAGGAATAGCAGTAAGTTCAGTTCGAGTCAGCTGAACCTGACTATTTAATGCAATAAAGATTTCCCTGGGCGCCATGGGAGCTGAGGTGAGTCAGAGGGGCTCTGTCCTCCGGAACCAAGACAGACCTGCAGATAGCTCAGGCAAAGCTGAATGAGCTAAGAATTACCCTAGAAAAGCAAACAAATTTAATACTTCTGGTTTTATTCACTTCCTGAATGGATAGAAAATGGTGGGGGGGGGGGGAGGGCAGACATTTGCTACTTCCCCACATGCTAGGCTGAGAGAAGAGAGGTAACCTTGAAGAAAGCCAGGCATTCCAGGATCATTTATTTTTAAAAGTGGAACAAAGAGGATGCCTGGGTGGCTCAGTGGTTGAGCATCTGCCTTTGGCTCAGGTTGTGATCCCCAGGTCCTAGGATCGAGTCCTGCATCGGGCTCCCCGCAGGGAGCCTGTTTCTCCCTCTGCCTATGTCTCTGCCTTTCTCTGTGTCTCTCATGAATAAATAAATAAAATATTTACCAAAATTTTTCTAAAAAGTGGAACAAACTTCTCTTTCTACCTATCTTTATACACTCTCAGCTCCAAGGGCCTTCGCAGTAGACTCCAGCAGAGGCAGTGGGACATTCTATGACCCAGCACACCCAGGACAAGAAGCTACAGGGTTTTGGGACCATTGCCAAGCTGGGAGATGAACCTGATAGGGTTCCTAAATAACAGCATGGCCTCAGCCTCAGGCCTGACTTCATGCTATTCCAGTCGTGTGACCTGTCTCCTCCACTGATCTAAGATAACACTTATCACATTCTGCTTTTGGAATCAGGTTACTTGTGTGTGTGCCTGCTTCCGCCACTAGACGGGAGAGCAATGACCATGCCTTACTCAACCCTGTCCCCCAGAGCACTTGGCACAGGCTCCGGCGCTCAGTGGATACCCACTAAGCGTGCAGGGTTGGCTGGAATTTTGGCAGGCCTTGCATTTTTCATTGGTTAAAACCTATGGCTCTTCTTGCCTGGTTTGAGAAGGAGAAAACGCACATTGTGTCGAAAGCCTGGATCTGATTTCAGAGACCAGAGCTCTCTGAAAGAAATACTGACTGCAGTTTACTCCCTGTGGAACTCTGCGGGCTGGCCCTTTCCCTTCCACACCGTGTTTCTGTTGCTAGTGAGAAGGATTCACACATCCTATTCTTATCATACTCACTTTTTAGGATTCTATTATTTTGTAAGGTAAATTCAAATGGAAAATCCCTTTCAGTTTGTCTGCTCTTTCTTTACCTCTCCTGATCCTTGCCCTTAGAAGATGTATCACAGTCATCGTTCTGGATTGAAAAAGATTTATTTAAAGGGAAGAGCAAAGGCAATGGACTCTAAGAGACCGAGCAACTGCACTGTCCCTCAACGAGAATAACCATTCATTAACAGGCTGCTCCCTTTCAAGCTTGGTCCAAGAACTCCTTCGTACGCATTTATTTATTTATTGCTTATTACAACCCCGAGGTGAACTTTGCTGATTTTGATTGGTGGATGAGGAAGCAGCTTGGGATATTAGGAGATTCCCTGACATAACAGAGCCAGCCAGTGGTAGAGTCAGGATTCCAATGCAGAGTGACCCTCTCTACCGCTCCACTCTTTCCATCCATGTTGAGCACATCACTTAAGGTCTTTGGATCTCGGATCAGCTATCACCTGGAATTAATAATCCTTCATGGCATTCACAGAAAAGTAAAATATGTGTCAAATGGCAATGACTTTGGGGACCTGAAGGACCTAAACAAATCTAAGAGATTATTGCATTGCTAAGTAGTCTTGATAGCCCAGCTAATCAAGCCTGATTTTAAATCACAGTGAAATCCAGAAATTGTTGATCTCAGTAACAAAAATCTCTTCATCCCGGTTTTGCTCCATGCCTTATCATTTTGTATCCCCAGATCAAGTTCTTAAATTGGGTCTCTCATGAATTCCAGTGTTCTTGCCTGCAGAATTAGAGGTTAGACCAAAACTAGGGAAATCTAAAGATTATTCTTTGATTATTCTTTGATTTTAAGTTAACAAAATTTTTCAAAATGATAATGCTTACAAGGATACAGTGAAACCAGTGCTTTCATTTATAGGAAATTATTTTGTAATTCAACTTGTCAATATTATCTGATGATGCTGTTCATACATACATATGTTCCACCCACCTATTATTTTTTCAGTGACATATTGCAAGAGGGGGTGATAATTTGGAACATATATGGATACACTTGTCTCTTGCATTTTCATATGCCTGACTTCCGTCCAAGTCAGCCCTAGGCATTCATTTACTGTTTATGGGGATTCAGAGTGGGGAAGCAGAAAGAGTAACTCGGATGGGTACAGCAGCAATGCAGAGAGAGTAAAAGTTAATATTCAGTCTGGCAACCAAAACAGGAATGTATGTCTATGTTATAATCAGATGTGAAGCCAGGCTTGCTAAGTGAGAGAAGGGTTTCTGAATTCCCTATCCCTTATTCTAGCATTAAGGTCTTAGAAGACTTGGTGACTGATTTTTGTTTAAGGAAGATACTAGTCATCTAGGAAGAAAAAGAGGAGAAACCCATCCCTGCCAGCCCTACTGGTTGTGAGAAGGAGAAGAGAAACTAAGAGCAGATACTAGTCTTCTCTTCCCCATCCTGGAGCTGACTGTAGTGTTGTGGAGGATTACTTTAGGAAGGCCCAGCTAAGCATGGGGAGACCCAAAGACAGCTGGAATCATGGCCTGCATTCATATCCATGGCATGCAGGAGACTAAAGCACTAAAGACTCCTGCCATCAGCTCGGTGTCCCCTCCACTACGCAATGAGCATAACATGGCCCAGGAAGTCAGATGTGCCGGGGGAACACCAGCATGTCCTTTACACTACTGCTTATGTGCTAGAAAAATATCCGCATAACTTATATGTCTTAGGATGAAGAAAGGTTTGAATCGAAGTGCTTCCTTTAGACAGAGAATTTTGTGAGAAAAGTGACATTGAATCTAAAAAAAAAAATACTGTAGCATGAAAATCTGAGCTTTTTCTCTTTGCACTGATTACTACCCATTGATTTTTGGAATGATTGAATTTTTAATAACTATTTTGCAAATAAACTTAAGCACCCTGCAATGGCATTGAACTTTCTGTAAATGAGGCCTATACATTTTCTTTGCATTTCATTCAAAATCAGTTTGGAAATTCTTCATCTAAGTATGCAATGAATGAAGCATTAAAAAACTTCATCTTTGAAACTTTTGGAGTAATATAAACTGAAAATAAAGTTTACAAAGGAGAAGATGTTGAAATTTATTCCTATAAAAGCAAGACAGGAAGGAAACAAACCAAGAAAGTACAAACTGTGTAAAAACAATCAATTCTGGAATTGTTTGTATTTTAGAATATGTGAACTTAAAGATTTTTTTTCATGAGGCTCTTATTTACATTGAATACATTTATATACTGTTTTAGAATAAAATAAAATTGAGAAGAACATTTATTTTGTTGTATTTAAGTTTGGTGAAGTTTTCAACCAAGTGAAAAAAGAGACAACGTATTTAGTGAGTTTTGGCTTGTAAAAATATTTGTTGATGAAAGGTATTCTAAAAAAAAAAAAAGAGAAAAGACAGTATTTTTGAAGATACATAGCTGAAATATTAACACATTTTTATATGAAATAGAATAGAATATGTTCCCCATTTTTCAAATTTTGCACTGAGTTTATAGAATATTTCAAGTGCTATAAAGAGTGTTTTGTCAGAAAAAAACAAAAAACAAAAAACAAAAAAAAACTGTCTCTAGAGAAGATTCAACTAAAAGTGTCAACAATTTCAAATATATGAAAGTAAAATATAACTTTGAAGAAATAGTTTAGCCAATTGTCTGAAAAAAGTAAAATAATATCATACTGAAAAAAAGTTCTTTAAGAAACACCAATATCATAGTATTAGAAACAGATACATTCAAAAACATTAGTACTCTGTGAACTCATGCAAACAATAATTATTCAGTTAGGTTGTTGAGTTCAGATAATATAAAGAAGTTTTTAAAAAATATTTCAATGTAACTTTAAATGCTTTAATGTACCTGGATACATATTACTTAAAATTTTTAGGCTGAATTTTATGTTTGAAAATAGGTTTTGAGTAGTACTATTTAAGGTACATCGTGTCTTGGAACTAATTTATCAGTCAATTAATGAAAATTTCAAAAATTTGTATAATTAATTTTAGCTCCCTTGTACTCTCAAAATTGTCCTGAATCAAATATATTATATGATCCTCCTAGATATCGCATAGACGTTTTCCTGTATTGCTGTTTTATGTCCATAACAAAAACTAGAGACAAAATACAATTCAATTTTTAAAAACGTAGGGAAAAGACTGTAAGGGATCTTTTGGTTTTTTTGAAGTGCTAAAATGATTGTGCTAGATGAGAAAGATGATGAATTTCTCTTCTCCCCTTTGCATTTTACAAATTGAGATTATGTTATTTTTAGAGGAAAAAGACTACACAAGAGGAAAAAACAACAGAAAGTGTTGGGACCTTCCTGGGGCAAGAGGCATCTGCCAGCAGGACTCTGAGGGCACCGAAGGTGAAGATGCAGGGACATCACACATGCCTCCCCTGCATCTGTTGGAGCATCAGCTGGTCAAGATGTTCTTTCCTTGCCCTCCAGACCCAGCCAAGGTGGCACTGACAAATAAGGTCAGATTTTGAGGCGGAGGTGAGTGAAGCATTTTATATTTATATCCATAGACACACACTCTTGTGTATGTTCCAGTGACTTTAGGGGACTTCCCACAGGCGTGGGTGTCCTGTATCTAGTGTGAGCTAACTGCCTGGCCCACTGAGTACTCTGGACACAAATCACTGGGGGAAGGGGAAAGTTCCAGTGTTTATGGATTGAGGCGAGAGGGTATCTACCCTTCTCAATGTTATTTGGCTCTCTTCTGTGCTGTCTGTTCACTATGATAGTAACATATAGGTAGGATCTTTTTTGGCAGAGTGTTTGTTTTGTTTCCCTCTCTCTGTGATCCCAAGCTCCAAGTTTCAGGATGCACAGGACATAGTGACTTCATAACTTCCAGGCTAGGACTTTTCTGAGTACTCTGATTAATTTAACAGGGGGAGGGAGGGGCAGAGGCTGGGTGGGGTGTGGATATACAAAAAGGATAAATAAAATGCTTAGAAGAGTGCTTGGTACCAAATCAGTACAGGATCAGTATCGGTTATTACTTTAATGCTTTATGAAGGAACAAAGCTTTCTATCTAGAAGGGAGAGTTTTAGTGGCAACAAAAAGGAGGTGATGGGAAATGGTACGAAATAAGATTTAAGAGTTTAGAAGACATGTTGAACACAGATTATGTGCAAGGCACTGTCAGAGGGTCCAGAAATAAAATGGTAAACGAAAGAGCTTAAACTCTTGCTCTCAAAAAATTCACCACCAGTGGATGAAATTTAATGGAGTTAAGTGGGTGTGAATATCTCCCATTTTTATGCAAAATTGTAGCCTTTCTAGTATGTATATAATACCAACTGGTTTGTGTGTCAAAGAGCTAAAGAAAGTAGAACAAAACTCAAGGAGTTTGAGGGAATGGTGCAGAGCCGCTCCTTATTAACATATTTAGAGGGCAGCATTTGCATCACGGACTTTTTTTCTACCTTATGGGTCACCTAGCACAAAAGAAGAATTCATATAAAATAAAAGTACATTAGGATTGTTGTGGAAGACACTGTGAGGTATTCCCTGAGAGGCCATTTCTATTTTTTTTGGTTAAGAGAATTTGTTTTTGTTTTGGTTTGAAGTAATAGTGTGCTCAGGAAAGGTGACTCCCAATCTCTAACAATCCCAGAAAATGAACTGCAGTTAATTGAGAGCTAACACCTTTGCTAGTATCTCTCCCTTTTGCCAGTGATTGGTTTGGAGTGGCATGCAGTCCTGCTCTGGTTACTGGAAAGTGAGGGAACATGTGTTGGGAAATTTTACATGAAGGTGTTGGAGAATGAAGGTCAATACAAAAAATGTATTTGATCTCTACATGGAAAAAATAACTTGCTCTGTGGCCTTGGCATTTATCACTTTACCCCCAGGGCACAGTTTCCCCATCATATCATATTAATAACCCTTGTCCTATCTAATTAACAAGGTTATTGTTATTGCTAATAGAAAACCATGGATTTGGGGGCACCTGGTGGTTCAGTAGGTTAAGCATCTGCCTTTGGCTCAGGTCATGATCCCAAGGTCCTGGGATCAAGCCCCTCATCAGGCTCCCTTCTCAGTGGGGAACCCCGCTCAGTGGGGAGTCTGTTTCTTCCTCTGCCCCCCATCCCATTCATGGTCTCTGTCTCTTGTACTCTCTCTCTCAAATAAATAAAATCTTAAAAAAAAGAAAACCATGGATTTTAACACAATTTCCAAATTTTAAATGCCCATAATACGTAAATGATTACTATTAATTGAAATCTTTAGATTAATACTGATATACAAATATATTAGTAATACATGAAATTATAGGGGGATCCCTGGGTGGCTCAGTGGTTTAATGCCTGCCTTTGGCCCAGGATGTGATCCTGGAGTCCCGGGATCAAGTCCCACATCAGGCTTCCTGCATGGAGCCCGCTTCTCCCTCTGCTTGTGTTTCTGCCTCTCTTTCTCTGTGTCTCTCATGAATAAATAAATAAAATCTTAAAAAAAAAAAGAAAGAAAGTATTCACTAATATGCCAACCCTGGGAAAATGTGCTTCTTACTTCAAGAAAATTCAAGTAAATATAATAGTGTTTAAAAGACTTTCAATGAATTCATTTATGCATACATATTTCATTTTCATTGTCTTTATTTCTCTCAAAATCTATGTGTAATTTCAGAATTATTTAATCAGGTTCAGTGAACTTAGGTTTATAAAGGTTGAGACCTTCACCTCCCTTTTTTGAGAGCATAATGGCAAGTGCAGGTCACCTAGCACAAAAGAAGAATTCATATAAAATAAAAGTACATTAGGATTGTTGTGGAAGACACTGTGAGGTATTCCCTGAGAGGCCATTTCTATTTCTTTTTTGTTAAGAGAATTTGTTTTTGTTTTGGTTTGAAGTAATAGCGTGCTCAGGAAAGGTGATTAATGTAATCAAGCAAGTACAGATTCAGGTGTCTTATTCTGTGACCCCCAACAAACATTCATTTTTTTCATAAAAATATTCAAATACACGGAAAATAACATAGTAATCACCAAGGGCCCACTACCTGTATTTAACGAAGGTTGATTTGCCATATTTTCCTCAGATATATGTTTAGAATGAAGAAAATGTTACAGATACACTTAAGGACCTTGTGTACCCTTTCCTAATTATGGTTTGTGGTGAGTATTTCCAGATCACATTTTTACTTTGCTTATATATCTATTACATATGGTATTAACTAAGCCTCTCTATCCCAAAGTCCCCAAAACACAGTGGTTCAAAGGAGATTGGAGTTTATTTCCCCCTCAAAGCCAGATGGTGGAAGATCCAGGGTAGGTGGTCTGCCTTGAACCATGAGATTTAGTTGTTCCACCATCTCTAAGCAGTTTTGAAAGTGTGATCTGAGGGCTCCTGTGATCACTGGAATTTTTTCAAGGTGTTTTTCAAGATTACCTCCTCTTTTCAACTATGACGACTATATATCTGTGTGAGGCCAAATTTTCTTCATGTACAGCAACAAAAACAATATTAGACTGAATGCAGAAGCACGTGAGTCTCTACTTGTCTTGAATAAAGTCATACATTAAAAAGATTTTCAAAAGTGTGATACTTTTTCACTAAATTTATTTTTTAGGTTATTTTTCATCAAGAATGTATTGACATAAACATATACTATGTTTTACAATGAAATTATATTTTAACGCCTTAATTTTAAATTTCAATTTGATACATATCAATGGATATTCCAACATAAATGAAAGCTCTTTATTTGTGTCCTAAATAGGAAGAGTAGTAAAACGTAGTGTCTAGTTGGCAGCTGTATTCGGCCAAAATTTTTTCCACTACGAAGAAGGGAGGATGGATTTAAAGGAACAACTAGCAATTCAGTGCAATCTGTGTGTTCATAAGCAATATATAATGATTGTGTAATTTAAGAATTTACATGAATGGGTATCTTTCTGTATGAATCCTCCTGCATGTTACTTTTCTGTAACTCAAAATTATGTTTTCAAGATTTATGTATCCTAATACATACAAATCTAGTTCATTCATTCTAACTGTTGAATACTCTGATACTGCAGGATTACACCACAATTTATTTAAATATTTCTTTGATTGGTGGATATATTGAAGAGTTCCAATTATTTACAATAAACATTTTTCTGCATATCTCTTCGCATCAATATGAGAGCATTTCTCTAGAGATTTCAGGATTAACTTCTGTGTTGTAGGATATACATGACTCCAAACTTCTTTATTAAATTGGTGTTAAATTTTTCTCCAGAATGGTTGCACCAATTTGCAAACTGCTTGCACAGAGTGAGAATCCCTTTGCTTTCTCTGCCAAACTTGTGAACATTGTCAATATGGAGCCATGGAAATGAAAGTTACTGTTGTTTAATTTGCACCTCTGCTTTTAGATATTAGGATGGTTAGAAATAGGTATGATGGCAATCAAAAGAATTCTTGATAACCGTGATTACATAATTGAGGTTTTTTTTCACATAAGAAATGTGGAGTTAAGCAGTTGCTAGAATGGTTTTACAGATCATTAATGTAATCAAGAAAATTAAGCCCAGACATCTTTCTGCTGCATTATCCTAAGTATATTGACTTTTCCTCCTCATGCTTATCATCTGATGGTTGCAAGATGATTGCCACTATATCTCTTAAATGTTTGATAGAAAAGGGGGGAAAGGGAGGGATGACTCATATGACTCTCCTCTTAAATCTGGTTCCTTTTATCACCAAAGATAAGGTGCCTGGTTCCCACTCTAACAGACTTCTTCTTATGTAGTTTTTGCTCAGATTTGGCTTAATTAACCAACGCTAACACATTGTTCTTGTAGCTTTAAATAAGCTAGAAAAAAGATAGGATATGTCTCTCACATTTCTTATTTAAAATTGTCTTAGTTTTTCAAGGATATATATATATATGTATATGTATATATACACACACACATATATATATATACATATATATTTACACATATTTACATTTGGGATAAAATTAAACCTTTATAATGTTGTAAACAGAAAACAAGGTATCTTACATTTTATTTTATTTTTTATTTTTTTTTTTATTTTTTTTAGGTATCTTACATTTTATTTTATTTTTTTTAATTTTTTTTATTTATTTATGGTAGACATACAGAGAGAGAGAGACAGGCAGAGGGAGAAGCAGGCTCCATGCACTGGGAGCCCGACGTGGGACTCGATCCCGGGTCTCCAGGATCGCGCCCTGGGCCAAAGGTAGGCGCCAAACCGCTGCGCCACCCAGGGATCCCTAGGTATCTTACATTTTAAACTCAATGTGACAATCTCTGCCTTTTAATTGCAGTGTTTTTCCCTTAAAGCTAATGTAATTATTGATATAGTTGTGTTAAGTTTGCCTTCTTTGGGAAGAATAAAAGTATGTGCTATAAAACCTACATACATTATCATTATTTTGACTATATAAGAAATGATAAAAAAAAATAAGTTCTTCAGGAGAAAAGAATCTTATGTTAGATGGAAGCTCAGATCTTCAGGAGGGAATGAAAAATATTAGAAGTAAATATCTAGGAAAATATTTCACAAAACCTTTATTATTTTTATTATATAAACATTTATCTTTAAATTTATTTTTTTATATTTTATTTATTCATGAGAGACACAGAGAGAGAGGCAGAGACACAGACAGAGAGAGAAGCAGGCTCCATGTAGGGAGCCCGGTGAGGGACTCGATCCCGGGACTCCAGGATCACACCCTGGGCCGAAGGCAGATGCCCAACTGCTGAGCCACCCAGGAGTCCCTATCTTTAAATTTATTAGAGTACTATTAACTGTTTAATGCAAAAATTATATTATATTTTTTACAGTATATATATACTTTTGGTTCTGGTTCTCTGGAGAACCTTCCTAAAGCTGTTTTATAGAGTTGAATATTATGTGCTTTTCTGTCTACTTTCATTACCCCAAATTTTTTGTTCTAAGTAAAATCTTACTTAAAATGTCTCTCGTGGTGACACCTTTCATTCCTGGACCCAATTCCAACACGTGCTGGGGAAGATGATCTTCCCTAATGCACTAACAATTCTTGGACACCAGAAGGGTATCCAAGAATTCAGCTCAATCCTGATGCTTATCTACTAGAGATCCCACAGGTTAAGGTTTACAGTCCTACCCGCCCCCGCCAACCGTCATCACTCCCTCCTTGGGCTTCAGATACCAATCTCAACCTTCAGATACCAGGTTATTACCTGAGCTTCTGACCACCTGGCTATAAATCAGAGATTCCCATGACCCTCTTCTTGGGTTTGATTAATTTGCTAGAACAGCTAACAGAACTCAGAGAAATGTTTCACTTATTAGATTATTGGGTTTATAAAAGGATATAACCCAGGAACAGCCAGATGGAAGAGATGCTTAGGGCAAGGTATGTGGGAAGGGGGATGGAGCTTCCATGATCTCTCCAAGCTTGCCACTCTCCCACCATCTGTGTGTGCTAACCCACCAGGAAGCTCTCTGAACCATCCTTCTGGGGTTTTATGGAGGTTTCATTACTTAAGTATGACAATTAAATCATTGGTCACTGGTGATTGAACTCAATCTTCAGCCTCTCCCCTACATATTTACCCCTCCCTGGAGGTCAGAGGGTGATACTGGAAGTCCTAACCCTCTAATCACCTGTTTGGCTACCTGCAACCAGCCCCCATCCTTAGGTGTTTTGTAAAATCACCTCGTTAACATGACAAAGGACATCTTCATTGCTCTCAACACTTAAATATTAAGGGTTTTAGAAACTCAGTGCCAGAAACAGAATAAAGAACAAATGTATATCTCTTATTATAAATCACAATATTACAGCCACCATTAACTTTCTGAGGGCCATGATACTTTGCAGCTTGTTGTCACCGAAGACAAGAGACAGTACCCTAGATTTGGTGACTGTGGCTATTATTAATTTCCCTAACCATTGCCAATATTTAGCAAATGGAATTGGTTTTGCCATAGTTACCTTGGAGTCGGTACCTGTGCATATCCATTTTAGGCTGTGGTGTCTATCCAAAAGAGCGCATATGCCAAAAGATGCCTTGGTGCCTGCAACCTGCAGCATTTCCTGAATAGCCACCTCATGTAACATCATTTTTAATTATCCTCTAATTGTTTTTCAAGAGAAAGCCAGAGGAATAAAGGCTTTCTGGCAGAACACTTATTTTTTTTCCAAAAAGAATTTAAGAAGAATGAACCCACAAATAAGTCACCTCAGGGTGGTTTCAATAGACCAAAGTGTCTCTATGGGGATTTTTCTGTGCACCAGGCCTTTATTGTTACTTGTGAAGCTGGACTGTACTCTGACCCTCATTTCTTCTAACTTATTCTGTTAGTAGCCAATCTTTCTAGAATGCTTAAGGTTTGAATATAAATCATATCAATTAATCTTTTCAATAACCCTCTGGTATAAGTGATATTTCTTCCATTTTACCAGTGATAAAACTAAACAAAAGATATGAGAGATTACCTTAGATTATATTGTTAATAGGTTTCAGAGCTCAGACTTCCCATTACAGCACTCGAGATGCTTCATGTCTGTTGCTTTATGTTTGTAGGGTGAAACTCCCTGGACTTAGAAAATAGTGACTCCAAAACTTAGAGAGGGTATTGTTCAACATCAAGCTAGCCAAAGTAGAGAGGCCTTATTGAATACTTTGGCCATTCAGCAGAGATCACAGAAAGGTCATGCCTTACTGAGTGATAAAACAGAAAAAAAAAAAATAAATAAGATCAACCTAGAATTCTATATACATTGAAAATACGTTTTGAAATGAAGTTGAAATAAAGACTTTGTTTTTTTAGACAAACTAAAGTTAAGAGAATTCATTGACATCAGACCTGTGCTACAAGAAATATTAATGGGAGTTCTTCAGGCAAAAGAATATAATCAGGTAGACACTTGGATCTACACAATGGAAGAAAAGGCCCAGAAATGATTAATGACAGGACAAATATATTTTTTCATTTTAAAATTTATTTTAAAAAATAAATATTTTTTAATTTTAATATTTTAAAAAAGTGATTGTTTAATGAGAAAATACTAGCAATATATGGAAAAGTTTATAAGATATGTAGATATAAACTATCTAAAAAATGTAGGTTAAAAATAAAAATATTATAAATGAATAGCATGAACATACCTAAAATTCAGATCTTAGTTTCTAAATAACTTTTTCAACTTCCTGTTTCAGTTCATTTTATCACTACCACAAGAAAAAGATACAAACTAGACATTCAATGGCTTTTCTTGGACCTATCAGAGAACTGAGGGAACAGGACAATCTACCACTCTGATATTTGGAGAGACACATGCATCCAGAGAGATGTAGCTAAGATCTATCTACCTAAAGGGAGGGCCCTGGAGACATAAACCTATAGGAACACTGAACTGGTAATTTTGATGACCTGCTAGAGATTGTGGATTGGCACAAGACTAAAAAACTGCTAGGCCATGTAGTCTTAAGGAGACCCCTCCAAAATTTATGAGCTTTACATCCAGAAACCCAACCAGCTCACCATGGTGAAGTTTCAAAAAAGGTTCTTCTGTGGGTATATCAAGGGAGGGGAAGAGTAATTGTAGTAATTTTCTAGGGCTGCCATAACAAGGTACTACAAATGGGTATGGCTTGAAACAATAGAAATTGATTGTTTCACAGTTCTGAAGGCTAGAAGTTTGAAACTAAGGGGTTAGCAGAACCATGCTCCCTCTGAAATATATAGAGGAGAATCCTTCCTTGCTTCTTTTTAGCTTCTGATGGTGGCCATCGGTCCTTGGTATTTCTTGACTTGTGACTGCATCACTCCAATCTCTGCCTCTGCCATTACGTGGCATTGTCTCTGTATATCTGTGTTCAAATTTCCTTCTTCTTATGAGAATATTAGTGTTAGAAGATTAAGACTTACGCTAATGATCTGATCTTAACTTGACTGCATGTGTGAAGACCCTTTTTCCAAATACGGTCTGTGCTTTCAGGTATTGAAAGTTAGGAATTCAACGTATATTTGGGACGGGGGAAAATTCAGTTCATACCAGTAATCATTGTGGAGTATACTCAGAACTTGCATGACAAAAGCCTATTGTTCAGGAGAAAGGACTTTTCCAGAGCCATATCCCAACTCAGGTAAGAGAATTCCTTCCACTCCTTTTCCTTTCAGCCTTCTGTCTCAGCTAAGAGAAAAAAATAATAAAACAGACACAACAGGGGTTGGAAAAACAAACAAGATCTGCTACTGGAGAAACAATTGTGGAGGAGGTCACAGTCCTGACACACAGATCCACTAAAAGACCAAAAGTTTAATCAGAGTATTATAAAACAGTTCCTTTACCACACACCTTACCATCACACCAACAGGGACCCAGCACAATAATAGTGGATTACAGCTAAAATGGCTGCAAGACACAGACTCTCTCTGAAGAGGAATATTTAAGGAAGCCTACAGGACACTAAAGGCATTTGAATCTTCTGGCACTTACAGATACAGCAAACATTAAAAGAGCCCAACTTCTAGCCAGATTAACACAAATCCTCACACTAAAGACCTATTTATCTCAGTCTCTATTACCCAATAAAACATATCCAGCCTTCAGAGCATGCCAAAAGGCAAGAAAAAACATAGCCTGAAGAGAAAAACCATCCTCAAAGCCATCTCAAATATGACAGATACTAAAATCATCACATAGGGAATTAAAAATGATTATAATTAATATGTTAAAGGCTTTAAGGAAAAAGTAGACAACTTGCAAGGATAGTTGGGAAATGTAAGCAGAGAGATGAAATACTAAGAATCAAAAGGAATTTCTAGAAATATATATATTTTTTAAAATCACTGTACCAGAAATGAAGACTGCCTTTGATGGGTCATCACTAAATTTGACATTGCTCAAGAATCAGTGAGCTTTAAGGTAGGCAAATATACACTTTTCAAACTGAAATTCAAAAGGAAAGAATATAGACAATAGAGAAAAAAAAAGAAAAAAATAAAACAATCAAGAACTATGGGACTACTTCTGGAATACCAGAAGAAAAAGTGAGAGTAGAAAAGAAAAAAAGTGAGGTAATAATGACTAAGAAATGAGCAAAATTAATGTCGCACACACCAAACCACAGATGCCTGAATGTCAGAGAATGATAAACAGGATAAATGATAAACAAACATTCACACATACATTTATATAGACCTTTAAGCATATTATACATATTATATTCAAACCCAGAAAACCAAAGAAAAAGTGAACATCTTGAAAGAAGACAGAAAAAAAATAATATTTTATCTATGAAGGGAAAAAAGATAAGAATTACAGCAGACTTGTCATCAGAAATCATATAAGCTAGAAGAGAGTGGGATGATATTTTTGTGTTGAAAGGAAAAACAAAGCAAAAGAAAATCATCAATTTATAATTCTGTATCTAGAGACATAAAGCTTCAAATGTGAGGGAGAAATAAAGATTTTCCCAGAGAAACAAAAACTGAAGGCAATCCATTGCCAGCAGATCTTCCCTGAAAGAAATATTAAAAGAAATTCTTTAGGCAGAGGGAAAATGATATAGGTATGAAACTCAGATCTACATATAAAAGGAGCCAAATTTCCTAAACAGATTGCTAATTCTAGACCTATTTCAGGGAAAACAAAATAAACCCAGAACACTTTGCAGTGCCAGGAAGTAAGGAAATGTTTAAAAGGGGGGCGGGGGGGGGATGTCAAAGCGACACAGGAGCTAGTGTGAAAGACCTCCCAATGGTCAAAATTAGAAATATACAAGAAAAAAAATCAAATAATGCCATGTTGGATTATAACTGAAAGTATAAAATAAATATGCTGCATGGATATTGCTATGTATAAATGATTAAACCAGTAAATAAATGGGAAAGGTGGAACAAACCTTTACAAAAGAATTTCAAGGGATCCCTGGGTGGAGCAGCGGTTTGGCGCCTGCCTTTGGCCCAGGGCGCGATCCTGGAGACCAGGGATCGAATCCCACGTCGGGCTCCCGGTGCATGGAGCCTGCTTCTCCCTCTGCCTGTGTCTCTGCCTCTCTCTCTCTCTCTCTCTCTCTCTCTCTCTCTCTTTCTCTCTGTGTGTGACTATCATAAATAAATAAAAATTAAAAAAAAGAATTTCAAGTAATATATGTAGATGCACCTCCTTCTAGAAATTGGAGGTTAATTTCCGTCTTCTTGAGTATGGATTGGGCTTAGGAATTTGCTTCCAAATAATAGAGTACGAAAGGCAAAACATAGTAACTTAACAGGGGAGTATCTGAAAGACTCCAACTTAATCAAGTGACCAAAGTTAAGAACACCAGTGATAAGTCATTGCTATTATTAACCTTCTGTTATAATGTGATGAGAATACACTACACCTCTGTGGTATTCCTCTCAAAAAAACAATAACCCCTATAATCATGAAAAAATATATCATAATTGTAAAAAAGCCATATAACAAACACCTACTGAGAGATAGTCTGTAAAATACCCAACTAGTACTTTTCGAAACTGCCATGGTCATGAAAAACAAAGAAAAGTGAGAAATTTTGAAACACCAGAAGAAACAAGAGTAATGATCAATAAATGCCATATAATGGATCAGATCCTGGAATTTAGTTAAGAGTAATGTACCAATGCTAGTTTTTAAAATTTTGATAAATGTACCATGGTTATATAAGATGTTAATTTTAGGGGGAACTAGGTGAAGGATATATAGAAATATTTTGTATTATTTTTACAACTTTTCTCTGTATCTAAAATAAATTCCAGAATTTAGAAAAAACATTTACAAAAATAAAGGGATGAAAAAGAGATATATCATATAAATACATGTCTTAAATTTTTTGAGGTGGCTATATTAATTTCAGACAGACTGCAGGAAAAAATATTACCTGGGGCAAAGTGGAATGTTTCATAAATATAAACAGGCAAATGCATCTAGAAGACATAACAACCTATATGTATATTTACCTAATAACAGAGCTTAAAATATAAGCAGGTAAAAAAATAGAACTAATGCAAGAAAATAAAACTACTAGTAGTAAATAGTATGCATGCTGATAAGCCACTAATACCCATTTATTAAATTTCTGTAGATAATTTAATTGGAAAGTATTTAGAATTCTAGGTTCAATAAGTAGCCCAAGTTCTGTACCGGTCCTGCAACTGGAATTGGCAAGCCAACTTCATCATCACAATTTCCTCATCTATACAACGGGTGGACTTTATAACATCTAGGGTTCCTTCTAGATTCGATTTTCTGCAATTTTACATCAATGTCCATATCAAAAATATGAGAGAAGGAAACTACTTTCAACAAAGTTGCCAAATATAAATACTTTCCCAAATTTAAGAGATGACTAAAGGCAATTGAAATGAACAAGAGCTGAAACAAACTTTCAAACCTTACCTGTCATCAATTTTTTAAAGAAAATTTTTGCCTTATTTTATTTAAGTTTTTGCTTTTTTGATTGATTGAAAGGATTCACACCATTTCAAAATCAATCTTGGTATACCCGGCCTCCAAGTTTTTTCTGAAAACATGGACTACAACAAAGGCATTAGGGAAGAAGACTATTTTCAAAGGAAGTCAAAATGCATATTATTCTTGGAGTTTGTGATTTTGTAATTCTTTGTACTAAATGTTTCAATTCTTTCTGTAATATCAGGGATGAGAGTTTCAAGGTACTTTCTGTGACCCTACTAGAGATTTCATTTACATAATATAAAATTATATCAACAAATATGAGTGAATCTCAAAGTTGTTGAGTCAAAGAAGCCAGACATAAGAAGGCATATGGATTATTCCATTAAGTATCACACAAAAGGGGTAGCCTGGGTGGCTCAGCGGTTTAGCACCACCTTTAGTACAGGCCATGATCCCGGAGACCCGGGATCGAAACCCACATCGGGCTCCCTTCATGGAGCCCGCTTCTCCCTCTGCCTGTGACTCTGCCTCTCTCTCTGTGTGTGTCTCTCATGAATAAATGAATAAATAATATTTTTTAAAAAGTATCGCACAAAAGCAGAGAGTATTTACTTCTAATGTCAGGGAAGTGGTTGTATTTAAGGTAAAGTGCTAGTGACTAGAAGAGAGCTCAATGAGACTTCCAGAATTCTGGCAATATTTCTTTCTCTTTCTGGCTGCTAAGTATTTTTTTTATTATAGTCCTTGAGTACAGTTATGACACATATACTTACCTGTATGCATGCACATTACATATAATAGTATAATAATATATTCATATAGTATCACAATTATATATTTTAAAAGCATGCTTCTAAACACAGGACTTCATTTGAGCCTCATAATAACTTCCTTGGACTGGTGATGCAGGGACCATTGTCATTATTTTAGACACAAAGGAAATGAGTCTTCAAAAATTCATGTCAATTCAATTCAGCTAATGTTTTTTGTGTATATTCCAGGAAGAAAAAAATATACTGGATAGTAAGATACAAATAGTCCTTACAGTTTAAAAAAATGAAGTAAAGTACTCCCAGGGCACATAGCTGAAAAAGGTCATGGCATTTTGGACATAGAAGGGACCCCAGAGAACATCAGTGCTCTCCTCTTTTAGAAGAGGGCATGGCCAAGGGCATGGACTTTTTAGTGGCCCTGGTTTGGGTTGGATTTCTAGTTTCAATACTTAATCCCTGGGTGACCCTGGGCAAGTTACCTACACTCTCTCCACCTCGGTTTGCTGATCTGAAACGTAGTATTAAAAATATCCATCTTAAAAATAGCTCTGAGGTAAATTTTAAAAATCTGGGAGCAATCCTAGCACACCACCCAGCAGCTAGTCATCATAAGTTACTCTGTTCCCTTCAGGTGACTTGAGGTAAGGGGCTCACAATCCAGCCCCCTTTCTAGCAGGTTTTTCTGCTTCTCCAAATACGTACAAATGAGATATGAAGTGTTAGATACGCTGGGATGTGAGGCACATGCTATACAAGCCCTGTCCACTTTCCAGGGAATCTGCGTGTGGAGCTTCTGTGTTTCATAACCCGTGGTCCAGAGGGGAGGCAGAAGCAATCCTGGTGTTGATGGCAGGGCTGCGGGGGTGCAGATGAGTAATCCTTTCTGGGAGGAAAGCAGATACGGCAGCCTGGAAAGCACACGTTCGGGGAGGCTGAGTAGGAGGATGAGCTTAGATGAGCAAAGACCACCATCCTGGGCATGTGATGCAAAGCCTCGGGAATGTGTCCGAATCCAATCCAGTGGCCGTCCTCATCATGCTCTGTAGCCCTCTGAGCCTCGGCAGCTGTCACGGTGACTGATGTGCGACACCCTGACCTTTGCTGACACTGTCCTTCCTTCTTGTCTTTCACCCACGGCTGTCCCTGTTTTCCACATCACGCTGGCTGATGGCTTATGGGTCTGTGGAGCTACTTGGGGGAAAATCCCATTCTCTGTCATCCTATTCCTGGGACTGTGATCTCCTACTGGTTTAGGTGATTGATGGGAACTCTCATTCTAGTAAAATACACTCTGCTCCTTTGCAAGGGTCCCTCCCCACATCAGCCATTGTCTTCGTGCCATTAAAGGAGGACCAGACTCTTCAGAATATATTCCTCACCAATGAGGAGCTCCCATGTATCTTGTGAGGCACCTCCGTATCCAATACGTCATCTGTTTTTCATGACGGCCCTCTGGGGAAGCCACACAAGGGTATTATTTCCTTTTCACTGATGAAGAAAACAAGGTTCCAAATGGTCTCTGGAATTCTCCCAAGTTCCATGACAAAGTAAGTGGCTATCAGAATCAGAACTCAAGTCAACTGAAAACCAGCTCATTGGCTGTCACCATGCTGGTTCTGGATTCCACTGATGTACTTCAATGGCTCCTACTGCTTAGCAACTTGGTCTTCCCTAATTTGTATTTGTTCTAGAAAGGCTATCAGCAAGAAGAGTTCTCTCTCCTGTACTCACCATATTTCATGAAATTGAGGAAAGGGAGTGCATGATTCGAATGGACAATTGGAGGTAGCTTCAAGAATCAGTTTGTACATTAAGTTTAGGGAGCTGCACCCAGCAGCCTCAGTCTGGGATTGCCTCCATCTCCCCTTTATGCTCTGACAGCACCCTGCATGCACATTTACAATGCGTGGAAATCATCTACTTATGCATTTCTCTCACTCCCGTAGACCCTTGAGTTCAGGGACCATGTTCAGGGACCATGTTATTCATCTTTGTATGTTGTGGTACCTGAACATGGCAAACTTGAAAATCATTGAATGATTGATTGAATATAAGATAACATAGTCAACGGTATTGAGAGTGAAAAGATATCTAAAGGTGATGCACCCTGACCCTTTTTTGACAGAGGAGGATGCTGAAGCTTAGAGAGTGAAGAAGGCACATTCAAGGTCAGAGAGACTAATATGAGGGAACAGGAGGCTGGTCACACTCCTCCAAAGACTGGTCTATACTGCTCAGTTCTGGCTGTCTAGCGTATTGTGCAAATTCTCTATCCTTTCGAATTACCCTGTTGAGTTACAGCTAAAGAGAATGAAGGATGCCCCAATCTATGTTGTTGGACAAATCTCCCCCTCCAGAAGTAACTGGAGTAATATTCTTCAGAAAAGCTTCTATATTCTATTACCCAGACTTCAGCAGTCACTAGCTCTTTGGTTCACCCTCTGTGGTCTCATAGCCACTTTGGTGGGCTATTTGTCCTTGCACCTTACTGATTCCCCTAAGAATGGATGTGATGCACCTCCTCTGCCATTCCCTAAGCATTGAGCACAAGGCTTAAAAATGCCTATCAAAAACATGAAGACAGCAAAAGGGAATTGCCAAGCCAGAAGGGGAAAACTAAATATTGGCTATTACACAGCAATGCTTCCTGGTGCCTACTTACTAAATCCCATCACAAAGGGGCGGTGGCTGCCTCTGTGCCTCTTCCACCTCTAGCCTCCCAACACGCTGCCAGGGTCTACTTTTCAGAGCTGCCTCTACTAGATCCTTTCCTTGAGTATTAGTCTCTTACTTCCAACTCTGATCTTTAGTCCTGCAAGAAAAAAATCTAAGAGGATCTTTTAATATAAAAAGGAAAATTCTTTGAGAAGATCTAGCTCACTCCCTACTTGGATGATTCATTAGGAGAATTTGTCAAGGCAGGTCTGAGGAATTTGCATTTGCATCCCTTCAACAGTACTGGCTACCCAAAGGCCAAAGTATAGGTAGTTATGTCCATAACCAGAACATTCCACAGAGGGAATGAAAGAAGATCAAGTGGCATTCCTCAAAGGAAATTCTCCTCCTTTATTAATCCATAGGAAGAAAATTCATGGTAAGCTAAGATAACCTATTTTGTTCAGGTGTTCAGCCCTAAAGCACTTTTCCCAAAACTTGGGAGCTGGTACGATAATCAGGTATGAATAGCTGATGGCATATATTTAGGATTTGTGTGTATTATTAACAATAATTAACATTTATTGAGTGGGTACTATATGCCAGGGACTGTGTTTAGCATTTTACATGCATTCTCTTACTTAATCCTTCCAAAATCCTATAAAAAGTCACAATGATGCATTCTGGGTGTGGTTTAGGGTGCGGCTGCTTCGTTGCCCAAATCCTACCATTCATCCCTCCTCTTCTCCAGAGTTCCTAGCCAAAGAGCATATTCACCAAAGGATCGGCAGCCAAATGGGAAAGTGCTGATATTATTAATGTCTGGGAAAGCCCACAAAGGAGAGCACAGATTAGGCCTGAGGCTTAGGAGAAGCAGACCTAGCATCTACTCACCCAGCCTTCAGCGTGCATAGAGGCGAGGACAAAGCACAGAACATGGTCAGCTTCCTAAAGGGATACCCAGAGTGAAAAACAATGGGTCATGGAATCTAACTTTAAAAGACTGTTGCTTCTCACAGAACCCTCTTGGGTTCTGGCCAGTTAGATGAATAATTACTGCTCCTTAGGAGGGATCCGGTGAAGTTAGAGAGAGGAGTGTGATATAAGGGGAGAAGCTGATCTCACTATAGGTCAAGGCAGATTAGTGAATACAGTGAATACAGAGCCATACCTGTGTCTCCCATCCCTATGTCACAGAGGAAGAAATCACAGCTCAGTGAGGTTAAATCTCTTGCCCATTACCACATGGCTAGAAAATGGTCTTCAAAGGCAGGCTCTCTGGTTCCAAATCCTTAACTTATAACAGCTGCCTAATGCTAGCACTTCTTAGTCATTGATTTTTGCTATCCCTGTTAGAGGACCTCAATCCTTCCTAAGTAATTCCCCATTGTTTCCAGGAACCTCCAAAGAATATCTCTCATTTTTGTTTCTTTTTTTTTTTTAAAGATTTTATTTATTTATTTATGTGCATGAGAGAGAGAGGGGGGCGGGGGCAGAGACACAGGCAGAGGGAGAAGCAGGCTCCATGCAGGGAGCCTGACATGGGTCTCGATCCTGGTTTCCAGGATCAGGCCCTGAGCTGAAGGTGGCGCTAAACTGCTGAGCCACCCGGGTTGCCCTCATTTCTGTTTCTGAACTTGGTTCACCTTCATCACATCTTACCTATCACTACTTGCTTTCCTGCTCTAGCATCTTTGGAGGTGTTACTATGAAGCTGCTAGCATTCCCCTTCCTTGGTTGTGGAGACCAACTGTGTTTCCCTGGGATCCATCTTTACCTATACCACCACCTTGACTTCAGAGGTCTCCAAGAGTCTAGAATCTTCTTGTACCAAATTTGTGCTGAATTCTATTCAGAAGGAGAATATCTTACTATTTCTTTGAGATGGGCTCTAAGGAAGTTCTGCAGCGTCTATATGAGCTTTAGAAAAATCGATTCCTTCAGTTTCTGTTTGCAGATTCAGACACTGTCTGTGGGACAGGTGAGGAAGATCATTCCTGAGGAAGTGAACTACTCAGTCACCCCCTTCTATTTTGGTGTCTGATATTTTGAACCAAATGCCCTTGCCCTTTATTTCTTGTGCCCAATCCCAGGATTTCAAGGTTTTATATTTCTGAATCCCAAGAACAGACCAGCTTTAATTCAACTGGAAAGGCTCATTAAGTCCTGAAAATGGTTTCATTGATTTTTAGAGAGAGCTACATGTGTCTTATTATTAATATGCAAGGAAGTGAAAAATAAATGCAAAGGGACCTCACTATTACTGGTCCTACAAGTGCTACTAAGTCCTCTATACATCATGCCATGGAAGCATGTGAATGAAGGGCAGCCATAGGCAAAAGCGCTTCTCTCATATGTTTGCTGAGGATTGGACTTTTTGACTTACCAGAGTCTTCTACCAGTCATTGCTCTCTAGTCTCTATCACCTGGCTCTGTCCTCTGTCCTTATTATGCTGATTTGCTCATTGGACATCCTCCTGGTACATCCTTCCCCCAAACACACAATCAACTCTCACCCTTCACGTCACCCATACTTCTGACTTAGAGACATTTTCTATCAGTTTTGGCTTCATGGAATGGACTCAGTTCCTCACAGTCCTCTCCAGTAGGGAAAGGAGTCTTACACAATTCTGGTTAGAAAGTTCAGATTTATAACTGTTTGCTGATTCAAAAGCAAAAACAGAAAACAAAATTAACAACCCAGATTTCAGATCGGCATGAATTAGAAAATGGTTCTTTACTAATGCCTTCTGATCTTTTCTTGCTAAGTACCTACTGTATGTAAGCTTTTACCATATAATGGTGATAGTGACCCCATACAGCTGGATAAGACAGAGAACTTCAAAAAGTACTAATACGGAAATATACATGTACTGAATTATATTCAAGATAATTTATTTGGATACATAACATGTACATTAACACAAATTACTTAATTGAAGGCAGTATGATGTAAGGACCATAAAAAGATATAAGCAAGTTGCTTATTCCAGCAAAGGCAATCAGAAAGGGTCTAGAAAATTTTTATTACATTTTGATATGAGTGGGGAATGGTGTTATTTTAAAAATGGGATTATTTTTGCAAGGATTCAAGTCCTTGCAAGCAGAGAGTTGAATCTGGCGTTATTTTGACCTGAATATAGAGTTTGTTTAGAGAAAAAGTGAGTATGAGCATAAACACATATTCTGTGTCTAGAAATGAAGAGCTTGGTTGCTGATGTCAAAAATTTCAAATTCCATTTCAGAGGTGGTGAAAAATCTTTGAAGTGTTCCCATCAGGGGAGCCCTGTGATTAGAAAATGATAGAGAGTGATTCTCAAGATCCTATCAGCAGTGTGGATAATAGAATGAGAGACAGACAAAGAAAGAAGCAGGAACAGCAGCTGGAATTCTCTTTGAACAGCCTGGAGGTCATGTGGGCATGTAGCAAAAAAACAAAAACAAAAATTAAAAAATCCAAAAACAAAAACCAACAACTTTCTGGGGCAAAGTTTTGTTTTTTTTTTGGGGGGGGGGGGCAAAGTTTTATAGTGAATAACATCTATTTCTCGTTTTCTTCTTGTAATATTCATTTTATTTCATTGCAGAAGGTTAGAAAAATACTGAAGAAAGTAAAATTAATTCATGACTTCCCAATTAAGAACACAGTAGTTTATATTTGTATCTATTTACTTCTAATTTTTTATCTGTGTAATTAAATTTTTCAGGGTTAGATTATATACACATTTGTTTTTTAAAAATTTAATGTCATAAGCGTTTTCTATATATGTTCATTATTACCTTTATGTCTTTTTTAAGAGTTTATTTATTTATTTGTTTATTTGTTTAGAGCATTAGGAGGGGCAGAGGGAGAGGAAGAGACAAAAATCTCAAGCAAGCTGTCTGCTGAGCATGGAGGCTGTTGCAGAACTCAATCCCATGACCCTGAGATCATGAACTAAGCCGAAACCAAGAGTGGGACACTTAACCAATTGAGCCACCCAGGCACCCCTTTGTTCATTATTATCTTAATCATCTTTTAGAAACATGACAGAAAATGGAATAGAAAAAATTATGTAATTATAGCTATCAATCATGTTAAAAATGAAAACATAAAGTCACAAAGAAGAAAACAAATGCAGCTTAATACCACCATTTAGAGATAAACACCAGTGAATATCCTTGAAGTGTATTTTAAGCATAAAAGTGAATTAAAAATTGGTACAGTACTGTATAACATGCTTTATAACTTTTTTTGCTTGTGATAAAAATCATCTAGAAGCGTTTTAAGTGTTGCATAATATCATGTAGATATACCATCACTTATTCATATCTGACGGTAACCATAATAATTTATTTATGATTCAGAGACAAAACTATACTCAAAGGCAGACTATTTCTTAACGCTCTCATTACCAATCAAGAAAGAAAGTCGCCAAGCATAAAAGACAAAAAGTTAGAAAGACACCAACAAAATGAACTTGAAAAAAGTAGTAGGAAGGATTAAATGAAGATAAAATCAATTACCATTGGACTAGGAAACAGAAAAACAATAGACAATAAATAGAGTTGGTAACACTGTTCTTTCAGACAAACAACGTTTGGGCTTCAGTCTTGGACTGTGTAAATCCTTCTTCCAGCTCCACTGACAGCTGTCAAGGGGAAACATTCTCAGTCAGCCTTAATTCCTGACTTCCCTTACTTTACTCCATATCAGTGATATGATTTTTAAATAATTCATAAATATGCAATGCATCTTGGTGACTAAATAAATATAAAGAGATTTTACAAAATTAGGAAGTTGCTATTTCAACTTGGAAAATATTTTAGACTAAAATACATCTTAGATAAGACAGATCTCACAAATATGAAAGATATATCATAAAATCCTAAGAATACATTCCATCTTAGATAAGACAGATCTCACAAATATGAAAGATATATCATAAAATCCTAAGAATACATTCCAGGGTTATAGGCTCTCAAACAGACTTTAAGTTTGGGAAACTGCTGGGGCACCTGGTTGGCTCAGTGGTTGAGCTTCTGCCTTTGGCTTGGGTCGTGATCCCAGAGTCCTGGGATTAAGTACCGCATCCGGGTCCCCGCAGGGAGCCTGCTTCTCCCTCTGCCTCTCTCTGTGTGTCTCTCATGAATAAATGATTAAATCTCTAATAAAAATAAAAAAAAGTTTGGGGAACTGTCTTAAGCTTTCTTCTTAGATTACTTCCATGAGGAACAAAGAAAACAAATGAATAGTCTCTTTAAAGAGGGAGGCAGTGGAAAGAGTAGCTTAGACAAGGGATGGTAACACGAGTCCAGTGTCAAACTCCAACATCAAACTCCTACTTTCATATTGTTTCTCTACCACTTACTGCCCCCATGGACTTGGGTGAACTAATCTCTCTGCACCTGTTTCTTCAACTGTAACATGAAACACTGAGGATGCTGTGCTTCCAAAAGACCTCTGAGATATAGGAAGAGAAAGGATCATTTTGAAAAACAATAGCAACCACTTTTAATAATTTTACAATCCAAGAAGTTCATCTTTTTTTCATGTCCTTAAAAAATCCTTTACAAGACTAGCTTGCTGAATTTATAAAATTAGTTTTGGATAGGTCACCAAGAACCAGCAGAATTCTGAAAACACATTTAGAATCATGAAAGTGGTCCATTGTTATGACGTGATTTCTTGTCTCTTAATGTTTATAGCTTCATGATATTTCCCCACAACCTGACTCGAATCTTCCTATTGAGATTATACTTTGAGATCAGAGGCTTTTCTATGAGGAAAAGGCAGCCATACCTAAATTTTTCTTATGTTTAACTACAAAAAAACCATTTGTTCATTCATTAGGATGGGGTTTTGACCTTGGGGCTTTTGCAATTTATAAGCAAGAACTCAATACAAAGCACACAAATGAACAAACAAACAAACAAACAAATAGATAGGGTTATTCAGAAAAAAGGCTTCATCTGCATTGAAGCTAGAATGCTTCTTTGGGAAAGTGATAATTGAGCTGTGTCTCTAAGAATGTAGTATTGTAGAACTTTATTGGGAGGGAGGAGGGTCAGCTTGAAGTGAAATAGTCCTTAAAAGCCTTATTTCATTATTCTAGGCAGTGAGGGTAAATTATTTTAGATTCATATGAAAACTTGTAACATGATACAGCTCATGTTTTGGAATATTATTTTAGCCCCCAAGTCATAGATAAGAGTTAGGAACATGGTGGTTGCTGTTGTGCCCTCCTTGCTCAGACTGAGATGGGAAGGCCTAGACAGGAGTGACATTGGAGGGGAACAGAGAGGCCTGCAGGCCTCTGTGTGTGTAACAAATGCTACCAAAAGAGAGCTTTCTCTTTCATTAACACCATCTCAAAAATGTGAAACACAATTCACTGGCATTGATTTACCTTTATTTACCTTCTCTAAAATAGCTGGCAGTTTCCATACGAATGATATCTACTTGGCATGTTAAATCGCTGAGACGTTTTCTTCCTTCAGTGGGTAAATAGGCATGCCTGAATAAATCTGGAAAGTCTTACTGTGTGACTGCATGAATGCTTTCCACAAAAGCCTTAAACTGGGCTATGTGCTTGTGTCTTTGTAATTGTTATTGATGTTGTAATAAACTAAAAATGTGATGCTCACCATGGAACACACCCAACCCTCTGCCTAAATATGAATTCATGCAAGAAAACACCACTACCTATCCTCACAGAAAGACTGGAACTCAATTTAGCTCAAAGATTGGAAGACAACTAATGCTTGAGCCAGTTAGACAAAAATGGCTATTTTTAACCATGGTATCAGTAGAAATGTCTTTTTTTTCTTTTAGTCTTTTAAAAAAAAATGGTTGCCGTTTATTTTAGGAGTAATCAGTTTATCATGGGTAGGATAACATTTCTGAGTACAAATTAGTTCTTTTTGAAGTTTAAGCTATGCTCTTGTAAGTTTTATTTCTGTGCCAATCCCTAGTACTGGGCAGTATTTGGAGATTGATTTTGCTACATCTCTCTCGGATCTAAATTTGGATATGAGAATAATAAAGATAAAATAGAAATATGTATTCATTCATTCATTCATTCATCCATTCATTTAATGAATATCTCCTATGTTCTAGACATTGTACTAAGTGCCAGGTGTAGAGTTAACATGGCCCTTGCCCTCCAGGAGCTTACATTTTCAAAGTAGTCTAAGCTATGCACATAAATATCTCTATTATAATTTATAATACTATGTGTGTCTATAAGAAAAATCCTGGAGCACAGAGAATGTTTATTCCATTAGAAGAATATGAAAAATATTCACAGAGAATATGACATTTTAGATGAGTCTAAGGAATAAGTAGAGAAATGGGAAGAACATTCCAGAAGGAAGAGAGAGCATGTGCAAAGAAGTGGAAGTGCAAAATGTCTCAGGAAGAGAGCACAGGCAAGTAGAAAATGCACAGAGAGACAGAGCTATGTCTGAGGCGTGCTCACTCCTCTGAAAACTGAGGAACCTTGGGCAAGTTAGTCAATCTCCTTGAAAACATAATAACAGCTATCTTGAAGTATATTCTTTGATTAAATGAGATAATGATTAAATGATGCCTTGAGCATGGTCAATAAATATAGTGTAATGTTATTCAAGAGGAATATATGTTTCCTGGAGGTAGAACATAGGGTGTCTAGGTAAGAATGGAGAGGAAACTGAGATTGCAAAGATAGGTTGGGACCAAATCATGTGAAAGTAAAGCTAAGTAGTTTAGATTTTATTCTGAGGGCAATCAGGACCCACCAACTTTTTAAGCAGGTCTTGGTTGTGGCCAGATTTTTGTTCTAGAGAGGTCAACCTGGGACAGGGATGAGAATAGACAGTGGAAGAGTGAAACTAAGCATAGACTGGAAAGCTCTTGTAGTGACTCAGGTCAGAGAGGCTGAGGATTTTAACTCTCATTGGCTGTGTGTTATAGGGAGGAAGTGGGTCCCCACAAGAAATGTAATGCACAAACATACACCAAACTGGAAGGGTTTGGGACTACTAGTATGTAGAAGTGAAAAGTCCTAAATTATCTCTCAGCAAGACACTGAGGAGTACAGGCGGCTTGGTATTTTCTTCTGCAGTAGCACAAATACATCTGCTTATTCGTCGTCCAGCTGCTTGGAGTTGGAAGAAACTAAACCTGCATTGAGAGGGAACATGGCTATTTTCTGCAGCTAAGTCATTCCTCAGCACATGGGAGTGTAGAAGGAATTTAATTGTGCCATTTCCTAAACTTTTTAGTGTTTATCGACAGATGCTTATCAGGAGAGGGAGTTGAATTATCTAGTAGATTCCATCCTCATTTTACACATGAAGACACTGAACTCAGAAGCAGGAAGTAACCTATCTCAGAATCAGAGAATGTGCAAAGCACAAGAGCCAGGACTCAAATCCAGGATTTTCATTCACCTATTGCACTCTATTTATACCCTTGATCTGATACATTGCTGAGAATGCAGACAAATATCACTAATAGCTACAAGGTGAGCATTAACTTTGTCCATCTCCATCAGAACAGAAATGAATTGTTTAACTTTCCTTTTAAAGCTTAAATGCTAACTGAAAGTCAATCAAATGGAGCTAAAACACCTTGTGGTTTCTATGTAAATTAGTAGTAAAAATTAGTTAATTTATATAAAAATATTTTTAAAAACTATTAGGGCATATTGCTGGAGTAAAGTCAAGCAAAATGATTTTTAGTTTTCTTAGCACTGATTACATATCCATGGGAGTTTGTTTATAAAACAATGAACCACAGGCTACCAATTAGAATTAAGCTAAGAATCATTCTTAATGAATGAAAAATGTTAGCTCCACCAAATTTGGGGTATTTTAGCAAGAGAACTATTATTAGAACACATGTAAGGTTAAAAGTCTCTGTCCTTTCCAGACACTCATCATTTACCCTTTTTTCTAGGGAACAAAATATTGAATAGAATTCTAAGTCACTGATACTTCTCTTTTTAAGGGCCATTTAAATAATCAGTTTAGATATAACCATTTTACCTATTTCCCTTCCATCTTAAACAGTATATTTGGGAACCATTCAAGAATCAGCTGGGTTGGAATCATCATAAGGAATACAGAATCACAGAATTTTATGTCTGGAAGTATCTTTGGATATGATCTGTGGTTTTGATCTCCCATGTGATGAAATGTCTAGAGTGTGGTCATGAGATCTGCCAGTAGGACAGGTAGAATGAATGCAAACCTACTGGGGGCCTCTGGCTTAAAGGCGGAGCTATATTTCTCATCCTCAGGGACTTCAGAGTATTTAATGTAGAAGGGAGTTTTAAAACTGGGCCAGGGGCTCCTGGGTGGCTGAGCTGGTTAAGCCCTGGACTCTGGATTTCTTCTCAGGTCATGTTCTCAGAGTCCTGGAATGAGAGGCCCACATGCTTGAACTACTCGCTCAGCTGGGAGTTTGCTTGTCTCCCTTTCCCTCTGCCCCTCCCCCTACTCATGCTTGCTCTCTCTCTCTCTCTCTCTCTCTCTCTCTTTCTCTGAAATAAATAAATAAATCTTTTAAAAACATTTAAAAGGGCCAGATGAAAAGTGCAATAAACGTTGCTGACTGGGGCACAGAAGAAAGCAATAGATTGGGAAAAAAATTGATCTGGGTTTGAATTGCAGTCCTTTACTACCCTGGATTAAGTCTCTCTGTTACTGGTGGTGGTGGTGGTATTTTGCTTCAGTTACCTGATTTGTAACCAGGTGATCACTATGAATGTCCCTTTAAGTTCTGACCTATGATTGTGTGGTTCTTCCATTGAGGATGAGTTGCTTAAAGCAAAAGCAGAATTCAGAATAGCCTGAATTATGAGTGACCCAATGTCATTCAGAAAATCAAACATTCAAATTCACTCTCATTTCAATCTGTTTTTTTTTTATTTCAAAAAGTGACATTCAATGAGTACTTACTAAGTGCCAGAGTATGTGCAAAGCACATTATTAAATGTGTTCACTCATTAAATCTTTCAACTCCATGAAGTAGGTACTATTTGGTCTTAACAACTTCTTCACATCATAGGATATTTTTGTCTTGTATCTAATAGGAAACTTAAGCAACCTTGCTAGTGTTACTGTAAGCAGGATGTGAATCCAAGACAGCCATCTGAAAGCATTACCAGAGCATCTCTCTTGATGGGAGAGAGCTCATTGGCCATGCATGTTTTTGCCCTGACCAATGATACAACCTCCTGCCCAAAGTTACCAGTATCACTAGGTTGGTTGGCAACAAGTCTTAGGAAGTTTACATCATCCCTATATTTTTGAAGTTACTAAATGTGAAAAATATCATGACCTCAGTGTTCCCTTGCTAAGCCAGATTCATAACATTACCACCACCTGCTCTTCCAAAGGTTTCCATTTAATGCAGGTTTAAAAATAAGGACTCTGAACTCTCTCTTGCTTTCTTTAGAGAAAAGGTGTAAGTCTGGTTGGAGTGTTTAAGAAATTCCAGGGTGATGCAGTGGAAAGAACTTGTCTCAGTACTGCCACATGACCTTGGGCAAGTCAACCTCACGGGCTTTCACTTTTCTCCATCTCTATAACAGAGTGATTGAATAAAACAATTTGGTTGGAGGAGAAGGGATCTGGATTGGATTATGTATAAGTTTATTGGTCTTTAAAATCCACAGAAAAACCTTTAAAACCAAAATATACAGTAGTTGGTAAACATGTATTGGCTACTGAAATGCTTAAGGCAGAGAATTAAAAATCTTTTAATTCCTCTTTGTATCTACTTCCCTCCCTCCCTTTCTTCTTTCTGTCCATCCCCCTCCTCCTTTTTCCCCCATCTGGACAGTACTTTAGGTGCAAGGGATGCTGTTGTGAATAAAATAGGCAAGGATTCTCCTGTCATGGACCACACATTCCCATGGGGGAAAACAAAAAGGTAGTAACAAGTAACCCAATAGTGATAATAGGGGCCATGGACAAAATACAGTGGGAAAATGGGTTTAAAACTGGTAGTTGTGGGATCCCTGGGTGGCTCAGCAGTTTAGCGCCTGCCTTTGGCCCAGGGCGTGATCCTGGAGACCCGGGATCGAATCCCACGTCGGGCTCCCGGCGCATGGAGCCCGCTTCTCCCCCTGCCTGTGTCTCTGCCTCTCTCTCTCTCTCTCTCTCTCTCTCTCTCTGACTATCATAAATAAATAAAAATTAAAAAAAAAAACACTGGTAGTTGCGGGCAGCCCCGGCGGCTTAGCGGTTTAACACCACCTTCAGCCCGGGGTGTGATCCTGGAGACCCGGGTTCGAGTCCCGCGTCGGCTCCGTGCATGGAGCCTGCTTCTCCCTCTGCCTGTGTCTCTGTCTCTCTCTGTCTCATTTGCTGTGTCTCTAATAAATAAATAAAAACTTAAAAAAAACTGGCGGTTGCAAATAGAGACATTTAGATTTTAGAGACAGTGGTTGAGATGAATTTCTCTGAAGAGGAAACATTTTGCTGGAGATTGGAATGATGAAATGGAACTGACATTGTTCTGGGGAAGAACATCACTGAAAAGACTTGGCACATGCAAAGGGGCTGAGAAAGGCATGAGTATGGCCTGGTCAGAAATCAAAAAGAAGGCCTAAGGTCAACAGCATAGTGAACATGGAAGAGAGTAGAAGAATGAGAGCAGAGAGGTGGGATCCGCCAGGCCATTTAGAGCATCTTAGGGAGTTTAGTTTTTATTCCAAGTATATTTGAATGTCATTGAAGTGTTTTAAGCAGAGGTAAGGTATTGTTCACATTTTAATTTTTTTTTTTAAGTAGGCTTCAAACACAATGTGGGGCTTGAACTGATGACCCTGAGATCAAGGGTCACACACCCTACTGAACAATCCAGTCAGGTACGTCTTAGTCACATTTTTAAATGGCTGTCCTAACTGCAATGGATTATAAGGGCTAGAGTAGAAGCAGGAAGATGGGTTAGGAAAAATAACATAAATGGATCAGGATCACTCAAAACCAAGATCTAGAGAATGGGAGTAACCTGAAGGATGATTGGAAGTAGAACTTGAACATGAATCTGGTTTGAATGCCTCCAGTAATGTGTAACCCAATGTCTTTTAAAGTAGCCTACTTTATTTTTTGACAACTTTATCTCTCAGAAACTATATGCTATGATCACAAAATACAGTAAGTGCCTAGTAAGTGTTATTTCTTCCATCTTTTCCCAGTAGTGTTTATGCATGTGCCCTAGATTCATCCTTTTGGGTCATAACCAAAAGACCTAATTATAACCCCCTGCAAGTATGGAAACTTATTGACCATCCCCTTTTCCTTTAATCAGTCTAATTGTGCACAGCTTCATACTCACTTAGTGACAGGACAACAGTTATTCTGCTGTCCCACAGCCTAATTACTATAGGTATACAATTCTTGTTACACATATGCTGGAATAGCGCTGTGACTAAAGTATTATTGGGCTTTGCCTAACTAGATATAGTGAAAAGGGCCTCGGTATTGGTGAGTTAGGCTGAGTCAGCTTGTTATCAACTACCAAATCCCACTAGTTGCTAGAGACACAGGTATTTCCCTCAAGCTAAGCCAAGTAGGCTACCCTTAAGTAGCTTTAGTCACATAGTGACCAGAAGACAGCATATTCTAGGTGAACAGGGACATGGTTCCAGCCATATGGAGGGATGGGGCTCTGTCTGGAAAGGAAGGAACCAGGCAAAAGGTCTAGGAAATTGCCGAAGACCCACAGCTGTGAAACAGCCATTTTGGGAGACTGGTGTGCAATAGCTTAGGGCTTCAATTTTTTGAAGCCCATTTACTAATAAAATTGTCAGATATTTGTACTATATAAGCTAGACTTTTTTTCCCTGTTTTTTTCCCCTCCCAATTGGCCTTTGGTATTGATAATTTTGAACAATTATTTTGTTCTTTTTAAAGGTCTTATTTATTTATTTATTTAGTTAGTTAGTTGAAAGACTATGAGTGGGGGGAGGGAAGAGGGAAAGAATCTCAAGTAGACTTTGCACTGAGTGCAGAGCCCAACGTGAGGTTTGATCTCAGGACCCTGAGATCATGACCTGACTGAAACCAAGAGTCAGATGCTTAACCAACTAAAACTAAGCCATCCAGACACCCCAATTTTGAACAATTTTATCTTATCTCAGCTATTTTCTGAGGAACCAAGAGATGGGATACAGAATCACATCTGGCATAAAATTAAAGGGAAGCACCTCATCTCTGAGATGCAGCATTATTGGCTAAGAAATCATTAGGAGTTGGGCTAAAGGGGAGAGAATCTAGTGATCCTTTTCTTTGTACTTTTCCAGATAAAGGTTTTGCTTTGATTCTTACATATTACGTTTTATTTTAAATAATTGAAGCATTTTCCTTTGCATCCTTGCCATCCTAGTCGCTCTTCCAAACAGGTGCCCTAGTTCAGTTATTTTCAAAAGTGTGGTCCTGGGATGCCTGTGTGGCTCAGTGGCTGAGCATCTGCCTTTGGCTCAGGGCATGATCCCGGTCCAGTGATCCAGGTCCAGGGATCAAGTACCACAGCAGGCTCTCTGCAGGGAGCCTGTTTCTTCCTCTGCCTGTGTCTCTGCCTCTGTGTCTCTCATGATTAAATAAATAAAATCTTAAACAGACACACACACACACACACACACAAGTGTAGTCCTCAGACCAGAAGCATCACGGCAACATCTGGTAATTGTTAGAAATGCAAATACTTAGACTCCAACCACTCCTCAATGTGGCACTCTTGGGGTAGGGCCCAATAATTTCTGTTTAACAAGTCCCCAGATAATTCTGATACACACTTAAGTTCAGAAATTCCCTGCTCAAATTGGTCCTAAAATGAGGACCTCAGAAGAGTTCCACACTTCACCTGGGTGAGGCAGATCAAGAAATCCTGCTCCTTCTGTGGGCTCAAGGTCAATCTAGGGTTAGAAACCAGTTCTTTTAGGTTGTACACCACGATTCTTTTCATCATATGCTCTGAACCTCAATCCTGGTAAAGAATCACAATGCTAAAGATAACTGCTAACATCATCTTTCCTTTAGTTTTGTGGGTTTACCAAATTAAAAAGGAAATAGCAGTTGGTAATTTCACATCTAGAAGTAGAATTTAAAGAAAGTAATCAGAGAAGTACACACAAATCTGATAGATATTCATTTAGACATGATTTATGACAGAAACTTAAAACTATACAGTGGAGAAACTGAATAAGTAAGTTTATAATATATCCAAACATTCTAAAACAGCACAGTCATTAAAACTCATTTTTTTCCAATGATACATACTGATATAGAAAAATACATACTATCAAAGTACAAAAGTAGAATATAAAACTGGATGTTTACAATAAACCTGATGTTTTAAACAAATATGACTGCAGATTCTATTAATAGAAGAAAAATAGAAAAAATAAAAGGAAAAATAGAAGAAAATGTATCCACATTTAAAAAGTATTAGTCACTGAGTAACAGTATAGTGATGTCTTTTTCTTCTTGCTTTTCTTTCTGCTTAACATTTCTTCAATGATTTAATTTTTTCAACTTCATTATGGAAAAAAAAAAGCTGACGAGTGGTTATCCCATCAGGCATACTAATGCTGGTTTCTTATTACAATATTAGCATGACATTTCTGGATAAACTCAGGCAACAGGACCTGTATATGCTCTTCTGTCCTCCATTCTAATCCAGGATATTAATCCATGAATGAAAGGTGATTTTTTTTGAAAGGTGTTTAATTAGTGTAAAGAACTCAGACATATTTGAGAACCATTATTAAATATAATTATCAACCATGAAATTTCTAGTTTCTAGTCATATGTCTGAGCAGTATTAAATACCAAAAGAGACGACAGTTGGAACTTCATTTTCCACCCAGTTGCTGTATTTTTGCATATTTATTCTTCATCTATACAGCAATGTGACAGACAACTATTTTAGGGATTATCAAGAGCTTTCATCTCATGATCCTCTGATCAAGTTCTATTTTTTTTTTCAACATGGCTTAGCCAAAGTTAAGAGGAATGTGTTGTTTTCATAAATTTCAAGAAATGCTATGTTCGATATCGTAGAATAAGAATTAGAATAATAAGCATTATTACCAGGAGAAATGCTAATATCTATAGCTACACTTTACTCATACTTATAAACCTCATTAAAGGAAAGAGAAAAAGATGACAACTATGGGCTACTGGCAATAAATCCATTCATTAATTAAAAAAATATTTATCCAGAGACAAGGTTAACTGAGAACTTGCAAGGCAACATGAATGTGGATGCAGCTCAACCCCAATGCCTGCCTGGCCCTGAACACCCAATTCTAGGGACTCTTCTCCAATGCCTGAGATTTATGGGCCTGAAGAAAATTATGCATCCTTGCAAATGTCATCTGCTGAGACAACCCACAGAGGGACCATCTCTCCTCTTTCTTCTTCCATGGATCTGCTCATTCAGGACGGCTCTGATTCTTCCACCAGTCCCGGAGTACTGTCCACTTTGGTAGAGGAGAGCATGGTGAAGAAGGAAGGTATGACCCAGGGCAGAAACAGATCAGAACTGTGTTCTCTTGGGGCGCCTGGGTGGCTCAGTTAGGTAAGCATATGCCTTTGGTTCAGGTAATGATCCTGGGGCCCTGGGATTGAGCTCGGCCTTTCTCTCCCCTACTGCACCCCCCCTCACCTGTGTTATCTCTCTCTCTCTCTCTCTCTCTCAAATAAATGAATAAAATATTCTAAAAAAATGTTCTCTCAGACCCAGCTATATGTCCTCGATGGTAGATTTCAGAGATAAAATACTTTAGTCTCCAGCAGATTCAAGAACTTTCCAACATTCTGAGTCTTAGCCATAAGCAATTTAAGACCTGGTTCTCGGACCAGAGAATGAAATGTAAGATGTGGCAGAAAAACAACTGGTCAAAGAATAGAAGAGTATGACTCGGAACAGCTCAGCAACTACAGAATACCCAGGCTTCTATTCCTAGCACCAGGATACCTGAGGAACACTCCTGGAAACCTTCCAATATGGACAACCCAGACCTGGAATAACCCAGATTGGAGTAACAAGACCTGGAAGAGCCAGTCTTGGGGCAACCTTTCCTGAAACAGTCAAACCTGGTACCCCCAAGCCTGGAGCAGTCAGCTCCACAACCGGGAAGAGGGATCCTTGCAGCCCAACATCCTGAATTTCCAGCAAAATTGTGTCAGCAATTTGGAGTTCATCTGAGAAACTGCTGGGGAAAGCCATAGTATAATACAGTAATTCACTAAGTACCCAGCAAATAATGGATTTATTCTCAAATTACTCTGAACCTATAACCTGAAGATGTGTGATGATGAATTTACTATTAAATCTCAATTTGGGCCGTGGCTGAATTACTTCTAGGATCTGTATTTTAGGGTCCAGTATCTCTGCCTTGATACTTTGTTTCTCATTATGCTTATCATGTCCATTGAGGAGGTAAGATTGGAGTCTAATCAAGGAGTTTTCAGGAGCAATGGCTGCTACAGACAGCATGATAAAAGATGTTTCTGACTGTAGATAACTAGATATAATACTAATTTGGATATCTTTAGGCTTTAGAATCTAACTTCAAGAATAGTAAGTAAAAATACACAGACATGTGATGAAGGATTATTTATATTTTCTGAGATTGTGAGACTTTACTTGTTGATAACATCAATTGTCATAGTGAATATTTAAGCTAAATGTGCTTCATCGATTTCCTCTGCCCCTTTGCGTTGTTTTACTGCAGCTGCTAATTTGTTCATTATTCTAATAGTTGTAGAAAGATGTTTTGTATTTTAATGTATCATGATAATAGTACCAGTTTGTCTGGTTGGTTTATAGGTTTAAGTACAAATAAATAAAATACCCACTTAAAAACTATTTATTGAGTGCTTGCTATGTGCCAGGCACTGTGGTAACCATGGCTATAAAAGCACATCATGAAGATTATACTATAGTCTAACAGAACTTATAAAACATTATTAGACAGTGGAACTCAAATGAAAGTAAAAAAAAAAGAGAGATTGGATCAGAAGAGAACTATGGGTCAATGTTATGAGCATTTAGAAAAGGAATGTATTCCCATTCAGACTTGAAGTTCTTTTTAGAATTCCGTGTTAAGGAGATTATGAAGAAGAAATCTTTCCAAAAGAAGCATAAGCAAGGATTTGGGGTGGAAAAATACATCACATACATGGAAAACACAAGTAATTTTCTTTTGCTAGAGAATACATCCTCCCTTAAGAGTGCCATTTTAAGCTTTACCCACCTAGAACAGCATATAGTAAGCCCTAAGTAACCTCTTTTGATTGTTATACTTGGAATAAGTCTCTTTTTTAGAGACAAGAGGAATATAGTTTGGCTGCCCTGAGAATGGCCTCTGCCCATCTACACATTTTCTCAAACTCCAAATCAACTAACCAACCAAACCAAAAAATCCAACTGTGAAGAAATCTTTAAAAATAATTCAGTTAGACTACATTCTCTTGAAGAGGACATAGAGGAATTACCATAGTCCATCACACACTGAAATTTTTGGAAATTTTTTTTTTTACTCTTTTTTCCCTTGCCTGCCTTCCTTTTGTGATGTGGCTCATTCTTAGAAAAGAGTGAACAAGGAGTGCAGTCAGCTTTTCTTCCTGTGGTGTAAGAATTTCTCTCTAGGAAACATTCTCACTCTACTCTGGTGAATAAAAGTATCCAACTTCTCTAGGATAGGATCAGAACGAGAGGTAGAAGAGGGAAATAGAGGAGTGAACAAAAAAGTTCCTGAATTACACGGGCTTGCAGTGTGTTACTCATTCGGTCCTTCCATCATGTGGTGGCTGATAGGGCTGAGACTCAAACACCACTGGCTTCTTCCAGAACACTTGTTGTTTTTTTGTTTTCCTTCATGAAATCAGTCTGCCTAGTAAATCAGGAGAGGGCAGTGATAAAGAAACTAAATTGGGGGTGGTGGACCTGACAGGAAAATGCTGTGAAGGAAGAAAGATTTGAAAACTGATTTCTGTTTTGTTTTGTTTTGTTTTTAAATCATAGAATATCCTGATAGGTGATAATCTGCGACCTTTCAAAGAACACTGTTAAAGAAGGCAGGGTATAGAGGATCCCAGCAAAGGAGCCAAGGATTATAGTGCTGATGACTTTTGCAGAAGTTTTGACCCTAAGGAGAGATTGGTTTGGCCATGCAGCAGCTCTGGAAGGAAGGTTTGGCACCACTGTTTTCAGATAGGAAAGATGGGTTCCCTTTGTGAAGGATTCATTCCTTCTGAAGCAGGGCTTCCCTAATGAAGTCGTAAATTAGCCTGACCTGAAGATATTTAAAAAATGCAAATGCCCACCCTTATGCCAACTCCTCTTGTAATTAGTCAGGGATGAAGTCTGGCGTTCTAGTCAGTCTATTGCTAGAGCTCCCCAGGCAAATCTAATGTGGAGTCAGGGTGAGAATCCTGCTCTGAAGAGATTGAAGAATCAAAAGAAAATAGAAATGATAATAAAAAAGGGCCAAATATTTATAATTAAAATAACCAGTAATTTTCTTGTATTTATCAGAAATTTTATAGATATCCAAAACACTTGTTTTTATTTTTATTTCAGTAGTATTCCTGATGGTAAAAATTGTTTAAAAGAGAAAGTGACAAAATAACAGATGTCTGGGTAATTGTATATAGGTGGAGTTGTTGGTTTTTGTTTTTTTTTTTTTCTGTTCCTTTATATTTTTTGGTTCTCCCCAAACAGATTTAGAATGTGCTAATTTTATAATCAGAAGATATAAATAAGGACCAAAGCAAAAATCTGCCTATTGAATCATTTTATCTATGATATATAGAAATACATACTTATACTTGCATGATAATTTGAGAGAGAGATTCATATAAGAAAAGTCCCTTAAACATAATAGCAATTCAAACTTTAAGAAATTTTTACCATTGGCTTTAAATATCATCTGTCTTTGTTAATAAAAAAAAATCCATTCACAGGGTCACCAAATGCTAGTGACCCATGAATATTTTGTATTCATCCTTTTCACTCACCACAGTTCCTGGTATTTTCATTAGCCCCATATTATAAAGGCACAGATGGGCCAATTAACTTGGCCAAGATCTAAGAGAATACAAAATGGCAGAGGTAAGATTTGATCTGTCTTGCCCTATGACCTAGACAGTGTGCCTGGTGTTCATGGGCCCACTTGATTTTTGGACCTCACATACATCTGGGAGATTGGTTATTGTTTCATCAGGAAGTCTTGATCACTTATTTTAAGGGCCAAGCAAGCTATGCTAAGCTATGCTTGTTTCCAGGCACACAGGTACACAGATAAACATGATTCTTTCCTTATTTGAAAGAATGGTGAAAAAAAAAAAAACCTTCAAACCTAAAATAGTTAATGGATCTTAATCCAATCATACATGAGAGAGTCAATGTAGAGTTAAGGGTTATTCTCTACTAAAAACTACAATCCTAGGAGGTGGTGGTTATCAGTGCCCATTAGCCCCTACTTTAGTTTAATAGTCATTAGTGACAACAGAGATAAATTTTATAGGTGCTAATTGACCCTGTAGGAAGACTTTGAAGTTCTCCCACTAGCTTATGACCTCTTTGAAGTTTTGTTTTAGTTAAAGTCCCAGGGTCAAAGACCTGAGAAAGACACAGTAGAGAAAGAAATGCAGGTACCAACCCTTAGTCAAACTGTGGTTTAGAGACTGTGACCAAAACAAACCCAAGCAGGACTGGACAGGAAAGAACCCCCACACCACCAAGTTGCTCCAAAATTTTTCTGAGGAAATATTTAAGAAGATTTTATATGCATTACCACTCTGTTCTCATAACATTAAGGGGAAAGGAAAAAACAGCCCATATATTTATAGTATTTATTGCTTTCACAACTCATTTGATCCAAGTAAAAAAATGCCATGAGTAAATGGGAAGCTCAGAGAGGTTAAGTAACTTGCCTGAATGCTCTCTGACAATGAATAGAGAAATTAGAACTCATTCAGACAAGTAGTGTAGGGTACTTCTTGACAGCATAGATGCCTCTATTTTTGAGTTGGAGAAATTGATATAGAATAAGGAGGGAAAGGAGACACAAGTTTAATCATGGATAATATAAGGAGGGAATAGAGGTTTTTTGTTGTTTTTTTGTTTTTTTTGGTTGTTGTTTTTGTTTATTTTTAAAGCACACTGGCCCTAAGAGTTTACATTGTGATTAAGCTTTATGTTGACTGATAGACAGTCAAGAGCCAGGCATAATGAGAACAGAATAAAGGCATATGCAAGAATCTACAGTAAGACTCAGGAATTATTCCAAGTTTGCTTCCCATCCATCCACTTCTTCCATGATCACTAGCCCTATATGGTCCTCACATCATTTAGAAGGCATTGAATTTAGGAGATGGCAAAAAACATACAATCTTAGGGAGGTTGATATGCTAAGAGATTTGCAAAGAATGTAGATCAAGCATGAGGCCTGACAGGGTCTCAGGTTATGGTGCTGACTGGGTGTCAGGAATGAGACAAAAGGCAAGTTGTTAACACAAGGGCACGATGTCAGGGTTAGGCTGGCAATGAATTTCCTTTGAGGTAATACTCCAGAGTATTTAACTACATCTAAATCAACCACATGGCTAGAGTCAGGCCCAATCCCAGAGCTCTGAGGAGGACTGAATTTGTACTTTTTGGGTGGGGGTGCCTTTTGCAGCACCTGGGGGCAAGTGGGACAAATGTGTGAGCACAAGACCATCTAAGCAGACTCTTTAATGTGGGGAGATCTACTTCCTGCAAAAGTCCTCATCTTTTATTTTTTTGAGAGATTTTATTTATTCATGAGAGACAGAGAGAGAGAGAGAGAGAGAGGCAGAGACACAGGCAGAGGGAGAAACAGGCTCCATGCAGGGAGCCCCACGTGGGATTTGATCCTGGGGCTCCAGGATCATGCCCTAGGTCAAAGGCAGGCGCTAAACCACTGAGCCACCCAGGGATCCCAAGTACTCATCTTTTAAACAGCAACATAATCCCTCGTTAAATGGAAAAGTGGGATTCTTTTTGAAAACTTTCCTTGTAAGGACTCCAAATTTAATCTTGCGTTTCAATTTAGCATTATTTAAATAAAAAAGTGAACTGCCTGAGGGGAAGAAGTGGGAGGAACCAATATCTACCAAGCTCCTTCTAGCTGGGGTTAGGGACCAGCTATCCCACATTTCTATAGATGGTAGATCAGAATCATGTGGGCGGGCTTAAGCACTAGTGTCAGAACTATGGTGAAGGTATAGAAATATTTTCTAGAAATATCAAGGTTATGTGCATATTACCAGGTTTCTAAGGAGAAAAAGGTACTCTTCCCCAGAGTCAAAGGCGTTCACTCTTTAGTGGGATAATGAGCCTTCATGATAAAGAAAGGAAACCATGTAAGTGGGAAGAATGGAGAAAAGAGGTGGCCAGCTTGCCAGTAGTCACCTTGCTTAAAGCGCACCCTGGGACATGAGTGTTGTGTTAGGAGAGATTACTTTAAAATTTCATCCCAGCAGCCTGATTACTAGTAGGAAGTCCCCTGGAGAAAAATAGAGTGGATGGAAGATGACACTCTGGAATGGTGTAGGACTGACTTTGCCAATGGGAAGGAGAGAAATGACTTGGTTTCGTTGTAACTGTGTCTTACGCCAGAAGAATGGAGTAGATGACCCCTCACAGGCACTTCTACCTGCCGGATTTTATATGCAGAATCCTTCCTCTTTTATCCCTCAGAACGTTGGAAAACTTTCAAAAGACAAGTGATATTAGCACATTCTGTGTCTTTTGAGAACTGTGGATGAAAGGGACACATAAATTTCGGTTATTATTACTTACGTGCAGTAATTTTAGTTGGATTTCCCTGACACACCTTCTCCTTTGTAATATTTTTCTGGGAGTATGTGCATGTGTGTGTGTGTGTGTGTGTGTGTGTGTGTGTGTCTAAGTGGCTTTGACTCTAGGGCTTTCTTTGATTTATAGGCAGCTCTATACGTTGTGCTAGGGTGGTTTCAGAGTCTGTTTGTTCTGGCATCCCAATAAAGCCTTGCTTCCCATGGCAACTCCAGCCTACGAAGCAAGGCCTAAGGGAAAATACAGTTTTCCTTGCCAGAATGAGGCAATAGCACTTTTGGGGTGCTATTTTGCTGGGTGATGTATTCTTTCTCAAGCAACTTCACTCATGAAAAACTAAAAGAACTTTAGGATCTGAATACTGCCAGGGGAAGCAGCAATTTCAATTTTCCTCAAATACATTAAGTGATTTTGTGAGACTTTAGTTTTTGAGTTTTCGAAGATTTATTTATTTATTATTTTTGAGAGAGAGAGAGAGAGATTGACTGTAGGATGGAGAAGCAGAAGGAGAAAATCTCCAGCAGACTCCACTCTGAGCACAGAGCCGGACACGGAGCTTCATCTTACAATCCTGGGATCGTTGACCTGAGCTGAAATCAAGAGTTGGGTGCTTAACTGACTGAGACACCCAGGCACTCCAGTTTTTAGGTTTTCAATTCACCATCTGCCCAGTTGCAAGTTTGTGGGACATGCTCCCCATTAGTAGGCCCAACAAATGCATGTCCACTTCCAAATACCCTTCCTTCTCTTTTACATGCGAGAGTTCAAATTTTAACTCTCCAAGTTGATTCTCACCTGTCATTGATGCCTTCCACTGCTTGCATTGCAAAGAAAGTTGTACCTCTCAGCCTTGGCTACACATTGGAATCCCTGAGGAGTTTCAAAAAATACCAATGGCCAGACCCCACCACCACAGACTCTGATTTGCTGGGGGTGTGGTGGCAGGACTGGGGCATCATTAGTTTTCAGAGGTCCCCAGGGGATTTAAATGTTCAGTACTCCTACTAGGGGTGGTGGAAGGGGAGGAGGGCAGGGGGTGGGGGTAACTGGGTGGCAGGCACTGAGGTGGGCACTTGACGGGTTGAGCACTGGGTGTTATTTTGTATGTTGGCAAATTGAACACCAATAAAAAAAAAAAGGAAATGTTCAGTACTCCTGATCCAGTTCAATCCCTGTGAGACCCTAAAGAAGGAAGAAACCTCCTCAAGGTCATTAAGCAAACAGATTGTCTTTCGACCACACATGCTGACTCCTGGTTGATTAAAATACCTCTGTGTAATTAATTGTGCTCTGTTATTATCTAAATAATTTTCAGGCTAGTCACATAGTAAATACGTAATCTATGGTAGCTGGGTCCCAAAATACAGGATGCTGACTTTCATTGCCCCCTACACCAAACCAGAATGTGGCTGTTTGCATAAGGGATTATGGCTGGGGAAGAGAAAAAGTAGTGGAGAAGTAGACTATGACGCCACACCCTTCTGCATAAAGGACACTTCCCAACAACATGTATCTCTTATACTGGAAAGGTGACTTATGCTGGAGGTGAAGAGCACTCCTGGGTAATTTAGTGTATTTATCCTTACTGTGGCCTGGTGATAAAAATTCTCCTAGTATGCCCTGTATTTTGCCCCCCATGTCTCGATGGTTTGAGGTGTGTGTGTGTCACCAAGTGTGAAACTGTGGCAACTTCTAAGCAAACTTATTTATGCCAGTGTCAAACTTGTTCCCAAGAGCTCTCAGCTTATTGGTGCATGCTTGTATCTGAAGCCAGAAACAAAGACAAATTTTATTTGTTGCTTTTATGTGATGTTCATTAAGAAATAATCATTTTTGGTAATAGCTTCTACCTTTTCAATGTAGTGTAATGGTTTTCTATTAAAAATATTTTGCATTACTGCAAAACTACAAGTCAGTGTGCAGATATAAGTCTTTACTAGGCTTTCTCTTCTATGTTTTTTCCTTTACTAAAAAGGTCAATAAGTCATTTAGCTAAAATCACTGTTAAAATAAATGAATTAATTATTATTTATTATTAATTTAAATTAAGAGTCTATAAAGTTTAAATTCAGAGTTTATAAAGTTATTGCTAGACCTTATAAGAATAAGGCTTTCTAGGACTGTAATTGTGTTCTGATGAGGAACACAAAGGGGCTCTTTGCCTCTAAAGCAAACCAGATTCAGAGTATAGGAAGGGTGAAGCAGAAGTCCTAAGAAGAAAAGATTCACATTAACATTGGCTTCTTTCTGCTTCCATCATCCTATCTATGTTCTCAACAAATACACATCTCTGTCAAACAAGGAAGGAACTCCCTGGAACTTCTACTGTTCTTTCTGTATGTCTACCTTTTGTCTTTATGATAAATAATCTAGGTATTTCATATATAAAGATATGCATATTTAGAGAGTTAGATCAGATTTTACTGAGTGGTAGAACTAGAAGGACTCTCAGAGAAATGTGGTATAAAATTTCTCTTCTTTCTCTATATAGATATATCCCTAGGTTGGTACATCTGCTATCATTTCACAGATGCAGACACTGAAACTCATTGAAGTTCAGAGACTTGCCTACAGTCATACAGTAAAATTAAATAGGAATGCTGGAGCAAAACCCTGGACTCAAGCTTCCAAGTCTAGGATTTCTATTTATTTTGCCCTCCAGAATGAAATAAGTCATAATATAAAATTAATTAAACGTTAGGGCAACATGTTTTTGAGGATCATCTTGTGTGCATCACACATGTATACGAATCGTGTGTGCAAAAATGTACTTGTTTAATTCTTGTTTATCCATGCTACTAAAGACAACAATCACCTTGATAATCGTCAGTCATTGAGAGTGTAACCCAGACATGACACAAACGAGAAAACTAACAAAAGCAACATAATGGGACTTGAGCTTTTTTAGTGATATCAGACAAATCTCTTCTCTCTGCTTGCTGACTCTGCCAACTGTCAAATGGGGCATTATAGTGAGGGCCTTTAAACTCTTTTTCTGAAGGACCTTCTTTTCTATGAAGCTAGCAGCTTAAGACCAAGCAGTTGACCATGATTACTGAACGAACAGAAGGGAAAATCCTTACCAAGCCAGGCTCCACCTCAGCGGCATTTTGTGCCAGGTGGAGAAGGGCCATGAAAGAAACCAGTTGGAAACAGAGATCGACTCTCACAGAGGTCCCTGGAAATGTGTGGGCTTCTCCCCATGCTTCTCTAGATGGAAGATATGTGGGTCTCCTGGATCTTGAAAACATAGGAAAGCAAAATAAAGAGCAAGAGAAGCTCCTGAGGGGAAGCAAGCCATACACATTTTACACATGTTAATTTTCTGGTGGATATGTTGTTTGCTTAAAGGAAAAGAATCTTAGGAAAGAGCTTTGAGAAGTAAATAACCTCTTTGGAGGAAAAAGGTTATGCGAATGTATGAGGTTTCCAAATGAAAAATAACTGGAATCTGTGTTCTCACCGGATCATCTTACCAAAGGTAATGAGGAAATACTTCCTAATTTTCATCCTAGGGGTGATTTGGACCCAGAGCTCTTGAGACAGGAAGGTAGGTGTAACCTAGTCTGCGTGACTGGTTCTTTGTAGGATTTAAATGGCTCCAGGGGAGAAAGTGGAGATAGTAGCAGCCCCACCCAGGGTGCCTAAGCCTGCACAGAGTTTACACTTCCCAGTGAATTTCCTAGAGGAGGGCCCCCCCAGGGGAATCTGTGGAGCAGCTCTGAGGGTCCAAATGTCCCTACTATGTTGTTGGCTGCTTTTACTGGCACAGATGAAATGCACTTATAACAGTGAATACAAATCAAATACCTCTGCATCAGGCCCTCATCTTTTAGTACCAGTCATCCTATCATTGAAGGAATTGCATGTTGGTACTGAGGATAGGAAAAATAGTTGTTGTTTTTCTTCCAGGGGCCGAAAGAGTTTTTGACTCAGGAAGTCAAATTTATTTCCCGATTGTAGACAGAAGGGTGCGTGTAGGTGTTTGCTTTACATTAGGATGACAGGTGGTGCATACCTCTCTGAGGCGAGGTCTGGGTGTATTGGGGTGTGCCCCAGAGGAAGTCAATGTTCAGAGCTTTGGGGTGTGTGTGTGTGTGTGTGTGTGTGTGTGAGAGAGAGAGAGAGCTCTTCGGTTTAATTATATCCATGCTGATGGCTCCCTTTTTATCATTACTCTTATTCATTTTAATATCCACTTCCCTTGGCTAAGCACAGAGAAAAGATGCATTTATTATTTGAACAGCTTTACATTTATGATGCTCTATTCATTGCAGAGCTGGAGACTCCACTGTAATAATACCCAGAGAAGATGAGCTCTAATCCAGTCTCTAGCTTGAGGCGGAGGAGCTTCAGATTTGCTCCGAATGTAAAGACACTTCACCGACATAAGGGGAAGAAAGAATACCAAAGGGCAGGAGTGGGGGAGCCGGGCACCCCGAGTGAGATCAGAGGAGTGAAACTGACAGTGCATATGTCTCTGTTCAGTTTTTAGTTGGCGAGGAGAATAACAGATTCCCCACTGACATCCCGAGAACAGCACCTGTCAAAACTGTCAGTCAGGGGGAGATTGATTCCTTTCAATTACTTGTTGAACCAAGAAGTTAAGAGACAGAAAAGATCTATGAGGCCATCCAACTCCTTCAAGTCCCTCTGCACTAGCGAAGTTACTTGCTAAAATCAGCCTCTGAGGGCAAAATAAAGGTTTCTCATTATGTTGTGTTGGTGTGATAGGAAAAACAACATCTATTCATTCATTCCATTGTTTCCTTCATTTATTCAACAATCTCCCTTCCCTCCCCCACCCCTAGCACTTACTCTGGGCCAGGCCAGCTCTTCTGATGATACAAAGATGCGCTAAGGGCTAAGTGTTGACCATTCAAACCTGGTAAGATCCAACCCCTGTCTTCCAGGAGCTCACCATCTTCCCTGGGAGACAGCTCTTAGAGTCAACAGGGCAAATGCAGTGTGATGGGTGCACTCATTCGAAAGGCATGTGCCAGGTACTGATGTGAAACAAAAGGAGAATGATGTGATCACGCCTCCTGAAGGTATTCAGAGGAGCCACTGCTCTCCAAAATTGAAGCTGCTGACCTAGATCTTGGAGGAAGAGGAGGAACAAGTTTCCTGTTCATTTCTCAGGTAGGGTCAGAGCCTTCTCATGACTCTCAAGTTAAAGGGCGGAGAGTAAGCACTTTCTCATTATCTCAGAGTTTGAAAGCATCTTGGAGAGATAATCCAACTTCATCATGTTCATCTGAGAAAACTTAGGAAATACACATTCCAGGACTCTAAACTTCCAGGTTCTGTTTCAGGAGATCCAGAGGGGATTTCCAGAATCTACATTTTTATGTAGTTCAGGAAGTAATTCTTATTCGTGGCCAGATTTGGGAATGACTATCAGGCAGTTTTCCCCAAAACATAGTCCCCAGACCAGCAACACCATTGTCTGGGAACTTATGAGGGATGAACATTTTCAGGCCCCATCCCAGAGCCACTGAGTTAGAAATTTTAGCGGTGAGGTCCAGTAATCTGCTGTTTAACAAGCCCTCCACATGATTCTGATACAGATTAAAGGTTTAGGACCCTTGCTCCGAGGCAACCAACCAGCTCATGAGATGGCATCCCACATAGTAACTGAATAGAGTAGACTGAATGGACTGTTTGTATAGATGTGGACAATTTTGGAAGGACCAGCAAGGGATCAAGCAGCTCAGGATTAGCAACGTTTGAAGGAGTTACCACCCATACCAAAAGGAGCACAGGGAATTAATGATGTTCTAAGGATCTGACCAGATTTGGAGTCGAAGAGTAAGACCTGCCCATGTCCAATGCTTATGCATGTAGGTGGGGCGGTGGTAGGGTTGGAATAAATACACAATGTGCTGTCTTTTCTCACTCTTCAAATTCTTACCTGTATTTTCCACTTTGCAGCCCAATCTGAAGTCAAAAGGCAACTATGCCCATATCATAAAAGCTGGGATATCAATTTTCCAGGGCTCAGAATAGGGCAGAGAATGAAGAGAATGAGTTGGGCATAATAACAGAAGGCCAAGTATAACCAGCATATAACCCAAGCTCTCAGATTCTCCTCTCCTCCAACTCAACTGCCAGCACTACCTTTCTAACATTTTAAATCACTTCTCCTGTATCAATCTCCAGTCTGCTCAGTCTGCACAAATGTCAGTGACTATGAACTCATAATTGCTGAAAATAGTCAAACCTCTTCCCTCCCGGTATTTGTATCCATTGTTTCATGTTCTAGATGGAAGATTGTCTACTCTTCTGCTGTTTGAATATGCCCATTCTTTTTCCACCAGTATCATTTGTTCTCTGGATTAAATGTCTGCTACTTCTTTTATTGTTCCTTCTTTGACGAGGTTTAGAGTATCCTCAGATCTGGTTAACCTGTTCACAGTTCAACTTGCCATGTTCCATTAGCTGCATATAGAATGGAACACTGTTCTTTTTATATCTCACAGAAATCTGCATAGGCCAATGTAATTCAATAAGCATCTGCTTCTCACCTACCACATGTCAGGATATATTCTCAAAGAAAAGAAGAAATTTCAAAGGCCATGATAAGGCATCTCATTGCAAAACCTGTGCATGTAAGATGTTTCTAAATTATATCTTGCTTCTGAGGAACCATAAAAACTTTGACTTATATTATTTCATGTATATTCCTATTATTCTAGAGAGGTAGAAATCAGCAACTAATATGTTGTTAGGTTTGCCTGGGGATGGCAAGGTACAATAGGACCATCTTGCTAAGGTCATTAAGTAAATGGGAGAATAGCCCTGGGTTCTACGTCTGCTCATTCTCTATTTTTGTTGACTGTGGTTCCAAAACTTGAGTTGCAAAAAGAAACGATAAGTGCATTTTATTTGGGTGGGAAGAGAGATATTACACTATACTCATTCACGTCTTCATTCCTATAGATTCAGGAAGCTTGTACCTCGATTTCTGTGCCATTAAAGTAGAGAATATTAACACTTACTTTCTTCACAGAACTTGAAAATTAACTAATATGTGTTTTGAAAATCCCAAATAACTTTTTCTTTTTTAAAAGATTTTATTTATTTATTTATTTAAGAGAGACTGAGAGGGAGACAGCACAATCGGGGGTTGGGGGGGAGAGGGAGAGATAAGCAGACTCCCTACTGAGCAGGGAGCCTGACATGGGGCTCCATCCTGTGACCCTGAGATCATGACCTAGTTGAAGGCAGACGCTTAACCGACTGAGCTACCCAGATGCCCCGAGCCAAAAATAGTCTTAAAATTATCTGAAAAATGCAATTCATCATTTTAATAACCTGATAGATTCAGGATCTTAGCAATGGAAGGCCTTTAGAGAAGTTTTGATCCAGTAGTCCTCCAATTTTAGCATGCACCAGAATCTCCTTCAAAAACTAGATTTCAGGCTCCATCCCTAGCATTTCTGATTTAGTTGGTAAAGAGCGAGGCCTGAGAATCCGCATTTCTAACAAGTTCTTTGGTGATGCTGAGTCTGCTGCCTTTAAGAATCATGCTTTGAGAACCACTGATCCTGTTCATCCCTTGATTTTAAAGATGAGGTCACTGAAGCACAGAGAAATAATCAAGAAACTTGCCTTAGTGGACAGAATTGTGACCAAAAGCTGAGTCTTGCATTTTTTCATTTCAGGGCTCCCTCCATGATAAAACTGCTGTCCTGCCTTCCACCAAACCTACCCAAAAGAAACATGCAATCTACTCTAGACTCAGGTTTGCCCCACAAAAAAAATAGCTTCAAGATATGTCCCATTTGATCCAGTTCTCAGCCAACAAGTCCCTCCTAAGAAAGGAAGCCTGGAACCAACACCTTTCCCTTTTCTCAGCTTTAGTGAAGGGTGACTGTGACTTAGTTTACTCCTGTCCAATGCCAGATGTCTGAGAACTGCTTGAAACTTTGAGAAATTCATCTAGCCTCTCCATGTTTCTATTCTCTCCATCTGTAAAACGGGGTCAGCTGTATTGTGCCTCATGTGCAGATCTGTGTGCCGTGAGGTTTAGCGGGTAAGTGGCTGCAAAACATGCTGCAGATGGATGTGTTATGGAGGAATGCTTAATATCAAAGCGAGATGTCATTTTCTTTCACTCTGCATCTGTAGTTTGTAAAACAAATGCTTCTAAATTCACAGTATTTTTCTCACATGTACTATTTTTTCCAGAGTGATATTTTCCCAAAGACTCATGCTGACTTAAGCTTCTGGAACCTTGTGGGTGGATCTGCTAAATTAAAGACTTGTATTTAAATTTTCTGCATAACACTGGTGGGCCGAATGCATCACGGTGGCTGAGGAAAGTAGAAAAGATTTCTAGTTCTGAGGGGCATCAGTAGAACTCTGTGGGTCAGGGGTCTGGGAATCTAACCAAGTGTGAGGTGATTTCTTTACCAAAATGGATAAACAGGAGCATCGCTGGCCTCCTGGGAAAACCTGAAACATGACAAAACAGAAAGCTAGCATCTAGATTATAGAGGGATTAAATAAATGATTGATAGATAAACAGGATAGATAGATGATAGATAGATAGATAAAGATACAGATATAGGTATCAGGACCACAGTAACTTTTTAGAAAGGATTATGATAACAAGTATATACTGAATTTATGTTGTGGTGATCTGGATTTCAGGCCAGTTGTTTTATCTTGTATGTAATATTGAAGATGGATCTGAGCTTCCGTTAATTTATTATTTTTTAATAATTAATTTATTTATTCAGGAAAGACAGAGAGAGACAGAGAAAGAGAGAGAGTCAGAGACATGGGCAGAGGAAGAAGCAGGCTCCATGCAGGGAGCCCGATGCAGGACTCGATCCCAGGACTCCAGGATCACGTCCTGGGCCCAAGGCAGGGGCTCAACCGCTGAGCTCCCAGGGACCCCATTTATTTATGTTTAAAATGTTTTAGCAACATCTCTCTTACCTAGTAGTAAGCCTGTTAGAAGAATCCAATGAGGGATGCCTGAGTGACTCAGCTGTTGAGCATCTGCCTTCAGCTTGGGGCGTGTTCCCAGTCTGGGGCTCCAGTCCCACATCGGGCTCCCTGTGAGGAGCCTGCTTCTCTCTCAGTCTGTATCTCTGCCTCTCTCCCTCTGAGTCTCATGAACAAATAAATAAAATCTTAAAAAAAAAAGAATCCAATGAAATCATGCAAAATAAAGCTCTTTGTAAAGTATGATCCATATGTAAGCTCTTCTTACCGAAATTCTATGTTCTTTACCCTACATCAATTTTCTACATAGAAAACTTGATAGTTGTAGCAAAGATGATTGAAACTAAGGGATGAACTATATTTCAATATGGATATATATGGACATGTATGTATATGGTATGTACATGTGTATATGTGTTTGTGTGTGTATATGTATATGTATAGTTGTAGTTCAAAGTCTCTAGCCATAGAAATATTTGTGGATATCCTATCTAAGGAAATTGAAAGAGGAAAAAAAATAGTCTGTTAAGGAAAGAAGTGGACCTGGTAAGTTCATCTCCCTGGATCACAAAACTGAGCTACTTAGGTCCTTTGTTGGTTTTCTATAATTCAGGATTACAAGTTTAAAGAAGTTAACATTTTAAGTAATAGGGCATCTTTTGTGAAGGGTCTTAGAATATGTGGTTTTGATTCTCATGAACAAACATGGGCTCTCAGGTCATTGTCTCAAGGCAGCCTCAGTTATTTGTATAACCCAGTTATGACTATGGCTTTAGTTACCATTGACTTACATATGGTATGTTCCAGGAATTTCACAGAAACATATTTTCACACAGAAATATACAGCTCTATACAATAGCTGAATTACTTGAAGACAACCAAAAAGACTTGGTAGTATAGCTCTCTGGTAGTTGAGAAATTGCTGGTGATCTTGTCTGCATTTATATTTATTTACAACTGACTGTAACCCCTTCCTTCACATTTTAGGCAACAGTGGATAAAGACCTGAACAAATGGCAGTGGTCAATAGACAACCCTTGGCCTGGTAAATGACCTTAGATTCAAATTCCTCATCTACAGTCTGAAGATAATAATGTCCATTGCAAGTGTTACCAAGAGTTAAATGACCACAGCACCCATAAGTCAACTGGCAAAAAATACATGCTGAGTGATAACATTTCTTCTGGATTTGATGAATTTCATTAGAGACATTTCATTTCAAGCTGGCAGCTTCTTCTCACCCAGAACAGTGAGATAGAAGGGGTAGTTAGATAGAAAACACATAATTTATCACATGCAGATGAATTCAAGTGGTCTGGGTGGTGAAAATTAAGCTGCAGATGAAGAAAGGCTCTGTTTTCTGCTAAGAGGATAGTAATGATATTGAATTTTGGTTCTCTTTTTTGTTTTTCTTCCCAGGAAGTTCTGGGTAACAAGATGGGAGAGCACATGCTTTTTAACAATGACCCCAGTATTCAAAACTACCAGACCTTTCACTTTGGTGTTGGAAGCTTTTCTGAGTTGAGTCAGGCATTAGTATAAGAATCTCCAAACACACTTGCATTAAGTAACTCTTCTGTATTCAGTATTCCCATCCTCAATGGATAAATAACTATATCTCCCAGGGGACTGAGAGTTTTGTAATGCATCTTAAGAAATCAAATTCTTTTTACAGACTGGGACCCATAAAATGATGTGACTGAGCCCTGCATTATCTCTGCCCCCCCCAAACTGACAACTGTGTGACACACCTGTAATGTAGTGGTAGTAGTAGTAGTAGTAGTAGTAGTAGTAGTAGTAGTAATCAGAGTAGCCACAGTATTTGTCACAGGTCATGAAATCACAACCTTGAAGTTGTATGGCATTCAGAATGCCTACAGCTCCACCTTAGTGCTATCATTGGTCTAAAAAGGCCATCTGTGGAACTCAGTCTAGCAGAAGAGAAGAAAGTAGAGCCAGGTTCCTGGTCTAAATTCTCCAGCCTTCTTTCTTATGCATTTTCTTTCTGCATCTTCTTTGTGATCTTTGTGAGTCAAGAAATTAATTCACACTAAGTAACATTTTAGAACTGTAGTACTTACATTTTTTGAACTGTAGAATTCTTTTTATCAAATAAACCTTTGGAAAAATCAGAATATATCAAAAAGTTGCAATGGGGATGATGAATTCTAAAGTGGAACCAGGTTCTACAGAGCAGACTTACATTAGCCGCTGAGGCTTCTTGATGGAGATACATATATGAAGACACAGGTTTAATGGGTGTAGCTAAAGATATTATAATCAAACAAAGTGACTCTGGGAACATCTCTATTTCTTCTTGAATTAGTTGAATCTATGGGTGGATTGAGGGATATTTGGTTTTAGGGACTTGGAGAATGTTTTTGGTTTGTGCTTTGGGTCCATTCCTTGATGGTGCTTTGACCTAGAAATCTCACATACGACTTAATAAACCAATATGATACAAAGCATTTTGATCAAGACTGTATTTCTTCCCTTCACACCTGTTAACTGATTTTTTGGCCCAATTTACCTCTCCTTAAGGATCAACTTATTTCCCAGACTCTGTATAAGAACTTTCCTCTGCTCCAAGAGTTGGTAACAGTGAAAGAATGATCTGAAATTCCAAACGAAGTGCCTTTGTCAGTCTAGTCCCTCGCTCCTAGCTCTTTTTCTCCTTTCTCCTCTCTTCTCATCCTCCAATTTCATTTTCTCAACCCTGGGTCTAGAAACGCATGTCTATCTATGTGGATTTTTCTTTCGGATAAAACTGTAGAACAACAGATAACCTTAGAAACCTTTCAATTCTTTTGGGTGCTTGTTTGGAAGTAGTTCAAAAATTTACTTTTAGGGTCAATAGCAAAATGATATCTTTTATCATGGGGTCTCCATTTGACAGACCTCTCCTCTTTGTCAAAGGTTAAATCATTCAGCCTTACGATTAACCCATTAATCTTTTCCTCCACTTTTGCCTTTCCTGAATGTTATTAGTAATAATAATATTCAATAAATAAAATTTAATTAACTTTTCAAAAATTAAATATAGTGCTTTCTTATGGTTTTAGATGTTTCCCTCTCTAAGAACAGTGTATCTATTAACAGTGGTAGGATACTACTTATATATATGTACAATAAACTTAATGGATTCTTAAGTCCGTTTTGTTGTAAAAAATATTTATATTTATGCATGTATCTCTACCTATTTATCTACCTATCTATGTAGCTATCTATAATATTAAAAAAAGTGAGTAAGATGGAATCTTATGATTTTTGTTTCAAGAGTCTAGGTCAATTATTTTAGAGTTTGTTTTCAGTAGTCTGGTGGGAGCTGTCATCTCTCCATAATTATTGAATAAGAAACTCAAGCTTGAAGACTAAAAGTTAATTTCTTATAAGCCTTTTTGTAATCATTAGAGCTATTTTCTGAATTTCTAGGCCCATAGCATAATTGTATTTCTTTATCCTCTTGAAATAAGATATACCTTTTTGACTAGCCTTGGCCAATGGAATATGATTATATTGATGTATGACATATGTCACCTCCAGGCAAAAGCCTTTACAAATTGGCACCTGACTCATTATGTTCCTTTCTGTTTGCTATGGTAACTGTGGATGTTCTGGGCAACAAAGGCTCTGTCAGCTTGCATAGAGTCAGAATGATGTAAAAAGCCTTCGAAAAATTCACAGTAGTCTTACATTATAAACGAGAGAGAACTTTTTTCTGTTTTCAGTCACCAATATTTGGAATTATTGGTACAGAAGCACAAACTAGTGGGGCACCTGGGTGGCTCAATGGTTGAGCATCTACCCTTGGCTGAGGGCATGATACCTGGGTCCTGGGATCAAGTCCTGCATCAGGCTTATCACAGAGAGCCTGCTTCTCCCTCTGCCTATGTTTCTGCCTCCCTGCCTCTTTCTGGATATCTCTCATGAATGAATAAATAAAATCTTTTTTTAAAAAAAGCACAAAGTAGCTTATTTTGGTTACATAATCAGCAGAGTTATTCACTTGTTACCAAATTTGCTGAACTTCCCTGCAGTCCTTTTTAGTCTTCATTTGTGTTGGATGGTTAAAAATGAGTAGGACAAGAGGGAACAGAGAGAAAGGCAAACTGTAAGAGACTCTTAACTCTAAGAAATAAACTCAGGATAGGGGGATGGGGTAGTTGCGTGATGGGCATTAAGGTAATGTAATGAACACTGGGTGTTATACGTAACTGATGAATCACTGAATTCTACCCCTGAAAGTAATAATGTTAATGAAATTTAAGTTAAATAAAAAAATTTAAAAATGAATAAACAAATCCTGTCCCCTAAGCCTTATAGAGAAAGTAAGACATGTACCAGAAGCTATGAAACAAGGCAGCATATATTAAGAGACCTAAGGCAGAAACAAGGAGCTAGGAAATTTTAGGTAATGATTACTTTTGTTGGAATGTTATAGAAGCTTCCAAGAGGATTTGACCATGAAGCAAGCCATAATGTATGAATGGGATTCGACTGTACAGAGACTATAGTGATGGAATCCCAAAGTACGATGGAGGATGAACAGTCCTTAAAGCAGTCAGGGCATGCTCCAGATGGGTGAATGGCATTACATAACCTGGTGAAATAATCTATCGATCTATTGATATCTGGGGCCTGGATTTCCTGGAGGATAGGAGCCAACCTCACATTTTGGATAAAGAAGGCTGCTCCTTGAAACAAATCAAGTTCTGCTGGATTCTGAGTGACAGAGTCACCCACATATGCGGGTCTGTCTTCCTCTTGTGAGTGGGTGAGACATTTCACCTAGTGTGACACAGAGCCAAGACAGTTTATTTCAAACCATATGGCTGCATACATATATATTTTTTAAAGAACTGCAGTCAAGTGAGTTTCTTCATCAGTTTAGGGTCTAAATAGTACTCTTATCACTCATTATAAGTTCCCCATCATTTCTCTTTCCAAAGCCAGAACTGAGCACTTTTATTTGCCTTTCTTTCCTTCTTTCCATTTGTCATACATTTACTAATAGTCCACAAATGCCAGGTATCATTATTTATAAGATTTTCTCTATTTCTTGTTGCACTTAGCAGTTTGTTGGACGCCTAGCCTAGAGGATAATATTCATGTCTTATTCATCTTTCTATTTCCTTTCCATTTACTACACCCACCCAATTTAGAAATTTCCTGAGTAAACTCAATATTTGCTGAATGACTGGGTTTTCCTCTTCTTTTCTTTGGCTATCCCTTTTTACTTAGGCACAGACTGTCCCCACCCCTCATTCCCTTTCTATCTGTCTGAAGTTGGTTTTGACCACTTTTGACCATAGTGGGAACCCATTCGTTATAGATCTTTCCTTCTCCGTGCTAACCAGGGGCCCCAGACATTGTATTTCAGCTGTGTAAACCAAGAGTCCGATCACAAGGCTGCCAGGATATTTGTGGTTAAACCACTCGACCACCTTGGGATTGTAACTCTGTGTTATGGTTTGAGGGAGTGTGTGTGGGTTGGGATTGATTTGATTTAGACCGCTTTTTTCTTTTCTTTTCCTTTTTTATTTTTTTAAGAGCTGTAATAGGATAGCATGCTTTGGGTTCACGTTGGTAAAATGAAGCCAGCAGCTCTGAGGAGTGGTTTTGTTTGCTTTCCACTACTGCTTGATATAAAACTGGTGCCCAAGCAAGGTGAGAGGCCATGGAAACATTCTACTTGAAGAGGAGGTAACTTCCTTTCTGGCATCCAGGTTGAATGTAACTGAAGAGTCCTCTAAATAATGGTGAGAAGAAGGGGGAGTTGTCTTCTTTTAGATTCTGTGTTTGCCCCAGGCTATGAAGATTTCCTGTTAGAAGCAGTTCTGGTATAAAGAGTATAGTGGCTCTGTAAAAGGTGTAGCTGGAATCCAACTGCAGTCAATAGGTTCTGATTTCTCAATAATGCTTTTCGTCTCTTGGGCTTAAATTTATTGACTCAGTCTTGTGAAACTTAACTCTGTCTCTTTCTGCCTTTGACGTTGTCTTCTTTTAATTCAGAAGTGGTTAAAGATATGTGTCTGCCATCCTTTAGATGGAAATCTGCTGATTTGCCATTGATGGTAACTTCTGGTAGTATGAATAGATGTACATTTAAGTATTCATAAACTTATTTTGTAGGATGAATGACTGATTATAGGCCATGAAATCATTCTAGTGGAACAGAATAAGCTTATGACAAATCCTTGAAATTCTAAGGCTGGGAAGGGCTTTAGAGGTCACCATGTTCAACTCTTTTACAAATGAAGAAAATATCATTCCAGGATAAATTACCCTTCTAAGACAACATAACTATTCAACAACAAAGCCAGAAAAGCCATGGATTGAAATGTGCTCTATTTTCAAAAGTGTCAAGATTAGGAGAGTTAAAGACAGAGGAACTGTTCTAAATTGAAAGAAACTAAAAAAAGAAGAAAGAGAAGGAGAAGAAAACTAAAAGTAACATGTAATCCTAGATTGGATCTTTTTGCAATAAAGGACATTGCTGGAGTAGTTGGGTGGAAGGTGAATGGGGCTTGACGATTACATGTCACAATGAATAAATGTTCATTTCCCAATTTTAACGATTGTGCCACGGTTATATGCTAAAGTATTCAGGGAGTAGTATGACCTTATATGAGCAACAACCTTAATTTTTTAAAGATTTTATTTATTAATTTGAGGGAGAGAGAGAGAGTACAAGCAGGAGGAGGGGCAGAGGAAGAGGGAGTAGCAGACTGCACAGAGCAGGGAGTCTGACCTGGGGCTCAATCCCAGGACCCTGAGATCATGACCTGAGCTAAAACCAAGAGTCAGATGCTCAACTGTCTAAGCTACCAGGTGCCTCTATTTTTTTTAATTATTTTATTTTTAAGGAATCTCTACACTCAATATGGGGAGTGAACTCCTGACCCTGAGATCAAGAGTCTCATGCTCCACTGACTGAGCCAGCTAGGTGTCCCACAAAGTGCTTTTTAAAGATGATTTCCTCTTTATTCGAACAATAGAGAGAGACGTGTCAGAAGACACTTTGGGGTTACCCATTCTATCTGGGCCCTTTGAATTCCCCTACTTGCAACATTCCATCTACAGCAGTTAGAGAATCAGTGTGTTTCTTCAAGGTAATAATCTCAGACAGGGGCATTTCCCCTTCTCGCTTTGGCATGTCTCATTCACAACAGAGTAACAATTGAAATACACCTTTACACAGGTTGAAAAATATTTTATAAAGTTTAGTTTTATATAAAAACTATTAGTGTTATATAAAACTATTTTATACCAATGCTATTGGTTTTTATGGGTCTTATGTATCCTTCAATCTAGTGTAGTGTCTCCTTCACATATGCTATTTTTTTAAGTTTTATGTAATTAAGTAATCCCTACACCCCACATGGGCTCAAAGTCATGACCCTGAGATTAAGAGTCACGTGCTCTTCCAAACAAACCAGCTAGGCACATCTCCCATATTCTGCTTTTATGCCATTTCTTTGGAATAAATCCAGGTCCATTCTTCTGCAGAACATCCCTCATTCTGGATTTGTTTGCCTTGTTTCAAGTGGGATCACTTAACATGTTCCTCTGTCTTGTTGCCTGTGAAAATATGAGTGATATGATACCCATCTCTTATGTTACAAAGCTTATTCAGTACCCCCACTTGGTTTGGTAATTCAGTGGCCAAGCATTTTCAAGTTCTATCCTGGTTCTAGCTCAGAACACCTGCCTTCCACAATATAATTTGATGTAACAGATAAGAATATTTCTTCAGAATTCTTTAAATTTCATAAGCCACTTAAAATTAGTGCCTTAGTGGGGTGATAGTAGCAAGTTTTTCAATCTTGTTACTCCTCTACACAAAAACAGAGCACCCAGAGAGCAAAAACAAAGCAAACATTTAAAATACAAAACACACACACACACAAACACGAACAACGTATAATTAAATCAGGTGACAAAGAAACCCTACAGATGCCAAAATTCACCAACAGCCAACCAACATATAAACCTCTGAGTGGGTGAAAATAGAGGGAATTGGACATATGTAAAAAGAAAAAAATCCCCCCAAAAGACTGAGTATTTACTATAAATCACTGCAGGCCATTGAAAACAGCACTGAAACTGGAAGGGGTTTGCCTAATTTAAAGTGGACTGAAGGCAAGGAGACCATGCTAAGGAAGATGAAAAGGGGTTGGAGCAGTCTAGCCTCCTGTGAATTTGTGAACCAGCCAGGCATCCTTTCCAGGATGCCTTATTCTATCCTCCATAAGAGATGGGGAAAATGACAAAGAACAAACGAGAGTCAAAACTGAGAAACACAGAGACAGGAGAGACATGGAATGGAAAGAAGTAGAAAAATGTGGGGAAGGAATCTGAATGTGGAAGGCCCAGGAGCATGCCAATAAGTTTTCAAACACTGCAAGAAAACAATAGAAAGTCTGACCAGCATCAAACTTTTTGACAGCAATGCTTTATGCCAAAAAGAAATTGGGATAGCATATTTATGATTCTCAAGAAAATGTAAACCAGTGATTTTGTCTAGTACAACTGACTTTAACTTAGAAAAGGCAAACACAAAGTTACCAGTATTTAAATACTCAGGAAGTATTTTTCCCATGGGCACCTTCTGAGAATTGCTACAGAACAAGCTTCAGAAAGTCAAAATGATTAGAGACATTGTCATAAGGTCTGGGGTTGACTATTAAATAGTTACTAAGAGAACTAAGAATAAATGAGTTGAAGAGAGAGAATTTGGTAGGCAATGGCCATGTGTTCAGACAAAGTAGATACAGAAAAATCTTTAAAAATGGGAAGAGAATGGGTAAGAGCATAAGCAAAACATGTTTACCTGTACTCAGTAATTACATTGGTGGCACAGCATTAGTATTGTTATTCTGAGACTGTTATGTGTGTAATGAAGGAAAAAAAGATAAATAACTGTGGGATAAACTATTTCTATCAGCTCCGATATCACTGATAACCAGGATTCTCCTTTTGGAAGAAAGGAGGTATAGATATAATACAAAAGAGAATAAGTAAAAACTTTATAATCCTGAATTTGGTTTTTTTTAATTATTTTATTTTATTTTATTTTTTTATAATCCTGAATTTGAATTGCAAGTATCAGTATGATTTCATGAGGTCGTGTATTTTATTTTATTTTATTTTATTTTTATTTTATTTTATTTTAAAGATTTGTTTATTTATTCACGAGAGACACAGAAAGAAAGGCAGAGACATAGGCAGAGGGAGAAGCAGACTCCTTACAGGGAGCCCAACGTGGGACTCAATCCCAGATCCCGGGATCACGTCCTGAGCTGAAGGCAGATGCTCAACCACTGAGCCACCCAGGCGTCCCAGGTCATTTATTTTAAATACATGTATGTTTCCTACTTCTTTCCATTGAAGAGGCCTAGAAACAATACCCAGATGAAGTAGTATTGAACATAATTTTTACCCAGATTATGATGCTGAAATAAAATTTCCCACTAAAAGAAACGGGGAATTTTTAGAGAAATTAGTAATTCCAAATCTGGGGCAAGAAATGAAGATGAGCTTAGGACATTCTGTCATAGCAAAAAAAGCCAGATCATGTCAAAATCAGGGTTAGAATTTGGGTCTAATAACTCCAGTCCTTTAAGCATCTTCTATATACTGTATTTAGCTACTACATTGGGACCATGAATTTCCTTTCTAGGACTTGCCTCGATTACATACAAGTCTTTGTTTAGAGGATCTTTCGGTTTCTAACCTATCTGATTCGTAGTTATAGCTAATTTTATGGCAAGAACACCTGTTCCTTGGGATCTAGACTCTAATCCATTACAAGCTCCCTTCATATTAGCAGCAGTAATGTCCAGGCCCTATTTGCTTGGGATGGATCCAAACAGGTGTCTTAGAAGCAAAAGTCCCCTAATCACATTACAAAATGCTTTGCCATCTGGTAATGTCCATTAATGAAATCCTTCTTGACTTGGTGCATGATAGATGCCAAGGGAAGATCTCTTTCAATAGGAGATTTGAAAAGCTATTCTTGTTTCTTGTTTTGTTTTGTTTGCTTTATGCATTAATCAATAAACTAATTTAATAAACTTGATTTTCAACACCTACCATGAGCCAGAGCCTACCCTATGGGACTCTGAACAGACAGTAAAAATCAAAACATATGTGACCTTACTCTGAAAAGTTGACGATCTCTTCATCTCAACCATCCAAGGGAACTTCGTAAGATGAGAAGAGTTCATCCAAGGCTGATGATATGCAGTGCAGGACAGATCTATTGTGAGTCTCTTAGGAATATAGCTCCAAAGTTGGCACTGCAGATTAGCAGCTTTCTCCTTGAAACAGGCACGGAGATCTTATTTTCTAAAGGATCGTGACCCCCTCACTCATGTGAAGGCATGGAGTAAACAACATGGATGGAAAAGAACCAGTTGCTCTTTGTGTGCATTTTTAATCCTTTCATTATATTTAAAGATACACTAGACAAAATCAGTATATTTAGCACATTGTAAGAGTGTCAAATTCCTGTAAATTGAGTCATATTTTAATAGACTTTTGAACAACTGCCATGCTCATTCCACATTGATGCTTTTGTTCCTGTTGGGTCCCTAGTGTATAGTCATTTGACCTTCTGTATCTGGCCCAATCTGAGTCCTCATAGAGTAAGCTCTGGCAGTTTTATGCTCCACTCAAATAGGTATTTTCTATATTTTAATTTTGTCTCTTCACTTAAAAGTAAGAACATGAAGTATGTATGTATCTATGGAGTTGGGCAGATAATGACAAAAAATTGTTTAAATAATGGTCAGTGTGTTTAAGGAAGTCTTTTAAGAAATAATCTGACTTTAAGTCTTTCCATAAAATAAAAAAGTATAAGTATCTGCTTCAGCTAATATTTAATTTTATGTCATATTTGCTTAAAATAAGGAGTACCAATTCCTTCATGCAAATTGTAAGCACAAAACTTATCACCTTTCTATATTTTGTTAAATCATGTAAAAGGTGCTTTAGTATCACTCACATAAAAACCTCTTTCCTATTTCCCTCTGTTTTTTTTCATAATAAAGGAAGGATATTCTTTGCTCTCTCTCTTTTGGCAGACAGCAATAAATTTTAAAAAATAATCTTCTGAGGGCTGTATCTTTTCTTATATTTACTGGCTCTAGATCTTTTCACAAAGAAAGATTGTCTATATCTTTTAGAAATGGATGACCAAATGTCTTATTTTTGGTTGTCTCAAGAGATTACCAATTATTTTAACATTTTTTTGAATAAGTCAGCCTATATTTCAATACCTAGTAGCATATTTTGGATGATGATGATGATGATGATGATGATGATGATGATGAAATTTCTTTATTGAATAAGAACAATTGTATCAGTGAGGGTTTATAATAGCTTAAAGCCAGTAAGATGAGGTTATCCTGTCCCATACCTGTGCTAAATTTAAGAAACCATATCAGTTTATAGAAATAAACAAGAACCTAAATATAATGGACATCTAGTGTTTGACCAACAGTCCACCCACCACTTCTGAAAATGCTTCTGGGAATGGTTTCTATTAAGAGATATGATTACATTTCCTTTTTTCGCCCCTCAGTGTAAATTTGAGGCTGGCTCAATTAAAAACCACTGTTATGGTTTCTTCAGATGTAATAGGATCTGTAATATAATATTCCTTAAGTACTAGGAAAGTATTACATTGTGTGATTAAAAGTTTACATACTTGGTGTCACAGTTTCTGCGTCCGTTTGTAGCTTGTTCTTTTGCCCAGCATTATGATTGGTTATATTTTCAAAGTGAGTGCTTCCATATTGACTTAAGTCCCTTTCTCAACATTTGGAAGGAGGAGCACAGTATAAAAAGTTAGAGCACTATAATGGAGTCCTGCTTCCTTTCCCCAGTTGATTAGTCCATGAGTTGAGTGACCAGTTGGAACCAGATGTTTTAATATGAGACCAGGGAAATAGGCTCCATGCCTCTGTGGTGGTAGAGCAAGGAAATGTGACCTGGAATTTGCAGCACATTCTAACAAAGTAGAAGGGTGTTGTGATCTAAGCCAACAGAGCAGTGATTGAAAAGATGGAGAGAGTACTGGCAATGCTCAAGTCCTTAGTCCCAAGACCTCATGTTTGAGACTGTCTGCTTCTCCCACAGTTTGATGATGTGAACAATACGTGCTCCCTTTTATTCTCTTTGGTTTGTGTTGAGTTTCTGTCACTAGCAATCAAGTTTCTGGGTGTTTTTTTTTAAGATTATATTTATTTATTCATGAGAGACACACAGAGAGAGGCAGAGACATAGGCAGAGGAAGAAGCAGGCTCCCTGCATGGAGCCTGAAGTGGGACTCTATTCCAGGACCCCGGGATCACAACCTGAGCCAAAGGCAGACACTCAACCACTGAGCCACTCAGGTGCCCTGCAATCAAGTTTTTGACTCATGCATAAGATATGTTTTTCTTTCACTAGAGAGAGAGAGAGAACTAGTATTTGTTGAGAGCCTACTATGTACTGGTCTCAGTACAAAGCCTATGTGCATTATTTTAAGTTATCCTTCAGCAGTGCTATGAGGTAAATATTTTTATTTAAAATTAAGGAATTTGTAGCTGAAAAGCTGAGACATAGAGAATGGAAAGAATTTTCTTAAGCCAAATAGTTAATACATGTCAGAGTGAGGATTCACATACAGGTTTTTCTGATTTTGGAATCTGTGCTATTTTACTATTATATCATGACAATTGGAAGGTAAGCCAATATCAAATGCCAGTTGCTGAGGAAAGTAGTGTGATTTAGTGAAACTATGTCACTTGGCAAGGGAATTGCCTCCCCACTCTCTCCCTTACTGGCTATGCGACACTGGACAAGCCAAGCTCTTCTTAGATTGTCTTCCTTGGCTGATAAAAGTTTATCTTCTGTGGATAATGTACTATATGTTCACCATTGGATTCATATAAACTGATTATTTTCCAAACATGATATAGATTTCCAGAGAGTTTTCCATAATCCCCGGCTCTGCATTCAGGGCCAAGTATTTATCACACAATGGGGAAGCGTTAATATTTTTATTTGTTTGTAGTCAAAGACATACTAAATGACCTATTCAGGGATTCAGCCCCAAATTAAACTCACAATTGATAGAGGATACAATTCTTAATCAATAAACATTTACCTAAAAAGCAGCTAGTGGTTAGCAGTGGGTTTTAAAAAGTTAATGTTTTCAAAAGTTCTTCTGGTGTCAATAGGTTAAATCCCAATAATCCTTTACTTAGTGTATGTTAAAAGTAATTTAGTAGTGCTCCATTATGAAATTATATATTGTTTGGTTATGTTATGGGTTAAAATAGACTTTACCAAACATCATAACTTCCTACAGTAAATTCTGAGGCAAAATTTAACTTTCAACTAGGTTTGGTACCATGCAACAATGCAAGAAATATCTCAATTTCAAGAGTATTTTTAACTCTTAAAAAGAAAATGAACTTACATGAACTGAAAAGAAGATTTTTTTCAAAGAGTTGCCATTTGAGTACTTTGTAGGTGTAGTCAGGTTTTCACACATCCCACATTCACCTAGAATTTAGGAGTGAATATTAATATTTATTCTTTTTTTCTACTATAAATACTGTGTTTTGGGAGTTTGGATTGGTTGAGCTTTTATATGTTCTCTTTTTAATCCATCTGAATATTTTGATCATGTCAGATTTTCTCCTGCTGACATGATTGTGTTGACATGTATAAGCCTCTGTGAAGGAGAAAAGCCTGAAGGTGGTTAAACTCAAGCAACTGGCTAGTTACTTATTATGAAAACTGGTGCATTGATTGAACTTTAAAGTTTTACTTCTGTCTCTTCCCAGATTTGTGACAAAAAGCAAGAAATGTTTTTAGATGCCTATCACTTTCTATAGGAAAACAATGTCTTAGGTCAAAATTGCTACTGCCGTCCCTTATGTGTAAAAAAATGAACAAAATCTTACACACTAGGAAACATCACTCTCTCCTGTAGGGCCACACAGAAAAATAAATCCATACTATTTTTAATTTACAAGGTTTTATTTTTCCATATCTACTTGAATTCTCAAAGGTTTTCACTAGTGGGTATTATGCTATACCAGATTCTTACTACCTGGCTAGAGATTCTTACCAGTGCTATAGATAAAACCTTTCAACTCTGTTCTCTCCTATCAGCACCTTTTTATTTATTCTGATTTTCCACTATAAATATTTGTCAAAAGAAAAATTGGGGCAGCTGGGTGAGTCAGTGGTTAAGCGTTTGCCTTCAGCTCAGGTCATGATCCCAGGGTCTTGGGATTGAGTCCCACATCAGGCTCCCTGCATGAAGCCTGTGTCTCCCTCTGCTTATGTCTCTGCCTTTCTCTGTGTGTCTTTCATGAATAAATAAAAAGAAATCTAAAAAGGGGGGGGGGGGAAGAGGTCCAGAAGGGATGATAAGAGAATGGCCATGACTGATTAGAATCTGAGGAAACAGAACAAAATTAAAACCTGGGTTTCCCATCATTTTATTCTGTACCCCCAAGGATGACACTTCAAAGATTGCTCTCTGGATAATATTTCTGGAAAACAAACAGTGAGTTTTTTCACCTGTAGTATTTCTTATAAGACTTCAAAGGAAGGAGGCATTTCTGTAATGGAGGAATTTCTAGGCCATTGTTGCACGTCTATAAACCCTTCAGCCCTCACATGTTCTTTGTTCTTTAGCTTTTAGACTGTTCTCAGTTTCCCTGGACATCTTTTGCCTCTTTCTCTACTTGCTTCTTAAAATATTCTAAAGGGTTCTGTCTATAGTGCTTTTCTCAGTCTGTACACAAATTCAAAATTCCTTATGATTTCAATATGCTGTTGGCTCCTATATCTTTATTTTTGGCACTGATTTTTCCTTTGCTCCCAACCCATGTAACCAAATGCCTCCTGAAAATCTTCCCCGGAGGGACCTCAAACTTAACGTGTCTGAAAACTGAAAACTGAATTATCCTTTCTTGAAGCAGATGTAAATTAAAGTGACTGCCTGGCTCATGGCATTTCTTTTCACCTGAATGAACAAAGTTGATAGGTTGTGTTGGGCCAATCACATTCTGTTCTCCAGAGACTTGAAACCTGAATGGAGAAACTAGAATATATAAATGGTTGGAGCTTACTCATTTTGAGGAATTTCCAAGAAAACAAACTCCTATTGCCAGGCAGAGAACCCAGAGCTATCCAAGTTCCTGCCAGAGTCTGTTTTTGTTTCTTATTAATATATTAGTAAAGCCTTCTCCTCTTCATGCATTCCTTATATTTAATAACTGCACACAGCTGCCCAAGCTAGAACCTAGAAATCTCATGACTCATCTTTCTCTCCCCATTGTTATTTACTCAGGACAGAGATAGGGCATTTTAGGCAGAGGTTAAATTCTAACATCTGAAATCATCCATAGTCAAAACTATACTGAGAAGTCCTGAAAGATTGAAGGCTACCTTTCTGTCTTTCAGTAGAGCCAGTGCACTCACTTTTTCATCTGGGGCTGGAAAAGATTGCTGTTTCTTTAATTAAATAGCAGATTAGTAGTTATTTTGCATTCAGGGACTAAATGTCTATAAACTTTAAAACTTAAGCCTCCTAAAAAAAATTAAATAAATAAATAAATAAATAAATAAATAAATAAATAAATAAATAAATAAAAAACTTAAGCCTCCTGTGCTGCCTGGTAAGATGATCAGAGAATCCAGGGCACTCAGGAACTGAAGCTGACCAAAGAAATAGCAGGAGCATGTCTCTTACCTCATGTCCATCATACAAACTCTCTCGTTCTTTCTATATGTCTCCTCGAATTCAACGAGCATGTTATGGGACCCTGCTAGGCCTCCTGCCTGTCTCAATCTCTCCATCCCCATATTAGTTATTTTGATCCAGCCTAACACTTTGTTATATAGGAATTATTTTCCCCAATTATATGTGAGATATTGGAGTCTCAAAGTTATCAAAGTTAACTCTTAGAAATTACACAGATAGGAAGAGGCAGAGCTGAGTTTCAAATCCAGAAATGGTGTACAGTTTACATAGTATGATACAGAAATACCTGGAATACAGAGGGGAGTTTTTATGGCATGGATGATCTAAAGAGATTTGATAAAGAAAATGACATTTGAGCTTTCCCTTAAAGAATGAACAATGTCTGACATGGATAAAGAGAATTTTAAGTTAAGGGAAGATCATGAGCAAAACCTGGATATGGGAGTTCAGAGCATATTTGGGGAAAAGCGAGATGAGTCCAGGACTTTGTAAGAAGCACACATGAAAAGAAGTAGGAAATAAAATAAGTCTGGAACATAAATCGAGAATGAGAATTGGATGTCATCAAAGAATAAATGAAAAAAAATGGGTGGAGAGATGGAAGGAAAGGAAGAAGGAGGGGAGGGAAAGAGGAAGGAAAGAATGAGAGAGATGAGATAAATGTACCTGTTCCATAATGGGCAAAAGGATTGTCTATTGTATCTTGGGGATCTTGCAATGACATGGAACTATGAAGATCTGTTTTTGACTAGTGACAATTTGTTCACATTCAAGCAAATAAAACAATGCTGTGGATATGCACATTTAGTAAAAGGATACAGACTGAAAGGATATATACTAACTTCAGTACAGTAGTTTCTTCTGCAAAGAAAGAATAGAAGACTGATTTTAAGTGGACCCATATGATTTCATTTTTAAATAAAAATGAAAGAGAAAGAAGAGAGAGAGATTTGAAACAAATATGAGAAAATCTTAACATTTGAGAATTCTGGGTAGAAGGTACATGGATATATCATATATTACACCCCTGATTTCATCAGCACATATTTACCAATCACAATAGAAATAAAAATAGACCAACTACATTATCTCACTGTGAACAGAAGGAAGAATAGAAGAGAAAATTGCAGGAGAAAATCAGAGTGGGCAATGTTGAGTGGAACAAGATGAACAACTCCTTATTTGGAGATGAATGGTTGGTAATTCAGAAAAATACTGGGCCTCTTGGACTTTATTGTTAATAAGTGAAATCCTATGTGATGGGATAAGTTTCAAGAAATTAACTTAGGAAGAGATCAACATATACTTTCGCTGAAGGATTTTTCTAGGATAGGAAATGAATAAAGACTTTCAGACATACATTTACAGGGAGAGTGAAGACCACAGGGAAATATGGTGTAAATAATTCTAGAAATTTTTGATAATATAAAACCTATGACAAAATGGCTGAAAAGATGTGATTATATCAATTATATTATCCTCTAATATTCTCAGCTTAAATATTTAATACAAACCAAGGAATATAAATAATAGAAAAATAAATCAATGAGGCAACAAAAATTCCAAAACCAGATATTTCCATATGTCAGATCTTGGCATATGACTTTGTATAACAGGAAGGAAATTAGACTCCCTTCAATAGATGATAATGAACAAATGAGTTTATTTTGAGAGAAATATTAGTGTCAGCACTTAAAATTTGTAGAAAAAAGAGGAAGAAATATTAAATAAGACAAACATACAAACTATGAAGAAAAATATTGATACATTTCATGACATTAAAATTAATATTTCACAGCTCTTGCCTTTTCCCAGAGTCTGAATTTCTTGTCTCATCTAAAACAGTAACCGACAATATTTTTAAGACAGTGGCAATCAAGGCATTGGACACTAGGGAATGAAAGAGAAGAAATACATGAGGTGAGTCTTGTAAATATCCCAGTTTACTGCCTTGAGAGTTTTCAAGCTGGATTGCAGTAAAGGGTATCCACACAGAGCTCAGAGATCTCCTGGAGTTGAGCAGATGGAGCTGGGAGTGTGAGGAAGCCAAGGAAGCTAGAGTTCACAGGGCAGAATGCCAGACAGGGGAGAGCTGCATGGAAAGAGGACTTTGTAGACATGCAGATGGCTCCCCTCAAGCTCTGATTAGCATATGCATGTAAGGAAACTTTTTGAAGCCATAGGGAAAAACTTCTGAAAGCATTACTGGGAAAAGTAATTAGAGTTTACAAGAGGGGTAGTGTCTGTTCCCAAAAGGCAGAATGCAAATCCTCATAATTCCAAGGGATATAAGACTACAAAGGAGGGTCTTGCCTAAGTAGTTGGGAAAAATTAACCCTAGATTAAACGCTGCCTTTGTCTCACCTGACACAGTTGAATAGATCCAAGAAGATGAAATTGTTTCTCAATAGCTTAACTGTGTACCAGAACAAAGCCAAAGTATATATTTTTTTAGAATACAAAACTATCTAGTACCCAAACAAGGTAACATTCGTAATAAATGACCAAAGAAGCAATAAAATACAACCCATAGAGAAGAGAAAATGAATCAAAATTCACCAAAAAGTAGCACACATGGTAGCATTATCACAGAAAAAAAAATTAAAATAGTTATCAATAGTTACTGCATTTCTCAGTAATTGATAAAAAGATAATAAGAATATGGAATATTTGAATAATACTGTCAACCAACCTGACATAAATAACCTTTTTAGAACACTCCATGAAAGAACAGCAGAACACACTTTTTTCAAGTGTGATGGAGCATTTACCAAGATAGACTATTCTAAGCCATAAAATAAGGATCAATAAAGTTAAAGGATTCAAGTTGTATAAAGTATGTTCTCTGATCACACTAAATTAAATTATAGAACAATAACAGAAAGAACTCTGAAAAATCCCAAAATATGTAGAAACTAAATTACACACTTCTAAATAACCCATGAGTCAAAGAAGAAAACAAAAGGAAAACTGAAAAGTATTTTGAACTGAGTAAAATGAAATCACAACATATTAAAATTTGTGAGATATCACTATATTGTACTTGGCACACAAATGCCCATGTATATTACAAAGAAAAGGTCTCAAATTAGTGACCTCAGCATTAACCTTGAGAACTAGAAAAAGAAGAGCAAATTATGGTTGAAGTAAGAAGGAGATAAAGATTATACAGAAATCAATGAATCAAATATCAGAATATGATAGAAAAATTAATGAAACTGAGAGAAATATATAACCTCTAGGCAGACTGATCAGGAAAAAAGGAAAGAAAATAAAAATTACCCACATCAGAAATGAGAGTGATAACATCACCACAGATCTGGAAGATATTAAAAGAGTGACAAGGATATATTGTAAACGACTTAGGCCAACAAATTCAACAACTTAGATGAAATGGACAAATTTCTTAAAAAATACAAACTATTGAAGCCTACTCAAGGAGAAATGCAAAACCTGAATACATGACACAACCTGAAAAAAAATATCCAATATATAAATATATATATGTAATATATTCAATGAAAGAAATTCAATTTCTAGTGAAAAACATGACAACAAGAAAAAAATAGAAAATGCACTCTAGGCCCAGATGCCTTTACTGACAAATTTTTTCAAACATGTAAGAAACATGAAATAATATGAATAGAAATAGAAATAATATGAATTTTACACAAACTCAAAAAATTAAAAAAAAGGGATTGCTTCCTAACCTATTCAATGACAGGCATTATTCTGATAACAAACAAACAAACAAGACAAAGAAGTTATAAGAAAGAAAACTATAGACCAATATTCTCCTATGAAAATAAATATATATATATATAGCTTAGAATTTTTGCATCATATTTCATATATATGTGTGTGTCTGTGTGTGTGTATTGTTGTTGTTGTTTACAAACCAATCCAATGCAACATAAAAAGGAAGATGCATGGGGGATCCCTGGATGGCTAGGTGATTTAGTGCCTGCCTTCAGCCCAGGGCTTGGTCCTGGAGTCCCAGGATCAAGTCCCACATCAGGCTTCCTGCATGGAGCCTGCCTCTCCCTCTGCCTGTGTCTCTGCCTCTCTCTCTCTCTCTCTCTCTCTCTGTCTGTCTGTCTCTCATGAATAAAAAAATAAAATCTTAAAAAAAAAGGAAGATGCATGGTGACAGGGGGATTCATATTTGAGAAATGCAAGGCTGGTTTATCAGTCACATATCAATCAACATGACTCATCACATTAACTAACCAAAAAGAGAAAAGCCAAGTGATCATCTTAATACATGAAGAGAAAGTAATGACAAAAGTCCATGTCAACTTCTGATTACAAACTTGCAGCATTGGAGGAATTAAAAAATAACTTACTAAAGGGCATGTAGGGAAAACTTACAGGTAATATACTTAATGGTGAACAGTTGAATAGTTTCCCTCTAAGAGTAGGAATAGGGCAGCCCAGGTGGCTCAGTGGTTTAGCGCCGCCTTCAGCCCAGGGCCTGATCCAGGAGACCTGGGATTGAGTCCCATGTCGGGCTCCCTCACTGCATGCAGCCTGCTTCTCCTTCTGCTTGTGTCTCTGTCTCTCTCTGTCTCTGTCTCTCTCTTTCATGAATAAGTAAATTAAAAATCTTAAAAAAAAAAAAGAGTAGGAATAAAACAAGAACATCTGTTCTCACCATTTCTATTCAACATTGTTCTGGAAGTTCTGGTCAGTGCTATTGAGCAAGACAAAGCAGTAAGTCATCCAGATTAGAAAAAAAAAGAAGTAAAACTGTCTTTAACCACAAAAAACACTTGATAATTTACTTAGAATATTTTATGGAATCTACAAAAAGCTGCTACATGAGTTTAGCAACATTGCAGGATACATGATAATATATAAAAATAAATTTAGTGAATATATTCACTAATAATGGACAAACAAATTGAAATTAAGAAAATTATGATACCTTCAAAAATATTAAGTGCTTAAAGATAAGTCTGACAAAGAATATATATAACCTATACACTGAAAACTATAAAACCTTGCTGAAATAAATTTAAAAAGACTGAAATATGTGGAAAGGGATACAATGTTCATAGGTGATAAGCCTCTATATTGTTAAGATATCAATCTTGTCTAACATTATAGATTACAATCAGAATCCTAAAAAAGTTGTGTTTTTTTTAAGAAAATGGAAAATAGAATCTAAAATTCATATGGAAATGCATAGGACATATAATATCCAAAATATGTCCTATGGGTGACTATGAAAAAGAAGAACATAAGTTGGAGGACTAACACTACCTGATATCCAGGGGTATTATAATTGTACAGCAATGAAAAAGCTTGTGGTATTGCCATAAACATAGATAAATAGATTGTCAAGCTGCCAAATATCAAGGTGGTCAATTAGGACAGTGAGCCAAACTTAAAGTAACCATCAAGTTTGTATCCACTCTGTGCGACTGTGCATTGAGAGGGCAAAAGAGAAAAGAGCTAGCTCTTCTTCCCCACAGATGGCACTGGGCATGGGTCAGACAATAAGCAACACAAATGAGAAAAATCATAATCACTGCCAAGGAGTTCTAAACAAGAAGTCCCTGCCTTCTGTATGGACTTGGAGTACCTAGGGTTGGAAGGTGAGAAGGGCTGGAAAAGGAAACACTGAGTCAGGGTGAGGAAAAGTCACTCAGCCAAAACTCCCCACACCTCCACACACTCCTCCACAAATAGGTCTCCAGGGAAGTGGAGTGGAGTGGAGAGAGTGCCTCAGTCTGGGCTCTGATAAGGAGGCCTTGGAATGGAAGTGCCTGAGCTATCATGCAGATATGCATATGAGTGTGAGAGGGGAGGGAGATGGGACAGCTGAGTCCTTAACTGCAGTTCTTTCCAGAGACTATAATGAAGTGGCTGTACACCTAGCCTGAGGTGGGGAAGACAGTCTCCCCCATAAGGTCTGCTACATAGAGCCGTGTCATTGCCTATGGTTGGGCCTGAAGGATCATGCTGGGAGCTAAACTCCACCTACACCAATGGAATAAAATACAGTTTCCAGAAACAGACCCATAGGCATCCAGGCAATAGATTTTTGCCAAAAGTATAAAGGCAATTTAGTAGCAAAAATATCATATTTTCAAGTGAATGTGTTGGAATAACTAGATATCCATATGCAAAAAATAAACTTGGAGCCATAGCTCACACAAAACACAAAAATTAAGTGGATCATAGATCTAAATGTAAAACGTAAACAATGTCTACAAATCAAAATGTATCTATATACAATCAATACACTAAAAATGACCAAATGAATTTTTAGGTAAAACCTAACCCTATAAAATTTATGAAAGAACTCATAGGAGAAAATATTTGTTATCTTGGATTAAGCAAAGATTTCTTAGTTCCCACCAAAGCACAATCCATTAAAAAAAAACTGTAAAAATGAGGATCTTAGACTTAATTAGAATTAAAAGATTCTAGCCTCTGAAAAATACAGATAAGAGTAGAAAGACAAGAAATGGATTGTGAGAAAATAGTTCCGAGTCCCACCTATCTTTGGCAAAACATCTCTGGAAAATAGGTTAGCAATTTCTTAAAAGTTTAATGATTTAAATGTCCCCTGTAAAACAACCCAGCCATTCCACTACTAGGCATTTACTCACCTATGAGACGTGTAAGCATATATTCATACAAACACTTAGCACGAAACATCAGGTCAACTTTATTTGTAATATTCAAAATTGGAAACAATGCAAATTGTTCTTCAGTATGTCAATGAAGAAAAAGGTAAATTGTAGTATAGCCATACAATGGATTACCGTTCAGAAAAAAAAAAACTATTGATATATTTGTATAACAATATTGATGAATCTCAAAAGAATTATGCTAAGTGACAGAAATCAGATGAAAAAGAGTACTATTGTATGATTGAATCTAAGTAAGAGTCTAGACAGTACAAACTCCACTATCAGCAAACAGATCAGTAGTCGCCTAGGGATGGGGGTTGAAGGATGTGTAAAGTGGGCCATGACAAAGGAAAGTGGGATGACAAAGGAGCATGAGGAACTTTTGGGTCTGATAGAGATATTTGTTATATTGATTGTGGTGATAGTTTAACAGATGTGTATTTATGTCAAAACTTAAAAACTGTACACTTTAAACATAGTTTATTGTATGTCAATTATACCACAATAAAGATGTCTAAAAATTATTAATTTCTGGCCATGAAAATATGTCCTTCTTTATTGCAGATAATTATGGAAATTAGTCCTAAGCTTCACATGCTGTCGGATGGCAGAGAAATCAAGCTAATGATAGGCTATTCAGACACTTCCCTGGGAATGATGACCTGAACCATAAGTCTGGTCTTTACTCCTTCACAGGGTCTTGCTCTAGAGTACTACTTTCTTCTTCAGATCACCTCTCCATGTCTCAAAAGCAGCAACATTAGGCAATTATTGTTCACAATGTACCACTTACCTCCAAACGTGGTCATAGAAACTTCCCTCAATTTCCTTTGGTAACAATATGACTTTTCTGAAGGTTTCGGGAAAATTGACATAAACTGTGAAAAAACTCAAAATCAACTATGCGATTGCTATCAGTGGAGTGCCAGAGATGGCTTCCACTGCCCCATGGGAAACAATTGTTAAATGCTCAGCTATCTTACAAGCTAGTGGGTAAACACAGCTATCACTAAGATTAAATCATATGCTTTTACAATGAAACTATATTAAAAACAAAGATAACAAATACTCAAAACTCATCACTTCCTACTTTACTACATCCACTATTATCTGTGTGTCTTGAGATTTACACATCTTCCTGACTCCACATTCAGTGACATCATGCTTATCCCTTGAAATCAGCCATGGTGGGAGTATTTGCAAATACTACAAATCAGGGCTTGATTTAGTGTTTAGCTGACAGTTGCAGAGATGACACAGAAAATGTTAATGAGGATTAAAATAAAATTGTAGCATGTTTATAGTTGTTATATCGTGAATAGTACAAAAACTTGAGGAAATATTATTCCATTTTTTGAAACTATTCTCTGATTCAGCAAATAAATTGTTTTGGTTCACTGACAAACCAAAGTTGTGAGAAATGTTTTTGTTATTTCACTTGTGTTTTACACATTAACATAAACAAAAGTATCAACCAATATTCATACTGAAACTATATTCATTCATCAATTGCAAACATGAATTGACTTTATAGGAATTTAGCAAAAACCAATGAAAATATTCTGTTTTCTGTTCTATTATTGTTTGTAAAGTTTGTGTTATGTAAACATTATATCAATAAAATGTATAAAACTTAAGTATGTGGAAATGTGCATTCATTTTTTTCCCTAGAGAGACAAATGCCAAACATCTAGCAGTATATCACTGGGCTACTTTCACAGTTCATAAACCCAGACCCAGTTCAGGGTTTTTTCTCATGAGTATCTTGGCATTGGCCCTTTGCAGTCATTTACTTGGAGATCCCAGTTCACTTCTCTCTAATGGGAGTTGTTTATTGATGAAATATGAACCATGGATAAAGGTATTTTAATCACATTTCAATAAATAACTCCCCTGGAGTGATTTTCTCAAAACAAGGCAATATTTAACTCACTAATGGCAGTATTTTTTCCACATTATTTTTCAGCTTCAACAGGTATCCCATTGTAAGTTAAACACCAAAGGCAGAAACTACATGAATAAGATGGATAGATTTGCTGCATTAAAATCAATGGTTTTTTTAGTATAAGAAATATCATTCACAAAAATAAAAATCTAAAGGTAACTTAGGAAAAATAAATGCAACGAATATTTCAGAGAGTTGTTTGCTTTAATCTATAAATAATTTTTACACATATATAAGAAAAAGACGATGCTTCAGTGAGGGAAAAATAAACAGGTAAAAGTCATGAACAGAAATTTCACAATGTAATCCAAGTGGCCATAAAATACAATAATCATCTCGCCAATGATAACAATTACATTTAAAATAAGATATCATATTCACTTTTAAATTTGAAAAAAAAGTCTTATTTATTTATTCATGAGACACAGGGAGAGAGAGAGAGAGGCAGAGACACAGGCAGAGGGAGAAGCAGGCTCCATGCAGGGAGCCTGATGTGGAACTCGATCCCAGGACCCCAGGATCACGACCTGAGCTGGAGGCAGATGCTCTACTGCTGAGCCACCCGGCATCCCTAAATTTGAAAATTTTTAAATGATAATCTTGGAGAATATGTAAATGGGGAAATAAAGGGACTCTCAAGTACTCTTGATGGGAGTGAATTGGCACTCACTTTCTGGAGGGCTCCTTGGCCATGTTCTCCATGTCTCTTGACCTCACGGTTGCACTTCGAGTAATTCATATTAAAAAGCAGTTAAGGACATGTGGAAAGATGTAGTTAAGAGAATGTTTGTCACAACTTTGTTTATAGTAATGATATATTTGTAAATATTTAATAATTAAATATAAACATTTTATGATAACAAATTACATGTCTAACAAGAATGAATTGGTTAAACTCTTCATATATATATACACATTCAGAATATCAAACAACCATAAAATTATATAATGAAATTTATTAATAATCATCATGGAATGATTTTTAATTATTTTGGTGTGAAAAAGTAGCATCTTAAAATTATATGCAATATTATCTCATTTTGGTGGGAATATGTATGGGTATATATAAACAGACACACAGTTGATAAGATTGAAGAGTATACTCAAAAATGTTAGCTGAGCTTTTATTTCAGGTGTTACTTATTTTCTTCCTTTTTTTTTTTTTTTTTTTTGCTTATTTGTATTTGATTGTTCTGCATTGAGAATGTGCTACTTAGGGCAGCCTGGGTGGCTCAGTGGTTTAGTGCTGCCTTCAACCCAGGGCATGATCCTGGAGACTCGAGATCGAGTCCCATGTGGGACTTCCCTGCATGGAGCCTGCTTCTCCCTCTGCCTGTGTCTCTGCCTCTCTCTCTCTCTCTCTCTCATAAAAAAAAGAGAGAGAGAATGCATTACTTATATAATAGAATTACATCTTCACACTATTTCAGCACTTTAAGAATTTCATAATCAGGTGGTTCAAGGACTTGTTAGTGCTCAGATTCTTGGGGATTGCAGCTGTTTTGCTTAGAGATGCATTTGGAAGCAGCTTGGTAGGGTGAGTATGACCTAAGAGGGCACTCCTGGAAGGAGGAGAATTCCTTGTGTTTGCACTTTTCCTGGCGATGCAGATGCTGTGCTGACTCAAGCAGCCCGCAGGTGGCTGCTTTCTTTGTGCTTCAGTGTGGAAATGCGGAGAGAGTGACTCATTTTACTGGTGATGTGACTCTGGGTTTGGTTACCCACAGGCATTTCTGTGCTGACTGGGTCCCCTGGGGGAAGTTTTATTTGAACATGTTAGCAGAGGCTTTTCCAGCCCAAGTGAAAGGTTATGAATGACAGGGAGGGACCACACCCTTTCATTTATATCCATTTACAAGGATTGGGGCAGCCTGACCTCCTAGTTTGTGTGCTTCTTTGGCATCTCTGGGCAAAAAGCCTCAGGTTTCTGACTTCAGGGGCTTTTGACTACAGGATGGTGTCTCATATTTGACCCATTTCTATTCTTCTATCCTTTAAAATTATCCTAGAGAACTCCCTATACATCTACCATGCAAGACTCAGCAGAAAGGTTACTTTTGGAAAAATAAGGGCCTGTGGAGTTTGCTGTGTAAGACATTGAGAAGGCTTCTTCTGCACTTACAAGGGAAGTGACATTTAAATAGGTTCTGTGTTCTATACTAGGAACGATCTTCCTATCATTTCTCCTCTTTGATCTATTGACAATGGCATCATTAAGAGCAATCAATTTACAATTCAACCTGACAACGTATACTGAACTTTAAAAACAGACCAGGAGCTGTGCTAGATACTGAGAATAGAGAATAGAGAAATGAATTAGATAAAGCTTAGAAGCCAGCTTTGAAAGAAAATATAGAATCCACAAGGGACTTTGTCTGAATGAATTTGGGATGTCCATAAAGTCTGGAGACATAGGTATATATGTATAATACTCTATGAATAACACCAAGAACCTCTCCAATATATAAAATAAGTAATGTAATACCATTTAGGTTTTCTGACCTGATACCTTGTTGAATATACTATGATAAGTACTGGGTGACAATATAGAGTTAGACCTTAGATGCCAGGAAATAAACAATTTCTTCTGATGGATATAAGTCAGAGAAAGAGACAGAAAGAAAGTTACATTAAATAGGACTTTGGAGGATGAGTCGATATTCATAAGGTGAAGGAGTTGAGGAGTAGTATTCCACGTAGAGGAAATAGCAGGGACCAAGGTCCTGTTTGAGGATAGAGCTCACAAGAACTTTCCAAGAAGTGGAAATGCAGAATATTGTTTATTTGATTGGGAGGCTGAGATATTTACAACTAACTGGAGAGATTATAAACCAGTTTCCTTCCATTCTCGATGCTTTTGCTGGCAGCCAGAGGTTTGACAATCGTTCAGATTGAAACTGGTAGGAAAAATAGCCAACAAACGTTTAGGGAGTAGGTTGGGCAGTTAATATTTAGAAATATTGGTGGCAGCTTATATTTAGAAAGTGTTAAGTGTAGATCAGAGATGTGCATTTTTGAAAACCTGTAGTGGCCTCTGGTGCTACCAAATTAATCATAAACCTCTCTGCTGGTGGAGTCTCACATACTGCCTGGAAGTCTTCTGTGGGGCTGGTGTCAGAAGGGAGAAATTCCAAAGCCGATGTTCTTGCTCAGACTTGGAAAGTTGGTCTAGTCAAAGTGCATGTGAACCATTGAGGGTGAATAGGATCAAAGCCCAAGAACAGGGTCTACGGATAGAACCTTAGTGAGGAATCTCAGAGGCTCACCTGCTGTCTTGTGGAAGCCTGTAAGAAATGCAGACTCTGCCCTGCCCCAGGCCTAATGAATCCAAGCTGCATTTTAACAAATCCTCAGATGATTTATATACTATTGGTCTGAAAATCACATTTTGAGTAGCCAGTGTCTGAGCTGCTGTTTCTCTCACTTGGATGCACATTGATGTTAACTGATGAGTTTTAAGGAATATTGATGTCCGATCTCTGGGACTTACCTAAGGATGTTCTAATTTAATTGATGGAGTTGGAACATCAAAAGACAGAAAATGGGAGAGGTAATCAGGAAAAATTGTTCCCAAGAAACAGTTTCTCAGGGTCAAAATCAAATGGAAATGTGAATTGGATGGATGAATGGATGGATGTATTGGATGGATTGGATAAGAAGAAGTTAGAGGACTGTAAGATAAAAGTACCTACTTTAAGAGAACTTTATATCTATTAAAGTTTAGTAAGTGCTTGTCTAGATAGAGTTTTGGCTAACAGTAGAGAAGCAATCTAAATTGAAGTATTTCTCATTGGTATTTATTTAGACAGGACAATCTTTATTGTGCAATACTGACCCACTCATTGGCAAACATTTATAATCCCTGGCTCGGCTGAACACTAAGTGCTGGTAATATGCCCTAGTCATTGTGACAACCAAAACACCTTCTCTCACATTTCCAAATGGTTCCTCCAAGCTGCAAATTACCAGCTCAAACTCACAATTTCTCTGCCAGGATCATGTGAGGGATTGATAAAATGTACAGAGCATTGTCTGTGTTTAACACTTGACTATGTCAGATTGAGTTTGCACACATCAAATCACACCTCTTGAAGCTGTGAATACGTGCAAGTGAGGAAATGTAGAGTAGAGCGCAAAGTACACCAAACTTGTAATCAGAAGCTGGGGTCTGAGGCCACCCTCTAGCTATGTACCACCAGGTTACCACTTCTTTTGCCTGGGATTTTCCAATCTATAAAATAGGAATAAAAATACTTGGGTCAGTTGTCTCACAGGACTTTTAAGAGATGATGAATAAAGAGACCCTTTAGAGATCATACAATTTTATTTAAATTAAACTTAATATGATTCTAAATAATTACTATTTTCTCAATGATATGAGAAGTCTCTAAGGCAGGGTGTCAACCTATCTGCTGACAGCACTGCAATATTGATGTTTTAGAAGTTCTTCTGTAGCCCTGTCTGTGCTAGCCAATAAGCCCTCCCATGAGTTGAAATATGTATATCAAGTTGCTCAAATAAAAATAAACTGCAGCTGCAATTTTAAAGTTGTTTTTGACTCTAGCCCCTGAATCCTGAAGCCTCTTAGAATTTCCCCCATACACATTCAAGAGCAGGTGGTCAATGGGAAATTCCCATAAATCCCCTCCACAGCCTTTTTTAGCTTGCCTTCGATAGTTATGTTCTGCTCTATCAATTTCATTTTCTTCTTCCTGTATGTCTTTTTTCTTGTTCTTATATATGTTGCAAAATGATAACATGTGCCTTTGGGCCACATATCATTCATTTTCCTTTCCACATCTGCTCTCCACCTGCCCTTGGCTCCAGGAGCGTGACCCCATGAACTACAACAACATGCTTCTACTTTTCTGTTGGCTGCAGAAGTAGATAGCCTCAGAAAGCAGAAGCGGGAGGAGAGTGAAGTGAGGCCCTTTATTTCTCCTGTTCCTGCTACTTGTAAAATCTACTTGGGCTGGGGTTGGTTGTGCCCCTTCATAAAAGGTCACCTGCTCTTTTAAAGTCAGCTGCTCTGCAAGCCTTTTGTTTTCCAGGTGATTTCTCCCACTCCTTGGGTGTTGGGATGGGATACCACCCCTGCTACCAACTCTCAGTTTGGGTGCTATCCCTGTGTCTCCCCAAAACTCTACTTACCCATTTGTATTTATTCTCATTGAAGATAAGCCAACTGTGAATTATCCTATTTTGAGTTGGACATCTGTGTCCTCTTCAGACCTTTACTGATGTAGATGCTCAACAAAAAGAGCACTGGATTTAGGACTGGGACCAAAACTAGCCATGTCTCTTTCTGTAATTATCAAGGAACTTTCCCTGTTAAGGCCTTGGTCTTTTCCATGTATAATGAAATGAAAGTTTGGGGCTGTGTTGATCCTAGAACGTACCTTTCCTAGGCACTGATCATAGAGTTTACAACAAGATAAAACAAGAGGTAGGAAATTTTGCTATGATTATCATTCACTGGAATTTGCATACCCGTGTTCTCTTTAGTGTCATTTTGTCAACTAGGACTTGTGGCAACTGTGCAGGTGGAAAAGGAGCCTTCTGATGTTTGAATTACTTTGACACTTATTAATGTATGTGATTCCTGGTAGGCGGTGGTTTTGATCGTTGTTTGCATATTTGGAAATGGTATGCATATTAAATTTAGAAATGTCTGCTTGTTGGCCTATGTTGTCCAAATTTGAATGGTTTCAAAAAGGAAACACAGCTTTCTGTTTTTTTAGACAACATTCATCATCGTCCATCAATCAATCAACTGTCTGGGAATACTTACTGTCACTCATGCTGAAGCCAGCTTCCTAGTTACCATTGTTTTGACTCTTGCAAAGCAAAGAAAGGCATACTGAGAAAAAGAAATGACAAGGAGTGTTTGGCCATGGCAGCCTTTCATTTGGAGCTAGCAGTGACGCTGTTGGCTTCCTTCAAAACAGTGGTGCTATTTTGTCATGTTATAATTCTTAGTAAGCCCCCCTTGAAGAAACCAAATGCAGAAAGCTTATAGTTTATTGCTCTTGGCTCTAAAGGGTCTATTGAGCTGACAGGGTGACCTGTCAAGACTCATTCAAAAATAAAGCCCATTTTCATTTCAGTCATTTCTAGTGAATCCTAGGGTTTTGTTGCTCATTTCTTTCTATTCCATCAAAGTCTATTGCCTTCTAGGCTAAATACATACGTACATACACACATACACAAGAGTTCTAAAGATGAGTACTACTTGTACAATACATGGCATCTTGCCCAGAGTTTTATTCTTCATTATCTTATTTCACACTCACCATCAGCTTGTGAAATTCGGTTGAGTTGACATTTGATAAATAGTGACATTAAGACAAAAAGCTGAGTTTTCTGATACAGGACCAAAGCTGTATGGCACTGTGCTGCAGATGATGTTTCTATCCTCTGGGATGTGTTCCAATCTTAGAACATAAGCTCTAACTATTCCTCCCAGCATTGCAGGACAGGAGAAATGTACAAAGCTGCCTGAGTGATACAGAGGACAGAAATGACCAGTGGAAATGGCAAATATATGACCAACTCCTCAGTCCTCTGGCAAGAAGTAAAGCTCAGGCCAAGAAGCCAACTTTAAATCTTCTTCAGATTCAATGCAGTTGTCTCTACATATTCACATGGGACTATCCTACCTCCTCTCAATAACCAAGTCTGTGAATCCACCAATCCTCTTGGTGACATCCTATAATGTCATATATAATCAGTTTCTTCTTCCCACAGATGCAGTATCTTCCACTACCTAGGCCTTTATCACCTTTCTCCTTGACCTTGCAATAATCTCTATCTTAAATGGTACCCATGTCTGTCCTCACACTGCCATTAGATGAGTCTTCTTGTAATCGCAGTAGATGCTTCCTAAAAGTTTGCTTGAAGAATCTGATCTGTTTGTTTGGAGAAGCTGATTACAGAACATGATAAAGGCAACAAAGAAATATTACAGAAGTACTACAAGTTATCCCAATAATAAATCTTTCTGGATAAGATCTAAGGAAGCTCTTCAAAGAAATCTCACATTCTAATAGATTGTGTTAATGCAATACTGCTACTCCATACTCAGTATTTAAGTTAAGATGCTGTCTTAGTTTGCTTGGGCTGCCACAACAACATGCCACAGAATGAATGGTTTAAACAATAGAAATTTAAAAATAATAATAAAAAATAAAATAAAAAATAAACAACAGAAATTTATTTTCTTATAGTTCTAGAGGCTGAAAGTCTGAGATCAGGGTGCCACCATGGTTAAGTTCTTTTTTTTTTAAGATTTATTTGTTTATTTAACAGAGAGAGCATGAATGGGGACAGAGGAAGAGGGAGAAGCAGATTTCTCAATCAGGGAGACTAATGTGGGGCTTGATCTCAGGACACTGAGATTATGACCTGAGCCTAAGGCAGACGCTCAACTAACTGAGCCACCCAAGCACCCCATGATAAGAGGGGGTTAGGTTCTGATAAGAGCTCTTCCTGGCTTATAGACAGCTTCCTTCTCACTGTGCAAATCCCTGTCTAAATCTGAAAGCCTAAGTTTCAGGAACCCTAATGTCCAAGACAGGAGAAAATAAATATCCTGGCTCAAGTGAAGGGGGGAAAAAATCCCCTTTCCTCTGCTGTTTTTGTTTTATTCAGGCCCTCAGTGGATTGGGTGATACCCACAGGCCTTAATGAGAGAGATCTCTCTCCATCTACCAATGCACATGCTAACCTTCCAGAAACATCCTCACAGACACACTCAGAAATACATTATCTGGGTGTCCCTTAACCCAGTCAAATTGACACAGAAAATTAACTATCACAATGACTAAACCTTAAATTGGGCAAGGAGGAGATATTTGCACATGGGATATTCAAAGGATCAGATCAACACAAAGTCCATCAAAAGATGTAATTATAATTTCTAGTATTGACTATGAGGAGTGAATTAGCAATGACTTGTATACTACAGTACCTATGCTGATTTCGGCACAGCACCTGTTTAATTAACTTAATCCTTATAGGAGTCTTGTGAGATAGATATTATTATTCCAGTATTCAGATAGTATCACTCTTCTGCTCAAAGCCTATGTATGGATTGTGAACTTGAATTCAGAATGAGAGGAGAAATCTTTCCAATGATTGATAAAGCCTGATTTAATCTCATTCTCTCCTCCCCATTCCCAAGAGCATTTCTGCTCTTGGGTCCTTCCACACACTCCCTTGACTCCTTGGGTTCCATCTAGCCACACATTCTTGTTCTTACAATGCTTCGGGAAGATTCCTGGCATAGATCCCTCGTACTACCATGCTTTGTGCCTGGAGTACTCAACCCAGATATCTACATGGCTTATTCCAACATCCTTTTCAGTCTTGGCCTAAACGTCACTTTCTCAATTAAGCCCAATTTAAGTGATTTAAAACTGTTCCCCTGCCCTATACCACAGCAATTTTTATCTTTTCCCCCCTTCCATATTTTTCCATACCCCTTTTACCTTATAATATAGGATAAAACTTACTTATATATTTTGTTTACTAAACTGGTGTTTGTCTTCGGGCTCATTGCCCTATCCCTGCCCTTATTCCTTTAAATGGCAGAAGTCTAGAAACCTACAATCTGTATTTTCCATATTTCATTATCACCCAATTTCTGGATATATTTTTTCATTGAGAGAATGCATACGGAAATTGGAGGCAGAAGGATAAGAGAAGCCATTTTATTTTGTGTCTAGCCACACATTGTGTAGGAACAGCAGCCATAGCAATTGTTGTGGTTCCAGTGTACCTGCACAGCTAGCGTGACTCCAACAGAGGCACAGCAGTGGCAAGAGCAACATTGGTGGAGTAGCACTCTTGGAATTTATCTTAAGGGCAACAATGCTAGTGGACTTTGTGCTTGAGCACCTGCTGTGTTAGTAAGTGTTGAGGCCCTTAGCTTCTTGCAAAGCAGTAGTGGCAGAAGTTCCAACAAAAGTGGCAGCAACAGGGGGCTCGAGCAACCTTAATGTACAGCTAACATGGTACATTTGCTGTGGGCAACAAAAGCTTTCTTTTTGCTCTTGTACTTCCTGGGATGGTTGTTCTCATCTCTGAGTAAATTCCCTCTTTCTCTTTTAATCACTGAAATAATTCTCCAAACTTTTTACAACCAAATCCTTTTAATAATTTTTTTCTGTTGGAAATATATATATTAGTGGCTTCTATTTTCCTGAATGGGCCCTTGCTGACGTGGGACTGCTGCCTGAGCATGAGTCCAGAGATACTTGTTGCCATTGTTGTTGCTGCCACACGAGGCACTTCCATAGACAAGGTAAAGGGGTTTTCTGCCCTCTGCTTTCCAATCTTCCACCAATGCCCCGCATTCATAGTACCTAGCCAGATGTCAGCTGACAACACAGTAAAGGAAATGCTGGCTTCTAGTTAACTGTGTTATTGAAAGGACAGAGATGGAGCAAAGACAATAACTTGCACATTTATTCGTTCCCCCCCCCAAAAAAATTCAATGATTAAAGTGATTTTGGCAGTTTTTCCCTATTGTTATTTTTAGCATTAGAACCAAATCTGACAATTAATATTCATTCAGGACATTTTTGTCTAATAGATTATCATGAAGAAATTTTATATGAAGAAATTGATTCATCAAGGGCTTTAAAAATCACTTGAATAAGAAGACAAGAAGACAGAATTCAAATTTAGGTCCAGTTGACGTAAAATTGTACAAATTTTTATTTGTATGGAACTACTATCCTAAAGTTTTACTGCTGATAAGTCAGAGTGGTGGATTAGTAGATTTGAAAAAAGAGCCCTTGAACGAGAGTTAATAAATCTAGATTCTAGATTGTGCTCTTGTCTCCCTTGTTCACGTGACCTCACTTTACCTTTCTGGATCTTGATTGTTGAATCAACAGATTTTTATTAAGTGCCTTGCTTGTGTCGTATTACAGAGGTTTGGTAATATATGGCATAAGTTCATCTTTTCTGATGGTACATTAAGCCCTGTTGATTCAAAATTTATTCCAGATTTCCCAGTAACTCCCTGCCATGACCCCATCCAAGCTACCAGTATCTTCCCTTGGGTTACCACAATAGCTTCCTAACTCATTACTCTGTTGCTAATCTCATTTCTTCTTAATAGGCTTCTGCAAAGTAGCCAGAGTAGGAGATAATTTTTAATGCAAATGTGATAATAGTACTCTCATGCAAAAAAAATACTTTTTTTTCTCCTCCTAGCACACCATACATAGTTACTAGAAGGCAATCAATTTCTTTTTTTTTCTTCCCAAGACTTTTCAAGTACTATTTTTCCCTTCCACTTCACGTACTCTTACTCCCTGCCTTTGCCCAGGATAGCCATACTTGTAGTTTAAATATCTGAATAAGATCCACCCAGTTACACAGTCCTCTTCATTTATAGCACTTCTCTGTATATTTACAAGTGTATTTTATAATGCTCTGTTTAATCTATTTCCTAACAGAATGGAAGTTTCATAAGAGAAGGAAAAGTATGTTTTGTGCATAACTAGATCCCCTATATATAGCCCAGATAGTAGATAAACATGTGAGTGAGTGAATGATTAGGAAGTCATCGAAGGATTTTAGGCAGATAAAGTGGCATGATCTGATGTTCAGTCTTTTTAGAATTTATCTCTGCATTTTAGTTTCTCCAATGTAAAATGAGGATTAGATTATATATCCCTGCCATTTCCACATTCTTTGATTTTGTTCCAAATCTGAAGCAGAATTCTTAAAATTCACTTACTATGCTTTGCCTATGGGTTAAAGATTGGTATTAAAGCTATCTTATTACAAAAAACAAAAATGGACATGGACTTGCTTAGTACTTCATGGCAAATAAGCTAACATCTGTATCACTGAACATTGGATTATGGATGCAAAGTCACAGGCTAAATAAATATAATTTTGTTGATTTCCAAAATGGACTTTTTACCCCTTTGGGATTCCTTTGAGTCAGAATGATTGGCAAGCTTAGAGAGATATCCCAAACTCTTTAAAAATGCCCTTGAGTGTGGGCCCACACATAATTGATTACATGACTAGAACCCTTTGCATTTTTGTTTAATCTCATTAGCATGAGGACATACAAAATCCATGATTTGCATGGGTCTGGAGATAAATTTAACTACCTAGATTAGATAACATTTTCAAAGAATGTTAGATTTGGAAGAAAAGTAGAAGCCATCCAGCCAAAGTCTATGCACTTGTTGACTAAGCAAACTATTGTCTATCATACATCAAACATTGTGGTAGGGCCTATGCACACAGGGGTATGCTACATAGGGAAACTGAGGGAAAAATAACCTTTATAGGATGACATTTGGCTGATGAGGAGAGTTAAGAACACAAATTGTGAGCGTCAATTTTTAATCCTTTTCCCATCCTTCATAGCAAGGATGGGTGACCCATGGCCTATCACAAAAATCTGGCCAGCTTCCTCTTTGTAAAAAAAGGTTTTATTGGAATATGGCATGACTATTTGTGTATATATTGCCTGTAGGTACATTCATGCTACAATGAAAGAGTTGCAACAGGGACATGACCTGTGAAACCAAAAATATTCACTATCTTACCCTCTCTAGAAAGCTTGCTAACTCTTCTACTACAGCACTACTATACACGGACTATTTCTAAATGATTTTCAGGGGAGCTTGGGTGGCTCAGTTGGTTAAGTGTCTGAATCTTGACTTCAGCTCAGGTCATGACCTCAGGGTTGTGGGATCGGATCCTGTGTTGGGCTCCACACTCAGCGGGGAGTCTGCTAGAGATTCTCTTTCCCTCTCCCTCTGCCCTTCTCCTCAGTCATGTGCTCTCTCACACACACACACTCTCTCTCTTTCAAATAAATAAATAAATCTTTAAAAACATTTTAAAAAATAAAAATGATTTTCAGGTGGTAAGCTTGGGAGTAGTGAGAAGTGTTACTTTTTCTTTTCAAACTGAAATTTCCATAAGTCATTTTCTTTATTGTCTACCAAAAGTGATTTTTTTTAAAAACAGTGTTGGAATTGGGATGGGTAAAGGGGTTGGTCAGAACAAGCCTAGGTAATTTAAGAGATTCCTTCCACAAATATAGGAACTATGCCTGTTCGAAGGGTTACTCGCCCTCATATTATGCTAATGTGACTTGGCATCTGCTTTTGATTTCAATTCCATTTGAATCATGTAATAATGAAGCAGGGTTTTTTTAAGATTTTATTTATTTATTTATTTATTTGAGAGAAAGAGAGAACAAGTGATGGGGATGTGGAGAGAGAGAAAGAGAGAGAGAGAGAGAGAGAGAGGAGAAGCAGACTACCTGCTGAACAGGAAGTCCCATGTGGGACTCAATCCTAGGATCTGGAGATCATGAGCTGAACCAAAGGCAGATGCTTAACTGACTGAGCCACCCAGGTGCCCCTGAAGAAGTTTTATTTCTAATTTCTGACTATAGAGCATAGATGAACTAAGCCTCACCTGTTGCATTCTGACATCATCACCACATTTCACTGAAACCACACTTCGCACAGCTGTTCTCCCAGCCTAGGACTGAACTCCATGGGGACACTGAGGCAGGCCTGGTCCTGGATGATGAGGAGTCCTTAATGGGCAACTTTTGCTCAAGGATTCCTGACAGCCTTGTTGAATTTTCCTTATAATTCATACTTCTACTTTTTTTTCTGGCAGATTTATTGAAGTATAATTGACAAAAGTATAAGATATTTAAAGTATATTGTGATGGTTTGATATAATATATGCATTATAAAAGAATTTCTCCCACTTAGTTAATCAACACATCCATCACTATGTATTTTCAATGAAGACAATCAAGTTCTACTCTCAGCAAATCTTAATTATACAATAAAATGCTATCAACTGTAGACACCATGTTATACATTAGATCCTCAGACCCACTTAACCTTCCTTCCTTCCCTCTCCCTTTCATTTGGGGTGGTAAGAATTGTGCAGGATATCTCTTTCAAAATAAGAAAAAAGTTACTGCATCTTATGTGCCATATGACAAAGAAGGAAGCATAACACATGGTAGGTCCCCTTGGATTCCAGGGACAAAATATAATGTTTGGAAATATGACTCTGGTCCATATTCCAAATAATATATAATTTGCCAGCCTTGAGCCAGGCCTGGAGCAGGAAAGGGTTCTGCAGCAGATCTAGTCCATAGTACAGTCAGCCCTGCTACTTGTGCCAAATGACTCAGTAGACTCTCTGGTATTTGAAGTGTTAGTGGCAGAAAAACAAGGAGTGTGGAGCTTAGAGCCAATTCCAGTTAGAGAATTGCAGCACAGGCCCCTTGGATTCTGAAGCAAGACTACCCTAACAGCAGCAGAGAATTATAAACCCATTGGAAAAAATAGTACTTAGTATGTTACTGGTTCCTGGTAGGGAAAGGATGTCTGTGTTACCAAGTTACCATGAATATGGACTAGGCATTATGAGCTGGGTTCTCAGGCATCCACCAAATAGAAGTCAGATGGTCCCAGCAGTAGTCATTATAAATTAGATATGGTATATCTGGAATTGAACCTGAGCAGGAACAGGGACATGATAAACTGCTTACATATGTAGTCTAAACTTCTATGTCAGGCAACACAGCTTTACCAGTGAGCCTTCTCTCACTTGCTTGTATGGATATATGAGGAATCCTGAATGGGAGGAAAACACTCAAGCTTGGATTACAGGTGAATTCTTTGTTTTGGGGTGCACAGCAAAAATAGAGGTGCCATATTATAGTCATATTCAGGGTACCCCTGAAAGATAATTGAGAAGAAAAATATTCCCAAAGCATGTTGCTGAGCAAAGAACCTGTTATACCTTTTATGTGGAAGTATGATCCAATGAATGAATGTATGTAGATCCCTGGGCCAATGACCTAGCTGTCTTGTCAAGAATACTGAAAAACAGAGATCTAGGGTATAGGAATGCATATAAAGGGGTGGACACAAAATGTAAATATTTTTTGCATGACTTGTTAACATCCAACAGCCAGCACTAAAGAAGCACTGAACAACCAAGTAGACAAAGTTACCTTGCCAACTGAATTAGTCCGCCTTTGTCATTGATCACCCCAGAGCTGGCACAGAGCACACATGAACAAAGCGGCCTTGGTGGCAGAGATGAAGTCTACACATGGGCTTAACGGCATCAACCCCCCACTTATACTTACCAAGGCCGACCCAGCTACAACTGCCTCTGAAAATCCAATGTGTCAGCAAGAGACCAACGCCCATCCTTTCATATGGCACTCTTCCTAGGAAACCAAGTGGCCACCGATGGCAGGTTGACCTCATCGGACCCCTTCCACATTAGAAGAAACAGCAGTTTGCCCTACAAGGAAAGATATCTATTTCAGGCATGGATGTATGTTTTCTCTGTGTCACACCTCAGCTCACTCCGCTGTCCCTGACAGCGTTATGTGGCCACATGCCCTCAGGGCGGTGGGTCCTCCTTCTTGCTCCCACTGCTCCTTCCACATAGGCCAACTACACATAAGGTATTTTGAGATTATTTCCCCCAAACAATAATCATGTATCATTAATAATTGTGATATGCCTTGTTTCATTGGATCCACTAAGTAAATCTTTAAGCCAGGTCCTGATGGTATTCCTATTTCAGAGTGGAGGAAACCAAGGCCGTGAGAGTCTAACCATTTGCCCAAGATCATTGGCTGGAGAGTGCTATATAGCAATACTTTCCATCCCCATAGCCTGGCTCCATAGTCCATGTGCTCAACCAATGTGACAATGGTCTCTATTATAAGTGTTAATGTATACATTTCTGTCCTATATGAAGCTTTTAGCTCATTGTCGCTAGTTAGGACAGCATTCAGCACATGGTACTCCCAGCAGGGTTATTAAATTTATAGAGAGATGGGATCCCTGGGTGGCGCAGCGGTTTGGCGCCTGCCTTTGGCCCAGGGCACGATCCTGGAGACCTAGGATCAAATCCCACATCGGGCTCCCGGTGCATGGAGCCTGCTTGTGTCTCTGCCTCTCTCTCTCTCTCTCTCTCTCTCTCTCTGTGACTATCATAAATAAATAAAAATTAAAAAAAAATTTATAGAGAGAGAGGGGAAAGTGAATTTGGGCAGTGGCAGGAGATGTCTGGATTTTGGGGAGACTGAAAAGATTATGATACCATGACATAAATTTTAGCTTTTAATTCAGTGAAGAAACACACAGCATATTACCTAGTATTATAATTCCCTTCTTTCCTACTTCTTTATAAGTTGGTGTTCCAGTTATCTATTGCTGACTAACAAATTACCCCCAACTAAGTGATTTTAAACACTTTATTAAATCTTCTATTTTGTGGCCCAGGAATTCTGGGGGCTTAGCTGAGCAGTATTTCTGTTCCACATGGCATTAACTGAGGTCATTTGATAGTATGTAACTGGCAAGTGACTAGATTTGAGTTCCTTAGACAGCTTCATTCACATGCCTTGTACCTTGGTGGCAATGTCTGACAGGCTAGGAATTGTTGGGACAATTAATAAACGCAGCACATGTGGCCTTACCACCATGGTGATGTCTGGATCACTGATCTTCATGGTAACTCAGAGATCCCAGAGAAACATTCTAGAAGGCCGACTTGTAAGACTTCTTAAAACCTAGACTTGCAAGTCCCAGTGTGACTCCCCCCTCCCGCCAAATTTATTGGCCAGACAAGTCACTAAGGTCAATCTAGGTTCAAGGGGAAAGGTGGGGGAAGGAGATGTTGAGGGGTGGTCTAGATCTGTAAAGTCAGGCAAACCACTTAAACCCCTTGAGTTTTAATCTTCTTATCTGTAAATAAGGGACAATATACTTGCCCAAAGTTCAAAAATTCTTATAAGGCTCCAAAATTATTATTAATGCATGGGAAAATCTTATAAATTATAAACTACCTTTTATAAAAGTAACCTTTATTAGCGTAGCTATTGAGTCAAGAAATTGCACAAAGTGGGGTATAACATAATTATGCCAAATAATCTAATACAATATATAGTGACTGCCTTAAACTAGCATAAATCAAAGTCATGTTGTTTCAAAGGAGAGAAAGATTATATCTAGTTGCAATAGCAGGGAATACTTCTTATTATTCTTCAATTATTCCACTATCTCAACTATGCAGGGACTTAACAGGTGGTATTATACTAAAGTTCAGTGAAGTCAGAAAAATCTCTTTACCCCAGCCATAACTGGAATTTTCTGGAATTATGCTGCACTGGGCAAAAATGATTCGGCTTCTGGAAATGCATCTGGGCAGTTCAGCACTGTTATTAGATTTTCTCCGTGTCTTTAATGCTAATAATAGGACCTGCAAAAAAATCTGATGAAGAAAGCTAAGGTATGCAAGATTTCATCATAGCGGGCTGCACCCATGGCCTCTGGAAATTTTCATCCTGTGGTTGGAGCCCTGGGTGCCTATCTAGAAATCAAGAGCCCCAGAGCCTCAGTCATCAACCCAGCTCCACATGGCAAAAGAGCATGTCTCCTGCATTAAATACACCTTGCTGCAGTGAATTGACTCAGATGTGGTATTTTAATTGGCATTAAACAGAATTATTATTTAATTAAAGCAGAGACTAATTAATTTTCTGAGTCATTGCTTGTGCAAAAGATGCTATATTCCAGTCAAAACCAATTTAATTGAACAACATCAAATACTCAATTTGGTGCCTTCGGGAGGTCTATTTTGCTCCTTTTATTATTATTTTTTTATTTAAATGGATACTTTTATCAGGAGTAATTTAAGATACGATACTTAGATTCATTAAATGTGATATAGGAAAGGGAATTTACAGAACTTCTATAGCTTGGAAGCTTTTTAGGTGATAAAACTGAAACTCAAAGAGTAAAAAAGCAGTTATCCAAAATCACATGCCTATTTAGGGACAGGCCAATACTGGGATCAATGGTTCCTGACTCTCATTCCAGTGCTCATTCTACCATACTTGGAACCATGAGCTTTCTGTGAGGGGACCTATGGCATGCTGGCACTAGAATCAACCTTACAGATTACCCTTCTACTACCCCATTTTATCCTGGGGAAAACTGAGGACCAGAGAAGGAAAAGACTTGCAAAGATGGTCTCCTTCCTTCGTTGAGCATCCTCTTGGCACTTAGGTACACGCAACTTGTATCTTGCCACATAATGGGAACCTACCTATAAAATTGGCTTTTTGCATACAGTTTTCTGTAATTAGTTTTGAAACCTCTCAAGAGGAAGGTCTTGGTTGTCTTCTACTCATACTGAATCAGTTTAAGCACTGAGTATGTGCCCACCTCTCAATACAGGCTGATTATAGGCTCAGTATGATGACTCCTGGAAGCCCCGAATACAACGGAATAGCAAGGAGTAGAGACCTAGAACATGATAGCTATTTATTCCGCCTGGAATAGTCAAAGAATCTCTTTAGTAAGAAGGAGAATTTGAATCCAGACTCTTGCAATCACTGACTTTCTGGCATTCTGAGCCTCAGTTTGCTCATCTGGAAATGATCTTTTTAGTATCTCCTTCACACGTTGTTGCAAGAACAAAATGAGGCCAATAAATGAGCCACTTGCATTATGCCTCACAAATAGAAGGGGCCCAAAACAATAAATCCTAGTTTTCATATTTTCCCCCAGTGCGCCCACATCAAAATGCAACCTCCCTTATTATTTCAGGGCAAGGACCCTGACACTCCCAGTGAAGATGTCATTCTTTGCAACTTTGCTGAATATGCTGGACAAGTAGTAAGAGCCATGCTCGGTGCTTCTGTTCTGTCACCCTCGTTGCCTGAAATTTCCTCATCATTATGCAGTTTTCTGAGCTTTTTAAAGAGGGAATGGCTCCTGCAAAACTCCTGCTTGTCTCAATCCTAGTTCAGATTGCCGTTTTCCCAACTAAACTAAGACAGGGAAGAAGCTAAGGGTGATCTGCTGCCGAAAGCTTGTGGCCATACTTCTACCTTTGGCACAGAGGAAGGAAGGGCAGTGTGCTCCTGGGAAGGCCAGGGTGGAGCTGGAAGTCTGATCTTATGTCATGAATTCAGCTGGAGTGAAGAAACCCGTCCGCGCCTGAAATGGTTGCTGTCATGAGGTACACCCTCAGCGGTGAGTTATCTGTGCTGCACAATCCACAGCCATGCCCCAGGGAAGGAAGGGTTGTTGCCAAGTTCCCCCTCCAGGAGCACGTGCTTGCTCTTCTGGACCATGTATCGGGGCCCGTGTGGGCGGCCGGGTGCATGATGAAGGAAGGTAGGTGAAATCTGTCAGCAGCTGTTGCATAAAGAGTTTTATGGTTTTTCCTATACCCAGACCTCCCAAATTTGGGGTTGCTGAATTGCCTGGGCTTATTTCAGTGATCATTCTGGATCTATGGGTGTAGGCCAAGGGCTTAGGGGACATCACAAGCCCTCCAAGGGACAGAGCCCTTCATGGACTGTAGGGACAGCTCCATAAGGAAACATGACTCTTCCTCAAAAGGCCTGAGGGTAATTGCACAATCCAGGGTATTGGGGGCGGAGAGAGAGCTGTGGATCAATCTGGAAACAAGCAAGGGCAAAACTAGAACAAAGAAAGAACTCCCCTGGAGAAGAGTTTAACTCCTCAGACACCAGCTTTGAGTACAAGGGAGAAACACAGCTTATTCTTACAGGAGAGAACCATAAATCTTGATGTCTTGGAGCATCTCTACCAGGAAGGATTCCTACACATAAGGATTCCTGTTTCCTGTAAGGGTGAGGCAGCCCTGGCTGTTCTTTGGCCTCTCTGATCTTGCGTGAGACCTCATTCTTCTCCAACACCCACACTAAAGGGAAGCATTAAGACTTTCCCAAGAGCAGAAACCAAGAAAGGCCCACTTGTGCAGCAAAACAAAGTAGAAAACCTGGGGGTTTGGGAATAAGAAAGAATGACTTTTGCAAATCACTTCCTCTCTAACTAGCAAATGACTGGGGGAAGCAACAGTCTTTAGTCTCCATTTTCTCACCTGTATGTGGTAGAGACTAATGTCCACCACAGGGTGTTGTGAGGAGCAAAAAAGACCAGACATATAAACATGCACTCTATAAAACATTGCTAATAAAAGAGGTCACTCTCTCCTCCTTAGTCAATATTTTTTTTACTTTACACAGTGTTTCTAAATATTGAATGATGACTGAGTCAAAGGAATGCAGAAGGAAGAGATATCTAACTCATGAAAAACAAACACAAAAACATCTTCTCCCAAGAAATGCTTAAATTCCCTTTCCTCTGGGGCAAAAGAAATGTTGAGTGGAAATAACAACATCAGGTTTTCCCTTTTGAGATGTTCTGCATACATTATCTCATTTGATTCTCACAAAGAACCCCTTTGGAATGGGCACACCCATTCCCATTTGACAGATGAAGAAACTGAACCTCAAAGAGGTTCAGTGACGTCCCCAAGTTTGTAGTCAGCAAGTGATTCAGAAGCTCTGATGCCTAACCCCAAGCACTTGCCCTGTGCTGCCTTCAGCAGTCCATGGATCCTTTGAAATGACAAAGCAAACATATGCAATGCAGTGTTCCAAGAAATTACAAAGGAGCAGAGAGAAGAGGACGGGTTTGAGCAGTCTTTCTTCAAGAATTTTGAGGTGAGTTTTGAAGAGTATGTAAGATTTGGGCCAATGCAAAAAAACTGGGACTATATTCCAGACCTGGAAAGAAAGAATAAGCAAGGTCTCCAAAGCACTAAGATGCAGAGTACCTTCAATGGACTCTGTCTGAATGTGTGCTTACTATCTCAATTCCTGAAGGAACTTTCCTGATGGCTTTCAAAGCCTTCAGTCCTTTCCTTAGTTCTGTGAGGTAGGAAATGGTGCATCATACTGAGAACGGCAAACTATAGGTTCTCAGAGACCAGTGAGGAGATGGCTTATGATCAATCCATGCTACTTAGATGATCTAAGGACTTGTGAAGAGCCCCTGCAGAGGTCGCCTTGAGAAGCCTTGGGGAGAAGAGAGGCCCCATCTCTACCGCAACTCAAATGCATTTAAAAATTTTAAACTAAATGATATATACTTCTGGGTAATGTTTTAAGTTTGAAAACCACTGAGCTAAGTATAAATCCACGTCTTTCGCCGAAGGAAAAACAAGCCCAGAGAAGGAAAGTGATTCGCCTCAAGTCACAAAACTGTTTGATGGAAAACGTAAATGAGGACTCTAGTCAAGGACACTTTCTCCTCCTCAGGTGAGCCATAAGATGACAGCACATCCAAAACTTAAGGTACCATCTTGTTCTGAGGTCAAGTTTTATATTTTAAGGACATACTGAATTGAATTGTTCGCCAGATGCCTGAACTGACCCAAAAGCCTCCCCAACAATAGACTCTAAGTTTCAAATTTTCCACTGTCTGAGATATCTTATTATATTGGTAGATAGCTCCTACCAATCATTAGGTGGTTTCTTATATTGAACTTTCCTTTTGGCTTCCTGAAACTTTCTCCTCTCTGTACTCGCTCTAATTCCTCTTTGCCAGAAGAGCCATTCACGTTTCTTCATGCACTCTTTCGGATCCAACTTGAATATCTTCAAAAGCCTTCATTTCGTTTTCTTAAGGCATAACTTTGTTCTCTTACCAACTAATCAAATTTCTCCTGAGATTTTCTAGGATATACTTTCCTTGGAAGTCATGGTAGCCCAAACTGTATGTACCCTTGGTAGGATCTGACCACAGCACACTCCACTCTATTTGGACACATCCTGCCACAGATGGGGCTAGCATTTATACTATTTCTCATATAATCACATCATTCTGGTAAGGAAAAAAAGAAAAGCCCTAAACCTTTCACCTATGTCTGTGCTAATCACATTACTCTCCCTTTGTGCTTATCCATTTCTACGTATGACCTAAAGGCAGAAAGCAGTTCATTTGTCCCTTTTAATTTTCGAACTTTTTAAAAAATATTTTATATATTTATTCATGAGAGGCAGAGACATAGGCAGAGGGGAAAGCAGGCTCTGTATGGGGAGCCCAATGTGAGAGACTCGATCCCAGGACCCTAGGATCACGCCTGAGCCAAAGGCAGATGCTCAACTGCTGAGCCACCCCAGCGTCCCAGTTTTGAACTATTAGATGTGGCTTGTTTTCCTACCTAGAAGATGCTTTTTGTGCCCTGAATGTGTCATTCTGGATACCATCCTTTGTTTATCACTGAGTTTATCCTTAGTCACTTTGTGACTTTGCCAGTTTATCTCTTCTCTTTCGACTCATCAGTGAGCTTGCAGCAGAATTTTATTTTGTGCTTTTTTTTTTTTAGACAATTGGCAACAAAAGGAATTTATGGAGATTGGAATAAAAAAGGGAAATGTGAAATCAAGATATCCCCCTGCCAAAATAGGGCACCTGCCAACTGCTGCTTGCTTCTTGATGTTTTTGCTGCATCAAACTAACTTACCAACTCATTTAAGATAGGAGGGCCTAAAGGTTTCTCTTCTTTCCTGTTACATTTTACTCCACCTGCAATAATAATAATAATAATAATAATAATAATAATAATAATAATGTTGTGACCCCTTTCTCATCCCTGTCAGTAACATTTCCTCTCTTAAACAGTTTTGTAGCTCAAGTTCCTTTCTTGGGAGAAAATTTCAAGGACCATCATTTTAGGAAATTCGCTTGCTGTCTTAAAATATTTTAAGGGATAGCAAGGAAAAGGATTAAAATATGGCCCTAAGAGGTAGGATTAAGGTTATTTCTGGGTAGAAATTGGAGTGATGCATATTTTTTTCTCTAACACAGAGAAAAGAACTCTGTTAGAGTCTAGAGTCGTTGATACTATGTCTAAATAGAGCTGGTTGCCTGGGAAGAGGTAAGTTCCATATGAAACAGCAAACTCGTGCAAGAGCTGGGTTTTACTTCAAAAGGGGTGTGGAGGATTCGGCATCAAAAAGAACACTTATAACATTTCTTATCAAGTCCTTGTCAATCTGGGATTCCAGAACTCTGTAAGGGCAGGACAGCTGAGAAGAGAGAATACCTTTATGTATATTAGCATCAGTGAAAACATGCTTGCTAACCTTGAAGCCCCTACCTTGACAGTAGGAAAATTCTAAACTCCAGAACAGCGCCTGGTGTATTCTCTCTGAAGAGTTGCAGGCAAAATACCCAGTGTTGCAGTACCAGCAGGACTATTCCAGTAATAGCAAATAATGTACTTAGATTTCCTCTTTCCACCATTCCCAATGCCTGGGGCTGGTTGGAGGGCAGAGAAGCCAGAGCAGGAGAAAACTAGGCTTTACAGTTCACAACGCTTCATCTTGGCTTGCTCATTTTCCAATAGTTTAGGGCTACAGAATTTTTCTCTTACACATTATGTGAAATGAGTGGACAAGGCAAGGTTATCACCAAAACTCAGGGACAAGGGCTGATGGAGGCTACATTTTGATACACGTTTCCATGATCGCAGAGGCAAGGAAAAAAAGAGCATGGTGAATCATGTCCTGACTCTTGAAACCTCTATCCAGATTCTGGGAAGATAGCAGTGGTATCATGCTTCTTAGTTTTGTAATTCTCTCCTTTTCTTCCTGAAGGGATTACTAAGCATCGCAGAGAGAACATCTTTTATATTTCATGAGAAATATTATCAACAAAATCTGTTTTCTTTTGTGACTCAGAACCATAAGACAGCAACAGCCAGAATTTACGTTTTTAATGCTCACAACTCTTGGAGAGAGGCAGTTCATTTTCTCTGTACATTTTCAGTGATGGATTTTGAATACTAGAAAGTTTTATCTGGAAGGATTCTTAGAGATCATCAGTCTTATTTGCAAGTGTGGGATTTGAGGCTCAGCATAGGAAGAGCCTGGGAGTTAACACTGGAGCCTTTGTGATGTAGAACATGTGATGATGCCCTTTCTCCGTGCTCTTTGTAAAACATTCATCATCCATGCCCAGCACTATTGGCAGGTGTAGTTATAGAAAGCATCCTACCTAATCACAAATGTGAGATGGAACTGAGATCCATCAGGCAAGCCACAGGTATGAGTAGGTACTCACAGAACCTCCTTTTTTCATTTGATATTATCAGTTGGGATAATCAGCTAAAGAACAGAAGGAGATATGAGCATTAAATGTGGAACAGAGATCGGAAAGAAAATAAAAAGCCAAAGAGGGAGGACAGGCTAAACAATACCACAGGACTACTGAGATCAATTCTATTGGCTGTGTGTGCCAGTGGTAGCTATGCACAACAATATTTTGCCATGTGCATACATGCAGCTTAATTGGAACATTGTCACTGAGCTGAATGACACATGGTAGCATGCTTTGCATGTTTATGAGCTTTTGCCAGTGCTGCCAACTTGATTATAAAGGAGCTTTGTTCCAAAGGCTTTGTTAATTGAGGTATCACTGTAATGTTACAGATGGCTTATAAAAGAATGTGATGAAATTGGAAAGCAGAATACTGAGATGCCTGGTTCATCACCCACGAAGCTCTCCAAATCCCACAGCTGGGGTCATTTAACTCCCATCTGTGAGGTGAGCACTGTCCTCAAGTGTGGGGCCAAAATCACTTTTTCATCTATTTATTTATTCATTCATGCATCCATTCATTCAACAAGGACAAATATACTTAAGTTAGAAACTCAGCTGCAGGGACTGAGCTGAGCTGTGGTTGAGCCTCTGCCTTCGGCTCAGGGCATGGTCCCGGAGTTCCGGGATCGAGTCTACATTGGGCTCCCTGCATGGAGCCTGCTTCTCTTTCCACTACTTATGTCTGCCTCTGTGTCTCTCATGAATAAATAAATAAAATCTTAAAAAAAAAACAACTCAGCTGCATCCACTAGTAGGACCATCTTACAATGCATTAGAGTAAGTTTGACCAGCTCCCTTCTATATAATCTGTTAGCAATATGTTGATACCTTGATGTTAGTCTGGCTACATATTCATTTCTGAGTTTATCAGACTAGTGTGAGATGTCTATCTATCTCTATATCTATCTGTCTGGTGAAATTTCCTCAATGCCTCACCCCAATGCTTTTAGATACTATTCTTAAAAATCAAATGCATAATGAAGTAAATATGGATTTCCATTCATTATTTATATTTTATTGGAATTTCAATAATTATAAGAAGGTAAATATACAAAAACAAGATAGCAGGAGCTTATATTATTCTTTAGGTTTTGGTAAACATTTGGCCATTGTCATCTGTTGTCGATGCAAATATATATTTATTCTGTTATTATGTAATGACATCATGTTGGCTTTTAATGTAGAAACTATTTCAGCATTTTAGATAAAACATATGTAGAAAGTCTCACATAAAATATTTTATTTAAAATGTTCCATACTATGAAAAGATATATTTTCTGTGTAAGTAGCAGATATAGCAAAATAACATACTTTTTGTGGTAATGAGATTTATATATTTCATAATGTTTTCTTTTTTGCTTAGGCTACCTGGAAACTCAGATCCAGATATGATAATCACAGAACTGTATCAACCCTTCTGGCTTATGTGTGTTTACTTCATTTTTGCTCAATACTGAATTTTTCATTTATATCTAGTACACAAGTTTCACAGGGAGAGGGAGAAGCAGGCTCCTCACTGAGTAAGGAGCCTTATACAGGACTGTATCCCAGGACTCTGGGATCATGACCTCAGCCGGAGGCAGACACTTAAACTGAACCACTCAGGCTCCCCTCAAAATCTAATTAAAACTGAAAACAAATTAAATTATATATGGTTATGAAATAAACATCTGTTTACATTTTTAAGTTGCCTAGTAACTTTGGATTTCAGCCATGATAGAACAGTTTGTATTGTATTAAAAATTACACCTATCAAAAATATGTATATTTGATATTTATATATAAAACAAATATTAGAAGGAATTTAAGAGCAAATAATGCAGGTGTAACTTCACGGGTATGAATCCTGAAAGAAAAAGTGCACAACTTTGATCTAGCATTTTCCCTGGGAGAAGTTTCTAGTTTACACTGCAGGACATCTGGGGATGGGTGGTAGAGAGCTCCAGTGGAAAGCTCTAGTCTTAACCTGTAGAGAAGTCACAGGCTGGTGTTTGTCACTACTAAATGACTAAGATTTAAGGTAAAACAAAACAAAACAAAACAAACACACACACACACACACACACACACACAGAAGTGGAAGCCCTACAAGCAAACTCCAACATATAATATACATATTTCATTGGAGTTATTAGCTAACTCTAAAACTGGGCATGAAATGCAAGACTAGAAATTCAGAAGAAAGAGTAGTGTGGAGATTGAAGATATGATCAGAGATCTAAATAGCCATGAAGTGTTGGGAACACAGATATTGGTGCTCTAACCCCACCAAGATGGAGGAGCCTGGGTACTCAGGCTTTCAGTTGACCTGTCAGAGAGTACCACAGCTGAGAGAGATAATTAGGGACTAAGAGTAAGAGCTATCCCTTCAAAGTACGAGCAATCCTGAAACAGACCTGACCTAACAAAGTTCAAAACCAGTCATTGACAGGATGGAGATAATGTGCAGATATTATTGTCTACCTGCCTGAGGAATCTTAATCCTATATGGAGGAAGATAACTTTATTCAGGATCTCCAAAAGGTTTCCCTCAAAGCATCTAAAATTAAGTTAAAAATTATAAAACATGGTAAAAAGAGTATGAAATGACTAAAACCTTTGAGGAAAAGGTAGATAATTATATATGTTGTGTACAAGCCATACTTTAGTTAGCAGACAGGGGCTTATAAATAACTAGGATTAATATAGAAGAAAATAGAAAAAAATGATAAATAATTTCACCATAAATTTAAAATTCATAAAAAGTTAAATGGAATTTTAGAACTATAAAATTCTAGACTGAACTTATGAATTGAGTAGATGGAATTGGTAGCAGATTAGAAACAAATCGATAAAATACAAGTGAGCTGAATGACAGGTCAGCAGAGAATATCCAGATCTTAACACCAAAGGGAAAAAAAGAATGAAACATAAAGGCATCTAAGAAACAAATAAGACACAAGTTTTAAAAACTTAACATATAATTGGAATATAGAAGGAGGAGAGAGAGACTAGAGAGAGAGAGGAAAACACAAGCAATGTTGGAAGAAATTCTGGCTATTTTTCAAAGCAAATAAAAGATATAAAACTACAGATCAATAAACTCCATGAACTTCACACCAGATAGGGTCATAGAAGACTATCTAATATACACAGAAAGAAAAGCAACGGTCATGGTACATAAGCTTATTTCAACACTATGAAACATTGCATAGCATCTTGACACCAGGATATGAGACTGACTAATAAACAGCCGTGGCAATACCACCGGTAACCATGTCCAGGTAAATCTTGTCTGGTGAGGACCAGAGGGCTGTACCTAAACTAGAATTCCAGGGGCTGTGGTGGGTGTTGGTCCAATCTGGCCTGTGGTCTGAGATGTATAAAGTCAAAAAAATCTGAAAGACCATATGTAGGCATAAGGCATCCATCTGAATAATCTGGAAGAGGCAGAAACCAGACTCAGAGCTTCTTGCATCTGTGGCAAGGAACCTGGAAGTCTCAAGCTGAGTTAACTCTTGGGAGACAACAAGTAGAGAGTAGATGTGGAAGAGAGTTCCCTATGTTTTGAGCCATAACTGCTAAGGTTTTGCATGAATTACCACGACCTGGACCATATCAAAGCAGAAATGTAGAGCTCAAACAGGTTTGGATAATTCCCAAGCATACCTCTGAGTCCCTCTAGCTCTCTGACCTTCTTTTAGCTTTCTCATCTCCAAACTCTGAAATTATTTCAACATTATATTCACCTCCCCAGGTGACTTTTGACCATTTTTGGGGGGCCAATTTCCTGCTGCTACCAACCACATCACTGCCTCACCCTCACAACCTGTATCCATCTGGGCATGGAAAAGTAATCTATAACCTTGGATTTCAGACTCTATGAACTCTCTGGATCCATCAGTTCCCATTATTTACCAGGGCATTGGACTTACAACCACAGCCTGATTCCTGTTCTGCTCCACCTCTATCCTGCTTTTGAAATTAGAGTACTCTGAGAAAATAATGAATTAATAATCTTTCTTTCAGAAGTTGAAGATCGCCCAAAGTGAATAATGATGGGAAATGAACATGTTTGATAGCAACAGCAGCAGGAGCAGTAGTAGTGACAGTAATGTTCAATGAAGTCAGGCAACTTCTTCTTTATGAGCTGTTTTTGGGGCTGCAGATTAAGGAGTTTACCAAAACCAACGTATAAAGGTTCTGTGCTGTTAATCCATATTTTTATAGTTCCTTCGGGAGAATTTCCTTTCTCTTGAGGCACAGAGCAAGTCCCCATGTCAAACTCTTTGGTAGATGGCTTGGTCATTGTCTGTATTGAATCTGAAAATTGTTTATCCAATTTTGTACTTCATTTGTTCTTTCCTCTGTTTTTTGAATGCAACTCATTATTAAACCACTTTTACATCATTCCTATACATAAGCATTCTGATACCTTTTATGTTACTGTCATTGAATTTTTCCTACTTCACAAACAAATGAATGAGATATCATTCCATAACTGAGAAGTAGTAGCATGTTGAAGAGTTGAAAACAATTCATCTGGAATTGTAAGATCCTGTTGGAGAATTACATTTGTTATTTACTTTTGCATTGGAGGAAGTGCTCAGAGAATCCCAACTCCTGGAAGAGTTTGACAATACTTGTTTAATTAAATAAACGTAAATAATCTATTTAGCACTACTGGAGAAGGTGGTAGAACAACGGTCCTGGGTTCTAATCCTAATTCTACCTCTAAATTGCCATGTGATTTCAAATAATGCATCTAACCTCTCCACACTTCAGTAATTTCATCTTGTAAAATGAGGAGGTTAAGTGGGTTAAAAGTCACTACATGTCAGATACTATTCTAAACACTTTATATGTATAACTCTTTAATTATTACCATGATCCCAGGAGGCAGGCAGTTCAGGGAACTATAGTACTGAGAACACCAAAGGACATAAAGTTTAACTAATTTGCTGAAAGTCTGACAGCTAGTAAGTAGCACAGGTAGGGGGTAAATCAAGCAGTCCCTCTCCTAAATCCATTCTCTTAGTAATCACACTCTACTGCCTCTTTATACTGCTCCCCACTGCTCTGGATGTTCTCTAAAGCCTTTATTCTAATTAATATCAGATCTAGGACTAATAAAACTCCTGACTATCAGCACTGTACTAACTGGATAAACTTGCCTTTTAGGGACTCTCCAAAGGTAAATCCAATAATGGCTGAAAAAAACACATCTGCAGAATCTGGCAATTTCATATTAGTACTAAATCTTCCTATTGGCTTTGACTAAGTACTTTTGAGGTCACCACAAATAAATTTTGGAGATCAGCACATATATAAATTCAAATGTCCATTAGGAAGCATGCATACCATCTGATGCAGCTGTCTTTGCTATATAGAGAACCTAACTGAATCTCTAATCAGTATAACATGTGCTGAATTTTAGTGTTCTGCTTCTATTACTTTGTGAGTTGAGATTTGCACTAGATGTTTGGTAAAAAGCTTACACTTCATTTTCTGTCTAGAAAGTCAGTGCTTATTTTTGGTTTCATGGTTGATGTTTTAAACTCTTCTTCAGTTCAGGTTTGGGATGTGTGTGTGTGTGTGTGTGTGTGTGTGTGTGTGTGTTTTAATGACTTTGCTCTTGGATTTGAACTGCAATCTTGTGAATATCTGCAATTTGTGCTTGGTGAGAGGGAAACAGGGAGTTTCTAAGTTGTTTCTTTTTAGCACCCTTGAAAAAGCCATTGTGCTCATTTCTTTTTCTTCAGAAATGCTCAAATCTAGCTTTCAGAAAGCATCTCCTCATATACTTCACATATCCAGTTGGAGTGAACTTGGATGCCAAGGACCTATTACTTTTCAGAAACCCAGCTTTGGGACTATTGTATATCATGTTGAGCCTTGCTGGATACCCAAGCTCCTAACCTGATGATTGCTTTTAAAACCATGAAAGCTCTTCAAAAATTCTGAGTTTACCACCTTGACCATACTGTTTTTAGAATATTGAAAGAGTCATAAGAGAAAGTTTAGTTGAACTTAGCTTTTCCTCATTCATGAGTAGTGTTCATGTGCACATTATTCAAATCCAATGATAAAGAGGTCATTGTGCTCCAAATTGTATTATTTTTCTAAGAATGCATAGATCTATTTCCCATTTTCAGAGATTCTAGTGAGTGGTTAATACCTGACCTGAGAGAAGCAGTTAATACTCTGATTTGTAGTGTTTGCTGATTTTGTACTCCCACCATGGCCAATTTCAAGCTATGGTCGTGAGTGATTGGTCAGAAAGAGTCCTATACAATCTGCTCTTGTGATCCCAGTGAGCTGGCTTCAGCACAATTCAGTCATCCCAGTGGGAATTTAAGTACCATTTTCAAATGATACATGATAGTGATGAGTGGGAAAGAGTGGCAAATGATACAGAAAGATGTGATTTCAAGCCTTATTCAGCCACTGATAAACTGTGTTGCCTCAAAGAAAATCTTTAGGAGCATTTGGGTGGCATAGTTGGTTAAGGCTCTGATTCTTGATTTCAGCTCAGGTCATGATCTCAGGGTCATGAGATGGAGCCCCTCATCAGGCTCTGAGTTCTGCTTGGAGTCTGCTCATCCCTCCCCTCTGCTACTCCCCACCCCCTCTCTAATTATTAATTAATTAATTAATTGATTGATTGATTTTTAAAAAACTTCCACTTCCCCCCTTCCACTGCCCCTCCCCCTCAAATAGATAAATAAATCTTTAAAAACAACAACAACAACAAAACAGATAAACTCTTGAAATCTCTCCTCTCCATTGGAAAAAAAAAATGAGGACAACGGCTTTCTGGTAGGATTCTCCAAAGGAGTTTGAGATATTTGAAATGGTAGCATTGGAGATAAATAAAGTAAAATTAATAAAATAAGAAGACAAAGTTTTAAATTTTTTTTAGAGAGGAGAGTGGATACCAAAAAGATATGTCAGATGTTAACTAGACTTATTGTGGTGATCATTTTGAAATATAAATAAATATCAAATTATTAGGTTGTACACCTGAAACTAATATAATGTTGTATACCCCAATAAAGAAAATGGTTAAAATAAAAAAAAAAAAGATATGTGGCTAGGAAGTCACATATGACCATGGCATAAGAAGCTGGCCACAGTGTGTATAATAACAGTAGAAGAGAATAATTAATGAATGGAACACTGCAGACCTTCTGACATGATCAGCACATCAGAAACATTTTCCTGGTCTATTCAAGTGTACCGTTGAAGGGAGCGTCCACAGGCCAAGAAAGGAGGGAGGAGCTCAGAGCAAGTCTGCCATGAAATCCCTCAGATCTTTTTTTATGGGTGGGAGTTGTGAAATGCTTTTTGCATCTATAATTAGGGAATGAAGTAGAGCAGATGGCTAGAGCGCAGTTATAATTAAAGTATAATGCACAGTAAAATCACCTTGTGCAGCCAGTGAGGCATCCGCGCCAGAAAATATTAATTCTCTTTGACTGTGCTTTTGAGTCTCCTCTTTGAGCTGCAGGGAATGGCTGTTGCATCACAACACTGACTTCACACACTCTTTTTGTACCAGAAGTTCTGTTCGCAAATTCTGGATTGCCCTATGTTCAATTATATAGCTCGTAGAGTCTGCTATTTAATAATGAACACTATGTTGTTAAAATAGAGGCGCAGGCTTCTCTTTAATAGCACAGAGCCAGTGTGCTGCAATAGATACCCTCCTGGGCTAAGAATTCATTTAGGCACCTTTCAGCTGCATGAGTAAATAAGCTCTGAAGGATAAACATTTCATGCAAAAGGATAGAGTCTCTTTTACCAGGGCTCAGTTGCTAGGAATATAAGGTTGAAAACCAGTTAGTTATATAGAGGGACAGGCACATGTGCTGATTCCTGAAATGCTGAATGTGTATTACTCTTCCCTTCTACATAAACCATAATGCAGCACTGGAACCAACATTGTAGTAGAAGCAGATGGCTGCAGTGCTAATTCCAATTTGGCTTCTAAACCCCTGTGTGTTCCCAGACCAGTCACTGCCCCTCTCTGGGCTTGTCTTTTCCCATCTAGAAGGTGAAGAAGTTGGACTATATGTTCGGTGTGGGTCATTGAAGTTTTGTTATCTTCTTTTTAATCCAAGTTTAAGGTAAGACCTATTTCCTCTTTGATAAATATACTAATTCTAATTCTTCTTGAGTAAAGCATGGGAACGCAGAAGAGTTTATTCCCTTCAGAGTTTATTTTGTCTTGTTTTGTTTGCCAAAGGAGGTGAGAGATTAGTGCTTCAGACTGATTTCTGCTGGGACACCTGGGTGGCTCAGCAGTTGAGCGTCTGCCTTCGACTCAGGGTGTGATCCCAGGATCCGGCATCGAGTCCCACATCAGGGTCCCTGTGAGGAGCCTGCTTCTCCCTCTGCCTGTGTCTCTGCCTCTCTGTTGGTGTCTCTCATAAATAAATAAATCTTTAAAAAAAATACCTGATTTCTGCTTTTCCTTTGCTGGAAACTGTTGGACTCCTATGTAAATAAGAGGTAGTCACTTTTAAGAGATATATTCTAACCTAGTTGTGATTGCCTTCAACAGCAAAAGCAGCAAAGTCCTGAAGTCCCAGTCTTCCTTCCCCTCCCCACCATTTTGCAACTTAGTCATTTCACTTACATAGCTTTTTCTTTATTTTTAAAAATTCAATTTATTTATTCATGACAGACACAGAGAGAGAGGTAGAGACAAAGACAGAGGGAGAAACAGGCTCCCTGTAGGGAACCCAGTGTGAGACTTAATCCCAGGACCCCAGGATCACGCCCTGAACCAAAGACAGATGTTCAACCACTGTAACACCCCAATGTCCCCATAGCTTTTCCTTTAAACTACAGTGAAACATGAGGGTTAGAGGCACCAGTTCCCCACACAATTGAAAATGCATGTATAACTTTTGACTCCTCAAAAAACTTAACTACCGGTAGCCTATTGTTGACCAGAAGAGTATCAATAACAACAATTGATTAACATATATTTGATGTGTTACATGCATTATATACTGTATTCCTACAATAAAGTAAGCTGGAGAAAAGAAAATATTAAGAAAATCATAAGGAAGAGAAAATACATTGTGGTACTATATTTAACAACAACATCAAATCTGCACATAGGTTTACCTGAACAGTTCAAACCCATATTGTTCAAGAAAATTTCTGTTAGGAAAAATATTCCAAAAGTGTGTGTATCACTCAATGACTCAGAATTTCAGCCTTCATCTGGAAAACAGCTTTTCCTTTCCGTTCTAATCAAAAAGAAGCCAGAGACAAAGCCAACAAAAATCCCTCTTTCTCTTTCTATGATCAACTCCAATGGTTAACTTTCTAACCAAGTTCCTACTGAGAATTTATCTTAAACTATACAATCAGCTACTGAGTAGATAGGTTAACAGAGCACTTGAAAAAATAATACATAAGTAAAATTGATTAAAATGAACATAGTCAAAATAACAAAACATGGGGCACCTGGGTGGCTCAGGCAGAGGAGCATCCAACTCTTGATCTCAAGGTTGTGAGTTCAAGCCCCACACTGGGTGTGCAGCCTACATAAAATATGTATAATAATAATAATGACAAAACATACAAGGAAACAAGTCACCATGAGTGAGAAGAAGTAAAACCAACAGAGCAGAACTGGGCCTGAAAATGCTTCAGATACTGGAATTACTAGGTAAGGCCTATAAAATAGCTAATTAATTGTGACAGATTGCTAAAATGGCCCTTGATTCTTACCTTTTAGTATTCACACATTTACATAATTCTCTCCCCTTGAGTGGGAGAGCCGATGCAGGGACTTGCTCCGACAAATAGAAAACATCAGAAGTGATGGAATGTCACTTCCATGGTTATGTGTGATTGTGACTTCTGCTTGGCCGGCATCCTCTTATGCCTCCTTGACTTGCTTATTTTAAAGAAGCAAGTTCTGATGTGGCAAGGAGTTGAGTGTGACCTTCAGTCAACTGTCATTGACAAACCAAGGCCCTTGATCCAACAGCCTGAAAGGAACTGAATCCAGCAAACAACCACATGAGTCAAGCCTTGAGATACAGATAAAGCCCTGACTGATATAGCTTGACTGAGATCCTGTGAGGATCCCTGAAGCAGGGGACCCAGTTAGGTTGTGTCCGGATTCTTAACCCATAGATACTGGGAATTGATAAATATGGGTTGTTTTAAGTTGCTAAGCTTAATTAGTTTTGCTAATTTGTCATGCAATAGATAACTAATACATTATATATTTAAATAAATGAAAGGCAACCATAAAAAATGCATGTGGGAGTAAAAAACTATAAAGAATCACCACATTTTTTGTTTGTTTTTTAAAGTTGATTCTCGGGATCCCTGGGTGGCGCAGCGGTTCGGCGCCTGCCTTTGGCCCAGGGCGCGATCCTGGAGACCCTGGATCGAATCCCACGTCGGGCTCCCGGTGCATGGAGCCTGCTTCTCCCTCTGCCTGTGTCTCTGCCTCTCTCTCTCTCTCTCTCTCTCTTTCTCACTATCATAAATAAATAAATAAAAAAAAAAAAGTTGATTCTCAACTTTATTGCTTTTTAAAAAGATTTTATTTATTTATTTGAAAGAGAGAGAGAGCAAGAACAGGCGTGGAGGGACAGAGGAAGAGGAAGAAATGGATTCCCTGAAGAGCTGGGAGCTTGATGTAGGGCTAGATTCAAGGACCCTGAGATCATGATCTGAGCTAAAGTCAGGTGCTTAATTGGCTGAGCCACCCAAGTACCCCCATTTTTTTTTACAAAAGTATTAAAAAAGTTTTTGTAGAAGAAAAAATACACTAATTTTTAAAAAAAAGAAAAAGAGAAAAAAAACTTGGTATGAGCTTTGCAGCAGACTGACACAGAATATAAGATAACTAAAAATTAAAAGGCAAACATGAAGATCTGGGCTAAAATGCAACGTAGAAGGATAGATTTTTTTTTAATGTGAACAAGAAGTTAGAAGGAAGGGGTGATAAAGTCTATATTTTAAAATACATTGACTGACAATCTTCTGGAATTGATGAAAGATATCAACCAAAAGTTTTAAGAGGGCATTAGTGGAAAAACTGGTGTAGCTCTCTAGAGTCTGTTGTTTAGTTAGTTTAGTTAATGTTGATTTTTTAAATCTTGACAAATGTACCACAGTTATCTAAGACATAACATTTGGGGAAGTTATGTGAAGGGTAGTGTCAATAGACATAAAGTAATTTAAAATGATAATTATGACTATTATGAGTATGTAAAAATTTATCCTTTATAAAGTTAAGTGAAAAAGCAGAATATATATAATACATCATATATATATATTATATATATATATATATATACACATACACACATATTTTCAAAAGTACATACATAAATTTGTGTGCCTTAAACAAGGTCTGGAGGAAAATGCCAAAACATAAAATAGTGGGTAGTAGGATTGTGTTTTTCACATCCATGTATTTATATAGTTTTTAAGATGAGCATAAAATGTTTTTGAATATCACCTACAGTCTATCAAAACTCATCATTTTAATATTCTATTATTTTGTGGTAAAATTTAATGAAAGGCGAGAAAACATAAAATTTCACTGGACTACTCTTGAAAACCGCTGGAGAGTCTTGGGGAGAGACCATTACCAAGTACATCAGATGGAGAAAGAGGGTTTATGCGGAATTAGAGCAGCGATAGAGCTCACCATATGAACCTTACTTCGTTAACTGTCATCCTCCCAGCTCATCTGTCATCAGAATTCTAGAAATGAGTTTTCTTGTGATTGGTCCGACAGCTCAGGGGCCTGAATTCTGGGACATGTGATAAACCGTGGTGGCTGAGGCCAGGATGTCTTTCACAGGAGAAACACAAGCAGACAAGGCAATGATTAAGGCGTTGGACTGTGACAGATCAAAATCCCAGAGTGCTGGTGATGTAAACACATTTTATATATTTTACTTTCTTGGGCTGTTTATTTAACTTGAGTTGATTCATTTTGTACCTCATTTCCAAACAAATTTTAGGCGGTATGTGGTTTAAATATTTTATCAGCTATTTGCATACATTTTCCCTGAAAGTATTTTAACCTATATATTTTTTTTCAACTTGAAACTAGAGCTCTAATCAGCAATGGCATAATTTGTTACCGTAACACTGACCCGGGATTATTCTGTCAAGATTATAATTAAGATTATTTTAATATCTTTACAAAGAACACACATTGATAGCATTTCAATATTAACATCAAAAGAATACATTTTATTTAATTATTGATTTTTAAAAATTTATTTGAGAGAGAATGTGAGAAAGAACACCTGCATGAGTGGGAGCAGAGGCAGAGGGTAGGGAGAAGCAGACTCCTTACTGAGCAGGGAGCCCCATGTCAGACTTGATCCCAGGACCCTGAGATCCTGACCTGAGCTGACGGCAGATGCTTAAATGACTGAGCCACCCTGGCACCTCAAAAGAGTACATTTTAAAAACTTCACAACTCCTTGCCTCCCAGTAACACACAATAGTCTTCCCCAAAAAACTTGGAATGTCAAGTATGGATTTAATGAATGGGGCAGCTTGTTTTAATCTTAGGATTCAGGGAAAAGATACTATGGTTTCATATAATGATTTTCGTTTCTTTGCCCTTCTCTTATTATTTAGTTGAAATACCACCAGCTTGATTGTGTCAATGTATTCTTGTATTTTCTAAATTCCAACCATTAAGTGCAGATAAATGAAAAATGCTCGAACAATAAACAAGAAATTATCTTAATATAAATCTTGATTATGTCTTTAAAACTCACTTTAAAGTTCTTTCTATACATGGATAACAGGTATGTTTTATGTAACACAGAACAAATTCTGAACCAGTTTATTCAAATGAATGCTTTTCCTTTTCCCCCTTGGAAAACAGTCATATTCAAAGTATTAACATAATAGTAAATAAGAACTGAAGTAAAATAATTTCACTGAAATGCGTATGTTATTCTCACCCATTGATGTTTTTTTTTTCAAAAGAGTGATCCAATGGACTAAATGCAAGGTTAGGGAATGTTCTTGAGACTTTTTTTATTCTTTGGGGAAGTTTCATCCTGTATAGCTAGCAACCCAGGCAACCTCACTGGCTCAACAAGTTTAACTGGGAACTTTTTATTTTCCTTTATTTATTGCATTCAGCTCGTTGTAAGAAATTCCATATATACTGGTATATACACAGAGATTTAATTCTCTTCATCACTTTGGTTCTCTTGTTTTATTTTAATCTGGAACTAGGGGCAGAGATTCATGTGGAATGCATTTAATTTGTAATTCAGTATAGGATTTGACTTTCAAAAGGCAAGATATTGGGAGTGATATTTAAAAAGATATGGCACAGAGGGTAAGCTCTTAGTATTACATGTGTACTGATCCTGCCAAACTATACGGATACCATACCATGTATATTTTGGAAACTGAGTTGGTCAGAATGTCAGACACTGGAATGTGACCTGTAGGAGAGAGGCTGTGTCATCCCCCTCCACAGCTACTTCCCACTCAAGGATGGACAATGTAACTCATTCACAGGGTAGGCCAAGGGCCTGTCTTGATTTGGATTGCTATTAATCCATATGATTCCTAACTAATCTTCCTGGTCCATTCTTGCCCTACCTACAGAATATTCTCCACAAGCAGGACAAACCAATCTTTTAAAAACACTATTTGGATCATGTCACATCTCTGGGTAAAATCTTTCAAAATTTTTCCATTCCTCTTAGAATAAGACCCAACTCCTTTTCTGGCTTGGTATAACCTGGCTCCTGAATATGTGACTCTCCTCTTGTGCCATCTTCCCCCCTCTCTCACTCTGGCCCAAATGCACTGTCTTCTTTCCATCTCTTGGATACTCCCTTCTCTTCCTTATCCAAAGTCATAGGTGGTTGTCTGTGGCTGAAGGCCATAGGCAGGCTTTTCTACCTGCTTCAGTTGGTCTTGGGTGCAAAGTATAGGAAGGCTGCTGGTACAACTGTTGTAAGTGATGGCGGGAGGTAAAGAGAGGTTGCATGGATCTGGGTTACCTGCTCATGCAGCTAATGGAGCTGTGCCTTGCTTGGGTGCAATCTACACGTACCATTTTCATCTTCTGCTTGACAAATGATAGACTGACTTTATGATATAGAAGAACTGAAATAACCCAGCTAATGATGTGTAGTTATAGACACATGGCCATTTAGTGCCCCATGACCAAGTATGCTGTTGCTATCAAGACCCAGTAACATAGAAGGAGCTGTTTTACCAAAAGACTTTTTTTGTCAGCCATGAATGGTATGGACATATTCCAGAATATCAGGGTCTTTGTCTTGATTCTCCTCCTGGAAGAGCTTACCATAAGCTCCATGCTACATATTTTCCCACCAGATCCCTGAAATCTTCTCTGTCATCCAGCATATGGGCAAGAGCACCCAGTATGTGGGCCTGAGTGCTATTCTTAGGTGTGGGATGTGTTTTCTCCAGAACCCAAGAAGAATTATCAGAATCTCTGCTTCCTTTTTATGGTAGGAGATGCAAGCACAGCAATTTTTCTTTTACTCTGGAAGACATATTCTGGCAAACTCCTAACAAGTCGATCCCTAAAGACTTTACTGAAGTATAGGACTCTGAATCTTTGTAGAGTTTATCACGTATAGCCCTGGAGAACATGTATCTTATCAGGGCTTCCAGCAAGGCCATCTGTTGTTTGTCCTGCCTCATCGGCATGATGTTATTGATACCATACCATCAGTATGATGTTCTGTGGGTTGACCAGACAGCCCAGATACCTTCATTCTACACTATGACAAGAAGTGTGAGAGTTAACATAGCCCTGAGACAAAACTATAAATGAGTATTGTTGCATGTCCTTTGTGAATATGATCTGTTTATGATCCTTCTTTAATAATCAGAATTGACAAGAATGCATTTACCAAATTGATGATTGCATATCATGTACCTGAGACCTTGTTCATCTGCTCTGGCAAAGATTTGCTCTCTGGCATAGAAGTTGCGATCAGGGCTACTACTTAATTGAGCTTTCAAGAGTTTACACTTAGTCTCCAGCATAGATCTGAGTTCTGCAGGAGCCATATTGAGAAATTAAACAGAGATATGATTGGAATATTCTCTTCATCTCTGTTCTATATCCTTTAGCTCTTTAAAGATGGCACTAATCACCATCCTTCCTAGAATGTGACATTCCTTTTTATTTACTTCCCTGGCTGAATGAGCAGTTTCAGAGGTTTTCACTTAAACTGTCCCACTCTGATCACTCTTTCTCCACAGGCCAAGAACCCAGTATGGGCATCAGTCTAATTCCAAATATTAATAATTCCAAATATTAATTTCAATTAAATACTTGATGGCTGGGAAAATAACCACTGGGTGGATTTCCAAACACAGTGAACCCATTATGAGATGGATTTGAACCAAGACTCCACTTATTACCTACTCATGTGAGCTCCCACCCCAACTGGGGACCATGATTATACTTAAAGTTTCTGGGCATTGATGTCAACTCAGACCTTCTGTACCCAATGTATAGTCACCCAGACAATAGCTGTGGGTAAGAATGGCTACATATGTGTGGGGTCCAATACAAATGAAAATGTGGGGCCACTTGTTTAAAATTAAGAATTTCAAGATGGCAGAGCTCAGTGGTTGAGTGTCTGTCTTTGGCTCAGGGCATGATCCCAGATCCCCAAATCACGTTCTGAGGGAGTCTGCTGCTCCTTCTTCCTATGTTTCTGCCTCTCTCAGTGTTTCTCTCATGAATAAATAAGTAAAATATTTAAAAAAAAAAAAGAATTTCAAGATGGTGACAGTACAACATCAAGTTGAATAGGGAGCCCTTCTAAGTACAGGGTTCAGTTCACACTCCTGAAGCTGGCTACAGCTGTAGGTCTCAGAGGGAAACAGAAGGAATTGCCATGGCATATACTTACCATAGTGTCAGATTTCTATTTTTCTAGGGATCCAGCTACCTTTTCAGTCAATGGATTTTAGATTTAATAATTGAATTAGATCAAGAAATCAAGCAAGGGATTGTCACTTTGTGTTGTGTGACTACCTTCAGCTCCCACTCTCACCTTCTTGCTTTTTTCCATCTGTATTTTTAAGAATAACTCTTGTTGGTTTCCCATTACTTTGCCTCTAGGTATGCCATAATCTAGTAAACATCTCTACAGCTCTTTGTGGGTCATGCCTTTGGCTGCACCTCTGGCCTTGTTGGTCATTATGATAACCATGACCTCCTAATATCTGACAGAAAAATGGCACCATCTAGCCTCTATTACCAGGGAGTAGATGGGCATCATTGCCATGGATATTAATGAGTCTAGCTATGTGGCAATCTTTCTTATCACCATCTCTGGCCTGCGGAGGAGAGCCTGAACTTCTTAGTGATGCTACTACTCTTTACTCCAGCACATTTTTTGATGGCTTTGGAAAATCATGTGTTGTCTTGGCCTTCCTATCTAACATATTCCCCTGGAAGGTCTTCTGGTTTTACATTATTTATCCATTCTACCACGTCCAGTTCCCTTAGCTCTTTATTCTTTCTCTACCACCTGCCAGAGAAACGCAAGCAATTCCTCTTCTCTCATCACTGTTCATCACTTTTTCTAGACTTTTAAGAGCCACTTCAGCAGTAAGCTTGCCCCATCCAAGCTGGTCCTTACCAGGGTGTCAAATTCTGTGTCAGGAAAAAGTACATAATGATCTATTTCTTGTGTTGTGTCTTATATTCCAGTCTTCTCAATTAAGTACCTTCAAAATCCAATCCCAGGGATATTTCTCTGACTTTTGCTGGTACATGCTAGCTAATTCTGGCAACTTTGTGGGTGGATAATTAATTTTTTTCCTTTATCATTGACAGATAGGTTACCTTTTCATGAACAAACGATAAGCCTTATTTTAGAGACTTGTAGCCAAGAGGGGAGGTAAGGGCATGCCTGAGGTTAAATACTTGTTGCTTTTCCAGGAAAGGCCTCGGTAGCATCTTCCAGCATAAAGAAAGTTCTGGTTCTTACTAGGACAGAGTGATCCATTTTTACAAGTTCTGAAGGCTTATGGGAGTGCTATGATCTACATATTTTTGCTCTCCCCCTAGATTCCTATGTTGAAATCCTAATGTCCAATGTGCTGGCCTTAGGAGATGGGCCCATTGGGAGGTGATTAAGTCATGAGGCTGGAGTCCTTAAGAATGGGATTATGCTCATATAAAAGATGCCACCAAGCTGCCTAGCCCATCCCACTATGTGAGAATACAACAAGTCTACAACTGAGAAGAGGAACCTTTCTTGACCATGTTGAAACCCTGATCTCAGATTTCCAGTCTCCAGACTGTGAAAAATAAATTTCTGTTGCTTATAAATCATCCAGTCTGTGATACTTTGCTGTAATAGCCTCAACTGACTAAGACAGAGACTGCAAACAAGGTTATCAGAAGCAACCACTTAATGTTCCTATCCCACATTTCTGGGTCTCAGGTGTTTCTACACAGCCTTGAATAATCATCCAAATGTCTCTGGAGTTCTGTGACTTCATCAGGTTGTATGCTACTTAGCTTTGTTTGTTTTTGCAAAGAGGTCCTCATCTCTTCGTAAGCTACCAAAGAGGCCACCTGGCTCTCACACTTAGCCTTTAACTGCTTGTTAAGTGCCCTCAATTTCTTAATATCCTTCTGCAGAGAGTTAATGCAACCCAGCAGTAACCACACACTTTCACTTACTTGCAAGCAATATTACCCCCATAACTTCCTAAAAGCTTAAATCTTAGAACCTACAGGTCTACCGCTACAGTGGATGTTTTCCCAAGTCAACATTACCAAAATCTGTGTTAATTACACCCCAGCTTGCTCCAAAAACTACCCATGCTCCACATGGCTGTGGATGCCACCTTATTTACTTGTCAGGTGGCATGTGAGTCAGCCCCTAAATATCCAGTTTCTACGTGCATTCTTAGACAACTCTCAGGCTCACTTGTATCATTTTGCATCCTCTGAGGAGCAGACTTCAAGATAGAATTAGATGTGCAAAAGATGTACTAGGGGCTTTTGGAGGATAAGGGAGGAAGCAAAAGAATGCCAGGAAGGAGGGGTATTACTTCAAAGGGGAATAATTACTATCTTTGAAAACCAAGAGGAAGAGGGGACAAGAAGGAGGATTCAGGAGAAAGAGCTTCAGACTGGAGTATAGTTTCAAGAAAAGCTGGCCCGGCCCATAAGGCATTCTTGAATCAAAATTATCCATTAGAGATATCTCATTTGTTGCCCAAATGGGCCTGGTTTAGTCACCCCACCAGGATCAGTCCTTGGCTGGAAGGAGCCTGGAGGTAGTGTGGCCTCTGTGAGATAGCAATTTGGCTAGAAGGAAGAGTGCTGTGGCTGTCAGTTGGTTATGTGCCCCACATCGGGAGAGTTGAGCTGTGTATTTCCATGATTGCTACATCCCATCACAAATCTCTTATAAAAGCGATTTTTTTCTTCCTAATCCAATGGTTGTCAATGGAGAAAACTCTGTGTAAAACACTGCATCCTGTCCTAGTGACCATGGTTTGCACAACTCCATCCTCATCCAACCAGCCCATGCAAACTCTCTGAATTCAATTCAACCTCTAGAACTGCATTTCTGGGTGTATTTCAAATGAGGGTGACTCTCAGTTTTTCCATTCCTTAGTAAAAATTCCCTGTGTAGTCCACAACCATCAGAGAATTGAGACACATTCTTTTAGATCCATGTATTCTGGCATAATTTGTGTCATCACTCTATTAGACACACCTTCCAGGGACAAATACTGCGGGGAGGTATTTTTTGATAGTTGTTTCATATATGTTATTTGAGAATATAAAAATTATGCATATTCACTGTATAAAATTTGAAAACTATAGAAAAGTATTAGCAAGAAAATGTTTTCTTCACTGACAAATCATCTACCCAGAAATAATTACTATTAACAGTTTATGAACTTTCTTCCCTTTATTTTACTTTTGTGATCATATCCATATAAGTTTTTTCACACCATGAGAATAAACTGCCTAGATTGTTTTATTTCTTCCATTAAAGGATTTTTTTTTAATTTTTCATTTATTTATGATAGACACAGAGAGAGGGAGAGAGAGGCAGAGACACAGGCAGAGGGAGAGGCAGGCTCCATGCACCGGGAGCCCGACGTGGGACCCGATCCCAGGTCTCCAGGATCGTGCCCTGGGCCAAAGGCAGGCGCCAAACCGCTGCGCCACCCAGGGATCCCCCATTAAAGGATTTTTAAATAACTTCGCCTTGCTTTTTAGGCTTTGATTACTGGGAGAAAATGAAGCAAATTAGAAGGGAAGATTATCTAGTAAATATATAGATACTGTGTATGTATATTAATACATTCATTATAAACATGCATATACATGCATATATATACACATAGTATACATGATACATACATACACACGTACACACACACATATATATGTACATCTCTATATAAATATCATTGTACCTACTATCTTTCTCTCTTTCCCTCTCTCTTTTTCTTCTACCTCTTCAAACTCTTGTCCTTATATATTATGGTGAGGGTCTCATGATCTGAAAAGAAAGATGATTTTTACTTTTTGAAAATACATTGATGCAGTCATTATCATAGCATAAATAGTTATTTAGGTTCATGGGGGAAATTATTTATTCTGTTGAGAAGTATAACATGAGAGATACGGATAGGAATCCAGATGGTTTAAGTGGATCAGTGACTGAGTGGCAGAGTAGTGTGTTACCTACCTAAAAGCAGCCAAGATGGGATGAGCACTGGGTATTATGCTATATGTTGGCAAATTGATCTCCAATTAAAAAAATAATGAATAAATAAATAAATAGAAAAAAAGCAGCCAAGAGTAGTTGTGTTTTCAGATTGGTGTTATTCCTCCAAGGTTGTACTTTAAATTTACTCCTTAGAAACTTGGGTCAGAGATGTTGCTGTAAACAAGACATATTCAAGGGTCATCCCATGTGGATTCCCCTGTGAGGGTGCCCTGAGAATCACTTCCATCCCACAGAAGCATTTTATCAGTACATCCACTCCCACATGCTTGAACAGTGTGCACAACCCAGATTTCAAAATAAGCAGAGTTAACATTCTTGACTCCTCGCCTAAATGTGGGTGCTTGTCATGAGCTCATGCCTTTCTTTAAGGGTTGGCATTTGTGGTGCTTATGTTATCATAGGCTAACTGGACCAGGAAAAATAACATTGAGAGACATGTGCTAGGGACCATGCCTGGGACTCCAAAACATAAAAATGCACCCAGTGTATTCTGAGTCTTTTAGGGGGTCAGAAGTGTGGCAATAATTTTAGGGAAACTAATTTGTTCAGACCATGGCTCTAACACTGTCTGGCCAACTGTCTCTTCCTCTGAAAAATGGAGATAATAACATCTAACTCCTAGGGCTCCTAGGTTTTTATCTAAATAGATAATGGACATAAAACATTTAGTAAATGCAAACACTATAAAAATTCTGGATTTGCACAGGTACTATGGAGGAAAGAGATTGTATTTTATTTACTTTTATGTTTTCAGAGCCCTGCACAATACCAGGTATACCATAGGACTTAATTAATGCTATCCTATTGAGCAAATGAGTTCAGAGCTGGAAGTAAGAGTTGGGTCTACTATAGGCTACTGCCACTGATAGTTATGTAATTGTGAGTTTATCCAAGTTGTCTGTGTCTTAGTTTCCTCATCAATGTGATACCACTTGTTCTGGTCTTCACATGGCTTCTGGGAGTATCTGATGAGAGAATGTATGTGAAAGTGCTCAGTAAAATTTAAAGCACTATATGAAGGCTTGTTATTTTTTTAAATTTTATTTTATTTATTTATGATAGGCACACAGTGAGAGAGAGAGAGAGAGAGAGGCAGAGACATAGGCAGAGGGAGAAGCAGGCTCCATGCACCGGGAGCCTGATGTGGGATTCGATCCCGGGTCTCCAGGATCGCACCCTGGGCCAAAGGCAGGCGCTAAACCGCTGCGCCACCCGGGGATCCCCGAAGGCTTGTTATTTTTAAACCATTCTGTTTGCTGGGACATGTTCTGAGTAAATTATCTCTAAATTCCCTTTTAACTTTGAGTATAGGTAATTTTCAAAAATAAAAATTAACAAGCCTTTGCAAATGTCCTTAACCCCTCTTTTGGGATCTGTGCTCCATAGACAAAGAGTGTATTTCAGGAATCTACACAGCAGAAAGCACTCACTGATTTAAGAAATAGGGGCACCTGGGTGGCTCAGTTGGTTAAATGTCAGACTCTTGATTTCGGCTCAGGTCATGATCTTAGAGTCCTGAGATCCAGCTCCACATCACTCCACGCTGATTGTGATGCCTGTTTAAGATTCTCTCTCTCCCTCTCCCTTTGCCCCTCGCCACCCTGGTCCCCACACCCCACCCTTACACACACTCTCTAAGGAAGAGAGAGAGAGAGAGAGAGAAAGAGAGAGAGAGAGAGAGAAGGAAAGAAAGAAAGGAGGAAAGAAAGAAAGAAAGAAAGAAAGAAAGAAAGAAAGAAAGAAAGAAAGAAAGAAAGAAAGAAAGAAAGAAAGAAAGAAAAGAAAGAAAGAGAAAGAAAGAAAGAAAGAAGAAAGAAAAGAAAGAAAGAAAGAAGAAAGAAAGAAAGAAAGAAAGAAAGAAAGAAGAAAGAAAGAAAAAAAGAAGAAAGAAAGAAAGAAAGAAAGAAAGAAAGAAAGAAAGAAAGAAAGAAAGAAAGAAAGAAAGAAGAAAGAAAGAGAGAGAGAAATCATCATGTCTTTGGGATATACAGATCAGACCTTGTTTTCTTGGCTCACACCCACAGCCCTTTCTTCCACAAATGATATCTTTTCTGACTTTCTGATGATCAGAACTCAAACAATAAGACAAATTTGTGAATGAATGTGTGTCTGAGGGAGAGGTTCAGCTATAGCTGACTCTCTTGGGCTCAAACCACAAGAAAATAAATAAGAATGCTCCATTATATTTCCTCCTACCTACATACATGTTTCATGAATTCTAGTAAATATATTCTTAACTCATCTGCACTAATCAGGCACCAAATACCCCAAACCAAAAGCTCAAGGGACAAATTGGTCATCAGTAACTCAGACACAACTATGTTATCCCTTTGTCTAGGAAGCTTAAAATACAAAAACAGCAACAAAAAAGAAAGAAGAAGAAGAAAGAAGAAGAAGAAGAAGAAGAAGAAGAAGAAGAAGAAGAAGAAGAAGAAGAAGAAGAAGAAGAAGAAGGAGAAGGAGGAGGAGGAAGAGGAGGAGGAGGAGGAGGAGGAGGTGGAGGAGGAGGAGGAGGAGGAAGGGAAGAAAAGAAAAAAAAGTCATTTTCAACTTTACTGAGGGTTATTTGAATGCAAGGATTGAATCAAAGTGACTCACTTGCTACCCAGAGTCCCAGGTTCCCTGATGGGCACATGGAGGAAGCCCTCAAGGAATATACATATTGAATCTCTGAATTAATTGTCAAATCAGTGAGTGCCATAGAGTCTTGTAAGAGAATTATACTAGAAGCCACTAGAAAGTCAGGCTTCATTACAAAATCATCCACTATTATAATAAGCAATCAAATAAATGCATTAGATTGACAGTCTAGAAGCCAAAGTTTAATTTTTTGAAGACTCATATATGCCATAATTTCTCCCTTATTTTTAACAGATATATTTTATACCTAGAATGTGCTATATATAACAAATCTAAGCTATTTGATTCAAAAACATGACATGTAAGTCTTCCTTCCATTAACTTCTTAGAAGTTTACAGATAAGTTCACTGCCCTTAAGCACAAGTATAGAACTTGATGTACTATTTTGTGAACAAATACTGTTCTTGATTTTCTATTTTTCCTACCCTTGATGTTTTTACTGGTTATTGGTTTCCTCATTTACTGACATGCTGGTAAATTAAAATATTTTTAAGTTGTAGTAAAAAAAAAAAGCCTAACACTGAATTTACTGTCAATTTAAGTGTACTATTACGTAGTGTTAGATATAATCACATTGCTGCGCAATAAACCTCCTGAACTTACTCATCTTGCAAAACTGAAACTCTATACCCGTTCAACAACAACTCCCCATTTTATCCTATTTTTGGCCACTGATAATGCTGCATATGTATTCCTTAGTCTTCTTACAAGCATATGTATTTTATAAAGTACCTCAAATCATTTTGGAACAAAGTGATTTAATGTAGATAGATAAATAGATGGATCATATATAAATACAGCCTACAAGTTTAGAGTCATAGAATCTTGGTCTCTTACATATATCACATATAAAGTCTTAACATCACATATATGACCCCATTCTAAGGCTGAACAAACACACTTGCTGCCACACATTTGTGTTCCTACAAATACAAACATAAGGATAAATTCTATTTAATGCATCACTCATCATAAATTACCAGATAATACATGGTTCACTTATAATTGTATATGCTACATAATAGATAGGAGAGAACCTGGGTCTGATAAGTACTGATAAGTACTGATTCCACTGCTTATAATTTTAAACGTCTGATAAAAAAGAAGGAATAGTTTCCACAGTATAGTTTCTGGCACTGTACATTCTAGCCTGTGTTTCTCCTCCACTATTCACACATTTCCAATGGTAGTTATTATAGGGGATATCTATATGACCTCCAGCCACAGGCTCAGGTGACACTGTGCCTAGTGAGTCAATACATGGGCAAAAGGAATATTCTTGGAAGCCATTCCCACTACAGGATGAGTGGCAATAACTGAACCCTACACAAAGATAACTACAAACCACATAAATGTATCCCTCTGAAACACAAACTATAATAATCTCCTGTCTAACTTGCTTTTTTTTGGATCCTAAAACTCCCACTGCCCCTCTACAACCACTCTGTGTGAAGCAAAAGGCAATGAAGGGGAAATTGGAGTAGAATGGTACAGTAACATTAGAAGATTATAGTTCAAATATTTTACATTCATCTATTTTACAGAAACACAATGGCAATGTAGAAATATTGCTAAGTAGTTCCCAGGACTGTGCAGACAAGAGGTCTTGGCATTTATCTCTATTAAATTTATGCTAAATCTAGTTCTGAGATGAACCCTGGGGAAAACTTTTTGGTGGGCTTCAAAAACCGAGCAATTCTTGAAATGATGCAATCTTATGGTCACAGTATCACTTTTGTGATGTATCTGCCAAAAGTGCATTACTGCCTCTAATCATGAAGAAACATTAGTCAAACCGAAAATAGGGGATGTTCTACAAAATAATTAGCCTGCACCTTTCAAAAATATCTATGCCGTGAGACATAAGGACATGAGTGAGTTAGGATTTTCTCTTGCTATAAAGGACATTATTGGGATAATTGGAGAAATCTGAATAAGGTGTATACAGAAGATTAAATTTTATAAAGTTTGTTGATCTGAGATTTCCTCATTTTCGAAAATGCACACCAAGACATTCAGAATAAGGTGCATCATATCTGCACCTCAATGAATAGTTCAGGGGAAAAAAAATCTGGCGAGTGCCAAATAAGGACTTCCTGTATCTTCTTATTTATCTCTCACTCACGTGGGCATTAAGCAAAGGAGGGGTGGGAGTGAGGAGCAGCCCTCACACAGCTGTTCAGGGATGTCTGGAAAAGAAGCCCACCCACATTGCTTTGGGACACTGGGTGTGACTTAGAGAGTATCAGGTTTGTCTGTTAGGGAAACTGCCAAACTCCTCCCTCCCCAGTGGGCCTCTCTCTGTGTTTCCTCCCATGTCCTCTGAATAGAGAAATGTCCCTTTTCTCAGAGCCCCCACCCCCAAAGCATCTTCTTTCTTCTCAGTAGACTCTGAGACCTTAGCTTACCTATGTGGTTTTTTTCTATTTGATGAATTCCAGTGACCTATGAAAGGTAAAGGTCAAATCTGAGGAAGCATGTTCCTAAGGCTGCAATGCATCTACTTTCTCACTGATATAAAAAAACATTTGACCTTAATCCAGCACACTGAAGTTCTAGGTCCAGCCTTACTCCTACGAGATGCCCAACTTCAGCAAATATCAGATTCACAGAGCACAAAGTTGGAAGGGTTAGTAGGATCCTCACCAAAGCGGAACTTGGTTTCCACTAAAATAGAAATTGTGGGGTTGATCTGAAGGAATGGTCCATAGAGTGTTGTAGGACTCAAAAATCACCAAACTCCTCCGTCCCTCAGTCCCTCATCAACACTTGATGAGTTTACTCTATCACCTTGTGTGCTAAAAGGTTCTCTCCTAATTCCCGCATTATAAAAGAGGCACAGCCAGGATGACTTGGAGAGGATGGGACCTGAAGTTTAGTTACCCAAAATAAAGACATTCAGCTTCTCCAATCCCACAGCCACAGACAGCCAGAGCTCTAAGGAATGTGCGAGATCATCCACTTTAAGCCCCTCATAAGGCATCTGTTGTTTTCAATGTCCTGTACTGACCCTTTCCTTGGGTAATAGAAACTCTATTTTCTCTTTGCTCCAGTCTTGGTGGGGCTATTGATCAGTGTGTTCAGACTTCTCCTGGCCAAACATGACATCTTCCTTCGAAGAATTTGAACCTTAAGCTGAATGACTCAAGTTCAGAAAAACCTGTTGGGTCTGCTGTATTCTTGCTGTGGCATTATGAAGTGACTCTATTCATTCCTATTACTTACACCCCTGAAGCTATCCTGATTCTAGCCCTTTCCTGAATCTCATTTTTCAACTTTCTCTTCCACTCTGAATCTTCATGTTTTTTTAAACATATTTTCATATTTTTGGTTTCATTCAGCCAGAGTAAGTTTTTATTGCTTATAATAAAAGAATCCTCTTAAAGATCAAGAATCTAAGGTTTAAACAAAGTAGGCTGCTTGCCTAAGGTCAGGGAGTAAGTTGGCACAAGAGACCAGACAAAATCCAGGTTAGCCAGTTTCTTTACATATCTGCTGTCTCCTCTAGAGCTTTAGCAACCTTGGAAGAAAACTAGCTATTTCACATGGCTAAGGTATCCACTAGGATATATTATTATTGAACTCTTTAAAAGTCTATTGGACTTTTGCTTCTAGCCATAATTGAGTATCCAAGACCAGATTTGTTCTTCACAACAAGAAGGAAAAAAAGGGAAGAATTCACACATTCAACAGCCATAAAAAAGAACCAGTTATTCATATATGGAGAACATCTTGAAGACAAGGAAAGAACCGAGACACAAAAGAATACATAAATACTACATGCTTTCATTTATGTGATATTCTATATTTGCACCATCCGACATAGTAGCCACTAGCCATATGTGACTACCTTTAAGTTGATTAAAATTCAATAAAAATAAAATAAAAATGTATTGCCCCAATCACAAGAGTCACATGTGCCTAGTGACTACCTTGTTGGGCAGGGGAAATATAGAATATTCCCTTCATCAGAGAAAATTCTGTAGGATAATGCTGTTCTGGAAAATATACACCTAAAATATAATGACAAAAAGTAAAACACTGATTGTCTAAGGTCCGTGGTGAGAGAATTAACTATGAAGGGGATGTGAGGGGACCTTTAGCGTAAGGGAATAGTCTGTATTTTGGATGTGGTGGAGGCTACATGGTATATAATGTGTCCAAACTCCTCAAATTGAACACTTAGGATTAGTGAATTTCATCGTACATAAATTACACATCAATAAAGTTGATTCTAAAAAGCCAAGTGTTTTATGGAATATCTCTTTAAATCACTTGTATTACTTATGATTAGATAATTTTTGCAGAGATATAAATATGTTATTCATCCACTGAACTGTATTTTGCTTAGTCCCTGGAGATGCAGCGACAAATCAGCTAGCAGACTTGCCCTCAACCTGTTCATAGTCCAGTGCATAAGTCCAGGGCTTATGCAAAATGTTCTCAGATCCACAAAGGACGTAGCAGGTGCCCTTACACAAGGGCTGATATGATTCAGGACATTAGAGGTAGAGGAGTTTCCTTTCACTTGGAGGGATGAGAAAGGCTTCCTGTTCTCTAAAGGATTTGTGAGATGTGGATATATACAGATAGGGCTTAAAAACATTCGGAGGGCAGGGGACGCAAAATATGATCCAAGGCAGGAGAGCAACCGTGAAAATATGTAATCAGTGGATGGATGCACAAAGAAGAGCTGTAGTGAAATAATGCCCATGGATGTAAGTGAGAAAACTTTGTGCTTTGAATACCTGAGTTTGGCAGAGTGCACACTCTCAGCTGCTAGGAGCTGGGAAAGAGAAAAGTGTCCCTTTCACTTATGTCCAGAATTTCAGGTCATAAATGCTGCTGTTTCCCTAAGCCCTTAGCTTTCTCTTCCTCTACATGCACATCAAAAGTCGTCACATGCAACGTCATTCAGACTTGAAAGTCTTGATCAAAGAGGCAATTTTCTTCTCCTAGGCTTCTGTGTACCTCATTCTATGATAGTCTTTTGCCTAAGAGACTTAGGTTGCTGGAAAAGCATGTAACTTGCGCACCACAGAAATAATTTATGCATTTGTAACCTGAGATTCCAGGGGGAAGACAGATGTAATATTAATATAAGTGGCAATTATGGTAATTATAGTATAATTGCTACTTATTTTCCCAGGTTATAGATGGTTGTGTGCTACGGGCTGGTGTGCTGTTGAATCTTAGAGAGTTTGCCTTTTTTCCCTTGGGCAAGGTAGCTCTCTGCATTTATTTCTGCGATGCAACAGGACCCAATATATTTCATAATTATTTATGTGAAAATTTTTGTCATTTAATATCTGTCCTTCTTAGCTAAGTAAGTTTAGGATTTTTAATAACAGCTATTGATGTCAAGATATGCATTTAAATGTTCTTTTTTATAAATTAGGCCATAAACCTTTTGAAATTAAAAACACGCTAGAAATGTTTGCAAATTGATAACTTATTTGGGGGTCTAGAGCCTCTCCTGGTAATTTAAAATATTTAGATGAGTTCTGCTTATTTCCTAGAAGTAAATAAATATCACTAGGTCTTGCTATTCCAAATGTGATGCAAGCACCGGCAGCATCAGCATCACGTGGGAGCTTTTTAGAAATACAGAGTCTCAGGCCTTGCCACAGACCTACTGAACCAGACGATGTGTTAACAAGATTTCTAGGTGACTCATAGATGCACTAACATTTGAGAAGCACTGCGCTAGAGATCATTATTTCACCTCTCATTTCATAAATGGGAAAAAGAAGGCCCTGTGTGATGGCCCGGCTTGGGCATAGTCAAAGGAAATTGAGGTTTTTTCAATTTAAGAACTTTGTGTGGTCAGTCACCTGTATTCCAATAGCAGGAGTAAAGCCAAACACTCTGGCTCCAATTAACAAATCTATAATTAATTAGTAAAATGATCTTCCCTTCAAGTTTCACATTTTGTAGAACAAGCTGTTTGATTTGGCTGGGGCTCAGGCCCACATGTTTGTGCATTTCACAATTCACAGATGTTAGACACTCTGGTTAAGTAAGGGAAGAGAATGACAAGTTTTAAATAGCTTCTCCCTTCTATCCTGGCTAAAGCGACAAATGAAATATTTTTATGAAACACATTTTGAAAGAGGATTTCTTTTAAGGAAATGTCAAATTTCTCCGAAAAGAACCTTAGATTGTCTCACAACTTTGACTACGAATGTTACCCGTTTGCAGGTGACCTGTGATTAGCGGGGTGACTGGAGGATGTGAACTTGCCATATTAGTGACGCTTGAGCACACAAGCGTCACTTTTTTTTTTCCTGCGGGAGTCTATTTTAATTTAGCTTCTGAATCATATTTCATTCAATTTCCAAATCCACAAAACCAGGATAGGTTTACAGCCTGTCTTCAGAAAGGAAGCAACTCAGGCTGTATGTAGATTTTCTGATATTTTACCATTTTTTGGATATATGAAGAATTTAGTGATGTGACTCTAAAGTTAAGTCAAGCCAAAGCAAAACCAAAACCAGCAAAAAGGATAAGACACAATAAGACAGCAAGACAGACTGATAGAGATGGAATAAACCAGAATGTTTTCAATAAGAGGCAATTTAAAATAATTTTGTAAGCTTCAAAATAGTCTGAAATAATATACTATTATTACCTTAAGAAAATCGTGTGTGTGTGTGTGTGTGTGTGTGTGTGTGTTTTGAAGTAAACTATTTTTAAAAAGAAACACAACTCGATGAAAGTTATTTTCTTTTATTTGGGGCAGGAAAAACTTCTCCGGGATGTGAATGGATATCTCTTTCTCTCAGTGGAGACGAAGAGTGAGTTCTAGGTTAAATATAATCAAGGAATTTCCCTGTCTTTGCTATTTGAGATTGTGACCACAACAGGCGGTTGGCTGAAAGGGAGAATGGGGGGGGGGGGGGGCAGAGGGGGAGGGAGATGAAAAAAAAAAAAAAAGCTCCAGAAGCAGTTACAGAAGTCCTCAGATCAAATCAGTATGCAGATACAAGGAAACATTAATTAGCTGGAGCAGGATGGACACTCATCAGCTCAGTCCTGTTATAAAAGTCCAGGCTTTTGGCTGCTGAAATTAAACTCTGATGCCATTCATGCCAGCCTCCAATCACCAGAGACCAGAAGTTCAGAGATGCCTCCAAGTTGCCAACAAGTGTGGCCACTCTACCTCCAGGACTCTAAAGCCTTGGTAGAGGGGAAAGGACAACTTTGGAGAGGATGCCGGGCTGGTAAGAATCAACTGTTTCTGATGTTTTCGTCACTTGCTGAATCTCATTGGCTAAAATCAAGAAACGCTCCGCCTCTTTGCAAATGTGTGTGAAGGGGGAAGTGTCTAAACTTCTATGTCTGATAGCATTTGACCCTATTGCTTCTAGCCTCCTGGCTTTATATCTGGATATACACAGGTATATGTGTATGTGTTCTAGAAGTGTTCTCCATCTGTTGATTGTCAAAGAGAGTTGAAGGAAATGAATTGTGGAACTTCCCGGTGTGCCACCCTTCAGTACTGTCCTGACCCATACATCCAGCGGTGAGTTGAAACGTGACGTAACTTCTATCAAAACTTAATTGGAGTGCCTGGTGTATTATGAGTGTTTCTGCTGTCTACAAAGAGCAACCCCTCCTTGTTTATGAGCACAGTGATATTATTGCGGACTTTTTGTGAACTTAAAGTGGTCTGTGGGCATCTTTCTAATTTCCTTTTTGATTTCATGTCTGGATCTACAAAGTGACAAAGTTGGAAGACAATCTTCCTATGATTTCTTTAAAAAAAAATATCACACCATTTGAAGATACTTAAAATCTGTTATTTGCCTTGCTCAGCGCTCACCCACCCAAGAAGAAGAGATTTCATTGGACAGGGATGTAATAATCTATGGACTGTCTTCAAGTCAAAATAAACACAGAATTATGTTGATTTATACATTAAAAATAGATGAATAGCCATTGTTATCCTAACAGATGGTGGCTTGTCATTTTGGCTCTACGAAATATTTTCTTCTTGATTTGTTTCATAACAAACATCATCTTTTGACAAGTCTGAATTTTGAAATTTGTGATTATACTGAATTTTATTTATGTTGATAGAAGGGAACATTTGCCTAGCCCTAAGAGGGAATATTAGTGAGTGTGCACGATATGTGTGTATGTGTTTCAAATTAGAGTTTGCTATTTTTAAACTGGTAAATGAAATCTGAACAGTGTTTTTCCAGTCATAAAGTTATGGGAGATATTTAAGTCATATGTAGCAGTGTGATGTTGTTAATTTAACAGCATGTGATTTGATGTTGGAATTTCATACTTTATTTTATAAGACTAATGAGAGAGGTCCTCTGAGTGTTGAAAATGGTGGGGTTCCAAAGGGGTTAACTTGTCATTCACCACCGATGCTTATTGGAACCTCACACCAGAAGTAGAGTGGGCTCTCTAAGCAGGGCTCAGTTACTGTCACATTGCCTAGGCAATTATGGAAGATGTGTGATCTTTCTTCATTAATATGACTTGTCACCATGTAGGCCACTAATGTGCACTATGTCGACTTTGTTCCTCTTCCTGTGAGGTCTCTGGTAGGCTGAGAAAGCAGAAGCAGAAAAGTGAGGCAGAAAGGTATATGGTGGAGAAAGATAAGAGAGGGACAAAAAGGAAAAAAAGAGAGAGAGAGAGAGAGAGCAAGAGAGCGAGAGGGAGCAAGTTTGTGTTCTTCCAGGTTGAAATGAGAAATGTGAATGGTGATCTGATTCCTGCCTTGCTGTCTGCCACAAATCACAATGTTAGCAAAAAATAAAGGGCTCTGGAGTTTATGTTCTCAGATAACTTGCAAATTAGATTTCGTTGGAGTTGGGGATTGGGTCAATAAAGAGCAGAACACCGAACATTTTCTAGTTCTCAAAATTATTTCTCCAGACTTAAAATTTTCTATTCTACTAAAAATCTTTTGGAGTGGTATTCTAAGAGCATGGTTCTGATGAAATATTAACTATATAATGCTTCCCTTACAGTCATCTTTTTTAAAGTAGGTACTTGGATCTACCTCAGCTCTAGTAGAAACTTTCTTCTGTTGACTAGCAACCCACACGTCAACCCTGTACACCCCTGTCTACAGGCATTTCAAGTGATTGATGAGAGAAGCGTATAAATATAAATAAATAAGAAAACTGCTTCTCATATTGTCCCAACAACCTGTTAATTCATGGAACAAAAATCATCTGCTTTTGACATACTATAAAATTCAAAATATTAATCATACTTTAAATTAGTTTAATAAACTTTGTTAGCCAAGATTGTGTACTCTCCATTTATAATGAAAACTTGCAAATAAACTAAAGAGCAGAAAAATGCTTATTGATGAGCATCTATTCTGTGCAAGGCACTGGAAATAACAAAATGAGTAAGATCTGGCAGTAATATTCATTATTTAACTCTATGGTGCTTAATATATTTAATAACAGATATATTCTCCTCAAATATTTTAACTGTTTTACCACATATTTAAAGACTAAATTATTACTATTTTCCTGTCTATACTACTTAGTGAATAAATGAGTAAGTGGATTATCACTGTAAGAAACCAACAATTCTGTGTATTGTCAAAGTAAGAATAAGTAATAGTCTCCTTAATAATGCCTAGTGAGTGAATGGGTTTTGAGCTGCTTTTTCTTAGCAGACAAACCTTGTAGTTCTCAGTTTACAAAATCTATTTTAAGAAAGACCAAATTTAATCATTCCATAATCATAGTCATCTACATAGTTAAATTTGTCTTTTCTCCTGACCTTGTCTTTAGAAAGAAGTCATGAAAGGGAATTTTCAAAAAGGGAAAGAACAGAATATCTTGTTATTTTTAACCCCAAGCTACCTTAATGCAGAGCTTCCTTTTATCACAGAATAGACTAAATGAGAGATGCTATTATCATTTATTACTGAATGTCAATGCCATTCCCCAAAAGCCAATGTTCTATGATAATCATTCTCTCAGCTAAAATTGAGATTTAACCCTCTGTTTTTATTTTTCCATTGCACCTAAACATGTGGAAATAGTATACATTTAGTTGTGCTTTAGTGTTGATGCTAATTTACATTAGTCTTTGCAAAAAGATTTTCTGATGATCAAAAGAGCATGAAAACTACAGAGCTAAGATTTCCCTTTTGATGATATTGACCATTACAAGGAAGAAGAAAAGGTGGGGAAAATCACAAGTTGTGCCATTTTATTGCTAACTAAATTTTAACAAAAATATCAAAGCATAGGTGAAATTACACCAGATCAATAAATAAGAGCCAATGAGTAAGTTATCATTTCCTTAAAAATGAAAATTATAAACAATGTGTCCTGTTTATTTTTTTATTAGGTGAAAACTCAAAATGAACCTAAAATCTAGCATTTTAGAATCTAAATCTCCATTAGTTTATTGTTGGGTAATGATTCGGGCCTTCTTTCATCCCCCAGTTTTTAGAATTGTGATCTAATTTTTTAAATAGATTTTTAAACTAACTCTAAAATATTAAATCTTTTCAAAATAGAATTTTGAAAATAAACCAAAGTGATAAAAATGAATCAAGATTAAATTTTGAAATATGATAGCTGAGAGCTACAGATAAAACAAGACCTTTTACAATTTGAACCACTTGCAAGATGATTTTGTATTATTTTTGCCAGTCACCCTCTATTCAAAAAAGCTCAGAATGCTAACATGTCATATGGCTGAGTAAGAAGCATTTCCTGTGTAAATTACAGATCGATTGTGAATTTTATGCTTTGCTAGGTAAAAGGTCAACTTTATTAAGTATGTTTTCTAAATATATCTGAAAAGGAAGTGTGGTGACAGAGAACTTATAGTGGAACATCATTTATCAGAGAAAATCACATAAGGGCAGAGGTAGCTCTGTGTTGGGTATCCTCCACTGGCCTCTCCACATGCTTCCTCCATTCTTCTCCTTCTTGTTCTGCACCTCTGAAAGCTGATTTTTATTTTTATTTTTTAAAAGATTTTATTTATTTATTAAAGAGACAGAGCGCGTGGCGGAGACACAGGCAGAGGGAGAAGCGGGCTCCATGCAGGAGTCTGATGTGGGACTCGATCCCGGGACTCCAGGATCACACCCTGGGCCAAAGGCAGGCGCTAAACCACTGAACCACCCAGGGATCCCTGGATCCCTGGAAGCTGATTTTTAAAGACTACACTGACAGTTCCTTTCTCCTCTGGTTTCCTCTTGGGTTACAAGTACATAGAATTAGGGTATATGTTTCCCTGGCCACTTCCCTCTTGAGTTTTCTACTAAAGGTTGCAGGTCCTATCAGATGCCCTTGCCATAGGTCCAGATGTTCTGAGTTCAAGTAACTGGTCCCTACCCTCCCTTTCCTTCAAGCTTAGAGATGGTAACTATTCCTGGCCACTACTAACTCTAACAAGCCATGTACTGTCCCTTATACCTTGGAAAATAGTCCCTTCATTAAGCTCTCCACAATCACTCTTTTTTTCAAGTGCTCTTACTCCTGTCAGGATCATGGCAAGTACAGAAACTCAATATATGCCCATAGTGTTGTTTATGCACACACAAAACCTTCCAAAATTGATATAACATATAATGATACAACTTCTGTTGTGACATAAAGGATGTATCCATTCACTGCAATAAGCAAACCACTTTTTAGTAAGGCTAATCCATCCGTTTCAGCCATCTCCATAATCACTGTTTCTCTAGAACAAGCCAATATGCAGCAGTCTGTATATGCCATTTCTATCAGTACTTGAAGCAAGGCAGAAGGCAGGAAGAATTGGTTCATAAAGAAATATGAAGGGACAATTTATCAAGAGGGACTAATGTATCCATCAGCTGTAATCAAGAGAAAATAAAAAACTACTTTAAACCCTTAAAATTTCACGAGAATAAGTTCTAAAAGACTTTTATGATCATTTGTGGTTAGTCCAAAGTATGATGTATCATAATTCTACATGCTACTCCTGGGCTGTAAGTGCATTTAAATGGCAGAGAGGTAGGGAAGTGTGTTAGCTGAGTGGGCATGGAACTTGTCAAAAGATCTGAATAATAGTCTTAACTCCACCACTAACTGATTATATGATCTTCCTGAAACCATTTAAGCTATTTAAATAAAAGCTTCCTCATAAAGTAATTAGGGATTACAACCTCTGATCTACTCTTCACAGTTGGAACTTGGAGAATTATATATGAACCCAACAGAACTCTGAAAAGCATTCCCTTAGTGTACTCCTCAGACTTACTACTAAATCTGTAGCACACCAGGAAACGGGAGATTCCTTTCCAGCAATAATTGTGTCCTCACGTGGACATACCTTAAGTTCTATTTTGCTTGATATCATCTTTAGATTAAGAACAACAATTATGGGTCATAGTATGATGTTGGCTTATCTCTCTCAATATCTATACTTCACAATTCAATTTGGGAAATCTGAATCCCAGAGGGGTTGAGTGATTTTTTTCCCCAAATCACAAAACAAAATAGTAGCAGAACCAGATCTAGAATTTAAGTCTTATGATCCAGTTCAATGTTATTTCTACCACAGCTCATAATATCCTTTTATTAGGACTGTATAGAATTTTAACAAAGTGTTTTCCAGTACCTTATGTATCTGATCCACCCGCGAGGTGGGCAGGTGTGGTAGGCAGAATAATGGACTCTAAAGATGACCAGATCCTAATCTCCAAAATCTGTGAATATGTTCTATTACACTGCAAAGGGGGATTAAGGTTTCAGATGGAATTAAGACTACTAATCTGCTGACTTTAAAATAGATGATTTTGGATTACCCATGTGGGTTCAGTGTAATCATGAGAGTCCTTAAAAGTGGAAGTTGGAGGGAGAAAAAGAGTCAACGATGTGGTGTGAGAACTCAACAGATTTTGAAGTTAAAAGGGAATCATGAGCCAAGGAAGGCTGGCACCTCCAGACACTGAAAAAGGCGAGATAACAGATTTTCCTCTACAGCCTCCAGAAGGAACGTAGCCCAGCCAACACCTTGATTTCAGTCCAGTGAGACTTGTGCCAGGCTTCTGACCTAAAGAACTGTAAGACAATGCATTTGTATTGGCTTAAACCACAAATTTGTGGTAACTTGTTATATCAACAATGATAAACAAATTCACTGGGTAAATGATTTTTATCCCAAATTGTAGATATAACAGAAACTATTTTTGTTTGTTTGTTTGGATTTATTTGTTTAACTAAAGGATGCCAGGAACTTATTTATTTTTTCAATTTTTCAATTTCTTGGTGCTGGGTAGGGATAGTAGATTATATGTTAGTATAATCCTAGACTCAAGGAATCTGAAGTAGAATTACACACGTGGAAGTAATACAATGAGGTTTGAGGAAGGGACTGCAAATGCAAAGCGCCCACCCTAGAGGCAGCAAGTTCAAAGGATGATTTTTATTTATAGCATCTGTTAAAAATCCTCAACATGCTTTCCACAGAGGTATATTTATATTCAAATTGTCGATGATAACTGATGTCCAAGGTTGTAATGCCCGACTTCAGATTTAGGAAAACATAGTAATAGGCATTTTCACTTCCAGTGTTGTCAGGAATCCAAAGAGATGTTACATCAGTAGCCTGAGACTATGATTTGATAAGTCTAGGTGGAGCCTTGGGATTGCACTGCAAATAAAAACAAACCATTTCATTTCGTGTAATTCTCAGACCACTATTGCGAAAAACTGCTCTAGACTTTCTGATGCTATAAGTTTCCCAGTTAATTTGAGGTTTACAATTACTTTGATACCTCTCTCTGGGAAATTGAGGGTGAGGAGAAAGAATGCAAAACTAAAGCTTTTTTTTTTTGTTTGATCAAGTACCACAGATGATTCATTTGTTTGCACACTCCATTTTGAGACCACTATAGTGAGGCAAACTTGCACCTAGGGTCCCAACAAAAGCTTATAGAAAGGTACCCAATGATATGGACAACAGACATATGCCTTCCTAAAGGAGACTTCATGTTCTCACTTTTCTTTAGAGCCAAATGGATTGTGAGATTAAAGTGGCAATTTTCAATCTGTTTCAAGTCAAGAGAGCCAAGTTTCTGATTAGCTGTTTTGCAGCTCAAATTTGTCCTGACAGAGTTCCTATCTCCTCTAAATAACTCACCAAGGAACAGTCCTCAAGCAACAAGTGATGGATGGATAAAGCACTATAATTATGATCAAAGTCCAAAGACTTCAGTCTATATAATTATGCACTTGCCAACCTCTGAAAGTCACTTTGTTCCATTTAAAATAGGATGAGAAATGGACATGAGGTGATGTGAACTTATTGGTTAGTCAAGGTTTTGGAAATGACAGTTATTACCATGTCGGTTTTACCTTAAGCCATAATATTTGGGGGATAATTTAAATGGAGAGAATTAATTGTCACTCTGTTCTTATTGTTTGCCTTCTAGTCTCCCTTTATATATAAGTCTTTATTATGAATTAGCCTCTAAGTTCAGAAAGAGTTAAGGTAAAAGAAAAAAATGGAAGGCTCAAAATCCCCTTGCCGATTTCAAATTTCTGGTACCTTTTTCTCTTTTTCAAATGAACAAGCTTATTTTGTCAAGTTGAACAGAAAACACCCTTTCTCACTTTCCATGAATTTTGTTAACTCTCTCATAATTGAGGGGAAAACCAGCATTACAATGTTGCTAAAACTGATAAAGCATTTTGACTCAAGAAGTACAAAATTGGATACTGGTGTGATTAATTTAATTAACCACATGGTTACCTAAGGTGGATTTTTTTCTTAAAGACTTTATTCATTCATGAGAGACACACAGAGAGAGGCAGAGACACAGGCAGGGGGAGAAGCAGGCTCCACGCAGGGAGCCTGATGTGGGACTCGATCCTGGGTCTCCGGGATCACACCCCCGGGCCGAAGGCAGCGCTAAACTGCTGAGCCACCTGGGCTGCCCCCTAAGGTGGATTTTTAATGTCAGCTTTATTACAAATGATAGTGTAGGTTGAAATAAATAATAGAAAATACACAAATTCACAAGGGTGATAACACTGAAATAGACTTGTTGACAGCATTTAACCTGCTTGCCCCATCATATCCTGACATTTTATTAAGGTGGGCAATTTTTAGACCTTCTTTAAAAATACCAAGCTCTATGGGAGTGTCTGGATGGCTCAGTTGGTTAAGCACCTGGCTCTTGATTTTGGCCCAGGTCGTGATCTCAGGACATCAGGCTCTGTACTGGGCATGAAGCCTGCTCAAGATTCCCCCTCTAAACCTCCCCTTCTCTCTCTTAAAATAAAAAAAAAAATATATATGCTGAGTGAAATAAGTCAATCGGAGAAGGACAAACATTATATGTTCTCATTCATTTGGGGAATATAAATAATAGTGAAGGGGAATATAAGGGAAGGGAGAAGAAATGTGTGGGAGGTGTCAGAAGGGGAGACAGGACATGAAGACTCCTAACTCTGGGAAGCAAACTAGGGGTGGTGGAAGGGGAGGAGGGCGGGGGATGGGGGTGAGTGGGTGACGAGCACTGAGGGGGGCACTTGACGGGATGAGCACTGGGTGTTGTTCTGTATGTTGGCAAATTGAACACCAATAAAAAATAAATTCATTATAAAAAAATAATAATAAAAATAAAACAAAACAAAAACAAGCTTTATGTATTTTATCTGAAATTCATCATAGGCTTTTCTTCTTTATTTTTTTCTGTTTCAGCCAAACTTCTATTTTTATACTTGAATTTGATAAAGTCATTTATTTCTTAACTATGCAAATACAATAAACATAGTATATTTATCAAAGCTTTCACTGAGAAAAATCTCCCCCAGCTTTTCCATAATATTGGTAACTTCGTCCAAAGAGAAAGTGCTAATAAGATGTGTTTCCATTTTCTTTTTCTTTTTCACACTTTTGTTATCTCAGAGAATGAATTAAAACCTTCTGCTAGACTCAGTTTTCAAACTAAATTTTGAGCAATCTAAACACTTCTAGTCAAAATGAATTTTTTTCAGCATCTTAACTGATACTATCTGATGGGATAAAGATCTGCACCTGTGTCAATGATTTTTTACTATTCTGTAGAGGCTGATATGGATCTAATTGAGATTTCTTCACTAAAAGTTGGCATATTCATGAATCCCTTATCTTAAAGTTAGTACTGCCAAGTATAGGTCATCCTAGACGTTGCATGTGTACTGATGGGCTTTCTAACAGAATCTTATGTAGAATCAAGTCTCATGGAGCACAAGCCTTCAGGGTTGTCCTCTCTATTAATGCAATATCAGCCCTTCTATCTGCCATTCAAGGTACCACTTTATCTCCCTACATACAATCTATATTCAATTTTATCTCTAATTCTTGAATCCTTCAAAGCAATAAAGTAGAAAGCTTCTTATTTTGTTTTGTTTTTTTCTCTCTCTACTTCTCTTTTTTTCTTTCACAGAAGCTCTGGTTTTCTTTGCTTCTTGGGAAGACAGAATGTATATGAAAAAGCTAAAAATATCACAAAGCACTTTTCTTTTTAACCAGTCCAAGCTTCGCTCTGCAAAAGTGAAATTGGGGCATTTTGTAAACAAAAAGTAAGAAATTGTGACTGTAACATATCCAAAATAAAAACACATAAAGCTGATGTACAATTTTGTTTTTGTTTTTTTAAAGAAACTGATTTTTTACTAAAAAAATAGTTTATCTGAATTGGTAAGCACTTTTTTTTTTGGTAAGCACATTTTTAAAGAACATTTATATTTACATTTTGTACATTAGCTCAGTAATGTATAAAAATAAATTGATAAATACTGCTGGTTTGGATAATCAGGAATAGAAAGAGAAAGAATAATGTTTTAAGTCATTTAACATTGTAAACTACAAAACTATCCAATAATGTTCAGCAAATATTTAATAAATCCTGGATTTTGGATATATGATAGGAAATTTAAAAATTCAGAGATTTTTAGTACCATTTTTACTGTAACAAAACTACTTCTAGAATCATTCCTCTGGAATCAAGGAAGATCATTGAAGCTCAGGAGGAAGCATAAATGCTAGAACACTTTCAGTATTCTCAGATGAAACATTCAGATAAAGGTACTCGTGACTTGATATTAATGACATCAAAAATAATTTACAAGACACATAACACATTCTCAATAATAATGGAAACCAACAAGGAAAAATGTAGTAAAACAGTTGTTTTGTAGCTCCGTAATTTTTTATATGTGGAAGTCAAAATAATTAATGTTTTATTCATTATATAAATTATATAGTAATTTTTAATTTATCATATATTTTTGCATTTAACATAAGCTACATAAGGATCTCATTATTAATGCAGCTTAATAGATTTATTTCCTTTATTGAGCATTTAGGCTGTTTAAAGTTTTTATTAAAATTTTTTTTAAGATTTATTTACTTGAGATAAAGCATGGAGAAGAAGAGGGAGAGAGAATCCAAAGCAGAGTTTATGCTGAGTGTGGAGCCCTACTCGGGGCTTGATCTCACAATTTCAAGATCATTACCTGAGCCAAAACCAAGAGTCAGCCAAGTTACCCTATAATTTAAATTAAAAATTTTAAATATTATATAATCATCTTTCTTTTGAGTTATTTCCTTGGGATCATTCCATAAAACAAATATTTAAGGAAACCAAACTAATAATACATGTTCAATCCATACAAAGTGCCATGTAATTTACCTGAATCATTTTACATAATATATTTTTTTGAAGTAAGTAATAACCCAATTTGCCGACAAGGAAAAATTGCTCAGAGAGATAACTAATTTGACCAACGTGACTAACTAGGAACTGCCATCTAAGAAGTGAGAGGGTTGACACATAAAAGGCAATGTACTTTTTCAAGCTCCTGGAAAAAATTACTATTTTAAAGGACATGACAATGTATTTTGCCAGAGTCCTAGCTTTGGCTATTATTTTAATGAGCACTTATTTATTAACTAGGGCAGTGACAGAAACTACAATTACTAATTTTTTAAATCTCAACTTTTGATACTGTATTTTTAGAAAATGATGGTGAGACATAAGGCAGTTGAGTAGCTAATATGTATTGAATTATTACCGTGTGCCAGAAACTACTCAGCATTTTGTATATTTAATTTTACATATTTAATCCTCAAACCACCTTAAGATTTACTAGTATTATCAACTGCTAACCAAGTAGGTAGTATAACATTTAAGAGACTGGATTTTGGGGCCAGTGTGCCTTGGTTCGGATTCTCTTTCTGCCAGTTGTTAGATCTCCTAACTTAACCTCTTTGTTTCCTCATGTATAGTAGCATCTACCTGACTGGAGTTGTTTGAGAATTAAGTGAATTAATTGTGTAAATAGCTTAAGATAGCATATGGCCCATGGTAAACACTCTTTAGGTTGTAGCTCTTATTATTCAGATTCCATAGATGAAGAAATTGAGTCACAGAGTGACTTGTCCAGGTTAAAAATAGCTAGACACTGGTGGAGATGAGTAGGGTCCTGATTTCTACAACATTATCCTTTTATGATCAGTACTTAGTTAACACTCAATTTTATGGAGGAATGGTTTTGTCATAAGTCTTGTCTTTTTTATGCTTAGAGACCATAAAACTAATCATTTAACATTTTAGAAAAACAGTCTAAAGAAGGGATATGTTACCAAGTATCTTTTGTACCATAAATACAACCCCAGAGAGCCACATTTGAGGACAAACTTTTCTACAAATGCATGGTGTGTGTGAATGAATGAGTGAGTGAATGAATGAAACCCTTGCTTATCACAAATAATGTGTTATGTTCCTCTGCGATATAACATAGAACTTTGTTTTTATCTAATGGCATTTATATTTGCTTAAGTAAGCTCTCAATTACTTCAACTACATTGAGTCCCGTACATAGCAGGTATCAATAATTATTAAACTCCACTGAAATGTTTTTTGCTCTATATTTGTATATTTGTATTCCCTCTCCTTCTGTCCTCCTTGGCCTTTCTCTATCTTGATACATGATTTTAGACCAAGTAAAAGACCAAATAGAAGATATAGGTGGGTAGGAACCCAACCTATTGCAATTTTCCTCCTTGAAACAGAAGTAAATGTTGGCCAAAAAGCTGAAAAAATAAGAAAGGCAAATGAATCTGGTTTGAGACTGGAGATGGTTCCTGGCCACACCCATCATTTACTCCCTGATAAAATGGTTTTGGTCATCATGTCAAACCACATGAGAGCATGTGTTGGGCAGATGCTGCTAGAAAGCAGAGGCAGCTTGAGTCTGAAACAGGCTTCTCTAGTCACAAAGGAGGGGAGTGCCATAATTTTCATTGCTCAAGAATTCTGTTCAGTCTCCAACAATGGGAACCCCGAAATGAAACTGTCAGACTGGGTAACTAATGCTACTCTTGGTGGCAGCAGCCTATGGATCCTTTTCACTGAATGGAGACAGACTATAAATTTGTCTAGCACTTTGTCACTTCCAAGAACTCCAGAGGTCATAACAGACCCTAATGTTCCACCTCAGCCTGCAGGTGGTAGTTTTTAATGCACAAAGAGGAAGGTATTATAAACAGATACCAATCTAAATGCTAATGTGATTCTTCAGTTTCAGATTTTATTCTGGACTTTTTCTTAATTAGTAATGCCCTAAAATTAGGACATTGCTGGGGCATAAAAGTTTTCTAAAAATGGGAGTATCGGTGCTAAGACAGTGACTTGTTTTGTATGTCCATGTTCTGTGATGCGTAGTTAACCAAAGGTACTAAATATAACCTATAATTTCAACAACCTCTCTCTTAGAGGGTGCAATTCAATAGGTCCTTCTCTGGTGGCCTCTTTAGGAACACAATGCAAACCAGAGGGCTGATGGAAAGAAATGATTCATTGTGTTTACCTGGAAAGCCATTGCAAAGCCATACATGGCTTGCTCTCAGGAAACTGGCCTCCCTTTAACCATCGTCCTCTTATAAGGTACAGTGACCTGGGCAGCAGTGTGCCTACAGCCCCCCAGGAAGGTAGAAATCAAATTGTCTTAAAAATAAAAAAAAAAGAAAGGCCTCTATCCTTCCTCTATTCTTTTGCTACATAAGTCTCTAAGAATAAAAAAAGTTAACACTAAAAATAATGAATTCCCGAATAAGTGGACTAAAGGATATGCAGTTTTGAAGATATCACTATTTATTTCATTTGCAATGAATATATTGCTTTTTTATTTTATAAATAAAAATAGCATATAGCATAATGTTTCAAGTGTATAGTGATCAACACTTCCATACATCACCAGGTGCTCATCACACCAAGTGAGCTCCTTAATCCCCACACATATTTCACTCATCCCCTTACCCACCCCCTGTCTGGTAACCATCAGTTTGTTCTCTATAGTTAAGAGTTTGTTTCTTGGTTTGCCTCCCTCTCTTTTTTCCATTTGCTCATTTGCTTTGCTTTCTACATTCTGCTTATGAGAGAAATTATGAGTTATTTGTTTTTCTCTGACTGACTTATTTCACTTAGCATGATACACCAGCTCCATTCTTGTCATTTCAAATGGCAAGATTTCATTCTTATTTGTGGCTGAGTAATATTCCACATCTTCATGGCTAAAAACAACAACACAAGAAACAACAGGTATTGGTGAGGATGCAGAGAATGGGGAACCCTCTCGCACTATGGGTGGGAATGCAACTAGGGCAGCCACTCTGGAAAACAGTATGGAGGTACCCCATGTTAAAAATAAAACTATCTAATGACCCAGTAATTGTACTACTATTTACCCAAGGAATACAAAAGTATAAAAAAAATTTAAAAAAATACAAAAATATTAATTCAAAGGAATACGTGCACACTAATGCTTCTGGCAGCATTATCTGCAATAACCAGATTATGGAAACAGCCCAAGTGTCCATTCGCAGATGAATGTATACAAAATATTACTTCTTTTCAAGAAATTGATAGTAAGAGACCCTATGACATCATCTGCATGTCATAATTAAGATGCTAACAGATTTCTGCATGCAAGCATCACCTTAATTCCAAAACCAGACAAAGACCCCACCAAAAAGGAGAATTACAGACCAATATCCCTGATGAACATGGATGCAAAAATTCTCAACAAGATACTAGCCAATAGGATCCAACAACACATTAAGAAAATTATTCACCATCACCAAGTAGGATTTATCCCCGGGACACAAGGCTGGTTCAACACTCGTAAAACAATCAATGTGATTCATCATATCAGCAAGAGAAAAACCAAGAACCATATGATCCTCTCATTAGATGCAGAGAAAGCATTTGACAAAATACAGCATCCATTCCTGATCAAAACTCTTCAGAGTGTAGGGATAGAGGGAACTTTCCTCGATATCTTAAAAGCCATCTACGAAAAGCCCACAGCAAATATCATTCTCAATGGGAAGCACTGGGAGCCTTTCCCCTAAGATCAGGAACCAGACAGGGATGTCCACTCTCACCACTGCTATTCAACATAGTACTGGAAGTCCTAGCCTCAGCAATCAGATTTCTGCATGCAAAGATTAAATAATTTCAAAGTTCTTTTATAATAGTACTTCTTCAAAGGCATATTATTATGATATGCTACTCTGAGAATAATATTCTCTGAGCAGTGAGAATACGTAATTCTATAATTTTAAGTAAAATATATTTATAGTAAAGTTTCAATTTTTTATGCACCTCTATGTTCATTGCAGCATCATTCACAATACCTACAGTTTCAAATTTTTAAGGGGAAGAAAAAGGTGAGGATGGAGAGAAGAGTATGAAGAAGAAAAGACTTTCAAAAGGAAGTGTCATGGCCTCTTATTTAATTGTAACCTGACCCCCTTCCCTACATACATCCCTTTGGACAGAGTGAGTCCTCCAGTTCCTTACTATGCTGTTTGGCCCATGTAACATCGCCTTTCAAAATACTACTTTGTTTACTTGTTATATTTACAGTTTATCTGTCCACAGTGGAAGTTAAACTCTATAAAGGTGGAATATTTGTCTCGTTTCTACCCTGATTTATCCCAGACACCTAGAATAGGGCTAGGCACATGTGGGTGCTCAGTAGATAACTGTTGGCTAATGAGTTACAGAGAAAGGGCTAATAAAAATTCCTTAGTCACTATTACTTATATTGTTTTTCCTGATACGATATAATTTCTTTAAAATGAGTGGACACAATCGTACTGGAAAAAAAGAATTTCTCTTTCATTAGGAAAATAAGGCTTGAAAGAGTTGGATGAGTGAGCCAATGTCACAAAACAGGTAGTGGAGAAATCAGGACTCAGTCACCGTTACTCACAATACAGCGTTCTTCCTGCTAAACTTGGCCACCTATCCTGTTTATAAATTGGACATCTTGTTTGTCCAAATCCCTTATAGTTGTTCAGGGTTTTATCATGTTAAACCCTTTCACCTATAGGATTTGAGCCATAGAGCTATTATTTCCACTTTATAGGTAAAGAACCTGAAGGAGGAGAGCTAGTGACTTGACAAACATCACACAGATGCCTACTTGAGGGCAAAGGTAGGATTAGACTCCTGGAATCTAATCAATTGCCTTTTGTTATTAGATATTTTTATCTTGCAACTGTTAATTTTGAAAAAATGTACTAAATACCATCCATGTGCCAAGCCCTATTCCACACTCTGGTGAGCAAAAAATTGTCACTTACCATGTCACTAAGTTATCATGGAACTTATACCTTCAGCCCACAAATAAACACATCATATGTTGAGTGGTAGAAACTTTCCGTATAAAAGTGAGACAAGGTAAGGGGTATATAGAGGGAATGACAGGTTTGGAAGAAATACTATATTAAATACATGGCCATCTTTAAATTTTCCTAGATGAAGTGACTTTGAGTGGAGATCTGAAAGGAATAAGGAGGGAATCTGGGAGAGAAAGAGAATCCCAGGCAGGGAGTGCAGAGAGATCAGAATGACTAGAACAGTTAAGAGGTGAGACCAATTGCCAGACAGCAGGGCCACAGAAGGTGGATGTAAAGATTTTATTTTTCCTTATATGTTAAAGAATCACTCTGGCTGTGCTTGCTGGAGAAAAGACTATAGAGAGTCTTTAGAGTCTCTACAGTCTATAGAGCTCTATGGTCTCTTAGAGTCTATGGAGAGTCTCTGGGCTTTTGTCCCAGATAAGGGTCGATGGTGCTTTGTACCTGGGTGATAAATAGTGGTGATATCAAGAACATATTTCAAAAGATGACCAATACAGTTGTTGAAGTTTATAGATGGACCCTATTTGGGACTTGGCTGTCATCTGTAAAAGGGCATCACATTTCCACAGCATGGCAATACCTGAGTGAGTGTATGTCCATTCAAAGATAGTTCTCAATCTTGAAAGCTTAGAAACCTGATGTTTCAACGATGAGTTTCTTGGTTAACCAAATACTCTGAGATTGATATGTGAAAATGAGAAAGTCAGCATGTTAATTCTTTTAATGAGAAATATGACCGTCTTGAATAAGCTTCTGTTGACTGATAAGCATATTCTTTTCCTATAGACATATTATAGGGGACAGTGGATTAGATTCGGAATGTTGCTAGATGAATATGGCATAGCAGAAAAAATGGAGGAAAATGGATAATTTGTTAACTCGATCTATCCATCTCCATATAACTAACTCCATAAAAATAGACTACTTAAAGGAACATATAAATACTCATATTCTTGGGCCAGAATATACAGGTGTCAGGATGGACCTGGGGACCCAACAGAATGTACCTCTCTTCTTATTTTTCAGCCCTGAGCAAGGATTAAGAAATTCTCTACTCTACTCTGACCAGCACATTCTGCATTTAAATATGTTAATATGTCTGATCAGAGTTAACTCTTTTTTTGGCTTAAGATCATTTCTCTTTGGTGACTTTGCCAATGAAACCCACTATCTTTTTGCTTTACTAGGAAAAGACAATGAATCTTATATCTCAGTTCCTGAGTTGTCCCTAGGGTATGTAACTATTATGAACTATCTTACGTAATCATCCGGAAATTCTGCTCAATAGTGTTCTCCTAAATTTAGACTGATTGAATCAAAACAAGCACAGTTTTCTTTTTAAATCATGATATCTGCTGGTCATGCTGTTGCTGCAGTTACTTTTATAATAATAATACTCAAATAACCTAATTTCCCAGATGTCTCAGTTGAGTCTACCTAAAACTAGACCTTTTTGGATATACGGTAGGCAAGCTTTCATGAGCTGTAATTACTAAGCAAAAATTCCTTTGGTGTTTAATTTTCTTAAATCTTTTCCCCTAAACCATGTTTCATTTATAGCAAGATGCCTATCTAGTTGTCTATAACATTTATATTTTTTAAGGGATTATATCTAAACGGATTCCTAGTCTTTGTTGTTTTAGCTCTGAAAGAGTGTGTTAGGGAGAAACATCTCAAGTCTTTCATGTGGTCCTTTGTGCTTAGGGGAGAAATGGTTGAATTTCAGCCCACCCTCCAGTAGGGCTGAAAAGATTAAAGAATCAAATGATGATTAGATCCTCTCTTTATGTGTGTTTATGTTATTCATAGTAAATGCTATATACCTAATCCCCCATTTATTTGTGAGACAACTCTGTGCTTATTAGCTAAAGCTGGGAAAGTATGAGACCCATTTGCCAGCAAATGTATTAAAGTATAAAACCAGTGGAAGTGGAACCTCACTAAACATACAAAATAAGTAAATATTTAAATAAAATAATGTTTTTTAATTTTAAAAATGTAATCATGCCAAAGAGACAGATGACAGGTATCTCTTTGTGACAAAATGAAATACAGATTATTAAAACAGAAATGTATGTGAAAGGAAGATAAGTTGGATTTTCTTCTGCGTGTTATATGGCAAGAAATCAGTTTGATCTTAGAATCAATTTGTGATTATTTGTTTACTGGCTTTTATACTTTTATATTAGAATCTAAAAGTATCTGAAGTTACTATTTAGGGAATTTACTAAGAAGTAAAAAGTATACAAATTTTTTATGTAAATATATATTTTTTAAATTTAAGAAGTATTTTTCAGCTGATTTTTTTTGGTGGGACATATATGATATTACTAATGTTTACCTTGTAAGTGACTAAAGTTCTAATTTGTTTTTTTTTTTTGCTTATATTATGTTCTTTCTTTTTTTAATAATAAATTTATTTTTTATTGGTGTTCAATTTGCCAACATACAGAATAACACCCAGTGCTCATCCCGTCAAGTGCCCCCCTCAGTGCCTGTCACCCATTCACCCCCACCCCCCGCCTAAAGTTCTAAGTTATGCCAATGTTATAACACCTTCTTATAATAAATACCTAAATATCAAAAAAAATGAAAGAAAAGAAAAGAAAGAAAAACCTAAAGGAATAACCAATAGAACAAATTGAAAGACCCAGAAATTATGAAGCCCTTCCATATTTGTGTTAATGACCTAGTTATTTAGAAATCTCTCTTGTACTGGGATACCTCACACTCAGATTTCAACATAAAATTTCTTGGCCCGACTCTTTCATGCCGTGTCCTCTTATTTTCCATTGTCACATGCCCTTAATGTAATTTTTGTTCAGCTTGATGAGCTGGAAGGGATCTTAATTGGGTTGGTGGAGAAAAGCCAAATTCTAGCTTTTGCATTCCACTGAGAACACCTGAGTGGGAAGATCATGGGACAGCTCTTGAACTGTAACTCCCTGAAATGAATTTCATAGTGATTATAAGCCTTGATCATCAGTTAGGAAAGAAATACCATAGCTTATCTACCCAGGGACTCACAGAATTTGCAGAAGTGAAAGGAACCCTGGTAATATTTTTAAGAGCTACCTTTAGTCTATTGGAATGTAATTAAATGGAAATTGAGACATCTGCTTATGTAAAATCTTTAAAAATTAGTGACTCTTTGTTTAACTCCAACATGTAAGAAGCTTAGAGGTTGCCACCCTTTCTCTTACAACAAAGAAAAGCTGGATGCAACAAAAGTCTATTACTTTTCTTGGACCCATCAGTGAAGTGAAATTGCAGGACAAATGGCTACCATAAAACCTAAAAGGATAGGTTCATCCAGAGAGACATAGCAGAGATCTGCTTCACTGCTGCTGAAGCCATAAGATGGCAGGAACCTTTAGTTGGTAATATTGTTTAATTGCTGGAAGTTGTGTCAACTAGCTCAGCAGTAAGAGACCCCTTGGAACTGCAGACTTAGGGGAGATCCACACTTTCCCAGACTTCTCCCAGGAACCCCACCAGGTTCTCCATATGGAGATTGAATAAAATCTTCCATTAAAGGGAAGAGAAAGAGAAACCATTGTGAAATAAATGGTTTTCTCCATAACACCACAAAAGGACTATTATTTAAAGAAAAGACTTTGTTGGAAGCTCATCATTTGGGAATCTTCTGACTCAGGCTCCAGTTGGGCTTAATGTCTTAGTAAGGAGCAAAAGTAACAAACATTGTTGATGGTGTCAGCAACTGCCTTTCAAGGAAATAGACCAGGAATGCTGCAATCTGAAAGGGAGTAGTAGTCAGGTGGAATAAAACCACTTCAGGGAAGAAACACTTCTGAAGATTACATCCCCGTGATATAAACACACTGAAAGACTGAGATTTAATTGGCTCTATAATGGAGCCTTTTCCTTTACAGCATCACACCACTGTATCAGCGGGACTTCAGTGTAAGAGGAGCGGATTGCAATGGAAAGACCTACAAGGCAGACTCTCGTAGAGGGAGCCACCCCTCCAAATCCCTGCCCGCCCCACACACAAAAGCACCAGAGGAATTTAAACCTGTGACACCTATACCTGTAGCAAACTTTAATTTAGCCTGGCTTCTAGCAGGATTGGCATAAATTATTCCACTAAAAGCAAATTTATTTGTTTCTATCGTTGTACTACATACCAGTTTTCAAAGAAAATCCCAAGTGTGTAAAAGGTACAGTCACAGTATTAAAAACAAAACAATCATCGTAACCAGTCTCAGATATGATATAACCATTGGAATTATCCAACAGAAGATCAGTATGTGAAGGGCTCTCATAGAAAAAGTCAAAGCATGCAAAAACTGATGAATTATATTAGAAGAGAAATAGGATATTTAAGAATCAAAAAGAAATGATAAAATCAAAAACGCTGTAACAGTACAGTTTGTCCCGGGTATGCATTCAAAAATCAACTAATGTAATCTATCATATTAATAGGCCAAACAACAACAACAAAAAATCACATGATCATATCAACAGATGTAGAGAAAGTATTTGATAGAACCTAACACCCATTCATGACACAAACTCTCAGCAAACTAGGAATGAATGGTATCTTCTCAAATTGATTTTTTTAAAAAAATCTACAAAACACCTAACAGTATCAAAAAGTTTAACATCCTTGTAATTAGAATACCAGGAAAAGAGAGAAGATAGAAGAAATATGTAGAGTAATAATGGTTGAGGACTTTCTCAAACTAGTGGAACAAGAACTACAGATCTCAGAAGCTCAGAAAACAAGAAGCAGAATAACCACAAACACCAAACATACACATACACTCCGCCCTCTAGGAATATCATTTTTGAACCACATAAAACCGAAGACAGAGGAAATCTTGAGAGCAGCTAAGGGGGAAGGGATAGAATCATCTTACACAAAGGGAAACAAGGATAAGAATTACAGCAGGCTTCTAAAAATTATTCAGACAAACAAGAAAAAAAAGTAGAGTGAAATAATAAAAGTATTGCAGGGGGAAACCCCCCACAAATGTACAAGTCTACATCCAGTGAGATTATGCTTCAAAAGTGAACGAGAAAAGACTTTTCAGACAAACAAAAACCAAGGGAATTTATTGTCATCAGACCTGACTTCAATAAATCTTACAAGAAGTCCTTATGGCAGAAGGAAAATAATATTGGTAAGATGCTTGAATCAAAAGATCTTTCTTATATGAGAGAAGGAAGAGGATTGAAGAAAGAATGAAATGAAAGTAAAATAAAATTTTTCTTATTTTTTTTTCTTAGAGATGGAGAGTGGGGAGGAGAGGAGAGAGAGAGAGAGAGAGAGAGAGAGAGAGAGAGAGAGAGAGAATCTTAAGCAGGCTCCATGCCTATTGCAGAGCCCCCACTGGGGAGCTGGGGAGCCCAACACAGGGCTCGATCCCCTGACCCCAAGATCATGATCTGAGCTGAAATCAAAAGTCAGATGCTTATCTGACTGAACCATCCAGGTGCCTGAGATTTTTCTTATTCTTAATTGATCTAAAAGAAAACCATTTAAACAACAATAGTAACAATGTATTAAGTGATTAAAACATATAGCTAAGTGAAATAAATGACAGCAGTGTCCCAAGAGATGAGAAAGAGGAATCAGAAGGCCTTTTGTTATAAGGTGCCTACTGCATGAAGTCCTATAGTGTTATTTGAAGGCAGACTTAGGTTACTAAAAACCATAGGGCAGATGTTTAATTGTAAATTGATACACAGAGAGGATATAAAATGATACCATATAATATGCTCAATTAAAACCAAAGCATGCGTAAAAAGGCTTGATGGTGGTGCAATCAAATAACAAACACAGTGAATAAAAAACCATTCCAAACATGATCAATTTAAACCCATCTAAACCAATAATCACCTTAATGCAAACAGTCCAAATAAACCAACTAAAAGACAGAGATAGCCTAAATATATATTGTCTGCAAAAAACTCACTTTAAGTATAAACGCTAAGTATACTCAAAGTCATAGATTTTTTTAAAAACTCATAATGACAAAATTTCAAACTAGAGGAGACCTTCAAGACCATCTTGTATTGCCTCCCAATTTTCTTTTTTTTTTTAATAAATTAATTTTTATTGGTGTTCAATTTACCAACATACAGAATAACACCCAGTGCTCATCCCGTCAAGTGTCCCCCTCAGTGCCCGTCACCCATTCACCCCCACCCCCCGCCCTCCTCCCCTTCCACCACCCCTAGTTCATTTCCCAGAGTTAGAAGTCTTTATGTTCTGGTTTCTCTTCAGATCATATAAATCTTTCACCTCCCAATTTTCTAACAGAAAAATCACACCCCATGATGCACTCTGCCCTGACCAAGATCACACCGGAACCAGAGCCAGGCTGAGGAAACACTGACTCAGAATTTGAGACTTCTGGCCCTGTCATTTATTCAAGATGCCATTTTTCAGTTTTCTTTCCTTTTGATCAAATATTAGTAAAATGGGATGACTTTATTATTTAGGCCTTTCCACTTACTTTATAAAACATTTTAATGTTCTCAACCTGTGCCCAATTTTCTGCCTTGGATATTAAATATAACAAAGTTTTATCTACTTTTATAAAGAATAAAATAAAAATACTTTTTGTGTAGAGTGTTTAAGAAACACCTTAACTGGGCAGCACCGGTGGCTCAGTGGTTTAGCGCTGCCTTCAGTCCAGGGTGTGATCCTGGAGACTTGGGATCGAGTCCCACGTCGGGCTCCCTGTATGGAGCCTGCTTCTCCTTCTGCCTGTGTCTCTGCCTCTCTCTGTGTCTCTCGTGAATAAATAAATAAAGTCTTAAAAAAAGAAGAAAGAAAAAGAAAGAAAGAAAGAAAGAAAGAAAGAAAGAAAGAAAGAAAGAAAGAAAGAAAGACCTTAACCTTTTATGTGTGTGCATGGTATAAGGCTATAATTTTCATAAAGAGAGAAGGGAGATGACTGGCGGGGGACAGTGGTGTGCTGAAGCTAGCTCATACCCAGCTCAGAACAGCTGGTCATCATATTTCCAGGAATTCTGCAAGCCAGTTAAATATGGCCATTATTAAAATATAAAGTATATAAGCTTACAACTAAGTAAATCATATTAAAGGCAAATGCCATAAATAACCAAAAAATCATCACTTATTAATTATATACCACATTTTACAATTGTCCATGCTCCTCAGGGTTTACACTAATTGCATTTGTGTGGCAAAACTACTCATTTTTAAGAGTGTGCTGCTACCCATGTCTTCTCAACTCTCCATTCAAAGATATCATTCTGATAGCTTAATATTGGCCACGATAGGAGTAGTTTCACTATGGAAATTAACATATGCTACAACTTAGGGATATTTTTTCTCCAGAAATCCAATTGTTAAGCATGTCCCAGACACCACTGTGAAGAGGGGAATATCACAAATATTGATTGACTCCTGCTAGCCACATAGTCAAGCCTAGTTTGATATTATAATCTTGCACTTATTCCTGTTAAACTGCTTTTGTACAGGATCAGGTCTCAGTTTGGTATGTTCTGTGTAAAAATTCCAAATGGTTTGGTGCCCATGCAGCTTAACAAATTTTACTTGAACAAGTAAATGATAGTTGTAGCCCTTGAACTTGCTTGAAACTGTAAGGGTGCATGTCTGAGGGCATAAGCCAATCTGTTGAGGACGGCAGAGTAGGGATAAGAGGATTTAGGTCCTTGATGATGCTATTGAACCACTGAATTAATTCTGGAATCATACTTAAGGCATCTTGTTATATGAAAAAATATATTATTTTAAAGTCACTTTTAATTGGGGTGTCTATTACTTGCAGCAGAAAGTAACCTACCTAATATACCAATTACCCTTTTTATAGATAAAAGTCAGCTAATTTCTACAGCCAAGATAGAAAAGTTCACTTAAGGTCTTATTAGCACTTCTATTTTAAAAGCTTGTCTTTTTTATTTTTAATGTTAAGTTCAACTTTGACTTAATAATAGCCTCCAGTATATGAAAGTGTTATTTGAACCTAGGTTCTTTATGTGAAACATCACCAGAAAGAAACTTGAAGTGTGAACACTCCAAATATATATTCAAATAATTGTGAGTACTAATGACTATGATGAATATCTGATATCTAACTTGAAATAAGTATAGTTTTCCTTAGCGAAGGAAATAAAAACAGAGGCCCATTATTCAAATATTTAGTAGAGCTTTTTTATTTTTGGAAGTTGTTTATAGCCATGATATACTTATCAAATATATTATCAGTAAGTCTGCATCCAGTTATAAACTGATAATATTATTTAATTAAACATCATTTGTCCAATTCCTTGAGAATTCTAATAGTTATAATAAAAATAACACCTAGTGGGGGCACCTGGGTGGCTCAGCAGTTAGTTGAGCATCTGCCTTCAGCTTATGGTGTGATCCTGGAGTCCTGGAACTGAGTCCCACCTTGGGCTCCCTGCATGGAGCCTGCTTCTCCCTCTCCCTGTGTCTCTTCCTCTCTGTGTGTGTCTCTCATGAATAAATAAATAAAATCTTAAAAAAAAAAGACCTAGTGATCTGACTTTATGCTATTAAAATTGCAACCCTTTAACAGAGAAACTCCATTTTGGTTAAATAAGAAAGAGGTATACAGTCTATCATAACTCAAAACCCCTAAAGAGTGTTACACAGAAGTAGCACAGGATGTAATTCCTCTATGTAGCGGAGGGACAGAGAGTAGTGAAATACATTTCTATGGTAAGCATGATGTTGCACACTCTAGTAAAAACAATATAATTGGAAGTGTTCGAAGTCAACTTACAGCCTGAATTTCAACATTCTAGAGAAATAAGAATTTTAATAAATGATTCAGAATAGGTTAAACAAAGTAAAATAGTAATAGATTCTACAATATTGGTTAATCTGCTTGATTTTCCTTGTAGGATTTTAGGGGTCTGGAGGGCAGCTGAAGAAATTATTTGCAGCTTCTAAGGAGAATAGAATGATGCATTTTCCTAAATTCAAGCTTATTCCATATAGTTAGTTCTCGGGTAACATATTTTACTAAAATCCTATAACTGGCTCAGTGTATATTAACAGGAAAATGCTTTCATATGTTTTCTCAGTCACATGCATTTGCAAAAAAAAAGCCAATTTGGTATTTTAAAGTGACAATAAAATAACGTATACTTGTGATCATATATAAACACTATAACATTAAACAAACATATAGGAAAGCTGTTTTAAAGCATTGAACAACAAATAGTGCAAGCTTGAAATCCTTGAAAGGAAAACCCATGAAGTGTGTTCCATGATTGTCCTGGCTCTCTGCCTGGGAACAATTTTCTAAACTATGATAGCAAACTGTAGCCTGGGCAAAACACAGAGGTGCTATTGAACCCAGAGCAAAGAGCAGTATTAAAATTTGCTGAAACAGTTGGAATCTGTAGGAGAACTCGCCAGAAGGATTGAGCTGGGTAGGGATCCTAGAAATGGCTTCTATCAAGTCTCTAGCTGAGAACTGAACTTCCCAAGTGCAGGAAGAAGACTAGGGGAAGCTCACCAACAAACAAATGCTACAGAGATGAGAGCAGAACAGAAAGACTGAAAGGTGTACACTTTTGGGAGACATGGATATTCCATACCCAGCCAGCTTGAAGAAGTCGTGTTGATATCCTGAGCTGTCAGCTGAGACATCAGAATGATCATGCATTAAGAATATGGATCACGAGGGTGCCTGGCTGGCTCAGTTGGTAGAGCACGTGACTCTTGATCTCGGGATTGTAAATTCAAGCTCACATTGGGTGTAGAGATTACTTAAAAATAAAATATTTTTAGAAAGAATATGGATCATGTCCTAGAACAAGCATCAGGACACTTTCTGTAAAGGGCCACAGAGTAAATATTTTAGGGTCCATATGTTCTCTGTTGCTTTCATTGTACAAAGCATCTCTACACAACGCATAAATGAATGAATGTGTCTGTGGGCCAGTAAAGCTTTATTTACAAAAGATCCAAGTACTGAGCCATGCTTGACTCAGATAGTAGTTTCCTGACTCCTATCAGTCTTATATAAATTCTTTCAAAATATAGAGGAGAGAATTCTTCTCAGTTCATTTAAGAAATCACCGTATTCCTGATACTAACATGTGGTAAAGACATTACAAAAAAAGAGAAAATTGCACATCAATATCTCTCATGAACATAGATGCAAACATCCTAACAAAAATATTAGCATATTGAATCTAGCGGTAGATAAACTAATAGCATATAATGACTAAGTTTTACCCTAGAAATGCAAGGTTTGTTTAATTGTTTTTTTATCATTAGTTTCAGAGGCACAGCTTAGTGATTTATCAGTTGCCTATAAAATCCAATGCTCATTACATCAAGTACCCTCCTTAATGCCCATCATTTAGTTACTCCATCCTCCCACCCACCTTCCCTCCGGCCACCCTCAGTCTGTTTCCTAGAGTTAAGTCTCTTATGGTTTGTCTCCCTCTCTGATTTTGTCTTATTTGCCCCTGCCTTACCCTATGTTCATCTGTTTTGTTTCTTAAATTCCACATATGAATGAAATCATATAATTGTCTTTCTCTGACTTATTTCACTTAGCATAATACTCTCCAGTTCCATCCACCCCAGGTTTGTTCAAAATTTGAAAGTAAATTTAATCCATCACATTATCAGAACAAAAGAAAAAACACATTATCTAAATAGATACAGAAAAAGTGTTTGACAGAATTTAACATCCCTTTATAACTCTAGGAGCTAAGAAGGAAGACATTTTCCTCAACCTGATAAAAAGCATCTACAAAAAACCATAACAAACCAAAACCCCAAAACTTCCATCTAACATTCTGCTGAATGATAAAACATTGAATCATTTCCTCCTTAAGTGAAGAAAAAGGAAGGTTTTTCTTGCCAATGAATATAATTAGCAATTTTTAAATATTATTCTGAGGACTCTAGTCAAAGCAATAAATCTAAACAAACAAATAAGTAAAATAAATTATAAAGATTGGAAACTGGGACACCTGGGTGGCACAGCGGTTGAGCGTTTGCCTTTGGCTCAGGGCGTGATCCTGTAGTCCTGGGATTGGGTCCCACATCGGGCTTCCAGCATGGAGCCTGCTTCTCCCTCTGTCTATATCTCTGCTTCTTTCTGTGTCTCTCAGGAATAAATAAAATCTTTTTAAAAATAAATAAGTAAAAAATAAAGATTGGAAACGTATAAAGTACATCAAAGAAATCCCTAAGGGATTTACTAAAACAACTTATTAGACTTGATAATTTACCAAGGTCACATAGTATAAATACAAAAAAAATACCTATTTTATTTCTGTGCATCAATAATAAAAAGTTGGAAGACAAACAATATATTATTTATAATAGTGTAAAAATAAAACCACAAAATACTTAATAATAAATTTACAAAAGATGGACAAGACATCTATATTGCAACACTGATGAGAGAAATTTAATCATATGTTTTAGCATCTGACATTCCTGGGGTAGAAAGAACGACAACAACACAATTCCATCACCCACAGTTGTTCCACTCCCACAGTTCTCTCAACTTAGCTTAAACTCAGCTTCATTACGAAGATCTACTTTGCAGGTGGGTTGTTAATGGAGTTAGAAATATAATATGTAAAATAACTGGCATAGACTCTGTATCCGATGTAAGTTCAGCAAATGGAAATAATTTTGTTATTGTGACTATTATAAATAATAAATAAGATAGAAACTGAGATCCTTAATGCTTGTGTTTCTTATATTAGTAGTAAAGAAGTCATAGGCAAGCCTTTGAATAAAGCCAAAAAATATAATTGATGTCACGAGTGAAGATTAATTTCGCTAATGGTGAGAAAATGGTCTCTTTAGCCTTGTGTTTATTAATAAATTCTAAAGATGAGAAGCTAGAGAACAATATATGAATGGTGCATACACTAGGGTACCTATTTTATCCCAGATCTCTGCAGAAGTGGTTAATGACCCAAGACTATGTCAAAATGAGGGATTCTTTTCCTAGGAAAATGTTTCTGGACTTCTAAGCCAGACCCATTGGAACCTAGAACATGCCACTGAAAATCTGCATATATCTAAAAATCACAATTGCAATTGTTGGAATGATGTTGGAATGATGATCTGAAGTATCTTATGTAATTCACGCTCCTTGAAATGCAGAGACTGAGACAAGGACTTGACTGCTCATGGTTTATTTGGGTGACAATCCCATGGAACAAGAATGACTGTGCAGAGGAGAGAGGATAGGGAAAAAGTCCATATAAAGCGACTTATCAAGGTTACTACTGTGAGAACTGATAAACATCCAGAATGTCTCCCAGAACTTTCTACTAAGAGAATAGAAATCAAGAATATTTATCCACGGCCTCCTTTAATTGAAGATAATTTTAGGGGCACTAAGTCCCTGACACTCTCCCGTGCCCTCACTAGGCTGAGCAGATTTTTGCAGCATCAGAGGACACTTTGAAGCAGAATAGAGACATGAAATGGGTTTGAGATGACACTCCATTAATATATGGTAGTTCTAACTAGCGTGGAAATGCCCTCTGTCGCTAGGGCTGAAATCAGAAATAAGCTGAAGTGATAATGACCTCCAAGTTGAAGCCCAATCTATGACACCGAGTTTGAAAACATAGGTGAGGTGTTGTTCACTCAACTAAGGCTGGAAAGTGGATCATATATTTTAGAAGTTTTTTCATCAAAGAAGTTACTCAATCAGAATATCTAATTGTTATGCTATATAGAAAAGATTGCCATGTCTATAGATTATTTTCAAAAGTTTGTCAACAATTCTTCCATTTAACCCATTTGCCAGTAAAATTTGATTCCAACATCCAGGGCAACAAGGCTGTGTCCTCCCTGGATCCCTCCCGGACCTGAGTCAGGTAGGCTGCATCAAAGGAAATGAAGCCAAATGCAGTGTGAGATACAATGCTGCCTAAATCTGTCTTCTGATCTAAGTGTGACCTCATTTAAAAGCCTCAAGACAGAGGTTTAGTTCTTAAGTGAACAGTTACTCTGGTTTTGTACTAGTTCTATGGTGTGAGAAGACATAGCTCTTTCTTCAATGGAGCTAGAAACCTTCCCTGGCCATTGATACACTTACAGAGAAAAACTTCTGCACCCCTTGAAAATCATTAGTATACATTTTAAAGTTTGAAATTAGGTAAGTTAGGTTATAATACTGAAATATTAACTTATTAACATCTTTCTCATATACTAACAAAATCATGTTTAAATTTTAATGGAAAAATATTTTATTCAGAAGACTAGCAAAGGCATCAATTATTTGGTTTTGACTTAACAAGAAAAATGCCAGATGTATAAGAGGAAGAACACAAAATAAACTTCAGTGAGATATAGAGAAGACCTGAATACGTATAGAAAATGCATAATCTTGATGGAAATACTCCATAATGTAAAGATGTCAGTTCTCCCCCAAATAAGGTACACGTGAGATGGAATTCCAATCACAATTCTAAGTGACTTTTGTTGTGTTGTTAGAAACTGACAAAACTATCTGGAGAAGTAAAGGGCAAAGGAACAGTGAAAAAAAAGTTAGATTTTTATTACAAGTTATTAAAACACGTTACAATTTCATAGTAACAAAATTGTATGGTGAATAAAGGTGCAAGAGTAAACAAACAAGTCAATCAAACACAACAGAGATCTAAGGAGTGGATCCTGCTACTTACAGTTAAAAATCAGATTATTTGTGCTTATGCCAGTGAAAGAAATAGGAAAGTTTAACAGTTAAGTACCAAAACAACAAAAATGAGTCCCCAAAATTGTATATTTGTTAGAATTTGAAGAAGGCCTAAGTATAAATGCAAAGGTAGAAACCATTTGGAAAAGAAACAAAGGAAAACTGCCTTTGTTATAAAAATTCTAATTGTTTACATTGAAATAATACTACAACATATAAATTGAAAAGGCAAACAAGGAAAAATATTTTGATACATGGCACAGTGTTAATAGCCTTAAGGTGTAGTATATTCACATATTGGGCAAAATAAAAGATCCATAGAAAATTAAAAAAGAAAGAATGCAAACGTCCAATGCATATATGAGAAATGCTCAACTTTGCCAGAAACTAAAGAAAGGCAAATTCAGGATGAGCTACCACTTTTTTGCTGAATGATAAGTAGGCACATTTCTTTTCCTTTTAAAATTTAATACCCAGTGTTGTATGGGTTTCTGGGGAGTTGTACTTTCCTACATTGCTTAAAATTGTTACACCATTCTGGCAGAAAAGAAGACAATATTTTGCAAAAGCCTTAAGAATGTTTACCATTTGATCTGGCAATTTCATTTCTTGGAATTGACCGTAAGGAAAAATTAGATATAGACTGTGTACAAAGTTTTTCATTGAATATTATTTATAATATATTATAATATATATTCAAAACAAATATTCAAAAACAAACTGAAGAAAATCAATATTGAAATGTCTTCTATGGCTTTACATTTTATTGATTTTGCCTCGAAAGCCTTTCACCCTTGTTCTGCATTGAAAATTTCTGCTCAGAAGTAAGATGAACATCACTTCTGCCTCTGTGACCTTATGGTCTTCTCTACATACTGCCAGGGTTCTTCTTCCCCCACTGCACCAAACCATCCATTCACTTCTCACACTAGCCTGAAATTTCTTTTTTTTTTTTAAGATTTTATTTATTTATTCATGAGAGACACACAGAGAGAGGCAGAGACACAGGCAGAGGGCTAAGCAGGCTCCCTGCAAGGAGCCCAAAGAGGGACTCAATCCCGGGACCCCAGGATCACGCCCTGAGCCAAAGGCAGACGTTCAACCACTGAGCCACCCATGACCTGGAATTCTTAAAGACAATGAATCTTTGACTCCCGGGAGCCTCAGTCACCAAATGGCACATAGAAGGTATTACAAATGATACTAATGAGCACTCAAATATGCTAGGAATCATGCTATGTGTATTGCACATGCTATTTCTTTTAATCTTCACACACATCTTATATAAATCTTAAATGATTTTATCATTTCCATCACACAGATGAGAAAACTCAGGATTAGCAGTTAATGAACTTGCATATCCATGCAGCTATTAAGTGATAAAGCTGAGATATAAGCCCAGGGTTATCTTATTCTATGGCTCAAATCCCCAGTGATTATGAAGACATTACCTAAAAGTATAATAATATCTAACTGGTAGATAGCCATGTGCCAAGCATTGCATTAACTCCTTTATATCTATATATTCACTGAAGCTTAATGAAGATCGGTATTATTATTATCTCCATCTTACAGATGAGAAAATAGGCACAGAGCAATCAGATAAGTCACCCAAGGCCTTATGGCCAGTGAGTAGCAGTGCTAGAATGAAGCCACATCCATTACACTTTGTTGCCTTGTGAAGCCCCTGCCATCTATGCTCTGATAACAATTTAGAACACACGCTCAACCCCTTTACCTCCTCTAGGGACAAATCTTTCTGCAAAAATTCACTTGCTGACATACAAGATGCCAGAGCAACGGGAGGAATGCCATCTCTAAAATACAAAGGGCTACATTTCTTTGTCAGTATCCGGTGAATCAGTTCCATCCCCTATCACGTTTAGCATATTGAATGTCCCACCATATAGTTGGACGACTTCAGTTCCCGAATACGGCCAAGATGATGACTTCATCCTCTGATCCTTCATTGGGAACACGGGCTCCTCTTTATACTTGCACATGAAGTCATCGCAGTAGCCTGCCAGTCATACCCCCGGCTCACTACTTCTGAATTTACAGAATTTCTGTCTTGCATGACCTAGAATAACAACAGCTCAGCACCTGCTCGCAAAGTGTTAAAGCGCCCAATGTTCTCACCAGAAGGAAATCTGTAGAATTTAGACATGTCGCCTAAGATGACACGTAGGTTCAGTAAGGTTTTGTATTCAAAGTTTTGGGGACTAATGAGATTTGATTACATCCTAGACATCTGCAGTTTCAACAACTGCAGAAGAGCAGTTGGTGGAATACTATTGTGACTAAATTGGGGTGTGAGTGGGTGAAAGACAACACACAGCATGATGTGGTCTTCTTGTAGAATTGTGACAATCTGTCCTGAATACAGGGTCATATCACCCCAAATAAATGCTTTTCTTTCATTCTTTATTCTTCCAGCCAGTAATTCAACATAGATTCGGTACCTATCGTGTGCCAGGTACTTTGTTAGGTGCCAGTAATGTAAAGGGGAGCATGACCCATTCTTTGTCTTCAAAAACCTAACAGTTTGTAAGGAAGAGAGATAGTTAATCAAACAATTGCCATATGCATTACAAATGCTGTGGTGGATAGCTGGATGGAGAGTTTGGAGAGCAATATAAACAGAGTAACATATTCCACTTTAGGAAGTGGGAAAAAAAAAGGAGGAAAGGAAATTTCGGAAAGTGGGAACTGCATATGTATATCCATGGAAAAAAGAGGGAAGGATAGGAAAGAGAAAAAGAAGAAAGATCTTTTTATCTTAATTGGTTTTTCCATGGAATTGGTAATTTGATAATAATAGTTATTTATCGCCCTTGTCTCTTCCCATTGATCTTAACTTTAAAGGGTTAAAGGCTGAAACAGAAGTCATATATTACTCCTTCAAAAATAACCCTGAGGCAATATGAACTAAAAACAAAAAATGAGAGTGGCTAAAAAACAAATTAACAGAAAGATCATGGAGCTGTAAGATGAGCCCTGCTTTGGGAATTGGAAACCCCATATTCTAGAGACCTCGCACCAAATGGCCCAAAAACCTTGAATACTGTGCTTCACATTTCTGAGTCACAATGTTTCCCCTATAAAATGAGGACTTTGGCTAGAGGGTCTTTAAATTATTTGATTTTGAAGTAAAAGGATAGGAAGAAAGGGTGCACATCTGTGGGTAGTCATTCCAGGAGAGAGAAGAAAGCAGGTGGGAATGCTCTGAATGTCCAGGTCTAGGTCCATCCTAGGCACTGACTTCTGACTTTGTCTTCTGATATATTTTAGAACCAGTCGTTACAGCTTCTTCTCCTTAATACCAAGCATGAGAATGAGTAGGAAGAGATGTAAACAGAACTCTCTCCAAGGCAGAGGGTAATGCCCTACAGAGAACCTGAGATACAGCACAGTAGAATGTCCTCAGTTCTCTGGGACCATAGATCCTACATCTTAAGTTTCAGAGAATGAATGGCAGGTGGCCTTGCCTGTGGCTCTCTTGGATATATGGATTCATGGACAATTCCCAAGAATTATGAAGTTCACTAACTTGTCAGGTGAGGGAAGACAGTGAAACATTTCAGTGGGAAGTTTATTTAAGGGAAAGTCGGGGGTTTTTAATGTACTAGACAGAGGAGGTCCATGGGTATTGGACTAACAAAGGACTAAAAATTTGCACTCTGGATAAGAGAGATGGAGATTATAAGGTAAAATAAGTCCCATTGTTGCCTGGTCAGAAAAGTCTTCAGTTAGAGACTAGGGAACTAGGATCACTGAAATCCATGGTCCTTTTTTTTTTTTATTATTCACTCAGTTGTGATGAAACAACTGTTTTGACATTTCCTAGGCTAGTGTGCATGCAAATGCAAAGCTTTTCTTTTACACAATCCAACCCCATCATTCCAGAGATGGGAAAACCAGCATAAGAAATGGGAAAGCTGGTTTGAATGAGCCCCTCTCTGTGTTGGAATCAGTTTGCCTGTATTTACCCCTGATGGCAGACTCATACATGACTTTGATGCCCTCTCCCAGCAATCCCTTATATTTTTATGCTCTTTGTGTAATGGGAACCTGTTTTGTGCTCTTCTTACATAATTTCAAAGGAATATGAATTAGAAATGAAAATGAAGTGGGCTGACCCATGAAAGAATGAGACGCCTGATTATCTGAGTTGGCCAGACTAGCAAGACAAGCACATGGTAGGGCCACTGTAAAGAAATGCCAAGCTTCAAATGGGTGGTTGTATTAGGAGTCCTTCAAGGAATCTTTAAATTCTAAAGCTATGGTAGAGGGACTGTGAGCATTGTGTTATTTTCCCAGTAAAGTCTCCTCTACCATGAGCAGAGGAGAGGGCATGTTCACCATGTTCAAAGCAGAAGTGGTGTCTTATTCGTAACATATTGGAATGTAGCAGGTGTCCAGAAAGTGCTTGCGAAAAAAACGAGTGGACACAAAATAACCGAGAGAAAGCAAAGGACTGGAGATCCCTTCCGGAAGGATGTCTATCAAGATTAGAGTGTGCTGTTGCCCTTTCTTTCCTTTTCATTTCAAAGAAACCCTCAACGCAGAGTGGTCTGAAAGGTTGCAACTTGCTTTATCTGTTACAGCTCTGCAATCGAATTAGAAGCAAAGTGAAGCAATGGTTATATCAAGAAGTCCAGAAATAAGATTCAATGTCTGCTTCCTGAAAAAGAATTGGTGGTTGGGGGGATAGAGCGTAAAGAAAGATTTTGGTTTTGAGAAAAATATGCTAAAAATCTTCAAAAGGTAAAACGCCTTCCAGTCGATCTTGTCTAACTCTCTCTTCACTCCTCACCCCAGCCCCCCAACAATTGCAAAGATGAGTAACTGGAGACCTACAAGGCGGTATGATTTAACTCAAGTCTCCAAATCTCAAAATTTTATAAATGTTATCAGTGAATGCTAGTATAGGGTGTGATCTTCCCTAAGATAAGAAAGATTTATTCTGATCCTTTTGTGTTTGAGGAAAGCTCTTTGATTTCAAACTGATACTTGATTGCTTAAGAGGGTGCAGTTTACACACTTCTGACCCTGAGAGTATTGGCTACAACGCCCCTCTGTCCAAGAAACAGCTGTTTAGTTTCCTCTAATTCTGAAGTTACTTCCTGGCCCATTCTCTCCCCAAACCCAAATGAGTCCTTATCAACTGTGCATTTTAGCGAGTGAAGATGTGGCTGCTGATAGGGTTCAGTCCTCCAGGGGTTTATGGTCACAAAGCTTGGCAAGGGAACTGATCAGAAAACTGATAGCCACTGCTCCAGCATCCCTACTCACCTGCCACACCCCAAGACCTAGCCAGGAGCAAGCATGATGTCTTTATAAATGGTAGCTTGAGAGGTCCAGTCGTGTTCTGTTATAAGCAGGTGACTCTTAAGCACATAAAACTGTTTCCTGCCGCCACATTATTCTTCCTTGAATTAGGAATCTCAGACCATTAGAGCTGAAAGGTACTTGACAGGTGATCTTTTATGAACTCCTCACTTCACAACTGCAGAAAATAAGCCCCAGAAAGGAGAAATAAACCTCCTTGGACCACACATCTGTGATAGCAAATGGAGTTTTCTGACTTCTGGAATACCTTCCACCATACTCTGTTGCTTTCATCAGCTACATAGAATGACAAATCTAGAGCCCAAATCTGCCTTCTTAAATTGGAAAACTGAGACCCTGAGGTTCATTTATTTGTTCAAAGTCATACATCTACTTGGTGGCGGAGCTTATTCTAAAACAAAAATTCAGGCAGCTTGGGTGACTCAGAGGTTTAGCACCACCTTCGGCCCAGGGCATGACCCTGGAGACCTGGGGTGGAGTCCCATGGTAGGCTCCCTGCATGGAGCCTGCTTCTCTCTCTCTCTCTCTCTCTCTCTCTCTCTCTCATAAATAAATAAAAATCTTTTTAAAAAATAATAAAAAAAATTCTTCCCCTAAAGAATTTGAGGTCCACTGATGGGCTTCTGGGATTTCCACGAATTGTTTATATGTGAATATGCATCTGAACTGTGTGCATTTTTTCTGAGAGAATTGGTAACTTTCATTAGATTGTCAAAAGGGTCATGACCCCCAAAAGAATAAGTACATCCTAGATTACCTGCTCCTTGAAGCAGTTGTGATTTTTTTTTTTATGTCTTCTGGTCATTCACAGAAAAATTTTCTGTCTCGAATTATTGAAAATCTCTTTCTGGTAGTTCATTGCCTTGTTACAGTAATATTTATCTGTTATGGGACAGGGAATTGATCTTATACATATTGTATCCTCATGCTGTTATCTGAAATCCTTGTGCTTTTCATCTCCAATATGATGGTAACCCTTGCCTCTTTTCCTCTACCTTGTTATTTTCCCTGGCACAGGGAGTAACCCAAACACTTCCCATATTTTGAATTTGGAATGAGATGACATTGGTGTAAATCCAGGCTCTGCCACTTGCTAGCTTTGTGACCTTGGGAAAGTTGCTTTTTTTCTTTTCAGACTTCCAATCTTCTGGAAAGTCTTTTCAGTAGAATGAAATATAGTGCTTCCCACTCTGTGGGCAGAAACAACCACATAAAGTTAGGACAACAAAGTTAGGACAGTTTAGGTAGAGTACATGTTTACTTAATTTGCACTTCTATCATCCAATGAATGGGAGCCAGGCTTGGCTCTTCCAGAGAACAGGATTCTGGCTCTGACATTAAATTGTTATTTGACGTGGGAGCAGTCATTCTCCTCCACCTCCCATCTCAGGACCTCTGTTTCCTGAGGTTAGGGTGATTACAGTAACCCCTCCCTTACTTCTCACTAACATTCTGTGGTCTCTTTCGCTGTCACTGCAGTGTCATGTGGATCTTGGACATTATCATCATTCTATGGGTTCCCCAGAGCTACACCTTGTAGAACTTCTTACGGACACATTCCTTCAAACTAATGCTGGGTGATACCTTCAGAGTCCAATAATTGAATTCCTCAGGAAGGAATCCAATCCAGGCTGAAATGAAGGGGGAGTGAGGAATAACGGCTGAGGCTTATTATTGACATGCTTAGCTGTTGTGTTATATTCTTTTTCTCTTTTGTCTAGGCCAACCCAATGTAGGTATTATTTACTTTTGTTGAATCCCTCTATTCATGCAGTTGCTGATAATTAACAGAACTATTTTTAGAGGCATATTTAATTCTTCTGTTTTATACCTTATGTTTTCAAAAGAGTTGGAATATGTTTCCACATGTTTGAAATTTGTCCTGAGGATGTTTATTTGACCAGACTCTTTTTTTGGTTTATTCATTGAGAGAAAGAGAGAGAGATAGAGAATGCAAAAGTAGGGAGAAGGAGAAGCAGGCTCCCCACTGAGCAGGGAGCCTGACACGGAGTCTATCCCAGGACCCTGTGATCATGACCTGAGAGCTGAAAGCAAATGCTTACTGACTGACTGACCCACCCAGGTATCCCTTGACCAGACTCTTGAATCCAGTGTATTATGTAATAGAAAGTTAACAAGAGTTGGCACTCAAGAATTTTCAGTCTCTGCTCCATCATGATGAGCAAAATGCAATGATTTCAATGATCCACAGTATATTTAGTAATATAACCTTCTCCCTTACTCCTGGACACATAGAAAGGTAACTAGCTTACTTCATTGTGTGGCAACTCAGGGCTTCTTCACCTCCATACTGTAGACATTTGGGGCTGGATCATTCTTTGTTGGAGGAAGGGAAGGCTTGTCTGTGTAGGATGTCTCACAGCATCCCTGGCCCCTTCTCACTGGATGCCAAGAGTATGCCTATTCCTCAAGTTCTCTAACAAACAAACTGTCTCCAAGCATTTCTAAATATTCCCCGAGGGACAAAATCACCTTTAATTGAGAAGTTCTTCTTTATATAAAATCGCCCTTAATTGAGAAGTTCTTCTTTATATGATTCATTTCCCTGTTTAAACTTCACAGTTCTCATCTGTAAAAGGAAAGCAACTTTCCCATTCAAGTAGTCATGAGTCTATATCACTGTCCTCTGTTGCTTACAGTACCAGATGTTCCTTTGTTTTTCTGCTCCTGTACTTTTGGTGTCTATTACGATTTACTCTATAAACAAGCCAGTTTTTTTTTTAAACTGAGTGACCAAGAGAAATGTAGAACACAGAGCTAGAAGCATTCAAGTAGATCATCTTGCCCAAGATAAGTTCTTTACCAGTATGAAAATTCTCTTACCTTTAGATTAGCACAAATTCAAAATAATTGTCCCTACTCAAATTTCATTCAGTGACTCCTTTTTTTTTTTGGCATACATAGTATTCCATGCTTTATAAAATAATTTGTTGGTTACTAATGCAAAGCCATATTTAGATTTAGGTATTATTATTCCCCAAATAAGCACTCATGTTTCGGGTATTTTACCAAGTTTAGTTCATACAGAAAAACTGTTATGCCTTATTGTCTACTTCCTTGGTTTTAATTAATGTATATTTCCAAGAAAAGCATTTCCTTGGATATCCACTCCTCAAAATCCAAAGTTTTTCTGAAGAAGATAAATATATGAAAGAGTAACAAATCTATAATGGATTAGTTCAAGTAATTTGAAGAGTTAGTTGAGTACTAGAATGTATATGCTTTATATAGCCCTTTGTTTCCATTTATAGCCTTTATTAAAAATAGGCCAATAATAGGATCTTTCTTATGAAGTTTAAATACACTGACACATGTAAAGTTCTTAGAACAATAGAATCTGTATATAGTAGATTATAGTATCTACACATAGTAGATTATATAAATATTTTTTATTAATTTGTTTAACACTCACATGTTCAGCAGATTACTTTGTGCATTGTAAGTAAAGGTCTATTGATTTTACTTGAACCAAATTACATTTAAATTGCTGCCGAGAGGGATCCCTGGATGGCGCAGTGGTTTGGCGCCTGCCTTTGGCCCTGGGCGCGATCCTGGAGACCCGGGATCGAATCCCACATCGTCCGGTGAGCCTGCTTCTCCCTCTGCCTATGTCTCTGCCTCTGTGTGTGTGTGTGTGTGTGTGTGTGTGTGTGTGTGAGACTATCATAAATAAATAAAAATTAAAAAAAATAAATAAAAATAAATTGCTACCGAGATAATTTTTTAAACAATATTTGAATACTTGGTATCATGTTTTATTGTAGATAGAGGATTGTAGGATTCTGGATGTGATGATGATAATAAGAAAAATATTATCTACTATACTTGTCTCACACAAATGGAAAAGAGTTAAAATGAATAACACATTAATACAAGCAGTTTCAATTTAATCGTTATTGAATTATTCAACTTAACTGTTATTGAACCAACTGTGGACTATGGTTAAGTCCTAGGCACAAAATAACAAAATGGCCAACAAGATTCCTACTTTTACAGAGCTTATAGTATGATAGGAAAGAAAGACCATTTTTTCTGTTTTTTTTTTTTTAACTCATAAATTCTTCCCTTCAGAAAAAAGTAGTAAGCCCCTCCTTTGTCCCAGGAGTTCCACCCTCACTGCCTCATTTTAATACTCAAAGCAACTCAGGTTGCTCTTAATACCCTGGTCTTCATCATGAAGAAACTACGGCACAGAGAGGTGAAGATCAGCCTTGGGTCCCAAAACCAATACGTGGTTTTAGCTCACTCATTTCTCTTGACTCAAAGTCATTGCTCTTTTTGTGCAAGTCTCCACATACTACATGCTACCTTGGTGTTTGGAAAATATTTTATTTTTATTAACTTCATGCATGTGGCATTTGAACAATAAAAAAACCTAAATTCAAAGTTGTGACATATTCTTCTTATTTTTTTTAGAGTAGGAAAGGACGCTGGAGACTACATTTCAATGATTCTAAAACACCGAGTTTGGATTCAAGTACCATCAATTAATTATCCAGTTTTCCATTGTTTTGTTCGCAGAATTGATGTAAAAAAAAATCCAGAATGACTAAATGATAGGAAAATAGGACTTGGTTACACTTCATCAACATAAATGTTATATCTTTGAGTAAAAAAAATATGATTATATACATTAAACGTTTCTAGAGTTTGCAAAACTATAAATCTGTATTCTGACATAGTTTTGGGCATACCAGCATTAGTTTGTTGAAAGCCACCTCTGTTATTATATAGAGAAGTTGAATCTTTTTTCAACCTGAAATAAAATGGGGGAAAAAATGAATCCTCGTATTTAAGATTTTAAAGTTAAGTAGTTACTACGCTTGAGTTGTGATACTTTATACCAATTTTTACCAACTAGCTACTAAAGGAATTTAAGTCATCCCAGTTTGGCAGGGCTTTTTCTAGAAAGAGAAGAGTTTTGTGTGCTGATGTTGTTTTGTGACTAGGAACACTTGTCTGATTGCAGTACTGAGTGGATAAATCCCCTTGTACCTTTTAGAAGTCTTAGTAGCTTAATCTGCATGGACATGTGAAGTGTCTGGAGTGAGCCTTGATAAAAGGTGGATCAACAGGTTGTGCAATAACTTGAGGTTAAATGCTTGCCCAGAGGCTCCTCTTGGTTGACAATTCTTTTGGTTTTTCTAATTGAGGTTGTTAAACAACAGCAGTAGAAGCAACATTGTGGTGATCAGAAACACAAGCAGCAATAATTTTTGACAGGTCTCCATCTTAGTTAATATGGCCTTTATAAGAAAGTGGTGCCATCATTTACAGACTATTTTAACAAGCATTTATTGAACACCTCACTTTGGGTCAGGCACAGTGTATGGTGCTCCCCGTACTGTCTCTTTTGGTTATCACTAAATCACTGCTGCTTAAGCATTGTTATTATCCCAAAATTACAGATGAGAAAGGGAAGCCACATTTGGTTAAGACCAATAAATCTTCTAGTTGCAAATACAGGAACTCCAGTATAGGGTAGGTAGATAGGTATCACAGCTTGGGTGCGGTATCACCATTGAGAATCAGATATTCGTGAGAACTATTGACCAGGCAACCAATATAATAGCCGTGACAACAACATGGCTTATGCCCCTAGATGTGATCAAGGTAAATCCTCCATTTTCACCTCAATACTGACACATTGTAATGAAAAGAATTGACACACAAATAGCTAGAAACAGGGCCATCTAGTAGCACTGACTACTTCTTGAAGTTAAGATAATGAGCTCTCTTACGCCCTTTAAATATTCCGTGGATAATTTTATGAATGAGTATGGTATGTTAATAATCACAGTATACCATTCTAGGAACGTAAAAAAACCTTGGGTCATATTAATATATTCCAAATTTCCTTGACAGTCAATATAACACACAAATGATGTTGATGAACTATGGTTAGGCAGATTATCAAAGTCTACCCAAAACAAAGGATCTATGATTTGTGATTTCTTAAAGGGTAGTTAAGATGGGTTTCCAAGCTTTCTCAAGAGAGAGAGAGGCTTTGATGAGCGCCTGGGTGGCTCAGTTGGTTAAGCATCTGCCTTCAGCTCAGGTCATGATCCCAGGGTCCTGGGATGGAGTTCTGCACCAGGTTCCCTGCTCCACAGGGAGCCTGCTTCTCCTTCTCCCTCTGCCTGCTAGTCCCCCTACTTATGCTCTGTCAGATAAGTAAAAAAAAAAAAAAAAAAAAAAAAGTCTTTAAAAAAAGGAGAGACTTTGAAACTAGAGATGGACCTGTGCTTACATATAATATCAAGATAAAGCTTGAAGCTATTATCTTTCCATAGTTTATGATAAAAAAGATTGAATAAGAAAGGCTCTGGAGATTAGTTTAAAGCTACTGTGCTCTCTTCTGCTGCCAGTTTATCAGCTCCTTGGAGTCAGTTATTACACCTCTCTAGAACTCAGTTTCCTCAATTGTAAAAAGGAGAAAATAAATTTTACCTGTCTCATATGATTAGTATGAAGATTAAATGAGCAAATGTATAGAAAAGTCTTTAAAGTCTAACACAGAGTAAGTCTCAGTAAGTAATTGATTATTATCATTGCTGTGAATATTATTGTATTGGTCCTCAAGAAAGCTTCTGTTTTTTTTTTAAGATTTTAATTTTTTATTTGTGAGAGAGAGAGAGCATGAGCAGGGGAGGAGCAGAGGGAGAAGCAGACTCCCCACTGAGCAGGGAGCCCCAACTTGGCACTTGATTCCAGGACTCCAGGATTATGACCTGAGTTGAAGGCAAATGTTTAACTGACTGAGCTACCCAGACTCCCCTCAAGAAAGCCTTTGTATAGCAGATGACAACTCCAATAATTGATCCTAAAGAGTTATGTATGACAAAAAGGAATTAAGAATGTGTCTGTTTTTGTGAGGATATAAAGACTATGAAAATTCCTCTCTGAATATTTCTAAAACTCCCAGTTAAAGAAAGAGATAAAACAGAAATTTAGGGACACCTGGGTGGCTCAGCGGTTGAGCATCTGCCTTTAGCTCATGATCCCAGAGTCCCAGGATCAAGTCCCACACTGGGCTTTGTGCATGGAGCCTGCTTCTCCCTCTGCCTGTGTCTCTGCCTCTCTCTCTCTGTCTCTCTGTCTCTGTGTGTGTGTGTGTGTCTTTCATGAATAAATAAATAAATAAAATATTAAAAAAAAAACAGAAATTTAAGTGAGGAATACCTGAATGAGAGATCATGGGAAAGTCCAACTGATTATGGGAAACTACTTCTCAGGACACCAGATAAAGGTGTATGAGAACTGATGACATGAGGATTTATATAATGTTTAAATTGAGCAGGAAAAGTGAGATGAGTACAAAACAGTAATTTTTTGGATAATATTTACTTCTAAGGAGAGTAAAAATGGGGGAAAAAAATCACAAGTTCACAAGGCCCAGTAGAAAGAAGTTTAAACTTAAACTTACCAATATGAAGACAATCCACTTTCTGTCATTTTTCAGGATAAGTGACCTTGGATAGTTTGCTCATTGCCTCTATACTCGTTTTTCACTTTTGCAAAGTGAGGATGATAATGCCTGACACATAGTCATGATTAATAATGTTAGTTGAATGCATTTTTTTGAAACTGACCTCTCTTTTGATTTGACATGAGGCTTTTTTCCCCCTCTGTTTTTCTTTTCCCATACAGATCAACATAAATGCACAATTTACTCTTAATAAGTTGGATGGGTGGGTAATTCTTCTACAGATTTGAAATTCCTGAGTGTGAGCATGTTTTTTTATGGGGCCTTAGAAATCCCTAATAGTGTATGGTTGTCCCAAGAACTTTCCTCATATGAGCACTGACAGACCTGTGCTTGTAGGTTAGTCCTGCTTAATTGGCCCTGGGGGCTCCTTGGTTCTGGAGCTGCCTAAGTGGGTTGATTACTAAGCTTCCAAAGGACCTCTTGTTGTTTTAGTAGTTTCCCTGGGGGAATTAAAGGTTTTAACTGAATGTGAAACATCAGACAGAAACTGTAGGGAAGATTTATTGACAATGAATCTCAACTTTCCAAAAGTTCATTTTGAAACCAACTTCCTTCTCAGCCAAAATGATTCAGATTTGAAACCCTCCGGGGGCCTCTTTGGGACTTGAGAGCATTAGGGAGCTTTTTCCTTGCTGTCATAGATTATCTTTCCATTGTTTCTTGACTTGTTGAAGGGGAGATGTGATTGGTAAATCGTCTCTTCCCTTAGGGCCTCAAATTCTTTACTCATTCAGAAGATAAGTAGGACTCTACAATGCATTCCTCAAAGCTTTCTCCCCTGCATGGTCCTAGGCAACCAGCATGAGCCATGCCAAGGGTATACTGAGCAGGGTAGACGCCACAGGGAAAGAGCCAAAAGAGAAGGATGAGGTTGAGCCTTGCTGAGAGTTTCCATGACTGCTATTCTGTTTTTAACGAAGTGAAGAGTCAGGATTAAGTAGAGCAAAAAGCACAGACCTGAATTTGAGTTTTAACTCTGTTCTTTGAAATGTGATCTTGGGAAACGTAACAAACTTCTCTCATGTTCCTTTTCCTCTTCTGTAAAGTGTGCATTGAATAATTTTTGTCTCGAAGTGTTATTGATAGTATTGGAAATTACGTGTGTATAAAGAAGAGTAGGAAATTAATAAATCACATCATTAACAAGAGGTGTTGCGACTGACTCGGGCAGTATATGCCAAACATTGTACTATGTACCCCATATGTATTTTCACATTAATCCTCTTGAAATCTGCACATGGGGTGCCTTGTCACTTTTATTTTGCAGATGAGAAACACCACATGGTGAGGCTAAATAACTTTCTGCCAGCCCATTGGTGAGTGGTACAGCCAGAACTGGAACCAAGGCTGACTCCAAATCCTGCCTTAGGTCCATAAACAACTTTCACTGTTCCTGCTTCCAGGGCTCCCAACTGAAGGTCTGCCTCTATGAAAAGGAAAAAATAAGGCCAGTGGCCACTGGTCTGAGTAGTTTATATATGACGGGATTGAAAGGAGAAGTAGAAGGGATGTGTACAGCTTTCATAAAAGTAAGTAGTTTTCAGAATCCAGCTCCTCAAATCCTAATGCAGAGAAGAGCCAGGAAGTATAACACGGCTCCATATTTTGGTCACACAGTCGTCACTGATCCACAGGCGAATTTAGAGCTCTGTCACTTATATTTCTTTCTCAGAATAGAAGGAAACAGAGGCTCAAAAAGTGGTCATGATTTATCTAGAGTTTCACAAGTCAGTTGTTAAGAGAGCTAAGGCCAGAACACAAGTCCCCAGCACGCTTTATACAACCTCACCTCATCCTCTAATGGAAGGACCACAATTAATGACACAGCCTCAAGATATCTAACAAAAATTTTCTCACTGGAAAGAACCTGATAGCAACCACTCACACTTTAGTGTGAATTAAAGGTACTTTGTCATTACCTATCCTGGAGACCATTTTTCTGGGTTCCTATTTGAACAGCCAAGCCACACGTATCTTCTGTCTTCTTACCAACCAGATTTTCCTTACACATTAGACTAGTCCTTTGCAATAGACTAGAGGAAGAAGAGCCTTTGTAGTGGCAAAGTGGTCAGTATGCTGGAGTGTATATGTGTGGGTATGTGTTACCCTGCATGTGTGAGGGGTTCTGTCCTGCTCTGACTTAAAAGGCTAAGTAGCGAGGTCATGTTGGCTCATGCTATTTTTCTTTCCATGGGGCTCTTTTTTTGGTTCCCTACTTGGCAATGTTGAATTAACTTTTCAAGCCTCAGTTCCCATCATTTCGCTTGTGAAGCCATCCACAGCTCATAAAGTAGTTTCTTCAGCCTCCTAGACAGCCTAATACTTAGATAACATCTACCCACTGTTCAAATCTCAGTGTAATGGTCACTCTCAGGGAAATACCTTGACATCAGGCTTGGGCCCCTCTAATGCATGCTTTCATTGTGCCCTGTCTTCTCTTCTTCATGCACTTGTCAGAGGTCTATGAGAGCAATTACTGTGTCTCACTGTTGGCTCTCTCCCTCACCATGCTCTAAGTTTAAGGAGGGACAGGTCTCTTGTCCCGATCTCCATTTCCTCAAGACATAGTAGAGTGCTTAGCGTAGAAGAATCATTCAATAAATATGTCTAGATTGAATGAGTAGCATGTGTCACTTTGTACTATACATAAATTTTTGCACTTCTGGCACTATTATTGTGTTTTGTTTCCTTAGAATTTAGTATAATGTTGGCAATTAACAAATGCTTTTAAAAATTAGAAAAAAATAGTTTTTTAAATTCAAATTCCATTTAGTTAGCATATAGTGTAATAATAGTTTTGGGTGTACAATATAGTGATTCAACGTTTCCACACAACACCCAGTGCTCATTATTACAAGTGTACCCCTTAATCCCCATCACCTATGTCACCCATCCCCTGACCCACCTCCCCCTACCACCAGTTTGTTCTCTATAGTTAAGAGTCTGTTTCTTGGGTTGCCTGTCTCTTTCTTCCTATGCTTTTTTTTTTTGCCTTGTTTCTTAAATCCTACATATGAGTGGGATCATACGGCATTTATCTTTCTCCTACTGACTTATTTCACTTAGCATAATACTCTCTAGCTCCATTCATGTCATTGCAGATGACAAGATTTCATTCTTTTTTATGGCTGAATAGTATTCCATCACTCACACACACACACATCTTCCAGATAGATAGATAGATAGATAGATATAGATATATACACACACACACACACATATATATATGGATAAACAGATATCCATACATGTATATACATATATTTATATGTATATTTTAATAGTTTCATGTCTCAAATGTAGGTCTTTCATCCATTTTGGATTTATCTTTGTGCATACCTTAAGAAAGTGGTCCTATTTCATTCTTCTGCATGTTGCTGTCCAGTTTTCCCAACACCATTTGTTAAGGAGACTGTCCTTTTCCCACTGGATATTCTTCTCTTTGTCAAAGATTAATTGACTATATAGTTGCAGGTTTATTTCTGGATTTTTCTATTCTGTTCCATCTATTTGTCTATATTTGCACCAGTATCATACTATTTTGATCACTTTAGCTTTGTAATGTAATTTGAATCCAGAATTGGGATGGCTCTAGATTTACTTTTCTTTTTCAAGTTTGCTTTGGCTATTTGGGGTCTTTTGTGGAAATTTTAGGATCCTTTGTAGAAAAAAATAATTTTGAATGAGTAAAATGAATAAAAGGCAAAAACTCCTTTCTGATGGAAGTTTTATAAATTTTGATAAATCCACACAGGTTAAAAAAATATTCGTAGAAGTGACATTTTTTTTCCTTTGAGAGGAAAAATACAAAAATTACAGAAATCTAGTGTTAAAAGTATTGTAATGTGCTATGATGTTTAGGATAAACCTAAACTAAACCTAAACCTAAACTAAACCTAAACCTAAACAACAATTTACTCAGTTGTATAACTGGGGAACTTCCCTCAAATGTTGTCCACATTGGTATAATGTTTTATCTATATAATATGTGGTCATTAAACATCTTCCTTAGTGATTGGCAGCCCAGGTTTTCCAGGCCTAAGCTGCCTGGGAAGGAGTACGTTGTAGGCTAATGAGCTTGAGCTTTGGTATCAAAACTTTGGTTATGGTCTCAGCTCTGTCACTTTCTGGGAGTGTCCTTTGGACAAATTGCCTAACCACTCTGCATCTCAGTTTCCTCATATATAAAATAGGGATAATAATGAAACCTACTTCATAGGATTGGTATCTGGGTTCATTGGATAATAAAGATTAATTGGTAATAAGGGTTGTTAAAGCACTTCAAATAAGCAATATTACATCAAATAATATTCACAAAATGATTCCATATGGTAACATCCTAATTTGTAATAGGAATATTAATACCTAAGAGTGGTACTGTGATTGCTAAGTATTTGGGTGTATGAATTTCTGCTTATTTCTACTGAAGCAGAGGAATAACATCAAGGCACTGCTGGGGAGTAGAAAAAAAAAAACCTATGCTCTGGAAATTTAAAAAGTAAAGGCTTAGCTCTTATCTAGAATGTGGTATCCTTGAGAAAGGTAGAGTCCCTTATCTGGGGACTCATGTCCTTATTGATATGAGGAGAAAGTTGTTGATTGGCCTAGGGTTTTCATCTTCCTTCTGAAATGTTTTTTTTTTCAAATAAAACTTTACTAGGAAACAGAGACAACTCAATAAATACAATTTGAACTGCTTTTCTCAATAAAAATGAAGAAATAAACACAGAGGGGCAAGCATTGGACAAGATCATCTTCAGGACTCTTTCCCTCTAACATTCTGCAATCTGTTTACTTGGGAGGTTCCAATCCTGGCTATACCTTAGAATTGCCTGGGGAGTTTGTGAAAAAAACTAATATCCTTACCCAATCCCTCCAGATTCTGATTTAATGAATCTGGAACCTGTGCACCAGATATATATTTATCTATTATATAAATAGATATTTTACAGCTTTCCAGATCATTCTAACAGGCATCCAGGGAGTTAAAAAAAAAGTATTAATTCTCAGACACACCCCTTCTGCACAACCTCTCCATATACATTTAAAGATCAAATGATTAGACACATTTCAATGTTTGTATACTTTTGAAAGACATTCCTATAGAACAAGTGATTGTCTTGATCTCATAGAAACTTCTGCCATATATATATATATATATATATATACACACACACACAGAGATACACACACATACACGCAGATTTCAGCATTCTTTATTTTTAGCCTATGGTTGTTGCTACCTACGAGATGTCATTACTATACTTAAGTTGCACCTTAGCACAGAGCTGCTGCCTTTCTCACCTGAAGAGGTCCTGCCTCCCAAAACCTCTAGTGGGCTGGAGAGCATGCAGAGTTCGTTTAAAAAAAAAAAAAGAGATATTTAATTTACAACACAATTTTATATTTGGAAAACTGAAAAGGAACCTATTATTTTCAAGACTCTCAGTAAGGGAAAATCCTTTTAAGGGTACTATGGATTCTCCAGGTGTGCGAAAGATTTTTTAGATGTCAAAAAGTAGAGAGAAACACTGGTATAGACCTGAGAGGAGATAATCTGCCACTTTAAATTGCTCACACAAGGGGAGAAATATCAGTTTGCTGTGGTTTAACAATGCCATCAATCCTTTAACAGTAGACGTGGCACTTCAGAGCCTAGAACGTCTGAGAAAAAAAAGGCCAACGTTGACCTGACTTGCGAAACTAAAGAATTTATTGAGGAACCTGGGTGGCTCAAACAGTTAAGCACTGGACTCTTGATTTTGGCTCAGGTGATGATCTCAGGGTTCTGAGATCGAGCCCTGAGTCAGACTTCACACTGGGCATGGAGCCTGCTTAAGATTCTCTCTCTCCCTCTGCCCCTCCCAAAAAGAAATCAAAACTAAAGAATTTATTAATTCCATATTACACAAACATGTCTACCAAGCCAAGGACTTCTCTCACCTTGCTCTTAAATGTGCTTTTTAAATATGGACAAAATCTCTACAGAACATTGTAATATTTTCCAATCACTCTCTAGTCTCAGCATTACCATCACCCAATCCAAACAATTTAGCACACAGGATGACAATTATAGTAAGCTTATTTTGGCAGGAAAATAGATCAGCTTGCCACTGTGACCTTAGTCCTTAATTCAGGTTTTTGCCCTAGAGACTCTTCCTATCTTCTGCCTGTGGGCTCTCAGCATCTTGTGACACATCAAGCTATACATCTGATGATGGTGTACTTCTTCTCCATCTAACACCGATAAATCAGACCCAGAATTACCTAGATCCTACTATCAGCCAGGCAAAAGGTAAATTTCTCAAAGACCAAGGAACACAGGTTATCAGCAGCTGTGTTTAATAGATAAGGTAGGGCCACAAAGAAGACTTGAAATGTTGCCTAACGTACGAGCAGTTCTGACTCCAGAACCAGGCTGTTTCATGGAAAACCCAAACACGGCCCCCAAACAATGCTCTATCTCTTGCATAATTTCACGCATACTTTCACACACAAGAGAAGATCCCGAAGTGTATATAACAAGTCTTGCTTCATATTACTTCATTATGTTTCCTTGAAAGCACTCTTGCTAGCCCACTTTCCTGAGATTTTAGCAATATGTAGACAAAGAATTTTAACTTGGCTGATAATTGTTGTCAATATTGATTATATTTTAGAACCATACTAAGCTATGATAATTGTTTTCAAAGATTTATTTCTTTATTTGAGAGAGAGCGCATAAGCAGGAGGGTATGGGGAGATGGAGAGAGAATCCCAAGCTGACTTCTTGCTGGACATGAGCCCAACATGGGGCTCAAGTCCCCGACCCTGTGATCATGACCCTACTCAAAACCAAGAGTCAGATGCTCAATGAACTGTGCTACCCAAGTGCCTTATGATATGATAATCTTTAATAGCACAGGTTTATGATAACATTGGCTAAAAACAGAATTTTAAAAAAAACTACTTTTATGGCTCTAACAGTTTAAACATTTCTTCCTTCCAATATCTAGCTTAGATTCTTGCATAATATTTGAATAGCTATAATCACAGCGCAGATAAAGTTGGATTAATTAAATATATCATATACACACTTCTGAATTTAACAGAGTGATCTTTTAATGACTGTACATAATATTGTACTATGTATATTTGCTGGTAGATAATAAAAACAGTTCTTTCATGTTGACTTTTAGGTGAGTTACATATTTTTTGTTATTATTAACAATTGTCATAATCTGTACATTCATATATTTTATTTGTCTAAACATTTTCCTTTGGAAATAACCCCAGGCATAGGTTTGCTGTCTCAGAAGGTAGGATATGTTTATGATTACAGCATATTAAAATGTTTGCTCTTTTAGGTATTTCATAGTAAAACCTTATTAAGCAGAATGCCCCAATGTAAAATTTAGATCATTTTCCTGAAAATGATTATTTTAAAAATAATGTAAATATCAATACATTATAAGCATTATAAATTAAAAATCAGAAGTGCAGATCAAAACCACTAGGTGATATCACTCCATACCTGTTTAGAATGGCTGTTATGAAAAAGACAAGAAATAACAAGTATTGTTGAAGATGTGGAGAAAAGGGAAAACTTGTCCACTGTTGGTGAGATGTAATTGGTGCAGCCATTATGGAAAACAGTATGGCTGTCTCTCAAAAAAATAAAAATAGAAGGACCATATAATCCAGCAATTCACTTTGGAGTATTTACCTTCATTTTCATATATATTAACTCAAGAAAATTTACATCTGTATGTTTATCGCAGCCTTATTTACAATAGCCAAGATACAGAGACTACCTGTATCTGTCGTTGGATAAATGGATAAAGAAGATGTGGTATAAATATATACAATTAAGATTATTCAGCCATTAAAAGAGAGTGAAATTGACATTTGGGACAACATGGCTGGGCTTTGAGGGCATTTTGCTAAGTGAAATAAGTCAGACAGAGAAAGAAATACTGTATGATTTCATTAAAGAGTAAATCTTTAAACTTCTTATTAAGGGAAAAAATTCTAAAGCTATATATGATGATGAATGTAAAGTGGACCTATTGTGGTGATCATTTTACAATCTCTACACGTATCAAATCATTATGTTGTACACCTGAATTTAATATATAGTCCTATGTAAAATATACCTCAATAAAAAAAATTAAGTCAGTGAGACGGGGTGCTTGGATGACTCAGTTGGTTAAGGTCTGCCTTTGGCTCAGGTCATGATCCCAGGGTCCTGGGATGGAGCCCAGCTTCTCCTTCTCCCTCAGCAGCTCCCCCTGCTTGTGCTCTCTCTCTTTCTCTCTCTCTCTGAAATAAATAAAATCTTTTGTAAAAAAGTCGGTAAGACAAATGTAAAGCCCACAAATATACTTTTTTTTATAAATTTATTTTTATTGGTGTTCAGTTTGCCAACATATAGAATAACATCCAGTGCTCATCCCATCAAGTGCCCCCCTCAGTGCCCCTCACCCAGTCACCCCCACCCCCCGCCCACCTCCCTTTCTACCACCCCTAGTTCGTTTCCCAGAGTTAGGTGTCTCTCATGTTCTGTCTCCCTTTCTGATATTTTTTCTCCTTTCCCCATTATTCCCTTTCACTATTTTTTATATTCCCCAAATGTATGAGACCATATGTTTGTCCTTCTCCAATTGACTTACTTCACTCAGCATAATACCCTCCAGTTCCATCCACATCAAAGCAAATGGTGGGTATTTGTCATTTCTAATGGCTGAGGAATATTCCATTGTATACATAAACCACATCTTCTTTATCCATTCATCTTTTGACGGACACCAAGGCTCCTTCCACAGTTTGGCTATTGTGGACTTTGCTGCTAGAAACATCGGGTTGCAGGTGTCTCGGCGTTTCACTGCATCTGTATCTTTGGGGTAAATCCCCAGCAGTGCAATTGCTGGGTCGTAGGGCAGGTCTATTTTTAACTCTTTGAGGAACCTCCACACAGTTTTCCAGAGTGGCTGCACCAGTTCACATTCCCACCAACAGTGTAAGAGGGTTCCTCTTTCTCCACATCCTCTCCAACATTTGTTGTTTCCTGCCTTGTTAATTTTCCCCATTCTCCCTGGTGTGAGGTGGTATCTCATTGTGGTTTTGATTTGTATTTCCCTGATGGCAAGTGATGCGGAGCATTTTCTCATGTGCTTGTTGGCCATGTCTATGTCTTCCTCTGTGAGACTTCTGTTCATATCTTTTGCCCATTTCATGATTGGATCCACAAATATACTTTAAAAAAATTTTGCTACACTTAATTTAATTATAAACTTACTACTAATTCAAGACAGATCTTAGGGGTACCTGGCTGGCTCAGTTGGTAAAGCATGTGACTCCTCATCTTGGGGTTGTAAGTTCAAGTCCCACATAGGATGTAGAGATTACTTAAAAATAAAACCAAGAGAAAAAGAAAGAAGAAAGAAAGAAAGAAAGAAAGAAAGAAAGAAAGAAAGAAAGAAAGAAAGAAAGAAAGGCCATTCTATAGAATAGTCCTTCAATATTTTTGGTCACTAGTCATAATAAAAGTATGCTGTTTGTGTAGCATATGTGTACTGTGCACACACACACATATATACATAGACATGTAACTATCTATAAATTGAACCACAAAATTTCATGAAACAATACTGTATGCAATGGGATCTGATATATTCCAATTATTCCCTTGTGATTTATCCTATTCCAGTGTCATCCCTCGCATTTACAAGATCATTTTCTCTTTCTCTTTTCTTAAGCTAGCTATAGCTCACTAAATTGATTTTATGATCTTGACCAGTAGATTAATAAACAGTCTTTGAAAGCAGCCTTGACAATATGCACAACTTAAGAAAATGATTTACTAACGTTGCACTTCAATAACTATAGGCCCTATTTTTAACTATTTTAGCCAGTTTCAGCAAATAATTTTTCTGTCAGTGTTAGTAGTTATGATAGTTTCATTTAAAGAAACCAACGTGTTTTGTGAATGAAAGTCTAAAAGAAACCACAGTCTTGCAGCTTCCTCTTTTGCTCATTAGCCAGAATCTGATTTTTGGGTCTGTCATTTGTAAATTCTGTGTCAAAATCCACACTCTAACCAATGGCATATAAAAGCATTCAGTTTGGCTGTTCAATTTCTTCTCTGGCCTGAATACATCTAACCTTTGAGGAAAAATTCAAATGGATATACTTGCTGAGATACAGTATGCACAAGTGGCTGGGAGTGCCTGACACGGAGCAGACTTCTAGAACATGTTTGCTGATCACAAACGAACAGATTACAAAAGGGAGCACATGCAGGAGTGTGGAGAATCAACAGGCCAGGGGCTTTTTTTGCGTGTAATGTTTTCCAACTTTTAATCTAAATAGCCTTTTTTTCCCCACAAAAGAGTTGATCTATGGGTTAGTTATCGCTTTATTTCACAAGCCTCTGGCTAACAGAAAGATTATATTTCTGTCTAACCTTTTCTTTGTTCCCTTGTATTTTTTTTCTTTTTTTCTATTATGGGTATGAAAATCTAAAGCTGAAGTACAATGTTAAAAGATTAATTTGTCTTTGTTTTAATTCATCCACTGCATGTAGTGGAACATGTAGTAAATAGAACACTGGTTTGTTTTGTTTTTTTGTTTTGTTTTGTTTTTTTGTTTTTTGTTTTGTTTTGTTTTGATTTATTTAAGAATTACAGTTGCTTTTTTATTTATGATGTCTTTATAAACATTTCCTGGATAATTAGTCTTGTCTTTGATTTATCACTCCAAGGAGGATACTTTGAGATCATACAGGGAAAGCTATAATAAGAGATGATAGAACTCAAGGATTATAGTCCTGCTTTAAGGATTTGGTCATACAACTTAAACTTTGTCCCCATTTTCTCTATCCATACGATGGATACTTATGACCTTATATTTTGTGAGAATACTTTGGAATTGAATAAATATATGTATTGATAAATGCTCTGAGTTATTAAAATAAAGACATCATTATCATATTATTTACTTAGCAATCGCAAGAAAAATGTGTGACACCTCAGATACCAAGTACTTCCTTGGGTCTATTATGTTTCTTTTAAAGTTTTTATTTATTTATTTATTTATTTATTTATTTATTTATTTGAGAAAGAGAGAGCACAGAGAGAAAGAGCAAAGAGCACAAGGGGTGGGGAGAGGAGCTGAGGGAGAGGGAGAACCAGACTCCCCACTGAGCAGGGAGCCATACTCAGGGTTTGATCCCAGGACCCCTAGATCACATCCTGAGCTGAAGGCAAGCACTTAACCAACTGAGCCACCCAGGTGCCCGGAATCTATTATTTTAAAAAGAAGTCTATTTTATACTGGACTTACATGACACTATTGAGTCATGGAGGTTTATGGATATGTTGGGGGAGTAGGATAAGGGAGGAAAGGAAAAGAGAAAACACACTGAGTGTCCCTAGGTGTCAGACCTTATAAATATACTTTCTCAGGTTAACTCTCCTAACATCCCCAGTGGATATAACCTATTATCCTAGAGGAGGAAAACATAGCTCAAAGAGGCCACATGAACTTGTCCTGACCTCACGATATGTAAGTTACTGAGCTAGAATTTGAACCCCACTACAAAATTCAGCTTCATAGGAAACCACGAGGTTTCTCAACTTCCAAATTGCTGCTTTGGAAACATCTGTTTGCAGCTAAAATAGGAAAGGGCAGGGCTAATTTAATTAAAAGAAATAATTTATAATATTATCCAAAGAGATTTCATTTTTAGCTTCCCTCAATGTTTCCATTACAATTTTAGCTGAAGATTTGGATCATTTCTTATTTTATCTTGCAGGTTTGGCCACTCTAGTTCCTGGACTTATAAAAATACACTTGCTAAAGATGAGTTAAAGGGCAAGACTTATACTGAAATTTCTCTGCTTGGTTATTTGTGTAATTAAAATGATCCTTTGGGAGAGTGACTGGAGGTTGAGTTGGAAGGGGGAAAGCTTGACTGAGTTAGGGAAATTCCAGATGACAGGATTGCCAGATCTCCTGCTGACCCTGTATTGCCAAATTCCACCTCCTGCTCTTGTGCAGGTGTGTGTTCCTTAAATAGTGATGTCTACAAATCAAGCAGTGTTAAAATGCAAAGCAGGGGGAATTCCTGTGCACTGGTTGCTGCCAAGTTCCTAGAGTTTTAACAGCGCACTCACCAAACTGCCTCCTTCCCCTCCAAAAAATATAAATAAGTTCAATATCAAGAATTCATCAATTAGAGTGCCTCTCTGTTCTCTTGGAAGGTGTGAAAATTCTGTAAACGCATCAGTAATGGTAGCCAAGTCTAAGGCAACTAACTCTGTGTGGGTCTTGTGTTGTCAGAGATAAGGCTTTTGACCTTGATGTTGCCACCAGTCTTCTAGTTGAGACAAGGACTATTACCTCATCATCTGAAACAGATTTTCCCATCTATGATTTGGGTGTAGCGCTTTTCAGAAACCTGTCTTGTAGAAATTAGGGCCAAGAACCTGGTTGCTACTGCTCAGGAGAAGGATGAAAGATCTGGGTTTTAATTCAAGGGTATATACAGAGTCTATATGAGTGTCCAGCACTATGCTGAAGGAGATGGAGGATGACAACATAAGAAAGAGCTATTGTATCCTAATAGGACTAGTGTGAGGTATGCTCTAACCAGGGGTAGACAAGAGCTGTTACCATGTGAACAAGGGTAAAAAGTTAAAAAAAAAAAATCGCAAATTCTACCCGGAGGGCTTGGAGAAGATTCAAAGAGGGAAGTAACATTAGCTCCATGTCTTGAAGGATAAAGAAGATGGAGGCACTTCAGGTGGAGGAAAAGAAAAAAGCAAACAAAGGTACAGAGAATAGAGTTCAATTGGGGAGGGTGTGTTGCCTTGTGTTAAGGTGGTAGCATTATAACTGCATTATACACGATATTGTCTGGCAACTAGAAAAATAATATGTGGATATACTGTCTCCATTTGGGTCCATCTCCTTATTTCATATCAGTTGGATTCTTGCACTGATGTTCTATGTCTTGTGCTTATGGCCATTTGAATTAGTGACCCTGGGCTTGAATAAAGAATATGAGGGCAGGAGGTGGGTTGATGGAACTTCTGTAATAGGAGGCTCTTGATCTGGGTGTTGGTGGATGGACAGGGAAAGAGCAAGAGTATGAAGGATAAAGTGGAGAAGGTCTGGAGGCCCCGGGATAAAAGCAGTAGCTAGGTGGTAGGCAGAACTTGAGTTTCTTTTGGAGAGTTATAGGACCCAAGCTGGACAAGGAAAATATAGGGCAATTCAAATTAATGTACATTTATTGAGGTCATACCTTGCACCAACACTGCTAATAGGCACAGTGGTGGATATTGAGATACAGTAATACATTGCCCTTGTTCTCAATTATAAGGAATGGAGACAGACACATAAGCAACTATTGCACAAGGCAGAGCGCAGTAGTAGCTAGCAGTTTGCCATGGAAGAATGGAAGACAGATTTATTTTGACTGGAGAGGGATAAGAAACATTTCTGAAGGGTTATATTTGAGGTGCCATGTAAAGATTAACTAGGTCACTAATTTGTAAACAAATATGACTGAAAGAAAGGAAAGGATGCAAAGAAAGAGGACATCAAATGCAAGAACTATTTCAGAAGTTAAGACTAAGTTATGAATTATATTTTACTATAAGATGATATTAGATCATCAAGCATCTTCAAAGCTGTGCCATTGAATCTGGACTTCAAACTTGATAGGGAGCCATTGAAGATATCTGCCATAATCAAGTCAATTTATAAACTCCGGGGTGCTGGGGGGCTCCATTATTGCCATATCTTATAGCTCTAAGAAAGAGCTAGGTTCGTGTGGAATTTCCCCAGACCACCATACCATCAAAAGATAGGTCAGGATCAGAATTCCTTCTTATTTGGCTTAAAGATTAGATATGTATTGAGATGCACAAACCTAGCTCCTTAATATGGGCTGATGGCCCCTCCGTCTCCACCTCCACCCTTGGGCTCTTAGAGCATTTGATTTATTCTCTGTATTTCTGGCACTTAACACACTGCCTGGCAAGTAATAGGTACTCAGTAAATGTTTGCTGAATGAATGGACAAACTACTAACTTGTTTTAACAAGTGGGGAAGAGCCTGGTTATCAGTGCTTGAGTAAACAATCTACACATGAGCATCTGGTTTTGAGCGGGCCTGAAAGCTAGCCTTTGATATTTCCTCTTTGGTCTTTGAGTTCTTGGACAAATAGCTGGTTTTCCTGAGGTGAGTCTCCTTCATTTGAAACAAATTTATCTTATCCCAAACCACCAGAAAGCAGTGTTAAACGTGCTACACCAGCCTCAGGGGACTGATCCAGTTGCAATTTCACAAAGTCAAGCTTCCCATCTCTCTGACTTACTTCCTTTTTGAATTTTGAAAGGAGCGGAGATTAAAGGCTGCCATAAGATAACAAAATATATTTCAAATCTTTCTCTTATAAATACTACAGATGAACAATTAAATTACATATGAATTGCAGTTTCATACGCAGGGTTCATTGAGCAAGTTATTAAATTTCTAATATTATATTAAATAATCTATTTCCTGGAAAAATTTTATATCCCTTTTTATAATTGCAACTGATGCTCTCTTTACAATTGCATATTATATTAATAAACATGCCAATGGAAATGAGTGCACATCAGTTTTTAAGTCTTTTAAGAGATTGTACAAATCACTAATTAGGAAATATTTGATCAAGTGAAAAGATTGCATCCACCAGAGAAAGAGTGGTTAAGGCTATGTCTTTTATTCTCTCTGAAGCATATTTTTTAAAGTTTCCATTTTTTTAAAACACATTTGAAATCTAAAAGCAATTTGGGGGAGAGTTGGTTTCCAACTCTCCAGTTTATGTGAGATACACATGGATACTCAGTGGTATGTTGTTGGTACCTGGAATTAAATTAAAGACACCACGTGGGCACCCTGGGTGGCTCAGCGGTTTAGTGCTGCCTTCAGCCCAGGGCCTGATCCTGGAGACCCAGGATCGAGTCCCATGTCGGGCTCACTGCATGGAGCCTGCTTTTCTCTCTGCCTGTGTCTCTACCCTCTCTCTCTCATGAATAAATAAATAAAATCTTTAAAAAAAAAAGACACCATGTGAATGGAATTGTGTATGTGTGATCTATGGTAACACGGTCTTCTTACAAGTTGGAATGCGGAAAAAGAACAATTTCTAAGTGTTTTCTCTTCAAGTACTGGGCTCATTTCTTCCTTGCCATGACATTTTAAAAAGTGCTTCTGTTCCCAGTCTTCTCTCCTAACCCTGCTTGTCCTGAAAACCTACCGAGACATATGCCAAGAGATTAGGTCTCAGCTTACGTCCCTAGGGTCATCCTTTCACATAGTGCAGGCCCATTGCAAAGATATCAACATTCAAAGGACACATACAGAAAAAACAAGAAAAAAGAAATCTTGCTTTGGCAGTTTCATTAAGGTGTAGGCTTGTAAGTTAGGTGCTTGGAAATCTTGAGAAGTTTCCTTTATGTAAACTTTGGCACTGTGTGAGTGACTCCTTTTGTGTCTTCAAGATCTCTTTCAAGATTTCCTTATTGGTGTACATGACTGTCTTTGATAGATTTCCCTTGATTAGCAATCATCTTTGCATCTTTCCAAAGTTCTCTCAAAAATGAGAGGCTGCTAGGTTCTTAAGAGGGAGTATGAAAAAAAAAAGCGGTAAATAGATGTCAAAGATTTCATTCAACATGCACCTTAGAACTGAGTCAATTTTACACACACACACACACACACACACACACACACACACACACACACACACGAAAGTCACCTTTTTGAAAAAGCGTGACCTGAAAACCAAAACCAAAGTCCAAAGAAAGATTTGTTGGTGTGTATTTAGCAAACTGTTTTTATTTCCATGATTGACTATATTTTCCATCTCCCATTAAAGTTAGATGTGGCTATGTGATTTGGTTCCTATCAATGCAATATGGACAGGAGTGCTGCTTCCTATGTCCCCACTTCCTAAGATTACCATAAGATCCTTCTCACACCTTCAACCTTCCTCTCTTCTCTCCTCCCCTTCCCTCCCCTTCCCTCCCCTTCTCTCCTCTCTCTACTTATAGGCTGGATAGGGAGGACCCAGAGTAAGTTTTGGAGGCCCTAGAGGATAGTCTGGCCTGGACAGAGGATTCTGGATCTTTGAGTCACTGCTAATAGGAAAGCTGCCTGAAAGGAAATGTCCTCCTAAGATTTTGTGTGAATGTGAAACAAAGTCTGACTGTGGCATTTGTTGAGATTATGGCATTTATTTTCCACTGTGGTTAGCTTTTACTGTAAAACAAGGATCATATAGGATATTTTCTGATCATCGAGAAGATGAAGTTTTCAGGGAGGATACATTTGGTGTCTCTACGAATGTGCCTTGATCAGCATGAATACCTAATAGGTGTATGTCTGTCAGCCAAAGATTATTTCAATTACATACTGACACTGATGGAAAATGACTGTACCTGTAATAAGGTCACAAGTGGATTCCGGGGTGGCTCAGTTGGTTAAGTGTCTGCCTTAGGGCTAAGTGTCATGGGATCAAGTCCCACATTGGGAGTCTGCTTCTCCCTCTACCTCTCCACCATGTCTGTGCACTCACTCACTGTCTCTCAAATAAATAAAATCTTAAAAAAAAAAATCAGGTCACAAGTGCTGAGTCTGAGACCAGCCCTATGGTGGTTTTGGGTCCAGCCATCCTGGTATATAAATCTGATGCTAAAAATCAAAGCAGCAAGCCGTGTATAGAATTTGGGCACTGTACATACACCACAATGAATCTTAATGTGGAATTGTGGAGATTTATCACTGTATTAATTTCTGTGCAATGGTTTGGGTTGTTTTTCTTTTGTTTAAAAAAAATCAAGAGACCATAAAGCTGTCTGAGAAATAACTGTAAGTCTCTATGGAACCAAACTATGCTTCTCATTATAATTGCTGTGACTCATCATTCTTAGGGGATGGGAATTTCAAACCACAATTTAGGACAGTGATAGCCATTACCTACCTTTTATTGAGTAGCTGCCAGGATCTGGACCAGATACTTTATTCTTACTGAAATGTACTGCATTAGATATTTGTATCTCTGTTCTCCAAATGAGGAAACTGAGGTTTAGAAAACTTATATATAACTTGTTCAAGGTCAGGCATTTGTAGTGTGGCAAAATCAGGATTCCAAAGTTCATGTTCTCAATCAGTTCCCAAAGCTCCCCTCATAGACCCTTAGAATCTTTATCTTTAATTATATTAGATACTCCCCTTTCATGTATCATGCTCCCTTTGTGAAATATATTTTTATTCTCTCTTCTTGAGGCCATACCCCAAGTGATAGCATATTTGTTCAAGACAATTTTGTTGTAATAAATTTACATCATAAGATTTTCTTAGATTCTCTGTCACTAGGCTTTAAATACATTGTATAAATAATATGACAATTTACATATTTTTGTCAGCCTTTACTTACTTTGAATTCCAAAATATAATGGAACTGTTCCATGATCACCTCTCTATTAAAGAGATAGAATTTACCACACTTCCCCCCAACCAACTCTGTACCAATAGTGGATTGGTTTCATTAGAAGAACTTTTCAGCTTTCATCTCACTCAACACGGTGGAGAAGCAAGAAACCTATAGCTTTTATTGCAATGGGTCTGAAGTATTTTATGGTAGCCTGAATTTTATAGCCAAATATTTGAAAGTTAGCCAAAATAAAAGGTTATCTTATTGGGGTGCCCGGGTGACTCAGTCAGTTAAGCATCTGACTCTTGGATTCAGCTCAGGTCATGATCTCAGGTTATGGGATCAATCCCCAAGAGAGGCTCTGTGCTCAGTGTAGAGTTGGCTTGTGATTCTCTCTACTACCCTCTGCCCTCTCCTCACTCTCTCTTTCAAATAAATCAATTCAATCTTAAAAAAAAAAAACTTACCTTACCCACATTCCTTTCCCATAATGGCATTCATCTATTCTGAAATTTCTCTTTAGTCCACATACAAATCATAGACCTCATCTCCTTTAAGAGTGAGTTACCAGAATCTCCAAGAATCTTTGCACCTAATTCATAATCATTTATTGCAATAACTTGCTAAAACATAGATGTACACATGTACGAAGTAAACACATGGATACACACACACACACAGTGTGTTCTGGCCTTAAACTGCTCCCATGTTCCGGCATCCCTAAAACTAAGTAGTTGTTGCTACTCCATTTAATAATCTGACAGACCCACAAACACATGCCCTCGTCTGAACCAATCACAGATCATCTCATAATAGATAATATCCTAAATATCATCTTTCCCATGGATCAAAGCACTTATTCGCTTGAGAGAGGTGTCAAGCCATACTTGCAACTTAATAACTTTGAAAAACAAACAAATGAATGAAGTTGTTTTGATAACTAAGATGCAGGAGACTTAGCTCCAGATGGCAGCCAACTGGTCCTAAGACAAGGTGGGTAGAATGGCAAGTGAGAAGTTATACTGTGTTAAACAGCTGCACTATAGCTTTTTTTCACACAACTAGGCTACATTTGAATTTTTCTATGCTCAATGTAGTCTTGTGACCTCACAAGCCTGCAGATCACAGAGAATATCTGAAATTGGGATTATAAATATCCTATGTAAATGAGGTTAGTCTCATTAATCAAAAGTAATCATGTTTGTCCAATCCCTACGTTGTTTATTATTTCTGTAAAACCTGGGAATGAGGCCTGAGGAGATCTGTTCTGCACTGGATAAGCCCCGTCCTCTAGTGCAGTTTTCTTTGCTTCTTCTTTCCTTTTAGCCTGAAATTGGATCCACTCTCCAAAAGTTGGTCTTCACACTGAGCTTGGAAAGGGAAGACAAAATTAGTAGTAATGAGGAACATATATATAAGGGATAGAACAGAGAAGTGCATTTCTGTGGGAAAAGGAGAAAGCTTGCACTCTATTTTCCTCAGGCTCTGAGAACTAAAATTAAAAATTGATAGACAGATAACAGCATGATGGGCTGCTGATTGGAAAAATAGGAAGTGCTCATCTGTAACAGAATCAGCTATGAGGATGTGTCACAAGCATCAACTAGGGGTGGACTTAACACCATTGATTAGCAAGGGTCTGGACGGAAATCCCAGAGACGACATTGCAGTGATCAGAAAACCATAAGACCATTCTGCTCCTGGTATCCATAACTTCCTTTCCTCCCTGCTCCTAGGGCACCTGGTTTAGCAGCAGTCTGTAGTGTTACGTGGCACAGCTCAGCAACTTCTTAGCCCTAAGCTTCTGAATTTGCTTCTGCAGCAGCCATCACGTCCCATTTGTCTCCCTGTTGCAGTGCCCAGCCGTCACACTTCCATAGGTGCTCTTTTGGCATCTCATTTGTTAGAAATCTTTTTACACCCCAAACCATTTTTATAAACATTCCACTTGACCAACCCTGTGCCTCCTTTGTAATGTGAAATCTTCATGATTATGCAGTTACACTTTTATTTTTAAAGTCATGGTCACCGAACTTTTCATATAAAGGGTCGAACAGTAAGAATTCCTAGCCTGACAGGCCACACAGTCTTTGTTGGAACTACTGGACTCTGCCCCTGTGATGTGAGAGCTGCCTTGGCCCGTCCTGAGATGATGCACAAAGCTGTGCTCCAAAGCGCTGTCCAGAAACAGACAACAGTCGTTTAGTGGGTGGTAGTTTGTAGACCTCTGTTTTACCAGAAAGTGTTCCACTTTTTTTTCAGTCAGGTTTCCTTTGAGTCTTTCTCTATGGAATTATACCTCTCCTTTTCTCTTTGAACTCTTTGGAAATCTTCTCTGAAATGCAGATAAATGTCTTAAAGATCATCATGCTTCATTTATCTTTGGTCCTCTGACCAGTCTGGGTTGGCTACGTCGTGTGGCATTTAAAAAGCACGGAACAATCAACTACACCTTAAAAGAATTTCCATTTTTCACATGTGTTTAATTCCATCTATTTTATTTTTTTATTATTTATTTATTTTTTGCTCTTTAGTTGGATGTTAAAGAAGAGTCAGTTCACAGCCTTGAGGAACACATTTGTACCTTTCTTCTTTTCTCTTCAGGTTTCACAGGTTGCTCTATTAATCTTTTTCCACCCAGCCTTGCCCCAAACCCACCTTCTCTAGCAAGCTCAATCTACAAATATCTCATCCCCTCCCCCAACCTCTGATTCAAAGCACTTTATTTTGCAGATTGACAAAAATACCCTTGCTAATTTTTTTTTTCTTCTTTTCTTTTCTCGTTTCTCCACTCCCAGATTCAAAAGCCAAAGAGCTATGGCAAAGAGGGAGGATCAAGGCCACTGGAGGGAGGGCAGGTCAAAATCCATGAACATTCCTCATTTTAATTTTTCATCTTGTCTAAATTTTCACATTTTTATTATCATTATTAGCTTAGGGATGTTCCAACTACGTGTGAAAAAAAAACCCACTTGTACACAGTACCTAGAAAGAATAACAGTGAAAGTGGCCTCAGAGGCCATCCTCTCCAGCACACTTCGATGGTGTGTCTCCCAACATAAAGGGGATTGCAAGCCAGAGGGAGGGGACGAGAGAGACTGGCTACTGCTTCTCTGCCACACATTTATCAGTCAGCACCTCCTCACAGACTTAGCCATTTCCCACGAAGACAAAGTAAGCAAACAGAAGAAGGCTTCCAGGGCCACAGTGCAGTCACCCTATAACCAGCTCCTGCACATCGCTGGACAACTTAGAGGGCTCATCACACTGCTTTCGTACAGGAGGTGGGAAGCCCAGAAATGTGGAGTGTGACTCCTACCAGATGGTGTTGCTATCAGAGGACACTGACAGGGAGGACCTTCATGAAGACCTAGAGGCCTGAATCGAAGCTTGGGCAACAGTAGCTCTTGGTATGGTGAGAAAGTTTCCAAGAGCCTTTATAGTCCTGGTCTCGGCTTGCAGCGGGCAGTCTTTACCAGGGGTTATTTATAGGTTTGCCTAGGTGTGTTGTCTGGCACCAGCTGAATGTAGAAAGAACCAGGGCTGGTTGTGTAATAGTGAAGAACAATAGGTTTGGGATCCTAAAACAGTAGAATAATAAAATAGGAAGGAAATTTAATGGTTATCTAATAATCCAATTACCTTCTTTGACACAGAGGGGGAAAATGAAGCTTTGACAGGAAAAGGGAATCGCAGAAGTTACCTCGCCAGTTAGTCCAGACAGAGAAAAAGAATATGGATCTTACTGTCAATTGCTTTTTCCTCTGCATTACTCTTCTTGATGAGAAATAATAACTTGGTGCAGATGCAGGGAGAAGCCTTGGGATATCCCACTGAGGTGAGGCAGAGGAAGGTGTAGTGATCCATCTTGCTTTTAGAGGTTCAGCTAGGACTTTGTTTCATAAAGGGCCTTCTCCAAACCACCTGGAAGGTGGCTCCTTGTTTGCCTCACATGCCCAGGCTCCTCTCCATGGATGTAAGGAAGAGCCGGCTGCTCAGGTGATTCCGATTTGCTTACCCCCCACTGGAGAATCACCAGCATGAGATGCCAATGGCGCTTAACAATGCCACAAATTAGAATCCCCTGTGGAACTTCTCAATTTTTAAAATAATCCTCCTTCCCAAATTCCATTCTTCAATGTTCTGATTTAATTGGTTTGGGGTAGCACCCAGGCAATCTGGATTTTAAACCCCCCCCCCCCCGGGGATTCTAATGTGTAGTCAGACTGGAGTAAAGGGAGGCTGCAGGAAGCCTGGGAGTGGAAGCATGGAATGGGATGATAGCACAGAAGTACAGGCGTAAGGGGGACAGTCTGGAGAGAGGTGACTGAGGAGGAAATAGGTCTGAAGGCTGTGGCTCAAGAGAAGAGGAAAGCAGAGACAAGGTGTCTCTTTCGGAGAGTAATGAGGTTCGAACAGGCTCAGGCGGAAGCACTTCGGAAGCCAGATTAAAGAAAACAGCAAGACTGAGGAGGAAGTCTGTGGAGACCAGATCTACCTACCGGCTCTAGAGGGAAGTGCCTTTGGTTTTCTCACCGAGAAGAAAAGACTAAGGACAGGTGACTCAGAAGAAACTTCTGAACTGGCAGGTAAAGAAGAAATAATGGGACAGTTCTAGAAGAGGGATGCAGCTTGCTGTCAGCAATTCTAGAATCTTCGACCTTCAAATAACAGGGTTAAAAGTCTCTTGTAAAATGAATGATAAGATCTTTGGACCAGAAGGCCTGAGAGGTCGCTAGGGGCAGCCCCCTCACTGCCTAGCAGAGGAACGTGAATCCCAGGGAGGAGCTGGGGCTTGACTAAGGGCACCTGTTACCTGGGGTTCTGACCTCTGCCTGTCTCTGGGAGAGTCAGCACAGTGTGAGGGTCGGGATTACAGACTATGGAGCCAGCCTATTGAGTTTGCTGCCCTCATGTACTGAGTCTGTACTTTGGGGAACTTACTGATATTCTCTGAGCCTCAGTTTCCTGGTCTATAAAATGAGGATTAATATAGTCAAACGCTATCCTGGATCGTTGGATGGACGAAGTACGTTAATATCCATAAAGCATTTAGAACAATGCCTAGCATGTAGGATGTGTTATACAATATTAACTGTAATCATTAAACCATACTGTTTTATTCAGGTGATAAAGAGATACTTTAGTGAGTAGGATTGTGGTAATCCCTTGCCCATGTGAGGATGGATATTTGGAGAAAATGCAGATTGGTCATAGTGCCCCATTTTTTATAAAAACTTCAAAGGGATTAGAATGTAGGTGAATCCCCAAGGCATATCTTTGCACACCCAATTTCTTCAAAGTGCAGATTTTGGAGCCTCATTCTAGATCATCACAAACAGAATCTTTGGGAGGTAGGGATAGGGAATTTGTGTTTTCCAAATGTGAGCCAGGTAGTTCTGTTGAACTTTAAAGTATGACACTTACTGCCTCTAGCTGAGGAAGTGGAGCAGCCTTCTATGGTAAGATTCCAGGGCCTTCCCTCTTGCATGAGATAGGCACTATCCCCTTTTTCCACCATTACAGATCTGGAAATTGAGGTTTATGGAGGCAGAATAACTTCCCCAGAGTCATTAGCTTTGTAATGAACAGACTAGAGACTGAAACCAAATCCTTTAGACTCCAGACTCACCATCCTCTCAGTTATCATGTGCTCTGGAGGAAGTAAATTGCCACTTGGCTTCGGTTTTCTTATCTGTAAAATGGGATAATATTGGTATCTACATTGTAAGATGTTGTGAAAATTAATGCATATGAGGCATATTGCAGAGGACCTTGCCCATAGGAGCAATCAAATATTAACTGTTGTTTCTGCTCTAGATATTGGCATTGTTATGTGTACTCTACTTTCCAAATATTTCCTTCTACAGGCATCTGTTTGACACCCCCTTGGTGCCCGATACTGTGTCAGACTATTGAAATAAATAAATGGTAATGTGAACTTTATCTCCAAGAACCAACTATTCCACGGGAAACTATAAATAAGAAACTGTACTATAAGATAAGATGCAATCCTGACCAGAAGGAACAAAGAGTCATACTGTCTTAGTAAGAATAAAACTTATTTACCAGGAGCCCTTAGGAAATATGTCAGTCTGGGCAGTTCCATTTTCTAGATAAACATATACTCTTTAAATGGCATTTTAAAAAAATATATCGGAAGGTAGGTATTTCTGAAAATAAGGCATGCTTCTCTGTCTTTTTAAACCAAGAATAGTATATACCATGTGAACTCCTCTTAATGATTCAGGATCACCATTGGGAGCCTTTTATATTGGATTATCATCACATCAAAGTCCTCAGAAGCATCTGAGATGTATCTATCTCATTAACCTTGTGCTTTTAAAAAAATTTTTTCTTTCATTGTTGCAAAATATCCACTTCCCCACAGAAGTCATTGTGATCTGTCAGGAAGAATAGACTTGGAAAACAATTTGATCTGTATTTGTACACTAACTCTGCTAGTCTGTGTGAACAAAGGCCATTCGTTCTTCTGTTCATTCAACAAATATTTATGAATGTCCCATTATTATGTCAGGAATTCTGTTATTTACTGGGATGCAAAGATATATTCATGTAAGTTTTTGTCCTCAGGAGGCTGTAATGTGGACTTTCTTTAACTATTCGTAGCTATAATTTCCTCACATCTTTAAGTGGAACTGAGGCAATAGCTAACATTGCAATGTTAGGAACTTGGGGTGGAGGGCAGTTGGAGAGGGAAATAGTAAATACAGATAGGATTCCAATTCAGGAAATCTCCTATGCTATCATTCTTTATTAACAAGCATTATGGAGCATTTCCAAGCACTGTTCTGGACCTCAGCGATGCAGCAGTGAACAAGGCAATCTGTTCGCATTGAGTTTACATTCCTGTGATGGGAAACTGACAATGTACAAGTAAATATATAATACAGTTTTAGATAAGTAATCTGAAAATATATATATATATATATATATATATATATATATATATATATATATATATATAAGAAGGCCATAGAGGATGAACCAGAGGTGGAACTTTCTCTTTTTCTCCTGGTTCTTTGCACAATGATGTCCTTAAGTGTATTGCTTAAGAAATAAATCCTTATGATCTGTTAATTCAATATCAGACATTATTGCTAGGTACTATCCTTTAACATGTGTCATATCACATTTAAGAAAAAGATCTCTAGGGGGATCCCAGGGGGATCCCTGGGTGGCTCAGCGGTTTAGCGCCTGCCTTTGGCCCAGGGTGCGATCCTGGAGTCCCGGGATCGAGTCCCACGTTGAGCTCCCAGCATGGAGCCTGCTTCTCCCTCCTCCTGTGTCTCTACCTCTTTCTCTCTCTCTATGATAAATAAATAAATACATCTTTAAAAAAAAGAAAAAGATCTCTAAAATTCATTGTTTCTTATTATATACAATTTATTTCCTCCCCTTAGCCAATTTCTATGTTTAATTTTCTTAGAATAAAAATTACCAGAACAAATTTTTGAAGTAGTCATGGCATAAAAGTTGTTATATCATATGTGAAGGAATTAATACAGAAGATAGACCCTGTAAAACCCTTTCTGTAAAGTGGGTTAAGCAAGGTCAAAAGGAAGTAGAAAGAAGATAACAAGAAAGTAGAGGGATTGTGAGGATCAGGAATATCAAGATAATTGATTTTTAATGTTTAAAGACTTCTATTTTTTATACCACAAAAATCTTATCGCCTGTTATGATAAAATAAAATACATATTAAACATTTTAGGTTAAGCTGTTTTAGTACCAAGACTTAGAATGAATGGAGCCTGGGCGGGTGAAAATATATGGTGCTCTTACTTTGAAGGGAGCCAATAAGCTAATTTAGCAAATTGATGGGGGTGAGTACTCCAAAGAATTTGTTCTTGAGTTCTCAGCTTCCTGCCATAATTCATTTTATTTTATTTTATTTTATTTTATTTATTATTTTGCTTTATTTTACTTATTCTTAATTCTTCACCCCATCACATACAGCCAATAAAACATGTAAAAGTATTCTGCTATAATTTACAGATAATATTGAGACTAAAATATACAGATTAGGTAAATTTATCTTTTAAAAAACAGAATATCTCTTATTACTCAATACAAACATCGCTTACTATTACTCTATTGGTGAGCTGTTCATCTTATCACTCCTAAGAATGAGGCTCATGACCTGGAAGTACCACTGGTTCTTGGAATATATGACCTGAATAAGTCTTTTAATTGGTTATTCAGCTGTAGAATATTGACAGTAATATCCATTCTATGAATTTGAGCCATAAATCCCTGCTATGTCTCATCATTTTTACCTCCAAAATAATGATTTCATAGGGTTCATATGATACGCATTTTAGAATATGGCTATCAAGTGAGATGTATGTGAGTATAATTTCATACTAAAGTATAATAAATATGAATCATTATTTATGTAGCGATACAACATTGACCACTATGTGTGTGAGCTATGCTCTATGAATTGAGTTACCATCCCATATTTAAAATACTGATATATTAATAGAGATGATTAGACAACTACATAATTATAATACAAAGTAAAGTATGCACTGGGGCAAGAAAAGAAAAGCTTTGACGGGATCTGATGATAATTTATCATCTTCCAGATGATAAATTCTAGATCGTATAGTAGTCTTTAAGCATCCAGGGTGAGGAGCATATCCTTTGGTCTTCTAGTTGTTTTTTTTTTTTCTCATTGGTCCAAGATCACTTCTTATTTTTAGGTCCACCTCTGATTTTCAAGTTGCTTGTCACTTCTTGAATTCTATGCTGAGCAAATTGTTGTTTCTTCCCTTTTTATACTCCCTAATATAATTGGCCATGAGGAAATTTTTCCAATTTCACACAGTATTAATCAATTTAAACTATAATTTGTCTTAAACTCTCAGAAGATCTTTCATACAGATCAGAGCTTGGCAAACATTTTTGTAAAGGGCCAGACAATAAACATATTAGGCTTTGTGGGCCACATGGTTGCTATTCCAGTTCTGTCAATTCTGCTGCTGTTGCTCAAAAGCAGCCATATATAGCACACAAATAAATTTAGCTCTGTCCAAAAAAAAATTTTCCCCCAAAACAGCCAGTGGGGCCTGATTTGGTTCATGGGTAGGAGTTTGTCCACAGCTGGTCTAGATGAAAGATTACATTGAAAGTTCTTGGCTTCTAGTTGGGGATTTTGGTTGGAAATGTGGAGGAAATTTATGGAATCTTTGAAAACCAAATACAATCATTTATGTATATGTCAGTATGTGCATTTCTTTCTTTTGTCTTTTTCTATGCATTTATTGTGTTAAGCTATTGCTATGATCAGATTCCCAAAATAGGTCTATAACTAAGAAAAGATTGAAGACCAATGTGAGTAAAGTATTTTCTGAATGAAATCAGATGAATTTCTGGAGGTTTTAGGGAAGTGAACTTTTCTTCAATTTCTAAAACAACTCACTTTGAGTTGTCTGACAACAAATGAAGAACCATCTGTGGTGGTGACATTTTCTTCAGCTGACATTGTAAAATCACTCTCACTGATAGATCTCTGTTGTTATCCACAGTTTCTATTCTCCAGAGACTAGGTAACCACTAAGGTCCTCCAATCCTGAGATCTTCTGGTCTTCTATGTGTCTCAAAAAAAAAAGTTTACTTCTATTTTTCCCCATTTTCTTACAATTATTTTTTGTCTAAATTCAGTTTGGCATATTCCTCAATTCTAAGAAAATCCTCTGTGGATTTGTATTTCCCCATAGTCCTTCCAGAGCTCTGTTTTCACATATCTGAGTCATGGATGCTACAGGAACTTCCTATCGGGTCTCCACATTGGTGGAAACCCTAACATATCCAAACCCTGATGCCATGGTGATTACAGCTATTCAAATGTCTCTATATTGTAACTTGGGAGCAGTTCTTGGATAAGTTCCCTGTGTGTAAGCTCGCATGTATCTATATTTGCATGCTGTAATGGTAAAAATGGCATAAAAGTAAGATGGACTCAAGTCTCCCCTGTCATTATCTTCTACCAAATGCCAAATTCTAAACTGAAATGGATCAGACTGTATTAACTGATCAATCGATTTATAGAAAGTGATGTTGGATGTAACTTTTTTGTATGTTCATGGATTTAGAAAGACTGCTCAGTTTACAAATTTTTTTTTTTACATTTTGTTTATTTGGAGAGAGAGAGCATGGGGAAGGGCAGAGAGAGAGAATGAGAGAGAATCCCAAGCAACTCTGTGCATGGGCTTGATCTCATGATCCTGAGATCATGACCCAAACCAAAATCAAGAGTCAGACGCTTAACTGAATGAGCCACCCAGGTGCCCCACAAAAAGTTTTAATTGTCTACTTTCTTCAGAGCATTTGCAGAGGAATCCAGGATGCCCTGGGTTTAGTATTAGAACCCTGTGGGCTTTCCGTGGGACTGTGAATAAAATCCCTGGGAGTACTTATATCTAGAAAGAAAGTATAGAGGATGAGAAATAAAGCCCTTTTTAGGTTTTGTTGTTGTTGTTGTTCTGTAACTCTGTGCTATAAAAAAAACTAGGAAAATGGTAATATGACTTTTGACTCCCAATTCTTCATTTGTTAGAGGGCCTGTGTAAACAAAATGGAAACGTCATTTCAATATATATATATTACAATAGAACTAACGAAGAAGAAGAACACTTCAAACATGCCGAACTGAGGAAGTAAACTCAAACAATAAAAAATAATAATAATAATATAGGTGTCTTAGTCTATTCAGGCTGCTAGAATGAAATACCATATATTGGTGGCTTATAGACAACAGAAATTTATTTTTCATAATTCTGAAGGCTAGGAAATCCAAGATCAAGTTGCTGGCAGAATTGTTTCTTGTGAGGTTCTGCTTCCTAGTTCATAGATGGCAGTCTTCATTCTCTGTAACCTCACTTGGTAGAAGGGGGAGAGAGCTCTTTGGGTTCCCTTTTATAGGGCCATGAATCATTTATGGGGGCTTTACCATGATGACCTAATCATCTCCCAAAGACCCCATCTCCAAATACTATCAGGTTGGGGATTAAATTTCAAACTATGAAGTCTGGAGAGGACAGAAAGATCTAGTACATTGCAGTACCCTTTCTAGGGGAGCTGAGCTTTGTATTGAATGATAGCAAAAGTAAAGATTATGACGTAGGAGAAGATGGTGAAGTACAAGAGGTCATAATTTGAAAAGACTCCTGGCTGAAAAGAAACAACCTGTAGGATATATCTGGCCTGAATAATTTGGAAAAGAGCATCTGTCCAAAGGAATAAAAAGGTTGAGGGATGAAGTCTGATTACATTTTGTCCAGGGCACAAAGATGAGTGATTGTGAATTCTGAGTCAGAAAGGAGTAGCCGGATAAAAATGCTATTTGGGGAAGATTGATGATCACACATCAGTTAGGAGAGACTGCTGACAAATGAAATGAGAGGCGTGGGGAGCTTCAGTGGGTTGGAGGTGTGAGAGATGGGGGCTATAATCAGAGAAATCGTTACCTTTAAGGCAGTAATTGGTTAGGATGGAGAGTGAAAAACAAAATATGGTGTTTAGAGGATTTGGTACTTGTGAGAAGAAAAGATCACTCCCTCAGCGTTAACAACTTATGAGTTGACACTAGTTATATAGACTTTGATGGGAGAATTGGGATTTTGTTATATATAATAAAGTATTATGGCAGAAGCAAGCTGTGGGCAATCCGATCTTCAGACAGGTGATAGTGGGAAGAGAAAAGTCTTCTGAATATGAAAGAGAAGTGAACTAATCGTGGCAGAAAGGAAAATACAAGAGATTTTTCTTAAGAATTTAGTTTATTGGGGATCCCTGGGTGGCGCAGCGGTTTAGCACCTGCCTTTGGCCCAGGGCGCGATCCTGGAGACCCGGGATCGAATCCCACGTCGGGCTCCCAGTGCATGGAGCCTGCTTCTCCATCTGCCTATGTCTCTGCCTCTCTCTCTGTGACTATCATAAATAAATAAAAATTAAAAAAATAATTTAGTTTATTAGTTCAGTAATAAAATATATTATTTTATTGGTTATGACACTTTGTTGTTCAAGTTGATTATGACACTAAATGCATTTTATCCATGTAAGTTTTCTTTGCCAGGACTGAAGGTGTCATATGGGTGTGATGATGGGGTGAATATGGAGATAAGGAACAGAGTGGTCATTTTTCAACATGAAGTTAAAAAGGAAAGAATTCTATTTAATGAAGACAAGATGTTAATAGACTTGATTTAGATTGTGTAAGAAGCTTCCTGGAGGTGGACATATCTCAAGCATATGAATAAATCTACTCCTGCAAGGCTCTTGGGCATTGTCGCATGAGATGATGAGACGATTTATTAAAGGGAATCAAGGTGCTCTTTGGCATGCCTAGAACTAAGTATAACAATTAATAATCATAACGGTTGTCATAATAGCAGAGTAAATTGAAAAGATAGGAGCGTTTCCAAACTAAAAATAAAAATGGAATTATGTGATTTGGAATGCTCCTGAAGCTAACTGGAAGACTTGTTCTGGGGAAGATTTAGAAAGGTTGGTAGTAAAAGCTTAAGTAAAAATTTGATGGATTGATAGATTAGATGGATAGATGGATATACAGAAGTCAGGTTCAGAGTTTTAAACCACTTTTATATGAGAAGTGGGGACACTCCCATAATATTTGAGCACTCAAGTCTCCTTGGAAAACAGTAGGGACCTCAGCCGCCTTTACTTAAACTACATTTGAGAGTCAGCTCCTATGAATATTGAGAATTTGCAGAAAGGACAGACATTCTGTTAATACTATGCATTGATCAGTACTTCATTTCCTACTCATCTGAAGGAGAAAGGGTAATTCTTGTGATGAGATAGAATTAGTAGGAAATTTTGTTCTTTCACAAATATCCTCCGAACTATGAAAAAACCTTCATGTTGGTCAAATTCTATAGTGAATGAAAATTAGAACCACATATGTATAATATATATAATTTAATAAATCATGAGCTCTGAAGTCATACAATCTTAAATTTAAAGCCTTGCTCTATCATAAATAAATAAATAAATAATAAATAAATAAATAACAAGCCCAGCTCTCTTATTAATTAGCTGAGTGACCTTGAACAATTTCCTTATCCTCTCTGAGCCTAAAATTGTCATGTGGAAAACTGGAAAAGCAGGTCCAGTGAAGTAAAATCCTGTCATAATCAATGGCAATCCTTTCCTGCCAATCACCAGGCAAATAGAACACAAACCCAAATGAATGGCCCATGCTGGCTTTTCTGCCCTTTAGAAGGTCACAGTCCAGTGGAAAATTAGGAGCACAGAAGGTTATGGCAAAAGGTAAAAATTAGACATTGAAGGTGTTCTATTTCTGGCATGGAAGTACAAAAACTTTCAAAGGAGCAACATGCATGTCTCATTTAATACTAAATCCCTCACATTGCCTTTCACATAATACTCAATATATTTATTGTCGAGCCCTTTGCATATAAACCTTTGACTAAAATACATTATTAGATGAGGGTAGCAATAAATTCACAGAGGTGTTTTTTTTTTTTTAAATCTGAGCAGTTTCACTGCGTTTTTTTTTTTTTTCAGTGGCTTTCAAGAACACAGATAATAGTACAACAATTAGAAAGTAATCAGTTTTGGGTATTTGCTTTTAACATAATTTTAAGTTTAATACTTTTAAATAAATTATAATAATGGCTGTGTTTAACAACTGGCTTGGAAAATTCTAGAATATTGAACACTCTGCTTTCATTAGCCAATATCCTAGCACATCAATGGATCTAGGCTAAATTCTTCAGGTCTCAGCCTCAGTTCCCTTGTGAAATAAGGTAGCAAGACTAGATGGTCTTTTATTTTTAAGATTTTGTTTATTTATTCTTGAGAGATACAGAGAGGGAGGCAGAGACACAGGCAGAGAGAAAAGCAGACTTTCCCCCAGGAAGCCTGATGTAGGACTCAATCCCAGGATCCTGGGATCATGATTGGGATCACGACCTGAGCCAAAGGCAGATGCCGAACCACTGAACCACCCAGGTGGCCCAGCCAGGCAGTCTTTAAGGGCACAACCAACCTTGGCATTCTATGTGGTTCACAAAGGTTTAGATTCACGTGTGATGCCATCTTTCCAAGTGTGGGCACAATTGGAAGGGAGAACTCTAGGTATGTTTTCCTGGAATTCCTTGTGCCACATTCTCTCTCTACCAGAGGAATGATATCCTGTCAAGGGAGCCTTTGAGTCAGGAAGCCTAGGAGCAGCCAGTGAGCTTCTGGTCTGCATCACTACTAAATCTTGTTTTATTTTGTTAAGTGGATTAGAAGATGTTCAATCAAATATACTTCTACTTTCATAGTATTAAGTTTGGTTCTAAAGGGGAGTAAGGAGGCTTTAAATACCCAGAAAATGATAAGGATGGGAACTGTTACAAGAGGTCAAGGGTTGGGTAATTCATGATGGTGGTTAGTGTCTCATGCATCAATTTATTCTTCCGGGGCTGTGGTTAAAGACCGATGCTGGAAAAAAAAAAAAAAAAAGACCGATGCTGAATACAATATAGCTAGGGTGAACTGGTTCTTTTTTAATTTTTAGCTTTTCCATCTATTAAATAAGAAAGAAGTAGGCTGGATGATCTCAGAGGTCTATTAATTCTAAAATCCATCTATAAAACTAAAGTTGTTTGGACTCTGAAATATTAGATTTGGAGATTTTTCAGGAGTCCTGAAAGAAAATGTGTGAGATTTGAGTGGTGACTTCTTGGGCAGAACAGGAATAGCAAGAGGAAATGAGACTGTTAGCAGATACCTCTTGGGGTTTTTAGGTCATTTCTACAGAGTAGGGTTTTGGGGGGGTACATTTTGCTGAGTTAATGCAGGGAGTATAGGAGAGTTAATCCACAAAAAACAAGCTGAAAAGAAAAAAAAATATGAGTTGAGACTTCCTATTTTTGGGTGTGACTGGTTTGACAAAACCATTTGAACTGAGTGATTGTTCCATGAGTAAATTGATACTCAGATTCACCCAAAGGCAAAGCCTCTGAAGATAGGTAGGATTTACTTCACTCTTCCTGCCCTATGGCACTAGCTGATCTCCTTCCTTCCTTTCTCTCAATAATGTTTTACAACTTTATTCAGAGACTAAGAATCAATTCTGGGTTTGCTCAGGAAAGACCTTGAGGATTCTCTCACCTAGACTCCTGATTTTTAAATTTTTAACAGAACCTGTTTTTCAAATGAAATCTTGCTCAGAACACTGATATACTTAAGACAGGCAGAAGCCAAACTTCCTGGTGTTAAGGAGTGTCTGGAGTCCTACCAGTAGGGCCATTTCTTTACATCTGGTAAATACACTGAGGTACCAGAAACCCTAAAGTTCCATGAAACCAATTTGAAAATCACTGATCTATTCCAAACCCCACTCCCATCTTTTGGAATAAAGTCCCCTTAAAGCTTGAGATCCTGGACTGAGGTACAGTAGGGGTAGGGGTGGGGAGGAGCTGTCTCCTAGTTCAGTGTAGCAAGCCTGAGATAAAGGTCAGCTAGGGGAAGATGAAAGGTAATGGGAGCATTGTTTTGGCCCAAGGACACAGAAAGAGTAAGAAAAATTTGAAATGGAGAGAAAGGAGGATTAATTCTGGTTTAATATAATTACTTTTGTGTGATACTTTTACAGCTTTAACAGGCCTTTTAAATATACTATTTAATTAATTCAATTCAGCAAGTATGTCCTGGATACAAATTATGTACTTGATCTAATCCAACCAATGTATTAACTACCAGGCACTGTATAGAAAGCGTGTAGCACATTATTTCGAGAGAGCCTTTCAACCACCCTGTGAAGCAAGCATAGTTGAAGAAAATACGGTACAAAGAGGTGAAGTAACTTTACGGTGTGTGAGTAGTAGACCTAAGATGTGAACCCAAGTCTGTCACACTTCAAAACCCATGTTCCTTCCACTCTACCCTTAAGGAAGTATAAAACTAAGAAATGGCAGGAGATATGGGCTTTGCCTTCAAGTTACTTAAAATCCTCTACACCTGGTTAATTGTCGTACAAACGAAATAGGATGAGTTAGCATTGATGAGATGTAACAAAAGGCCAACAAAGTTTGGAGAAAGACAACTACATTTCAAGTAAGGGACAAGGAAACGCTTTGTGGGGAGGAAATCACCGAGGACTGCGTAGGCATCTGTGAGGCAACAGAGCAGAGATGACTGTCCCTATGTCACAATCAAGGAAGCTGAAGTTCATGGAGCTGGGAGGCTTGTCCTTTGCAGCTGGTTAGTGGTGACATCAGAAATACAGGGAAGGTCTTTTAGGAGTCGGAGAGAAACTAGAGAGAAAATGTGAACATAACATAAACAGTGTCTGACTTAACCTTTTTGCTGATAATTGACTTTGTCCCGGTTTTCTCTGTCCCTAATTCTGCTAGCATTTGATTGTCTTCCCTGGACTGGTATAACCACTTTGCCCATAAACTGATATGCTTATAAATCTTTCCTCCACACAGCTTCCAGATTTGTTAATATAAAATGTATTCTGTAAGTCTCATGCTTCAAATCCTTTAACACTGCAGGGGTGGATATGCCAACCTACACATGTGATCAAAAATTTGTGTAGAACTAAATACACAATATATGCATGTGTGCAAATGAGTACAAGTAAAACTGAGAATTTCTGAATAAGATAAATGGATTGTAATAGTATCAATATCCTAGTTCTAATATTTTAAGGGTTTTGTAAGTTGTTCCTTACCACTGGGGTAGTTGCATAAAGGGTGTATGAACTCTCTCTGTGTATAATTCATTACAACTGCACGTAAATCTATACTGATCTCAAAAAGTTCATTTAAAAATCTTTTGCAAAAACTAGAAGTATCGAAATATTTAAGCTTCTTTGAACATAGCATACAATTTTCTTCTTCTCTCTCTGGTTCTATTTTCTAGCATTCTCTGCCCCAGATCTTACACTATGCTAACATAGAATTGATGGCAATTTTCTCACATACAACCAAAGTATTTTCCATTTTAGTATTTTGTTTATGCTGTTGCCATAGACTGCTCACTCATATCATTATCCTTACCTGGCATAGCTAATTTCTTTGCACTGTTTAAGGCTCTTTCTTTGATCCCTCAGATGAGATGATATACTTTATCTTTGTAGTTTCATAGTGTTATACATACTCTTACTGTATTTATTAGAGGTTTGGTTTCTTGTCTTACCTTCAATACAGTGACCTTCTAGAGAGTGAGATAGTTTTACTTGCTTTTTATTTTCAGTGACCTTTATTTTTGCTAGTAAATAATAGATAGTGTCAATGTGTTAAACTTGAGTAAATGAATGTACTTCTTCATATAGTTTGGAAATTACCAACAATAAATCCAATGCTATTATCTTCTATTATGTAACCAGACCAGAGTATTCATTTACAAATTTAAGATGATTGACTATCTTAGTACACTATTTATTAACACTTTATGATATTAACAGTAATGATTAAGAACTTAGTTAATTTCATCCTGGGGTAACATTAGTCTACTGACAATTACAATGAATCATAGACTGAGATGATCTGTGTAGATAATATGCAGACTTGGAGACAGCTTCACCTGAGAAAGGTATTTTCCTTCATGTATATAGGGATCAAGGTTATTTTTTTTAAGTAAAGGCAAACTTGGGGACCCAGCAACAAAATGGGGCAAACAGAAATAGTATTCATTTGCATCTTATTGAGATGTTTACTTATCCTTTAGTTGAACACAGAATTTTACACTCCAATTAAAAACCACCCACACACACATCAAAGTAAGCTAACCGGTGATTCAAAAAAATAAAAAATAAAAAAACAATCTAGGTTCAGAGGTTTGAGTTTATTGTCCCTGGGCACAATGCTAAGATGGTAGTTATGAAAGGTAAACTTCTTACTGTTTTCTGACTCTCCTTTTAACCTGCTAGAGGCAGAATGGACAGATAATCAGTAGAGACATTTATACAACGGGTTTAATAATAGGTCACCCTGGCTGTCAGACTTAATGAAAGGAATGTTTGTTTTCTTTTTGAAATCTTCAGAACATAGATGCTGGGTAGTGGAAGTGTGGAGTTTAACAACATTATTAGATACAAAAGAATTTGTTAGAGGGTGTGATTATCTGACTTTATGGCAAAATGGGATCCATGACACTGCCCAAAGGAACACCAATCACGCAACTTACAAACTTTGCTATGTATGCCTGGATGTTCTGAAAATTCACCTGAGTTTTTCTTGATTGAATATGCTTTGGTTTAAATATTCAATATCGTAAATATAGGAACTATAATTCTAGTTTCATTTTTATTCTCTTAAGGTTCGTAGAAACGCCAGCTCATTTCTCTTGGAAAGAAAGTTATTACCGATCCACTATGTCCCAGAGCACACAGACAAATGAATTCCTTAGTCCAGAGGTCTTCCAGCATATCTGGGATTTTCTGGAACAGTAAGTATCAAATAAGCAAAAAATGTTGTACTTGAATTATTACAAATAGGAAAATGGGGTTTGTAAAAATATTGCTTACCAGGGCATGTTTCTAGAATCAATAAAAATCAGTCAAGATATTGTTGGAAAAATTTATTTCCTCTAATAGTATTTCTGTGTTCAAAATTCAGTAGAGATTTATTAAGTTTATATCACAAAAAATCAGTATTCCAACGTGGTATAATTTTGGAGCATCAGAAGGGCTCTCCTTAAACCGTAAGAGACCATAATCATAGGAAACAAACTGAGGGTTGCTGGAGGGGAGCTGGGTGGGAGGATGGGGTAACTGGGTGATGGGCATTAAGGAGGGCACGTGATATAATGAACACTGGGGTGTTGTTTGCAACTGATGAATCACTGAACAAAATACCTCTGAAACTAATAATACAATATATGTTAATTAATTGAATTGAAATTTTAAAAAAGGAAGTAGATGGGGATCCCTGGGGCTCAGTGGTTTAGTGCCTTCCTTCAGTCCAGGGAGTGATCCTGGAGTCCCGGGATCGAGTCCCACATCGGGCTCCCTGCATGGAGCCTGCTTCTCCCTCTGCCTGTGTCTCTGCCTCTCTCTCTTTCTTTCTCTCAATCTGTCTCTTCATGAATAAATAGATAAAATATTTTTTTAAAAAAGGGAGGTAGCTTTCCTGCCTAACTCCAGATAACTTCCCTAATGACTCCTTTGATACCCAAAATCTGTTCCTTTGGCTTAAAGACTCTCATCTGCTATTATAATACAAATACCCCCGAGAAGGTAAAATACTAAATTTGATTGGTCATTTAAGCCTTACTCGGAAAATGATTATTGTCTCTATTATTAATATTGAACTTGGGTAAGTGAATAAATTCAGGGAAAGATAAAAGAATATCAGAGTACTTGGCACACTAAAGGATAGGGTATAAAATAATACTTATAAATTGAGTATAAAAATACTCAATTCCTGATATATCCTTTCTCTCCCATGTTCCACCCAGCAATTCTCTGACAAGGGCAGGGATCATGATTCCCATGGTACCAATAGGACTTAGATTTGAACTGTCTGAGAGGACACATTTGGCATGTGGTTGAGCTACAGTCCAAACCTAGAGTTTCTGAGTCCAATTGATGAGCCTTGGCAACTTTGAAACAGATAGCTCATTGTTATCAACTGGGTACCTGTGTTTTAGTCCCATTCCCTGCCTAACATACCTTTGTTTGTCCTTGATGGTAGGCCCATATGTTCAGTTCAGCCTATTGACTTGAACTTTGCGGATGAGCCATCAGAAAATGGTGCAAGAAACAAGATTGAGATTAGCATGGACTGTATCCGGATGCAAGACTCGGACCTCAGTGACCCCATGTGGGTGAGTGGCAGGAGCTTTTCCTTTGATCTGTGGGCCATGTCAATCTTGAATGGACAAGACCATTGGGCAGAGAGTCAATGTGGTCAGCAGAGAGAAAATTAAGTGTGTGTGGATTTTGTGTCTTTTTCAACTCTTCTTTACTGTATGTTTCCACTGGTGTGGGGAAGGTGGGTTGGGAATAATCCCTTACATTCTTTATCTAAATCGTTCCTTGTTTCTATTCCAACTTGGAGTAGATGATACCAGTCCACGGTTTTACAGAAGGTAGAGAGAGTCAGAACCAGAGTCTAGGTCTGAATTTTATCCAAATTCTATACTACGGCAGACCCTTCTCCCATGGAACTATCCTTCTTAAATAAAGGAGGAAGAAGTAAATTCAATGTGAACACACAGATTTAAGTACCTGGTAACAGAGGTAGAGGAAAGAAGGTATGTAACGCATAAAATAGTATTTTGGGGGGGGGTGGAGCTTTGCCACTGAGTCACTCATGACTTCAGGCTTCAGTTTCTCATTATAAAGTAAGGAGACCAGGAGTGTAATGGGCTAATAATAATAAAACACTTTTCTGAAATGTCTAGATGAAATTTTCTGTATTTATAGTATATGTAGTACTGGTGGGCTTTTTTTGGTCTTGTCTTTTATTATTCTTTAGAAATTATTATTCATTCACCATACAAATCCTGCTGCTTTTTCTGTAAAAAAACAAATATATACACACACATACGCACATACACAATTCAAACAAATCCTTCTAGAAAAATAGAGGGAAGAAAGAGCTAGGAAAAAAAGGTGATTTCATAGATCACATGTGGACATGATTTTGGACATCGCTTTAAAAAGACCTTGCCGTTCTTGTCTGATAGAAGATTTTACTGGAATTTTCACCATCTATATATTTTTCTAATCTGGATTGTACTATTTTTTTAATATTGAGATAAAGTGTGTCAGGCAGGGAAGAGGAAATATCCAAAATATAAAGTTGCAACTTTGCAAATGTACTGATGTTTTGTCACTAGATTGTTAAAAAAAATATTCTTCAGTGGCCCCTTCCATTCTAATACCAATGCAGTTCTCAATGATCTTTGAGCTAGTGAAAGGAAATGGATGGATAAATCCAAGGAGCAGGGCAGGTCATTTAAGGCCTTATAATGTATTACAATTAAACATAAGTAGTGGTAAATTCTGATTCGACAGTGACTTTGAAATTAGGATATTTCCAACTCACTTAATAATATCACCTTTGGATGGGTAGCACAAACCTAGACAAACCTATCTTTTTATATTCTCTCCAGGGATTTTCTGTTCTAATTCCTGAATTCATAAAAGCAAATTAATTTATATAAAGCTTACAATGGAGAATCAAGCCTTTTTATTTACAGTTTCTACTATAATTTCACATACTTTCACACACTGAAGCATATGGTTTCTTAATGTGCTATGCCCTGTTTTATCTTTTATATTATTAGAAATTTTCTCCTTAGGAACATCTTAGTTTTTTGTTTGTTTTTGGTTTTGTTCTCTCCCTCTAGCCAATTCCTATCTATCTCTCAACAACCAGTTTACCCTGTCTTCTCTGGGAAAATTTCCATATCACTATTCACCACCAGTTTGAGTTAGGGACCATTCCTCTGAAGCAATCTAGAGTATCTTTTTAGTCCTATTACTTATTATATATATATTACCTATTATAATATTATCGTTGTTTATTTCTCTGTCTCTTGAGGGGACGGGGTCGTATTTTATTGTGCTTAGTATTTGTTACCATAGTGTCATACAATAGACCCTCAGGAAATTGTGCAGTCATATGAAATGAGACTTGGAAGTTATCTAAAAAAGTCAAAAAGCTCTCTTTAAAGCAGTCCTGTCCAAAAGAACTTTCTTTCAATGATGGAAATGTTCTAAATTCTGTACCGTTCAATGCAGTAGCAACTAGCCACATTTTTCCTATGGGCATTTGAAGTGTGGCAAGAGCAACTGAGAAACTTAATTTTAACTTTAGTCAGTTCAAAGTTAAATGACCACATGTGGCTAGTTGGTAGAATATTGGGTAGCACGGTTCTAGAATATCTCCAGTCAGAGCACTCTTCTCTCCTTGAACATTCACAACAGCAAAGCTTCCTGTCCCATCTGCCTCTCGGATTCCTTCCCTTGTGACTATGGTCTGTCAATGTAGAAAATGTTATGATTTTAGGTAATTTATTCTTTGCTTTCACTGTTTTCTCAATTCTGTTAGAAAATACCCAGATTTGCTATTTGAGCAAAACTTCAGTTATTTAAAGTCCATTTGGGTGTTTTTAGTCCATTTTTTAGCTTTGGAGAAATCCTAGTGGAGTATCTGAGTAAGAGTCATGGAAGCTATACAATGATGTTAGGGAAAAGGGAAGAATAAAGAAGGGGAGAAAGCCAAGACAATACATTGATGAGACTGTCCTCATGGATAAGAGTCTAGCTGAGAATGCACTGCTGTATGGGATAGAGGTTATTGTTATTTAAGAAATACTGATATTTAAGAGAATTATCCATTTGTACTCAACAATTTTTTCCTGTCAATTATATATATGTACTTGATATTGGTTCTTTGAAATAGATGTTTAATAATGTTGCTAGGATGACTGACCTGATTGAAACTTAGAGTGTTCAATTTGAAATTGATCCAGATTTTCCTGTTATAATTATAAATTTTTGAAACTGCATTTTTCTTAAGCATCAATATTTGATAATTAACATATTTGATATTTCATTTAACATTTCCAATCACTTTGTGAATTTTATAAATTAATAAATCAAAGAAAAAAAGAGTTCAATAACTTTTCTAGGATGACGTGTACACTCCACAGCAGTGTCAGTGTCCTATCCATGCTACCGGACTTAATCTTTTCTTTTCTCATTTTTACTACACAGTACTATTTTTGAGAGGAATTTGAACTCTATTTCTTTTTATGTGTCTGTCTGTTCCATGAGCATTAGGATGCCTGTGTGGAGAAACCATTTCTCCCCATGAGATGGTCCTATGGTAGAGTCTCCACACTTTTCCTTCTCTGAAGAGGCACAGGTCACCATCAGTAATGATGGATAATAAAACAGTTGTCCCATTACTTGTTAGCACCTTCAAGCTTGAAATTGTTTACCAGATTAAACTGAGGGTAACACAAAATCAGGAAATAAGACCTAGAAACATTGCAAGGAATAAGGGATTGAAATGATTCAGGAAACGCTGGAAAACAAAATGAAAATATGATTTTTCCAGTGATAGTTCATTTAGGAACTTAGGAAAGAAATATACAAGTTAAGGGAGAAGAAACTTGATTACATAAGCTTGCTTCTCAATTGCTGTTCTGTTTTTAATCTCCAAAGAAGTGAAATATTGCTAATAAGTTATAGTTTTGTATGAATCCTGTGTTTTCCCTTGTCTTAAGACCATTCCAACACCCTTATCTATGTCCACACGTGGAGGATACATAGATGGGAATATGTAACAATGACAGTGCTCAGCAACGGGAATGGCAAAATGGTAGACGTGGTCAGGATCCTGTAACTAGTGTTCTGGTTTGGAAAGTATTCTAAAAGAATCCTGGTTCTTCAAACAGACAACGGCTGCTACTTGGTAGCATATTTTCACTTTCTTTATGTATATAGGTTAATAGCTAAATAGTTGTAAAACTCTGCACATAATTTACTTTCTCTTTGCATATGGTATTTTTAAAATATGGGATCTTTGCTAAGTGTATCCTCACCTTAATATGCAAGAAATATGAATCTGTGGACACGACATGAAACAGCATGTCAGATTATTAAGGACAGAAATCTTGAAATTGAGAAGGGCATCCCATTTTTATTGAGTTTTAATACAACTTTCACCTTAGTAATTAGTCATGAAATGGAATCATGATGTTTTGCTCTGATTATTAAAAAAAGGAATTTGAATTAGAATGATTTTAATATCCCTACACAATGAACTACATTGAATAGCAAATGAAGGTTGAATGAGATTTCTCAAAAATTTTTCATAATTTAGCCTATGTTTCCAAGATCCTGTTGGCTTTAGATTCTAATATATTCCTTTGTATCTCACCCTTGCCTTATTTACAAACTGTCTAAACATGCCTGCCATGTCTTCAAGAGGGAGATAGTGACATCAACATTTACATGTTTTCCTGGAATGACTGATGGAAACTATGTAACTTTTATTTTTGCATTTATTGGTCCTTTGTGCTTGAAAGGAAGCCCTATTTAGTTGAATTGGGTTTTTCCCTAGTGATTTGAGTGGCAATTACCTAAAACCATCCATTTTTGTAAATTCTTATTGTATCATCCCATATATACATGAAGAGTCATCAGTTCTTCAGCTCTGTATCTCAAAAGAGCAGAAATTGTGTTTGTGTTTTGGAAAGGCTTAGGCCACAGCACCAAACATTTTGCCCTACATTTTAACTGATCCAAGATTTCTATAAGATTTCAAGTATATATACTAGATCTAGCCACAAGCATTTCCTTAGTACTTTACTGTAAGCTATGTTCTTTTTGATACAGATGAAAAAATCATGGTCTCTAGCTTTGAGAATACCAAAATATAGCAAATGAGCAAATGTGTACAAAATTACACATATGTATGCATTTTTTTAAAGACACACGCAAAAGGAATGATGTACCTGAGAAAGACTAGCAATATGTACAGAGAAGGTTATTTTTATATAGGCTTTGAAATATGAGTCAAATTGATCAAAACAGAGAATGGAAAAGAGGTCCAAGTTTCAGTAACTTTTATGAAAATAATTTATTAAAAAACTATAATATAATGCTCAGACATTTTAAAATATAAGACTTAAGCGTTTGGCTAAGGAGAAATTTCTAAAGAAAAAAAAGAACAAAATAAAAATTTGAAAAATCTATAGCACATGGCAAAGTTTTAATGGCCCTAATAAACTAAATGTTTAAAAATTAATAAGAGAAAGATGAAGTCCCTGCTTTCTGGCAAAGAGTCTACGTAATTCACAAATATTTAGCAGATAAAATAGTTCAACCTCTCTAATAATAAAAAAAATTGTGAATTCCAACAATTCATAGATGGTATCATAGATTATCATCTACCTGGTCAGCAAAGATTTAAATGATTGACAATATCCAGTGCTGATGATATTGTTGAAAAACAATCTTTTCACTTTGGGCAGGAATATAAATTGATATATTTGGAGGACAATTTTGCCCATTCTAATTTATTTAATTTTAAAGGTATTTACCCTTCATCCATAAGTGCCACTTGTCGGAATTTTTTTTTGCACAACAATTTAAAATATGTAAATAAGTCTACACATAAACATACACGTGTACATACTGACATGTACATGCACACACATATATGCAGAAACGAAGGCTTCATTGCAGCATTGTTTAGAATATTTATGAAATAGTAAGACCAGATAGAATTTTTTAGGCTTGAAAGTTTTAGATGCAGATAGGGAAGAAACTAGAGTTTAAAGCAAATGAGGGTTAATCTCACCATTGAGAGATGGTATTAGCAATTATGATGCATGGTCATTTTCATCTTGCCAGTTTTATTGTTCATGAACCCCAGTGTGATTTCTGTGTTTGTGCTTTGTGTGGGGTATCTTTATGTTCTGGGAAAGATTATGTAGAATTGATATTATTTCTTATGAAATGTTTAGAAGAATTTGCTAATGAAATCATCTGGGCCTGAATATTTCTTTTTGGAAAGCTCTTTAATTATAAGTTCAGTTCTGGTAATTGTTACAGAACTATTGAGATGATTTATTTTGTCTTGGGTAAGTTTTCATAAATAGTGGTTTGTAGGGGCACCTGGGTGGTGCAGTTGGTGAAGCAGGGGACTCTTGATTTCAGCTTGGGTTGTAATCTCATGGCCATGATCTTATGGTTGAGAGATCGAGCTCCATGTAGGTCTCTGTGCTCAGCATGGACTTTCCTTGAATTTCTCTCTCCTCCCTCTGCCTCTCCCACCCATGTGTGCTCTCTCTTTCTCTGTCTCTCTAAAGTAAAAAAGTAAATCTTTAAAAAACAGTGGTTTGTAAGGAATTGGTTGATTGCATCAACATTTTGAAATTTTGTATGAAGAATTGTTGGGAGTATTCCCTTACTACTTTTAATGTTTGTGGGAACTGTAATATCTTCCTGTTTCATTTCTGATATTGGTAAAGTGTGTCCCCTCTCTTTTTCTTTATCAGTCTCACTGAGGGTTATTAATTGTATTGATCTTCCAAAAAGCCAGCTCAGTTTCTTTGGTTTCACTGTTTTTCTCTACTATCTTTCCATTTTCAGCTTTATTATTTCTAGTCTTATTTTCTTCTGCTTCTTTGGGTTTATTTTGCTCTTCTTTTTCAGGTTTCTTAAACTGAAAGTTCTCATTATTGAGTTGAGATATTTCCTGTCTTCTAATGTTAGTATTTATGTTTATAAATTTCCCATGAAACACTATATTAGTGGCAACTCCTAAATGTTGATATGTTGTATTTTTATATTGTTCAGTTTAAAATATTTTCTGATATCCCTTGAGACTTTCCCTTTGACCTGTGTGTATTTATAAGCATGTTTAATTTCCAAGAATTTGGGTATTTTCTGTTATGTATCCATTTCAGACTTCTAGTTTAATTCCATGATGATCAGAAAACCTACTTTATATGATTTCAAAATTTTGAAATTTGTTAAGTTCATTCCATAGCAGTATATGGTTTATCTTGGCAAATGTTCTACGGGCCCTTGAAAAGACTGAATTCTTCTTTTGTTGGGCAGAGTGCTCTGGAAATGTCAATTAGGGCCTGTTGGTTTATGGTATTATGAAGTTTTTCTCCATCCTTGCTTATTTTCAGGCTACTGGTTCTATTGATTACTGAGAGAAGGATATTGAATTCTTCAACTCCAATTATGGATTTATCTCTTTCTTCTTTCACATCTGTCTGGCTTTGCTTCATGTATATTGAAGCTCTATTTTTAGGTGCATTATTTTTGAGTTTGTTACATCTTCCCAGTGAATTGATCTTTTTGTCATTATATATTTCTCTTTATTCCTGGTAACATACTTTTTTCTAAAATCTCCTTTGTTTTTATATTAATGTAGCCAATTTAACTTTTGAGTAATGTTTGCATGGTAAATGTTTTCTTCATCCTTTTACTTTTGACCCATATTTATCATTATATTCGAAGTGAGCTGCTTCTTGACAACATATAGTTGGTCACTTTTTACCCATTCTGGCCATCTCTATTAATTGGTGTATTTACATCATATCTATCTATCTATCTATCTATCCAATGTAAATTGGTGTATTATTTACATCATATATATATATATATATATAGTATGTATGTGTGTGTGTGTGTGTGTTTCTCTCCATTGCTCTTTTGTTTCCTTTTCTCTGACACTATTTAGATCAGTTGGCCTATTTTTAGTATTTCCCTTTAATTATTCTATCTTGGTTTTGGCTATATTTCTTTGCATATTCTTAATTGATTCTCTAGGGGTTGTCACACCCATAATTTCTCATAATCTATTAAGGATCAATATTTTACCACTTCAAATGGAATATAGAAAACTTGCCACAATATTGGTTTCATAACCCTCCCGCATGATGTTGTATTTGTCATATATCTATGTACATTGAACACTTCATCAGACAATGTTATAATTCTTTATTTTAACTATCAAGTGTATTTTTTAAAGATTTTATTTATTTATTCATGAGAGGCACAGAGAGAGAGGCAGAGACACAAGCAGAGGGAGAAGCAGGCTACCCACAAGGAGCCTGATGTGGGACTCGATCACGAATCCCGGGATCACACCCTGAGTCAAAGGCAGAGACTCAACAACTGAGCCACCCAGGCATCCCTGTCAAATGTATTTTTAATGAACTCAAGAGAGTAAGTCTATTTTATTGAACAGGAGGCTATTTATCATTGATGTTGTTCTTTGTTCATACTAAAGTTACAATTCTGACTAAATATATATCAGAAAGAATAGGAAATTCCATGAACAGTTTTATCAGAATGATTTTTTTCAGAGAACAATAGGTACTTATATGTTCTAAGCAGGACCATAAATCATGTCAGAACTCTAATTTGCTGAATTTTTATTGAATGTTTATAGTTTATAAACATTCCCTCCATACCTTCCTCAACCTTTTCTCTCTCCCTGACTATACACACATATGCGTGTACACAGACATACACACCCTGACTCACTGTAACTCAATTTGAACCACATCTCTAGATGATTTTTAAATTGCAGAATTGTGTCAAAGTTATTTTTGATATGCCAATTGTTTGTCCTCATTTGACAGATTTCATTCTATCTATCTATCTATCTATCTATCTATCTATCTGAAGAACATACACTGTGAACAAAGTATTCTTCAGTAAGTCACTCTAGTGAGGCTACAAGGGATTAGTTAACAACATTGCTGAATGAGTCACTCAAAATCCTAAATCTCCCTCCCTATGTGCCTCCTCCTGACTCAAAAGTAGAAGAATCCTTGATATGTCATATAAACAGCAATTGCTTTCTGTATGTCTTGGTCTCCCAGGCATCTGAGATGCATAACGTCTGCCAACTATAAGTCTGACACCAATATCAAGAGCTCACTTGAAGGAAAGTATCTCTTTTTTCCTTCTTCTCTCTTCCTACTTGATCTCCTTCAGGCTTCCAGGGCGACCCTCACATTTCTACTACCACTCTCTTTTTGCTTCTCCTACACATTCCCTTGTTCCTTTCTGAATGTCCTACTTCTTTCCCATCTCTACTTTCTCCTTGTTGGGTCTTCTAGAAAAATACTATGGTTTAGTGTAGGGAGACTCGATTAGAGGTTGTTTTTTGTTTCTGTTTTTACTTTGATGACTGCATTCTAATAGGATTTTACAGTTTATTACTTTAGATTTATGACATAAGATTTTTAGTCAGATACACTGTGGTTGGAATTCTGTCTTTACCAGTTTTAGCTGTGTGAACCTCATAATCTCTATGAGCCTCTCTTTCCTCATTTTTATGGATAGACAATAACACCTATCATTGGCCTAAGAGAATTGCAATGATTTGTTTCATTATCTGATTTGTTTTCTTTTTTTTATATATAAATTAATTTTTATTGGTGTTCAATTTACCAACATACAGAATAACACCCAGTGCTCATCCCGTCAAGTGTCCCCCTCCGTGCCCGTCACCCATTCACCCCCACCGCCCGCCCTCCTCCCCTTCCACCACCCCTAGTTCATTTCCCAGAGTTAGGAGTCTTTATGTTCTGTGTCCCTTTCTGATATCTCCCACACATTTCTTCTCCCTTCCCTTATATTCCCCTTCACTATTATTCATATTCCCCAAATGAATGAGAACATACACTGTCTGTCCTTCTCCGATTGACTTACTTCACTCAGCATAATACCCTCCAGTTCCATCCACGTTGAAGCAAATGGTGGGTATACTCAGCCATTAGAAACGACAAATACCCACCATTTGCTTCAACGTGGATGGAACTGATTTGTTTTCATTCAGAGTTCCTGGCATCTAAAAATATAGTCATTTAAAAATTATTATTTTTGTTATCACTTGTCTGTCTATCATAAGAACTCTGAGATAGGTGAATATATATTACCTTTCATAATAAAATACAGATTAGTAATTGCTCTGGTTATAAAAGCAATGCATACTAATGCAAAAGAACTTTAGAAGGAAGTATCAAAAGCATATGTAATCTCTATTTGGTGATAAAAGTTATAAAACTTTTAGGTTTTTTTCCATTTTTTTCCTTGAAGAAACAGATTCTATAAGAAGTATTTGGATCATGTCATATATAAATTTATAATCTACTTTTTTTCATTCAGTGGTGAGCATATTTCTCTTATTCACTAATCTTTAAAACAACTTTAATTGCTATGCTATGTCATTACATAGGTGTACAATGATTTATCTAACTGTTCTCTTACTCATAGATTTTTAAGAGGAATATTTATATAGAAAATATTTTCTTGTGCTGGATCTTAGAAGTGTAATTATTAAGTAAGATTGTATGAACACCAGTGTTACTTACTTATTATCAAATTTCTTTTCATGAGTTTGTTTTCTTTTCAATTTATACTCCTACAACTGTGCAAAAGTATCTATAAACTTTAAATCAATTTTGGTTAAATAATCTCTTCTTTAAACAATGCAAATACTTCTAGGTAACTAAAGGAGACTCTAGGCATTTGCATATAGAAGGGAAAGAGTCCCTCTCAATATACCTTTGATTGCAATCTGTGGAAAGGATGGTAGTTTTGACTGGAGATGAGTGAGACATTTTGGAGAATGGAGCATCTGTGAGTGGGGTGAGCAGGCCTCATTGGGATGGAAACAATATGAAGAAAGAGGTAGAGAAAGAAGAGTGCACAATGTATTTCCAAGCTGTCCCCTAGGATTAGCCCTGAATATGAGAATGCACATAACCTTTTCTCCTATCTGTGTAGCACTTCTTAACTCTTGCTCTTAGGATCTTTGCTACTCTTACTTCTTGGTTACCCATTAAAATAATAATTCAACCATAATTTGTACCAAATAAGCTTTTGTTTATTAGTTCTATGAAAACAAATGAAACAACAAAATATATTTCACATAGAAAAAGCCCTCCAATTTTTAAAAGGTGGGTTTGTAGTTACTTATTTGTTTATGAGATGGCCCAATATCCACTCAGATCAGACTGAGTTCAGGTGTCCCCAGAAGAGCAGACTGTTTTCCTGTTCTGTTCTTTGTGCAGTGTAGCCAATCAGATGGCACCACTTTGTTCAAGATTGCCAAGCCAGGGACTTTTACCTTAAACACAAGTATGCATTTCAAACCTTGAACAAACAGTCTGCTTAATAAAATAAGGGAAAGGGTTTTCTTTCTTTCTTTCTTTCTTTTTCTTCTCTAGAAATTCACAAACATCACTTGACAGGTGACAGCTCCTCCCTTACAAAAGGGGCTGTTTGCTTTTTGCTTTGGTGTTTGGGTAAACTGCAGCACGCACTGGCAGAGAATTTATTGCCTAAGGGAAGGTGTTTGCAGTCGCTGAGTTTAATCTGAAAAGAAACCCTTTTCCTTCAGTCCCCTCCCTCTTTTTTGGGGAGGGAGAGTTAGAAATGATAGCCCCAGGGAAATAGTTCCCCAACACCTGTCTTTGGTGTAACCTCAGCAATGTTACTTAAGACACTATGCTTAGTGTGTATGCATTCAAAATGACAAAGTTGAAGAGGGCAGATAAACAGAAAGGGATTTCAGCAGAAACACAGGAGCTAATTCTGACCTTGCATCCTCTTAAAAACTGATGAGTTTGAAATCTTAGCATGCTGGTTTAGAGAGAATCTGATTTATTTGAAGCAATATGCCATGAGTCACCTGTTCTTTCTGTTAGTGACCAGTTTACTTAACATAGTTTAATCTGCAAAACTTGGAAAATTCTAGAATATTAGACATAGGAACTGTAAACATGATGTAATTCTCTCTAGCCTTCTTTAAGAGATGGGAAAAATAAGATCCAAGTTGATTAGGGTGAATTTCTCCAATGTTTCCACTAGGGTTTGTGGTTGACTCTGGATTAAACCTAACTTTCTGGATTTGTAGTTCTGCCTTTACATCTACTATTAGAGAGGGTTGCTGATGAGCTCAAGCTCTGGAGGTACCTTGCTGCCTGCATTTGAATCCAGATCTCTCATCTACTGCTTGAATGACCTTGGCTAAATTCTGGTATGTTTCTGAGCTTCCATTTATGCATTTGCAAAATGAAGATGATGGTATTGGTGACATACCAGAGAAAAGCTATTTAGAGTATTGAGATGAGACATGTAAAGCAGTTTACATAACATCTTGCATGAGGTCAGCTCTTAGTGGTGATGGTCATCACTGTTACTTCTTAGAATATGATAAATCTGGAAACAGGAAATTATTAATCCCAAATAGAGCAATAACAGAATGCAGAAAAAAAGGTTATTTGCATGGATTTGTATTTTTGTATTGAAAAAGAAGAGGTAATATTTGGAGATAAACTAGTATGCTCTAAAATCTGTTAAGCCCATTTTTTTTCCCATTTGAAACTAGTTTCCTTCAAATTTTGAAGTAGATTTTTCTTAAAAACTCATATACTGTGGTGTCCATTCAAGTCTCACTTTAATTACTAAATAGTATTTTATTAAAAAATAGTATTTTATTTTAGTTAGTTGGGTATCATTCAATGTTAATATAATAACATTTTCTCTACTCCAGAGCACAAGCTTTGGGATTGGGTATTGGATATCCCTGTGTTTGAATCTTATGTGATAAAGTCAGAGCTGCAAGGACTCCAGTTTAGTCCAGTGGTTCTCAAAATGTGGTCCTTGGCCATCAGGTACTTTAAAAAATGTGAATATTTTGGGTTCCACTCCAGATCTGCTGAATCAGAAACAAGGAGAGGGAGGGCAACAATCTTTCAATAAGCCCTCTAGGTGATTCTGAGGGTGGAGAAACATTGGTGTAATCCAGTGTTTTAACCTATGTCTTTTTATAGGCCAAGAAACTCAGTCTCTGAGTTGGAAAGTGACTTGCCCAAGGGTACAAAGCCATAATGACAGAGAAGAAACTTCTAGGCCAGTCTCTACTTTAAGATAGACATTTTTAGCTGTGGCTCATCTTAAAACATGTGGGAAGTTCTTCTGGGTAATGCCATTGAGAAAATAAAAAGGTAGAATGTCATAGTTTAGAAAAAGTAATAAGCATTATTTATTAAGTGGTTTGCTTTATGTCTTTATCAGTAAGATGTTGTTAAACAAATTCTCATACCTGGTTTTCTTAAATTTTAAGTTCATAAGAATACTTTCCCTGGTAAAAAGACTAAAATTTCAAGCTTGTATTCTTGTAAATTCAACGAGAATTTGCTGATTATTTACTAAGTTCAAGGCACTCTGCTAAGGTTATAAAGTTTAAATAAAAGAGTTAAGTCTTTCACTGCCTATTACTTAAAATCAGTGGGGAAGACAGTTGTGAAGTTAATGAACTAGGTTATAACTGATCTAAGTGATCATATCAAAGAAAATATTTATTGCTTACCTATTGAGAGATAAACAATAAATGGGTACCCATATTGGGCAATGGACCAGTTTAGTCATCAGCAATGACTGCTGGGCTTTGTAACTTTGGAGACACTGTTCACATCATACTCTATCAGAATCATAACTTTTAGGCATTAAGCAACTCAGTGGTCTGGCACCTAGCTAACATTTGCTTCTTTCTATACATGAGACTTTTTTATTTATAATTTTTTTATTGGTGTTCAATTTGCCAACATATAGAATAACACCCAGTACATGAGACGTTTTCAGGAATGAATGAATAAATAGCATGTTCTATTCCCTAGGACCTCACAACTTATTATCAGACAGGAAACACATACAAACAATTCTTATCAAGATAGAAAGTGATAAGCACCAGAAGAGAATATAGACAAACTTCAGCAGGAATTCTGATAATCATGTCTATATAAAAGCTCAGGAAACATACTGGCTATGTGAAAGAGGAGAAAGAGAAGTTATTTTAGACTATGAGAACTATCTAAGTTAGTTAGGGACCAGGCTTAAATGTGTGAAGCATTCTATGCAAGAGAATAAAAAATTATAGGTAAGAACTGGAGAATATTTTGCCTCACTTTAGAATAACACAAATTATTAATTATTTTTTTAAGTTCTCTGGATCCACAAAACATATATGTGGGCTACTAGGTTGAGACCCCTTGAGTTAAGTGTATAAATGAATTTGGTAAATTATGTATTAGAAGGAAGGTCAGTTTGGTTTGGCTGGAACCCAACAGGCAAGAGAAGGAATAAGGAAATAGACAAAGAGTTGAGTTGGGATCAATTTAAGGAAAATAGGAATACATTCTAACCTGGTGGTCTTGCAGAATTGATTATTGGATACAGAGTATGAATAACTAAAGGATGGTGGCTAGAGATGTGGAGGTGCCTGCGGATGCATATGACTCCAAACTCTACAATGTCATGGGCTTATTGTTAAGTAGAAGTAGGTGTGTTGGGATTAAGATTGCATTTCTCTCTAGGACTATTCTTTCCAGATAAGAACCTGTTCACTTTCTACTTTTTCTTCCCTAGCTCTTAAAGTAGAACAAAGATGAAAATGAGAATTCCTTTACTTTAGGGAATAGGTGAATAGGCTACTAACTAAAAAATAAGAACCATGTTGACAAAAAACTGGAATAGAAATGGAAAAAAAGACGCCCCCCCCCAAAAAAAAAAAAAAAAACAAAAGAACCCAAGGTTGATAAAACCAATAGCCAGATTGACTATTTCTGAGTAGAAAGGTTATGGGGATTTTCATCTAGTAAAAGGTAGCATCTAAATGTAGGTGGGGGGGCGTAGAGAGGAGAGAGGGAGAAAGCGAGACAGAGAAACAGAAAGACAGACTTCATTTGTGCAGTAAAAGCCTCTTACTTCATTTGTGGGCTATAGGTTACCTGAGTAAGGTGTCCATCAGAACTATATTGTCTGCAGTGATTTGAACTTCATTTTTATCTCTTTTGCCTATCAAAGTTATTTTTTTAAAGATTTTATGTATTTATTTTGAGAGAGGGCACACATGAATGCATGAGTGAGAGGGGGTGGAGAAGGAGGAGCAGAGGGAGAGGGAGAGAGAGAATCTCAAGCAGACTCCCTGTTGAGCATAGAGCTCAAAGCTGGGCTCAATCTCACCACCCTGAGATCCTGACCCGAGCAGAAACCAAGAGTTGGCCACTTAACCAATTGAGACACCTAGGCGCTCCAAAGTTATTCTTTGTGTTTAGCAAAGACATACATATAATTCATCTATAGATTAATAAAAAAAAAGTTCTTACTTCATTGTATTTATCATCCTCCCAAGAAGCTGAAGAGCTCTTAATGTATATTATTCAAAGCGTTTCTCACCACACCCTCTTAAAGAGATAGAAAGCAGGTGTTTTAATGTCTCAGCTGTGTACCTCCGTGGCACAGAATAGTGAATCAGAAATTAGATATAAAATCCACATGATTTGTCTTGGAATTGAGTATGCTTTATTCCAGTGGATGTTACTACCTAATTAGAACTTAGATAGCCTTATAAAATATGGCTTTTAAAAATAGCCCTCTCCTTTAGACATCTGGGTTGGGTATCAGGATGACTCTTCTAAACCTGAACATTAGTGGAGTGTTAAGGATTTAATGATGTTGGCTGCTGTGGACAAAGGGAAGCAGCACAAACTCTCTAGTGAATTCAATAGATACAGCCCATTCCCCATTTAACCAAGGTATTTATGTGCCTTCCAGCAATACTTTATTTTGAAAAAGTAGCAACTCAGCTGCTTGGAATTGATCAGATAGAAAATGAAGAAGGATATGGAGGAGGAAAAAAATCTATTTTGTGGTCATCGATAATAGGAAACCGATGTGTTCTAGTATGTCATCTCTTTTTCTTGAGATTCAAGAATTAACACATCACATATAAAATTAAGATCTTGGGAGGTCTTTTGGCATAGGAAGATAACTTTACTATATCTTCCATTTTGATAAACACTCAAATGTTAGCAGTCATGAGGTTTAGTGAAAAGCCACCTAGGAGTCAGAGGTCCAGGCTACCAGTCCTCGTGCTGCTGTCACTAACTGGCTTTCTTCTGATGAACAAATAACCTCCCCGTCTGAGTCCTATTTTCCTAACTTGTAAAAGCATGGAATTGGACTGGTTGATATCTCAATCCCTTCATCCATAGTAATGGATAAATCACCAATCTTTGTTTCTGAGTTCAGTCTTCGGCCAAAACTCCTTTTGTGTCTTAATGTGACTTTGATGGGAACATAGTGCAGGCACACAAATTTCCTAAACCATTAGTGAAAAACATATAAACTAATGTGCCCTGTTTGAAACATAAAAACCTGTTCTAAATAATAGCAATGTTGCATGGAATCTAAAGGGTTAGTGACTGTCTTTCTTTTCCTTTAATTCTCTAGGTCAAGGGGAAGGGGGACTTGCAAAAATCAGTACACAAAAGCAACATTTTCGTGTTTGAGAAAATGAGTACTTCCTAATCAGTGCTGCTGGTGGAGGCAAGGTGGGCGGTGAGGGATTGTACTCCTGAAGATTAGTCATGAATATGAATACTGTCTGGAGCTGGAGAAAGGAGAATGGCCTGAGTCCTGCTACTCCCCCACTCCTCCTCCACTGTGCTACCTCCATCTGCCTCATAAGCCCGGAGGCAGTGTTCCTTCCAAACAACTACTTGCCTAACCAGTTCATTGGAATGTCTTTCTACAGACTGTGTCCTCATTCAGATTTCTTCTGAAAATGAACCTCTCTAAAAGCATAAATCACATTTAAAAAACAAAACACAGTGGTAAATGTTACACACAAAAATCTCTTCTTTGGTTTAAAAAAAAATGCACATACAAGCCTGCCCACCCTACCTTGACACTACAACAAAAATAAGAGCAGTTAGGAAAACAGTTGCCTTGCACCTTTTAAAGAGAAGGCTTTTTCTCTTGGTTGCATCTGTTCTTTGGGGTGACAGGTATTAAACTCTCTTGATGTAATCTTTCCTGCTTACCACACACACACACACACACACACACACACACACACACACACACACCATGTTGATCCCTCGACTTGCAGTCTAGGAGTGATTTTATAAAAATATTAAATATATGTTCTCCTTGCTGGCATTTTAAAATAACAAATAATAAAGTGTGAAGGAAAAGATAAGAACTGTAGATAGACACAAATTTTACCCTGTAACAATCATGCCTTCAAACAAACATATGAAAGGTCTTTATCTATGAAAGAAGTTTAATAACTTGGAGTGTGCACTGAAAAACCTTTCTTCATTGTATAATAGCATCTTAGACAAAAACTGAAGTGTCCATGGATTTTTTTTTTTTACTTTCTTTTCTTTTCTGACCCCATTGCTCATCTGCATCATACTAAAAAATCTTGAGTGGCAATGACTCACATGATATTTTCTTATTCTGGCTGCATACAGTTCCTAAATAAATAGGAATCATTTGTGATTTAAATTCATTGAAAAAAAATAAAAGTGTGCTGATCTTTTAATTTATGTAGTGGTAGTGGAATGGTGGTCATAGTGTTATAGACCTTGAATTTCTTGCTTTTTCTGGTGAAATTCTAAATGGTGAAGGATAAAAATAAGCATTTGCTTTGCTGGTTTTATTTTTGAAGGAATTCCCATAATCGTTTGAGGTTTGGCAAATTTGAAGTTTGGTTTTAATTTCAATTATCCTTCTGTAAAGACAGAATGAAACTTGCCTTATTAATCTCTCAAGAGGTTCAACTAAAGAATAGCTCATGGTTGGAAACCCATGAATCTCAACCTTACCATGCAGAGTCTAGGACACTAAATTGTCTGATGGGTGATAGAATCAAGCCATTATCTTATGACTGAATTACCAAGAGGAAAGAAACGCTTCGTTCACACATTTCAATAGACTGTACAGTCTATACAAAAATAGGTCATTGTACAGCAAGGAGGGTGTTGCCATAGAAGTTTGGGAACCTAAATTCTGGTCATGAATTCTACACCCTTTACCTGAGTGACCTGACACATGTAACTACCACTCGCTAGTTTCAGTTTCTTTACTTACAAAATAGGTAACTGATATTCAAATCTAGACATCTTGATATCTAGATTTTGATATCCAAGTTTTCCTAGAATAACCCATAAAAATGAAAACTCATGAATATGTCAACACACAAAACAAATGAAGTAGCATTTTATTATTAGAGATTTATTCCAAGAGCTAAGTACTGTGAACTCTGTGTTTAAATATCCTGGGTGTATGAATAACTAACTCATCCTAAGCATTAGGGTTGTTGTATTTTTTCTTTTATAAAATGGGATTAATATGATTATTGTGAAAGCTAAATGAGATAGTAAATAGAAAGAAATCACAAAAGCATTGCTCAATATTTTTTTAATATTAACTTTTTATTAGGCCAATCATGGAACACAATGAGTTGTTTTAAGTAAACACAACTTAAGGGGTGGTTTTAATAAAAATTATGATTTAGGGCAGCCTGGGTGGCTCAGCGGCTTAGTGCCATCTTCAGCCCAGAGCACGATCCTGGAGAGACCCAGGATCAAGTCCCATGTCGGGCTCCCTGCATGGAGCCTGCTTCTCCCTCTGCCTGTGTCTCTGCCGTTCTCTCTCTCAATCTCTCTCTCTCCCCCTCTCCCTCTCCCTCTCCTTCTCTGTGTGGATCTCATGAATAAATAAATAAAATCTTTAAAAAAAGAAAGAAATTATGATTTATCACCTTTAAGATCCAGCCTTTTTTTTGTTGTTTGTTTTGTTAGCGGTGTTATTTTTATAATGTAATTCTTTTTCTTTTTTAAAAAAATCTTGAGTCACAAAGATTATAAGTAGTTGCAGATTACTTTTTAAACTTTCTTTACAATTTCTAGATAATTGTTCATCAAATTGTTCCGAATCTGGAAAGACCAATAGCAAATATATATATGTATATATATTAAATTCAAAGCACTACAATCAAGCAATTATTTTCATTTTTATCATAAACAAAACATTCTGACCCCAAATCTTGAATTTAGCATATGCATTAAAACTTTCTATGATACAATAGTACCGACTGCACAATGAGGGTTGACTTGCCATACAGTTGACTCAACTTTAGACTGTCAAAAGACCATGTACTGAAAATGTATTTGGCAGTGGTGTATGGATGTCATAGTGAGAGTTCTTATAGATTCAAGTGCAGGTAATGGATAAAATACAGGCCTAAAAAACAAGCATGCACACACACACACACACACACACACACACACACATACCCCTTCCTAATCAGTGACATTGATGAAAAGTACAAGCAAGTGTGCAGAGATGGCCAGAGAAGCATCATGCCATGTTCAACACAAAAGCAAGTTAATGTAGCGGCAGAAAACTTGTTTAAAGCCCATAGCCCATATCTACTACTTAACCAGTTATGTGACTTACAGCAAGTTATTTCACCACCCTGTGCATCTTCCCTCATTTGTAAAATGTGAATTATAATGACACCTCCCTAATAGGTCAATATGAATATAAAATCATAAATAAAAAATCATGTAAATTAAAGCACTAAGAATCATACCCTAGTCTTAAGAAGTGCTGAACCAATGCTCACTACTGTTGTTGTTTTCTGACAACAGATGATTTATGTATAAACATGATATAGATGATTTATGTTCCATGTTAGGGATGTATCAAAAGAGAAAGTTTTTTAAATGACTGTACCTGTTTAGACATCCAGACATGCTATCCTTCACAGTGGCCATCTTGGGCAGCATGGGCAGTTCCATGCTTGACCTTCTCCTTGTCACTCACCTTCAATGACAGCTAATCAGGTATAAAAGAAAATATATGTCCTTGTTTCAAAACTACTCTTTTTTTCTCAGAACTGTCTTATACAATTGGATCCCTCACTTTATACACTAAATTTGGCGATGCTAAACACAGTTTTGGTTGTTGTTTTTTTTAAAGGCTGAAAATTTGTCACCATTAATTTTATTCCAATAATGAGTCACAAACTGATTTATAAATTATGACAGATTGTTCTTGAAGCTTGAAGCACCATGAAAACAGGAATCATTACTTTCTTTTCTGTAAAACATATTAGAAAGCCTGGCCTAATCGAGGGCTCAGCAAATGTTTGTTGAATGGTTTGAAGGTCCAGTTTGCTCATGTCTTTAACCAATTTCTTAGCTCCCTAAGGAAGTAACACAATGTGAGTCTTCTGAGTGCCGCACAGAACCTAATGGACACCACATAATCATTCTACTCTGCTGTTGTCTTGATATAAGTTTTGAAAAGTAGACACAATCCCTCCAAAAATTTCTTGTCCGTCCTCATTGGATTTCTTTTTGTCATTTCTATATGCCATCTATTGCTTTTTTTGTTCATCTAGAATGTGTAAATATTAATTTAAAATGTTTCTTTGACATCTATTAAACAATTTGCAATAGAATCAAGGAACAGAAGTTTGGGCATTTGGGGAATTATCAAAAAGTATCAGGCCTAGAAGGCTGTTCTTTTTTCTTTGAAGAACATTTTTCTCTGAGTTTATGCAAATTTGAGGAGGCTAATCCAAGTCGTCTCTAAAGATTGTTAGGCAGGACAAAATTTTTAATGTTGCAAGTTTTCTCTTGAAATTAATCAGTCACTTCTGTATAAATCATGTTCTATGTCAGAGGTTTTCGTTTGAATGAATCAAAGCTAATTGCAGTAAGGATTTAGAAAATGATACCTATTCATCAAAAGCAAACAAATAAATAAAATAGCTTATGTTTGAATAACCTTCTGCAGTTTAAAAAAGTTATTTCATGTCCATTATCACTCTTGATCTTCACAACTACATGTAATATATATCTCATGCCATTAGAAGTACATTAACTCTTTGGATTTTTGATGTAATTAAATGTTATTAAAAGCAATTTGACTTCATTAGTGAACAGGTTAGTATGTATGTCCAAATAAAAGGCACCCATAACATTCTATATGTTAAACAATTGAAAATATGGCTCTTGTTCTGGAGTTCCAAGTTAAAGAATAGGATCTCAAAGATGCATATTCTTTAACATTGCCTCACACCCTACTTGCAGGTCATATTTATAATAAAGCTAACCGTGAAAGATATTTTCAGCATTGATCACCTGATTGACCTTGAAGAAACCCTTACTTTCTTGAATTACTCATGATTGCCTTCTTTTTACTATAGATTCTTTTTTTAGACTTCCTGAGTTGAGTATTTGGGCATACTCAATGGTATCAGCACTACTTGGGACTGAATAAAGGATTGTTTGGTTGATTGCTTGGTTATCGGAGAGTGAGATCTTGGCTCTCATTCAACTAAAACAGAAAATGTCTGGGCAATGTCTGCTAATGTTGATCAGTAGGGTCAGTTCTCATCAACATTCAGCAAATTCATCAATTGATTCACTTATTAGAGTGTATTTGAAACCTTTTGCTGTATAAGACCCTGTTTAATATTTGTATGCCCAACCTAATAGTGTTAGTGGGGATATTATCCTCAGTGGGATGTGATAGTGTATCAGAAACTTTGTTTGCTGAGCACTGTGAAGTGATAAATTGTCCTTTGTTTACATGGCTAATTGTAAGTGTTTGGAAACACTCCTTTTATGTACTAAGAGCAGCTAATGAAGACAGTTAAATGAACCTTTACAATGAATCTAGGAGTTCAAGTCAGCTAGGAGCTCTGCACAGTCTGCTAATTTGCTTCTTATCCCTGGCCAAATTTTTATGTATCACTTCCCAAGCAGGACGCCTATTCTGAATAGAATGGCAAGCCAACTTGTTTTTCTTTATAACTTAACACCGTATGCACTCTTTTAGAATGTCGGTGCTGGAACAAGTTTTAGAGATCATCTATTCAGTAAAGGAAATGAAGCTCAAAGAAGTAAAATGGCAAACCCTAGACTACATAGCCAGTTGGTGAAGAAACCAGCCTAGCATCTACACGTCCTGATTGTTTGCATTATACTGCGATGCACTCTTTAGAAAAATAAGTGCTGTGGGAGCCCAGGTGGTTTGGTGGTTGAACGTCTGCCTTTGGTTCAGGGTCATGATCCTGGGGTCCTGGGATCGAGTCCTGCATCGGGCTCCCCATGGGGAGTCTGCTTCTCCTTAAAAAGGAAGGAAAGAGAAAGAAAAGAAAGGGAAGGGAAAGGAAAGGAAGGGAAGGGGGGAAGGAAGGAGGGAAGGAAGGAAGGAAGGAAGGGAGGAAGGGAGGGACGGAGGGAGAAGTAAAGTGCCTGTATACTATCTCTTGGGGAAACTCTATTTCCCCAATCTATATATACCAACTTGAGACTGTCAATTTGTCTTGGATAATGTGAAATAGTTGCTCTCACATTATCATTTTGCCTAGCCACAGCATATTCTTATTCGGAGAAATTATCAAGATTCTTCTAATGTGTTTTGGTGTTTACTCAATGCCAAGTTAGGTGCCTAGACTACCATGTTTGATGGAAAGGTAGATTGAATTTCGGCAGCATTTCCAAGACTTGTGCTCTAAGAACATAGCACGCCCACCCCCCACATAATCTTGTCCTGCAGCCTTGGTGGTGTAATGAATTAGTCTTGCACGAGTCTGCTGCTTCTGGAGAGCTAAGCAGGGGATCAAATCCTCCCTTTGTAGTGAGACAAGCTGCCGAGAAGTGATTGATATTGCAGACAGAAGTAGGACTTCAAGGAAGAAATAAGCAGATAAGTGGGGTAATAAGTAGATAATACTACTACTTTGCACTTAGTGTCTTTTATCTGAGCATCTGAAGGCAGCTGTATCCTCAAACATCAAGGACTCTCAATGTAAAGAGAGAATGGGGTCTCTCCTTTTACTTGGTGGCCTACTCTACAATCCATAAATCAATGAAAAGATTTCCTAAGGAAGACCAGTGGTGAAGATTTTTTTTTCCTTCTTTTCTCTGGGAAGTTAAGCCACCAGGATATGAAGCAATCTCTCTAAAAGTTATCTTGATCTTGATGCAATGTTCTGTGTGCACTTTCCCCTACAATGTTTGAATCTGAAAAAAGAAACTTCTACTGTACCAACTAAGGCATTTACTGTATTTTTTTAAATCCCTTCTGATCATGTCAGACTCCCTCCCTTTGAGTAATTCTCATGCTTGCATTTATATTACTCCTCAAAAATTTCCCTTGTAAATCTTATTTTAGGTCAAAGTCCTTAGACAGTAAATCTTTCAGACAGCTTCAGGCCATTATGGCTCCAAGAAACCATTGTGAAGCGAAGCTGTGTTTAATAAGGTTGATGGGCTCAGTTAGAGATCTGAGTATGCCTTCATTAATTTTGTACACATCTTGTTAATTCAGACAGAGTGTGAGTTGCCAAGCCAAAATTGTTTCCTTTAGCAGACCATGACTCAAAATTCAGAAGCCAGTTCCTAGCAGAGTTAGAGAACAATACTGGCTGCTGTGAGTTTTTGTATGTAAATTTGTTCCCTATTTAACAGAGACTAGAATCATTTTCTAGACATTGAACAACCAAACATAAATACTAAAGTGGCATTAAAAGTACTGTTGAACACCCTCTCCATTTTTCTTGCTGGATCAACTCTGTTGTGGACTCCCCACATTTTTATTTGTTTGTTACTCCTAGAAATCTTATGGTTAGGAGAGATCTTCAGGGTCATCAGATCTCACCACCCAAGCAGTCTGGCATTTTGCTCCCTAATTATAATACGTAAGTAAGTGGCATAACCTTGGGAGGAAAAGAAGACACAGATTCATCCAGTCTGCGTTCCCTAAACATCAAAAAAAATTTCACTGGATATGCAAAAAAAAAAAAAAACCCTCAATTCATGGCTGTTTCACATTTTATGGTTTGTCTAAAGACAAATTTGCTTTTTTTTAACAAAAACTATTTCCTTTAAAACAAATTTCATACTTGGCAGAGGATAAAAAAGAACTATGTATATTTAATAGTGCTCCACAGCCATCTTTCACTGTGACTGAATTCTTTTGTGAGCTGATGGTTCTCAAGTCGAGATAGTTAAAGATAAAATGTAAAAGAGATTGTGCATTTGTATCTGTGTATGTTTGGGGAAGTAATATGATTAGAACACACAGATATTACACGTATCACTGTTTTGAGAATCTTAATACCTCTATTGGTAATTCTAATATCCTCTATTTTTCCCTTCCACTTTATAGATTGTAAAACACTTTCTTTTTCTTTCTTTCTTTCTTTTTTTTTTTTTTATTTTTTGAGTAATCTCTATACGCGGTTTGGGGCTCAAACTCACAACCCCGAGGTCAAGAATTGCATGCTCACTGACTGGGCCAACTGGGCCAACTGTCCCAACACTTTTTCTTATTTGACAATCCTCACAGGTACCTTGTAAATAAGGTAACGTACTAGTGATGTCCTCGTGTAATAAATATGGAAACAGAGTTTTCAGTTTTCACCAAGCCCACAGACTTGGCAAGTACCAGAACCAGGACTCTACCCTGGTTCTCTACCCTGTGCACCTTTTGACTTGGAGCCATTGCTCTCTAATCCGAGTTCAAAGTGCTTTTAGGTATAGCATCAGATCCAGAGCATTAGTCTGCTGTGATGAAGTGCTGTACAAAATCAGTAAATACCGTCATCAAATGTAACCTCAAAACATCATTTCCTTAATTGATCGTTTTGACTATAAATCTTTCTACAGAGAGGAAAGAGTTAACAACTATGTATAAATAAGTCATTAGCCATGAACTGAATCCACTTGATTTAGCTTAATATGTAGGTAAAGTTTTTATGACTCCAAATTCACTCTCCCCCAAATCAGTCTTATTTCTTTTTTTTTCCTTCTTTTTTTTTTCATCCCAAACCCAGAGGATGCTGCTCTTCCTGCTAGATTCTACTTTCTGTCCTTTCAGAGAAGAGTAGAGACTACCTTCTGCACAATTACCTAGATCCTAATGTCACTTTTGTTTGTCTCCTTCTCTCCGTTTAGTTTTGTCTACTTGAGTATGCACTTTGCTTCCAAGCTTTTGTGAGGTGACAACCAATATATTGGGCACCTCTTCCACTTCTCTACTTGTCTGACACATTTTGTCCTCAGTTTCTACTGTTATGTAACTTTTCCTTTCTCATTTAATTCACATATTTCTTTCACCTTTTAAAAGGCCTAAACTTAAATCTGAAAAAAAAATGTGTTACCAGAGGGAAACAGAGATTAATATTTATTAATAGCTTAATGTATTTATTAGAAAAACTGTCCTAGTGACCAAAACCTAACTGATTTCAAAGCAGAACTTGAGGGATGCCTGGGAGGCTCAGTGGTCAAGCATTTGCCTTCGGCTCAGTTCCTGATCCCAGGGTCCTGGGATCGAGTCCCACATTGGGCTCCCCACAGGGAACCTGCTTCTCCCTCTGCCTAGGTCTCTGCCTCTCTCTCTGGGTCTCTCAGGAATAAATAAATAAAATCTTAAAAAATAAAAATAAAAAATAAAAAAACAAAGAACTTGAGGCAGCCAAATGGGTATGTAAGATGCAATTCTAGTACCCTTAGAATATAAACCCTGGTGACATACATAAACATGCATTTCTCTTTGTGTGTGTGTGTGTGTGTGTGTGTGTGTATTTCTCTTAGTTAAAAACAGTGTGTAATGTAATTCTTTCAAATAGAAATGTAAAACTGAGAATGATGAGACAATTTCATGTTCACAAAACTGTTGCCAAGTATTGGGACACTCAAGTTCCATTTGGGGGTTTTATATCGTCAGCCTCTAAAATGAAAAAGGTTTGGTTATATGATTTCTAGAGTCTTAATCAAGTCAGGGTTTTTAGTTCTGTTTTTACCAGTGCTTGGTACTGCTCATATCATCATCACTGTAAGACAAGCATTCTCTTTCATCCCTTATCTTTGGAATACTGCATTTCCCTCCCAGAGAAAATGGCAGAGAGCTTTCTCCTTTCCCTGCTCTTCTTGCTGAGGCATGAGAGAAAGTGGCACTCATTATGGGTATGCCCACTTATAGTTCTAGGAAATAATGTGAAAAGAATTTATGAGCAAATGCCTAATCGATTGCTAACTATGGAGACTCATAGACTTATATAGAAGAGTGTGATGAAAAAACAAAATGGGTCCTTGTGTTTGAATCCCTAAATAATCATGAAAACCGAGGCTAGTCCCTGCTAGGTTAGAGTCCTCCAAGGCTAGGGATCTATTAGGAGCACTAGTTTTGCTTTTCAATTCTGAGTGTAAATGTTAGCCCCAGATGGACAGAACATTGAACTCTCTAATTAGCCTCGCAGGTCTGTCTTTAAAGAAACAAGTGTGTAGCATCTAGCAGTTTAAAAAGCCATTCTCTGCATTGTTTGCTGAAGGTCAGAGGGCAAACGCTGTTGTGACAGTTGGGTGGACTTGGCAGGCACACTTCTCTGGAGAGGGTGAGAAAGAGGAGACCGGTTGATGTTAATCTTTGGTGATGGCAATGGCAGAAGACAGTTCCCTCTAATTCTAGAATCTTTTTGATATTTTTTCAATTCACGTGAAAATTTCTGATTTTTAACCCAAGGAGTTAGAAAAATAGAGTCATACGGAATAAGAGATGATCTAGCCCATACCTTTATTTCCAGGGAAGCTAACTCATAAACCATAAGCCAGATGGTTTAGTTACCTTAAGTATGAGAAAGACAGAAATAATTCAAGCCCATCACAGTCTTGTCCCAACAAATATTTCCTACTCCACCTTCCATCTTCCAAGTCCCCCCCATGCTCACCTAACTCCAATTTATTATTCTGAATACAGAATTCCATGTCTTTGTCTTTTGTCCCATGCTGTGGTTTTAGGAATATTTGATTTCTCTTGTCTTCCTTCCAAATCTTGCCCAACTGTAAGACTAAACTCCCTATTTCTTCACAGGGAACTAATCGTTCCTTCTCTCTTGTTTCCATATAATTGTTATTGGAACTTAACACTTAGCATTTGTTTTATTTAGCATCTATTTTATATATATTTAATCCTGACTTTATTGTTTTTTGTTGTTGTTTGGTCGTGTGTTTGTGTGTGTTTTCAGAGATGTCTCTTCTATCTGAGGACAGATACTGAGTCATATTCTTCTCTTCTCTTTGGATCTTATTTTAAGACCATGGAGGGTCTCTAATATCCCTTCTAGCACTAACATTTATGACTTAATCAGGATAAAATGAAATCAACTAATGTTTATTAAAATTAACCCTGACTTTTATTATTCTGTTGATATTGCCCAGTTAGGAAGGAGGAGGAGGTAAAACTCAAATTTGACAATTTTCCCAGTAAGTGAACCAACAAGCATTTTTGACCCATTTCCTTCTAGAATAACAGTGGAAACAAAGGAGAGGTGGTCTGATGCTTGAGGACCACGCATGAGTTTTAGTCTACTTACACAGACTTCTAGCTGTTGACCATGACTAAAGAATTCACTATGGTTGCTAAATAAAAACTGAAAGAATGTGGACCATTTGAGGAATTAATTGAGAGAAATGATGCTGAATGTATCTTTTAAAGCGATGCTCAGACTGAAGCATCAGAGTCCTGGTTTGGTCATAATCTTACAGGTTTAGGACACAACACATACTGTCATCAACTCAGCCTTTCAATACTGTAGCTCAAACATTTTACCCTGAAGAGAATCTATCCAAATTACAAAACCCAGTGAATAAAAAAGAATACTTAAAAGAAGAGAGCATAAGGAGTTCATTAAAATGGGGGTAGTATACCTATTTCATTCATTTGGCACCTGAATTACAAATAATTCCTCACCTTTATTTTTATTTTGTTGTGACTGCTCTGTAGCTTGTGTGTGTGTGTGTGTTCAGATTATTTATAATGGAACCTGACATTGCCACATGTCTCTCCCTTTTTTTTTTTTAAGATTTTATTTATTTGAGAGAATGAGAGAGAGCATGAGCAGGGGGTAGAGCAGAGGGAGAGGGAGAAGCAGGTTCCCCACTGAGCAGGGACTCCGGGCTGGTCTCCACCCCAGAACCCAGAGAGCATGACCTGAGCCAGAGGCAGATGCTCAACCAACTGAGCCAAACAGGCACCCCACCACATGTTTTTCTGTGATTTGAACACAATAATTTGAACTGTACTGGTTTCCATCTGAAGAAAGGATTTCTGCATTGTTATTAAGAGCTGTTAATCCTTAGTTTCTCTTTACTTTCAAGCAACATCTATTTTAATCCTAAAATAAATTCCTGTCTTTGCTGGAAATTACCTATATTTTTTTAGATGCAGCACTCTTCCTGAGTCTTTTTTATTTTTATTTTTTTTCAATTTTTCTGTAACAAGTGTTGCAGAGTTGTCTAGGTAATGATCAATGCAAGTAATGTTTTCTCACAAAATCAAACCAGTGGCCTCGGGAGGCCAGAAGATCTGGCTCAACCACCTGGGTCACAAGGGGCACACCTACTTGGTTGCACCACTTTTTAATCGACTTGTGAATCAGGCTTGGGAAGCTGCAACTCAGTTTATTGTGTCTGTGACAGTAGGAAGCTCAGGAGATAAACAATAAGGGGGAAAAGCTGTTAAGTAGGAAAGTATCTTTGGGAGTCATTTGTGACAACAGGACCTCTCCTCTTTCCTGTGGAGCATGCAAACAAATTGATTTGCTCAGAGACCAGATTCCTCCCCCTTGTTGGGGCATGCATTGTGAGAGGGCAGGCTCTTTTCTGACTGGGCAACCTGTGTGGTGCAGGAGCACATGCAGCCTTAAGCAAAGCATATGTGTGAACTTGAATATAACATTTAACCCCTCTGCTACCTGGTTTCCTTATCTGAGATTTGGGGGTAATAAGGCCTGCTTCACAGGTGTATCTTAGGTATCACCAGAATGGTCATCCAAGAAATAGAATTTGAATGCCTGTTATGCACACTCTCCAAGCTACAGGGATTACAGAACTAAACTGGGCATCATACTTGTCCCCAAGCTCATTTTTTAGTGTGAGATTCATGAAAATAGAACCAAAAAGTAATGAGATGAGATCTACAATCATGCAATATTGCCAGGACTGGGTAATTTAGAGCTGAAGGTAACTGGCTGCCTAGACAACGTGATTCATAGATGCAAACACAATGCTGGGTACACAGCAGACACTCAAGTGTTGAATAAAACAGAGGAAACAAGGTATATGGGTGTTGAAGAACACATTTGAGTTTGCCTGTTGGAGAGAATAAAAGAACCAAGGGGCACAGAGCTGCAAAATTATGAAATATAAAATCTATATGCTCTTAAGCTGCAAAGAATGCTAATACCCAATACTCTTACAGTATAGCTTCAAACTATTGCATCCTTCTTAGCCCATGAATAAGACTATTCAATAAAAGTACTCAACACTATGATAGGTAGAAATATAGACTATTTGAAAGCCAGAATTTATCATGTGGTTCTTACCACATCATTTTCAGGTACTCTTCAAGTTGGATTTGGTTTTCTAATTTGGTCATAAATCCCCAGAGTTCACCTCCAGGCCTTCTTGGCTAGGTACTGCCTTCTGATATTGTGAATGCTTTACCTTCTTCTGTACTCAGTGTCCCTGGGACAACAATAATATCAGGAACAATTTTCAACTTTATCATTCTTACTTTTATTATTTTCATTTATTTACATTTTTTAGAGTGGGGTGGAGAGAGAGAGAATCTTAAGCAGGCTCCATGCCCAGCATGGAGCCCCACACAGGGCTTAATCTCACAATCCTGAGATTATGACCAAGCTGAAATCAAGAGTCCAACACTCAACCAACCAAGCCAATCAGGCACCCCTATTATTTTTATTTTTATGTCTTCCTTACTATTATTTTTGGATCAAGGCCTCCAATATCCCATACTTAGAATGAATGAAAATGGTTTTCAGAGACAGGTACTTTTGCCTGTTGTCATAGAGTGAAGATTACAGCAGCCTGGTAGCATTGCTGCCTAGGAGAGTGGCCAGGACATACTGCTTTGCCAGTTCAGAGAAACATGATGGCTTGTCAGACTTTAATAGCCTCCACCTCTCTGCTGGAAGTGACAGGCAGGGATAGTGATCTTGGGTCCAGCTAGGGCTTCAGTCTTTTTTTTTTTTTTCTTCTTTTGATCATTCTGACTTCTTTTTTTAAAGTGGCACTCCTTGTTTTATTTTGTGGTAAAGAGTTGTTTTCTGCCCAAGCAGACATTATCCAAATAGTTGCACAGTAAGAGAGTAATTAGTGTCCCTTAGACACCTATGGAGAATCTGAGAATGTCAGGCCAAGAAAGGACTTTAGAAATCCCATGGGAATTAACAAACACTTTCTTGTACTTCTGAGGCTTTAAGGTCATGTAGCAATTTGCAGGTTAATAAAGTAGAACTTTAAAAATGTATTTAAGTCACATATACATATACTATTTTTTTATACTTAGGATGTGGACACAGTGCTCATGTGAATAGTGTAACAGAGAGAATGAGTGGAAAACAGGGCTTCAGGAATGACTTGATCCATCCATCACAGGCCCTAAAGCAAAGATGGTGTACATACTGCAGAAGGATATTCACAGATGGGATCACTGATGTTTTCCCAAAGTAACAAACCAGTGACTTCTCCATCCTCTTTCCTGGAGCTCTACTGGATTTACCAACTGGACACATATCTTGTAACTAATAATGAGTGCAGACCACTGAGTTGAAACCCTAAAAGGACGTTGGAATTTTCTGAAAGTCTGAATTAAAATAGGCAAAATGTGATTTTTCCCTGGAGTTCATCCAGAATGCCAAAGTTACTGCACCTTCTTTTTATTTTTTGCCTAGGGATTTTTTTTTTTTTCCTGGAAAGGGTGGAGAGAATTTACATAAGAAAGAAAGCTGAGTTGCCTCAAGTACGGCCTCCCAGGAGCCTGAGACAGCCCCACCCCCTACCTCTGCCACCCAACCTAATATTCTTGCTGAGGAGCAAAAAATAGAGGAACTAAAAAAGCATAAAATCTCTAGGGCTGAAAACCTCATAGAAATCAACTGGTCTATAAAATCAACTGCCTCACAAGCTTTTTAGGAAGGAAATACCACAAGGAAATGATGTGAGATATAAAGTTGATAGGGAAGGTGTCTGTCTTCAGCAGTAGTAAAATTCTGATTATGGTTAAATAGGCAAACACAAACTTCAAGGAGACTAGAGTAGTAATAATATAGGCTGCCAAATATATAGGAAAACTAAATCCAATGAACAGATTGGAAAACTGCAAAATGGACAGGGAAAAGTCTTGTTTTATATAATATATAAATTTACTCTCAGAGCCAGAGCTTAAGCCAAAATCCGTGACTCTTGGGAGAATACCCTTCATGCATGATTCTTAAAGACAAGATGGATTGCCTTTCTGTGGTTTTAGGTAGGGAAAATTATTTAAAAGCTAGTATTGTATTGAAATATATCTCAGCATGGAACCAGAATGAAAGGGGATGTGTTGTGCAATTAGCTTGAATTAATATTTGTTCATGATTTATCCATTCAAAAAAAAAAAAAAGGAGACTCAGAGGTGAGACCTAAATCACAGGTTTCTGCTGGTGATACCAGAACTCTTTCCACTATTCCAAACTGACAGTTGGTGCAGACCACTTCCTCCAGCAGCAGCCATTTGGAGGCTATGGCAGGAGAAGGATGAAAGTTAGTGAAACACTAAAAAATCCAGTATTTATGGAAATAAGAATTTATAAAAGGTATCTAGTAGCCATGTCCAGAACTACAGATATGAATAAGTAAGAGGATGAAAAGGTAGTAAAATCTATTCAGAACTTACTATAAGCTAATTACTGCCATGGGATTGGTTAGGAAGTTAAATGTTATAATTTGGCATGGTATTTTGATTTTATCGATGAAGGTTCAAAAAATCTAAGTAAACACATCAGTATTCAAATACAACTTAGTTTGATTTGAAGACTTGCATTTCCCAAAGCAGAGCGATCAATGGGGATGGAAATGAATATGTTCATTTTAATGAATAATGTATAATAGCAATGGAAGGACGTTAATTTTGTTTGTGCATTTTTACTCTAAACTATGAAAAATATTTTCAGTAATAGTAACTGCTAATGATATCGTGGTAAGGTAAGCTCTGTTTTACATTGTTAGTCTAATGATAAACAGGTATAATATCCAGAAATCAATAGTATATCTTTTGGCCCTTAAAACATTGAATGTCTTTTAATTGAATAATTCAACTCCTAATAATGTGCTGTTTGCTTTAAATTTATAGTGTTAAAGAGAAATAGAAGCAAATGAATGCCTAATTAGTATGAAGTGGCTAAATTAATTCAATAACAATATGTAGCAATTTAAAAACAGTGTGTAAAAAAATACATGTAAAGAGTTGAGTATACAGTCATATTAAAAGGTTAATTTTTGAAAAGAGGCATATGCAGATATTTACACAGACCCATATACATACATAACAAATATATCTTTAATGTATACTATCACAGTATAGGGTAGTATATATCTCTGGAATAGAATCTACCAAAATTTTAAGTGTTTACCTCTAGATCCTGGGATAAATTACACAGAAGTAATTTTTATGTAATAAAGTAATAAGAATTCTTATTTCAATATATATAATACTAAAAAAGCAAAGAAACTTGGAAAAAGTGACAAAAATGGGTGATATCTTATTAATATGGAAAACACTACTCCAGTGGGGTAGTGATTAGAAGGGAAAACAAAGGACATTAACACATCATTTAAAGAAGAAATGCAAAGAGCTAATTAAACATATTAAAATATATTTAATCTTGTTCATAATCTGGGGGATTCATGTTAAAATAAGGAAATAGTTCTTTTTATTTGTAAAATTGGGAAAGATAATCCTCAATATTGTGGTTCTTATCCTCCTACAAATGCAACCCTTTTGGAAAACAACTTGATTCTATGCCTGTCCAGAGACTTAAGTTCATAACCTCTGACCCAGTACTTTTAGTGGTAGAAATACTTAACATGGGAAAACGCTCATAATAGTATGAAAACTAAACATATCTATATATATATCTATATATATATAGTAATTTTAAAACTATATCTATATCTATATCTATATATTTGATCCTACCTTTGGTTACAGAATACATACATAAACAGAGGAGGAAGATCATGGAAACTTAACAGTAATTCTCTTTGAGAAGTTTGCTTATAGATGGCATGCAATTTTTTTTTATTTTTCACCTTTTGCCTCTAAGTATCATAATTTTTGTAAGCTAAAAATGTAAATGCGGTTTAAAATTTAAAATTTTTTAAAAATTTAATTTAAAAAATTTTTTTTAATTTTTTAAAAAAATTTAAAATTAAAGGCAGTGCTAGGAGAGGATCTTATCTGCATGCATTTGTGTAACTCTTTACCTGGACTGCTTTGGAGTCCTTCCAAAGGAAGGCACTATCTAAATTTGGAGAAGTGGTTAACAATACCATTATTATTATAATCATGGAGTGAGGTGTCTGGTGAAGGAGCTATGAACGTGGCATTGAAGGAGGGATAGATATTGGGGTGGGAGGAGGTATGAAGACATAATCTTCTTGAACAGACACAATCTTCTTGTGTGGATTAGAGGGCCAAAATACAGAGGTTCTACTCTTGATTTCATCATTTAGTATTTGTCTGCATTTAGGTGTCTTCATCTTCATCTGCAAGATAGGAAAAGTAATAGTACCTAAATGATAATTTTGTATGAGAATTAAACAAGTTTGATACATATATATAATACTTTGAAACATATATATAATACTTTGAAGAGTGCCTGCTCCATTAAAAGTACAAAGAGAGAGAATCTAAATCCTGTCCCCATTTTACCTTCTAATTGACAGTTTACAAAGATAAAAAATGATAGCCTGAGTACATCTGTAAGATTTAGGATGGAACTCGGCTCCCTTTGTATGCCTTATAAGACTCATTTTTCAGTCTAGCTAGTGACCCTAAGATGGATATCATCTTGTATCTTGCTTTGGAACTTAGCCTTAGAATAAAGAGAACGTTGCTTTGGTGAATTAATTAAGTGGTTTTCAATAGCTTCTATGAATGCTAATTCTCACCTATCCAGAGCAGGAGGGGAGAGAAATCACTTGGGAAGGATTCGACCTCTGAAAGTTAACTACTGAGCGTGTTCTGTGTTGGCCATCTTTTATGGTAGCTGGCATTGAAATGATATAATTGATTTTGTTCTGCAGCAGCTTGGAAAGTCCCCTCATTTGTCAGCTTTTACACATGCTCTATAAAACCCCAATCCCTTTTAACTATCACAGTTTTGTTATTCTGACAATTTTCCTTTTGATGGATAATTATTAAGAACTTGAGGTAACTGTACTGAGATTGAAATCATCATTTTTTCCTCTTTTCTATTTTCATTACATACTGTGCATTGATGCCCAAGAAAAGTCATCTGTGTCATGATAAATTCCTAAGGGAAAAAAAATCTTCTAATTCTTTCTTACAGAATGAACTGTTCAATAGAACTTATATTCATCACGTTTTTAGACATTTACTGTGATATGACGATCAAAAAATGTACTCCAACCTCAAAGTGCATAGCCCACTGGGGAGACAGACAAGTATACAAAATTTGGCATTGTAAGGTAACATTTTATTACTGTTTTTTATATACATTCATATAAAATAAAAGAAGATTTAACTTCAACTAGGGATTTGGAGAATTCCTCATGAAGATCCATGTAAGGAACATGAAAATGTTTTGATTGATCAGGTAAAGAGAAAGAACTGAGGAACTAGACTGAGCAGAAGGGCAGAAATGGTCAGCTGGGGCCAGCATGTGGCAAGCAGAGTGGAATATGGAAAGTGTAGTTGAGAGCATAGCATGAGGCCAGACTGCTTGTTTACTTTAATAAATGTCTACCTAATCCTGGCCAAATTTACCCAAGGCCTCTTTAACTTCTCTTTTCTCTCATTCAGTAGAACTGAGGTCTTCATGAGGGAACCCACTAAAACACAGATCTCCAATCTATGGCTTCATGAAATCCAAGCATTTCCCTACCCTCTACACCTACCTCCAACCATTGGAGGCAGACATAGATCTAGGAACACAAAATTGCTTCCATTTTTTGGTTTTTTGTTTTTTACTTTTTAAAATGCTGTAGGTACAATGGTGTTTCCTACCCACTTCACACAGCATGGATTAAGAAGTTCAAGCAAATGTTTTATGTGTACCAAGGACTTATACACTTGCTTAGCTTTCTTACATAGAGATATAAAATGGAACTATTGATGTTTGGCATATTAAAGATAACATGGCAAGTCAGAGAGAAAAAAAATGATAAAATGATAAAGGTAAATTATCTGTCTTGGGTGGAAGTGGATCTTCATTTGTTTCTCATACCAATATAAGTTCCAAAGAGTTAAAAGATTCAGATGTAAAAAAAATGTTAAAAACCATAATAATACAAGGTGATATTATGGTTAAAGAATTTTATAATGGTGGGCTGGGAGAAGCCTTTCAAACTATGTTTGAAAAATAATACATCATAAGGGGAAAAAATGATAAATTTGACTATAGAAAAATTAGGATTCTTCTACACCAGAAAAGCAACCCGTAAAACCATATATAAGTTTGAAGGACCAGACACACACATGCACTCATCAGAAAAATATTTCCAGTGATTATAATAAAGGGTTACTATCTGCAAAACATAAAGAGCTCCTGCAGGATTAACTGTTAAAGGGAAAAGGCAACAAAATGTTAATAGTATTATTTCTGGAAGTCACAGATGTTGATCCCACATTTTAGATGACTACTCTTCCCTGTGCACTAGATTTACAACAGTGGCATTTTCACCCCTGCTTCTGAGGCCATGAAGCTTTGAGGAATCTAGAAGAAAGGGCTGAGAACAGAAAGTTGTGAGCTCTTGATAGAGTTGTTCTGACTCCTATTTGGGAAACTCACTTAAAATTTTTGAGTTTATTTATTTGCAAAATGGGGATAATAATACTGACATAGATCACTAAGTGATTAGGGAAATTAATGCACATTGCTAAACCTTTCATATCCCAGGATAGGCATTATTAGTATAGAGTGTGTGTGGGAAGTGGCTTCTCTATAACTTCCTGCTTAAGTAAATGTCTGTTATTTATATAGTATTTGTGCTAAATTCAAATTTAAATGAATTGGTAACTAGTAGCTTATTTTTTTTATCATGAGAATACTAAAAGCATAAAACACAGTTTTCCCCCACAATACTGTACCTTCTTCTTTAAGTCATTTAAGCATCTTGATATCTGTACAACTCAATGGCTTAAATTGCACAGTTTGGAGATGAGCAGATTGTTATATAAATATCCAAGTAAAATAGGAAGGATCCTCTAAATTGCTTCCATGGATTCTAGACAGAGAGTCTTACCTCTGTAATGGTCTTTAGAATCATTTAGCTCTGCCCCTCATTTCACAAAGAAAGAATTTTTTTTTATTTTTATTTTTTTTTACAAAGAAGGAACTTGAATCCAGAGTGATTCAGTGACCTGCCCCAGAGGGGCAGAGCTAAATAAAGGCAGAGCTGGGATTAGAGCCTGCATTTCCTAGTTACTGCTGTAACCCCCCAGTCCTGTGCTGTATCCCCTCAGCTATCCAAAGTACCCAAATAGCAGTGGCAGGCAGGCAGGCAGGCAGGCAGCCAGGCAGATAGATAGATAGATAGATGATAGATAGATAGATAGATAGATAGATAGATAGATAGATAGATAGAGATTCACATGTCTTAGATTTTGTTCAGCATCTTAGTAGCTATGTTAGACACAGACCATCATCCTCAGACCTGACTGTGCTGAAGGCTGAGTTGCTCAATAGAATTTGGCATTTTAGTCTATTGAATCCTGCTGGGAATCTTTGACTTTGTAAAAGATGAAATTTGTTTACATTTGGATAGAACATCAACAACATTTGAGTCTGTGAACCCTAGATTTAGGATTCAAAAAGTTATGCTACCCCACTATTGTACAAAATCATCCAATATTGGCTTTCTGGGCAGTTGTCCTAATGGCATTTACTTTGCAGCATTGATTCCCATGCATTCAGATTCTGATACATTCAGAACTGCCTCATGGGCTGCATAAAATACAACTGGGACCAGGTCCACACATCTGTTTTTTAAAAGCACCTTGGCTGATTCTCAGGGTCATACAAGTTTTTGAACCACTGGAATAGAACACAGATTAAGGAAGCAATAATCTTCACTGTTGACCTGAAAGTTGTCAGTGGGTATAGAATTTAAATACATGATACAAATAATTATACTGCATTTTGTAAGTAATTTCTTTTCCTTTTTTATTTTTTTGCCTTGTACCCAGAGCTCATTTGGTTAATTACGTGTAGTAAGAAGTCATCCTCCTAATATTTCAGGGAAAAAAATGCACATTACGTCTGATATAAAGTTGTAATGTTACAAGATATTGTCATAATCTTGGACACTTGATCAAATGATGTTATTGAAATTTTTTCAAAAAAAAAAAGCATTCCTACCAGTGACTCAGGCTTTAAAATATATATGCCAATAATCACATCGTCCTTTATGTACATGCCTTTAATGGATGCAAAAATAGAAGTAAAAAGGAGGCAAATCTAAGGTCATGAATACATTTATAAACTCTGTTTCTAAAGTTCATATACTAACCTAGCCTGGCTTCTGATTTTCTTATCTTCTTATCTTTTAAATTTTAGAAAAAAAATATCTAAGGATTTATTTCTAGCTGTCTTGGCTAGTGGTACCTTGAGGCAGGACAGAGGGACTTAGCTTTCTAAGCGGGGGTGGAGGTGAGGAGTCATGTTTTGACATAGTTCTGACCAAATTACATGGAATACTCAGCAGTAACAAAAATATTTTAGTGAATCTAACAATAACCATCAGGGTGCCTCTCATCTTCACTAAATTATGGTAACCAGGGCCAGGTTCTATAATAATGTTCTTCTGTATCTATGTATATATATATTTTAAGGCAAAGGCTAACTGATTTCTCATACTTTAAGATTTATTCTATTTATACTTTATTAACTGTTTATAGTAAAAGATATTACCTTTGAGCATTAATTAAGAAACAATAAGTAAAGAAAATATTTAAATAGATAAACTTGTATCGATTCCTAGTCCTAAGAACTAATGATAGAAAGAAGTGGTGCTTTTTTTTTTTTTAAATGGACTTAAAAAAATGGGCACTTTTCCCAGGATTTCTATTTCCTGTACATAATGTGGATGTTTGTTTGTTTTTACAAGTTAACGGGACCAATGGTTTAAATTGTACTTTGATTATGTTCTGAAAAAAAACTAAATGGCTTGTGTTGGCATAACTTTGTGTTAAACCACTGGCATTCCTCTGTGGAGAATAAATTGAAAACTTTTTAGCTATCATGCAGTGGATTTTAATTTTTATACTGAGAAAATATAACCATGGATTTGAGTATTTAGTAATGGATTTGAGTTTTTAGGAATTAGTTAGAAATTACTAACTTTAGGTAGTCATTCTTAAAACTTGACATCTAGTTTAAAAAAAAATAAAATAAAAGCCTTCCAAAAGCTTTCCCTGAAGTTTTACTTTTCAACTGCAAAGGGTAAAATAACCTTCTGAAATGCCTTCTCTAAGTCCTGGTGGTGGTACGGTCTGTGGTTTGTTTGGGGAGATTTTGTTTTGTTTTTAAGAGAGAGCACTTTCTTATGAAAGACAAGGGAAAGTTTTACCTGTCTCTCTCCTGCTTTTTTTTTTTCTTTCTTTCTTTTTCTTTTAAAGATTGGTGATAAGGAATTCTAACTACTTAATGAGATGGGAGAGGCCTCACTCCATTGGAGTGGAGGACTCCAGGTGGAAGTTGATGGATTGGACAGGTAAAGAGAAGAGTCCCGCCCCCTCATGCCTATAGTTGGGTATATATTAGGGAACCTAAAATTATGTACAGAGAGAGAAAGAGAGAGAGGGACTTGAGTTCTGTTATCTTCTTAGTAGATTCCTATTGTCAGGGTCTCAGAGGGGGTGGGGGGGTTGGAAAATCCTGGAGCCAGAAGAGAGGACAGCGGCATTGATCAATCTTACTGCTAACATGTTGTACCTGGAAAACAATGCCCAGACTCAATTTAGTGAGGTAAGGATTTTAGATTTTAGCCCTCCATTTAGAGATGCTTATTCAGTTTTATTTTTTAAATAAAAGCTTACATATTTGTGGTTCTTGGTCACCCAATGTAATGTTTTTGCAAATTGTGTATAGGAATCTCCTTTTCTTGGTTAATGTTTTCTGTGGTGACTGTAAGATTTTTTTTCCTTTAAGTAGGAGATGAAATTAATAGGAGAAGAGGGAGAAGAAAAATTTCTGGGTGACATTATGTATTTGAAGAAACCCAATATTCAGGAGTTTGTAAAATCACTTTTTGTAAGAACAGACTGGGAGATCAGCTCACATTCTGCTAGATACATGGAAATAACTTCTCTGTTGGGTATTCATGTACCAGTAAGACAAATTAGTTGACTGTCTTAACTCAGTTAAGTTCTCAGTTCTATCTCCAGACTTCATCCTAAAAGCAAATGAAGCTTTTTCAAAATAATCCAGGTGAGATTTTTTTTTTTAAAGCCATCTTCATTTTGAATTCTATCAATCCAGAGACCCACCTAAATCCTCAGGGGACTTCATTCATGTCCCTGTTGTCTGGTGATTGACTTAAGACTTTCACTGTGTAATGACAAAATTATTTGGGGGTGATGGATTATTAAATATTTATACATGTGTGCATTGCAATGTGTATCATAGCGTATAAGATTTTATGTAAGGAACTGATGGTTTGCCTCTCAGATCGCTCCTCAAATTTGTCTCAGGGATTTAAATCACTGGGCAGAGGGATACGGAAACAAAACTCCTGAAGAGACTGCAAGGCTTTGAGGAAGTTTCCTAAGGTTGAGGGAGGTCTAACAACAATATTAGTTTACATTCCTCAGAATAGGGCAGCTGTGTTGACACTAATCAGATTGGGGGGGGGGGTGCGCGCGGGTGGTGAACGTGAGTTCAGTGTTTCGGATGAAAATGCTTGCAGGCGAATGCTTGGAAAAGTAGACTGGAGTGCTCAACCTGAGCTCCTTAAAAATCAAAAACAAAGTGCATAGGACTTGGGTGCACACGGCAAAAGGAAGAGTCGCGCAAAGGGCACCAGAGTGGGGCCTGCCCTGTCATATTGACCATGCTATTGTCTAGACACCTGAACTGTGTAAATATAGCAGGGGAAATATCGAGTTATCTGCAGAAGGAAAAGGAAGTGCCTATTTTCCTTTAAAACGTTCAAGCAGGCTTGCTTGTCCTCAGTGGAGAAACTTGAGTTTCTTGTTTTGCTTTACCATGGAAAGGTAGCTTAAAATGTTACCAAACGGTTAAAAAAAAAAAAAATGGAGGTGACTTTAAAGATGATCTTGTGTCTATGTGATCCCGTGTTGGCCAGTCTGAATCACTAGAGACGTGGTCTGGCAGTCATATCATATCTGACTTTGTGTTTGTTCACGAGCTTTTTCACACCTATATTTATAAGCAGGCTGGGATCTGCTTTTGTGTCTAAGTTGGAGGGGGTGCATAGGGAAGGTGGTCTAGAGGTGTCTGTAAGAAAAGTATGAAGTTGCTGCAACGTGGAGAGTAATGACTATTTCTCAGGAAGGGAAAAACTATGTAAATGGTTTGCTTTAGGAGATACCAGTATGAAAAAAATTAAAAAAAAAAAAGGAGATACCAGTATGAATTCTTCCTTTTATGGGGGCAAAAGAATCATGTCGTATGTAAGCGTATAGCAGCCTTATGGTGAGAGAAAACACCTTTCCGTGGGTTTGCAGTTTCAAAACTTTGGGTAAATGTGTATAGTTGGGTGTCCAAGTTGTCTCTTTTCTCTTGGAATGCTGCTAACATGTATAAGAGCGTATCTCTAAAAAATATGGCTGAATTTCTCCAACTTCCTGCATCTTTTCGTATATTGCTGTGGTGAATTCTATATCTTTCTACTAATGTGTATATTATGAGTAATTTTATAGCTTGATTTTCATCCTGTTGCTTAAAAATGGCTTTCTTTGCTATGTAGGGTTACATTTTACTATCTTGTCCTCCGTAAAAACGCAGCTCTCTATCTGACTAGACAAAATGTCTGGGACCGCATGGCCCTGAGAATCCGGAAATTTAATACAAAAGTTGCAGCGTTTTAGGATTCATCTTAAGATAATGTTCGTTATAAACCATTAATACAGAAACAGTGATCTATTATCGCACAAAAAATATTTAAAAATTGGACAGATGAAGAATAAGGAAGCATGTAACTCCCATGAGAGTGAAAATCACTTTGAAACTAGAACCCAATTCTCTAACTTCAAGTAATTTTTAAGTTTAATTTGTTAGTAACTTCTGTGGGCCGATAACTCCAAAACAATCTAAGAAGACCGTTCTTTCTCTACTCCCTGTTCCACAAATTTCCAATTCTTTCCCTCTGAGCAGAGGTAGATTTTGGGAAGCTGTTAGTGAACAGGCAGGGGCCCGGAAGGGAGGAGAACATGGGCAGGATGTAACAGGCTCGGCTGAAGGAGCCACCCTTGGGTTACAATGGAGAGAGTCTTCCAGTAAGCACCTCTCCACTGTGCCATGCTTGAAATAGTGCAGCCTCTGGGACTGTCTTAGCCTGAGAGGGAGACTCAAAAGAAGGGAAATTCTTCATAGATTAAGTTTTAGTTCAATTTTCTTGCTAAACAACAACAACAACCACAACCCTGGTCTCTGTGTGCGTCTGTATGTGTGCATGTGCACGTGTGTGTGTGTGTGTGAGAGAGAGAGACGAGACAGAGAGACAGAGAAACAGAGATTCTCATATCTTTCTTAGAAGGACATTTGGGACATTTCTTATTAAAAGTCCATCTGGGTTTCTGTGTGAAGATGGAAAGGTACTCAGGTTAATGGGCTCCTGCATTCTAAAACTAAACAGGACATCAAGGCTCATATACTGAGACACCTCATTTTACAAATCAAGGTCAAGAATCCCTCTTTCTGTAGTTCAGAGAGCTATAGGTGTCTAAATCAGCCCCATTTACTTAATTTAACCCTTTTCATGTCAAGAGAGAGAGAATGCATTCTGAAAAGGGCTATTATAATTCCTAGTAAATGCTCCAAAAATAAAAAAAAATTATGTAAAGAACTGATGTGCAAATCTACTTGAGAGTGAGAAGAGTAATTGGAAGGCAGCAGTATGAGATCTCAGAGTTCAGGACCTTGCCATTTCACTGACCTCTGGGCCTGCGTGGTCAAGGGAAACAGTCTTTTCTATCCTAATGCTGTCTCCAAGAGACATTTTTCCCATGGGAGTGATTTTTCTCTTAATAGTTAGTAAATGTATTATCTCAAGCTTTCCCATCTCATCCGTGTTTGAGATGTTTAGCGCCATAGGTAAAAGCATAGTAGGGAAGAAGCAGAAGCTGCAGATTTAATTTAGCTGTCAGCCAGCCTGTGTTCCTCCCTCCATGCCATGGTCTTAGATTGCATTGCTTGTTTTACAATTGGTTGCTCTCAAGCCCAGAGGGGACTGGGAGAAAGAGATCTTAGATCACAGATCATAGATCATACTTTCTTTTGCTACTATTGGAAAAATGAGTGGTGATAATAAATCACTTATCCTTTACCTAGATAAGGAAAAAGCATGTTTGGTTTGTTTTGTTTTTTAGAAGAGCAGTGATCCTCGACTGGTATGGAGAGTACACTAAGAAACATGAATGAATGTCTGGTTAGCTATGGCAACTAAAAAAAAATTGGTTGGGTTTTCATCATACCACATGCATCTCCTGAGTGCAAAGTCACTAAAAATTTTTTAGGCAATGAGTATGTATGGAATTTGGATTCTATATTCTTCTTATTAAGGGAGTTAATTAAGTCTGAGGTTAAGAGATTTTATATTTATCAAGGAAAGAAATGGGTCAAATGGATGAGAAGTATGTTGTCACAGATGTTCCTGAGCTTTCTTTGAGGTGCATAGGATTGCTTTGGGTGAGGCCTGAGCTTGTAAGATAGAGGTATATAAGTAAAAGTCCTCCCTTCATAATAATATTTTGAAAGTAAACCCCCCCTCCGTTGAATACCCTAATTTATTCTTTTAAGTGGTTTATGTCAATAAACAAGGAAGAGTAAAGACAGATACCAAAAGATACCTTTGTGAAAAATAACTTGTTTATTCCATAAAAGCCTTACTATTCTGAAGATGAAGAGTTTTCCAAGTCCAGTGGACTCAGAATTTTCTTTTGAATGTATGATGAAAAAAAAAGGTGAGATGACTGACAGACCATTATTGTTCAGTGCCAATTTAGTGGACGGAGTCACCTATGCAGGATAGGTGATAGATTTGGGTTCTGGAAGAAAATGGATTGAAGTGTGAAGGTCAAACAGTGAATCCAAGAGTGAAGCTATGGACGTAATTCCTAATCTCGTAAGAACACAATTTGGAAGCATAAGAAAATAGTAAAATGCAGGTTATTGATGTGCTACCTCTCTATACATTTTTTAATTTTCACTGGTGCCTTTTCATTAAGTTGAATTTTGTCAATAGTCACGAATACCAAGTATTGAATGAGGAGATACTTAGAAGTCCAGAGGACCGACTTACTCTTTTTAAATAAGTGTGTACTGAGCATCCGTTATGTATAAGATGGTGTGTAAGATATGAAAATACACCAAGAAGATTAAAGTTCATAGAGGAAATGACCATATACAGTTATAATACAGGGCAGATCTTCATTGTCATATGAGGAGTGTGAGCTAGATAATATAAAGAATCAAAGAGAAAGAGAGTACCTCGAAACAGGAGGATCAAGAAAGTCTATGTCCTTGAAATACGAGAGGGAAGGAGGATTTTTGGTGAAGAAACAAGCATCAGCAGAGGCATGGAGTTGGGGTGAATGCTGGTGTACTCAGCAATGTCAAAGAGTTCAGATGGAATCGAAAGCATGAAAAAATTAGGAAATCAAGTTAGAAATGTCAGATAGAGTGACTCATGGAGGGCCATGTCACATGTAATAATGTGGCAGTGATAAATCATGGAAGGGTTTTGAACAGAGGCTTGGTATAATTGGAGCTGTGGCAGGGCACACTTGGGGAGATACATGGCTCTGCTCAAGACCACCTAGGGGTATAAAAATGGGTTTCTCCACATTGCACATTGGCTATCTGTCTTTTCAAGAATATTCACTGCTTCTCTGGAACCTTTGGAAGGGTAGAAATGGATTGCGTCTGAATTCTTATACAAATTAGGTATTCTCCGTGTATTGCTCTCTTTAATAGCTATGGTCTCTGCCATGGATAAGTTGGTTTTGGTTTGTCCTAATTTATGCTTGCTATTCAAATGTAATCACAAATAGAGCCACTTTCGCTTTTGAAAAGTGTTCCATTTAGAAGACAAAGCATATGGTCACCCTACAAATAAAGACCTGCTCTTTCATTTCATATTTTCCCCAACCCCCACCCCAAAATGGAAAAGTTAAATAAATTTGTTTGTAAACAAACACAGTAGTGATCCACAAACTTAGATTTATTTCACTCACTTAGATTATTTCCCCCACAAAAGAAGCATTTCCCTACAACCCAATATTTACTGAGAGTTAATTAAGGATGGTCACAGTGCTAGGCACTGTAGGGAAAGCAGAAGTGAATAGGTTGCAGCCACTGGTATCTGAGAACTCACAATTCTCTAGTGCACATAAGGTATTAAAAATGACTTCAGTATGAAATAGAATGTGGTAGGAGACACTAAAGGCTCTCAAAGATAGTGAAATAGGTTCAAACTATTCATGATGAGGGTAACATTTCACTTCATTTAGGGACCAGATTTTTGTCAGGGTGGGGAAGGCAGGTCATTCTGGGTAGAGTAGAAAATTATTACAAATACAAGGAATAACTTCACAGGACCAGATGAAAGAGCATGATATATTGACTGGGAAAGAGAATGTTGATTTAAATACAGATCTGTATTTAGTATGAATGTCAAAATGAAAAGCTGTTGTAGAAACAGCAACAAAATATGGTAGGGACTTCTATCTTACTAAGAACTAGAACCTATGAATATTTTGAGAGCATGGACAATGTTCAGATTTAGAGATTCAAAACACTGTCTACATGCTGCAGGCATGACAAGTATCATTCTGCAGGGAAGGAGAAAAATTTAGCCCAAATGTTGGGGCTGGGTGAAGTTGAGGGTTTCCTGATCTCCCTCCTTAGACCTATGTAGGGATAGATATGATATCTTATCCCTAAAAGGACCCAGTAATTACATTCTTAAATTATCAACACCAAGAACAAAATCCAGACTGCTTCTTTATGTTAATTAGAATTAACTTTATTAAATAGTCATCTTAGAATCAGGATGAGAAGACCATTTCTCTGGTCACTGCTCTAAATGCAAATAGTAATGCTGCAGCTAAATGTGAGAGAATACACCAAGTATGATATTTGTTGAAGATGAGAATCCCAATTGGGAAATAATAGAACAGAAGCAAATATGAATGTCCCATTTAAGAAACAAATACCCTTCCCCCCAAATTAAACAAAAAACAATTAAAAAATCAAGATTTTGGTATCTCAAGTGAAAAAATCTTTACCATATTTTTTTCAAATTTCATTTTCGATGAGGATACACATTTGCGTTTAAGATTTGAACAGAAATATGAAGGGAGGACATGTCGTCACCCATATTAATATCCTTTCCTTCCCCACTCTCCTTCATCACTTCCATCTCACCCAGGAAGAAAATGTAGACAATTAAGGAGATAATAGAGGGGTAGGTTGTTGGGGGAGGTAACTTAGTGACTTGATTTAAATGCAAAGAGGCGGGCAGGAGGGAGAATTGGCCTTTCAGATAAGTGGGGGGAAGTCCAAGCTTGTATCTCATTCCTGTGTCTCCTTACACACCTAATCCTCCCCTAACATAAAGTGGATTTTGAAAATATCCAATATTGAAAAATGATTGTCCTGCTTTCAACTTTGTACCAACATTCAGGGAAACAGTGCAGTTCTAGAAATTACCAAATTGCTTATAACCTCCTTTGCAGAACTAAATAGTTAAATAAAGTGCCTGTAAAGTCTTTTCAGAAACAGTATTTTATAGTTCCCCATACTGGGTTTTCTTACTTGGTCTGATAATCTAGTACACCTATCCTATTCAAAAGGTATTCCTTTTCATATTCTGGAAAAAAAAATTCTTGGGAAGTTCTCATTGCTAAATTTATTTCTTATTTGATAATGACTAAGTTTCTACACCCTGCTTAAGTTTATTTTTCAAAGACAAAGTAAAATCAGGCTGTTGTGTAGATGGCAAGATGGCTTTACCAGGTGATATTTACCTGTCAATTTGAAATTCAGTAACTGGTGTTAAGGGAAAGCACATATTGGTTCTAGGTAAGGGAATAACTGGCAACAATAAAACATTTTTGGAATGTTAGTGGATGAGGGTAGAGTGTAAATTGATATCTCATGCTAAACCTGTGATCTGAATTGCATCTTGTCTGTGTTTCTTCAATGTTAAAAAAAAAAAAAAAAAAAGATTTCCTTATAAAAGCCGAAAGAGGGAATTTTGAGTCAAGCGGTGGTGTGTTGCCAGAGGCGGAAATTTATGAAACACTCTCGTCAGCTCTTCTGGAAACACTACAAAAGAAATAGTTCTACTTTCTTATTGGTGCTAAAGCCACTAATAGGTGCAGTTTAGTATAATACCCCGATGAGAATTACCACCCCCAAAGTCAGCTTGCCTTGGAAAGAACTCCATACAGGCATTTTCTTTTTCCTTTCAAGCTTGCGCAAAAACACCCAAAGGGGCCATTTCCAATCCAGGCAGTGAGCTTTCTCAAGTTTATTCTTTCTCAGATCACAGAGACAATGGAGAATATGCCCTGTTTACTCAAATCAGTCTGGATTAGTGTCACTCTATTGATGGAATCAGAATTAAAAGGAAAACCATTACCCTCTCAACGGGCAACATCTGATGTTTTGGGAATGGCTTGATTACTTTTAAATAGACCATGGGAGACTGTCACCAGACTAAGGCTGAGGACTCCACAGTTAGACACAGTGAGAAAGAGAGACCCTGGGTGAAGTCCAAAGCCCTTAATAAGCCTGAGGCTGGGAAATGATTTCCATAGCCAGTCCCAAAGTGCTTGAAAGGCTGAAAATCAGAATAGTAAATTTCCAGAGAAGGTACTTTTCCTGGCTTCTTTCTATAACTCCAACACCACCCCACAGATATATTTCTTAAGGTCAAATGGTTTCCACTTTTTAAGTCCCTCCTGGGAGGCTATTTCACCTTTAAACATTTCTCACCCTCCCTGACCACACACACACACACACACACACACACACACACACACACACTTCAGAATAACCGCCCCCCCCTTCCCCTTGAACTCTCCTGCACATCTCTGTTCATCCCTCATTGGTCTCCCTATGGACCAGGGGCCTTCTCCCCAATTCTAGACTGAAGACTCTTGGTGCGTAGGGATGCATGCTATGTATCTCCGTATCCTCTCCAGGACCACCAAAGGAGGTCCCTGAATGTGACGGAGGCATGCATCTGCTGCTGTTGCATGAAGGTGTATCTTCAGATAAAAATATGGCATGTTGTATGTACTTTTACAGAAATGGCTCTTTGTAACTGACCTGTGCAAAAAGCAAACTGATTGCATACATTGTACAAAGCCCTGTCTCCACCTGTATGTTCTGAATGGTGTGGTTTTCTTTGACATCTTACAAGTCTCTCTCAAGGGCGCTCTCTCTCTCTCTCTCTCTCTCTCTCTCTCTCCCCCCTCTGTCTTTTTAAATGAGCCCTGGTATTTATTTCCATTATACTTCAGTAGCAAGAAAGTTTTTAAAAGACAGGGAAGTTTCCTGAGTAAGAAATAGCTTGTATTCTAACAGAGGTAAACAGTGTAAAGTGTGTGCTGTTTTCATTTAATCGATTACCCATGAGAAAAGAGAATGTGTTTGATTTAAAAAAAAAAAGAAATAGATTTAGATTGTTATCTTGCTTTGCAGTCACTTTTTAAAAGTGTTTACTTGCTTCCACACTGATTCATTTTGTCCCCTGATTCATTTTGTCCCCTGTTTGTCTCTTGATCATCACCAGAGATCTGGGGTGGTTTGCTCTGGGTGAATAAGCTTGATGATTTGCAAATACTTTCCCGTTTCATTTTCCATGGTGTTATTATTACTAGAGGATGTCTGAGAAATCTTTAAGTCATTTTGTTCTTAAACATGGTGTCCTAGTTTTTTGTTTGTTTGTTTTCTCGTGTTCAAATAAGACACCAAGGAGCTGTTGTAATTATTAAACTGATTGATTGTTACTTTCAAAATGGAATAAAGAGGATGAAATGAATAGATGGCTGTCTTTTCAAAGTAAGGCATGTCTTCTGCATAGCTGGAAACTTTGGTTTTATTTTGCAGTTAAAAGTGACAGCTTAAAGGAATACTGCAATGTTACATAAGTCACCATGTCTAATTATAAAGCGTAGTAAATCACTGAAAATTTTAATCTCAAATACAATGGAAAATGGAGCAATCAGCAAAGAACCTGACAAGCAAAGCAAATTAGAATGCATGAAAGTGTCTCTCATTTGAATATGTATAGAATAGTAAAACTGAGTAGTATACTCCTTGTTTCATGTTTTACTTTTCTATCTGCAAATCAAGGCTAGTGTTTTAACCTCTGTGTGTGTATTATAAAGTCTGGGAAATGAAGTCATGAATTTAGACCATTTGCAGGAAAGGTTTGTAAGTCTGATAAAGTACAGTCTCAGATCCACAAAACATACATTGTAAATCCTTAATTAGGGCATTATTCTAAACTGAATTCTAGCTAACTGGGCAGAAAATCATGGAAATTAGGGAGGGAGGGACAAATTTTGTGGCCTATCCACCAGAAACTAATGTCTTACTCCAAGCTTGTTTCTGGGTGGTTTCTTTCCCAAGAAATCTGCATTTGGCCACAAACACCATCCCTAGGAAGTGAATAATTATATGACCACAAAAATTTGGATTCTTACTGCTGACCTAGATGCATTAGAAACAAACTCTAGGCCATTAGGTAAAAAAATATTGCCTTGGCACAAAAATGTGTATGTGTTTGTTTTAAGGAAGTAGAAGCTCATTAGTAAACTTCCCAGCTAGGCGTGAGCTACCAAGTATTACTCATTGCCGTGTGAGTGACAGGACTGGCTATTCTGCTACTAGTTCCCATAAAAGCTGAAGCTAAAAGCCCAATTCTCACCTACCAAAACAAAGCAAAACACAGAGTAAAGGTCATAGAGATTATTTGGAGATGCACCATAACATTCATTTGGCAGTAGTATGTGCAGACATGAATCGGATTTGAAGGCAGACTTCTCTCAGCATAAAAATCAACACTTAGTTGTTTTAGAATAAAAAAAGGCATCTTCTGGAAGTGATTTTTATTTTGAAATGATATGCACTTATTCCTTCAATAAATATTTCTGGAACAGCTACCGTGCCTCAGACCCTGTTCCAGGTATGAGACTCCATTATAACAAGAAACAATCTCTCAGAGGGCTGTGGTCTAGCAGAAAAGACAAATATTAAAAATATATATATTTGTACGGGTAATCCACATCAATTACGTGATGCCAGGGGAAATTTCAAGCAGGATCCCCATCATGGGGGAAGACATGGAACTAAAACGTACAAGATGAGCTAGGATGCATGTTGCCAGCATGAAGGCTGACAACTGAAAGAGTTTGCCTTTGAAAACCTGGAGGAGTGCCTATTTGCTGGTTCTTTGGTCAGCAAAGGAAAGAGTTTCAAATAGCGTGGCATAGACCACTTTAAAGATCTGGGGCCTTTATTCTATGACAGTTGGGACCTACTCAAAATCTTCAAGCTCAAGAGGGACGATGTGATGTCACCCGCACTGAGTTTCTGGTGGCCAAGCTCTAACGGTCTCTCACGCTTTGCAATTACACGTATTCTAAGAATGGTTAGTTTTATCTCCTGTCTTTAATATGAAAAACTTTTTTTTAAAGAAATATGTCATTTGTAGCGAAAGATTCCAGGCAGTTATTGAGCGACTCAGATTTACATGCAATCAGAATGAGAGATCCGTAACAATACGGGTTCTCAAGCCAGATTTACTGGTTTCTCACTTGGACTCTGTCACTTGCTACCTTAAGGGAGTTACTTAATCTTGTGGAGCTTCAGTTTCCTCATCTATAAAATATGCATAAAACATAGGACAATAATGCCATTTAGCTCATGAGGATTAAATGAATAAATAGAACTTAGAGACTATAAACATAAAACACATAGTTATGGACTCAGAAAGATGATCCGTAGTATTAGTGGTAGTAGTAGTAGTAATAGCTAATACTCTTTTTTTTTTTCGTAGAGAGGATTGGATATTGATGCTACTTGTGTTTCTGATTTTTTTTTTAAATCCTGATGGTCACTATTTATTGAAATTGTTATCTTTCAATTTCGCAACGTGGTAAACAAAACTATCTTCTGTGATTCAGTGTTAATCACATTCAATCACCCCATTGATTTAGGTCATAATTTCTGATACGGCCTAGACAGATATATCCTATATATAATATAAGACAGATATATACATTATGTGGTCTGACAGATATATCTTTAAGTATTTTAAATTCACTTTGAAAACCAGTGAGACATTATTGATGGGCCTCTAAAGTCACCATGGTATGCTTTCCATACAGGTGGCCTCATCGTCACTGAAAACTTTCATTGCTATGTACTCTCTTCTTTTCACATTACCAGTTCTGCTCAAGAAAGCTATAGAAATAGTGGTTGTTACAGATTGAAAATGTCCTCCCATATATTTTTGTTCCAACTTTGAAGAAATTGAAACTGTTTATTTTTCCTTCATATCTGCATCTAGAGTTACTGAATATTAGAATTATACCTTCCTGCTTTCTGCTCAGCCCCATGTTTCCTTGGTATATGATGGTGACAAAAATTTCTTGCAGACTTCAGACGCTCGTGATTCTAATTTTGTTCATTTGGTCATTACTTCATGGGAATACTGGCTTAAAGCAGAATGTGAAGTTTATTTTTTCTTAATTGAGCTCTCCACAGTGTAAAGTGGGAATATTTGGGTTGAGTTTCAACTTCAACACAATTCATTTCCTGGATTTGCAAATGCTATTGTCTAGTATTTGCCAACATTGCTGACCACCTGATCGCCCAACTTGTATTTTATTTGTCTCACCTGCGGTTGTCTGGCATTGGTTGGGGCTTTTCGGGAGCTCTTTCCTGAGTTATGGAATCTCAGACCTCAAAGGAATCTCAGCACTTTGCGTCAGAACATAAAACCGTCTAGTAAACCCTCAGCCTGCTGTCAGAAGTCCCTGTGTGCTTAGGTGCTTTATTCTCACATGTTTATTGGAAGGGATGAGTGTATTTTACCTCCAAATGTTCACTTTGGGGGATCATTTGGAAGATAAAAGAAGGGAAATATTTTACAACGAAAAAAATCTGGTCTTGAGAATAACGTGATGCTAAATAAATTCTTAAGGTTGAAGGATTGTACTTAAACTTGACATTATAACACAAATATCTTCTTGGCTGCGGATGGAGCACTTTAAATTCTAGCATAAAAGAAGCCATCATTCCTTTAGGTGAGGCAGGTGATAGAAAACTAAAACACGACAAGTATTTCTCCCTAAGGCAGTGCTTGTTGAAAAGTCACTATCCTGCTGATATTTGGGGATGAAAATGTTGTACCGCCTGCTAGCACATATTTGAAATGGATGTTTTGTCAAGCCAGGGTCAGGAGGAAAACCGTTTTCTTTTCCCAAGAGGTAGCTTTAGAATGTTCACGAAAGTCCTGAGGTGAAAGGTTCCCTCAGCTGAGGAAAGCATGTGCATGCTGCCTGGAACATTGTTGATTTTTAAGCTTGGCCTGACCAATCTGTCTTAAAAAGTAATAATAATAATAATAATAAAACAGGTTATCTCATTTTTTGAAAGTAGCCTCATGGCACCCTAAAATAGCTTTGTGGATGAGTGTGGTCATTCACCGGAATGTTAGAATTGATGTGCCTTTTATGTTTGATCCTCAGAATCAATCTCCTTATAGGAAGCTAAGGACCAGGTGGTGCATGTGCCTTACACGGAGATTTTTCAGCACGTTAGTGGCACGGGGCTGGGGGTTAGACCCCACATCACCCAGTCTAAGTTTGGAGTTCTTTTGTGTTACTCGGATCTGTTCAGGAATGTAAGTGCAGAAGAACATTTAATTCCTTAGCTTGGTCTTATAGTAAATCAAAGATTATAGATATAATTTCTTGAAATAAAATTTGGGCAAGTGATTGTTTCCTGTGACAAGGGGACATTTAAATGGAAGTAAACAAGTTGTGATTTTACCTCCCAGCAGTAACCCGTCCTATTCCTGATTTGGCTCTCATTTTTTTTTATTAACTTCTTGCTATAGACTGTGGCTCTTATTGCCATGTGGTCATAAACTAGCTATTACAGATAGTAGTATCTGATGAATAGAACTTACACAATTTCTCTTATACAAATAAATTGGAGGAGAAAGAGTTGCAGGAGCACAAATTACATCTAAGTCTCTCTTTGCATTTCACTGGTCAAAGGACTTAATGGGGACCCTTTTTTGATGTTAAATTCTTTTATAGGAAAGTGATGACAATGCCAACTTTAAGCATAAACCCAGGTATTCAATATTGAGTTTTGTTTACAGTGCTACACACTGGTACATTATTTCTGAGCAGATGAGAAGAAAATTTAGGCTCACATTATTTTCAGATTTTAAGATAACTTATTAGTGTAATCCAGGAAAGAAAAAGAGATGAAACTACAGGGATTGCATTTATAGGATACTCCTAAAGCAGTGCCCACTCAGGAAAAATCCAGTCTTCTATATTTTAATTCTAATCATCCAAATTGAAGTTCAGTGAAGAAATAAATCAGACCCTACAGATGGCTATGAGAATGAAAAAGGTGGAAAAGAGGAGAAAAACAGGAAAATACTCTTTTCTGTATTTGGAATAGTTCTTACCTATACTTACTCTTTCCTGATGGTAAAAGCAAACAGTTTGAGATTCAGCCCCTGAGTATCTCTTCACTTCATGACAGTTCTGTGTTTCAGAACACCCCCAAGGTATCCTGGGATTACCTGAAATATAAGTCTCAGGGAACAAGGTGCGTTTCATCCTTTCTGTGGTCAGATTGGCTAGTCTGTGATGAACCTGAATATATTCCAGTTATAGATGTTGCTAAAAAAAAAAAAAAGAACAAAAAAAAAAAAAGCAAAAAAATAAAACAACAAACTAGGATCCAGGGGGTGAGTCTTCTACTTCAAAGTTATTTTATAGGAAATGAGGCATCTGTTTGAAGCCAGAGGAAATCAATTGTCATACTTTATCAGGCATATTGTGTTCATTTTGCCTTTCAGGATTTGTGGAAAGATGGCTGCCTCCTCTTCCAGATGTGTTAGGGTAGATAGATAACATTTCCATTCATTCATTCATTCATTCATTCATTCACTCATTGCGTATCTACAGAGTATGTGAAGTTTATTTCAAGATCAAGATACCTTGTGGCTAGAAAGGAACAATTCTTATTTCATTTCAAATATTCCAATATTTTTTGTTGAATAAGAAATACATGGGACATAGGAGACCCCATAGAGTTCTACTGAGGGCAGTTTTTTGTTTTGTTTTTTTTGTTTGTTTGTTTGTTTGTTTGTTTTGACTAGCATGAAAATGTCCAGTTCTAACTTCTGAAGCTCTTCTCCTGGTCATCATAAATAGGCATTACATTAGCATCCTAGCATAACACCCCTCCATGTTCATGGAATTATAGTAAAGAAGGGGCACAGGCATTACTTCCTTTACCCCACTAGCTTCACTTCGGTGGAAAATGAATTTTATCCTCATTAACCTGGTACAGAGCTAACTCCATACATACATACAAAAGTGTGTAGTTGCAATGGGTTCTGGTTCTTTTTTTTTTTTATGTTTTGCTATCACCATTTTGAAACAATAGTCTATGACCCAGAGGCCCTGCATTTTCATTTTGTAATGGGTCACACAAATTATTTTGCTGGTCCTGCCTACATAGCGCTTATCTTCTTGGCTACGTTAATCTGCCCTCAGCCTCCAATCCCACTTTGTGGACATGTCCACTCTCTTGTCAAATCAAAGAGGCAAATAAGAAACTGTTGCTGTTGTTAACTGAATGCTCCTTAAATTAACCTCAAAAGTACTCTTTCTTATGGCAAATTTATGACACTGATTTTTAATAAAGCTCTGCAAAGTATCCAAGTAGATTCCCAATCATGCAATTCCTACTTTGTGTTCTAGGCAAATTAAAAGCAAGTAGTGTTGGTTTTATGCTTTTAAATGGTTTTGAAAGACAATTGAGCACACTACCTGACATATGTTTCCTTAAAGTAAAATTCGGGAAAAGTTTGAATTGAAATGCGTTTTCCCACTTTTGTCTTGGATAGTAAGCAGCCCTGTGTCTAAAGCTGAGAATTCCGATGCGTAAGTGGAGGCATTAGCATTGGAAGCACACTCTGTTGTTATTAAGTAAACTATTTCCCCTGAACTGTATAGAATTAAAAATGCTGGCATTTAAAAGCTTTGCCATCAGCACCTACAGCGCTATGAAATGACTGGGAATATGGTTTCTGCTTTTTTAGTACCACCTGATATGTTCAGTTCTCCAGCTACACCAGGGGTCTCCTTTGTGCTTCCCAAGTAAATGCATTCTCTATTTCTCTTAAGTCCTTCGAGAAGCACTGAGTGTTTGCTCACTGGCTTTTAAAGCTGGACCCCAAACTTTTCTCTTTACATATATTGAAAAAGAAAATTCAAAGGGCTATGTTTCTTTGTTCTCATCCAAGCCCACAATTAGCCAAAGTTCCATTCTGTGTAGCTGGAAGGAGGAGGAAAGGGGTGGCTCAACAGGCATTTTACTGCCTGTGAGAAAGTGCTCGGCGGGTTTCTTTGTCCTTTCTGTCAGGGCCGACTGCCTCCCTAATTGTAGTGCTGTAGGGAAGCACGTGCCTGTATGAGCATTATCTGATTCCTACAGGACATACAGGAGTGCTTTGCATGCTGACCCTTAACTTGAACACAAATAATATCTTTGCAATCCCATTCCATTGCCCCTGCTGCTGGCCTGCATGCCTCCAGACTTGAGTTCAGCTTGGGTTGGGAGTGTGGACACTGGGGCAAGGGGTGGGGGCTCCTATGTTGTTCGCTTCTCCCCTAGTTGTGTCACCTGCAGTTTTGGCCTCACCTGTTAGAAGAGTACAAATTGAAGCTGGACCAGAGGACAGGAGTAGGAGCTGCAGAAGTCAGAGGAGAGAGAAGGCAAGACAAACAGCTGCTCTTGTCAGCAGGGGGAGAAGTGTAAAGAGATTAATAGTTATTTGAAGAGCAAATGGGGACGTGGCATTCGGGCAGTGGAATGCGAATGTATAAATGTCCTGGGATGGGCGTGCGGCCTGTAACATTTAGCCAGATGCTCTCTGGACTGAATGGAATGGCCGAGTTCGTCCTTTCGCCTCCCTGTGGGAAATACCTAAAGTTTAGTCGAATAATTCAATGCCGTTAAGATTTTCGTCCACCTTCTATTTCTTTGTGAGCTTGCTTGTTCTTCTCCATCACTTGACTTGGTCGGGACTCTGCAAGTGCTACCTCAACCGAAGCACCTGACTCCTCATTTCCTTTATAAAATCAACAAGACTGCTTTTTCTCTTCTTGCTTTTACTTTGTTCCCCCTTCCTGGGCTTGAAGAGACAATGAGATTAACGTGGGTCAGAAGTGTTTACACGGGGAAAACTGGACCATACAGTGGGTGCCACTTCTGGAAACTATCCCATTTGCGTCCACTTTAGGAATGCTTCGAATTATCTCATCGGGCTGACAGGTGTGCTGGTGTTGGGCAGGGCCCTGGACTCCATCAGAGTCAGAAGATTTGGTTTCAGAATTCCCACTCTTTGCTTATTAGCTGGTACTTGAGTAAATCACTCCTGCTCTCTGATAGTAATACATTTGTGTGTGTGTGTGTGTGTGTGTGTGTGTGTATTAAATGACAAGTTAACTCATTCTTTCCATACACATCGTATCTAGTGCCTACTCTGTGCTTGTTGGCACAAAAGACATAAGAGCATCTGGCAGAGGAGCTACATGAGCTAATATACTTCTGAATTGTATCAAATATAGAATGTTAATCATAACGAGATGGGATTCCTCTTCCACATGTTCTATGCTGGCAAAGAATAAACTGCTACAAAGAAAATGAAAGAATGGATAAAAAATTAGGCTGTGTTTGGGTGACATACTAGCATGCTACATTTAAAGATATCTAGATGGCTTTCCCTAACCTTGCTACCTGTGTGCTTCTCCAGTCTCGAAGAAGTGGGTCCTTGTGGGGTGGGGGTGGAAGCATTCTTGTTACCCTGGGGCAGAATTTAGAGTGTAAGACTATAAGGACATTTGGAGGACATCTGATTTTGCTCCATATACAACTATTTGATGCTTCAAATCCCCTTTAGAACATACCATCCAGTGGTCTTTCTCATTCTGAATACTATGGCAGGAGGGGGAAAATACAAAGAAATAGGAGGTGGTATTTATTTATTTTAAATACCTTTTTTTTTAAGATTTTATTTATTCATGAGAGACACACAGAGAGAGGCAGAGACACAGGCAGAGAGAGAAGCAGACTCCCTGCGGGGAGCCCGGTGTGGGACTCCATCCCAAGGACCCTGGGATCACGATTTGAACCAAAGGCAGATGCCCCACCGCTCAGCCACCCAGGTGCCCCTTAAAGACCTATAGAGCTACTGAGCCCTGAACATTGTTGCCCAGTTCACTAATAAGTGCATATTTTACTTTATTTTTAAATTTAAATATAGTGGACATTCAATGCTACATCAGTTTCATGAGTAGTGATCCCAAGGCTCTGCCCTATGCTTTGCTCCCCGTGCATGTGGCCACTGTCTGATACCATGCAAGGCTTCCACAGCATCACTGTGTGCGTGCTCCTCTCGGTCTCTCCTCGGGGGACCACAGTCTCCAAAGGCTGCACAAAAACCCGTGTGACCTGTGCCAGGTCCTGACGAAGCACACACAGGCCTCAGACGTCCCTTGGTCCTCCCTATGACGAAGCGGTCGTTTGGCTTGGGCTGTGAGGTCTCAGAGGCCCAGGGTGCATTTCTGTAGAATGCACGCACGAAGCGGTGCCTTTTTGGGAGCAATGGCCTGCCGCTTCAAAGAGCTAACACTGGGGTTTCTGGGCGTCCCGCAGCCACAGTACACGAACCTGGGGCTCCTGAACAGCATGGACCAGCAGATTCAGAACGGCTCCTCGTCCACCAGCCCCTACAACACAGACCACGCGCAGAACAGCGTCACGGCACCGTCGCCCTACGCGCAGCCCAGCTCCACCTTCGACGCGCTGTCCCCGTCCCCCGCCATCCCCTCCAACACCGACTACCCGGGCCCGCACAGCTTCGACGTGTCCTTCCAGCAGTCCAGCACCGCCAAGTCGGCCACCTGGACGGTAAGCGCCCCCGCCCCCGAGGCCTAGGGCCGGCTTGGCCGCCCTGCGCAGGGACCACCTGCCACAGCTTAGAGACCCGCGCCAAGGCCGCCAGCGGCCTTCGTGGCTGGGTCTTTAACACCGAAGCAGAGCGAGGAGAAGTGCCCCTGGGTGGTTAGAGCCCCGATCTGGGAGCCTAAGCCCAGGTTCTGGCTGGTTCCTAACAATGTCAGCAGATCTGTGCCTGCCTGCTTCACCCCGGGGGGTGGGGGTGGGGGGTGGGAGGGGGTCCGTCCTGCAAAAGTTTTTGGGAGACTCTAAAGCATTGTGCCAACAAAAAGTATCATGAGCATGGGATACGTAATTGCATGTCCAAGAATGCAGGATAGTGATCAGTCTCATTACGCTGAAGAAGTAAAAGTCCTTTTTTTTTTAAGATTTTATTTATTTATTCATGAAGATTTTATTTATTTATTCATGAGAGACACACACACACACACAGAGAGAGAGAGAGAGAGAGAGAGAGAGAGAGAGAAGGGTAGAGACACAGGCAGAGGAAGAAGCAGCCTCCATGCAGGGAGCTCGACGTTGGACTCAATCCGGCCTCCAGGATCACGCCCTGGGCCTAAGGCAGGTGCTAAACCACTGAGCCACCCAGGCTGCCCATAAACGTCCTGTTAATATGCGATTAAAAAAATAAAATCGCCAAAATAGAATAATAAGAAATTAAAATCTCACTTATTACCGAAGGGCTAAGTTTGCTTATACATGTAGACTCTGTAGCACGAGTCATGACTTAACTGATACTTAGGAATTTAATACATTCAGAATTTTTTTTTCCTCAAAGAAGCCTCCAAAACTGTACATCAGAGTCATCAATTAGTCCAAAGAGACCTCGATTAAATAGTTGGAAAAAAAAGGACTTTACATATATAATGTTTCCAAGAAAACATAGAGATATTTTCAAAAATTAGAAAGGTGTAAGAATGTTTATTCTCTTTCAGAGTTTGTTTTGTAATGTATTATAAATAAAATTCATATGTATGGGAGGAGACTTACAAGACCGGTTTTAATTACTTGATCAAAGAATGCCCAACACCAAAGTGGCATGCATGTTTTTCAAGCAACTTAAAATTTGCATGGATTATAGAAGTGCTTCCCAGTATTATCACCTTATTGAGAAGTAGCTTTACAGTTGTTTTAACAGTTTTTTTTTCCCCATCTTTGGCAAATAGGTTTCTTTGGAAAGTATTTTACTTTGTATGTTACAGCATCTAGCTCGCTATAGCATTAATCCAACTGTATATCCTTTATAAAACAATCTACATTTGTGACACTATGTCCCATGTAGTTTCACATGTGTTCCCTCATTTTGTCTTCACTTCTTAGTGAGCTAGGTAGGACACAATTTATGATTCCCATTTTCCTAGCAAGAGAAGCTTAAGAATGTGGAGGTTAAGTGACACCCCTCAAGGGACAGAGACTTTTGCGTAGCTGGACCTATTTCTGATTGGCCCCTCCCCCACTAGATTGTGTTCTTTTTCTCCCATTCCACATCAGAATGTTCAAAATGGTCTAAAATTTTATTTTTGTGCTTTTCTTTCATGGTTTGAGAAGCGGTTCTGTCACGGTTCATATTTCAAACATAAAGTCTAAGTATGAGCCTAAAATCTGATCTTCCTCCCATGTGTTATTTATCAATTGTGTCACAGTCTTGAGTGTCTTTTATATTAATAATCCTGGAGAATGAATCCTAAAGGTGAGTAAACTTAGAGTCCATTGGCCTTAAATAAATATTGGTTGATCGATCTAAGTAATATTTTGCTGAAAACCTGCTGGAATAGCCATTTTATAAATGGAGCATGATGTGCGTTAGAATAGAGGTCGCTGCTTGGGTGTTCACAATCCCTGATCTTCCTGGCTAACAGGTTCTTGTTTGCATACTCAGGCCAACCTCCACTATGTTAGGAATAAGCACATCAGAAGGGCTGATTGAGGCCCTTACTGAGGCCACTAATGATTGAGCACTTCCCTTCTAAAATGCTTTAAGAACCATGGTTGTGGAGCTTGCTTCAAGTGGAACATTAAATCCCATCTCCCCTCGCCTCCCTCATCACCTCCTCATACAGAAATCTTAAGGTTTTTCTCAGATTGAACATCATTCTAAACCATCAAAGAAAGCCCCGTTCTCAGAGAAGTAAATTGTGTCACAGAAAAAAAAAAAGGCTGGGGAGACATACCTAAGTGGTAGGTTAAAAAAGAAAGAAAATGTCTTACGGAGCATACTGGTAAAATTTCCTTATGAGGGACAGCAGTGAGATCAGTACCCTGCGTGAAGGGGTAGGCACTGCTGCAATGGGGAAGGCCCCTGTTTGGGGGCCAGAAAACCTGGATTCTAGACATGATCATCTTTGTGACTTTAGCCAAGTCACTTCGTCTTTCTCGAGTTCAGTCCGTACCTTTGTGAGGATAAGGATGAGTCCGGTGAAACCTGCTTTCTTTTCTTTTATGGTGGAGTCCTATTAAATAATCATCATAGGACATTTGTAGAAGGACTTAAGTTCTCATTATGCATTTTGCCTGCCATGAATGAACAGCCTTGATTAAGCTGTGTTGCCTTTCTTGGCTTTCTTCCAGTCTACCCTACAGATTTCATGAGACAAGGTGATTGAGTTAGATGTCCATTCTCTCCTACTAGAGTATCACGTGGTGTTTAGAGTTTTAGTTTTAGTAAGTACGTTAGAAAACCATCAGTTTTCTTTTAGGCGCAAGTGCATTTCTCCTAAATTTAGGGCATCTGAGTAGCTGTTGAAATCACCTAAAGAAACCCTAAGATCTTAGCCAAGGACACCAGCATCTTGTACACAACAGCATCTAACTCTCTGAACCAAATTATATATCTTCCCACACAGGCACAGACCTCACTGTTTTTAAAAGTACAGTCTCATGTGTTTATTTTGTTGGGCCTCACGACTATGGCTGTTAGCCTCACTTTTCTAAATGAGGAAAGTTAGAGAAGTAAAGGTGACAAGACTGATCACCAGTCAAGGTGGGTGAGGAACCCAGGGCCCCTCACTCTCAGCTCAAGTCTCTCTGCCATCCTGTCTAGACAGCCTTTCCTCCTGATTGATAGAAGGAGACGTACAGGGCCATCCGGGCCCTGTGTGGTATGGTGCTGAAGCCCAGCTGATGGAGAACTTTTTAAATATCAGATCATATAACACCTATTTATTTGACATCTGTGCATTTGAAAGCAACTTTCCAAAATAAAATACTATCATTTAAAACTGCCCACAAACAGAAAGCAGCAGAAGCAGCTGTCATTAGGAGGAGCCACACTTACTGCATCGTCTTCTGGTAATTTTTTAATAAAAATCTTTTTAGTACCATTTTATCACTTGTCATCATCCTCTCGTGTTTTCTCTTTTAATTCTCATTTTACTCAGACTTTTTGCCAAAATATAATTAATATCTTTACAGCATGTATGCTTATTTGCTTTCTCTATTTTTTAAATAACAAATGTGTTTCCAGTTTCTTAAACACGTGATATTTATTTTAAGCTTCTTCCACCGAGATGAAATGAAGTGCGGTAACCTTTTTCCATATTCTCTATCTCACAGACATGCACACACATACATTCAAACCCAAACCCAAACCCACCCGAATTTAGGACTTAGTTTTAGATTCCTTTCTTATTTCTATAATCTGATGGCTGCTGCTCAGAGAGGCCTCCCATGTAACATCACGGGGTGCCGGTCTACTATTGTAGCAAGGAATCATTAGCCAGGAGACAGTTGACAGAATGGTGGTTTAAAGATGGCAAGAAACTGAGGTGCAGATTTTGATTCTGCAATTTGCTAGCAGCACATGGGAGCTGGCCAAATGGGGATGTTAATACATTCTTTATTATGGGGATTGTATGACCAGTGTCATGCTCTCATGGGCACCTGGCTTGTCATAGGCATATAAATGTTCACTGAATCTGAATTTTGATCCCTTCGTTTCATGAGTTTTCTAGTTTTGTGAGAGTTCAGTTGTGCAAGTAATAATTTGAAAGCAAAGCAAAATGTTTCTACTTTTTTTTTTCGTGCTTTTGGGTTATTCCCATGCATGCTCTAGCCCCAAGAGACTGATACTATCCACTATCTAAATATATGAGTAAGATAATATGGAATGATAACAGGTTGTCCTATAGGCAGACGTCTGCAGGATGGCTGTTCTGTTTTCCTATGCCTGCCCAAGTGTTTTCCTCTTTGCCAGCACAAGGAAGGGCCCTCTCCAGATTTGAATAAAAAAACTGTTGACTTCAGCATGTATTTCTCATTTTCAGTCCACCACTTCATTTATGGGGATGCCTTTTTTTTTTTAGTCACCATGTTAAATAAAGGATAACAGTGGATTTCACTTATGGAAGAGTCGATATATTGATTTGTGGTGGCGGAGTACTGGAAAGAGCCTTACGTACTCATCAGTGGGAACCATTTCGATATTTGGTGACATATCCAAATAATGCATTATTCTGTGGCCATTGAAAAGATTCATACGTACTGACCTGGAATGCTTTTGGACTGGTGGTTGAGGAAAAGATAAGCTTTCTACGGCACCTACTTGAGAATCGAGAGGTCTGGTGAGAACACCACTTCGGGGGGCAGAGTGTTCCCTCTCACTGGACTCTAGTGACCAGGCCTCTTTGTGAATATAAGTCAGTCTGTCTTGATTACCAGCCTCACACACATTTGTCAGTTTGCGAACTCTTTTTCTCATAACCCATGACCCACAGTATTATCTGGTGCAAACACTGTGAAAAGCCTCAAGTTAGTGTTTTTTGCTGTGCTTTGAGAAAAAGACCTGGCCTTTGGACATACAATCACTTTTTTTGGTATTGTGATTTTTCCCTTCATAGATTTCAAGGTCTTGGAGGAGAGGCCTCCTGACCCACTGCCCAGCACACTGTCCAGCATACAGCAGGCCCTTAATAAATATTAAGAACTTTGTTTTCTCTTCATGGCTAAAGGAAGCAATTCTAGTTCCAAGCAGTGTTCCTCAATTCTGACTCTGATTGTTAACCATCCGTAAATTTGATGCTTTTCCCTCCACCCATGATTTATAGACAGCATTCTTCCTTTGCCTCTCCTGCTCATGCCAGCCTCGTGTCCTGCTCAGAGCTTTGAAGAATCTGACTTGAGCAAGTGGAGAGATTAGGGAGGTGGCATTTGAAAGGGGAACAGCCAGTTCCCCGGAGAGTTTCATTGATCCCAGCATATCAGTCCTGCAAGCTCTCTTGCGTTGGCTTCACAGGCGAGCTGAGATGCATGCCTGTGGCCCACCCTCCCTGTCATCAGGTTACCTGTAATGTAAGACTTCCAGAATAAGGCTGCCAGCTTTGCAGAAATCTAATGCAAGCCAGCCTGTTGCGTGGCCCTCTGGAATCTTGGGACTCTTAAGAATAGCCCATCAAAGGACATGATGTACAGACAAACTTTTTCACGGCGAATATGATTTATCAACTTCTTTTCACAAAGGAAACACTTTTGTCCTCAAACTTTGAGCTTTACTTGGGGCTTGAGCTGATCTCATAATCGAGTGGCTGTTAGATTTTATTGCTGAGGGACAGGAGAGAAGTCGGCAGACTTGGCTCCTGCCGGTGATACATTTGTTATCCATAATGAGGTTATTTTCACTTCCTGACATAGCTGTCCTGTAAATCTCCTGAGATACATATAGGAGTCCCTTTTTTGTGCCCCTCTCATGATAAAGAAAATAATGACACTGAATGTCATTCAGTGAATGAGCACATTCACCTGTTATCTGAGCCATTTCTTAGTTCCACAGTATTGAGGAAGAATCTCCTAAAGAAAGGACTTGAAGATTCTTGGTGATGGTTCATGTTTAAATCCAACCCTTGATTGGATTTATTTACTCATTTTTTTTAGTATTTTATTTATTTATTTATTTATTTATTTATTTATTTATTTATTTATTTATGAGAGACACAGAAAGAGAGGCAGAGACACAAGCAGAGGGAGAAGCAGGCTCCATTCAGGGAGCCCGATGTGGGACTCGATCCTGGGACCCCAGGATCATGCCCTGAGCCAAAGGCAGGTGCTCAACTGAGCTACCCAGGCATCCTCCTTGATTGGATTTAAAAGTGAATTTCCATTGCAAAACATGCTGCAGAGGTATTGTCCCCAGGGCAGAGCAGAATAACTTCATCAGTATATTTGCCCTAATTTGTTTGGATTGACTCTAGGTCAATGTATTTGTGATAAGCCAGTTTCACCTAATGTTTATGACCCTCCCATACTGTCCTGAGTGATTCGTTGAATGTACTTTAGAGTTTTTATTTAAAGATAACTTTTTAAATATTTTATTTATTTATTCATGAGAAACCACACAGAGAGAGAGAGAGAGAGAGAGAAAGAGAGAAAGAGAGAGAGGCAGAGACACAGGTAGAGGGAGAAGCAGGCTCCATGCAGGGAGCCCTAGGTGGGACTCGATCCCAGTTCTCCAGGATCAGGCCCTGGGCTGAAGGTGGCACTAAACTGCTGAGCCACCCGGGCTGCCCTAAAGATAAAAATTTTGACACTGATCTCTTATATCTAATATAATGAGAACTGCCCACTTATTTTTTTTTAAGATTTTATTTATTCATGAGAAACACAGAGAGAGAGAGAGAGAGAGACAGAGACGGAGGCAGAAGGAAAAGCAGGCTCCATGCGGGGAGCCCATTGTGGGACTCCATCCTGTGACCGCGGGATCACAACCTGAGCCAAAGGCAGACACTCAACCACTGAGCCACCCAGGCATCCCAAGAACTGACCACTTATTAAAAAGAAATAAATAGCAAATTTAAATAAAGCTGGCATTTCTTTTTTCCCCACTACAAAGTTTCCTTTTTTTCTCCTTGTTCTCTCTCCTGATCCTTCTTTTTCTCCCTCCTTCCCTCCCTTTTTCCCCTTCCTCCTCCTTTTTTCTCTTTCACTCTGTTATCATTAGTAGTGGTCACTTTTTTTTTGTTTTGATTTTAGTTTTATAAGTATTACCAGCCACTCAGTATCTTGTTTTTTTCACTGAAGCTTTGAGTTCCTGGAATGGTGGATTAATATTAGGAAGATCATGTTATAAATCAGTCACCATGGGCATTTTCATCAAAATAGGGATTGGATCATCAGGCCCTTTTGGTTTAACAAGGCATTTTGACTAGAAAAGGGCTACCTGAGAGGTGGCAAATCCAAATGTCAGTGGGAATCAAATATGATATGGGGATGGCGGCAAGATGAGATCATATACGCTGTCTGCAGGGGTATATCTTTTGCAACCCCAGCCTGTTGTCATGGGGGAAAGTAGACCTGGCATTAAAATAATAATTTTTCAGAAACAGCTAGACACCTGGATTTGCATGTAATAGCTCTAGATCTTTAAACGACAGTAGTAATATTGCTTTTAAAAAATAAGTTATAGGGGCACGTGGGTGGTTTAGTGGTTGATCATCTGCCTTGGGCTAAGGGCATGATCTCAGGGTCCTGAGATTGAGTCCCACATCAGGCTCCCTGCAGGGAGCCTGCTTCTCCCTCTGCCTGTGTCTCTGCTTCTCTCTCTGTGTCTCTCATGAATAAATGAATAAAATATTTTTTTTTAAAAAGTTATAAAACTCTATAGACCAAACAAAACAATAGGCATGCTGAAAGAACAGTGACAAGGGAAGATTATGTGAAGTTTAAATACTGTAACTGGAAACTAGAACAAGCATCTAAGGGAAAGATTATCAGTAAATATATTTCATTCAGAAACAATAATTCTCCATCTCTTTAAAAACTTGTATAGATTAATCCCTTTCTTCAATAAATTGAGCTGGCATTTCTTTTTTCCCCACTACAAAGTTTTCTTTTTTCTCCTTGTTCTCTTTCCTGATCCTTCTTTTCCTCCATTCTTCCCTCTTTTTTCCCCTTCCTCCGCCTTTTCTCTCCTTCACTCTTTTGCAACTCTTTCATCGAAGATTTTTTTTCTTGCAATAAATGACTTTCACCTTCTCATTCCTCATAAAAATTTTACTGTATAAAAAATATAATAGTGTGCATTGTTGGATCCATTGTCTAAGGAAAAGATTTCATTTATTTGTTTTTGTTTTATCATTAGAGAATTTATAGGGCTCTATAACTTACATCTCTAAAATTGGCCAAAACTGTAACCAGAAAAGGGCAGTGAGATTTAAAGAGCTTCCAAATCAGTTTTCTCCCCTCACTGATGGCTTATTTTTAATTGGCATATAGAAAGTGTGCTGGAACACTGAAAAAATCACCTGAAAATTGAGGTATAAACAGAGAATAGTGTCATAAGAAATTTTAATGACTCAAAAGAAATATAGTGTATCATTAAGCTTGACAAAGATCCCCTAAAATCAGCCCAGAATGATGTGAGCCATTTATGAGGAAATATTGCTATGAGTGCATATCTTTAACTGAGTTCTACACTTCTTCCACTTGCACTCCTGATATTAGCCATTTTCTTAGTACGACCAAGTCTTGCAGTGGTTCCTATCCCCTCTGATGGTGAAGGGCAGATGTATTTTTTTCATGAAAGGGGTTAGCAATCAGCTGTCATGTCATGAGTAAAGCAACTGTGTGTAAAATAAATCCTCATAATTTTATATCAGTAGCAATTACTATGTCTACTAGGTCACCATGACTGGAAGACGACTTGAGATAACATAGCTTTCTCCACAACCACTTCCAATTCTCTGAGATGAAAGGAGAGTTTATTGTAAGGGAAAATCTTAGACTCTTTGAAGCCCTCAGATGTTCCATAGACGTGGAACGGCTTTTAGAACAAGGGGTCCTGTAATTAGACACATGGAGGTCTAAAGGTAATGATCTTAGCAGCAGTCTCTCCTGTGGTTTTTAATAATGATTATGGCCCCATCATCAGGTTACCCTCAGGTGAAATTTAAAAGAAAATTTGATAGTAGCCAGAGATCTCATTCATTGTAGGGTAAATTAGGGAAGGATTCTCACTTTACAAATAGACTGAAATTCTCATTTTAGTTTGAATCTAATAATGAAGCCTCATGATGTCTTAGTGGAAAAGAAAACAATATAATTTGCCACTTTGCTATTGTATTACTAAGGTCTGAAGACTCGGAATGTGACTTTTGAGTGTGTTATATGTGGAATAGAGAATTTTCAAGTTCGTCAGCCATACAGGTGTTTCTTTGTGGGTTATTAATTCAGTTTTTATTTTTTGCTTTTTATGCTGTTTAACCAGCACCATCTACTAAGTCTTGTGCAAGAGTAATGAAGATGAATACTCCATTTCAAAATACTTTTTTTTTTTTTTTTTGGCGGGAGAGGGAATCTTAAGCAGGCTCCCGGCTCAGCCAGTGAGCCTGATGGGAGGCTTGATCTCACAAGACAATGACCTGAGCCAACATCAAGAGTCTGATAATCAACTGAGCCACCAAGGTACCCCCAAATTACTTTTCTTTCTACTGGTTGGTTCCCACATTGTATTAGACAGGAAGAACACTATCACTAACACTTAAGCTAAGAACACTTAGCTGAAGGGTCCTCATTTGAATCTGAGAAGTCACCTGACAGGCTCATGAAGAGCGTGGCCCATAAAATAGAGCAAGGACTCAGAGGGCAACTTTTGGGTGCTATCAAGCTTTTGAGCTGGGGCAGGTTGTTCTGTTTCTGCCCATCTGTTCAATAGGTCTTACAGTATTTACTTGGCAGGATTGTTGTGAGGCCTAATTAAAGTTTATGAAGCTCTTTGGGAGCCTGAGAGATCAAATTCTAAAAACATGATATGTTATTATCTCATCCTGGATTTTTGCTTTTAGATTTACCTGCTTGAATGGTACATCAACCCATGCTTACAATTTAGTCAGTTTCCCGAGGGTTTCCATTTATAAGCAGAGATGAATAAAACAGTATCAATATACAAATCCCTAGAAATAAAAGTGGGATGAAAATATATGTTAGGTGTGTGTATGTGTGTGTTTTTCTAATGTAAAATAATTTCTTTTTAGAGCATGTTTAATTGGATCCTGCAACTGTTAATCAGTTAACTTTTTTTCTTAGTGTATTATCGATAATTTCAGCAGAACCAATGATAAAGTTTTAAATTGTGATCATTTTTTATGAGATCAGTAAAAGAAAAATACTTTTTCTTAAAAATACAAAAATAAATATTATTTATTTATAAAAATACACATATGTTACTCTAGTTGAGTAACAAAGACATTAATTTACAATAATTATGATTTGGGCTTGAAAGATATTTCTTTCTTCTCTCTCTCCTGCTTACTTACTTTTCCTTCTACCCTGTGTGTTAAGATTTTCACATTTGTGAATATAGAGCCCTGATGCTAAAAAATATCCATTGCTTCTACCGTTTTCTTTTTCTTTTTCTTTCTTTTTTTTTTTTTTACTATTTTGTATTTTTGGAAAAGCAAATCTCATTTTCCCATAGGAACAACATACTTATTATGGATTATATTTCTGACCAAGGACTTGTCATCAAGGAAGTCATAGATACTATTAACTTTATGTCAAAAAACAAAAATCTGCTACTGTGAGCCACTGTAATAGTTTAAAATAGCAAAATAATTCTCATAATCCTATAAAACTTGCTTCAATATCTTGAATGTCTCAACATTATTAAGTTTACTTATAACTTAGAATTTTAAGTTATTTTTATGAAGTTGACTTATCTAAAACTGATATGCTGTAATAATAAACATTTTAATTAATATTTTGATATGCCAGAATTTTGATGCATTTGATGTGTAATGACCTGAGATGCCTATGTTTCTCTAAATTTTCCCTAGAAAATTAGAATGAATACTTATAAAACATCTTCCTGTTGCTAAGAATTCTTTTTTTTTAAAGATTTTATTTATTTATGCATGAGACACACACACACACACACACACACACACAGAGGCAGAGACACAGGCAGAGGGAGAAGCAGGCTTCATGCAGGGAGCCCGATGTGGGACTTGATCCTGGGAATCCAGGATCACACCCTGAGCCAAAGGCAGACACTCAACCACTGAGCCACCCAGGTGTCCCCTGTTGCTAAGAATTCTATTCAAAAAAGAATTCTATAGTGTTGACCAGGCTTTATTTTAAAAATTTGAATGATTTTTAAGGTATTATTAAAGATTTTGCTTATAAGGAAAAAGAAGAAAAATCTCGATCCTATTGAATTTGAAATTCTAGTTTTTGTATATGTTTACTATTCCTGACCATCACTACTATTTCCAAAGCAGAACAGTCTTGAAAAGATAAAACGTTTCCAAAAGCAAGTGTTTACAAGAAAGGCTGTTAGTACTCATGAAGTGAACTCTGTTCCTTTGCTTTAGTAATGGATCTTTGAGGATTCAAATTGTATATTCAACCCAGGATTTGGTGCTTACCTTGAAATATTATCTATTCGAATTTATCACCTACCCTCACTCTTTTGACCTTCTGTACAAAAACATGGAATTTGTACATAAGGCTTTTGGGAAATGGTGTTTGATAGTTAGATGAAGTAGATTTATCAGTAAGTACATTACAAAGTATTTTCATAATACAAATTTGGAGTAACTTTTTTTATACTTACACAGTTAGAATAGATGTGCAGAGAATGTATCCTATTATGATCATTAATAATTTCTTCTTAAACTAACCCACATAGATAACTAACCTCTTTCTCCTTTGCTATACTTATGTAAGTATGAGTCAATGCACACTTGTTTAAAATGGTTTACCTTTATTCTCTTTGAGTTTAGAAAGGTACCTGACAAATAACCATTTTAATTAGCCTCTGAAAAATCTTATCCTCCACCTCTAAGAGTTACCATAGGTAACTCATTCTTTAGGCTTATATTGTTCTTTCATAGTATTCACTGGTAATGGACCATATTGACATTTATCTTCAAAGACTATAGCTTACACTTTTATATTTAGGTGTAACAAAAGCATTTCTTTTGCAGGTATGTTTATTTTATGCCTGAAGCTCATCACGTAATTTAATAAACCGTAACTCATCTATGCATTTTTTTGGTATAAAAGCTAGAATGGGAACTATTCTAGTGAGGGGGAACTGAAGGTCTAGAGAAAAGAAGATGTCTCTGCTGCAGAACCTAAAGGAAATATAGACTCCTTCCAGGCTAGTTTCCTACTCAAGAAGCATTAAAAGGATAGCTATTTGTTTAAGTTCCCATAATGTATTCATATCTCAGCAGTGATTTCTTGCCTAGTGCCCCCTGGTTTCAGCTATAATGCTTCTCTTTGCACAAATGTTGGAGGTGTAGGTAGAAGAATTGTGCTGAGAAGAGTCCCTTTGTTAAGTTTTTATAGAATCTTCTTTCAGCCTCTACCCAAGTATAATCATCATCTTGGATACTTGGGGATTAGGAACAGGGAGGGGGAAGGCCAATCAAAAGGAAGAAGAGCAGAGAGTGGAGGAGAACATGGTTTTTTGAAAACATCGAGTGGATTCTTCTGGGAAAGTATCATGTGCACTCTTGGTTATTTGGGTGTTATCTAAGATGCCTTAATAGAATATTTTCATAATATGGAATTTTTATTTTTTTTATTATGGACTTTTTAAAAAAGATTTATTTATTTATTCATGAGAGACACAGAGAGGCAGAGACACAAGCAGAGGGAGAAGCAGGTTCCCTGTAGGGAGCCTGATTCAGGACTCGATCCCAGGACCCCAGGATCATGCCCTGAGCTGAAGGCAGACACTCAACTACTGAGCCACTGAGGCGTCCCTATAATATGGACTTCTAAAATGAGAAGAAGAGTCAAGCCAGTTGAAACTGAATGCTGAATTCCATCTCAAATCTTGACTTCCTTGATTAATGCATTCTATAATCTACTAGATATTTTTGCTTCCAAGAGTGAGAACATGTATCTCTTATTTCCTTCAGTTTTCTTCTTAGGAGGGTTGACTAAGTTATTTCAGGAAAGGAGAAGAAAGGGGACTTCTTATTTTCTTTTACCTAGCAAGTCTTTTTCTTTTTTGAGGAATCTGGATTTTATACCCAAAACTAGGTGATCTGAGTCAATACAGTAAGTATGCCATTCTATATACTTTTCTTTTAAATGCTTTGAAATTTCCAGGAAAGAGGGTCTCCATAATTGTCTGCTGGTATTTTAGTGAAATAAAGACAAGTAATACAATTTCCAGGTCTGTTTTCTGTGTGAAGTACTGATGGTTTGACTTTGGTAGGTGTGAGGCTTAACTCTTCAGTTAGTGCCACAATGTAATTGAAGCAGTATTTTTAGATGCATTTTTAAAATGTTTTATGTTCTTTTTACCCATTAGCAATATTCTTTAATATAATTACTTGTAAATCTAAGCTTTTCTTCCTGCTGTCTCAGAATACAACCTACCTTTACAGAATTTCATAGAGTCTGCCTTTGAGGGTCATGTTGAGTACCTTACAAGGAAATGACCAGAGCTGCTTGGACATCTTTTGTCATTGATCTCAGTAGAGGGTCAGTTGTGCTCAGAATGTGGAGATTGTCAGGACAAAATAAATTAAAAGTGTAAGGAGATTTAAAAAAAAAGTGTAAGGGGATTAGAATGGATATATTTTGCCTGGGTACTGCCCACACTGTTGTATGAGCAGTGTGAGAGGTTACATCCTTCTAAACTTGCTTACAAGCATTCCCAAACTAGCAGATTTTCTTTTTAAAAATGACTTGACAATTTGTTTTGAAGTTGTCACTTGGGCATATGGTTGTGGGGCATAGATTAGCTCCTAATTTATTGCTCTCTAAATGTGTTTGACATCGGAATTTAGACTTTGGAAGCAAAAAGAAAAAAAGGAATACTTTGAAACATTTAAGCTATTAGAATAGGAGATTTATCTCTTTTCCATCAATTCCTGGTTTAAGATGGAAATGTTTTCTTGACTGCTAACTTTCAGTGAAATGTGATATTGGTACTTGCAGTGTATCATTTTTAGTTATCTTACAGGGCTGACGGTTACATATACTGTGACCATCCTAGTAGGTATCTTTGCCTTTTCCTGAAAACGGGGACCATGGCTCTTTTCCTAAGATGAGGACAAGTAAAAATGCCTAAGGAGGCAGGGTGATGAGTGGAAAGAATTCAGTCTTTGTGGATAGAATAGACCTGGGGTTGAATTCCTCCTCTCTCTATCTATGTGGCCTTGGGCAAGATACTCCCTAGGGCAGCTTCTTCATCCCTAAAATGGGAATAATACATCTTTAGGTAACACTTTATTGATAGGATTAAATATAATGGCTGTAAAGTGCCTAACGCTGTACCTGGTCAATGGTGATTTTTAATTGGATGGGTCATAGATTTAGGATTAGAATTTAAACTAAAGCCACCACATTCATGGATTCCTTGGGAACTGTAGTAGGGAATCCTCTTTATGGGGTAACTCTAGCTTCTGGTGCCACCACTTTACGGTGGAGGTGATAACATTAGAAGAGTATTTTAAAACTTTTATCATGATTAGGAGCAGAGGAAAATGAATCTCTACCTTGGCATCCTGAGGGTACAATCTGAGTTGGTCCTGATCCTTAGAAGATATACACTTACTGGGATTTTGTTTTGTTCCTCTAAAACATTTCTTTTTTTTTTCATTTTAATATCTTTAAATATAAATATTTCTACCCCGTATCTAAAAAAAAAAAAAAGTCTTTAAAATGTTAACTCCTGAAAGTTAAGTAGCATTTATCTTGTGGCTTTGAGCTACATACTGCCATGTATATTTCTGATGTATAAGTACCTTAAACAATTGTTGAAGAAGAACAATTTTGAGGTAAATTAATGTACTCTGGAAGACAGCACTGAGAAGTAATTATTTTTACAGCCTCAACCCTAACATAGCTGGGACCCATGCTATGAAAAGGTAATATTGTTATTCAGTTGCACAGATCTCCTTTATTGCCAGTTTTTCTGATTCTAGCCACATTCTAGACTTGTTTGGATGGCCTGAGAAGGCCCAGTCTCCACAAAAAAGAGGAAGTCACAGGGCAGCAGATTTAGCTCAACATGAAGAACGGACTGGGTTCTACAGGGTTGGAATGCACTGCCTCCAGTGGTCCTGAGCTCAGCCACCACGGTGTGTGAAAGCAGGTGGGACCCTTGACTCAAATTTTAGATGAGAGAATGAATCCAGTAGCCTCTGGAAGTTCCTTTGAATTAAAAAATCTGTGCATCCAGACGGGAAGTCCTTTGTGGCTGGAAAGAAAGAGAAGGCCAGCAGTGGATGACCTGCTCCATGCCAAGCAGTTGGTGAAATGGGGAAGAGAGCAGACTTCCCAGACAGGCCATGGGGTAGGAACACCGGGGCAAGCAAGCCTGCTTCTGCCCTCCCAGGACAGCAATCCCACTCTCTGCCTGAAGCTGTGGTCGTGTATGGGAGACTGCACAAGTTAAAACTCAGAAGGTAGGATGAGGCCAGCCTATGCAGATCAAGGCACTTGGACTGTGTCCCACGCGCAGTGTGCTGACATGGAAGACTTCTCGAGCACAGGGATTATCGTGCTCAGATCCCTACACAAAGCCCACTAATCCAGCAGTGTGTGGAGGACGGGTGAAGAGAGACGGGAATAAAGGAAGCAGCTTGGAAAATGCTAGATTGTGCAGGCACTCAGTGGTGGGCCTGAGCGCTCCCCCGTGATATGGGGCCTGTGAGGTGGGAAGGGGAGACGTGAGGGAGCACCGGAGTCAGCTGTGGAAGTCCCTGCTCCCGGGGGCCGCGCAGGGAGGATGGAGGAGGAACAGAGAGCCGAGGAAGGAGCTGAAATGAGGAGCTCTCTCACCGGAGGATGTCTGTTAGTAAGGGGCTGGCAGCCATTTTTCGGCTGGAGCTTTTGCAGATCACGTAGCCTCCCTGCTGCCTCCATTTCCTCATCTTTCAAAGAAGGATCACGACACCGACACCCGACCCCCAGGCTTGCTGTGAGGGTCAAGTGAGATGACAAGGGGCAAACCCTCGAGTTTGTAAACCCTGAAGTCCCTCCCCTTGCAAACCATGGCTGCAGTCCTGGGGTAGAAGCAGCAGGTAAGCCTGGTAGCTTCCTGTCTTGCAAAATTAACGTTCACGTCCTTTTACTGAAGTTCAAGCTGAAGGTGCTGCTTGAATGAGATGATTATTATCCAGCCTATTTCAAAACTTCCTGCCGTGTTCTCTCTCACCCCTGGTAACAAAAGCCAGAGGCCTACTAGCCTCCAGACACTTGACCCTCCTGCTTTTCCTCTCTCCCTGAGGAGAAAGCCAAGTAGCCTTTAGAATAGAATTCACACTCCTCTCCGGGCTGTGGGAGATAAGGACCTTTTCGTAACTGGGGTGTGCTGGTTGCTTATGTAGCGTTTTCTCATTAGGATGACTGCTGTCACACAGATCGCATTGCCCCTTCTCACGGTGCTTGAGCACAGACACATTAACATGTGTGCCTAGGTCAGAAGCCATCCCTTCCAGGGACTGATTTCCCCTTGAAGCACTGGTGAGGGGAGAGGCCCTTGTCAGAATTCTCATGACTGAATCATTGCCATGAGCTAATGTCTCCAGCTTTATGAGTCACTGCTGGCCCAGGCATCAGTTTTGTAGGTCAGAGAAATGAAGACGCAAGTGAGACTCCCCTGTTGTCCTTAGCACGCGTGGGGGAAGGCAGGCAATTGTCAGGTTGGAGGCCTTTTGGAAATCAGATGTTTGGTCTTCTCCGTAAGGACATAAATTAGTGGAAGCGTTTAAGAGTTAATAATAATATTTCAAAAATCCTCTAATTTTTGTGTGTGTTTTGTTTTGCTTTAGGCAAAGTAGGTGAAATGATGTGTTTGGGAGATGAATGTTCTTGTAATAGGCAAGATATAGCTTGCAGGAGAACATCTGTAACCAACCCATTCTGCATGAGACAGGGCCAAGGCTTGTTTGTGTTTTAGTGCCTGTTCGAACATGTCTAATTTTAAAAAGATTTATAAAGTTTTAGAGGATTCTCCTTAAAATATCATTTCTTCACATAGCAAGTATATGCATTAATAGCCTACTGGCTAAAATATATACCCTCATGGAGTGTACGCAGTGCCAACATTGAGCCATATGGTATAAAAATAGCTGCCGATCTGAAGTGGATGTAGAAAATATTAGGAATATCAGGAACGGTTCATGAATCTACCTGTTAATTTAGCAATAGGCACAAAGAAATTATGCTTTCCAGATTTTTTATGTTTCTGATACAGATTTTATAGAAAACATGAGAGAAATACTTGGATATTTGCTCCCAAATATTCAGGGTTGTTGCTCAAATAATCATCAAAAAGACGGTAACAGAAGGGGGTACAGAAGTTAGTAAGGGGGAATAAGCTTAAGTGTCGTCAATATCAGTTAAACAACAGGATTTTTAATTGTCTTTGCCTGTCTCTGTGCTTTGTTTTTATTGTGTGTGTTTATATATATATATATATATATATATGCAGACACATCATATACATATGGTGTACATAATCATATATATATACATATATGTAATTTATGTACATATTCTTATATGTGTGTATAATATATGTAGTACATATATACATATACACATGTATATTATATTACATTATATATGTACATATGCATTCTGTATTGTATATGCATATATGTGTATATATCCACACACACATGCACATATATATATATATATGTAATACCCTGTTACCCTGTGGTGGGGAGAGAAACTGGGAAACCTACTTGCTTTTTTTATTTTTTGTTTTTTAAGATTTTATTTATTTATTCGTGAGAGACAAGAGAGAGAGAAAGAGAGAAGCAGAGACACAGGCAGAGGGAGAAGCAGGCTCCATGCAGGGAGCCTGACGTGGGACTCGATCCTGGGACTCCAGGATCACACCCCGGGTTGAAGGCAGCACTAAACCACTGAGCCACCTGGGCTGCCCTGTTTTTGTTTTTTAATAGACATCATTTACATACCTTCTTAAGTCTTTGTGCTTTAAAAAGTAATAACATTTTATGGCAGTGATCTGCTTCTTGACAAACCTTTTGAGAAGAAGTTTGGATGTCTATGCTGCTGTAATTTATAACAAATACTCAGGGTTTACAAAAAAGATGGTTTTTCCCCCACGACTCCTGCAGCCCATCCTATTTTCCCTCACCTTCCTTCTTCTGGTTCCTTTTTTGTTCTGTCAAGGAAATAGGCTGCATGGATAAAAGGGCAGAGAAAGCAAGGAAAGGATAGGGAGTTGTAAGAAAAATAGTCAGGAAACTTCCCAAGCTTCACATGTAGTAGTTTGTTTCAGCAAAATGAATCTTTTCAGATTCTAAAAGGGAAATTGGTATCATGAAAGTTTCCCTACCCACAAAACTGAACTTTTTCATACTTTCTGAGGCAACAATAAGCATTATATGCATGAAGGACAGGTGTTGCCCTCTGTATTAGAAAATTCAGAAGCGTTTTGTCACTTAAATTTTTATTATATTTGATCAGTTTCTTGGAAAAGGCATTAGTTTGCATGTGGAAGCTTTTGTTAATACATATTTTAAAAATGATTTTTTTGGACACCAAAATGTTAACAATGGATCTAAGAAACAAAACTATACATGTTTTTCGTTTTAATTATTTTCCATTTTAAATTTTTAACTTTTTTGGTATATCAAGACACAATTTTTTTTAGGGGAATTATTCTTTTAAAAGATTTTATTTATTTGAGAGAGAGAGAAAGAGAGAGAGAGAGAGCATGAGCTGCGGGCAGAGGCAAAGGGAGAGGGAGAAGCAAGGAGCTGGATGTGGGGCTGAGCAAGGAGCTGGATGCCGGGCTCATCCCAGGACCTTGGAATCCTGACCTGAACCAAAGGCAGACATTTAACTGACTGAATCACCTAGGCGCCCCTTTTTGAGGGGAAATATTAATAAAATGCAGTATCAAGGAACTATATAGAGATAAGGATCAGAGTGAAATATCCCAATAAAAAGATAGAGTATTTTATTTATTTTACCAGTAAGTTTTAAGAAATTTCAGCTATGTGGAGATCTCAGTAATTATGTGAAAAACAGCATTAATTTTTTTTCTTGCAATATTCCAAATTTTATCTTTGCAGAAACTTTAGCATAATTACCCACCCAAAGTGGGATGACCAAGCATACACTTATTGTTGTCATAATATTTCCCATCTGATGCTTCATGTGTTTTATATGCTGTGTCTATGCACTCATATCTCCAAGTACCTTTGTTGAAGCTAAGTCGGAGGCCCCAAATCAGTAAGGTCCCGATTGTTGCAGTTCGCTAAACAACACCTTTAGTGTCAAAGCTCGTTTCTTAACACCAAAATGTACAATTTGAAGAAAAACGTGCATAATCCATAGTTTACAAGTTGGGGTGATGAAACTAGTTACCAGAGCCCTATGGGACTCAATTTCCTCCTCTTTCAGATGTAAATGACCTTGCTTGCAGGATATTCAGAGTACAGTATGTGATGCCCATAGTCCAGTGCCTGCCACCGAGCAGGCCCTTGATCAATCAGCCTTGTGATTATTAGACCTAGATGCTGTAGGGTAATCATATTAATAGATAGGTAAGCTCGCCTTCTTCAAAGAGCTCACAGTCTATCAGGCAAACTGATAAAGCTAGCTGTAATTCAGTGTGACAGGTGCTATAATCTGTCTGGAATGTCCCCCTACCCACCACCCTCCTCGTCAGCCAGACAGACTCCTACTCATCCTCTAAAACTCACTGAAAGCTGTAATTGTAGATGAGGCTTTTCCTTGGCATATCCCTCCCCCTGACATGCGTGTGCACACGTGCACATACACACTCACACTCAGGAGTTCCTTCTCTATGTTCACTACGCTTGGTATACGTAATCGGAATCCCAGTGTATGGCACGTATGTCTCACGATTACCATGTGAACTCACAGGCTATAGCTTTTTCATCTTTATATCTGAGTGCTGGAACATATAATGGGTCTCAACAGATATTCGTTGGAGAATATTCCTTGTCTAAACAAGGTGTGATACAACACAGAAAGCAGACCAATTTGCCCAGCCTCCCAGAGGAGTTAACATTTAAAGCTGGCTCTCCAGAGACGAGCAAGGTCTTGCAGCGTGGGAGAAGGAGAAAGGACATTCCAGATAGAGGATCCAGGTGAGTAACAGCATGGACATGGAAACATGCTGTGTTAAGTGTCAGAGGAGGAAATAGGTATACCTGGACCAGGCAATTTGGAGAGAACCAAAAAGGAGCAGGAAATGGGGCTGGGGAGAAGTTCACAGAGCCAGCCTGAGAGGGGCTCTGAATCATCTCTTGGAGTTTGCCTTCGGTCTTGCAAGCACTGAGGAGGCATGGAAGGACCGTGAATGGGGCAGCAGCGGTGTGGAGGCAGGAAGACTGAAGGCAGAGACGATGATTGGATGATTGGGTGGCTGTTGTAATAATCAGATCAGAGATAAGTGCTTGGGAAATGCAGGTCAGTGTGGGGTTTGGAGCAGATTCGGAGTATACGGTGAGAGACAGAAACTCTCTCCCTGGTTGGGGTTGTTTTGACTATTAACATAGCATTTTCTGCAGAGTTGATTTAGAGCTGCTTTTAATCATGACTACGGTAACAAAGGCGTCGATGATATTTTCCTGAAACATTAGGGGAGGTTTGGGTGCAAGGCTTTACTTTTTTTTCTCTTGAATTAGTCTTCGCTATTTATCCTATTGCTTTTGTGTGTGTGAGAAAGTACCCACATGTCTGTAGTGGCCAGATTTAAAAAAAAAACAACACTTCCTGTTCTCTCTGCTTCTGCCTTTCATTGGAAATGTCTGGGAGGAAGTTTTATTGATTGAAGAAGGAAGAGCTCTTGCCAGGGAGCCAGTGATTGCCTTGATGGTTTTGACCAGGCCATTCTGCTGCTTTGGGCCATGATTTTCTTATCTATGAAACAAACATTTTGAACTAAATATTTAAGCCTTATTCCTATTTCTTATCCTAGATGTGAGAATTAACACTTCAGGCCTTTTACTGAGCAAAAATAATATATTTAACAGTAGCTCAAAGAAAACAGAGGCATCTTTTTACTCCAGTTTGGGGCATAATGAAAAAAATCAATGCTATTTTATAGTCAACCATTAGAAAAAATGTATTTGTGCTTTAACCCTCAACATTCAGTAAATTGAGTTATAAAGTCTCTTCATTCCCCTTGCTGACCATTAGGGTTCATGAATTTATTACAAGGGATATTTATTGTTAACAGACTACTTTTATTTTTACTGATACACAATAAAGGATTCAAAATTCTTGACAGGTACCATATTTCTAGGCCTTGCTGTAGGAATTGGACCAAAAGAGGATATTTTGTAAATCACCTGCCTAGAAACCCAAGCATCTGAAAAGAGGGATCAGGAAATCAATTTCATGCTTCTTCCTGCTTTAGTGCCTGAAACGTGCTGTTTCTGAGAAGCATGCTACCCAGATTGTTTTAATTGATACTAAATATAATACGATTAAGAGCTTTAAGCATTTATTTAGAAAGCTAGATCCATGTAAAGAAGTTAGAATCGACTGTCAATCTTTACAGAACCTGCTTCTCTTTCTTGTCTCCCTGATTATTTGACCCACATATGAAGGGAGGGAAAGGGACAGATAGAGAAAAGTGCGTGTATTATTTTAAAGGTATAACGAGACAGTTTTTGGAGCAACTTCTTTGAAAATTAGTTCATTTCTTAACTAAATTGCGTGTCAACGATTTCTACAACCTCTGACAGTTTTCTTCAAATATTTGCCCTTTTTTCCCCTTTAATTAACAAACCAAAATGTAACCTTCACTTTTTTTCAACCAAGTAAACTCTTTCTCCGGGGTAGATTTGTATTCATTGCACAGGCATACCTCACCCGACATACAGTCTCTCTTTGTACCATTCAGGAGTTGTTAGTACTGTGTTAAGTATGAGCTAAACAGTCAACCTTCATTTTCTTGGACTCTGGAAGGAAAGGCAAGTGGCTATTTAGTGGGATTAGAATAGGATGTGGGGATGGGGGTCGATGAGAGAGTATCAAACTATTATTGAGGCAAAGACAGTCTGACATATCTGAAGTTCAGATTTTAGATCTGACAAAGGGAATCTGGGTGGTGAAGAAAGCTAGACCTTTATAAATTATAGTTAAGAGCTACCCTTTTAACAGTCTGCCACAGTTCTTGATACAAAGGATTGATAACTTGTGGGTTTGCAAAAACAAAACAAAAAGCCATCTACTTTTCAATTTGATTTATAGTCTCTCCCATTTTCATGGCAAGGGTTAGGGACAAAGTTCATTTTATCACACTAAAGAAGTATTCTGAAGCCATCTGGAAATTGGATATCAGCATTTATTATTTTTATTTTTATTTTTATTTTTTTTTGAGTAAAACCTTGCAGTTTAGAAATAGGGTTGAAAAATCATTAGCATATTTCCTTTTCATAAGAGTGAGTTTGTGTCACGGACCTCAGTGATGTATTTATTCATTTCAAATATATTTTTATTTGTTTTACATGTGTCATTTCCCTTTACATAGCATGCAATTTTGTTCTTGTTTTGTTGTGCTTACCACTTGAGTGAAGGATGGACAAGGTAAGGTCTCTGTCTAGAAGTTCATAACCTTCTGGCTGGGAAGACAAATGAACACCTATAATTATAATAAAGAAATTAATACGTGTCACAAGAAAAAATAGAGAAATACATTTCTCTGGGCTTTGAAGGAATCAGAGAGTATATAGACAATCGGTAAATACTGTTGGGATAAAAGAATGAGTGTGTAAAAGTAGAATGGACACCACTTACAAGGTCTGGTACAATTAAGACAAAATGATCATATAGAACTCTGTAAGGGTAAAAATACTATATATATAATTATTCCACTACACTACTAGAGAAATGGAAAAAACCCGAAAGTTTCTATACCTGCTTTTTTCTGGAAGAGATGGGCCAGAAGTGCTCACTCAGAGGAGCAGGCTGTCCTTATGTTGTCTGTGTGGTTTCCTTTCTCAGTGCCAAAGCTGCCAACTCACCCTGAAATGAAAACGGATAGGGACTTCAGAGCTGAGTTAGGTGAGAAGAGTCTTGTACCCTCTGTCACAACAACAACAAAAACCCTTGTGATTTCAAAGGGGGGGATAGTTATTTAACTCTTCCATTTTGGGTTCCTTAGCTCCTGAATTCTTTCTATGTCCATTAAATATTTCAATTTGACTTGATTAGTCACCTATATTATTAATTTTCCACCTAGTCATTGATTTCAATATAAATCTACTGCAGAGGATAGTTTACATAGGCAGAAAGTTCCACACTTTCTAGAAAGTTCTTTTTGAGGATATTTCTTAGTTTATTTTTTTAAGTAATGGTTTTACTGATACCTTTATTATGTATGGAACATTATCATTTTCATGATATCACTTGAGCCTCACAACAGCATCAAAGTTCAGTGTTGTTATCCTCATCTTAATGTTGAGGATGAGGACACAGAAGTTCACAGGTGGAATGAGGAGCCTGTGTCTCCAGGCCACCGGACTCTGGTTTTGGTCATACGTTCACTGTATAGTAGCAACTTTAGGACATTCTGTCCTAATCCGTCCTGTTTAAGCCCCCTCCCCATTCCTAATCTTATTTCTGTATTACAGGAGCACTGTCATTAAAGAAGTGGGCACTTTAGCCTATAAGTGATAGGTTTTAATTTATAACATACAGGGTTAGCATTTTAATTTGGGACCTAGAACTTGGTGTGCCATGAAAGTTATCATGCTCTCATTAGGGGAAATGAATCTTTAGACAATGTGAGCATTCACATTTCTTCTTGTCGCTGGGTTTTACTAAGTGACTAGCCAATTAAATAGTTATCTTTGACTTCTCTGAAAAGGACTTGATGGGCTAAACTGTTCTTCTTAGAGTCAATCCCAAGGACTGGCAGATGGACAGCCAGTAGAGCCAAAGTCCTAAATCAAAGGAGATTGCTCAGGCCCAACTTTCCTAGTGTAGAGCTCAGGTACTGAAGCTCTGGTCCAACTCAGGTACAATAACTAGAGCTAGAGAAAGCTTAACAGCTAAAGCCAAGAGTAATGACTTAGCAAGGAAGGGTAAAATAAAAAACTCTTTGCTCCTTTCTTCATTTCCTCATAAAACAATGTTTGACTTACATTTTTACCTCTGGCAGTAGAGTTAATTATGCTCTTCTCCTGTATATAGTATTATGGTGTCAGAATTTGGCAACTGATGAGCAAATTCAAAATTTAGATGATGGGGTAAAATTAATAGTTACCATCTATTGAGCACCAGGCCAAGAATCCATAAGGCACCTCATATTATGGTAACTGATTCATACAACAATTCTTCAAGGTAAGTAATTAATACTCACATTTTACACATGCAGACTTACTTTCCTCTCGCGGCTTAAAGTCATCTAGCAAATCAATAGCAATGCTATCCTCATAAATTCAGGAATAAATGACCCTTGAGTGAAAGGCCCTTTCTACAGGTATCTTGACTTTCACACTTTTGTGGCTGTTACATTTTTGCCTGCTCAAATTTAGGTTCTTCTAAGGAGATCAAAAAAGCAAGGACAAAGGTGATCTTCCCTTTTTCCCTTAAGGACCTTCCCTTATTCACTATTGACAAATGATAAATAGGATTAGATTTGCTGGGGCCCTCCCTCATTCCTGGTACATTTAGTCCCTGCCCCTAGGGTGGGGAAATAATATGAGCTTCCACTCAGTATACGTTCTCTATCACTCATTATTTAATTTCCTTTTCATTTTCCTGTTCTACCTAAAGCAAAGTATGGTGGGGGAAGCAGAAGTGATGATAGTGATGGCCTCAGGAAGAAAACAGGGTAAATGAGCAGGAGCAAATAGGTACTTGAGATCAGTATGTAAATAAGTTCATCTCTAGTGTAAAACAAACCATCATGATGCCTTTGGCTTGAAAACTGCCTTCCCAATTTGTGAGCATGTTTAGGATTATGTAAGTGCAGTGTCTTAATAACAAGCACAACACCTCTCACCCAAAGAATGCAAAGTGCTTTGCAAACAGTAGTACTCACAATACCCCTGTGATCTAGGGACCTTTTTCTTTTTTTTTTCTTTTTTTTTTTTTTTTATGCTCTGTTTTATAGACTGGGAAGTCAGCTCGGGAGGTGTACTGATCTGTTCATGTAAACAAAATAGATCTACGACTAAACGCAAAGTCCAGCTTCCTGTCTCCTTAGACCAAGCTGAAAGGTTAATCTGATGTCAAAGATGGCAGTTTTCTCTGATTTCCTTTTTTGTGTCTTTTAAGAAGGGGAACATGAATTACACTATTACTATAAAGTACTTATATTTGCATAGAGGGTAGATCTTAAAAACATTGTGTAATTAAGGCAGTAGTACTTGTTTCCCTAAGAGAGAGAGAGAGAGAGAGTGAGAAACCAGATCTCTACTCCAGTGCATTTAAAAACTCCAGCAATTTTATTTTAGCAATTAGAAAAGATCATTCTTTTGCATTTGACCATTGTCTGCACTTGAAGAGAATGCATGGATTCAAAGTAGAAGATATTTTATTTTGAAAGGTACACAGGAAAGAACAACTTGTTATAAGATTTGTTCCAAATGTATGTCTGTATATATTTAATTACAGGTAAAAGGAAGAAAACAAGTGGATGTGTGTGCACGTGTGTGTCTGTGTGTGTGTGTGTGTGTGTGTGTGTGTGTGTGTGTGTTGCAGATAAAACAGAATTTGAGGGCTAGGAGACATGACGATACTTGTAAGGTATGAGGAGACAAGACCAGAGGCGCCGGGAAGCTGGACTACTGTGGAGTGCTGGTTGAGGCTTGTCTTTGCCCCATGGCCTGCAGCGTTTATGTAGAAATTGGGGACGCTTTGACTCGTTCCAAAGCCTTACCTGATCAGACCTGCCCAGGTTCGAGTTTGGGAAAAAAAGTGTTTGAAGTAAACAGGAAAATTACTCACCTTAATGATGTGTTTTACTGGCACTGACAGTGCTTTGATAGTCTGACAGATTTTTTTTTTTTAAGTTTTGGAGAGGAGAGACTTGGGGGAATTTATTAATATTCTATTTGGAAAACATAGATTTTTAAGCTTTGGGGTAAAGGTGTGGGGGAGGTGAACTTTCTGCCATTCAGATTTCACGAGCTTGCTCCTCCTCCTATGTTTAAATCAGGGATATTTCCATTAGATATTTCTATTGAAAATCAACAAGAATCTGTGACCATTTATTCCACGTACTTTCTGTACATGTGTCTCCCCAGTCATTCTGCTGTTGTTCCCACAGAATAAATTCTGTCTAACACTTGGGCTGTGGGTTCCCAAACTTGCAGTTCACTTTCATCTGTGGTGGTGATTAAGACCATAATCCAACTGGTTTGATGAGAGAGTTTGGTGCACCCAACAGTAGCACACCCTTCCTTTTCTTTTTTTCATCGGGAATGCAGTTCCAAAATCTCTGCACCTAAATCTCTGCCCAGGATGGGTTGTTTTTTGTTTTGGGTGGTTTTTTTGAAGGAAAGTGTGTATTTTGCTATTTTGTTCAGAAATAATAGTTAGATGTTGATTTCATAAATTTATTTTTCATTCCTTGGGGTTCCCCCCCCCAAACTATTAAAGGATACACGTTTCTCAACTTTGGGGACTAAGAACTGGATCATTCATTGCCAAATATTTTAATCTTGATTGAGATAGAGTTGGGTGGTCTGGTCCCATGAAAGGAGTCTTAATATATGTCCCTGATTCCCTGTGACATTGGTGGAATCCAGACTTGTGCCCAGATTGGGATCCCACACATATAGGGTTCGAGAATTAAATCCCTTTGAGCTTTGCTTTTAAGATTCTCTATAGCTTGTGAAGCTATCTACAGGGCGACTTGTATAGTCAAAAAGAATACAGATGGATGGCTAATGTTCATTAAACTTCAACTCCTAAAGCCAGCAGACTAAAAGTGGGAAGAATAAATTATAGGTTATGAAAGCCTTAAAATAGGAGACCTTTGCCAGCTCTCTCCCCTTAGTTCTCTGACTGGGAATACTTTAATATCTTTTTTTCGTCTAAGTCCTAATTGGAAATGAATCAGTGGCCAGTCAGATAAATGAACGGAAATCTTGACTATGGTGTGTGTATACCACCCTGGTGCCTCACCTATAATAAGCATAATGAAAGCATTGCAGTACATTCATACTGCATGCTTAATCCCTGTTCTGTTAGCAGCCATTTGTCTGTAACCAGAGCAAATCCAGGTTCAGACTATGAGGAGATGTTCTCTAGAAGTGGGTTAAGGAAGATTGGGCTTACTAGTCAGATGTTACCATCAGCATGTCAGAATGCACATTCCTTTGGTTAAGTGGATAGTGGTTTATTTCCGTGGGTATTTGCTGTTTTCAAGAGATTTTGCTCTTCTATCCATATTCTACATTTGAGAAAATGGCAATTTTGGAAGAAAAATTTTGTTTCTTTTTTTGGTTTATTTGTTTTACTTAGTTCTTCTAAGGAGTTAAATCAAATGCACATGTGCGACTTAGAATATCAAAGAATCCAGGGTGCCTGGGTGGCTCTGTCAGTTGAGTGCCCGACTCTGGATTTTGGCTCAGGTCATGATCTCAGGGTCATGGGATTGAGCCTCATGTTGTGCTCTGCGCTCAGCTCAGAGTCTGCTTGAGATTTTCTCCCTCCCTCCCCTCTGCTCATCCCACTGCTTGCGCACTCTCCCTCTCTAAATAGGTACATAAAATCTTAAAGAAAAAGAATGTCAAAGAATCCATCTTTAAAGAGTAGATTTTGTTATTTCAGTTCGAGATAATATGAAACTGAATGGTCCCTAAGTGGTGGAGATTTACAAGATTCATCAACCTTTATTAGTGGCAACCTAACATAAGGACAATGAAATTCTTTAATAAAACACTTTCTAGCATTAGAACTAGTAGACAGTTGAAAAGCATACCTCTTCTAGGGCTAGATAAACCAAAAAGTTCTTGCTCTGTGATCTGCAGAAATAAAGACATTGATTAGTCAAATGATCTCTCATCTCACGCTCCCGAGAAACCTAGAGTTGATGGCATCAAGATTATTCGGTTCTGGTAGTACCTCTCATCCCTATTCTCATTGTTCCTGTTCTAGAGTGAGCCCATATGCCTCTGGATCAACTGGTATACTTGTTTCCAACCCTGCCCCTGCCTCCCTTCCCTCTTCAGTGTCAGGCAGAGGCATCTCTCTAACACACCTCGCAGCTCTAGGATCATTGATGCCCGTTGTTGATGACTGCACACTGACCTCTAAGCACGTCATGCTCTGATCAAAGTATTCCTTTTTGGCCCAAACTCCCACTAATAACAATGATCTCTTTCTGTTTGTAAAATGTCTTATATTTTTCAACACACACACGTACATATTATCACATTTAATCCTTATAACCTGTCAAGTTGGCAGTTATTACCCTTACTTCTCAAATGAAGAGTTATGTAACTTTTCTGGAGATCTGACACCAATTTGATGCTAGGGAAATGAGCCTTCCGCCTCTGTGAGTATTGTGTTCCTCACAGCATGCTGTGATTCCAAAAATATACTCTTCCCCACTGCCAGCAGTGATATTTCATGGTCCTCAGAAGACGATATTTGTTTTGTTTTCCCACTCCCATGCCTCTGCTCCTGCTATCCCTTCTGTCTAAGATATTCCCCCTCTCTCCCCTCATTCCTATTTACCAGAATCTCCTCTATCCTGAAATAAGATTAGCAAAGTGTTTATAACTATTAAAGATAGGTGATGGTTTTGCTAACTTTGAAAATGCCAAGAACAAAAATTTAAGAAGATGTCTCTATGTCCTTCCCAGTGAGGGTTATCATATTTAAGGGGGGGGGGATGTCCAAACATCCAGTTAAATATAAATTTCAGATAGACAACACAAATTTTAGCATAAGTACATCCCATGTGTTTATGGGATATACTTATGCTAACAAAGGAATCATTGGTTTTAACTGGTGGATCTGGAAATGCTATTCCCTGCTCAAACAACAACTCTTTAAGCAGAAGTGAATTTTTTTATCCCTCCCACCGGACTGAATTTGGCATTAGTGAGGTGACAAAAAGTCTGCACATGCATTTAAATACAAGCTGAACTAGCACACTTATCTTCCATAGTCTTTGGGACCTCCTACCCTCTCTTCGAGCCTTCTTTTTCCTTTATGTCATATCTGCTTCCTTCCTCTTTCCCTTTCTGATACTGTTTCAGATTTGTTCACAAGGACGACTGCTCTTAACAGGTTTATTTATTTTTTTTGTTAGTGCTAAAACATTTTAATAGATATACTCTATCTCCACAGCATAACTAAGGTAGTTCTATTGCATTCTTTTCCCCGTTGGGGCTCCTTAGAATATTAAGTTTATGAGGAATGCAAAAAAAAAAAAAAAAGGAGCCTGCAAGATGAAGCATGTTTTCATCTTAAACAAGTGAACTATAGGGAAATAGGAAGTAACATTATGATAAGCTTTTAAGCGGTATTACAAGTAAGGAAAGGGTTTGTTTACATCTCTCCCTAACCTCCACCTCCTTCCCCCATCCCCAGTAAACACAGACACCTACATATTTGTTGGCCACACAGTCCCTAATTATCAACCATGGAAATAGACATCTTAAAATTATTTTAGTTCTTATGGATTTATTTAAAAAGAGGCAGGAGAACAAAAGTGTAAGACTTGGCTTAAAGGTATTAAGTAGCAAATCTGATCTAATTTTTGAGTTACACCATTCCTTGGCAGTATCCCATAGTACCCCTAGGATCTCAGCGTTCCAGCACGGGGACTTCCTGTGCTTATCTGGAATTAAGAAACTCCACAATTTGCTTATATGATGATGTAGCCTTGAGAGAAATTCATCTTGTCATTGTTCCCTTGGAACCTTAGGGGCAGCTGTAGTTAAGGCATCCCGAAAGTCCCTTAAACTTTTCACACATTCATTGTAGCCCACTTACAAGCCCCTGGTACTTTAAGTGTAATTTAAAAATCCAGTAAATCAAAGGAGATCAGAGATCAGCAAGCATGGCCTCTGTTTATGTTTTGAAATCCGTTTGCTACTCATTTGCCTTCTTTTCCTTTTAAAGATTTATTTGTCATTTTAAAGGTAGAGGAAGGGGCAGAGAGAGAGGAAGAAACTGTCTTAAGCAGACTCCAAGCTGAGCGCAAAGCCTGATGCAGGGCTCGATCTCATGACTCTGAGATCAGGGCCTGAACCGAAACTCAACTGACCCTGAGTCAGATGCTTCACCAACTATACCACCCAGGCACCCCTATTAATGAATATTTTAAAATTCCATTATATTTATACCTGGGCATCTGTTCTCTGAGGTAAAAGGAAGGAAGGATATAAACTATCAGAGTAATGATTATCAAAATTGTTGGTACTCTTTCGTGGACAGATTTAACCTCTTTGCTCATCTGACTTAGTTTCTGTCAGGAGGACATGCATTAGGCTTACGGTTTAAATATCGTAGATAGATAACACAAAGCAGAACCAGTACTGTGGCCTCCCCCCAACACACAGACGATCACAAAACATGATGCATTATTAAGAAAGAGAATTAAGAATCCACTCACCTAGATTTCAGTTATAGTGAGAAAACTAGATTTCCAATATATTTTTTCTTTTTTTCTGTCTCTACTCTTTCTTCTTTGTTTCCTGATTCACCCCAGAAACATACCTTCCTATTCATGAGCTAGGTCTTGAGTCAAAGAGTCATCTTTAAAAGTTTGTCTTGAAAATACTTTGTGGCTCTGAAATAACTTTGCTGGTCTCTGGTCTAGCAATAAAGTTGCACAGTATAAATGACTAGTGGGACTTAACATGGTGGTACCATGAGGAGAGCTGCTGTTGGTCACACGCGCTTAGCTGGACCCAGCACTGGACTGGACACACGGCCTGGCTTCCCCCATTCAGCCCTCACAACAAACCCAAAGAGGGTCGTGGTATTAGCTCTATCTTGGAGATGAGTCTGCAGCTCCAGCAGGCTATGTCACCCTGATAATGTGGCATAAGGATTTGCAGAGAGTCAGACCACCTCATCCCTAGTGCCCTGAGCTGTGCCCTGAAAGGCGCTGCCATCAAGGGAACCTGGAGTTGAACTTGGCCCTGCTCCTTGGTAGCTGTGAAAGATTAGGAAACTTATTTAACCTTTCTGAGTCTCAATTCACTTTTCTGGCAAATGGAGAGTCATAATATCTACTTCACAGGTTACTGTGAAGACTATATTAAGACATAAGAATTTAGCAAAGTACTAGACTAACTCATGTTCAGTAAGTATTAGCTTATGGGTTTTTTTTAATATGAAGCAAACCCGGGTCCTACTTAGTACATATGTATCACCAGAATATTCAGATATTTGAATATTTGAGCATGCATTAGGAAATGAGGAAATTAGGAATATTTGAGCATGCATTAGGAAATTAGGAAATGCATTAGGAAATGGCAAAGGCTGTGGTTCATTGAAAGATGCAGATCCTAAATTTTTCTTGTTCATGCAATAATCCTCCAAACTGTAGATATCTATTCATAATTCTACTAATTGAAACCTGAACTTGGAAGCTATGCAGTTATTTTAGGAATGAATTGAGTTGTCTGTTTTTCCTTCTTAAAAGAAAAACTGTGAAACTCTTGATGTTGTAAAACAGAGCTTAACTGAGTGTGTGTGTGTGTGTGTGTGTGTGTGTGTGTGTGTGTGTTGGAGAAAGGGAGAGAAGGAGAAGTAGGGGATGGTAAGCACATGTATTAAAGGTTTGGAGAGTATTTGTTGCAATGTTTATAAGCCTACATCCTTGCGAGGTGATGACAATTTTTCAGCGTCTCAATAACGTTCTGGGACTTTACAGCCAGAAAGCACTTTGGTATTCATGTTCCATTCATTATGTTTGTCTCTTCATTTTAAATTCCGTTGTTTGTTAGCAATATTTATTTATACTTATCTTTTCTAAATGGTAAGTTTCCCGAGAGTGGGGACTTGGTCCCCAGCCCTTCCTGTCCTAACATGTAGTTGAGTAACCTGAATGCAGCAATGGCCCCATAAATGCACAGGGAGCCATCCTACAATGTATCATATGATGTGTCTGCATGCACAGTAGGTGCCCTCAATTTGAAAACCTAGATTAGAGGCTTGGCCTTGTCCTCTACCCCTGTTTTGTTGCAAGCAAAACTAGCTTACCTACTTGAGCCTCTGATTCTTCATGGACACAAAGTAGAGACAGAGGATTCACTCGTACAGTTAGCTGAGAATTAGTAGTGTATATGGAAGTACTCTATAAACTGTTCATGACAACGCAGGTGGTGAGTGCCAGTGTCATTTCTGGAAATCAGTAGATACTATTATGCTCCACACTGTCTAGACATAGTCCCCCGTCTCTTCTTGTAAGACTGGCCCACCAGCTTTGCAATAAAAAAGAGTATCCTTAAGATCCGAACAAATTACCATGCTTGGAATAGAGTTTACTTTTAAGGTTAATTTGCAGATGAAATGTCAAAATAAGCCATGAATCTAATGCATGAAAACTCATAGGTTTCGTAGTACCTTGCACGGGGTACCTGGGCCACTATGTAGGTTTAGGCATATACATGTGTCCAGCAGTGACAAGTTTCTCAAGATGTATCTGCTCACTGCACAGGTGCAGCTCCAGCAGGGACCAGAGGGTTAAGAATTGTATCCTGGGAGTCATTTTGAAGGAGAGCACAAGGGTCTATGTGCAAGTAGAGACAAGGGCCTTCCACTCTAGCATCCAGGGGTTGAAGAGGAATAGCCACCAGGGAGGGACTCCTGCTGGTTTGAGAGCCACAATGTGAGGCCTTGTCCTGGACCAGGGATAGGAAACATTCTTGGTGGGCAGTGATCTGAGTTCTGAACAGGACCAGTGCCTTTTTGACCTGAGGCTGCCTTTTCCATATGCCAATGTAAGGGCTAAGGAAGAACTAGGGGTATCAGGTTTAGAACCTGAGGCTGAGAGAAAGGATAGGGATAGGATCCTAGGGCTCTGCTGGCTGTGAGGGATAGTGAGTAACCCTGAGGGGAAGGAAGACACTTTTCCTTAAGGGGAAATGAGGGCTAAACCCCAGAGAGTGTGCTGGTTAGCCACGGATGCTGCTGCTGGCCTTGGAAGGGAAGCAGTGGTGGCATAGAGTGTTTCTTGTCTAGCGTGTGCGTGTGCTCCTAGGAAGCTCTCCAATATGCCCGCCAACCCCCAGATGACACCTTCTCAGAGAGAAGTGGTATAGGAATGTTTTACAGTGAAAAGATCATGGGTTGGCAATTAGGAGTTACGGGTTCTAATCCTGTCTTATTGCTGATGCCCGGTGTGACCTTTGCCCTGAGTTTATTCTCTTTTTTTATAAATTGGACAGTTCAACTAGATATGTCCAATGGAGTGCCTCGTCCCCTGGAGCTTCAGCCTACCAGGGTTCCTGATAGAAGAAGTTTTACCCCACAAATAGTTGTATCTTCATGTATGGCTAGGGAATGTCCAGGTTTGTTTTACAAGGGGTCAGGGAATATGCACGCCACTCAGGAGGTTTGTTTGCAGCTGTGTGATCCGCACTGAGAAGACACGTTGCCCAAAGTTCCATGCGCAGTCCTCACATTTAGCAGAGTGGTGGTGCTTTTAACCTTTAAGCCCCGGTCTCTGCACACGTAAAACAGGAGAGTCACCTTACTATCTGAGTCTCCGCAGGTTGTTGTGACTTCAGGAAACCTCAAAGGTAAGGCAACATTTATTGAGCACCTGCTGTATACCGGCCCCTCTGACAAATACCTTCCGGTGTCCACCTTGTGAAGGCAACCGCAAATGGTATTACTGGTCAAGCAGGGCTGGCAGGGATGGCCCTGACAAGAGACACTAAATGAAAGGTCATTTTACCCTCCTGGGGAGATACAGTTGCAAAATTACCAATCAGGTCTGTCAAATCTTTTTAAACCGGCTTTCCAAACTCATACCCTCAGGCAACTAGAACCAGGCTGGCGGGCTCCACCCCCCACCCCTTTCCAAGGTCTGTGCCAACACGCTGCCCTCCAGAAAGGAAGGCTGCAGCTGCCTCCCCAGCCAGGCCAGTGCCCAGGGCTAGCCGCAGAGCTGCCTGTGGCTTCCCGAAGAGAGGTCTCAGGGCACATCCCTCCCTCCCTGCCGTGGTTTATGGGTGCAGTCTGGATGTCCCACCCCCCTCCACCTGCCAGGCCCCGGTGGGCTCCCGCCTGGGCTTCACGGGGAGCGGGTAACAGACAGCCCACCTGCTTGATGTCAACATCTGTGGGCGCGGCCCTGGGAAGAATGTGCCGCTCCCAGCCTGGGCTCAGGTAATTAATCCCCACAACTGACAGGTGGCAACAGGCGGCCCTTTGGCTGGGGCCATCAGGAAAAGTGCTTGGAGGAAGGATTTTTTTTTTTTTTAAACTATCAAGCGCACAATTCGTACATGTCTGGCAGCTAGACGACTGTGGCAGGAAGGGAGACAGGGAGGAGAAGTTGAATGCCTTGCCAGAGGACCATGGGGCCAATTTGGGGATCTCTTCCTGCCCAATCATGATGATAGATTCAATAGGATATGGTGGCCAGAGATCTGTTTGCAAGCTCGCTTTGCAGATTTTCCCTTCCTTTGAAGTAGATGCAGTCCTAAGTGGAATGCCTTGGTTGTGAATGAAGGAGGGGAAATGATTTGCATAATGTGAGGCAGGAAGTCAGTGGGCAAGTGGATAACTAGAATCCTGTCCTCCTGCCTTCCTATTAACAATTCTTTGGGCAATATTTACAGACCCATTATGCATGTGCAGCTTAGACATGGGGATAAAACTGCGGTGTAGTCACGGGAAGGATAACCTTTTGGTTCTTGACCGGTATTCTGGTTTTTCACCTACCCTTTTAAAGTTGGCTTCTCAAGAGAACACCCCAACCCTCCCCCAGACCATATATATGCATTCACTTCCTGTTTCTGTTTTTGGTATTTTCATACATCATCCATCAAAACCATGACAGAACAGTAACCTGATGTCTGTTTAAAGTGTATTTACTTAACTAAAACCTTTAAAGGGGTCATTTTTCATTTATTAAAAATGAAAAAAAAAATCTTCCTAAAAATGACACTTACAGTGTTTCTCAAGTGAATTTATTTATAGATTTATTTATAGAATAGATTTATAGATTTATAGTTACTGGAATATGGTATATGATTAGCCTATACAATTATACAATTATATGTGAAAAGATTGTTCAGCCTATTTCAAGCAGATCATACTGGGGCTGTATCTGGCTCTTTATAGCTAAGACTGTTTTTGTATTTTAGTGAATTAGATAGTTATAGTTAGTTGATCAAGCCTCTTGATCAAAAATTATGTTCTGACCCGAATATTTTTATTTTCAAGCATCTCATTTCTGCCCCTTAGTGATCTTTCCTTCTGCAAAGTCAATTGCTGGAACTTTATTTTGTCCTCTTTGAGTACCCCATCTGTTTTATATGATTTTTTCCCTACCAATTTCAATTATTGCTTTTATCATCCTCTTACCCTCATAAAAGGGGCTTTTAATTTGGCAATTCCCAAGAATACAGTTTAGAAGACAAAAAATTGAAATCACTGAATGCTTTAGGATAACTCTGACTAAATTCAGATTGGCTTTGCACTTGATAATTGCTATATTTAGATGAATGGAGTTGTGACAGCTTTGGGGCTTGCCCTTTTTTCTTAATTATTTTAGGTTATTTGAAGTAGTAAAGACCCCACTTTCACCTCTTGTATTCTTTAAATTCTCCGCAAATAAGAACTATAAATTAAAAGCACACCTAGCATTCCCTGTTAGTGAATGGTGGTTGTCTTTTAGATTATTTGTAATTCTCATTATTTTTTTCTTTTATCTCCCTTTCATCAACCCGAATTCATGGAGAAGGCCAGAGAAGTTGGTGTATTTAAGCCTTGGCTTAGGTTTTCCTCTATTTTTAAGACCTGGCCATCCTCACAGTCGATAATTTGCCCTAAGTGTTAATGGAGCATGGCTGCATCTGGTTTTATATGCTAAGTTTTATTCTGTGGGCTAATGTTCAGTAGATCACAATGTACATAGTTTTAAATTAGAAAAAAATTAAGACATTTTCTTTTAGCATGATAGCATGCCAGATGTGGATTTATCTGCAAGCTGGCACTATGCTTCAGAAAAGCTTTGACACTATCCTGTGTTTCCTACTGCTGCTTTCCTTGAGAATGGATTGAGTAGTCAGGTGAATTTTGTAATTATTGATCTATTTATTCCATGGAATTTTATTCCTTCCATGTTCTTGGAGATTTGCTGGTGAAGTTAGCCTTGCAATTTGGGATTTGCATAAGGTATGGTATTACTTCTGGGAGAAGTTGAGAGACTAAAGTGTTTTGTTTTGTTTTCTTCTTGATGGAGTGGGGAGGGAGGGTCTTTGTTGCACCTTTAGGAAAGGGAGCTGTTGAAAAATTATGCAGGTGTGTGCTAGCTGGCATCTCTGTGCATTGTGATACTGAATTACCAGTCTGGCAGCCAAGAGGATGTAATATAGTATGTCTACTGAGGCAGGTGGTGATGGTGGGGTCGTAGTTACTGGAATGCTTTTTTCCCCACTTCTCTTTGCAACATATTATTAGTAAAGGAGCTGAATTTACTCTTGTTTTCCAAAATCCCCTGGAGTTATTTTATTTGAACATGATATTTGGCTTTGTGCAGTTCACTCCTCAATATGCCAAACCTCCTCCCCTCCTTCCCAAAACAAAACAAAACTTAGGCAAAGCTTGCTTTTCCATTTTGTCAGGGATATTGTATAGCAAGAAAGAAGTTAGTTCATTTGTTTTGAGGCGCCTCTGTTCCATGACACTGTAGAAATACTTTGTTCATATGGATGCTCCAGACTGTGGAAGAGGACATTTGGTTGAGGCCCTACAAAAAACGTAGCTCTTTGTTTTAGCTCATAGCCTAGTAATTCCTAGGAATAAACACACCATTGAATGTGCATACATATATATCAGTACATACATCAATTCCCACTCTTTTTATATATTTCTGATCAGAATGATTATTAACACTCTGCTTTCAAAATTCTTTTTGAGAGTTACCTTGCCAGGATAAACCTGGTAACTGGTTTCTCTAACAGATTTGCACCAGATCATAAAATATTCAAAATGGAAGAAACATAGATCATCTAACAGAGTTCCCTTGTTTTCCTCCTATAGGTGATTATTAGCTCAGTGTTTGGGGAGATCATGTAAGTTGCCTGAAATTCCTCAGTGACTGAGTGTCTGAAGTCCATGACTTTTTTTTTTTTTGAGAGATCAATATATTTTTTGAATATTTTATTTATTTATTCATGAGAGATAGAGAGAGAGAGAGACAGAGAGAGAGAGAGAGGGAGAGAGAGAGAAGCAGAAACACAGGCAGAGGGAGAAGCAGGTTCCATGCAGGGGGCCTGATGTGGGACTCAATCCTGGGTCTCCAGGATCATGCCCTGGCAGTTGCTAAACCGCTGAGCCACCCAGGGATCCCCGAGAGATCTATTATTTTATCTTTGAAAGTAAATTCTTTCATATATGCTTTTTTTTTTTACCTTTTTTTCCCTCTCACAATATTTCATTTTCTGATTTTACATTAAGATTTGCATGATTTTAAGAGCCACAGTTCATGTGGTATCTTGCCTAAATATATGAAAAGGTTACTATAATCCACAGCTGATTTATCAAATCTAGGACCTGCTGAAAAAAATTGGTTCTTAGAACAGCTGGTGGACATTTCTTGTTATTCTTATGTTCAAGATCATTCTGAAAATATACTACAATTTAGGGAAGAAAATTTCAATTCCTGGACAAAGTTATTAACTAAACTAAAAAGCATGTGATATTGAGGCAAATAGTATTATGGAATATCCTTGTAATATTGTAGGGAAGTGGTGGTCATATTTTATTTTTTAGATGAGCTCTGAGCTCTGTACTTGTTTTTCTAATCATATTGCACATTTATGTAAATTCACTTTGGTACAAAGTACACCAGTTCCTCCTGGGCCATGGACTCAGAGTGTTAAGACTACATGGTGCATGAAAAGGGAAATCAGCCTGTATATCAGGATGGTCCTTGTTGCTGAGTGAGTTTGAACAAGTCCCACCCCTTCTTTAAAGTCTGGATCCTTCCTCTGTAACTGGATGGGTTGAACCAAATGATCTCTCGGCTTTTCCTGATCTAACTTTGTAAGAAGAGCTTGGCCACTGTATCTTAAACTAAAACTGCCTTGAAACAAGGGATTCCATAATAGAAACAGAGAACCAACTTCTTTGCTTACCATGTGAGTTTGGTTTTGTATAGAAACTCAGTTATCAGAGTTTGATGTAATTGTAAAAGCATTAGCTTTCCAGAAATAAGGAAATCTGAGTTCGTCCCCGCATTGCCTAGATTTCATTGTGAAACCCTTAGGAATAATTTCTTCTGCCCTCCTGACCCTCCAAACTAAATAGAGCTTCACATTTTTCCCTTGTGTTCCTCTGCTTTTTCTTTTTTTTTTTTTTTTTTGTTCCTCTGCTTTTTCTTCAGAACATATATTATACTCTTAGAAATAATTTATTTAATGTCATTGCTCCCTTTACACCAACTCCTTTTGCCTAAGAGATACTGCTTGTTCCCTGGAACTCAGAACAGAGCCTGCCATGAAGCAGGGGTTCAATAAATATTTGTTGAATTAATGAGCCAACTTCATTAGGTTTTATAACTGAAAATTATGGGGAGAATAAAGTTTGGACAAGACTTACTATAATGTTCCTTCAGGGTTCTAACATCTTATTTCTATATTATTTGTCTTCTAAAATCATGAATCTGCAACAGTTTTACAGGTACTGCCTATATTAAATCTACAGATTAAAGTTTTTAATTAGGAAATATTTCAAGCCTGCAAAAACAGATAAATTTAGATACCTGAGTTATATACCAAAATGCTAAAAAATAATATTGTTTCAAATATATTTTTAATTTTTTACTGTATATATTTAATTATTTATTTTAAGATTTACTTATTTGAGAAAAAGAGAGCATGAGGGGCCAGGGAGGGCAGAGGGAGAGGAATAGAGAATCTTAAGCAGACTCTTCACTGAGTGTGGAGCCTGATGCAGGGCTCCACCTCATGACTCTGAGAGCATGACTTGAGCTGAAACCAAGAGTTAGATGTTTAACCTACTGAGCTATCCAGGCATCCTTTAAATATATATTTTATTTTTTTTTAATTTTTTTATTTATTTATGATAGTTCCACAGAATGAGAGAGAGAGAGGCAGAGACACAGGCAGAGGGAGAAGCAGGCTCCATGCACCAGGACCCCGACATGGGATTCGATCCCGGGTCTCCAGGATCGCGCCCTGGGCCAAAGACAGGCACTAAACCGCTGCGCCACCCAGGGATCCCTAAATATATATTTTAAATAAAATATGACAGGGACGCCTGGGTAGCTCAGCTGCTTAACGCCTGCCCTCGGCCCAGGGCATGATCCTGGAGTCCCCGGATCAAGTCCCACATCAGGCTTCCTACATGGAACCTGCTTCTCCCTCTGCCTGTGTCTCTGCCTCTCTCTCTCTCTCTCTCTCTCTCTCTCTCTGCCTCTTATAAATAAATAAATAAGATCTTTTTTAAAATAAATAAATAAATAAATAAAATATGACAGATAAAGCAAAAGTTCTCCCTCCATTCTATCTCATTACCCTCTCTCCTTCCAACTATTAAAATGAATTAATACATCTACATATAAGAACATGGATAAATGTTGAAAATATGAGAAATGAAAATAGATTGTTGAGATTAAATGTTGAGCAGTGTAGCTTAAGTAAATTTTAAGGACACACGAAATTGTATTGCATTTACTTAAGAATTTATGCATATGTATTTTAAGAATATATGAAAGCAGATAAGCCAAATCCATTCATTTTTTAAACAAATGAGTCTAGTAACTTCACATCATTTAGAACTTAGTGATTACTAGCAGATAGATATGAACTGTGTGATTCATTATAAATGGTAATATTCAAACTTCAGGAGATTTTTATTATCTGACAACAACTGCTTCCCGACCAGGTTGAAATACTGTTTTCGCAATGCCCCCAAATTACTTAAGCTACATTAAACAGTTTATATAGAAGATCTTAGAAATATGAGGTTTCAGTAATAATCATAATACATGCTTTTATGTTGGTCTTTGCAGTTGACTAAAGCTTCCCATATCCATCCATGATTTTTCTCCTCTACTCTAAAAGATGCATACTGTATGTTCCATATATGTTTTTTCTATTTTCTGTTGGTGAGAAGTGAAGTGACTAATTAAAGACCCAGGCAGTGAATAGAAGACGCAGAATTTAAATCTTGTCTCTTGACCCCTAGCTCAGTAACTGTTGCTTACAATTGATGGTGTTGAGTAAGAGACCTCTAATGCTCTCAGCTTTGAGAACTAAGCCCTTTCCTCTTTCACAACAAAGTTCGCTTATTAATCCCAGTGTTACCTCATGTTATTTTATTTTCTTTGTTCAGAATTAAAACCAATTATCTTTTCTTTTTTCTATTTGTTGAAGAGTCCACTGACTAAGCCAGGTCTCATTTTATACTGACTGTTGGGAGCCCTAAACTAACTCTCATCTCATCCTTTGATTTTAGAAAAGGCATAAGCAAATAACTGGTATTATTTTTGCAAGCATCTTTTGTTCCAGTGAAAAACAGTTCTCAGTCTGTTTTTGTGCTTTCGTGATGAAAACGAGAGCACTGAATTTTAGTAAGTCCCCAAAATTCCCTCCATCTCTCTACCTTTTTGGTCATTTGTATTGCCCTAGTTTGGGCCTCCTTGTTTCTTGCCTGAACACCTCCTCCTGATCAGACTCCTTTCTCTTACTTTGTTCGAGTCTTGCTCCTACCAGCTTTGCTTTATTTAATACACAGAACTGGTTATGTCCTTCCCCTGCTTTGCAATCTTTAATGATTCTTCTTTCCCTGTTGGTAGAGTCCAGCTGTTTCTTATGACATCCAAGGCTCATCAAAATCTGGGAGCTGCCTTCATAGTTTAGCCTCATTGTTTTCTTCTCTGCCCCTCCCCCTCCTGCCCTGCCCCCTTCCATCCTGCCTACACCTATATTTCAGTCATAGCTGAAATCTCTCTGCTTATATTCATGATGTTCCTGTCTGTGGAAAGCCTGCTGTCTGCCTCTTGACTCTCCCATCCTTGCGTTCTTAGGTACACCATGTAGCTGGTGAATAACTTGCTTTGTAAGGCCTAGTTTAATATCACTACTGTAATATCACTATGAAACTTTTCTTCTCTTGTGGAATACATTTGCTTTTGTCATTCTCTCTCATCTCCAACCAATCCACCAGTATAACTGGTTAAATTATATCCAGAAACCAATTGCTTCTTGCCAACTCCACAGCTGGCTAAGCCACTCTCATTTTTTTACTTGGATCATTTGCAGTAGCTTCTGATCTCTCCATTTCCATCTTTGATCTATAAAGTCTGTTTTTCACATAATAGCCAAAATATTATTAAAGTGGAAATCAGATCATGTCACCTTCTCAAACCTCTCCAGTGTCTTCTTAGCTCACACCGTGGCAAGCTGAAGTCTTTCCCTGGCCTGTAAAGCCTTTTATGATCTGGGCTCCATATGTTGTCTGATTCAGATCTTATCCCTTGCCACACTGCAGTCTTCACTCACTGGTCTCCTTGATAGACATACTCCTCCCAGGATAGCACTTGCTGTCTCTAGTAATTGAAATGTTATTTCCCTAGGTGTATGCATGGCTAACTCTAGTGCTTCCTTCAGATCTTTTCTTTAAATATCAATTCATCAAAGAATCCTCCCCTGATAACCCTTGATAAGATAATAAACCCCTCACACCACATTTCCCAACTTCTGGCTCTTTTACTCTATCTCCTTTAATTTTATCCTTTGTTTTCTTTATAGAGTTCATCATTATCTGATATAGTATGTAATTGTTTATTCTAGAATATTAACACCTGTAGAGCATGGACTTTGCTTTTGTTTATTGCTGAATTTCCAAACCTAAAACAGAGCCTTGCTCTATAAATGGCAAATTAACAGTTTATTGCTCTATCTTCTGTAATACCATAATACATTATACATACCTCTGCTATACACAGTGTATTTGTGTTGTTTGTGTTTTGTTCTGCCTCTTAACTGTGAGCAATCTGAAGGTAAGAGTGAGTTAGCTTTTCTTTCAACTTATTTTATGTTTTAAAGACTGTGCTACACAGTAAGAATACATAAAGTCCTGCATTCCAAAATTTTTAATCTTATTTCTCTGTTCCTCATACAGAACCAAGTACCTGACATTGTATAGCACATGCTTAGTAAACATTTGTTTAGTAATTATTGAATGATGTACAAGTGGGGAAATAAATAGATCCATGCCTAGTTTAGAGTGGCAGCTGATTAGCAGATTCTAATATAGAATGGAATCATAAACACTATAAATTTGAGGAAGAAAATAATATATCTAGAACAGCAGACTCAGTTGAAAAAGATGACTGGATAAGGTAAAAAGGGAGATTTAGTGAGTTCAGGAGCATTTGAAATGCAATAGAAGAATTATGATTATATGTAGTAGAACAGAACTGGGACACCTGGGTAGCTCAGCGGTTGAGCGTCTGTCTTCAGCTCAGGGCGTGATCCTGGAGTTCCTGGATCAAGTCTCACATTGGTCTCCCTGCATGGAGCCTGCTTCTCCCTCTGCCCGTGTCTCTGCCTCTCTCTCTGTATCTTCTAATGAATAAATAAAATCTTAAAAAAAAAAAAAAGAATACAACGAACTCTAGAAAACCCTATATATGATTATGGAAAACAACTTGTTGACAAGCTTTTTTAGAATGCAGACAAAAGGTAAAAATGCTAACAGTGTTTGAGTATATAAAATGTATGATAGAGAATGTGGATCCAAAGTAAGACTTAGATATTTCTGAAAATTGAGAGTAGAAGAAAAAAATAAGTAAATAAAAATTATATTGAGTTGAGCTCAAACATACAAGTTGAAAGAGCTCACCAATTCCCAAATAATTCTAAGAAAAAAAATAGAAACATTCTCACTTCTTTTTTTTAAGACTTTATTTATTTACTCATGATCTCACTTCTTTAAAAAAAATAGCAAATAAATAAAAATAAAAAATTAATAAGGAAACAAAATCCTGCAAGGATCTAGGGAGAAATAAACATCTTAAGGGAAGAAAATTCAAATTGACCTTGGGCTTCTCTATAACATTAAAATATACATTGATTCAGTTATCACATTTCAAGGGATCCAACTAAAACTAACTTATATAATAAGGATTTGTGAATTAAAATGTGCTTAATAGTGTTATTTTTAATATTTTAAAACTAGAGTAAAATACTCTATAAGAAAGGCAGGATTAAGTAAATCATGGTATGTTTCTTTAATATTATCATTGCAATCACTAAAAATTATATTTTTAAATTAGAACATATTCATGATATGTTAAATAAAAAAAGATACCAAAATGTTTGTTATGTTCCAGCTTATATAAGGGTGTGTATGTATATGTTTATGTATGTAGGAAAAAGTCTAAAATGTTTGTGGTGTGTTATCTCTGGGTAGGGGAAATACATCATATATTTCCTTTTTTTTCAGAATTTCTATGTGCATGTTATAATTATGAAAAAACAGACAACTTTATGGAAAAAAAGAAATTGAGAAGAAGTTAAAAGTTTTTAATCCTTCATAACTGCTTCTAATAGTGCAGCACTATAGGGAAAGAAATGTTTTACCTTCAAACACAAAGGTTGGAATGTTTAATGTCCACCCAAAAACTACTGGAAACTCAATGCAATGGACTTGCATCACCAAAGAAGTTCTTAGATATAGGAGATTCTCTTTTCAGATATAGAATCAACTGGCTTTCTTCCTTTGATACTTGTAAGTAGAAAAAAAAAAACTAGCTGGAGATAAAAATAACCTTAGAACAGCAGTGAAAAAAATCCATTTAGAATGATAAGAAAATGGTGCATAGAGGAAATAAGTTAAAGCCAGAAACAGAATCCATTAAATCAGTGTAAGTCTTAGAGAAAGAATTATTTTTCTCAGGAATGTTAATTGTGGTCCCACATACTGGATATGAAGACTAAAGAAACCTCTAAAGGAAGTACTTCAGATGTTCCTCCATATTAGGAATATATTAAAATGTTATAGATATAGCTAAAGGGGTGCCATAGAGGGGATCTTTGTAGAATTAAATCTTTATATTAGAGGGACATAAAACTCTAAAATCAATGATCTAGGTTATCAAATTAAAAAATAAAAATAAAGCAATGGCAAATTGAACCATAGTTCAATTTTTGCATTTAGGCAAGAATAAAAGTTAAAAGACATGCATATTGAAAAGGAAGGAATAAAACTTCTTTACTCACAGTTAACATAATCATCTATGTAGAAAATCAGAAGATATCTACAAAAAACTACTAGAACTAATAAGTTAAGCAAGGTCACAGGATGCATAGTCAATATACGAAGATCAATTATGTTTTTACATATGAGAAAAATAAAATTAGAAATTAAAATTTTAAAGTAGCATTTAAACATTTTTTTTAAATCATGAAGGTTGTGATGAGCACCGGGTGTTATATGCAACTGATAAATTATTGAACGCTACATCTGAAACTAATGATGTACTATATGCTGGATAACTGAACTTTAAAAAGTATTAAAGGAGCTATCTAACAAAATATGTGCAAGATTTCCAAACTAAAACCTATGAGACATTCCTGAGAAAAATTAAAAGTTCCTAATTGGAGATATATACCATGTTCATGGATTAAAATACATAATATTGCTAGTATATCAGTTCTTTTCATGATGACCTATACAAAACAATGTCATCCAAAATTCTACCAGGCATTTTTGTGGTAATTGACAAATAGCTTGTAAATTTTAAACGAAATTTCAGAGGATTGAAAATTGCCAAAACAATTTTGAAAAAGGACAAAATTGGAGGATGCATCTTCCCTGATTTTGAGACTTTCCATAAAGTTTGAGTAATCCAAACAGTGTGACACTTAGATATATGAATTAGATGTATAGATCAATAGTAGAGGGCAGTCTAGATAAAGATGTGAACACATGTGCTCAATTAATTTTCAAAAAAGATGCCAAGGCAATTGAACAAAGGGAAAGATTGAGATAAACGTTTCTACAAGTGTTGCTGGAACAATTGGATTACTGTTAAAAAGAGGAGGACAAGGAGGAAAATTGACTGAATGTTGATATAGAACTAAATGCAAAAGCTAAGACTATGAATATCCTACATACAAACATACCAAATCCTTCTGACATTGGGATAGACCAGTATTTCTTAGGACACAAAAAACATAAGCCTTAAAGGCAAAATATTGATAATTCCTTAAAAGTAACTGTTTTGGAAAAGCACACAATATAGGTTTAAAAAAAAAACAAGCTATATACTGGGAGAAAATATATTTTAAAAATGTATATCTGCTAAAGGAATTTTATCCAAAGTATATGGAACTCTTTCAACTCAAATTAAGAACATAAGCAACCCAGTTTAAAAATTAAAATAAAAATTTTGAAAGATTTGAACAAACACTTCCAAAAAGAATAGTAAATAAGTATATGAAATAGTATAAGATGAATATAAATATATTTATTTTGATTTTATATTTTAATTTCTTTGTATAAAAATATAAACATTTATATTTTTTCATATTTTATTATACAAAATATAATTGAAGTATATGAAAAGATACTGTGCATATGTTTAATCATCAGGAAACACTAATTTAAACCACAGTGAGAACCATTACATGCCTGCTAGAATGACATTAAAACTGACAATAGCAAGTGCTGACAAGGGTGTGAACCCTCATAAGTTGCTGGTGGCAACATAAATTGGCACAGCCTCTTTGTAGAACAATTTGACAGATGCTTATAAAGTTAAGTATACACTTACTGAGCAATCATACTTCTAGCTCCCTATCTGGAAAAATGAAAACATGTGTCTCACTAAGATTTACATATGAATATTCATAAGAGTTTCATTCATAGTTAATACAAACTGGAAATAATCGATGAATATATAAGTAATGGAATTCCACTGAATAATAAAATGGAACACTGAAACATGCAAAAACATGGATGAGCCTCAAAAGCATTCTGCTTAATGGAAGAACCCAGGCACATAAGATGATATACTCTATTGTTCCATTTCTATAAAATTCTAAAAGAGTGCAGTGAGAGAAAGAAGGTATATGGTTGCCTAGGAAGGGGTCAGGGAGATTAGCTGTAAAAGGGGCAAAAGATAATTTTGATGACCAGGGCTGGGGAGGTATTTATACAACTGTGTACGTTTGTCAAAAGTCATCAACTCTTAAAAACGGGTATACTTTATAGTAAATTATACCCCAAAGCTGATAAAAAAAAAAAAAAGAATACATACCCAAAAGCAATTAGACCTGAGAATCACAGAATCTCAAGTCAATGTTGGGAGCAGTCTAGACGTAGATTTTAGAAGTCTCAGAGAGGAAGAGAGAGACATTAAAAGGAGCCAGATGTGTTCCAGTTTTCACCATGTGCCAGCTTGAATTACCAGTGTATTTTAAAATCTTGCCATAAATCAGATTGTCTTTGTGTGTGTGTGTGACCATGCAGATGACTGGGAAATTGATGAAGGAGATAGTGGCCATTAGGTAGAAGAGAAGGGAAGCGGGGAAGTCTAAAGAACTATGAATACATCATAGGCCAGGGGACCTGAATTCAGTGCTGGAAAAATATACATCAGCACAGACTGAATTTGCCACCAGGAAGGAAAAAAAAAAATAGAAGCGTGGCTTTGTAAAGAACTGAGCACACCAGCCTCTTCAGCTCCTCTAGTTACTGAGCAGCAGGCCTGATAGTTTAACCAGAAGCAATAAGCAAGATCGATCTTGGCCCTGGTCAGATATTTAGACTTAGTCAATATGAAACCTTCATCATTAAAACTGGAAAATGTGGTCTACCGTACTGGATGCAGTCCTCGCTGAGGGGTGCTATCTAAGTTGTCCTAGCTTGGTGTGGAGAACAGAAGAAGAACCTGAGTCACTCCCGGCAGGGAGTGGCATGATTGAATTGAATTGTGGGTGATGCACATACAGTGTGTATGAGGCATTAAGAGGTTTGCATGGGTAGAACATGGGGTGGGAAATGAATATGTTTGGGGGGTGAGGGGAGCAAATGAGAGCTAGATGGGGTCAGAACACAAAGGACCTTAAACCATGTGAAAGATCAGGGCCTCATTCATGACTTGCCCTGAGCTGTAATCGGAGTACCTACAGGCCACTGGTGCTGGACTCCAAGGTTGGTTTCCTCCTTGTCCAGGATTTTTTTCAGTTCTGTCACGCACTGCCTCTCTCTGCAATTAAATGAGCAAACATTATTACACTGAGAAATAAATAAAGAGGAATTGTTGATGGCAATGCAGCTTCTTTTGAGCTCATTTTAATGTTAAGGAAGATTGTACACCTTTGAAGTTGATTCAGAATATGACCGTGCTGGGGGGAATTAGAAAAAGGTAAAAGTGTACAAATTTGGACTGCCCAGCCAAGAGAAATTGATACAAGGGACTGTTGTTCCGGGGCTGGGGCCAGGACTCTCCTATAGCTGGTTGCTAACCAGCTCTTCTCTGTGACCTCAGGCAAGTCCTCTCTATGCCTCAGCTTTCATATCTATAAAATGGGGATAATAATGCTGATTCATTATCTGTTATCTATAATTCTGAGATCTAAAAAGCTCTGAAAACCAAAAATTGGTTTCGTTTGGTTTGGTTTGAATTTCATTGTTTGTGACAGACTCATTTGGTGGCAAGTATGGCCTGAACTTTGAAGCTCTCTAGTCATTTCCCAGTTGGTGTGAATAGTCATGAATTCTGAAGAAATGGTAACGTTTGATCATGGGGTGCTGAACTGTTTATGTGTCCCACCAGAGGTGTTTATAATATATGATATATAAACTCTACTCGCTTTCTAAAATCAAAACAATTATGGATTCTAAAATATCTGGCCCCAAGAGTTTCAGATAAGAGACTGTACACCTGTAATACCTTCCTCGTAGGGTTGAGGATTCCATTTCTGACAGCAGAACTCGGGAAATGGTAGAGTCATTATTATTTATCATTATTCAGACTCAAATATTAGATTCCCTTTCCCCATCCCTGAACATTAGTAAGGATAACAGCTGATAATGCCTAGGTTTGTTTTTAGTACCTTTACACCTTAGTCCATCAAATTTGATTAATAGTATATCAATTATTGAAATAGGATTTTTTTTTAACTTTCCTACTCTGAACACTTATCCTTCTTCTTTTCTTTTTTTCTTTTTTTGCAGTCTTTACATACTTGGGTAGATGCCTTATTTGCCTTCAGGTGACAAACTTATTTTTCAGTCATTTTTCCTGAGGTGAATCTTATGAAACTCACGCTTACGTTATGTATCTCCTAACGAAAACACAAAGGGCTATGCTTAATTTTCTGAGAGTTCTCAGTAAAAGTGAGTTCTTAACGTCTCCTAAGGAGGTGTCTTTGGAAGGTCATTGGTTAAAAACACTAGCACAAAAATACTCTTCTAGTTTTCATTCAGTGTTTCCCGAGTAGAATTTTATTTTTGTGGTCGATTTTTGGCATGCTCCCTGTTTCCTCAAGCTATATAAAACCCTGTTGCTGTGTTAATCCTTGACCTGTGGGCATGGAGAGCTGATTATGCAACACACTTCTAGCATTAGGAAATTTTTAACTGAAAATTTCATCTACTAAAATGCTTGGGATGAAAGAAATATTTAATAAATAAAACATTTCCAAAGAAGATATAAAGCAATTATTTCTAAATGCCTGTTTTTTTGTTTGTTTGTTTGTTTGTTTGTCTTTTTAAGTCAGACATTTACCTTCAGTCAAAGTTGGGTTGAAACATATCAATAATAAATATTTTTACCACTCTGGCACCTAGTCCCCAGTGTCTTTCCCCTGGAAGAATGTTGCTGCCAATTTAGGATTGCAACATGTGTGTGTGTGTGTGTGTGTGTGTGTGTGTGTGTTTACCTTTGTTTTGTAAGTGTTACTAGGTGCCCCACTCTTGGCTGGCAATTCTGGTGCCTAGTGGTTTCACTGCAGCAGCAGAATGAGGAGGAATGCAGTAATGGGGTATTGGCCTTCAGAATAGGGATGCTAAGGTTTAATAGAATGTAAGGATTAGAATGGAGACTTTCTACATTGGTTCAGAGATCGCGAGGGGAAGAAGAACAGGCTAAGACCTTTTTCTTCGATTTGGTTCTTGGGATCATCTTTTTCCCCCTATTTTGCCAGTTCTCCAACCAACCAGCCAACCAAGCAATGACTGAATTTCCTTTCTCTGAAAAGGAAGTTTGGGGAGGAAAGTTTCAGTCATTTATGAGTGAAGAGATCTGTATCTTGATGGCTTTTGTCATCATGATTTGTGCCATTATAACAGGCCAGTCCTTTTTGTGAGAGTATAAGACCAAATAGCCCCTTTCAGCTTTCCCATCGTCCTAAGCTATGGCATGAGAATATAAGTGCAATAGTTTGGGAGAATTTTTGCTTTGCATTTTTCTAGTTGGTTTTTACCTTGGGTAAAATCTCTTTACTCTCTGCAAGATAGTCCATCTTAATCTTTTCCCCATAAATCCTATTTCCTATGAGTCCCTCTACAGTATTGTAAGGGCAGGATAAATTGTAATCTGTTTAATATCTCTCAGTACATGAGGACATCGTTTTTTTCCCACTTAACTTCTAGTACTCAATGAAGTTGTTTGTGGTATGAATTATTTAAACCCCTCTGAGACTCAATTTCTTCATCCTCTAAAGAAGATAATAGGAAATAATGACATAAATGTGTTTTGATAAATGTGCACTCTTTTGTCAACATAGGATTTTATTTAAATTTTTTTTTTTTTAATTTTTTATTTACTTATGATAGTCACAGAGAGAGAGAGAGGCAGAGACACAGGCAGAGGGAGTAGCAGGCTCCATGCACCGGGAGCCCGACGTGGGACTCGATCCCGGGTCTCCAGGACCGCGCCCTAGGCCAAATGCAGGCGCCAAACCGCTGCGCCACCCAGGGATCCCTAGGATTTTATTTAAAGTAGAAAAAAGATTAATTTGATTAGTGAATAGAACTCCTTCCAGTAAGATTGCTAGCGGTCATCGTCAGGTGTGTAGTAGCCAGTCATGAATGTGTATCTATGGAAAATGAACCCATTTTCCTTGTTCTGATTTGGAATGTAACAATATCTCCTGTTGGTTCTCTCCTCCTGCCACCACCGGCCTATCTCTAAGCAGTATTCCACTGAACTGAAGAAACTCTACTGCCAAATTGCAAAGACATGTCCCATCCAGATCAAGGTGATGACCCCACCTCCTCAGGGCGCTGTCATCCGTGCCATGCCTGTCTACAAGAAGGCTGAACATGTTACTGAAGTGGTGAAACGGTGCCCCAACCATGAGCTGAGCCGTGAATTCAATGAGGGTAAGAATTGGGATCTCGGGCTGTTTGGCTAAGCTTCTTGAAAATTGAGACCCTGTGGAGATCTTTCTTTGGGGGAGTCCATCAACCTGGTTTGAAACTCTGCACCCTGAAGGCAGCTCAGTCTACATCTTTGTCTAACAGAGTGTCTGAGAATAATGATATATGCATCTGTGGCTCTATAACAACTGGACTGTTTGATTTAATATTGGTGATTACTAGATGGCCTGGACTTACTTCTAAATACGTGAGAAAAATAGAAGAGGAAAGTCGGGGAAAGCAAAAGAAATGAAGATAAATAATGGATAAGAAGACTAAGGAGAAGATCTAGGACATAAACTAGGAGGGGGTACAGCAAAGTAATGGATTGGGGGTCAGGGAGCAGGTATCTTGGGGCCTCCTTTAAGTTCTGTGTCCATGGATAAGTCATGTCCCATGTTCTGAGCCTCAGATCCAAGAACAGCTTTACAGAGGAGGTCACTATTTCTGAGGGTTCTCTTACATTGGATATTCTAAGGTTCTATGAAGGGAGGCTAAGTGAGGAGCAGAGGAAAGTAGAAAGGAAGGACAAGAGAACATCTAAGTATTCATCAAAGAGTGATCTGGGTACAGGAGGCTTAGAAGTGAGGATACCTTATATAGAAAATACATTAAAAATAGAAATATTGGTAGGTAGCTGGTGTGAAAGTAGAAATAAATGGTAAGGAAAAATTAACAGAAGAAAGAGAGTGGATAGAAATTTCAAAAGAGAAAGTTAAAATCATCCCACCTTAACCCAACTACTTTTTTATACATTAATTTCCAATCCTAGTCTACACAGCTTCATTTTCAAAACCTTTCCATCTTACTTTTCACTTAATAATATGCTTTAAAGATTATTCCTTACAGCTAGGTTTCATTATAGGTTTCCATAACTACCCTTGATCCATAGAGATGATATAACTCTATTTTGTTTTGCTTTCTCACTGTTTGACAAAACAGCTGTTTTTAGTTTTTGCCAAATAAATGAGTCTTCAGAGAGCATTTTCACACTTAACTTTTGACTTTTATCGAATGATAATATGTACCCAAAGGTTAAGAATATCTTTATGGCTCCTGCTCCCAATTCTTAGATTAGCTTCTTTCTTTTGGAGCTCTGTCAAGTATCCCAATTTTGCAAAATGTGGCCTGTGCTCTTTTAAAAGCATGCTTCCCTTTTCTGTTCCTCCAACCTGGAGCTCTTTCAGCACCAGAAAACCAGTAAGTTTCTCATCTTTATGACCAAAGCAGGTACAAAACCAGGGGTCCCAGGCTGGTCGGTCAGTAGGATGTGCAACTCTTGATCTCCATGGTTATGGGTTCAAGCCCCACGTTGGGTGTAGATCTTAAAAAAAAAAATCAGGTGTAAAGATGGAGACTTTATAGCAGAGAAAGGAACAGGCAGTGGAGGTATATCCTTGCAATCTATTACATCGTGTTAGTATTTTTGCTAGACAATTTTGTGGAAGCATCTTTTCACAAGCTGAGATATGGGGGTTTTCTTGTTTGTTTGGTTTTTATGAACTTGTTCCTTTCCCTTCCCTTTTCATGGAAGCTAAGAAAATCCGCTCCATAGATCAGGGCAGAGACATAATTAGAGTTGCTTGAAAGTTTGAATTGTTAACCTTCAACACCAGAAACAAAGGATTATTCCCTTAAATATAGATGAGCATTGCAGCCCTTTCTATTGCTAAAAAGGCATACCTGCATTTATTAGATGTCTGGCAATGAGATCTCTTCCTTTTCTTAAGGATGTATATTTCGTCTACTAAACAAATCACTTCTTTAGCCACCAATATATTGTATATGCAGCTTCATTTTCTTTTTTCTTTTTTTTTTTTTTCCTTTTTGAAGGCAAGGAACTAACTGTTTTGTCTTTCTCTGTTCTGCAGGACAGATTGCCCCTCCTAGTCATTTGATTCGAGTAGAAGGGAACAGCCATGCCCAGTATGTAGAAGACCCCATCACAGGAAGACAGAGCGTGTTGGTACCTTATGAGCCACCCCAGGTAAAAATATGAGTAGTGGATTGACTTGGGAAAGCATTTGTTTTGGTGATAAAAAGTATTCGGAGGATCTCTTTCTGCCTTAGTGTTTGTCATCAAATATAAAACTTTTTGTATTTCTTCTCTCCCTCTTTACCATACTGCTTCTCTGTCCCCTTCAGAACTCCTAAATTTGTACTGGTTAATTTGGTAACATTGCTCTGTACCCATGTTCTCATTTTAAAGGCCAATACTAATTAAACTTGTGATTGGGTAAATACCTGACCTTTTCTTATCTAGAGAATTTAAATGGCAATTGAATGATAGTAGATGTGCACTGGACGCCAGTATATTCCTAATCGGAATACAAATGAGAGACTCTAAGGGGGATCTCTTAGCTGAAGTATGGATGAACAGGTGGCAGATTAGGAAAACAGACTGGTTCTGTGGTGGGAACACTGGAGTAGTGAAACCAGAGTTTTGTGGTTTGCTGGCTTGCTGTGTAGACCTTTAGCTTGTGGCTCTCCCTCTCTAAGTTTCAGTTGCCTTGACCATAAATGACTACTTGGGAATAGATGATTTAATCTCGAGGACCTTTCCAGCTCCAGAGTGTTACTTACGGAAGTGTACACTTAAATCTGTGTTATCCTGTTTTGTCCACATGGGGAAATATTCCTGAGTGTTGCTGCTAGTTTTTGTAATTTTTTCATCTCTCCCCTGCTTGAATTAGGTGATAGTTTTAGCTTGCAAATGAATAGGATCAACAGGATCAAGAAGTTTTACAATTTAGGGGCACCGGAGTGGCTCAGTTGGTTAAGAGACCAATCTTGATTTCTGCTCAAATCATGATCTCAGGGTCATGAGATGGAGCCCCAAGTCGGGCTCTCCACTGAGTGGGGAGTCTGCTTCTCTCTCTCTCTCTCTCTCTCTCTCTCTCTCTCTCCCTCTCACACTCTCTCTGCCCCTCCCCCACTCTCCCTCTCTCTCTTTAAAATAAATAAATAAATCTTAAAAAAAAAACCCATTATGTTTGAAAGCCTTTTTCACCCAGCATCCAGTGTTGCAAACATGGTTTTAAGCTTCCCAAGAGACGAGGCATAGGGGAATCTACGATGGGCTGTAGAGCTTGTCTTGCTAGAGGGAAGCCTATCACCTCATCAGAAGTGAGTTGATTAACTAGAGGAGAGAACTGAAAGGAAGAACATCAGTTCAAACCATTGTTAAACCAGACTCTTTCTCCTCCTCCACCCCCCCCACCCCGTGTTCAGGTCGGCACCGAATTCACGACGGTCCTGTACAATTTCATGTGCAACAGCAGTTGTGTTGGAGGGATGAACCGCCGTCCAATTTTAATCATCGTTACTCTGGAAACCAGAGAGTAAGTGGCTTATGCAGAATTGTCATTCTGCAAAACACCGTGGGCAGAGGGCAGCGTGAAATTGTGTTTGCTCTGTCATTAACTTCCCATGTACAGCGGAGAGCTCCCCTTGAGTTTGTCCTTTGTGCTTTAAATCCTGGCGGCAAACACGGACATAAAAGATCTAAGAAGGTGGAGACAGAATAGGGTAGAGGGAAGAAAAGAACTGGGAAGGCATGCAAGTCACTTCATACCTGAATTCTTGACATTTGACTGCAGGAGTTTCTGATTAGACAGTGTTTGTTTTCATGTGGCTCCCAAGGCAGTTAACAGTTTCTTTGAGTAAGTCTGGGCTGCCTAAGGGGGTTTTATCCAGAAACATCCATGGCTTAACTCAACTTTCCTTCAAAATCTGTAGCTAAATACAGCTGTTCAGTCAATGGCTTGGAGCTTCTTCGCAGAACAAATGGAATGTTATTTACTAATATTGTTTGTGGCGTGTGGTAAGCACTTTTGTGCTCTGCCAAGTGCTTCTGGGTCCATCCTCAAAACCTCCATGAGTGAGCTGGTAGTGATGGTGGATGGGTGATGGCTGGCATTGGATCTGGAAAGGAGGGAACCCCAGGGACTTGTAAAGTTCTTTCCAATTTTACCCTTTGGCTCCCTCCTTTCTGCTTCCTAGTGGGCAAGTCCTGGGCCGACGCTGCTTTGAGGCCCGGATCTGTGCTTGCCCAGGGAGAGACCGGAAGGCGGATGAGGACAGCATCAGGAAGCAGCAGGTGTCGGACAGCGCAAAGAACGGTGACGGTACGAAGCGCCGTAAGTAGCTGTAGTAGCCAAACGGGGTAGGGCTACACCTGCTGCAGGTGGGGGCGCAGGAGCCATGCTGGGGAAGCCGCATAGAAAGACCTCAGGCTGTTAGGGGCAAGTCCCACCTGAGGTGCCCCAGCCAAGTGGCACTTCAGGTGTGCATGACACAGCTTTGCAAAAGCATTGAGGACTGCTTGGCCTGGCCTGCCTCATACTGCGACTCCCGGACCAGAAGTGTCAGCATCATCTTGAAACTGGGTAGAGATGCAGATTCTTAGTTCCCAGACCTGCCGAATCAGAAACTCTTGGTATGAGCTCTTGGTATCAGTTTGACTTTCTGTAATTGTAATGAGGGCTGAAAATATGATCTGCCTACCTTGTGAATTCCTGGAAACAGGGAGATTGACAATGTATTTCAGGAAGCACGGTCTGGGGAAGATGCAGATCTGGGTCTCATTGAGTTTTGACTTGTAGGGCCCTCTGGGTGCCTCAGTTACCTCATTTATAGTGAGGCTAATGACTTAGGTCTGTTGTTTTGAGACTACTTTTGTTGAGCAGTAAAAGCTTTTTATAAAAAAAAATGAAGTATTAAAACAACAAACAAAAACCCCTACAATGCATGTAGACTAAATCAGAGTGGCTCTAATTGAAGGGGTCAGGAGTTGGGGGTGGTCTGGATCCCAGGTTCTGCCCACAGCCACCCCTTGCCTGCGTGGTGGAGAGGCTTAGACCTCCAGGTAACCAAGGGTAAAAACCACAGATCCACATGTGCATCTAACTTGTGAGAAGGTGATTCTAGAAGGTGCTTTGCATAAGCCTGTTATCACTACAAGTATTTTAAAGTATACCACACTATGAGTTATTTCATGAAAACATGTTTTAATCTTATTACTGATTAGTGTCCAGAAGAAATATAAATTGTATTGCGTTTTACAGAACAACAGAATCTTATAACAGCTGCTCATCATCAACTTCTAACTGTTCAGTATGATTTGCCCTTCCTGTTAGGCTCCTTCTCTCCTTGATTGTTCCTTAGAAAAGTATATATGGTTATCCCTGGGTGGCTCAGTGGTTTAACGCCTGCCTTTGGCCCAGGGTGCAATCCTGGAGTCCCGGGATTGAGTCCCACGTTGGGCTCCCGGCATGGAGCCTGCTTCTCCCTCCTCCTGTGTATCTGCCTCTCAATCTCTCTATGTCTATCATTAATTAATTAATTAATTAATTAATTAGTTAATTAATTAAAAAGTATGTATGTATGTATATATATATACACATACGTATACACACTGCGTACATATATGTATAATTCTATCTCTACCCTAATTTTACTCTTGAGTCTGTCTGGTGGCATAGTTTCTATATGCTTCCCTGACCACCTCAGTTACCTATAAATTAATAACTTTTAATAACAATAGATTATCTGAACTTTGGCAAAAGAGGATCATTTCTATCACCTGGACCCTGGGTGTGGTTCCTAATGTTGGAAACCCTTAGGATTTATGAGCTGCATCCACTCACTTTACCAAAGGGTCCTAGAAGTTATGTGATGCATGCTCCACCATGGGAGGGCTGAACACACAAGCTGGATGCATGGGCAAGACAACTTCTACGACACACATTCACCTCCTTGGAAGATAAATGATCTGAAAAATAAAACACCAAGCCAATTTATCTTCCTTTCCTTAACAGCTGTTCACAGACACACGCCAGCAAGATGCCGGATTCCTGCAGCACCACTTAGGCCAAAGGCTGTTTTCCAGCTTTCCGGATGTCTTCCTTCTACTTACTCCTCCTCCTCTCTTCTCCCCTCCCGCCTCATTATTGTTAGGTGTAATGTAAATGCAGTTATCACCAAGTAAATGGATGCTTAGGACTGGAAACTCTAATCTCATGGGTTTGCTGAGGCTACTGTCTGTTTAATAAATGTATTAGTGCTTCAGAATTGTTCCCAGGATGAAACTTGCATTTTCCCTCCACCAGCTTTTCGTCAGAACACACATGGCATCCAGATGACATCCATTAAGAAACGGAGGTCCCCAGATGATGAGCTGTTATACTTACCAGTGAGTCTCCCTTGAGTATTCACGATTGCTTCATTTTTGCCTTCTCTGAATGAGCTTCTCCTCTGTTGTCATCTTATTATCTGTGACAATGAGAAAGGGGCGAGGGTGATTAGGGAGGTAAAACAGGGAGAATGTATTGTTTGAAAAATCAGGAAATGATCCCTCTCTTCCCCTGTCTTGACGTGTGTCGGTAGCATAGGCTCCTCTATTCACCCAGTCAAAGCTATTCTTCTGATATAATTTTCTTACCCAAATATTTAAAATTAATTTGCAGTTCATTATTTAAGAATGATACGATTACCCTAGACAGTGTGGCCATACCATACCGTGGCCAAGACTGAGATTTTATCAGAAGGAGCTCACAGATTTGACAGTATGGCAATTATAGACTTGACTGTGATTTCTTTGAGGAAATGGTATAAAGAAAACCATATGAGACAGACTCCTCAGTTATATGTGAATGGCGGGAAGACTCAGCCCAGTTGTTGTATAAGAGCACTGTTCATTCCTACAAGGAACGAGTCCTCTGAAGGTAACTAAGGTTCCCTTTTTAGACTATGATTGGATTCTTATCACCTTAGGTTTTGGCATCTAGAGTGGCAGCAAAGTCTTGGTAACCAGCAAAACCCTAGACACCATCTTAACTTACCTGAGACCCAGGAAAGCAGGACCAGGAGATTTGCCTGGGAGGTGCCACCTTTGTATTGAAGTTAAAGCAACTCAACAGGTTTGGGTGTGCCACACCTGCTTCCCTACCTTCCTTGGGCCCTGACCTTCAGGGCAATAGGCTGCTTGCTAGTAAAACAACAACGAGACAGTGAGTTAGCCAAGATTCTCAGTGTCCTTTTTTCTCAGGCTACATATGGAAATGGACTTGTGAATTTTGTTGGACATTATCCTAAAATACTAAGTATTCCAAAAGACTTAAAATATGTTTTCAGCTGCTGAGATAGGAACCCCTGGAAAAGCTCTTTCTAACGAAATTTCAATTTGTCCTAAGGAAGGAGGTAGCTTGTGATCAGCTACATTTTATGTTTAGTGAAGAATTGCCAAACTGGAGTGTATGAATTTAAAAAAAAAATCTTTTAATTGAACATGATTTTAGTTGGTGTCTGTTAGGTAGCAAATATGCTAGGGCCTGAGTATTTAGAGATCAGTGGGATATAATTTTTACCTTCAAAGAGCTTGCCTCCTAGCAAGGAGACAGAATGTAATGAAATAAATACCTCAGCAGAGCTGGGCATGATGCCATGGGAAGACGTAGCAAAAGGACAGACGCTCACCCAAAGACAGAGGTCAGGGAAGCTTTGCAGAGGTAACCACAGAGCTGGGATAAGTAGGAATCAAGCTGACATACAGTAGAGAAAACCTTTCCATTTCTAAATTCTGACTAATCCTGCCTCTCGGCGGGGGGGAGGCAGGGGTGAGCAAGCAAAATGCCTAGGGTGCAGAAATTAAATAGGCACTCGCTCTCAGGACCCTGCAAGCGCTCATGTGCCCTACTTGCCTCACTGCAGTCCTAGTCCTGCTCATATTAAACCTTCTATATGAGGTTTTTAAAAACCTTCTTAAAAACCTTTAAGACTCTTAAAGAGAGAAACATATTTTACCTTAGCTGAAAACTTCTGTCTTTCCAGAGATAGTTAATAGCAGTTACTTCTCCTTACTTTTGGTAGTTACTTCTTATAAAATCACCGCAAATGCTGTTCTAACCAGTATAGAATCATTGCTCCTGAGGAAGTCCGGGATTAAGTTTATGTGAGCCTCTGCTCACAACATCTTCAGCCACCAATCAGTACATAACCTTGCTTGATGTCTTTTCTGTTTAGGGACACTTTATGTAATATATACTATTGATTCGTTAACACTGAACTCATGACCAACAGCACGGTAACTCCTGCCCTAAGTGAGGCTATTATTACACATTTCCTCCATAAGGCACATCACAGCCTTCTAGAATCCTAGACAGCATTTCAGCACTACTGTTGGGGACCAGTTTAAAGAGCAGGTTTACAAAAAAAAAAAAAAGAAAGGAAAGAAAAGAGAAAGAAAGAAAGAAAGAAAGAAAGAGAGAGAGAGAGAGAGAGAGAGAGAGAGAGAGAAAGAAAGAAAGAAAGAAAGAAAGAAAGAAAGAAAGAAAGAAAGAAAGAAAGAAAGGTGGAAAATGTGGCACTAAATAGACCATGGAAAGGACACTTATTTGCAACATGAAAGCTGGAACAAGACAGCAGAGCATGCCCTTCTTCACTGGAGCTGGGAACATGCCTGCGAGGCTGCGGCGGTCACTCCGTGGGTCTGTGAATGATCACAGAGCAATGCCAGTATTGGTTTTCACCTTACAAATGAATGTTAGTAAACAGGTGAATGCGTCAGCATGGAGTCCACAGATAAGGAGGACTGACTGTACTGCCGGCTGTTCTAGAGTTCTTCATTTCCCCTTTCTCTTTCCTTATGGTCTGCACGTAGGTGAGGGGCCGCGAGACCTATGAGATGCTGCTGAAGATCAAGGAGTCCCTGGAGCTCATGCAGTATCTGCCTCAGCACACGATCGAGACATACAGGCAGCAGCAGCAGCAGCAGCACCAGCATTTGCTGCAGAAACAGTGAGTGTGTCGATGTGTCCTCTTAGGAGGTGTGAGTAAGCGTGACCGTTCATTTGCATCAGAAGTGGGGTGCTGGGTGGGGGATGTAGAAGGTGAGGCTGTGAGACAGCAGAACATCATAGGTTCACATGAGCTCGTTGTTCAGTTTTAACAGCCTTCTAGGTTTCTTTCCATAGCCTTGAGAAGGTCCACCCAGCTTCTGACATTGATGCTAAACCATTTTGGGTGAATTACAGAGACTCGCAAAGAGTTTGTTCTCTCAACCCCTCATCCACACACCCTATCAATAGAAGAGTTTTGAGCACCCACTCTATTCTAGCCATAATGTGTATATTTAACAACATGTGATCTTCCCTCCTCCCAATGGATTGGCCTGTACCTTACCTGAGATACGCACAATCCACTTCTGGGAAAACCACTGTAGACTGGGAATAACACATAGGTTTTGCGATATGTGGCTTCTGTGAGAGCTCTGTGGAGGATTCTGAGACCTAACGCACGCTCATTAGAAAGCTGTGTGGATGCAAAAGGGCAAAGCAGAATCTAATTGCCATGTTTTAGCATCTCTGTTCTTGGTTATCTTCCAGCACTACATTTTTACATAAATTGGGCCACATTTGGCAACCATTTTAGAATATACATGAGATGTATATATTTATATGTTCATTTTTATGTTGAGTCTTGAGCATCTTTGATGATACTATTTTGTGAATAATCAGAATAGAATAGTTCTTATGGGAGAAAGAAAAGTTATCAAATTAAGTCTGTTGATACTTAACCCTTCTGTGGTTAAGAATAATCACTTGTTAGTTCAAGTCAGTGACTATATTGGAAATATTGGCAAAGTCTCTGTAGATAATGTAAAATGTATACATTTTGGGCCCATTTAAGTATTCCAAACATTGGGGCTCTACTCCTCAGACAAGAGGAAATAAAGCTCAAATCATCTTGCCGAAGGCAAAGATTGTCTTTTATAATAGAAATGTAAATGAACAGTAAATAATGGTTATTTTCTGATATATTATTAGCTGCTATAGAGAGCCATGGAAAATGTAAGAAAGAGGGCTCCTCATTCTCTTTTTAATCAACATAAGTGCAACTGAGGAGTTAGACTGCATCTGTGATAGTCAAGAAGCATCTCTGAGCACCTGTTGGCTATGGGGTACAGGGTGGGCAGCAGAGGGGCAGAAAACAAGTGTGCTCTCCCTTAAATGGCTTCAGGCTCATTGAACATTTAAGACCTTTTTTGCCTGGAAGGGATCTCACCATTTACTTTGAGCATGAAAGTTTTGCAAATCATAATTAGAAGGTTTTATGGTAAGGCTGAGTGGGAAGTTTAATCAGGAGGTTTCTTGGGGAGACAGAGTATTCCAAAAGAATGAGACTCTGGGTTGCAGACAAAATCCCCATTGCCAATCCTATATATTCTTTAGGATATATTCAAGTGTAAAACTGATTTAGTTCTTGAACAATCTTACAGCAGGGATCAAAGAAACAGACCTGTAACATCATTTACAACTGAGAGAGGATAAGTGCCTCTCTCTTAAGAGGGAAATATGCAAGTGATGGTATTAAGAAACACTCCCAAATTGCCTCTAGTTCTCTCTGGAAATGTTTGGCTCACCAAAATGACCTCAGAAGCGTTATATAGTAGCATATCATGCAGAACTAGTTACTCCACGATAATCTTTTTCCAACTAACAGGAACAGTACTGTCAGGTCAGGCCAAACTGATACTTATTGAGTGGTGTGGTTTAGAAAATCTGACCATTTAGCACAAGAGTTGGCAAACTTTTTTTTTTTTTTTCTGTGAAACACCAGTAGTAAACATCTTCAGCTCTCTGGTCCGTATGGTCTCTTGCAACTAGCTACCTAGTTCTGCCTCAAGCACAAAAGCAACCACAATATGTTAAATCAGTGAGAGGAGCTGGTACTTTTTATGGACACTGAAACTTGAATTCCATATAACTTCATATCATGAACTAATTCTTCCTCTAAATTTTCATACATTTTAAAAATGGAAAAACCATTCTTAGCCTATGGGCCAGGTTTGGCCCATTGACTATAGTTTGCCAGTTCTTGTTCTAGGTAAATGAGTGGATCTTCCTTCATTGCCTCTGAAGGCTTAGTTTGTTTGTTTATGAGAGAGAGACAGGGACAGAGATAGCAAGAGGGAGCATGAGCAGGGAGACTGGGGCAGAAGGGAGGGGGAGAAGCAGGCTCCTCGTTGAGCAGGAAGACTGAGGTAGACTCGATGCTAAGACCATGACGTGAGCCAAAGGCAGATGGTTAACCTACTCAACCACCCAGGCCCCCTGAAAGCTTAGATTTTTTTAAAGATTTTATTTATTTATTCATGAGACAGAGAGAGAGAGAGAGAGAGAGAGAGAGAGAGAGAGAGGCAGAGACACAGGCAGAGGGAGGAGCAGGCTCCATGCAGGGAACCTGCTGCAGGACTCGATCCCAGGACCCCAGAATCACAACCTGAGCCAAAGGCAGACGCTCCCCCGCTGAGCCACCCAGGAGTCCCTAGGCTTAGAATTTTTTTAAAGCTGTATTTATTTGGAATGCCTGATAAAATATAAATAGATATATCTTATATCCTGTATCCTCTACTTTTAGAGAGGTATGAAAATGTTTAAGAAAGCCTACAGTGATTTTTAAAGTGCTATTTCGGTATCTGACAAAACGACACCCTTTAACAGAGCTCTCTTTTGTCTGAGAAAGTTAGGCATGCCCATCGAGACACAAAATAGGGTTAAGACTGGAATAGCTGAGTTTATTCATGTAACAAACTTTTTATTAAATATCTGTTATGGGGAAGCATTAAGGATAAAGATGGGAAAGATGAAGTTCCTACCTTCCCGTAGTTTACAAATTCATGGTGAATTCCTAACCAGACCACTTTTTGAATCTTAAGAAAGCTCTGCAAATTCATTCTGAGCATTGTGTAAGTTAATAAGACAATTTGAAACAACTCCTCTAGATCACACCATAAAAGGAATCATTTAGTGACACGCTTCTAGAGATTTTATAAGCAAGAGGATCTGCCTTAGTCAGTCGGGGGCTTGGGAAATTTGTGTTTGTTTGCATGGTGTACATGAACATACAGAACCCTATGTTCACATGTGATGAGTTATCCAGTGCTTAGTCTGGATGGCTGGCACTGCTGTGAAGGCAAATTATCTTATAATTCATATTTCATAAAGCAGTCTATTTCATCAAAGAAGAAAATGCATATTAAAATTGTGTTATTTTCAAAAGCCCAAAAGATATTAGAAACCTATTGTCCCTTTTCTGCAAGTTTAGCAACAGAGAAATAGTGAGGGAGCAGAGCCTCATGGTTCCCTGGGGTATCCATTTAAAAGCATTATTGCATGTTTTTGAGTTGTTATCTCCCAGTGTACAAGAGCTAACTTCAGTGTGATGATTTGTGCATGGAAATGTGGCAGACTGCAAAATGAAATCTTTGCAAAATACAGACATTTGGTCTAATTTTGCCTTTGTTATGTCATATATACACGGCCTCCAATGATTGATACACATCTATATAAATTCTCCACTTGCTGTGTTCTTCTCCTGGGTTTTTTTTTTTCAGCTCTCTTTATTTTCATGCAAATCTCCAAAAAAGAGCATGAATGACTAGACAAAGAAAAATGGAAATCTAATTCCCTGGCAATCATTTGAAAAGAATAAATCAGCTTGGAAAATGCCTATAATAGCCTGTGATTTCCTTTCCAAAAATATAGACCAATTTTATGCTGGTAAGGGATCAATTTTGTGCTTTTCTTTTTAGTAGAGGAAAAATTAGTGGGAAGGAAATACACAGTTTCTACTAAGCGGCAATAAAATATTTTCAGTTGAATTACTTCTATTAGTTTCTTGCTGTGTGTTTTCTCTCTGCTTGCTTTTTATTTGTGCATGGTTTTCTTTTTGCAAAAATCCCTTCAGCTACCTTCATGATCATAGGCTTTATGGAGGGTAAATTTTACATTGAGTTTTCGTGAATCAAATTTTTATAGATATAAGGAGGCTTTATACCATTTACCAAGAAATTTGAGTTTAGTGGATTTGCTCACATTGGAATAAACATCTGGAGTTATGTTTCTGGAGTCAGAATCTAGTGGGAGGACAAACTAGACCCACTCTTAACATTAGACTCCTTGCCTTCACATTTTCAAGGGACATTGGCTCTTAAGACAATTTTACAGAAGCTGCTTGAGACCTTTTTAGCAATCTTCTGATGTGCGCACTTTGGACCAAGAGTATTACTTTTTCATTTTCTCCTGTAGTTTATCCTCCTCCTTGGCTTCCATTCTGGTCTCAGGCCAATATCCTTTTGTTAAAATTTTACTTAGTCTAACTCTTATTTTCCCCTGGAAAATTATTTTTTTAGTTTCTACCGGATGGATTTATTTGAATCGTAACACAAATATGTGACATCCTAAGAGTCCCCTAGTGTTTCCTAAGGGTGTCCTTGATTATCCCTTGACAATTGTAGATGATCAGTAATGCAGGTCAGAGAATACTGGAGTAGAATGGGATCTTCAGGGTCATAGTTCTAATCTCATCATACCATAACTAGGGAAATGGAGACCCAGTGAATAACACCTGTGATTTCATGGTCAGCTCATAATAAAGCTACGATGACAGATTTGGAAGACACAGCTCTTTGCAATGTTTTGTCTGCTTCATTAGTTAAGAAACTTACAATAGTAAAACTAAAGCAAGCATCTGTGGTCACTTTTAGGTCTCTTGTATCAGTTGGTATTTATCCTTTCAGTGTGAAGTCTTACCTCTTTAAACTCTTTTGGCTATGACTTTCTCCAAGAATATCGATAACATTCCCTCAGATTGCATAGCCAAGGGGGAAGCCAGTAGTATTTTTGGCTTTATCAATATGGGAGAGAGAGAGAGAGAGAATACACAAATCTCTATCTCCTCAATAGGTGTAGTTTAGACCATATTTCTAAGTTTGATTTAGAAATCATTCACATGTCCAGAGTATTTGTTTGAAATTGCCAGTCTCATAGATGAAAATAGGTGGATATTGACAGTTTCATTTGGTTCAGCCTTATAGGTCAAGGGACCTGCACAGCTTTTATAGTTTACACAGCGTTACTTTCTGAATTTCACAGCTGTGTTAGACAATTGTTAGGGCAGAGAGTTATTAGCTTTGAATTGGTAATGAGGAAAAACCTCAGACTAATTAAATTCAGGTAGATTAAATCACTTTTCTAGGTTCTCATATCTCATTGCACTACGAATCTCACCTCTAGGTCTCAGTGTTTGAACCCCTATGGTCCATATACTCTTATCATAACGAAAACATGATTTCTGCATGTTGTCTCATTCAGCCCCTTGCTCCAGGAGAGGCCCCAAAGTATAACATCCAAACAAGAAGTCCAAGCTATAGTTCTTTACCTGAGAATAAATTGCTTCCCTGCTAATTTGTATGCTGGCACATTCTTTAAGATGATCTCAGTCCTTGCTGGTGAGGATGGTTGACTGAATTCCAGCCCTAAGCAGGTAAAAATGGCTTTGTTCCTTTGCAAGGAATAACCAAATGTGACTCAAAAGCCATCTGGGAAATAATTCCCAAACAGATCATGGGGTTGTGCAATCTTTAGCAAAATAAAAGGATTTGTTCCTGGCATCCTTGTGGCATAATTGATTTCTTAATTATGTAAAAGTTGCTTTCATGAGTTTGATATGTGCATTTGTAGGCCAAGTTTGTGACTGAAAGGATTAAGATATTTATCCATCTCATTCTGGGCACATACAAAATGCTCATTAAAGGTTCTTTACAAGTGGGTGATGATGCAGCCCCCAGACTGATAAGATCATATTTCTTCATGCTTCATAGTTAGGCTAGACAGGAACAATAACGAGGTGTCATAATTGGGCCGATGACATTTTCCCAAAGATTAAAATTAATTCTTGTCTCTGCATTATTTTTCAATTCATTGAGTCCAATGTGCCATCACTTTACTAAGTACCATGACCTACCCTGACACAGCAGTCCTCAACTGAATCACTTGTGGAACTGGTTAAAACTATATCTGCCTGGGCCCCAGCCTGGTCTCTGAGGGATCTAGGATTTTTTCAAAGTTACACAGGTGATTCTGATTTTCTGGTTAACTACCACTGCCTTCTCTCATTTCATAAAAATCTTGAGAAGTCCTCTCTGAGAAATTTTAAAGGAGGATGATGAGGAAGAAGCAGAAACAGCTTTCTAGGCATTCTCTTCTGTCTTTCTGTGATCATGAAGGTAGGAGGGCGTTTCTGTATTCAGTTGATGTGGATATATGAAGTCCAAAGCCTTCACCTCTCCTTTTTCTCTGGTTCCTCTCTGCAGTCTCCTTTCAGCCTGCTTCAGGAATGAGCTTCTGGAGTCCCGGAGAGAAACCCCGAAACAGTCTGACGTCTTCTTTAGACATTCCAGCCCTCCAAACCGATCAGTGTACCCGTAGAGCCCCGTATCTGTATTTTGAGTGTGTGTTTCTTATGTTCCCGTGTACGTATGTGTGCGCGCGTGTGCGTGTGTGCGTGTGTGTCCAGCCCTCGTAAGCAGGACTTGAAGACACTTTGGCTCCGAGACCCCACTGCTTGAAGGCACACAGCCACTAGTAAGAAAATCTTTTGAAGGGACTCAAAACTTACAAGAAAGGACATTTTCTGCAGATTCTGCATCCTTAGATCTAGCACTGGGCAGTCAGGAACCCCTGTGTTTGTCGGTGAGCTTTTGTGTTTTTTCTTAGAAGGGAGGGGCTCAGGTTGGAAAGAGGGGCATTACGATGGTTAGTGGAACCCTTTTCTGTTACTTTCTGTTGTGTTTCTAAAACTCATAAAGAAGCTTTTTGAGCAGGTCTCAAACTTAAAATGTCTTTTTAAGAAAAGGAGAAAAAAGTTGTTATTGTCTGTGCATAAGAAAATTGTAGGCGATTAAGAGCCTCAGGCCATTTTAATGCTGGTCATGCAATAATATTGCAAATAGTAACACACTAAGGTGTCAAGTATACTGCTGGGCAGAGAGACGATAATTACTGTAAGTAGCCAATGTGGGGAGATGGTTCTTTTCTTCTTTTTGAGAATCTGCATTATCAGTCTCCTCCCCTCATATGTAGATAGAAAGTTCATGAACACTGTGTCAGATCCTACCACTGCCACCTTGTTGGCATCTGATATGATGGTCTTCCTTGCTTACAGAAACCCTGGAGCCCTACCCCCAAAGCTGTTGTCTAGACCCCAAGGCAGATAAACCTATTTTGTCATTTTAATAGAAGGGTAAAACCACCCCCGTAATATTGTTCCAGGCAGTTATAGACCATTTTTCAATGGCCAAAATGGAATTCAAAGTCCTTTCCACCAAATCTATGACTAATTTGTTTATTGGGGCCCCTATATCTCAGTCCTTACATATAACTAGCCATATTGCTGGCACTGTTCACACTCCTTTGTCCACAACACTTACATTTGATTTAAGTGGTTTCCAAGTAGACACACGTTAAAATCAACACTGCTGGTCTGAAACTTAAAGATGGAAAGAGTAACTGATTTTTTTTTCCTCAGGAGTTTAGAGAATCTATTTCTTTCCATTTTAAAAATGTATTTAAAAGTCATTGTATGAAGACTAAAAATCTTCCCCTACGTCTCCCCACACCAGATCACCGGCCCTTTATTCTGTGTTATCACAGCAATGATTTCTTGTTTTTGAGGCTGTTGCTTTATGGATGTGTGATTTTAATTTTCAATAAACTTTTGCATCTTGGTTCATCTTGCAGTTTTTCTTTTCTGTCTCTCTTCCTTTTTTTTTAAATTCCTTAAATACTAGAATATTTACATTTGAGTGCTTGCTGTACCACGTGGAAGTGTAAAGAACAAGAATAATGAATAGTCACTGGTTCTGTCTCCACTTCTGTCAGTATTTGGTGTTTTTACTTAAGATGCTCTGAATTAAGGTCATCAGTCCTAAAAATACATTTCAGTGCCTACACCAACTTGAAATATATTTTAGCCCCATGGGTGTTTGATTTCATCATAAGGAGTCAGGCACTATGGTATCATTTGTCCACATCTCTGAACAAGTCTCAAGCTATAACTTAGGTTGCCAAACTTAAATCAAATCCAGGTTTACCAAATTATTTGGCTTCTGTGATGTAGGCATTAGCAAATATTCATCCAGAAATATGTAATGGAACCAATTGTCCAATTTTTTTTTAAATTACACTATGTTCTGATCTTTGAGTAACTGTTTTTAAACGCTTCAAAAACCATTGTTTCTGAATAAAAATAATTAATGTAATAGCTTTAAAAATACTTAATAAAATATTTTATATTTGAGATAAAAGCATATTAGTAAAATCAGATAAGCTCGTTATATTGGCAAGGTATTTTCAATAAATGTAACAGCCTTCTAATCATCTTTCAAGGGGTTCACAAATCCCTAAAAGGGTTAGTGAATATGTTTATTTTTTTAACATTTGCCTTTTCTGTCACAAGTTTTTTTCTTTCACCCCATTTTTATGTAAGTTTTTAATAGTGACATATAAATTAACGTATTTGAACTAATGGAAAATATTTTATAATTATAGTTGATCTATCTAGAGAATCAATGATGCCTTTTTATTTAAAAAGCAAGATTACCCAGCTAGAGAGTAAGGTTACAGGCAGGACAGTAGTGGACAAAATGTTGAGGAGGAACACCTCCTTTTCTGAAGTTACATGGCTTCCCTTTTTTTAACCTTTCTCATATAGGTGTTTTGCTTTATCTACAGTATCACTTTCCCTCCTCAGATTCTGCACTCCAGAAATAGTTTACTGAAATAGATTTACCCTGGGGTATCACCAGTTCTACTAAAGAGTTACTTTTTAACTAGCAATGGGAGACTTAAGGAAAAAATAAAATAAAAGAAGAAGAATCCTTTTCTTGAATTGTAGGTATCTCCAGCAAGTCAGAGAAGATGACTTTGAATTTGTGTCTTTTCAAGCATTTGGACTCTCTGTCACATAGATAGTCACTAGGCTTGGATTCAGGAAAACTATTTTTTAATCCTGGATGATCTAAATGTCACTTATAGCTCTGAGATACTGAATTTTATTCTAAGCAATCTACACAGAAGACTGAGTCATTAGAATTAAGAATTGGGACTTGACTTTTTCAGGATTTCTCTTCAAAACTAGAAATACATGAAGTATACCTTTCTATATTTCTGTTATGTTGGGTTCCTGGAAAAATCTAGTACTCCTCTAGAGAAAACAGTCTGAACTGACACCTGGTTGTTTTTCTGAGGATAGTTATATTCTCACTTTTTCCAGTTTTGGGGTGTGTGTGTGTGTGTGTTGGGGAATAGTGGGTAAAAAACTCATAGTGCCACAGATCCTGTTGTCCTTGAACACTTTTTCCTTCTCTTCAAATTCCCCAGTAATCTTTAGGATTGTACATTCAAGAACTATGACATTATATGTGTAAAGAGGGAAAAAAGGTGGTTTTTCAAGGCCTTTAAATTGGTCACAGATTTATTCAGCTTCACTCCTTTTTCTGTGGTACATAGAGCTTATCAGAATACTCTGTATTTCAGACATTGCAAGCTGAATAATAAACAGACTGGCCTGACCATGCTCCCTGTGTCTTTAACCCTCTCTTCCACATTAAAGGAGAGGCATTCAGAATTTTTTACTTGTTTGCACTCTCTTGTCCCCTTTCATCCACTCAACCTAAATCCTGGATTTGTTCAAGTGAGAATCCTTGCCACTTCCTCCTGTTAATTGTTTAACTGATGCCTCTCATCCCCTTGACCAAACACTAGAGTATGAAACATTTGGTCCTGCAGGGTAAGAGTTCAATGAACCATTGTTTCTTGAGCATCTATAAATTATACGACAACGTCCAGGGCTCTTACATAATCTAATTTAATCCTTTTTTTCTATAAAGAATGAAATATCTTTTAATTTTTTATTTTTAAATTATTTTTACAAATCCATTATTTTTTAAATTGAAGTATAGTTCACATACAATATTATATTATTCCAGGTGTACAACACAGTGATTTGACATTTATATACACTACAGAATGCTCACCGTGTTAAGTGTGGTCACCATCTGTCACCATACAGAGTTATTACTGTATTATTGACTCTATTCCCTATGCTGTACTTTACATCCCTGAGACATTTATTTTATAACTGGAAGCTTGTAACTTTTAATCTCCTTCACCTACTTAGCTCATCTCTTCAACCTTTCTCCCCTCTGACAGCCACCAGGTTGTTCTCTGTATTTATGGACTTATTTTTGTTTTGTTTCATTTGTTCGTTAATTTTACTTTTAGGTTCCACATATAGGTAAAATCATGCCATATTTTTTTTCTATATGACCTATTTCGCCCTACATAATACCCTCTAGGTCCATTCATTTTGTCACAAATGGCAAGATCTCATTCTTTTTATGGCTGAGTAATATTCTATTATATAGCTAAATAGATAGGTAGAGTTATCTATACATACATCACATCTTTATCCATTCACATTTCAGTGGACACGTCCGTTGTTTCTGTATCATTTCCATATTATTTCATGCTAGTCTTCATAGCACCTTTTCTAGAATAAGTATAATATCTGATCTACAGATTAAGGAAATGAGACTCCAGAGACTTTACATAATATCCGAAGTCAATTATTTTATGCCAGATCAATTAATTTGTGTAAGTTAGAACCTAAACGTCTAAACCTGGATGTTTTGGTTAACTCCAGAATTCATGTTCCTTCTTTGTTCATCTGTGGTTTTTGAGCTAACTTCCTAAACTAGTTAAAGCTGCTCATAATAGTGACCTAATAAAATGGTAAAAAAATAAAGACCCACAAAAACGAAACAGAGAAGGGATGTTTAGGATTTGGAAGAAGGAGGGCAGCCCCAGTGGCTCAGCGGTTTGGTGCTGCCTTCAGCCCAGGGTGGGATCCTGGAGACCTAGGATCGAGTCCCATGTCGGGCTCCCTGCATGGAGCCTGCTTCTCCCTCTACCTGTGTCTCTGCCTCTTTCTCTCTCTCTATGTCTCTCATGAATGAATAAATAAAATCTTAAAAAAATTATTAAAAATGATTTGGAAGAAGGAATGTATTATAATAAAGAGTCTGGGAAAATGCAAAACTTTCAAACATATTTTTATTTTCCTAATGATGGACATCAGTGGTTCAAGCAGTGCTTCCATTAGCTCTTGATTGCATTTGACTGATTTTGGGGAATGAGAGAGAAAGAGGTCCCTTTACGTTATAGAAGACCAACCTGTCTCTGGTGTCTGAATACCCTGGCATCTTAGGTACTTTGTTGTGGGCAAAGAGAAGAAGTACCTGGCAAAGCAACTCTTGGCTGCCATATACCGTGCTTTTCCATACTTCTCTAAGACCATTTGGATTTACAAATGTTCCTCAGTATATCCAAAGTGCTGACTCTTAATGCAAGACTTCCATGCAGGGATAGAGTGGATTCGATGATAGTTGGGGAGACTGCCTTTGCTATAGCCCTTGCCCCAACTATACATTGGTCATCTACATTCCTCTTACCACTTCACCCATTTTTTTTAAAAAATGATTTATTCATTCACGAGAGACACAGAAAGAGAGGCAGAGACACAGGCAGAGAGGGAGGAGAAGCAGGCTCCATGCAAGGAGCCTGATGTGGGACTTGATCTCAGGAATACAGGATCATGCCCTGAGCCAAAGGCAGACGCTCAACCGCTGAACCACTCAGGTGTCCCATGTCTCGATTCTGTAACTTACTGCACACTACTGTCTTATTTCTGGGAAGTTGCCATAGAATGAAAGAAAGAAAGTCTTGGACTAGGAGCCAAGAGACCTTTCAACTCATCATTTACTAGTATGGATTTATGTACATTTGTTTTTAGGACCTTATGTTTACACCTATGTAAAACAGACAATAATTTCTGTTCATCTCTGCCCTGCCACACTATGTTCTCCTCCATAGGGATGTGGCAATCACTCAGAAAATGGATAAAGGAGAACTTAGTAATCTGAAGTGTCTTGAGCTGGGAGGACTTACTATATAAACACCTGTTTATACGATATGGACCTATAATATTGTGAGTTCTTAAAAAAAGTCTAAAGAGAAAAATCAATGCCCTCCTATCTTAAAATCAATAATTGTAAAATGCAGCTGAATTGTTAATTGTACATCAACTGTCATACGTATTTATGCAAATGTGTACACAGCATATTGTTTGAATTCCTTCTAGCTGCGGCTCTCCAGTGATAAGGAATGGAGCCTTCCCTGTTTTGTGTAATTATGGAGAATGCAGAGCGGCAGCTTCAAAGCCCAAGTGTAGTCCTACTGTAGCCTTCAAATGCTAGAGCCACCTTTTATTATTCTTTCAGACATTACTATATTATGTTTGTCTGGAACCTGGGTCCATTTAAACAGCCCTCAAAATTTTGTATTTTATAGATCTGTAATAAAACTCAGAGAACTTTATTTTTCCTCTGTCCACTACTACAAATATGGCTGCAGAGAGGAAAGATACAGAAAATAATGCATTTTATTGGACGATTGTAAAAGGGGGGAGTGTTTCTCACCATGAGTTAGAAACAAGCTCAAGCCCAGTCTTCATTCTGTGGTCACAGCAATTATTCACTACAAATTCCATATAGTCTATAAAGTTCTTCATCTTCTCCTTTCCAGTTCTCTCGATACCCTACAAGGTAGGTTGGATTGTTATCCCCATGTACCCACTAGTCTATGAACATCTCACAGGTGGGACTGTTTCCTACCAGCTTTTCTACCTCTAACATCCAGCTCTATATGTATTTAGTTCATATGGCTTTCTTGTGAGAAAACAAATGCAAAGATGTTTCGTGGCCCACCCACGGAACAATGGTTTCTAATATCTGCTAGAGAGAGTCTTAAACTTTGATTTTCTAATGCTCTCTCCTACTATGATTATAGTAGAAATTACTAGTTCTACAATCAGAGGAAAAGTGAGGGATAGAAGTTGAGTAGGGAATATTGTATGTAATATAATGCATCATATGACCAACCAATCCCAGTAAATTTCCAAATTGAAGTTATGCTGAACGGAATTTTTTTTTTCCCTTTGTCTCCCAGGAGACTTGTCAAAAGTCAGTAGAATAGTTGTCTGGGCTCCAGGCTTCTCCTGTGTGGAGAGGCTGTTGGCCTCCCCGTAGGTGCTCTCGTGGCCTGTGAACATCTAAGCTGAGAAAGCACGTTTCTGACGTGGGGCCCTCCGTGTGACAGCAGGCTGTGCTGCCAAAATTCCCCGTGTGATTGGCTTTGCCCTTATTTTCTGCCTCTTCCAAATGGCCCAGGAGGCTGCAAATGAAAGGGCCTCAGCTGCAGTTTGAAATTGGCATCTGCATGTCTTTCATAAGCCTGTGGGTCTTCACCAAGTTCTTTTCCCTTATTGATTTTCAAGTTTGTTTGACTTGCAGGGCAAGAGAGGAGAAAGGGATGGAGGAAAAAAAATAGAGAGGCAGAAACAAGATGTAATTATACACCCCCCCCAAAAGAGAGATTCTTTAGGAAGACATTCAACTTTGTACTCCATACATTCAGGAAAAAAAAAATATGATTTGATGATAGCCTTGCAATCCCTTCCTCATTAAAAAGAAAAAAGAAATACGTTCTCAGGTGGAGACACAAATAGAGCTCTGAGGAGTATTTTTGCAAGCATATAGAGTTCAAGGCCCAGCTTCATCTGAGGCCTGTGGAGTCTGACCAGTCCCACCTCATCAGTGTCACACGCTCACCATCCTTCCCGTGTCTGTGTTCCCAGGACCTCGATGCAGTCTCAGTCTACGTACGGCAACAGCTCCCCACCTCTGAACAAAATGAACAGCATGAACAAGCTGCCGTCCGTGAGCCAGCTGATCAACCCGCAGCAGCGCAACGCGCTCACTCCCACCACCATCCCCGACGGCATGGGAGCCAACAGTAAGAGCGCCTCCCTTTTGCTGCTCTTTGGGGGTCCTGGGGGCTGGCGCTGGGGAAGACCCTGCTCCGGGATGGGGGACAGGCTTGCTCCTGGGCCCAGTAGGGGCACAGTGGGACAGCAGATCACAGCCAAGGGGCATGAGTTTCTCACGAGGAACATTCTGTTACTTTTGAAGAGTGCAATTCGTGACAAAGGACAGCGGTAGAGGTAGAGGAGGGAAGAGGATCCATGTGACAGCCACGGTCCACTTTCAACCTGGACGGGGGCCCACCGGCTCCCTCCTTTGAGAAAGCAAAAAGGGGGTACACCCAGCAGGTGGGAGGATGCATGGTGTGGTAGGCCTCAGAGTCCAGAGCCATAGACGGCAGTCTGGACTCCGTGGCGGTATGAACTGTGCGACGGTGGGCAGTGGGCAGGTCCCCTCTGTGCTCTCCTGCTCCGTTTCCCTTCACAAGATTACCGCGCTGCACGTTGAACATCTTACGGTTCTGTGTCCCTGTGATCTTGGCCTTCTCAGCTTGTCTGCTCCGCCCGCACACAGTCAGTTAGGAGCTGGCCTAGAGAAGGGCGTCCCCCTTTCACTTATTCACGCGCAGATTCCTCGCATCAACTAAGCATAAGAGGCTACTGTGAGAATCGGGCCTCCAGATGGGTGACGATTGCTGTATAGCTTTGCTGTAAATAGAATTAGCTTATCCGCTGGAACAAAATCTAGCAGAGTGGCTGCCCAAACTAGAGAAAGACAGAAGGAGGTAAAAGTGCAGGAGGATGTCGAAAACCCTCAGGGATGCAGAACCCAAGCACTGCCCTCAGAAAACAAGGCCTCGGTCTTGTCCTTTGAAATCCTTGATTATTCTGATCAAGCCTTTTAAGGTGCATTTCAGTATTGTCTCGAAGAGACTAAGGGGTCTTGTTTTTGTTTTAAGAAGTTAGGGAAGCAGGATTGTGACTCTATGGTCTGATGGCAAACATTCAGATTCACATGAGATAGAGTGTATGCGGTACAGTTGCCTGGTCTGGCAACAAAGACTTGAGAGCCAGACCGCTCTCAGACTAGTGATCAATGCATCCTAAGGCTCAAATCCTCACCCCTTGACAGGTCTGCTGCTTTGATAGTAAAAGGAAAAAGCACCATGTGTGTTTTTACTTTATTTTCTTCCTTGTGACATCTTAGAGTCCTTTTGTTCCTTCACATTTGTGTAACTTACAGTTTGCCTGCTTCTCCTCATTGACATTTCACAATTTTTCTTTGATAGCCGTCAGCAAAGTCAGAGGGAAAACTGATGAGATGTGATAATCCCATGCTCCCAACAGGCTGGCCTGTTAGTGGCAGAGGCCTTTCCTCTTTGACATATGAGTATTTGCTAAAATAAAAGCAAATTGCATTAACCTTTTTGTAGATATGTACCTTTGCTCTTTTGTTGACCCAAAGACAAAATTTGTTTTGTAAATATTATCAGTAGTAAGCTTTTCTTCTCAATAGGTAAATGTTTCCAGTTCGTAGTTTAGTAAAAAACCAATCCGTGTTGCTGTGTCCCTGACTACAATTCAGAAATGGACCATAAGAAAGAGCTGGAATCTTTCATTTCATCCCTCCTTATTAGACCTATGGTTCCTGAATATTGCAAAAAATCCTCCTGTCCCCAGACAAATATTCTAGATGTCACTCTCTCATTCACAGATCTCCGCGTGCGTTCACTGCACCTCAGTTTACCGAGCATATGATCTGTGCCAGGCACTGTGCTAGAGTTTGTGGGGATCGGAGATGTGTACAAGGTTTAATCTCCGTGCTTGAGGAATTAGCCCAATGAGAGAGACAGAGATATAGCCCATGAAGGCAAATGCAAAGAGGAGTATGTTAACATCAGGAGTAATGAGCAGTTAGAGCAATAGAAGCAGGGAGAGAAGCAGGGGGAGATTGTCCCAAGAGAACATGCAAAGGTTGCAAAGTGTGGAATTAGTCTGGAGTTTGGTGACTGTTCTGTTGGATGAGAGGCAGGGTGCGTGATGGGGTGCAATGAGAGAGAAGGCTGAACAGGAAGGCTGGTGAATGAGGTCCTTGGTTACGTTAAACCAGGCAAGATGGACCACTGGGAAGCTGGTGTTGATGACGGCAGTAACCCTCTCTGTTCCTCCTGCTTCTGTTCAGTTCCTATGATGGGCACCCACATGCCAATGGCTGGAGACATGAATGGACTCAGCCCCACCCAGGCCCTCCCTCCCCCACTCTCCATGCCATCCACCTCCCACTGCACTCCCCCACCTCCGTACCCCACAGATTGCAGCCTTGTCAGGTGAGTCCACGACATGTGCCCTTGGGGGCCTGGCCTAAGCAACTCTGGGTGGCGGAGGGTGGACACTGTCAGAGCTCATGATGCAGTTGGGAGAAAAGAAAACAGCCCTTCCCATGGTGGAAGTTCAGCACTGCTACCTCTGATCTGTGGAGCGGTCAGCGGTGTTTGAGGAAAACACTGTGATCCTCATGGGAAAAAAAGTGAAAATGCGAGTTGATAGGCATATCATTTTTCATGCCTGTTTCCCCCATCTTCACTTACCCCATCCTCCTCCCTCAGAGTGTTACATGGTCAGTATGGCCTTCAAATTGGTGCTCAGGGCTGGGGTTCCCAGAAGGGCAGTAAACTTGCTATCTTGCTCCCTTTCCCGTTCTCCAGGACTCATAGCTCTCAGCCACCGTGGCCTCGTTACATGGGAAGGGGATGTGCATAAACAAGTTCTAGTGTTTGCAAAAACCACGGGGACTTTCAAGAACCTGATGGCCGCTGCTGCTTTGCCATAGGCCAAGTAGGCATGCTCCAGGCAAGGGGGTTCACACAGCCAGAAGAAAGAAATACAGGAAGCCTGGGAGATCTTTTCCCACAGAGGCAAGAGCGGGTGCCACATCTCATGCCTAGTGTGCATCGCCTGCCCCTGCTTCGTGTGTCCTTTCATTGGGCTGCTGGAACAATGTGTGTTGAACCCCATGTGACTGATGCAGCCGTACACGGCAGCATCAGTCAGAGAGATGGCAAAGTGCATGGCTTGTGCCGCCCAGCCTGGGGCTCTGTGATGGTGCCAGCACCTAAAAGGAGGGGTCTGAATTCTGCGTAGGACCTAAATCAGAAAGCACTAACGACTTCATACCATAGTGGCCTCCAGTGTTTCTTAGCCATGTGGACCATTCTCAGGAACACCCAATGCAAAGCAATTCAAGTACAGGTGCTCTTTTGGAAGTGAAGAGGCAGGAGGCAAGAGCGCTGGGAACCTGACCACTGGACTCCTTCCTTTCACCCCCTGCAATGGCTCCTAAGGCACTTACCCGTATAAACCCCTAAAATTCCACCAATCACTATTTATTTGGAAATCGCTGCTCTGCACGAATCCTTGTAGTTGATTTTGATTTCTATAGACCTCAAGTTCAAGCCACTAACCATTCCCAAACCTCCAATCCAAGGCCCACATAAGATTTATCTCATCTGCCCCTAGTCTCTCCTGTAGGGCATCCCAGGGCAAAATGTTGGGTTTTTCCTTTATCTCGCCAATGCAGTTGGGGTGAACTTTCTTTTTCTGTTTCCTCCTTCCTCTTCCCTCCTCCCTCTGCAGTTTCTTAGCGAGGTTGGGCTGTTCATCATGTCTGGACTATTTCACGACCCAGGGGCTGACCACCATCTATCAGATTGAGCATTACTCCATGGATGTAAGTAATTGTTAGACTTTTCTCTTGAGTTTTATTTCTTCCTTTTCTCCCTCTGGTGACATCCACCCAGTAGTTCAGTTCCCCCTGGTTTTAACATTTGTTTTTAATCATACCCTCAATCTTCAATTTTGGTGGAAACCATGACCAGATTAGAAATATTCCCAGGCCTCAACCTACATACATGAGGAGCATAGCAACCAGTCCCTCTGCTCGGCAGGTCAGCCAACACTTGTCTGTTGCATGAATGCTCTATTCAGAGTGGGAAAGAGGAAATCCAGTTCCCGCCTCCATGTAATTTATAACCTCTGAAGAACTCAGAGAACTTTTTAGATGGTTCTCATTAATCTGTGTGAGACTAGAAGGAAGCAAGTGATAGTATTCTCACTTTAAAACATGGAGAGACCACAGCAGAATTATTCACGTGATGAGTGAGGACAGAACCAGGAATAGAGCCCTGAAGTGGAAGCTTCTGGTCTTTAACCCTATTAACTGGCTTCTTCTACCTTTCTTTAAAGTCATACCTTAAGGAGGATTCAGCTATTCCTCTCCGAACCATGTGTTCATTTATTTTCAATTCTATCAGAAGAGGTCCAAGCCATCCCTGACCATTGAGCAAGGTCGTTGGTCATGGTTCAAGTCCCATCCATGCTTTTTAGTAATAATGAGACCTTGGGGTTATCCTTTTGCCTGACTGAGCCTCAGTTTATCAAATTGAGCTCAGCATCACTCCCTCTGGCTTTGATGTTCTTGGTCTTTTGGAGCAAGCTGGAGAGAAGGGGACTTTTTCTTCCTTCCTTCACCGCTTCTTGAACTGCTCACATGGGAACTTGTATTGTTCTGGTTTATAGCAATCTGATTTTCCTTCCAGGCTGCTCTTCATGCTGCTCTCTTTGGGGTTTACTATCCTCTTTTCCAGCTTCCAGAGGGCCCTTTGGACTGGTGGAAGAAGATACTGTCTGCCTCTGCTGCTGCTTCTCTAGTTGGGATCTCTTCTTTCCCCTCCTTGAGCACCGATGCTAGAGATGCCCCTGCAGCATGAGAATGCCCCAGCCCCATGATGACAAGTATATGCCATACTGCCCCTATGCCCTCCTCCCCCCGCCCCAAAATCACCCTGGCTGCTGCTCCTCATGGAATAAATTATAACTGAAAACTATAGAGAAAACCTTAAGAGTAAGTTTCAGGAGGTTTCAGTTTAGGTTTCAGTTTCAGGTTTCACAATAATTTCCATCCATTGAATAGAACAGAGTTGCCCTGTGCTTGACAGTCCTACGTGATAGAACAGGGAATTTATCCGTTCCCTATATTTTTAGAATTATGTCTTCCATTTGCTGACTGTCCCCACTGGGGGTATGCCAGGATGCTCCCTTGGCTATTAGGATCTGGAGATGTCCTCCATAAGTCCCCCTCTGCTGATGTTGGCTAGGTCTTGTGCCAGGGTCTGGGCCACAGCTTCCTTACCTGTCAGTTGTAAGTTCAGATCTATCCAGAGAATCATGCAGCTAGATGAAGGGCAGTTTACAGAGTTCTGGACTTATTGAGAGTTTCAGAAGCATAGTTATGCTTCCTTATCTATGTGGGGGTTGCCTTCTTTATAGTGTATTCTTCTGCTAGCTTGGAAATCGGAGGACCCAAACTACGGACATCCAAACTGGGAAATAACTGGGAGGCTGTCTTATTTCTGCATCCTTGCCTCAGCTTCTTCCCTCTCATTACTGGAAATAGAAACCTCTTTTCCAGCTTGTCTCTCAACACCTGTCTGAGTTATTTGGCATCCCTTCCTGGAAAAAAAGAATGTGGTTAAATTGGGGAGTTTTCATGAGTATCCCCTCTAGGATGCTGGGATGGGTTAATAACAATTTAATATAGTAATGCAAGTGGTTAAGCTTTTGATCATGTGGTTTATAATATGCAAAATACTTTCACATCCGTATTTACATCCAAGCCCATAATATGTGTTGACCACAGAAGAAATTCCCTTTTACCAAGGAAGAAACTGAAGCCAGAAGGGAAAAATGGCAGGAAGAAAGTCTGAGCCAGTCAGTGACAGAATTAGGACCTCTGTCAAGGTTTTCTTCCTGCAAGCACAGTGTTCTTTCTGCCCACCATGCTGCTTCATAAAAGATGTGAGCCATTGCCCAAGCAAGTTCATGAAGAGAGAAGGCAGATAAATGTGACCAATGTCACCAAGTTAGTTAAGATCAAGCATATTTGTAATGCCTTCTACACCCATTCCTAGAATGTGGACACATACCTGCATTTGGATGCCCTGATTTATCCAAACACCAAGCGGCCTTCTGGCCGTTAGGGCAGTGGTAGGCTCAGAGGCTGTCCTGAATCCCCAAATCATTTACTTTAATCGTGTAACTTTAGACTTGGTCAACCACTCTGACCTTCAGCTTTTCGATCTATAAAACAGGTGCAAGGGTATCTGCCACTAATCTGAGCGTTAAATGAGATCATGAATGTCAAATAATTAGTTAGGTGCCTGGCATTTAGAAAGTGTTCATTACCTGTTGGAGATCTATTTTTTTAAAGATTTTATTTATTCATGAGCGACATGGGGGGTGGGGGGGAGAGAGGCAGAGACACAGGCAGAGGGAGAAGCAGGCTGCATGCAGGGACCCCAAAGTGGGACTCGATCCCGGGTCTCCAGGATCATGCCCCGGGCTGAAGGCGGCGCTAAACCGCTGAGCCACCCGAGCTGCTCCCTGTTAGGCATCTTTCATCCTCATCTACTCATTTGAGTGGTGGCAATGATCCGTTAACATCCCTTCTAGTGATTAGAGCCAGGTAGATTTTTTTTAAACATTTTATTTATTTATTTATTTATTTATTTATTTATTTATTTATTTATTTATTTATTTATTTATTTATTCATGAGAGAGAGAGAGAGAGGCAGAGACACAGGCAGAGGGAGAAGCAGGCTCCATGCAGGGAGCCGGACATGGAACTCGATCCCAGGTCTCCAGGATCATGCCCTAAGCTGAAGGCGCCACTAAGTCACCAGGGTTGCCCCGGAGCCAGGTAGATTTAAGAGTCAGAAGGTACTCTTATTTTATGTTTTCGTTTTAGGATTTTTGCCCTCTGATCTAACTACTAACCCTGATTTACCAGCAAAGAACCTGAGACCAGGGGAGAATAAGTGGAGTGTTATCCACAGACAGAGATGGCACCTGAAGGCTGTACCTTTTGCTTAGTTATATGTAATGCCAAAGGCTATTGAGAACCAGTTACGTTTTCCAAAGTAGAATCAATAAATCCAGGTCAATTGGATCTGACACTGGGAATGACAAAATGATGTGGACTCAATGTCCGCTTGTCCCTTTGTCCTAATCCTCCCCGATTCCCTTCCCTATCGCACAGGATTTGGCAAGCCTAAAAATCCCTGAGCAATTTCGCCACGCCATCTGGAAGGGCATCCTGGACCACAGGCAGCTCCACGACTTCTCCTCCCCTCCCCACCTCCTGCGGACCCCAAGTGGCGCCTCTACAGTCAGCGTGGGCTCCAGCGAGACCCGGGGCGAGCGCGTTATAGACGCCGTGCGCTTCACCCTGCGCCAGACCATCTCCTTCCCACCCCGTGATGAGTGGAACGACTTCAACTTTGACATGGATGCTCGTCGCAACAAGCAACAGCGCATCAAGGAAGAGGGGGAGTGAGCACCAGGGTGTGAACTCTTCCCATCCTCTCCCCATCTGTCTGCCTCCCTACAGGGCGCTAGTACTTGACCTTCGAAGCATTTTCCCTAGCTCCTCTTCTTCCTCTTCTCAGTCTGCCTCCTTAAGGGAGGAAGAAGTAAGAGGGTCTCTTTGATCTAATGTCCAGCCTGGCATCTGATTCTGGTTCTGGCTTTAAGCCTTCAAATCTATTGCTTGCAGGACTGAAGTTGTCATGTGTAGGTGGAAGTGAGCAAAAGAGCAGTGGGTGTCTCCTTAAGCTGCAAAGATTCCTCATTGACTTTTATAAAGCATTTTCACCCTTATAGTCTAAGACTATATATATAAATATATAAATATACAGTATATATTTTTGGGTGGGGGCATTGAGTATTGTTTAAATGTAATTTAAAGGAAAGGAAATGGAGTTGCACTTATCAACTTATTTTTTTTTAATTTACTTGTTTGGATGGCTTATCTATACCCTTTCTTTCATGGGGTATCATGTATGTAATAGGTATCTACAGCTTGATGGCACACATGACTCATAAAAATGTCCCTTCCGTTCGTTTGATGCTACACAATAGCCACATCAGACTTTTGGGTTGATCAAGTAGTTTTTACATTGCGTATATTATGGGTGAGACTGTATACATATGTATATGGTTCTCTATGTTGGCGTTTTTTTATTTTACTGATATTACTACTAGTGATGGCAGTTCACTTTGGGGTTATTAAAATACCTTTTGAAGCACAGCCAATATTATTTGATAAATGCTTCTTTTGAAAACCCTCCTATTATATAACATTCTGCAAGTAGAGGCTTGCTTATCTTTCTCTCTTCAAGGTTTAAAACAAGAGTAGTGAAATTCTAAAATTATTAGACCAGTTTTCCTGTGGCATCAGTTGGATCACTCTATCATTTTTCATTTTTGATCAATAAGAGTTTGACTTTGTTGGAAAATAACTGTGAGAATCGAGTTTCCCGTCCATCTCTCTTCTGGACTGTCATAGACATAAAAATGTCCCCACAGATCAGGGAATAAGCCTTCCAATGGAGGTGATGCTTGAACCACATAAATGGAGAGTTATCTTCAGACTTTGGGAAAATGTGTGACAATATTCCTATAGATCTTTCAGAAAGATGCTTTTTTCCCCCAAAAACTCTAAAACAAATATTTTGTACATATACCAATGAAATCTAAAATCCTTCTGTGCATTCTGGTAAAGGGCTATGATTGCACATAAGCTTCCACTTTTGTTTTAAAGTGCAAAAGGGCTAACATTGCTCAAAAGGATAATGTATGAGTTTCATCTGAAAAGTGTATATATATTTTGTGTGTGAAATTGCATACTTTGTGTTTCAGTTTTTATTTTCTTCTTGGGTTAGTGGGTTTTCCAGAACCACAGCTGAAACTTTTTTTTATTATTATTATTGTTTTTATATTTTCAGGGAAACACCATTTGGTAAGACTATGATGTCAAATAAAAAAAAGGCTATAAACTGTAAGATAGGGGGAAGGAAAGTTGTTTTTTATTATTATTTTTATTTTGTATGTTAAAGAGAGTAAGTCCTTGATTTCAAAGTTTTATTGTGCTTAAATGGTAAGGGGCACTGTTAATTTGTAGAAAAAAAAATATGCAACTTTGAAAACCTACTAAGAGGGGGAATGAAAACTGTGCCTTGGCAATACGTGGGGGGTCAGATGGCTTCCCCTACTGTCTTGAGGGTTTGAACAAACCTAGGACTTCTTCTGAGATATTTCAGCACTGTTCAAGTAGCACTAGGGACTCAGAAGTTCCTGTACTGTATCTTATGTGTTTGGCACTAGCCAAAGCTAAGCACAACTACTGGCCTCATGTCCTGGTGGCAACTTCTGCTCTTTGAGTATAGGAGTAGCTAGGAAAAGAAGAGTAGACAAGTGGAGAGTGAGCTTAGTAGAATTCTACAGGCAGAGGGCCTCAGCTCAGTGCACTCTGCTGACAAGTGGATGGGTTTTTGGTTTGAGGTGATTGGAAACAGGGAGAATAGAACTTTCTTCATTAAATCCATTTGCCTTTTGTTTTCTTGATATTCTCCTAAAATACAATATGTGGGATGTTGAATGTCAAAGGTTGTGTTTTTTTTATTATTTTTATAATTGTACAAAAGTCAAATGTCAAATGTTTTATATGCTTTATTAATGTTTTGAAAATTTCTTTCTTATAGATGTGATACTTTTTTTTAAGCTTCTGTTGCTTGTCTTTTGGTATTTTGTGTAATGGCCTTTTGGTGAGCCAGAGGCAAATTATAAGCCATTTATGTTTGCCAGGACATGCAATAAAATTTAAAAATAAATAAAAATGCATTGAGAAAATGGTGTTGATGGTGCGTGTGTGTGGGGGGGTGGGTGGGTGTGGGTGTGTATCTGCATCTGTCAGTTCATCTGTCCGTTGGTTTTGTTTTTATCATTGAGAAAGAGGAAAAGGCAGTGAAAGAAACATTACAGAGGTTCAAATGTTGATGTTTCTCACCTCAGACCAAATAATCATTATTTTCTTATTTTGAAAATGCCAGTCTATGAGGCAGGAAAGACTAGGAAGCAAGCTATCCTCATTTGATACACGAGATACTCCCAGATGTGATACTTTATTTCATTGAAATCAGAATCAGTTTGCTTTGGAACAGGGACTAGACTACAGATATTCCTATCATGTACTATTTAGTGACCTTCACATGGCAATGACCTCAGCAGTGTGGGGAGGGGTGCAGATTACCTGGTTGTATGTGAAAACAACACTACAGATGGTAGGCTCAGGGCACGTTCCCCTTTAAACTCAGTGTTAATATCACCTTTCAATCATATACATTCATTCAGCCAATAAAATATCTACTATCAAAGTGGTTTAATAATTTTTACTAAAGAAATGAGAAAGTTGTTCTTTTATGGGCTATAACATTAGATGGCAGGAAAACAGTTTAATACCTTAGATTTATTAAATAATATTACAGAATAGCATTGTATATAATATACAACACCTTAAAAATATCCATTTGTTTTCCTGTTTAGATGTAGAATCATATTATGAATGTATACATTCCTATAGGCAAAGTAGGTTCAGCTTAAATTAGGGGTACCAAAGGTTTCAAAATACTTATTCCTTAAAATCTAGGTGATAGATCCCTCAAAATGAAATGATGGATGCCATGTTTCTAGGGAAAGAAAAATAAAATGCAAAGAAAATGGTTAATTCTTGTTGTACTATTAAGGCACTTTGAACTCAATTGCAGTTTATTTTTTGAGCAGTTCTAGCCATTTATATAGATTGCCACTTCTTGGCTTTTACTGTCTCTTGGAGGTCTTCTGAAGCACAAAGAAAAAACTTTAAAAAAACATTTTAAGACTTTTTAGTGTAGTTTGTGTTTCATAGCAAAATTGAGAGGATAGTACAGAGAGATATCCCATGTGGCCTCTGACTCCACACATTCACAGCCACCCTCATTATCAGCATCCCCCACCAGAGCGGTACAATTGAGGAATCTGCATTGACACATCATTATCGCCCAAAGTCCATGGGTGACATTAGAGTTCATTCTTGGTGCTGAACACTCTATGGGTTTGGACAAATATACAGTGACATGTACCCACCCTTATAGTATCACACAGAGAGTGGTTTCACTGCCCTGAAATTGCCCTGTACTCCGCCTATGCATCCCTCCTACCCCAAAACTCTGGCGATCCTCTTACTATCTCCATGGTTTTGTCTCTTCCAGAGTGTTCTATAGGTAGAACCACACAGCATGGAGTCTTTTCAGATGAACTGCTTTCACTTCTTCACATGCATTTAAGCTTCCTCTATGCTTTTTCATGGCTTAATAGTTCATTTCTTTTTAGTGCTGATAAATATTCCATTGTGTGAATATACCAGTTTCTTTATCCTTTTACTTACTGAAAGACACCCTGGTTGCTTCCAAGTTTTGACAATTATAAATAAAGTCTCTATAAAGTATCTACATCATCCATTTTTTCCCAATTACCTCTGATATACACCTACCTTCAGCGTCTGTCTACTCGTGAAACATCTGGGGTAAATTTTGGTGCTTGGGAATGATTAAAGAATACGGTCTTGTGTCATTTTAGAAAAACAGGATGGTCAAGTTCTTGTCCCCAAAATTTATATGGTAAAATTCTACTTGCTGAATAATTACCTGTCACACTAATAGTGCAAAATAAATTCTCAACTCCTTTGGGTAATTCCAAAGAGTGAGATTGGTGGATTGCATGGTAAGAATTTGCTTAGCTTTGTAAGAAACTGCCAAACTGTCTTCTAAAGTGGTTGGACCTTTTTGACTTCCCATCAGCAATGAATGAGAGTTCCTGTTGCTTCATATCCTTGCCAGCCTTTGGGTGTGTTGGTGTTCTGGACTTTGACCATTCCAATAGATATGCAGTGGTATCTCATTGCTTTAATATGCATTTTCCTGAGGATGTATGTGGAGCATTTTTTCATATGCTTTTTTTCATAAGTATATCTCTTTCAGTGAGATGTCTGTTTTAAGTCTTTGGCCCTTTTCTTTTTCACATTTGTTCTCTTATTGTTTTAACAATCCAAAACTACTTTTAAAAAATGAAATTTATGTCTTGCAATTATCATAGGGCCTGTGAGACTCTTTATAAATCTAACATGCAATATGAAAATCTAGTGATTTTGCTTTTTCATATCTTGAGACATTTTCTCTACCATTGTAGGAATTACTCTATTATTACTTCTCAATTCCAATGAACCAAGAAACAAAAGACAAAAATTTTTAAAAAGGGAAGAATGATGGAATTGTTCAAAATTGTGCTAATACATGGTATCCACTTGCTACATGTGACTCTGATCACTTGAAATGTGGCTATATAAAATTGAGATGTGCTTTAAGTGCAAAATACACATTAGATTTCAGAGACTTAGAATAAAAATAAAGAATATAAAATAGCTCACTGATAATTTTTATGTTGATTCCATGTTAAAATGTAACCCCATGGATTAAGTAAAACATATTAGAATTCATTTTATGTTTCCTTTTATATCTTATGTGCCCACTAGGCAATGTAAAATTATACAAATGACTTTCACTACAGCCCTATTGGACAACTGGCCTAGATCAAGGATGGTAAGAAAACTAGAACAGTGGTGAGATGAATCTACTGTTGCGCAATTATCTAGTCGTCTTCTGTGTTGCCCAAGAGTAACACATCTTCTTTTAAGGAGGTATAGGAGTCTTTGTAATCTTCATCTTTGTCATCTTTGTAATCCACTTTTAGTTTTTCATAAGAATTCCTAATTTTTCATTTTCTCTTCATAATGGCAAAGAGATTAAAATTGAGAGAGGAAGATGTTTCAAAATTGTTAATTCAGAAGATAAATATAAAGAGACCGTGCCACTTTGGACCCTGTGAAGATGGTGAAACAGTCTGTGTTCAATCTCAGATTTGAGTTTTCATGTGATGATCTCCTAGATGAAATTTTTCAAGCAAAAGGCTCAATGCTTGAGAAATACAGTTCTAGGGATACAAAGGATATATGGTGCTCATATCGCTAACTATTCAGCTAGGAACGTTTTGCCATGTAAATTTTGGGGACAAGAACTTGACCATCCCATCTTTCTAAAACAACATGAGATAATATTCTTTAACAATTCCTGTGTGCCAAAATTTACCCCAGATGCTTCGCCAGTGGACAGATGCTTAAGGTAGGTGTGTATCAGAGGTAATTTGGAAAAAAAAATAGAAGATGTAGAAATAGAAACTCATCGAATTGGTCATTCCAGCTAGTGTTTATAAATGTAAAAAAAAAATTGCAATTCTAGAGCAAGCAACATGGTCATCTTCTCTGCCTCAAAGTCATGAGTCATCAAATGATCCAAAAGTTTTTCAGGTATTGCATTTTGATGACGCAAATACAAGATAACTAATCAGAAGCAATAATAATAAGCTAGGACATATCAGAGCCGTATTTGAAATCAGTACTTACAAAACAGCTATGTCCCAGGTTGCATGACAGTTCATGAGCAATTAATTGCACTCAGGATATTTCCCATTTTGTGTATATGTACTAGTAAAATCACGAAAACAACAAAATTTTAGGTTTACTATACTAAAACTCTTATGAAAATTTCTGATGATGTTTTTCACTGTCTTTATTTTTCTATATTTCATTCATAAAATTAGTAAAATGCTTTAAAAGAATTAGACGATAGTAAGCTATGACATTTTCTCCTGCGATGATATTAAATAGCTTCCCCGATCTTAATAGTTACAGAACACCGAAGACTTAATGTCAGCTAAACATTCTTTTTTTTTAAACATTCTTGATTTATCTAAAAATTGCATAGGACTTCTTTTCTGAATTTACAGAATTTTATTTTATTATTATTTTTTTAATTTATTTTTTATTGGTGTTCATTTTGCCAACATATAGAATAACACCTAGTTGTATAGTACTTCTGAGTCCCAGGGACCATCTCTCTGCTTTTGGGTTCACTGTCTGGATTATCTAAGAAGGTAACCCAGGGATCCTAGTTGGTATACAGGCAGTCTTTTTGATAGCAAAATAAAAGTGGGAATAAACAACTGTACATGAGTGATAGGTGCACAATGGAGCCTTCTTGACTCAGGAAAAACACCCTTAATCATGAATCAGGACACCCACAGACAGACATTCTCCTTTCAGTGATTCTTTCTCTTTCATATCCTATAGTTCTCTTACTAGATAAACTAGAACGAAGGATACCTCTAGCCTTGAGTCTAGATTTCCCATTCTCTTTGTACCTATAAAACCCTTAGAGTCCATTATTATTTTTTCTGAACTTGACTAACTTTGTCTTTTCTCCTGGTGCTTTGGGCTTATTTCAAAAATGATAATGTGGACATGTAGATTTTCATGGAAATACTAAAAGACAGAATGGAAAGAACGTATCACTGAAGTCTGGATTTTGGGGCCAGATGCTTAACTCCCTGTATCTCAGTTTCAGAATCTGTCATGTGAGAGATGCTGAACTCCTACCACATAAGTATTTCAGTTGTGTCCTCTAAAAGAGAGCTGAAGGATGTCATAAAAACAACTCTGCCAAAGGAGATACAAGGTTATAGCTTTAAGACAAATTACAACCTTAAAGTTCAAATATATATATATATTAGATAAGAATGGTTCATTTGTTTAAAGTATAGTTTTTAGAGTCAATATTGGGTGTGCTCTTGAAATTTATGAGATTTGTAATTCCACACACTAATTCTGAATCCATGTGCCAAGTGGGTGGCAAGTACTGACTGGTAGATTTCTCCTTGGCAATTCTGATCAGAATTCTAGGTCTAGGACCTTGGAGGTAGAGTATTTTGTAATTCGAGTAAAAGTTACATGCTGAGGGCCAAGAGACAGGAAGAGATTTCTAGCAAAGAAAGCTTTGCATAAGGCACAGCAAGATAGTATATTAAGAATTTCATGGCACTTTAACTCATCTGACATTTGTTCTATAATATGAGGAATACCACAATTTTGTCTGCAAAAGAAATTATAATGATTCATGATAATGGTTTTATACTTCTAAACTCTAGGTACTACCTTTTATAAGTTGATTATTCAGCCCTACCTACTATTTTTCAGCTAGGTCCACATCAAGCTGTCTCTAATTTTTCTTCAACTAACCAATACCTCCCTAAATGTTAGAGAAAGCACTTGAAAGCACTCACAATACCCAGATTCAGAAAAGCCTAGATTTTAAGGGAGAGTGAAAGGAGAAAGAATACAACGATCAACCCATTGTCAGATTCCGGGCTGTGAAAAAAATAGAAATTCTGCTGTGTCATTTCACAGGGCCTCCTGCCAAATGCATTTCGGATGTGTTCAGAACGTCTGTTCTCAAGGATTTTGGAATTAGAGTGGCATCAAGGTACCAGCGTGTTTGGTATAATAGAATGAATCCTGGTATTTGTAAATATCCAATATTCTTTTAAAAGAATATGCTAGGAAATTCAATTTTGTGAGAATCACCCAGGCAGGAGAAGCCCTAGGAAATATATTTCTAACATCTGCTGTTCAAAGTGATTCTTAGGCCACTGGGAAGTGTGTGTGTGTGTGTGTGTGTGTGTGTATTTTTTCTGTTACTAACTTTTGTAACAGGTGCATTTCAATGTCCCTTCCTATTGCCTTTTGCTTTCACCCTAAGTGATTTACTCATAGAACATTCCCATTTCTTTGCCTGTCTCCCTCTCTTCTCTACCAAAGACACCTACGTGGTATTTCATTCTCCACACACACGATGTTCCCGGGAGAGTGGTGATTCCCTCTATGGTGGTTGGGGTCCAGGGCTATTTTCACCTTGCCAGGAGTTTCAAGCCATTGCTGGGAGGCAGTTGCCTGCGACCTCATTCTAACTGACCACCACCATCAGACCTGGGATAACTTCAAGAGTCACACGCAGGCCAGGAAGTCCTATCTAAGTGTAGTCTCACCAGGGCTCCGCAGAAGGCATCATGTTGTCCCACGGCTGGCTAGTGCTCCATCAGGATTCAGCAATCAATGGGAGTTCTGTCTTCCTATAGACTGCCCTTCTTCTCTCCTCATATAATATCCTATTCATGAGAACGTAGCTTGGCTGCCTCTCCCCTCCGTCTTTCATCTCCTCAGCCTCATTACTTTTTGTCCTGGGGTACAATACCACAGTCTTTGCTCATCATCACAGCCTCTGTAACACTTTGACCTCCCTCGGTGAGGGTGGCAGGAGTGGTGAATGTCTGCCTCTCTCTCGTGGTTGTAACACATTCTTTCCTTTCCTGAGGAAAAGAGCTCTCCTGTCTCTTGGCTGAAAGACTGTTTTCTTATGAACTCCATCCCAATTATATCCAAGGTACTCTTGTGTAACACCAGGCTCTCCTCATGTTGAATGGGTCGTGTGCATCCATGCGGAGGGGGTCACAGGTGGTAAACTTTGTTAAGAGAATCAGACACAACATGCTGAACTCATCAAAGGTCTCCACAGAGGGGGCACATGGGCTTTGGTGCTTCCCATCAAAAGCGTTGCTCAGTTTCCCTTGATACTTTCTGGTATCTTGCAAAGCCCTGTGGAAAACTCAGGACTGAGAAAGGCACAGCACTGGGATTCTTAGAGGAGCTTGGGCATCATCTCGTCTAACTTTCTTGGGTTCTGGCATGGGGAACTGAGGTCCAGGCATGAAACAGGACTATCCAGCTCTCACAGCAAAGCTGCATCCGACTAGCCAATAACAAGGAAGAACTGTTGTTCCCAACCTTCCTTCCCACTTGTAGTGCAACACAACACAACCTTCGCTGAGAAGAAGTCTCTTTTCTTTGCCCTTTTTCTTGTTCTTTTTGATTCTCTTTCTCTGCAGAACCTGGCTTTGAGCACTTTTGGGTGCTGCCTACAATCTTCTGAAGCCAGAGAATTCCTGAGCTTAACCAGCTGTATCACCGCTCCCACACTACAGGCAAATCAGTGTCAGCATTGAAAGGTGTCTGGAGGAAATGAAGGAGAGCTTAACTCTGCATTCAGACCTCTAGGTTCCCACCACCAGCTGGTGACTTTAGAAAAGCTACTTAACTTCTCTTGCCTAGTAGACCTCATGTGTAAAATAGGGTAAGTGTGGCACCTTGTAACTTTTTTTGTGAGAACTAGAGGTGTTCATACCTGACAAGCATTTTTTTAAAAAACAGAAAGTATAGTTAATGGTCTCTAAGTGTCAATTTTATTTATTTGTTTGTTTATTTATTAATGAAAAGACTTCCACATGTCTGTCACAGATGAGTTCTGGGAACTTATCAGATTAAAGCCACTAGTCTGAGTTTCAAAGCTTTGCAGAAGGCCTTTCTGTGAGAAAGATCCTCCCACACTTTGGAAGGAAAACATTAGGGATCCCTGGGTGGCGCAGCAGTTTGGCGCCTGCCTTTGGCCCAGGGCGCGATCCTGGAGACCCGGGATCGAATCCCACGTCGGGCTCCCGGTGCATGGAGCCTGCTTCTCTCTCTGCCTGTGTCTCTGCCTCTCTCTCTCTCCGTGTGTGTGACTATCATAAATAAATTTTAAAAAAAGAAACTTTTGGAAGGAAAACATTAGTTTTCCTTCTCCACTTCATGTTCAGAGGCATCAGGAATCCAAAGCTGGGATCATGAGGAGATGACAGGGCTAGAAATGAGAGTTGCAGAACTACACGGGTTCTAGAGTACAGAGCTCAGTTCTAGTTGTCCCTCTGCTATGAGCACATGTGAATCTTTGGACTAGACAAGTAGGTCTTGGTCTTTTCTATCCCGAAGAGAGAAAGAGAGCTCTGAGTTTTCTTCTAGCATGAGTATTCTAGAAGCGTGTAGTTCTACATGAGGCAGCCCACCACTTGAAGAAGACAACAGGATTGCATACTGACATTACATAGCTACAATTAAGAGGCCACAAGAATTAATACCATGTAGGGGAAAGCTGTGGGAGTTACTTACAGGAATTCCTGGGGTAAAAGAGAAGGTTTGTGCAACAGCTATAGGTATTTTCCACAACAATATACCTCCAGCACATGCCTCTCCCAGCAGAGATACCCTTGTATAGTCTCTCAGGAAATTATATATATAATCATACATACATATATATAAATATATATACAAATTATGTATATATATACATATACACACACCTATATAAAATCAAGAAAAATCTAGAGAAAATCTAGTAAAATCTATGACTTTGATTGCATAAATAAGTTTTAAATTTGTTCTGTTCTTCACAAATACAGACTCAGAGTTCACTTAGAAATTTCATATAAGAAAAAGAAATTTCCTATAAGCTATCTCTTTTGACTTGTACAGTCTTGTGTAATAGGCAAAGCAAATATTATCAGCTGTAGTTTCAGATAAGAAGGCTGAGGCTCCGAGAGGTCATGTGCATGCCCAAGTTCACAACGTGAGGTAGGGGTAGAATGAGGGGTCACACCAAGTCATTCATCTACTACAGGGCTCTTTTCCATGGCACTACTATCTCCAAGTCAGCAAGTAATCATTCGGGGGGCCACTTGCCTTGGGTGGAACATAAACATACACCCAGAAAGCAGATGGCTACTGTCTTGTGCTAGACAGTTCCAGAATCTGTCACCCCCAGATTATATCCAATACACCCAGACCCTTTAGTGGAGGAAGAGTCCTTCAACTGCTGGTCATTACTAAAAAAATAAAGCCCATCTACAGTCTGCCACTAGCTTAGTCTTTAAGTCTCATGGCACCCAACCAATTCTGACTACTCAACATTCCCTGCTAGAATGCGATTTCACTAAGCAGGATTCTTTATGTTGTTCATCAACAAATCTCAATACAGCAGTCACTCGATGACTGTAAAATGAACAGACAATCGTGAACTATCACACTTCTGCGCATTGCTACACTATTCTTTCCAACACAATGCCTTGACCTTACTCTCACCCATCTCTTTATGATTACCCATCTTTCAAAATGAACCCAAACATCACCTCCAAAACCAAGCTTCCTTGATTATCCAGCATAGGTATGACTCTACAGCACTTGCTTGTATTCCGTGTTTCTGTAACACAGTATAGATGACCTCTGCTACTCACTTTGATTTTTGGCAGGGGGCTCTTTCTCAGGGCTAAAAAGCATTTTAATTGTCGTGATGTAGAAAATAACACTTCTTTTACCCTCTGGGAGAAAAAAAAAGTGAAAAAGAAAACAAAATAATTATAATACTTCCAATTACACTGTCAAAAATACCTTCTAAAATCCAGGCACTTCTTGTTACAAGAATGATCATTCTTGCCTCAGAACAGTAAATGTTAACTTTTTAGGGCAGGTACCCAATTCTCACTGGTCAGTGAGTACATCCTGAGAGGTCTGTTCCTCTTCTGTATAGGTAGTTAAACGGTTTGAATATCATCCCCACTTTTATAGAGGTCACCACAATGTGCTTTTGTTGCTGTTATTGTGTTTGACTTTTGGTGGCTGTATAGCTCTTGGAAGTTTTTCCCACACAGTAGTCACTTACTATTCAATATTTTATCACAACTTCCACGTAAAGTGTTCAAAACATACTTAAGTATTTAGTAGGGTTTTGAGGGTTTTTTTTTTACTTATAATAAACAGGAAAAACAGGCAATATGTTTTTTTCTCTAAATAGTTTTCAGTGTAAGGAAGGAAAAAGGTGAAGAGACATGAAACTAGATGGCATATCCAAAGCTTCTCTTCATGCACCTGTACAGTCTGTTCTTGAAAACTTTCTTATATGAAGCATCAGCTGTGGTTCGGCTCCTGTCTATTATAGAAAGGAAAGAGCTGTGACGATGGGGAGCGCCCCATTCCAAGCTGCGAAATAACTTTTGGATTAGAGATCTGACCTGTTCTTTCCATCTTCCTCTGGATTCCTTCCCAGAGTCAGAAGCGCCACTGACATATACTCTGGCTTCTGCTTGATTGGCCATTGGCTTACCAGAGATGTGCATTGTATTAGGGGGAAAAGATTTAGTATCAACAGAAAATACCTTAAGCCCTGTGGTGTGAATGGAAGTGTTTTGCTAGCATACCTAACATTTGTACTTTAAAGAGCATGGACAGGTTTTTTAAATAATGTGATACATGTCACAGAAATATGCCCCAGAAATTAGGATTAACATTTTTTTCATAATTGCTACCACCTTCTGTGTATGTGTGTGTGTGTGTTTATAAATCAGACATTCCGGCAAAGTTAAGGCCCCCTTATTTACCTCCCATCTACAAGCCTACACATCTTTCCCTATGACTTCCCCCCATTACCTTGGACGAGAAAAAAAAATCTCTCTCACAAATTTAGGTCCGATCTATTTTTATGTCATTTTCCATAGTACAGATAAATACATTTCATAGAGACAAACAATAATCATAACATAATCATAGCATCTGCTACTATTTATTGAGGTTTATTTTTACATCAGATTTTCTACCTCCTACAGTCCTGTAAGGTTAGTAATGATATTGCCACTTTTACAGATTGCATTTGGATTTGTCGTGGAGCTTTGAATCTTTGAAATAATTTGAACAAGGCCACATGGAGAGTAAATAGAAGGACTAGGAGGGAAACACCACTTTGTTTTACTCTAAAATCTTCATTCTTTCCTCTGATTCTTGTTGCCTCTTCTAAAATGGTTGAAGAAAATGTGCCAATGCCACTGAACTTGAAAGCCCATACTTTCTAAAGTGTTCCAGGTGCTGGGAGGTATCTTTAGGAACAAGATAGAGTGAGTAAGACTTGGCCCTTGTCATTTAGGTGCATATAGTCTAGGGTTGGGAAGAAGGTAGTAGAAGATACAGAAACATAAATATCTGTAAGGCTTTTCAGAGAGAGATTATAGTATGAAATACATGGGAGAATCTAGAGGAAGGAGAGCTGCTTTCAATTAGAGAGATCTAAGACACTGCTGGAGAAGCAGCAGTTGGACACTCTTGTGTGGTAAGTGCCACAAGCAAAGCCGTAACAGAATGATCATAGAGTGAGCCAGTCTTTACATGGCTTTCATTAAGTTAGGGACATGAATGGGTCCCTGCAGTGTCATACTTGTGTATGACCAAGAAAGAGAAGCCACTGCACCTACTTCAGGGAACTTTTGCCTTTGAAAGGATTATGGAATTTTAGAAAAAGTCTATTCTCCTGGTGCTCTACAGCTCAGTCTGAATGAGCTCAGTCAACAGAGCGTGGGACTCCTAATCTCAGGGTCATGAGTTCAAGCCCCACATTTAGCATAGAGCTTACTTTTTAAGAAATGCTAATGGAGCTAGACACCCTTCAGAACATTTGGACAATCGCTCAGTTACTCTTGGATCAACTAGCAGATTTTACTCTTTCCAAGATACGGGGCGAGGAGCAGGAAAACTCTAATTCCCTGGGGAGAATGCCACATGAGGAATGGCCCGGTGTTCTGTGCTGAGGCTAGCTGATAAAGGAACCACCAATGTCCATAAAAACACTAGAAACCACTGGAAAAAAAAATCATAGAAAACTGAAAATGGTGAGCTGATAGGCCACTTCATTCTACAGGTAGGGAGACCGAAGCCGAGGTAATTGGAGTCAGTCTCCCAAGGTCACATAATCAGTCAGTGATCAACCTAGACAACTTCCCAGGTGTCTTCTTCATGTCCACTGCAGTACTCTTCCCATCATTTCACAGTGATAGCTTTCCTAATCGCTTCTCTGAGTTTCTTGGGCAAAGCATGCCCCAGTTTGGCTTAAGCCAAACAATAGCACACCAGCAAAATCCTGAGAGTGAAGATGACTCCCCAGGATGTTAGGTGAGGGCAATCTGCCCTCAGTGTTTAGATCTTCTATGGTAAAGAGGCAAGTCTGTTCTTCTCTGAACCTCCTTGATGTTTGAGAACCCCACCTGAGCCTCGAGGGACAGGGCCTGGCTGAGTTATCTGATGAAGTTAGCTTCTGCCACTGCACCCATATACTGCTATTCCTAAATTTCAGTTAAACGCACAGAGACAACATGGTCCGGGGCAGGGGGAGTGATTTCCGTGGGCGCAACTGGACAGCTGAAGGCCTGCCTTGAAATGACACCCAGAATGCATTTTTTTTTTGTAGCAAAGTTAATCCTACTGAATGCTTCTTCAATTAAAGAAGCAAGCTCGAGGGGCAAAGAAATAGACAAATGAATTAAGCCTTGGTGACTCAGCTCTTCTTTCTTCCCTGCGCTTGTCGACCAGCCAGGAATGTGGGGAGGAAATGAGTTAGGCCAAATCTAGGCTTGAGCTCCAGGAAGCAAAGAACTAGGATCTATACACACCCAAGGTGATTCTTCTACAAGATGTTGTTTCTTTACAGTCACTCTTCCCTAGCACTTGGCTCCAGTGAGTGAGAATCTCACATTTACAAGTCTGGGAAGAACGTGAGTGGTGAGAAAGGTATGGGTGCCTAGGGAAAGGCACTTTAGGTGTGGCTAAAGAAGTCTCATTTCCACTAGGAGGGAACTAGGTGATTTACTCTCTTAGGTTAGATTCCCTACTATTAGACCCAGAAACAAAAACTCGTAATATACAAGTGATTTGTTGACAAAGTGCTCCAAGGGAAAACAGTAAGAGTAGGGGAAGCAGGACAGGGAAGGGAACAATGCCAACCAGGCAGGAGTTAGGTGTTAGGCAAAGTCCTAGGCAGAGCAGCTTCAGCTTGAACTTGGAGGTGAACTCTGGAATGTCATGTTACCTCAAAGAGGTCTCAACCTGAGGCCATGGAGTTTGAGTTTCATAACCTTGTACCTATCAGTTCTGGTAAATGGCAGTGCGAGGAGTATGTAAACTCACAGGCACTGCTAGCCAACTAGGTTTTCCAAAAAGGGCCCCTGTAACCAGGAGCAGTAGTCCTCCAAAAACAGCCACGATTTCAGACTATTGGAAGTAAAATATGCCAAAGCCCAGGGCACATATTCAAGAGCAGAAGTATTCCTTTTTAAGTCTGCAAACAAATAACACCTGAAACCAGTTACACTCTATGTTGACTAAAGAGAATTTAAATAAAAACTTGAAATACAAAAAATGAAAAATAACAAAAGTACCATTGGTGATGCCAAGTATCAATACCAATAACAATAGCAACAACAAAAACCATTGTTCTGAGGGCATCTAGACCTTGAACCAATGGCAGACTTTCAGATATACTCCCTGAAGTTTTCTTTTGACTTGGGGATCCATGTTCAAGAGAACTAGTGACCTTGATTTACTAATTTGCAGGCAATATGCACACACTCCCGTGATATGCTATTGTACAGTGGGGTGGTCCCAACGTATACTCTATGGTAAAGCAAAACCACTGGGGCTTAGTAGTGTTTAACTCTTGACTCAGCCTTTTGCTAGCTGAGTAACTTTATGAAAGTTACTTTACCTCTAAGTGACTCAGAGAGCAGGGAAGTTGTCATGAGGAATAAATGAAAGAAGCAAGGACAGCCTTTAGTGACACAGTCATGGCACATGGGTAAACTCTGAATCAATGCTGATTATTACAAATGATGACACTAGTGCAAAATTATTGAAACAGTGTATTATATACCTAAAGCTAATATAACACCCTATGTTAACTCTACAGGAATTGAAATTTTAAAAAGAATGATGATGGCAGCAATAATGATATATTTTTCAGTTATTTATTCATGTAAGTATTCAACAAATACTTTCAAGCACCTGCTAGGTGTCAGAGCCTCTTCCAGGCCATGACTTACAGAGATATTAGGCAAAGGCCTCACAGAGATTCCATTCTAGTAAGAGAAATAAACAATAAGCATATAAATAAGTAACTACTACAGTGTTAGTTGCACTAATAAGTGAAATTAAAAGTACTGAAGCTAGTAAAAAATTAAAAAAGAGTGGTGGGCTTGAGGATGGAGGTGATTATTCCATACCATGGCCAAGGAGCACCTCTTGGGGAAGAACAATTGAGCAGAGAGCTGGATGGGCCAAGGACCTGAGCCACAGAATGATCCGAGGAGGAGTGTTTCAGGAAGAGATCACAGTTAGAGCAAAGGCCTTGGATGGAATGTACTTGGCTTGCTAAAGACATAGGAAGAATCCATTGTGACTAAAGTGGAGTGAAGCGGGCCAGGAGTATGAGGAAATCAAGTCAGGGACAGTGGTAAGGACCAAGCCAGACCGAGCGAAGTAACCTATGGTAAGAAGCATGACTTTTATTTAATGTGAATGTGATAGGAAATCAGTGCAGGGTCACAGTGACACGGAAAGTGACAAATTGGAGTTACATTTTTGAAAGTGTACAATTTTCCCCATATGCCCATGTAGGGCACAAGAGCAACTATGCAAATCACTTCCCAGGAACACTCCTGGATCTCACATAATCCCCAAGATCAGTGAGCAAACTAAACTCTAATGGTAGACACGGGTTACTAATTCATTCACATTGCTATATTGTCTTCCAGACAGTAATAGTAATGATCTGTAATATTTGCAAAGTGAGTCTACAGAGACAACCTCTAATATCAACATAAGGCTGCAGAGATACCATCAGAGTATCTTTAATCTTTAGTTTCTCTTATTTTGCTGGTTTCCACTTTGGATCTTTAGTTTTTCAGTCTTTATGGAGTATGGTCTGTCTCATGCAACTGCTGTAGGTTGTCTTACGTAACAAGGCTGTCTGGTTTGCTAGAAGCAAGACTGCCCACTGTGGGAAATTAATTTTTTGATGCGTTCCATGGGAGAGAAATTCCTTCTATTCAGACACCTCTGATGGCTCCTCACTGACTACAGATCGAAGTTCAATCTTCAACTGAGTACTCCACACGTCTTCTTCCTTGGACCAGACAGACTCTTCCAATGTGCTTTAGCTAGCTATGTTCTTTTTTTTTTTTCCACGAGAGACACAGAGAGAGAGAGAGGCAGACAAAGGGAGAAGCAGGCTCCATGCAGGGAGCCCGATGTGGGACTGGATCCTGGGATTCCAGGATCACGCCCTGGGCCAAAGGTGGCGCTAAACTGCTGAGCCACCCAGGTGTCCCTAGTTAGCTATGTTCTAAAACACCTGCCAAAATACAACTCTACTCCACAGCCTCTCAACCACAACACACACAGTTTTACTGCCACATCATCGTTCGTCTCTTTTATTTGTTTCAGTGTTTTATGCCTCCCTTACGGCCAAGCTGAAGCCCCACCTGTGTTGTTCGGCCTTTCCTGACAACCAAACTTCCCAGGTTATTCTCTCCTCTGAACCTCTGCAGTTGTTACATTGAGCATATGACATGATCCTTTGGATTATCCTGATCTCGTAAAGGACACATTTATCTCTGTGAGCCATCTGTGATCTTCCTGAAGGTCAGGATCACATTTTACATGTCTTGGTATGCCAGGCCCTCTGGATATATATATCACTTGAGTTCCCCACCAAATTCAGCATTTCTCAGTCATGCTAATTTCACACCTCTTCCCACCAGTCAACACGTTCCTTTTGTGGAATACATATATCTCAGTCCACAACCCTACATGTGCAAGAAATTCCTTTTCCTGGTGCTTAGTCTAAATTGTATTGGAAGGTGGGTGGGTGGGTGGATAGGGTATTTAGGTACATCCAATCATCTGTCCAGCCAGCTATTCACTTAGGATTCCATGATCCTGTTTGGGCCCTACTTGACCATTCATGAGTGTTACTATGAGACATTTCTTTCTGCCATGCCAATGTCCCCATCCCTGGTCTGCAGCTCTCTCCATACCAGACTTAGAAACCTGGTAATATTTCCGGCTCCACCCACCAAGACTCACACAGTATTTATACTGAAGTCTAGTTACTACCTTCTCAGGCCTCTGTTCTTAAAACAGGAGGTATGTCTTCTTCCTTCAGTACCCAATACCTATATTCTCATCTCTTTCACATCCCTAGGTATAGTCAAGGAAAGCTTCTCGAGGAAGAACAGTAGAATAGATCCCTGATTGAGGTGAAGTGCTGAGCCACAGAAAGACCTGAGAAGTAGAGTTCTGGGAAGAAGCCAGAGTAGGAGTGAAGGATCTGGATGGGAATGTACTCTTGCTCTCTCAGTGAGGAAAACGTCTATGGTCTGAAGGAAGCCAAATCTCATTGTTTTTCAAGTATTTTGTCTCTGCCCAAATTCTCTTAGTTACCCTTAGAGATTTTACAACCAAATTCAGGAAAAACACTAGCACATCGTTTTCTAATTCTACCCTGAAACTTCTCTATCTTAAGTCAACAAGATTAGAATAACTATTGTTTTGATTAGGAAGATATATGAGCGTATAGAAAAACTGCCAGGCAAAAATAACGATCAGGGGCATAAAATGTCTTGTTATCGCAATTATTTTAATAAGTAGCACAAACTCCTCTTCTCTTCCACTTAACCCACATCAATCTGGGAGATAATTTAGACTTTTTCTTCTTACCCATCAACACTGGCCTTGTTGTACATAAAACCGATACCAAAGATAGCTTTGTGGCATAAACACTAAGCCCCAGAAGAAGATTCTGCTTGAGAGAAATACATGAATGAACTAATTCAAAAAGTAAAAGTAGATGGAGATTAACCATAAACATAGAAGAGATAGTGTGATCTAGACATTCATATAAGGAGAAATAAATTGCATCATATGGTTTCTTGTCTTCCCTGAAACTGACACAACTGCCTACATATTCGAGACATTCAGCAGGCATTTGTTGTTGATGATGATAATGACCTTAGTGTCCATTTGAAGATCACCTTGTAATTTTCTGATTTTTCTTAAAGCTGGAAACTGTTGTTTCTATTACAGAGCATATTATCTTTCCAAAAGCCCACTGCATACAGTTATGCAGTTTGAGCACTGAACATACAGGCACAACATCCACAGTTGTGACCTTGACTATAAACATCATATACCCGTATATACTTTTTAAGATTTTATTTATTTATTTGAGACAGAGAAAGCATGAGGAAGGGGAGGGACAGAGGGAGGCAGAGAAGCAGACTCCTCACTGAGCATGGAGCCCTACGCACAGGGTCCCAGGACCCTGAGATCATGACATGAGCCCAAGGTAAATGCTTACCTGACTGAGCCACCCAGTTGCCCCCACCTGTATATTTTTGACAACAATTATAGATAGATAGAAAAAGAAAGTGCTTTGTTTTAACAGAACCCACATATAATGGCAAATTCCCAACAGGTAGAAGTAAAGGGTCTTGAGAAAAGGGCAGCATTTTATCATTTACACTGTTGCCATATGGTCTGAGGTCTAAGTATCAAAGAACTCTCTCATTTGGCCCTTAGAATTTCACTATCAAGAACCACCTGAATGCTTGATTTTATTCACACCAGCAGATATTAGGAGTACACCCCGGACCATCATTTAGTTATAAATTGAAAACAAACCAACAAAACAGACATCAGGGACCACTCAACTTTTCTCTCCTTCCACAAGCATATATTAGTCTATACAAAACATGGTATTAGTATCCACCCAAAAGAAGCCAAAGTAAAATTATAGGCCATTAGACCTTGTATTCACCCTAAGAAAGTTCATGATCTGATTTATGAAATAACCCAAAGACAAATGGTTACAGCACAATGTGAGGAGAGGAATAACTGGTACAAAGCGCTGAGGAAGCACCAAGAAGTGACTAGATCTGCCTTAAGGGGTAGGAGGAGGCTTTAGTAAGGAAATCACAGTTGCCCAGGATATTGTGGAATGAGCGGGGACTTTCCAGGCAAAAAAAAGGAGGGAATGCTTCCCAGAAAAAGAAAGCAGAAGGTGCCTATCTCAGGGAAGTGAACATTGCTGCTATAAAATACTCACTGAGGCTGGACCTTGAGGTGCGTGGGTGTGGACAGGAGCGATGAAAGGCAAAGCTGGTAAAGCTGGTTGAAGGCTGCTAGGATCACAGAGGGGCCTGTTCGCCAGGACCTCGAATTTGATATGAATAGGGAGTAGAAGAATGTAACCCTGTAAAGGAGAAGCTTCTTCAGAAGCTGCTGGGGGAGGAGGGAGGCACTCTGGGAGCTGAGTTTTAGAAATGTCTCCGACAGCCTTGTGGAGATGGAGTAGAGGAATAGAGAAGTGCCAGTAGAGGTGCTAGTCTAGTCTAGATGGGAGAGGGACAAATCTAACTTCAGGAGCCTCCTGGGAACCTCTGGCTTTGCAGGACACAGTGGAAAAGCTCTCACTTTCTTGAGAACAAGAATCCAACTCTGACTCCTATTCTGTCCACAGCATCAAGCAGCTCAGGGTATCCATTTCTGATACACTATCTACTCCTGATGCCCACAAATAGCAGTGATATTTATTGACCATCTCTTTGTTATTGGCTTTTATAGAATTGTGCTTTCTTTCCCACAGCATTTTCTTCATATTTGGAAATTTTCTTTTATATGTGTGTTTATTTGACAATTGTCTAATGATCCTCACTAGACTCAAATTTCTGAAAGATCAGGAATCGTGCAGGTCTTTGGTCATCCCAGCCTGTGGAAGCAAGCACAGAGCCTGGCATGGAGTAGATGCTCAATAAATGTTTGTTGAAGGAATATTGACTGAAATATTGAGAAACAAAGTGACAGCATTCAGCTTGGTAAAATGCTTGGTTTTCCTTGTTTCTCAAAGTGTCAAATTATTCAGTCTGTGATTTAATTATGATTGAATCAAGTGTTCCCTTTCAGATCTCAAATTTCCCTCCAACACTGCATGTGAGCACTAGCTCTGTGCATTAAATTCCAGACTTGAAGCTCACTTTAAATGAGAAGTAAATTTGACCAAATTATTTGATTCTCTAGACTTAAAATTCCGAAATAAAATAATACCAATGGCTTAGCTTGGCTTTGATTATTAGTATTTCCTTTCCTTTCTATTCTTTCTTATTTTATTTTATTTTCTTCTATAACTAAAGAGAACTTTTTTTAACCTAGGGCAAACAATTTTTCAATCATGACTTTAAATTTGATGAGGTTCCATTAAGAAACTCTGTGCATCTCCTACATCTAACAGGCATACACATAAAGAGACAGTCAAAGCACTTCATTAAAGGCAGAAAAGATTAAGGCAAAAGATTACACAACAAAACCACCCACATTCAGTTTTGCAAGGCTAACAGTCAGCTTGAATCATCACCCTACAGCGACCTGCATTCCGTTCCAACTCCTGGCTTCAGCTTAACACTCAAGACCCAAGAAAGTAAAATATTAGTATTGGTGACCAAAAAGGCAGGTGTGTTTCTCTTTCCTTGGTTACTCTTAGCCCTGGAGGCACCAATTGTTTCTTGTTTTTGATTTAGTGAACACAGCTCTTGGGAGGTAATTAAAGAACTAGCACAAATCTTAAGATCACCAAAGAATAACACTTGATCTTATTTCAAGCAATGGAATCACTGGCTTAAGAATCTCAGAAACTAGTGTTTAAATCAGCCTTACCCATCCCTGCTGACTCCCATTAACAACATCTTCCACGTTATTTACCCCATCCTTTACTAGATTCTTCTCTCAAATACCGGATTTTTCTCTTCTACCTTTACTTGTGTTGTTACCTTGGTAATGCCCCTTTCCTGGTAATCCAACTCGTTCTTCACATGCTCACTTAAATGCCACTTTCACATTCCCCATCACCATTCCAGGCAAACTGCATTATTCCTTTCCCTTCTTTCCTATAGCAAATAGTTTATGTACTGTTAGCTAGTCTTTCTACCTTCAAACATTCCACTCACCTGTTTGTTATTTTCCTATTAGATTACAAGCCCCTTTAAGTCAGAAACTGTGAAATTCATATGCACAGGCCTACGTAGAGCCCAGTTTATGCCTCAGTAGTGTAGACAGGTGATACTAAATGATGAGTAAATAAAAGTATTAGAGAACCTTTACATTAATAGATAACAGTACAATAAGAGAAATAATTAAAAATACAAGAAATATTTGTTTCAGGACACCTGAGTGGCTCAGTTGGTTAAGCGTCTCCCTTCAGCTCAGGTCATGATCCCAGGATCCTAGGGTTAAGCCCTGTATCAGGCTCCCTGCTCAGTGAGGAGTCTGCTTCTCACTTTCCCTCTCCTATCAGCTGCTTGTGCGCTTGCTCTATCTTAAATAAATAAATAAATAAATAAATAAATAAATAAATTCTTTTAAAAATATTCATCTATAAGAATGAGAGATAAAATACAGAGCAAGGTCAACATAATTATTGTACTTGAGCATTAAACTGAACATGAGTTTCCTGGTAACCAATTGGAAAAGGAGAACTAAAGATTACATTACTCATATGATCTCTCTATCATCTGTCTATGAGCTAAAAGAAAGTAAATACCTGTCAGGAGAAAAAATATACAGAGTTGCAATAATTTTAATACACAATGGCAAATGATCAATTCAAAATTACTGGTTAGGCCAGGAATATGATAAATTAATGACAAGAGATGAGGGATCCCTGGGTAGCTCAGAGGTTTAGCGCCTGCCTTCAGCCCAGGGCATGATCCTGGAGTTCCAGGGTTGAGTCCCACATTGGGCTCCCTGCATGGAGCCTGCTTCTTCCTCTGCCTGTGTTTTTGCCTCTCTCTCTCTGTCTCATGAATAAATAAATAACATATTTTTTTAAATGATGACAAGAGGAACAAAAACACAATAAAAATTTATCAACAGGTGAATCACATTTTTTTAAAAGTATTTTCCAAAACTGACAAAAGAAATTAACCACAAATTCAAAAAGCTCTATGTTTCTTAATCAGGATAAGTACAAAACAAACAAATACCCTCAAACGCATCAGAGGAAAACTACTAAAAAAAAAAAAAAACAAATAAACAAAAATCAGAAAGAAGATTTTAAGAGCATCCAGAAAAATAGACACATTTCTTTCAAAGATGTAAAAAACTGATAAGGTAGCTCTTCAAAGGAAGTGACAAAAGCCAGAAGACAAAAGAATGGTATTGTAAAAGTAATAAAAACAAAACTCACAATCTAAAATTTTATACCAAACAAAAATAGCTTGCAAAAATATATTAAAATTAGAGAAAAGTTCAAATAAATAGTACAAAAATTCTTTGGCAATAGAGACACACTAAAATATATACTAACAGGTGTCCTTTGGGCAAAAGGAAACAATCCGAAACTGAAATTCAGGAAGGATATTATCCTAGACAGAAATGTAAATAGGAAAAATAATGGAATGAATACCAATAATATAAAACAATGCTGGCAATATAAGGCAGGGTTTGAAATACATCAAAATATTTGACAATAATATTTTAAGAGGCTATGTGAGGAAAATAGAATTTAAGTGCTCTCAATTTCTCACATTTTCTGGAAATGGACAAAACACAAATTTTGATTATGCACTAATAAGTCAAAAAAATTCATGTTGTAATTCCTAGGGTAAGAAGTAAAAGAATAGAAAAATAATTTATAACTCATAAGTTAATAGCTGGGAAAATGGAATGATAACTTTAAAAATGATTACTCAAAAAGAAGACAACTAAAGAGAAGAAAAGAACAGATGGGGCAAACAAAAAAACAAATAGCAAGATGGTAGATTTAAACTTAAAAATATCAGTGATAAATTGTCTGTAAACAAACTACATATTTCAGATCTGATAAAAATAAGAATGCACATTCAATTTATGAGTCACACCTTAAACATAAATATGTAGAGAGGTTAAAAATAAAAAGAGTGGAAAAAGATATAGTATGCAAATATTAACCGATATTTACCTGCTCTTATTCTATTACTATCAGAAAAAGCAGGCTTTAAGGCAAAAAGCCTTAAAGTCTTTGTTAGAAATAATAAGAAATAAAATTTGTAACAATTATACATCTCTCTGTACCCAGTAAGACCATAAACCACAAACTAACAAACTATAGTCAATGTGAAAGATTTAAAACTTTCCCTCAATAACTGATAAAATAAGCAGACAAAAGTTAGTGCAAATGGAGCAGTTTTGAACCATATTTAACAAACTTGATCTTAATATGTCAAAGTATTAAAAATTATAAAGTATGTTCACTAGAAAAATATACTACATAGTATCCTAACAAAAAAAAGTAAAAATCCCAAATATCTTCATATTAATTGATATCCTCATGAACTAAATATATAAATCACGATGTAAAGTACAAAATACTTTAATGGCATGCAAAAATGTGGTATATTAAAATTTGTAGTATTCAGCTAAGAGTATCATAAAAGAAAGACTTTTGGCTTTACAGGCATGTACTAGAAAAGAAAGAAAGCTGTACATCATGATTTAATTTTCATCTTAGGACACTAGGAAAATAACAATGAAAGGGATTTTCCCAGGAAAGCAAGATTAAACATTTAGTCAATGCCATTCATAGTATACAGAGAATAAATGAGAAAAGATAATCATTTAAACAGATGCAAAGATAGCATTCGATAAATCCTACACCTATTCATGATAAAAAAAAAAAAACCCTCCTACAGGGCAACCACTGGTGGCTCAGTGGTTTAGTGCCGCCTTCAGCCCAGGGCATGATCCTGGAGACCTGGGATCGAGTCCCACGTCAGGCTCTCTGCATGGAGCCTGCTTCTCCCTCTGCCTGTGTCTCTGTCTCTCTCTCTCTCTCTGTCTTTCATGAATAAGTAAATAAATTGTAAAAAGCCATCCTCATATTAGCAATAGAAGACAATTTCCTTAATTTGATGAAGGGCATCCAATGGAAATAGAAGATAACTTTATGGTAAGGGAGAAACTGACAAAACTGTACTGATTATAAAAGATTCAAAGAAAACTGCTGTGCATGTGTGTGTGTGTGTGTGTGTGTGTGTGTGTGTGTTTAAGGCCAACTGTGTACTTTATTCACTTCAATAGGAATATAAACTGGTGTAATCTTTCAGGAAATCAGCAGAGCAACATGTTCAAGGAGATTTAAAATGATCATACCCTTTGACCGAGAATTTTCACATCCTAGAATCTACTAGAGAATCTTATCATAGATATAGGTAAATATTTATGTGTAAAAAAGTTCACTGAATAATTTGTTTTTATTCATAGAACCATATATTGAACTTTAAAACCATGGTAATTAATGTTCCTTACCTTTTCTTTTAGAGAACACAATTTACCACCAAAATTATATAAAGACTCAATTATTTCCTCCTCTTCCTACAAAAGAGAAAGGAAAAGTGTACAACAATTCTTTTACCCGTCTTTAAACTGTCAAAGTTCCGTACAGGTGGCAAGACTGGTTGAGGGAGGTTCACAGCTCACAGGCAGATGGAAATCTACAACAAAAATATCTATGCTTCCAAAGAGTTTCAAAGAGGACCATCGTCTATGAAAGTAGAAGTAGCTTGGAGTAATTCGATCAAAGTTTTTGTCTATTTGGTTCAGTAAAGCATTGATGTGACATGTGCTAACCAGAAGCTAAGCTCTAGATTTTACCAGTTGGACTTTCTCTGTTAACATTAGGGTCCTTTTCTTTCTACATGCTCTTATGATCACTTTGTCCCTCTACTTTAGATTCTAGGCACTATCTCAACATAGTGACTTACATTTCAACTAATGCTTTTTTTTTTTTCCCATCATCTTAGGTTGCTTACAGATACGGAGAGTCCATTAACTAAAATAACTTTGTGATTTCATAATATCAAATTTGTTACATGTCTCACACACACACACACACACACACACAAACACACAAATCTTATAGCATTGTTGTTAATTGCTTAATGTGAGGTGTTGGCACAAAGGACCCAGAGAAGATCCTCTGAAGTGTGAGAATTTTTCTTGAGATCTTACTCAAAAATAATAGCAACAACAAATGCTACCAATCAAAATAATCATTAAAGAGAGATTGGTCAAATTCAGTATTACTATGTAATAGAATATTTTTTGTCCAATAGTTGTTTTTACAAGAAAAGACCAGGGGGAAATTTCACTATTATGTATAGTAGATGCTCAAAAAAAATTTGTCGATTTGTATTTCATGTAGCTTATAATATCACATAGCTTATAATAGCAATAATATTGATATAATATATATCAATATAATACTATATATACAACTTATATGCTACTTCCCCCCCCCCCGTTAATCACCTTAAGCGTATCTGTAAACATTTTTTGAAAACACGACTGTTGGGGCCCCTGGGTGGCTCAGGGGTTGAGCCTCTGCCTTCAGCTCAGGGCGTGATCCCGGGGTCCTGGGTTTGAGTCCCGCATCAGGCTCCTTGCAGGGAGCCTGCTTCTCTTTCTGCCTGTGTCTCTGCCTCTCTCTGTATCTCATGAACAAATAAATAAAATCTTTAAAAAAAAAACATGGCTATTAAGTGATTACATGATATTTCATTATATGTTAGTAACTAAATTAGGACTATTATAAAATATATCATTCTGGATCCAGGACAAAAGTATAGGTAACATTTTTCCGGATTCTATCATACTGAGAAATATTTTTTTAAAAGATTTTATTTATTTATCCAGGAAATACACAAAAAGAGAAGAGGGGCAGAGACACAGGCAGAGGGAGAAGCAGGCTCCATGCAGGGGGCCCGACGTGGGACTCAATCCCGGGTCTCCAGGATCATGCCCTGGGCTGAAGGCAACACTAAACCGCTGAGCCACCTGGGCTGCCCCATACTGAGAAATATTATCAAAGGAATTTTCTCTCAAGACTTACACATCCACCTCTATAGAAAAATAGAACAGGAGGAGGAGGAGGAGGAGGAGGAGGAGGAGGAAGAAGAAGAAGAAGAAGAAGAAGAAGAAGAAGAAGAAGAAGAAGAAGAAGAAGAAGAAGAAAAGGGAGGAGGGGGGAGGAGGAGGAGGAATTGGATGAAGAGAGAAAGAAGGGAGGAAGGAGGGAGGGAGGAAGGAAGGAAGGAAGGAAGGAAGGAAGCAAGCAAATCTCTAATTCTCCAAGGCCATCAAAGAAGACTCTACTATGTTTACTATAAAATAATCATATTTGCACAGAATTAATTGTACAGAGTTAATTAGTTCACAGCCCCCTTTTCTACTGAGTGTATCATTTGAGATTTACTGTAACCTTCTTACATTGGTGGGGCAGGAATCAATCCCATTTTAGAAATGAAAATACTGAGATCAAAGAAGTTAAGTGACCTACCCCAAAATCATAGGGATGGTTAGTGGTAAACATGGAAACATGGCTCAATTCCTCTGACAACAGTGTTCTTTTCACTTTGTCTTGTGATGTGCCACGGCACTGTTCAGCAATAAATAAACATCAATAATGGTTTTGCATAAGAAGCATAGAGTGTATTTTGACAATATATAACCAGTACTTGTGTATCAATAGGAAGACTTATTTTGGTTTTGCTGCAGTTCTGATTTTTACCAGGTTTCTCTATCTGATCCTTAGACATACTGAAATTCTAGGGGGAGTATTTCTAATGCCTCAACTGCCAGATTTTGAGGTGTGTTCTAGGTTCTTGCTTTCCAACAGAATGGGTAGAAAAGCCTTAACAGATTGCTAAAACTTATTCTAAATCCCACTGCAAGGAGTCACTAGATTGCCATTGGGACAATGGGCAGCTCTGCTTGAAAATGACACTGTGCAAAGTTTCTCTAGCTTCCATGGGTGTAAGAATCACTGTAAAGAGATTTACAAGGCAGATTCAAATGTACCTCTGATTGATCATATCAGATTCTCTTGGGTTTGGGTTTAGAATCTACATTTTTAACAAGATCTCCAGATGAATATAACACAGGTAATCATTAGAAAGAGTTCTCTGTTAGATTTTTTTTTAATATGAGATGTTTGACAAACAGTAAAAAGGCTTCAGAGTTTAAGTATTCCCCCACAAAGAATAATTTCCACACAAGTATGTCCTTTTAAGTATGAACACCTCTGCCTAACTGTTGTCCATCATTCTTACCCAGGAGAGCACTAGCTATTAAATAGAAGAGGGTGTTGGCTGCTGACTAGCTGTGTGACCTTGATACCCTCGGTAAAATGAAAGGAATAATCTCCCTGGACCAGTGCACACAGTCGTTATAACAATGAAATTGGATAATGGAAGTGAGAAAGCTTTGAAAACCAATTCCCACAATGAAAGGGTATTCATTAGATGAGTTCTCTTAATCTACTTCATATTAGAACCTGGGGAATCTTTCAGTTTCTGATGCCCAGGCATTAGCAATTTTTTTTAAAACTCCGCAGTTGATTTCAAAGTGCAGCCAAATTCAAGGAGAGTGGATTAGCCCAATCTACGCATTTTCACTTTCTTGAATGGTTCAAATTCATTAGAAATTACTAAGCATTCATAAATTACTGCTATAAAACCAATTCATTGGATTCTTGGGATCAACTCTGCTCTCACCACAAATCAGCAATGTATAAAACACTGGGCATGAGCACAGCTGCCAAACAGGCCATTTTCTTATTGTCCTTTATCATAGTTTTAGGTACTGACTGAAGTTGGATTAAGGAAATTGGCAACCAAGTCAGTAGAGTCTAAGGATAACAGCTGCCATACTGTATCTTGCCACAGGGGAAAAGATCAACCCTTCATTTCTGGGAATGCTTAGTCACAAGCCACATGTCATCAGCCTTACCAACTGCTCAGTTCCATTTCCCTTCAGGTGAGACTGAGTCACTTTTCTAGAACGATGACAGCAGAAGATGGCGGAAAGAAGAAATGTGTTACCAACATGGGGATAAGGATAGCTTATCTCACTTAATTTATTCAATGTTCATGCCTCTGGGTACAATTAGTTCAGAAAACCATTAAATTATTCAGGCACCAGCCTAGATAAGGTCCTTTACCTCATAAAATATTCGTTTAAGTTTAAAGGAGGCAATGGTTTGTTTCTGATAGAGATCAACACACAATCCCCAACCCTATCTTAAAATTAAGAAGAAGTGCCATGTGACTGAGGAAGCATGTCGAACCAGAATGACCTGGCAAGAGAAGTGATCACTCTCAGCCTCCCGATAGTTTCAAAGAATTAGGATTTACAGCATTGCTCCAAACTTTCTCCATATTTACCAGCACCAGGCCCTCAACTTCACAATCCACTTCCCTCATTGGAAGCTTGGAACCATCCCCAAACCCTTCCTCCTCCTCCTCCTCCACCACCACTACCACTACCATCACCACCACCACCATTAACTCTCATTGCAACACCACAAAATGGCTGTTTTCTTTTCCATATTCTCTCAAAATTTAATTCCAACTAGAAGTGTGAAAAACTACAGTGGAATGCGCTCTTAATCCAGCCATACAACTGTTAGTAGTTTATATATTGTTTCTGAGTCTCATTTTCCCCATCTGTAAAATGGAGCTAGTAATTCTGATTCAATCAGGAGTTGGGAGCCTTCAATGACACATTAAAGTGAAAGGGCCACTTTCTACACTATAAACCTGTTACAAATGAGATGATTATTCACTAAGACACCCAGATGGATGCCCAAGGAGTTTCTCTCTTAATTTGGAATATGATCCTTTCATCCTATTTCCTGAAGAGGTCCCAGTGTGTCAGGATATGAAACAGAGTGCCTCCAATGTTTGAAAGTCTATGGCCCCTTTCGTGCAAAGGGAAGTTAGTATGACGTAGAACAAGAACACTGGATAATGTCAGAAGATCTGTGGTTTAGTCTGGTTGTTATTAGTAATTTAAGTTTTCTGGCTTTCTGTTTTCTCACCTGTGAAAATGGAGAATAAAAGATCTATCTGAAAGACTTGGAAAAATGTACATGAGAGTGTACAAATATACAAATAATATTTGAAAACTATGTGAATATCAGATATTGATACAGGGTCATGGTTCTTTTTCTTTCTTTCTTTCTTTTTTTTTTTTTCCCAGGGTCATGGTTCCTAAATATTCTGTTGCTGGTTGAGAATGCCCAGACCAATCTCTGAGATAAACATTTCAACTATTTGGGTTTGGGTGATTATAATATTGAAGTTTTAGGACCCAAATATGGAGTGGTGTACAGTCAGAGTGAATGATCCTTGAATACTCCCAAACCCACCTTCACAGATTCATACTCATGCCTTTTACTTCACCAAGAATCTGGTTTTCTGCTTCCCCCGCTTCCAAGACACCCTCATCATTCTCCAGCATCTCTGTTAATCCCTGCTTCCCTGACATTACTTCTTTTTTGCTCCCTAAGAGTACCTTTTAGCACAGCTTTTGCCTTTAACCCTTTTTTCTTCTCTTTCCACATTTTTTTTTATTAGAGATGCTTGCTTAGTGTCATAGTTTTGACTAACATGCATTTATTTGGAATATACCAGCCACCCCTTGTGCTTTACACAGGCAACTTCTAAATCTTTATCCTTAGTATTTTAATTTCTCCACATTTAAATCATCACTACCTTCCTCCCAGATTACTGCCATAGGTTCAGTTAGATCTCCCTGGTTTCAGAATCTTTTGATCTTATTCAACCTACTCAGATGCTGTCAGAGCACTATCCTCAGCAAACTAGGGATTTAAGGGCAATGATTTGATTTGCTGATATATTCTTGAAAATTTTTGCATCTGTGTTCGTGAATGTTAATTGCCTTTTGATATCTAGATTCAAAACTGCAGGTGTAACTATATCATGAAATTATTTCAAGTAGTTTGCGACTCATTGTGGATGTATTTATTCATTAACCTATGAACGATTCAGGAGCACTAACTCTCATGTTCATTTTTGTATTATTCCAGAATGCAGGCAAACTATGTGACAGATAAATAATCAATAAATGTTCATTTAGTCAGTTGACCAACTGAATGATTAATAGTATTATAAGTAAGTACATTTAGACTTCATGTACTTTATGCCTGGAACTGGGTTAGCTAATGGAGACTAAAGGTAAATAAACATGGACTCTGTCCTAATGGGCGTCACCTGATATTATATGAGTTACAATAATTTAGAATTGTTATAAGTACCCTAATTTCAGAGTATTAGTAAATGTAAAAAGGAGCCGATCAGTGAAATCCTTGTTTGAAAGCTGGTTGTCTATAATGAAAAGCAGATTTTCCAGTAGACATTGAGGGTATTCAAATAGCACAAATTATAAGTGTAATATTTATCTAGCACACAAATAAGAGAGTTAAAAAGAACAGCTGGTGGGGGCATTGATTGTGGGATTTTTCTTTACTTCCATAATCACTCATTTTAATTTATATCTTTCCCAACTCAGGCACCCTGGTGTCTCAGTGGTTGACCATCTGCTTTTAGCTCAGGTCGTGATCCCAGGATCCTGGGATCGAGTGCCGCATCAGGCTCCAGGCGGGGAGCCTGCTTCCCTCTCTCTCTATGTGTCTGCCTCTTTCTCTGTGTCTCTCATGAGTAAATAAGTAAAATCTTTAAAAAAATATATATTTCCCAATCTTCCCATTTCACCACTGACATTCATCTATACTCCCTAGCAAACAATGACATGGATGTTCAGAATATGACTAAAGGTCTGGTAAGAAGTGTTTGTGGTAACAAAGGTACAACAAATGTTTGTTGTGGCTTCTCTGTTCAAGGGGGAAAAAAACACCTTATCACAAGAATCTGAAGCATAGAGGCAGAAAGAAAGTAGTTATTTAAGAATTAAAAAGATATTGGGTGGGGTTAGTTGTTTATAAAGATATTCCTTCATTCAGGATGTCATTTACTGAACAAATGTTTACCAACTTCTTGATATGTGCTAGGCCCAATGCTAAGTACATCAGAGATGCATAAACCATGGTTTTCATGAGTTCAAGGAGCACACAATCAATGGAAAAAGGCAGGTATGCACATAGATAACTAGCAGTGTCTAGCATAACATACGTGCTCTTTTGAGCACCTTATTTATTGAGCATCCATCACTTGCCAGATACTGTTCTAGGTGCTTGGGATATAGCATTGAACCAAAGAGTCAAAAGTCCCTGCTTCCAAATTACTTCTATTCTAATAGGAGAAAACTTTAACCGTGCTGAGAGAGAAATTCTAATACAAATAAAATGAGAAATACAGATAAATGTTACTAGCATCCTAGGAATGAGAGAACCATTACAGGATTCGGGAGAGTCAAGGAATGTGAACCATAAGTTACAGTCTCAATTTGTGTATTTCTCTCTTCTTTTTTGGAGGTTCAAAAGAAATACAATTCAAGCAGAAAAGAACAGGTGAGTCAGTCTCCAGTGAGGAAGGCGGGTGCATGTGTACTGCACCGTCAAGCCCTTATTGTGGCTAGATGGGTTGGGTATGTGGCTGGAAATATGGAGACAGGAAGTTGGAGAGTTACATGAAAGTCTAGGGACTTTAAGTGCATGACTGTGTGCCATGGATTTTGTCTTAAAGTCAGAAGAAAGCTAGTGGAGACTTTAAGACAGAGGGATGCTGTTATCAGGGTGTTGTTTTCAGAAAGATGGATATGGTAGTGTCACTGAGGACAAGAGAAAGGAATCAGAAGCCAAGACATATTTCTGTGAATTTAAAATAGTGACTAAATGTTCATGTGGACTATTTTAGTCTAAGAACTGAAGCTGATGCTTGTCTCCATGGGCTATGCATCAAAGTCTGTGATCTTGGAGAAGGCACCAGAAACTGGAGAAGAATATTCTGGAAAGGCATCACTGCCCCCTTGACATTTGTAAAGTTCCTAAGGAGGTTCTACTTTCTCTAGGGAATGAAATAACAGTCATTTAGTAAGATGACTTCAAAGTCCCCACCATCTGCTGAGTCATGGGTGGCAATGGGTCCATGCTCAGAACAGTGTATGAATATGATGACTGTACGTTTCTGCTACTATCTGCCTCCACAAAAAGGGAGGGCATTTTGGTCTCCCAAGAATCTAGCTCCTTTTCATCTCAGCAGTTATTCTGTCCCTTTTTTTTTTTTTTTTTTTTTTTTTGTCTCTTAAAGCTGAAAAAAAAAAAAAAAAGAAGCATGGGGAATGAGTAGAAGATACCACGGCTTTGCTGGTGATGGTTATGGTCAGGAGAGGGGGAGAAAGGGAATGGAAGCAGTACAGACAAGATAGTGACAGGCATATAACTGTCTCCCAAAGGTGCCAGACAGGAAAGTTGACACCTCCTTACATACCCAAGCCAGGGTAAGTTGGGAAATTAGAAAAATAAAAACAAAACAAAAGATAAAACACAAGGAATAAAAACATTAAAAAATACACAAACACACAGATGGCTGTTGAGTTGTTCCCAGCCAGCCTACTGCAAAACTCTATCAAATAATTGAGTTGGCAGATGGAGTGGAAAAATCACCCCAAGCCAGCTTAGGTTAGGCCTCTGACAACGTTGAAGATAGACCATTCGGGAGCCTTGAGTGAAAGTTCATGGACTTTTTTTTTTTTTTTTAGAGTGACTTACATTGCTCAACTCTTATCCCCCCCCCCCCCCCTTTCTCTCTCTCAATTCACTGGGCCACTTTGGGAGTGGATTTTAGGTACAGAGAAACTTCTGTGACAGTTTTAGAGAATGACATAGCTATAGAGAGCTATGGAGTATTTAGGAAATGATATTAATTTTCAAAAGCTGGATCATTTACTCTGCCTTCTTTGTTCCTATTTGCTTATGTACATTTGTCTCTCTGGAATGCTTTTCACTGTGTGGTGAACTCCTAATCATTCTTCAAGACCCAGTGGAGATTTAACTCCCATGTGAAGCTTTCATTTTCCTTCTCAGCCTAAAGCTATTCCTGGTTTTGTAATTCCATGGCTTTTGTATATATTTTCATTTCTAGAAATTGTAAAGCACTTAATATTCAATATCTATTTTTCCCTCTAACTAGACCAGAGGGCGAGGGCTATCTGATTCATCTTTGTTTACCCCATAGCAAATAACACAGTGCTTGATACACTGGGGCAGACAATATGCACTAATAAAATAAACAAATGGGTAAATGAGTCGATTGATCTCTTCCCTTCTCTTTCTGTCACTCTACGTGTAACCAATACTTTCTTGAGTACTTTGAGGACCTGCCACTCCCGTGCACCATCTTTGTGGCTCGTCCCGTGGGAATTTGCCTGGCCTTTGCCATATAGGTCTCCCCCCGCCCCCACCTACTTTTTTTAAGCTGGAGAGTGATCAGACCCGGGTTTTGGAAGTCAGCTTTACCACTGAGTCACAGTGCCTCTGGGCACTGTGGTTCTACTCCGTGTGAAAGATCTTTCTGCAGCATTCTTGCGAGGTGAGCTTTCTAATTAGCTTTCCCTTATAAGGTGCCAGAGGGGACGATTGGTCAGCATTGGGGCCCACAGATGGAGAAACAGTGGCCAAGAGACTTTGCCTAAGGCTCTTGGGTGGGCTGAAGCCTCACAGTTAACATGTGGTAAGAATGCAATGACTCAGTGCCCTATTTCCCACCCTGGGTGTCCTCACCCATCAGCTCTCTCCTTTCCGCCAGGCCTCAACCTCAAGAACATGGAACAGAGTGACCTGAGTCTCTTACTGAGCTACTGGCTACATTCTGCATTGGTACAGGGTTGCACAGGTTAAATGACTTTGTCTTTAAGTGGCTAGAAGAGTATAGGATGCTTCATAGAATCCCTTAGATTCTTTGCTTAGGACTCCTCCCCCAGACAAAGGGCACCACGAGGCCTAAGAATGCATAGAACAATAGAGAAATGGAGTAATAACTGAATAGCAATAACACTCTTGTGCATTACGCCTTTTGACTATTTAAAAGACTTGTATTCCACTGTATACAGCCTTATGAAATGTGAAGTTGAAATATCTCTTTAGGATAAAAGTAATAAGTACTTTTGTGTTAAAAATTGGAAAATATGAAAAGAAAAATGTTTACTCATAATCCCACCATTTTAAAAAAATAACTACTGTTGGTTTTAGGGATTTCTACTTTACATATTTTTAGCCTAGTTCTTCATAGCAGAAGAAAAGGATAATTATATCCTCAACTTATGGGTGAGGAACTAAGGCTGTAAGGTGCCTGGAAGAGTAGTTTAAGAATGGAAAGATTAAGTCATCTGATTCACAATGCGATACCAGCTACATCTTTAAAGTTTTCTATTGATCCTCAGTTGTTCCCCCCAAAGAAGGTAAAATAATTCAAAGCTGAAGTCAGCACTAGCTCAAAGCCCTGAGATGAAAGTTGATCTTTAAATTCCAAGTATTAGTGTGATGGAAAATTCAAGTACATTTAATGGTCAAAGATACCGGCTGAATTAACCTTTAACGTCAGACCTGCTGCCAGGATTCCTATGAATTAAGGCACTCTTTTATGAATTATTTATCGAACTATATTCTTTTCCATTTGGCCCCAGATTTCGAGATCTAAGAAGGGAAACAGTGTGTGTGTGTGTGGGGGGGGATAGGTAGCTCAAAAGACAGTGAAACGAGGGGGTCGGTTATAATTTCTGATCCAGGAAATAGCCAATGAATGGATGATGGTGACATCAACCAGCCATGCAGTGATAGCTAGCTATAGTGGAAAAGGTAGCTTTCTGCTTTCCAATGACCTCACATCTCATGATTTGAACACCCATATTCTGTGGGGCTCACACCCTCTCCTCTGATGCCCAGATGTCATGACAAGGGACAGAGGTGGAAGGATGGGAAGGTGTCCACTCTCGGTCAAAGGAACGGCACCAACCTCAGCATGTGCACCCCCAGTGGCTGAGGCAGGAAAAGGAAAGGATTCTGGGTTCTCATCTTTTCATTGCTGATGAAATGAATCTTTTCGTTGCTGATGAAATGAATCTTTTCATTGCTGGTCTGTGATTTCTTGAGATTTCTTCTCCTCCCTCCTCTTCCTCCTCCTCCTCCCCCTTCTTTATTCCATGCAATCTATTATGGTTAGAAGTTTCCTCGGGTTTAGAAAGGATCTTTCATTCTACCCAGAGCAGAGGAACCAAGGTAGGATGTGGGGGAAAGGATCCAAGGCATTGGCTTAGTCTTGGGCTCTGGGCTTAGGGAAAGACAAAACCCTTTTACCTATTGCTTGGTGCATAACCAATTTTAAGGGGGAAAACAACAGACTCCCAGGGCAGAAGTTCCATCCAGGGATAAAGATGGGGCGTTGGCTGGGGCATTCTTCATATTGTATCATATTGTGGATTGGCAGCAAGCAGCAGAGAACACGTCAGGTCTAAATCTACAAAAAAAACCCAAACACTGTTATTTAAACTGAACTCTGTGGAGGAACGGCGATGACGATGATGGGGGTGAGTGATCATAATTACTACCATCCTGTGTGTTCTGTGTGCCACCTGCCATGCACTAGCCTCTCTACAACCCCGTAAGACCAGTCTTACATATTCAGTTGCCCAGATGGGAAAGATGATGTTCATATAGAAGATGAGCAGCAACTCTTCTGAGATCACCGAGCTCGTTTAGGAAACTGGGCCTGAAAATGGGGTTATTACAGCCTGTGAACTTTCTTTCATTACTTGCTGTTCTGGTTTTGTGGGAGGGCCTTGCATCTGGTCCGATGTCACTGCTGCAGCCCCCTAGCAGAGAGTGTGGGGTGCAAAACCTGGGGTCCTTGGAGATTTCTGCATCTAAAGTCTTGGGGCTACGGGCCTGCTAAGCCCTCAGGAACGGATCCAGCTTCATGGGGTGGTGGCTGGCATGGTGCCGCACGGCCTGAAGGAGAGCGTGTGCCCTCATCAGTGGCCAATTACTTCCTGAGGAGTCCTGGGGGGGGGGTGTCAGACTGGCAGGCCTGCAGGAGCAGGAGCTCCGGAGTGGGTGGGGGGAGGCAGGAGGCCTACAGCTATTTCCTGTATGTGTCAGGGCAGATCAGAGCTCACTTATCTTCCTTCAGCCCAAAACAAGTACTTGTTTTATTATTATTTAGAAAAGAGATTATCTTTAGACAAAAGTGGCACCAATATCCTGCCACCCTGATTAAAAGCAGGATGAAGATGAAATGATTTCTCGATCCCTCCTGTCCCGCGAAGCCGCCACCCCCAGGGGAATGGCCCTGTCCCAGCCTCAGTCCAGCTGCAGCTCGCCACTTTTGAAGCTGCCTCTCAACCTGTTTGCTTTCAGAGCTGCAGCAAGAGGAGTGCATGTGCGTGTGCGTGTGCCTGTGTGCGTGTGCATGTGTGTGTGCGTGTGTGTGCATGTGTGCTGGCTCCAGCTGAAAGCGCGGCAGGCCTCGGGGGGGGGGTGGGAGGCACAACCACAACAGTTAATTACATCAATCCAATTAGCGGCAGCACCCACCTTGTGCAACCAGGGCCGCACCTGCCGTCGTGCCCCTGTCTGGCAAATGCCCCCCGGCCCGGGGCCCTGGTGGGGAAGCTGGTGGTTTGAGAGGTAAATGTTCAGCAGGGACCTGCTCTCCAAGCCCTCTTGTGTTGGAGATAAGCAGGGAGTTGGAGACAGACCAGTCTCTGACAGCACAGCCTGCCCAGCCTAATGGTTTTCAGGTCATTCCACCAGGTAGGAACACAGCCTTCCCTGAGCACCTAGTGGATGATCAGAGGTGGGGCTTTATCAGATCCTGTCTTGGGTAATGAGGCTGTGTGTGCCCTGCCTCCGTGGAAGCCGGACCAGGACAAGGTGGAGGTGGGAGGTGGGCCAGGGAACCGAACACCTGTTTTCCTTGGCTTCACACTCTCACTTTCTACCATCACAGGGAATCTGATGTCTGGGCTCAAAGGCAAAATCTGATGGCCCACTAGCCATTTACCTTGAGTGAGTTGCTTAGATTCTCTGAGCTTTGGCTTTGTATTTGTCTAAAAAAAAAATGTGCTTATGCAAACTATAGTGATGGAGAACACCCCGTGCTTGGCAGGGCGCTGGTGGGGAGCGGGGCATGCATGGCTCCATGGGGCAGCCCGTGGAGGGCGATGGATCCTTCTGTGTTGCAATGGCAGTGGAAGCTGCAAGACCTGACACATTTGCCAAAACCCACAAAACTGTACACGGAAAAGGGGTACGTAAATTTACAACATAAATTTTAAAAGTATGATAAGAGTAACTTTTCACAGGTCAGTCACGAGGATAAAGAGGATAAAAGTTTTGAAAGTACTTGGCACAATGAATAACCCGTATGTGTCTGAAATGTACAGCCTGGGTGGTTTCTTTTCGCCTTTCTTTGAGAGGCTTTTTTCCTCATCCATAAAGTGGGGATTAAAACATTACTTCTTATAAACCTAAGAAGTCTCTTCTTCTTCATAAGCCTGGTGCAATGAGATTATGACGACAAATACCAGACCAGGGCTCAAGAGGTAGCAATTCATTCATTCATCCATTCATTCATTCCATTTTTTAGTGCCTCTGTTGTGTCAGGTCCTGGTGGAGGCCCTGCTGGATCAGCATGATACAGCCTGTCCCTGCCCTAATACAGCTCACAGTCCAGGGAGGGGGACAGGGATGAAAGCCGCATAGTAAATGCTGCATAGGTGAAGTCCCAGCAGCTCTAAGAACATTTCTCAGGACATTTACTGTAGCCCTTTACCTAAATATTTTCTGAAACGAGATTTGGAAGACAAGAAGGAGACGGGCCCAAGAAGCAGCAGAGGAAAAGGAAAGGGACTGTAGGCCGAGGAAACTATAAGTGGAAAGATCTGGAAGTGAGGGGGCCCAAGGCTCATTTGGAAACAGAGCCTCTTTCAGTCTGGTTGGGGTCAGAGATGGTTCATTTTGAAGATTCAAGCCTTGGCTGGGGGTGGACTAACTGACTATAAAGACGCACGCCTTCTAATCCTATGAGCATGTATTTCCATGACCACCCTGACTCCCTCTCTGCACCCACTTGTAGGCAACTGGGGCCCTGGTCCTCTTTTCCCCTGAGGGATCTGGGCCAGAACCTAAGAGAAGGACTCCCCCTTGAGAAGTGTGACGTCGTAGTTCCCTTGCATTTGCTTTTGCTTATCACCCAGCTTCCAGCCTGAGGTTTTCCCCACCAGGTGGGAGGTGGCAAGAGTCATGGAAGGGATTCAAATCTCTAAGGCTGTCAGATGATGTCAACCTGATTACCAGAGAACAGCACTATCTGCCTGGTGATGGCCCTCACCTATCTGCACCTGTGGGGATTTGGGTGGAATTTGCTGACGGGACACTAGGCTGGCAAAAGTTCAGTTCCTCTACCTCTTCTTTCATCTCCTGGAAAGGAAGCAGCATTAGCACTGGGATGAAGCCCCAGTGACCTTAAGAAAGTTGCAGCAATTACAAGGAAATCCTGCAAGTTTGGGTATTCTGCTGAACTTATGTTAAAGCTGAGGACTGCTACTCCACTCTGATGCACCACGGTGGGTAGACTGGTTACTAACCGGTTCTGGGCTGTCCATAAATAGCCATCTCCCCCGGCCCAGCCCCTGGACCAGCCCAAAGCCTGCCACCCTCAGCACTTCAATCCCTTTTCTAGAACACCTGGGACGGCCCCATAATCCAGCTGATGGGGTGAAGCCAGCTGAGGGGCCTTCCTCAGATCCTGACCCAGCACTTTATTTAATCTGAGGGGGTAAAGGACACTAGTTGTTGTATTTGCAAACATCCCCTCTCTAAAAGACAGAGAGGATAATTGAATAGCTGACTTCCCTGTGTAAATCATTTCTTCTATCTGGACTTCTTGTCAATAAAAATAAACATTATTATCATTTTATTAGGTGTGTGGGGTTTTCAGACTTGTTGATTTCTCAGGTCTTTTCCACCTTTCACATTCTATGATTTTGTAAACTTACATAAACATATAAACTTATGAAGGAATTCAGGATCTCATCTCTGCAATCTTGCTGATTCCAGAACGCATCCAGGGGGAGGTGTTGACAGCCTTCAACTGATAGAAGCAGGAACTTCTGAGAATCATAGATTCATAATACTTCAAGCTGGGGGCAACCTGGAGTCTACCCATCGGGCTATTTGGAATGTTCTAGGGAGATCACAGAGGCAGATGGGCGGGGGGGGGGGGCATGTGGACAGGGCTACAAAGTCCGGACTCCTGTTTCTACCCAAGCAGCCTGATTTTTCCTGTTTTATACAGTGGTATTCTTCCTAAGATTTTATTTTTTTTTTTTTAATTTCTATGTCTAGGGAACTCATCCGAAAATGCTTAAATCCTGGCTTGGCAAGTGGCTCTCACTATGGTTTTGATTAGATGATTTAACGTCTTTGAGCATCAATTTCCTTACCTATAAAATGGAACCCATGGTACTCAGCCTAAAAGGTCTGAGAGCACAACACTCAGCACAAGGTCTGGCATGCACTAGGGGTTTGCTATCGATGAGGTGGATCTAAATCCAATCCATGCTTACTTACTTCCTTGAGGTGGAATCCAAGTTCCCAGAGCTGCTCTGGGAAGACTCGGAAGGATGGCAAACACACAGACACACACGCACACACACACATAGAGGTACACCACCAGGACCTGCCAAGAGGGCACTTCCAGCGTAACAATTACCCTTGCAACACTTGCTATTGCTGTTACCAAATAAGATGACAACAGCAAAATCTTATTCAACCACAACTGCAGAGGCCGATGGTGCTGATAAGCACCGCAACACCACGGATTCGGTTACTGCAGGATACCTGGCTGACCTTCCTGGGCACGGGTTTGTATCCACACAGGAGCTGTGCAGGAGAAGCTGAATAACCGGTCCCCGCCCCCCCTTCCAGGGTGTGGTGGCTGTAGCACCTTAAATGTCTCCTTTACATGGACTAACCCAGCCCCTTCTGCCTCCTTCCAAGCACCGTGTCTACACTGGTGGCTGACTTGCTTCCCCCACCTGAGATAGCAGGGCAGTCAGCAGAAAAATGTGCGCATCTTGAGCTGTTTTCCCATTTCTGAAGGGCTGATGCATTTCCAAATGGAACAGCCTAGAACCTCCTAGAATCTCCTTTCTGTTAAACCCTCCGTTCTCATATGACTAATTTGAGAATCCACCCACTCTGGGGGCCATTTGGTGGGTGTGAGGAAAGATTTGCAAGCACTGTTCTAATCACAAATTGTATCAGTGCAGGGCTCTGTAATCTGATGGGGATTGGCCCGCCCTTGGTGGCATTTTCCAGGCTGCTAGGACAATTTATCCCTGGGCTGAGGTTGAATGCTAGCCCTGTGATGAATTGTCTGTGTCAGCCCGGCTCAGTCGTTGGCCCTCTTTGCACCTCCTCACGTATGGAATCCTCACGTCTCTTGTATGTATTTTTTTTTTCTCAGTTGTAACTTGCACAATGCTTCTCTTTGCCTGTGGGTCGGGCCCATGTTTTCTGGCTTTCAAGCCCAGTTTAATCACAACTTTGGATTCCGCTTCCTCCCCAGCATTGACTGGTGGACTTGGGGAACACCACTCCCTGCAGCCTCCCTAAGGAATACCGAGGCCAGAGCCTTCACTCCGCAGTTGGAGAAAATAAAAGCTAGAAGGAGAAAGTACCCAAAGCCAGAGTGGCTAACCTAAAACTCTGTGCTCAGTCAGGAGCCCGCTCCAATGCGTTCATTCGCCCCTTCACTGAATCATGTACATCTGCTTTCCATAAATATTTCTTGAGTTCTGCTCTGTGCCCTGCATGATTTTAAAGTCTGGAGATGCATTAATGAATAAAATTCATGCCTTAGAAACTACATTCGGAGTGAAGGGAGACAGACAAAATAATTTAGGTGAGTTGTAAAGAGGTGGTAAGTGCTGTGAAAAACTAAGGGAATGTCAGCTTCAGGAGTCCAAGCATAATGAGAGGTCACAGAAGACCTCCTGAAGAAAGGGGAGCTTTGATCCGGATTGCTGGAGAGGAGGGATGAGCCGTGCAAACACCCGAGGGGAGGTACAGGCATAAACAGCAGTGCGTACAAAACAGTAGCATGTACAAAACACTACATGCAAAGGCCCTGAGGCCAGAACACGCTGGGCAGGTTCTGGGAGCAGTAAGGAGGCCAGTGCCACTGGAACTGAGGAAGGAATTTAAAGGAGGTGAGGGCAGGGCGATAACTGGCTCAGTCCCGGGGGCCATTGTAGTGGCTCAGCCAGTGGGATGGAAAACCAGTGAAAGATTTTGAGCCGACGAGTGACATGACCCGGCTTATGTTTTGAATGGATGAGCAGCTTTTGTGTTGAGTACACTGACCAGGGGGCAACAGTGAAAGTGGGGAGGGAAGTCAGGAGGCTGCTGCATTCATTCAGCAGAGAGACTAAGGTTGCATAGACCGGGGTGGGGAGAGAGGAGGTGGTGCTAAGACCACTACTGTGGGAAGCAGGGAAGATGGGCTTGAACTCAGTAATGGGGAAATTGAGAAGGGTCTCGAAGGAAACAAAGGCTGGAGCCCGACTACTCGGCAGGGAGACTGAACTTGGCTTAGGGCTATAGCAGGTTAGAGGAGGCTTCCTGGAGGAAGAAGCATCCGAGACAGAGAGGACATGCGGTGTAGGGTGACCAACTGTCTCCAGCCCCTCTACCTGCCCCGGGAACTGGGCGAGTTGGCCACGCTGCCTGCTTCAGTGAGATTTTCCTGATGAAGCCTGGGGAGGTGGGAGCCCGAGAGCTGAGAGTGCCCCGGGTGGAGAGAACAGATGGTAAAGATCTGTGGGGAAAGAGAGGCCAGTGCTTAGCGTGATAATCAGGGGGAGAGGCTGTAGACAGGGGCCCTCATGTGCCTGGCTCTGTAAGCCCTAAGCATAGAAGAGCCATAGAATTTGTTTTGATGTCAGTGGAAGGGTTTTAAGCAAAGGAGTGGTAACACTAATAACTTGGTCGTTCTTTCATTTTCTTACTTGTAAAAGAGCTATATGTTAAAAAAAATCATTTATAAGTTTTTAATCAAAAGTGAAAAGCAAGAAATCAATCAACCGAGTAGCAAATAAGTTGATGTTCCAACTGAGTGTTCAGTAGCTACAGGGGTCCTCATGGCCAATCAGGTCATGTTCTCTATGGAACCAGTTAATCCCCCCCAACCGCCCCTTTCTCTATTTGCATCAATGACATCCTTTTCCTAGGCTCAAAGTCTCCAGCTCATGATTTTAATCTTTCCCTGGTGACTCTGTCAGCCACCAAGTCCTTATTTCTTTTTGTTCGGCATGTCTCTCCTTAGTTCTTTGCCCTTTGGTCCAAGGCCTGCCAGCCTGATTCAGGTTGTCCTCATGTTGGGTCTTGGCAGCGACGGACTAAGGGGTGTGTGTGTGTGTGTGTGTCGTGGAGGATAGTGGGTGTGGGTGTGGTGGAGGGTAGTGAGATTAGACTTCTCCGGGTGCAGGAAATAAGGGGACGTGTTGTCTACTTGGAATTTATTTATTTAAAGACTTTATTTATTTGAGAAAGAGAGAGCAGATGAGTGGAGGAGGCGGCACAGGGGGAGAAGCAGACTCCCCACTGACGCAGGCTTAGATCTCTGGGTCCCGGGATCCTGACCTGAGCCAAAGGCAGACGCTTCACTGCCCGAGCCACCCAGGCGACCTGTCTGTAGGTAATTTAAAGCCAGTCATTTTAAAAGTCAGTCTGCTCTGTTTCATCTCTACATGCCAGACATTAATGACAATTAATGACAATCCTAAAACCTCCTCCCAACAGGAGCAGAGCACTCCGTTTGCTCCCCACCCCGGCCTTGAGTTTTGTAACATTTTCTGCATTGGTCTCCCTGTTTCCTGCCCCTTTTCTTCCAGTCCCTCGTAGGCAGCTGCAGCATCTAACACCCATCTCTAGCTCCTCCAAACCTCAGCATCCTCCCTGAGGTTTATAGGATCACCCCAATGCCACAGTCTAGTCGAGCTCTTGGTCGGGCCCTGGGGAACCCGAAGCCAGCCTGAAAGCTGAAACTGACCCTATTACTCTGCATCCCAAGCTCTCTGCATCCCGACAGTCTGTGTCACAAGGGCCTTGGTTTCCTGCTGCATGAGCTGGGATGGGATCTAGTTTTGGGGTCCCAGCACTGCCAGAGATTGCTTGTGTGACCTTAAGCAAGTCATTCTCCCGCTGAGACCGTCAATATTTTTGTTAATCAAATTAGGATCATAATGGGGGTAAAGCTGAAGTGACAGGAGAGCAGGAGGGGCCAAATGAGCTCATGGTCCTGAGAGCAGCCGCCCACGTGAGCCATGAAGGACCCTGGGAGCATTGAGGGCAGGCCTGTTGGAGGGGGGCCAGAGCAGTACGGTGCTCATGGCCAGACAGCGGATGACTCTTTGCTTTTACGGTCCATTTTATGTTTCTGCTTCTCATTTTCGCCATCCCATATTCCACATATCTTTTAAGGGAAAAACTCTCGACCAATTCCTTCAAAAATCCTTCTTTGGCTGCTTACACCTGGCCCGATCCTGCTCTCCTCAAAAACCCCCAGAACACACATCCTCTGTGTTTACACAGGTCCCCTGCGGATACCCTCATATCGTGCCTCTTCCTACCTGGACTTTATATGCCACCTCTTCTGTGTGTTGAGCAACTCAATGTTGAACACACATTTGATATGAAATCGAGATTTGTCAAAATGAGTGAATGAATGAATGAATGAACGATGAATGAATGAATGAATGAATGAAGACATCTTTTTTTTCTTATCCCTTAGTGCAAAGTATGCTGATAGTGCCATCTGCTGCTAAGCTTTGATTCTATGTTTTCTATATCGTGGAAAAGAGAGAGAATGCTTAAATATTAAAAAATAAAAAATAAAAAAAAAAGTGCCTTCCAAAGTGCTGGCACAGTGAGGACTTGGAAAAGCCGCTGAAATGACCCAGTGCAGGGAGGCTAGGAAATCAGAAGGGCCCGATGAGGTGGCTGCAGGAAAGCCAACATCTCTCCTAGATTGGTGATTGGCAACCAATTTGGAATTAAAAAACCTTTTCAACTTTGTATAATGAGTTTCTCTTCTGCTCCCCTGCCCCATAAAGAAGTATGTTATTTATGGCCAGAGATAATTTTTAAATCTAACTGTATGAAAATTAACTTTGAAGATTCCAAGATGCTTCCTGGGAGAATGCATTTAAAAAAAAGTCATGAGAACTGAAAAAGCATTACTGAAGAAATCACAGTCCTATTCATTTTTCTTTTTTAAAAATATGTTCTCATGTAGTAAAAATAGCAATTGTCTTTTAATGACTGCCTGCTAGGTGTCTGACATTTTCTATCTATTGTCTCAATTAAATTTAATAACAGAAAAGTATCACTTGCTCTTTTACAGACAGAGATACCGATTATGAGGGGATAAGAAATATGCCCATAATCAGAGAGCCGGTAAAAGGCTGCAAATATTCCGAGTCTGCATGGCACAAAGCCTGCACTCTTCCTTGCTGTTGTACCCTGATTCCGTGATGGTGCTCTGGCCCAGGAGTCAGGTGACCTGAGTTTAAGTCCGAATGATACCAGTAACTTTTGTAGAAAGTTGGATAAATAAATTTCTTCTCTGGGCCTCAGTTTCCCTGACTCCAAAATATATAAGGGGTGTAAGGCCAGATGTTCTCCAGACCCCTTCCAACTTGAGGTCTGTTGCTTGCAGTGGCCTTTATTTGTTGAGTCATAAATAGAGAACTTTATTGTGTCTGTGATTCTCCCCTGAGCTTCCACCACTGGCTCCGTCTTTCCAGTCTAAACAGCTCTGGACGATTCACTGTAGACTTCAGGTAAGCAATGACCAAAAGCACTCTATGCTGAGCTTTGAAGGCCACTCGGATCTCTTTTTAGTTCATTTGTAAATCATTCTGCATGTAAATGAGGCATTTTTTCCCCCATGGAGTTCAAAGCATGATGTATATCCTATGCTGATTCTGATGGCTGTGTGGTTTGAAGCTTTCAGTATGCCAATTTGTCACTTTTGACATATTTGACAACTGGTCTTGAGCTGTAAGTGCTGTGGTAGGCAATGTGTCCCAGGTTGATGGGCACACTTCGGCAGAGCTAAGTCCCCAGAAACAGAATCTCCACATGGTGCCGAGCCTTTGAAGCGGCTCACTGGTGCTTCAAAGCAAAGTTCATGGTACAGGGAGCAACATCTGATGTACTTTTATTACCCTTAGAGACAAAAATCATTACACAAATGCCAAATGTCTGGAAGAAAAATCTGTACCCTGTGCTCAGCCCTGGGGCCTGAAAGTTCAGAAGAGGCTCAAAGTGCTCCCTGGGAGGAAACCAGAGCGTGTTTGAACAGAGCTGTAATCACACCTGGCACACTCAGAGGAGTGGTAGCAACCATCTTGCTGAAGCCAGTAGCCTCCTTCTAGATTTCCACTGGGTGTGGGGAGTGGGCAGTCCTGGGGTCAGATAAGCCCATATGAATACCTCCCGCCTCCTCGCTACTCATGAAAGAAGGGTCAGAAGTGCAAAGTGTCCTTAGAGACTCCAGCCACTTAGTTTTCACTCAGAAAACTGGCATCTGCTGTGACTTTGACTTAAGGCAAAGCATTCATCTACTGTGGGCTTCTTTTCCCTGTACGTGAATCACGACCTTGCCTACTGGAAGGTTGTAAAACACTCGGTGACCACGATGCTATAAACAATGAAGGAAAGTGGGAATTCTTCCAGGAATCTTGAGACTGCCAAGTCAAGGCGGGGGCCAACCGTGCCTTCATGCCTGTCCTTCACTTGTACTATCTAAAAGCAGAACAAATGTCAATTTATGACTATTCAGGACCCAATTTGCTAAAAGCAAAACCAAACAGAACTGTTATAGCTGTATTTGCAGCTGAGGGGAGAGAAAACTAAACAGGTCTGATTTACTTACCAACATCAACTTCAAAGAAGTGTAGTTCTAATTCCTATCTATGAGCTTGTGAGAATAACAGGTCTTGAAACTCTGAACTTCAAATCGAATAGAAATACTGCTGTCCGTCCACTCAACGTTGCTGAACAGTGGAGTATCAGGAGAGCCCAGGATATTACTCTGGTGACCAGAAGCCTTGAAATTGGCTTCTAAGCCTCAGGGCTCTATAATTTATTCTAAGTCTAAGCAGTGTAATTGCCTAAGACCTTCAAAGGCATTTAAAAAGTTGAACAAACCAAAGACAGGTACAGAGAACAAGGAGACTAAGTGTGATTGGACACTTACTGCGTGACATCCTATTCAGCCCTGTGGTTTGAAATGAGGCAAACGGGCCCCATTAACTCCTGCTGGAGATGGTCTGCTTCCAAGGATTCCCAAAGCCTCTGAGACCCTGTTCCCTGTTTTTTGACACTGAAAAAGATGTCCTCACTCAAGGACAACATAGCTTTCTGGTTTTGCTAAAAACCTGACTAATTTTGCCAAATGCTTTAGGCTTTTTCGACAACGCACCTGACTATCCTCAGGTGGGCTGGGATATGCTCATTATTCCCATTTCTGAGAGGAAAGGTTAAGAATTTGAGAGGGTGGACTGACTCCAGGGCATGTGAGATAAGAAGTTTCTTGGACTTGTGGGCAGAGCGCAAGGTCACCAGAAGAGCTCACTGAAGGACCTGGTTCAGTTCTGTTTCCCCTGACAATTGCCCCTCCTCTGCTTTTTAGTAACAAGCCCAGTCCTTGGTGGCTTCACCGCCCCCCCCCCACTTAAATACACCTCCTCACAAGGAAATAAAACTTCCTTTTAAACTGGTATTTATTTGGATTTTCACAGCATTCATTAAAGTGCTTTCCCAGGCAGATCCACAGTTAAGATCCCCTTCTGCCCCCCTCCAGAACAACTTTTATATGAATTCTCTTCCTGACAGCTTAACGTTTCAGAACCCAAGAAACCATCCAGGTTAAATCTCATACTTTTTTTTTTCTTTAAGATTTTATTTATTCATGAGAGACAGAGAGAGGCAGAGACACAGGCAGAGGGAGAAGCAGGCTCCGTGCAGGGAGCCCGATATGGGACTCGATCCCGGGACCCCCAGATCACAACCCGAATCACAAACGCAGATGCTCAACCACTGAGCCATCCAGGTGCCCCTCAAATCCTGTACTTTTTCAGTGGAGGACACTGTGGTCAAATGAGATGTCACATGCTCCTTTCTGCTTGGGGGGCAGAGCCAGCACTCAAGACCCAGCTTAACCTTTTCTTGTGAAGCTCTCTCTCTTTGCAACCACTCCCTTCTCTCCCTTCACACTGCTTTTTTTTTTAATTGTTTCATTAGTTCACATCTATTTTTTTTTCCTACTTTACTTTGAATTCTTCAAAGGGAGGGATGAAACCTTAGTAATTTTTGAATACCTCCTTAAACCCACTGTGGAGTAGCCACTCAAAAACTGATTAATGAATTCATGAGTGACCAGAGCTCTACCAGAACCTCTGCTGCGAGTGCTCATTTTCCCTGCTTACAAAAGGAAGATTGCACTGATGTGTCTCTCAAGATAATTGTGTAGTTACATAGGATTGCCAAGTGCTTCGAGACCATAAAAAAAGCTTTATAAATGCCAACCATGATTACAACCCTTTGAACAATGGGATGGATGATTTACAAGTGGAAAAAGATGAGACATAGCAGGTAATACCTCTTCCCTGGTTCTCATTTCTACCCCCGCCTACCATCAGGTAGTAATTCGGAGGTAGAAACGTCAAGTTGGAAGACGGGAGGGTTTAACTCGGAGCTGGGTAGGGTTTCCGAAGCCTATGCCATCAGACTGCCATCAAGAGGGAAGTCCTCTAAGTCCGATGAGAGGGGCCAAGGGCAAGAGTTCCCAGATAGATGGAGAACACCCAGTTCACTGTTGAAATGGAGACTGGAATGAAGAAAGCAGGTGGGTGGCCTTTCCAGAACAGATGACTGATGAGAATGACCCATAAACTGGAAAGGCTCTCAAACTCTCAAACTCTGCTTTTGTCACCTCGTGATCCCCCTCCTCTCAGGGACATCCAATCAAGTGGCTAGAAAAGGTGTGCTGTATATTGAATGAAAGGAGCATTCAGCTTCTCCTCCTAGCAATGCGTGGCAGGAAAAGAGAGGGCAAGAACATCTTGTTTGGTTATTTTTGTGAGCCCTTAGTAAGATTTTTGAAGGCAGAGGTGGTTCACCACGCCAATTTTTTATGTGGTTGATGCCATCCAATGCAGAGCAAGCATTGGGACTTGATGTTGTTTGGCTTCAGAGGTCAGCAGGGGGTACAGAGAACACGGTGATTTTCCAGGGACCAGAGGTGAAGGGGAAGGTCTGACAGCATGAGTCTGCAGCTCCAACCCTGCAGTGAGCTCCAAGGGTGGTTGATGTTACATGTCTCAGTATGTCTGAAGAAATCAACCAGGCCCCCCCCCCCAAAAAAAAAAAAAAAACAGCTTATGTCTCATGGTAGAAACATCAGATTATCTGAAGAGCAGGGGATCTGCGGGTGGGCTGTGGCACTAGGTGGGGGGTCATTTCACATCGTAGGCTTCTTGGCAGGAGGAAGAGAGGGATCGCAACCAGGGGCCCGAATCTAACTTGTGGTTTGGAGTTTTTGCCAAATGGCTCCTGTCTCCCTGAGGAGCTCTGGATGTGGGAACAGTTCAACTTTTCCCCACTTCTCAGCCATAGCACTGCCAGTCACCTCAGAATGTTTCATTATTTGGCATAAGGAATCGGTGAGGTGGCCCCCATTACCTCCACCCTTGACGTCAGTGAGGGAGTTGTTGCCTGTGGCTGTCTTAGGTGAAATAATTCAGCATTTGTACTTCAATTAAAATTCACAGGTCTATATTATTAAATGGTAGTGACTCATTCCATGGCTTCTCCTCAGCTGAATAAGTGCCAAAACACGCTATGTGCACAGTAATGATGAAGGCTGCATTAAAACTAAGATTTCTTGTCAAACAATCTATATCCAGGGCTCTAAAGAAAGCACCTTGCACACCCAAGAATATCACTCTGTCCCATGCCAGTGTCTCCTCAAGAAGAAATTTATGTTCACGATTCTCTCTGGGTTGAAGAAAGAGGAAAAAGAGACACCTGACCAAAACTCTCTTTCCTTTTGTGAGCTTCATGAAGGCAGTGCCTGGGACACAGTATTTTTCTGAAAATGGGGTTCATCTTTTTTTTTTTTAAGATTTTATGTATTTATTCATGAGAGACACAGAGGGAGGCAGAGACACAGGCAGAGGGAGAAGCAGGCTCCTCACAGAGAGCACAATGTGGGACTTGATCCCAGGACCCCAGGAGCAGGACCTGGGCCAAAGGCGGCTGCTCAACCACGGAGCCACCCAGGCACCCAAAGTGGGGCTGATCTAACTGAACTACACAACCTGCATTTGCTACATCTCTGAGGAGAGAAGGGGAACTACGCCTTCACATATCACTCAGCAAGAAAGGAACAGAGGAGCAAACGTTCAAATTTTATAAAAATCTGACTTTTCTCTTCATGTTAATGTATTACTTTAAATTTAATACGCCTGGAAGCATGGCCTAGGGAGCAAACCACCCTGGTACCTGTTTCTACCTGCCCCCTACCCTGCTCCTGGGACTCAGACATTCCAAGCTGAGTGATCGCAGGCTCCAATTTCCCTTCACTGCTGTCCGTTCCCTCATCTGGAAAGTGGGCATCAGGGCCTGTGACACCTCCAGGAGGACTGGTGTGCGAGCAGGCTCCGTGTCCTCAGCATCCAGCGCCAGGAGAGGGTGAAAACAAAAGCTTTGTAAAAGTGCAGGCTTTTCATCCAAGGGAGGGATGGTCACCAGGTAAGTGGTCGTTCCCCAGGTGGTGGAGCTGAAGAGGCCTGGACGTGAGGTCAGAAAAAGTGGGCCTTTCAGCCTGGGCTGTCTCCAGCACATACGGCACTGCTGAGTGATCAGAGAAAGTCACCCGGTCACACAGACACAGCCCTCCAGGCCCATAGATCGGGAGCAAACACCTTCTCTGGCCACATCGAAACAGGCACCCCTTCCCGGACGCCGCCCTGCGCCAGGATCCAGCACCCACAGGCCCCTGGCCAGGCATTGTCACAGAACGCGACTCGGCTGCCCTGGCTCAGATCTGCTTCAAGTCATCGGATGACACTCCCTAACTATCGGAATAAACATTATGTATGGTTTGATGTGGAGCAGATTAAAAAAAAAAATAAATGCTTTAGTGGATACACAATGTTCCAGGTGTAAAACAACACGGGCAACCTGAAAAACAGGAATCACTACCCTGTGCAGTCAGCAAACGGCATAAGATGTGAATCCACACACCATGGATGGAGGCTGTCCCCCACTTTCTGTGGGGCAGAAACCTGACCTGTGTGCCAGAGTCCCTGCCTCTCCTGGAGCTCGCACAGCACCCAGGAAGCGGGAACTACAAGGCACCAAAGACGGCTTTCTTTGTTGACACCTCGTTGCCAGAAAACAGAAACTAGATCTTGCCCAGCTTCCCCTACCAGCACATCGGAGTGCCAGCAAACACTTCTCGGTGAAAAGGCAAACAAACAGAAACCTACCTTTTCAAAGCTCAGGAAGCTTTAGCCCAAAAATTGGGTTTAGAGTTTTCAAATCACAGATACACATTAATGAACCCATTCACAAATGCTCCAAATGTTTGTAGAAGTAACTTTGGTTGCATCTGTGAACCTTTCTAAAGTCAGCTTTGTTTTTGACTTTTATTTGCTTGGTTTTGTATTTAGAGCAAGAGGCGGGAGGGCCTTTTGGAAACAATCATAACCAATGACATCATTTTCAGAAAAGGAAGCCGAAGCCCAGAAAGGGAAAGACGGTGGCTGCAGGTCACACAGCAGGGCATCGTCGATCCAGCTGGGATTATAAATCTGATGCTCCTTCCACTCTTCCAGCTGAAGGCTGGGTGGAGAAGAGATGGCACATAAGTCACGATGACTCAGTTTTCCAGGCTCAAAGGATGAATGAGCTTACCATTAACCAAGATCATTAATGGAAAAAAATAAATGAGATTTTTCAGAAAATGTTGTGATCTGCTGGTTTTCTTAGGAATGACTATCCCTACCCGTGCCCATGACCAAGGCAGGTGACCTCCCACTGGCTAGTGGCACCGGCTTCCCTGGGCTAGAACCACCCCAGCCCCACTGCAAACAGTGTCTTTGCAGGGTTTCCGCAGAATTCCGGCCAAGGGCCAGACGTCCTCTGGACCGACACCTCTGCAAACCATTTCTGTTCCTTCAACAGCACTGCTTCCACTTTCCTTGTGGTCCTGAAGCCCCTGCCAGCAAACTAGTCATGGCCCAGTGTTGTCCCTGGGCTGCACCCCCCGCCGCCACCACCACACACCCATTACCTGAAGCCACACCAAACATTCGGGAGAAGAAACCATAAATGCCAGATGTTAGAGTAAGGCTCCCTGTATTAAACAATCAGACACAAGCACGGATCTGTGAACTGGATAGCAGCGAGATGAGGGAACCCCAAAACACACGCAGTGGAAGGCTGGAATCAGTCAGAAATCCATTTTTCGTACCCTTCACCCCACTGGGCCCCACACTCGGGCTTGCGGCGCTGGTTCCCTGCTCCAGGCGGGGCTGGGGATGTTCTTCCCAAGGCACAGGGGTGAAGGGTCACGCTCCTTCCACCCCCTGACCCACTCTTTTCAAAGACCCAAGGCTCAGGGCAGTCCTGTCCGGAGCACTGTGGACGATGAATCAAAGCTCCCATGTAGGTGAGGTGTGTTCTCAGGTGAGGGCACCAGAGCCAGTCCCCACGCCAGGGCCCTGCAGAGGTGGGGACCCCGTCTCCTGCAGCGCTCCTCACCCCGGGGGGCAGTGCGGACCCCGCTGTGGACTCCAGCTCAGCCCCCAGCCCTGCGAGGCGGTGTCACCCAAGGGGCCAGGAAGGCCTCTGGGTCCACACCACACGCTGCCTTTATAGCTGGAGCCGCACGAGACGTGTAGTTTTGCCAACAAACTGATTCTTTCTGCTTGAGCTTTCGGATCTGCAGCAAACGCAGGGCCCGAGTGTGTGTGTGTGTGTGTGTGTGTGTGTGTGTGTGTGTGTGTGTGTGCATGTGTGCGTGTGCGTGGACCTGATGAGAAACCAAGACGGACAGCCCGAGTGGGGCAAAGCGAGCATCCTCAGGAACAGAAGGGGGATCAGAGGAGTCAGCTTAACCTGTTAACTTATACCACGGCTCTGTACAAAAATAAAAAGGTTCTCATAAGATTAACAATTTAAATAAATATCTGATAGAACTTTTCTTTCCCTCATGTTCATAGCTCGTCTTTGGGGTTGATAGGCGGCTCGTGCTTCCCCTGCTGCTCCTGATCGAGGATGGCGATCACCTCGTCGGCCTGTATTCGCTCCTGCAAAACAGGTAAGTGGCACATCTGTTACATGACGTCCTCACCAGCCCCAGTGGCACGTGCTTCCCGGACACCGCGAGGCGTCCATCGTGCACAGGCTGGCGCTAGATCCCGAGGCCTGACGCTCATCTCCGTCCCTCCACTGCTGCCTTCTGGCTGCCTCGTGTCCTAAGCAGTTACTTTCCAAGCTTTCTCTTTTGCCCAGAAGTCTTGTGCCTTCAACGGATTCATACCCTTTCTACTGTGTGGTTCCAGAAGCATCTCCAACTCAGTGCTTCCCTCCCACCATCCCCCCACACCTATTCTGGTCCTCCTCACCAATCCTCTCTCAGGAAGGACCGCCTCTGCTCCCCCATTTGCCCTCAAAGCTCAGCCATGGTTCCTTGGATCTGATAAATCACCTAGTCCTGTCTCTTCCACCTCCTATAACCACCCATTTTCAGTGTCCACTACTGTTGCCTTACTTTAGAGCAGGCTTCCTCAACCTCGGCGCTCCTGACATTCTGGACCAGATAATTCTGTGTTGTTGGGGCAGTCCTGCACCTAAAAGACTGTTTAGCAGAAGCTCCGGCCTCTACCCCCTCCAGAGACCCAGTAGCATGTCTCTCCAAGTTTTGACAACCAAAACACATCTCTAGCCATTGCCAAATGTTCCACAGGAGGCAAAATTGCTCCCCCTGAAGAACCACAGATTTAGGCTTTCATCTTCGCTTAGCTCAATCGGTGCAGTTTCCAAATTGTACCCCATTTCTCACCCCACTCACACATGCTTCTGGTGGGCCCTCTGCACTTCAGTCCCGACCATGTCACTGTCCGGTTCAGGGCTCACGACCCATGCATGGGTTCCTGTTGCTTGAGGTTGTAGAATCAATATTCTTGGTATGCTTATAAGGAATTGCCTGATTTAGACCTTTCTCTCTTCTTTGATTCTCCTGTCTTCTCTTCTCACCTCACCTTATACTGTGATTTCTTGACTTACCTCAAGTTCCCTGAAATCTCTCAAAGAAATCCCTAGCCCCCATCTAGGTTAAAGGTCCTTCTGGATGCTTCCATTACATCTCATGCCTTCCCCTCCCCCTACATCAAGCCATCAGCAGGCCCAGTTGGTCTATCTCCAAACGGCATCTCCAACCTTCCATGTTCTTTCACCTTCTCCATCACTCCTCTAGTCCACAATATGTAGACCAGCTGTAGCTTCCTGACCTGTATGTACTAGAGGTACCATGTTGTTCTTCCCCAGAAGGGGAAGCCAGAAGGGCACATGGATTTCCTACCCTATTTAGAATAGAATTCATGTTTCTTTTTTTTTTAAAGATTATTTATTTATTTGAGAGAGAGAGAGAGAGAGAGAGCGAGAGCACATGCATGAGCAAAGGAAGGGGCAGAGGGAGAAGGAGAAGTCAACTACTCATTGAGTAGGAAGCCCGACATGGGGCTCAATCCCAGGACCCTGGGACAATGACCTGAGCCAAATGCGGCTGCTTACCTGACTGAACCACCCAGGCATCCCAAGAATTCATATTTCTTAGCTAGTTTGTTGCATCTGATCCCCTTCCTCCTCTGTGTCCTCCTTTCAGAGCACTGTCCATTTTGCATTTGCTTACTATGTTCTGGCCACTTGGGATTTCTTGGTGTATTAATCTCTGGGCCTTTGCAACCTGTCCTCTGCCTCAAATATTCTTCCCAAGATATTTATCACAGTTGGTTGCTTCTTGTCACTCAAGTGCCAACGTACATGTCCCTTGTTGGGAAAGCTCTCGCAGGCTGTCACCTCCCCTTTACTCTTGAATCACTGATCTTATTCCCCTTCCCACACATCATTTCTCACTATCTGAAAATCTCTCAAGGATTTGCTTTTACTTATTTGTTGTCTTTTTCCACTAGAAGGAAAGCACCACGAAAGCAGGGAATCTTGTCAATTTTGATCACTGTTGTATTTGCAATGCCCAGAACAAAAACTGACATATGGTAAGGGCCCGATTACATCCAATGAATAAATATGCAAGTGCATGAAGGGTCCTCTCTCTGTTTCAAATGTGTCTCCCTAAGGGCAGGCCAACTGCCATCTCCTCAATGAAGCCTTTCTGGTTTCCTCTTTGTATCTGCTAACACATACATCTGCCCTGAATAATTCTTACTGAACTTTGCCTGGTGTTTGAATTACCTTAGCCCTCCCTGTGTGTCTCCATTTTATCTCAAGCTCCTTGAAAACAGGGGTATGTCTTATGTAGTCCGTGTCCCCTATCGCTAGTCCCTAGCACAATGCCCCACACAGCAAGTTATGGCAAAACTATTTTATGACTTGAAAACAAAGCTCCTCCATTCAAGACCTCATAGTTGAAAATGATGCTTCCAGAAAGGCAACCATAAGGACCAAATATACTAAATCACAGAAAGCTACACTGATGTCATGCTAAGTAAGATGCCTGAGCACTACTTTCTGAACATGGGAACCACAACTTTCTCCTTAAAAAACAGGCATACAAAACCGATACAAATGCTCAAATGTGCTTCCCCCAAGAGACTCTTGCAACCACGTCTCTCGTGAAAGGGAGAAGTTCATGAGCCGGAACTCCAGGTACAAAAGAACTCAAGCTTTTTTTTTTTTTTTTTTTTAAGATTTGGTTTATTTATTCATGAGAGACACAAAGAGAGAGAGAGAGAGAGAGAGAGAGAGAGAGAGAGAGGCAGAGACACAAGAAGAGGGAGAAGCAGGCTCCATGCAGGGAGCCCGATGTGGGACTTGATCTTGGGTCTCCAGGATCAGGCCCTGGGCTGAAGGCGGTGCCAAACCACTGAGCCACCTGGGCTGCCCCAGAACTCAAGCTTCTGATGTTGTGCCTCCTTAAGAGTTTACAACACTAGCTCTTTTCTCTCTGAGAACTGATACCTTGAAAACAATCTAGAACAAGCAGGGAAATCTGCCTATCCTTTTGACTCCTTCATAGGCTTTCCTTGCTCAGGGATTCAATCTGAGAAGAGGCGCCTTGCTCAGGACTCCCGAACGTTCCTGCACATTCCAATCGCCTGGGGAGCCTTTAAAGCTCTCTATACCCAGGTCACACTTCCCATCAATACATCCAGGATGGTTGGGAATGAAAGCCCGGTGTCAGTAGTCTGCAAAACTGCACAGGTGATTGCGACGTGGGAGCAAAGTGTGGGGAACCCACAGGCTACATTTCTAAATTTCCCAGTAGTTGCTGAAGAGGCTCTGGTCATTCTCTCGTGTGGCCACTAGATGCCGCTACTGCCCGGACTCTTGGGGATGTTTCCCAACACCCTGGGGATCCAGGAGCCCAGAGGCTTGCTTCACTTTGTGCTCCTTCATTTGATAGAAAATACCTTGGAAGAGAAGGTTGGGGTACTGAGTAATGAAGCGGACTCAGTGTTTGCTGAACTGAACACTAAAGAGACAAAGGCGTGTGGCGATGTTCCAGGAATGTGCTCCCTTCCTGTAGGTCCAGGGCCTGCCTGGATTGCCTGGTGCAGGAGTGCCCTGCGGGGAGGGTGGGGAGGGAGTGCTGGCCTCTTGGAGTGAGGAGCACAAAGAAAGGAAGGAACCAGAGCTGAAGGACACTGTTCAGGGCCCCCTGAACTCTTCAGAACTGTGTGCTCTGCTCCCCCAGCCCCCCAGGACCAGGATCCCTCTTGCCCCTTTCAGGGCCTGGCTATCATCTCCTCAGGGAGAGGGAACCTCAATCCATCTACAAAATGCACACTGCTATGGCAGATCTACTTCCCTGTGGACCTCTCCAAGCTCCTGCCCCTCCCCCCAATTCCCCCCACCCCTGGTCAGGGACTGTGTGTTGTCACCCCCCACCCCCCAGGGCCTACCCAGCCCGGTTGCCCAGGTACAGAGATCTTCCATAAACATCTGTGAGGTACATGAAAAAATGCTTATGGAATGTGGCCTAGCAGCCTCGAAATCCGTGTTAGATCCCATGGCAAGAAGTATGAGGCGGAGGCAGGAATTTTAAACAGTTTCTGACTAGATTGGATTCAATTTACATATTTTAAGAGAAAACTGGATTGAATGCCATATTAAAGACTAGAATTTCTGGATGCCTGCGTGGCTCAGGGGTTGAGTGTCTGCTTTTGGCTCAGGGCATGATCTCGGGGTCCTGGGATCGAGTCCCACATCAGGCTCACCACAGGAAGCCTGCTTCTCTCTCTGCCTGTGTCTCTGCCTCTGTGTGTGTGTGTGTCTCATGAATAAATAAATAAAATCTTTAAAAAAAAAAGACTAGAATTCATAGCTTGTCAATACTCAGGGCTGGAGGAGACTGAAGACCCCCCAGTGTACCCCTTGCTGTGAAGTTTCAGTTTCAATCTCAGCATCCCAAGTGGAGCTGTTTACTGGAGCCAGTTAGTGACAATGAACTTGCTACTTTCGAAGCGGACAACTCCACCAAGCGGTGGTGACAATTTGAAAGTCAACATTTTCCTTCAATGGGCTTTAGGATATTGGTCTTAAGTCATCCTTCTGCAGCTCACAGATAGTGACCGTAAGCTCTGGCTGGGGAACCCAGAAGGATGGGATCCGGGCTAAGTGTCTACTTCCAATATAATAATAACAATATGTTAATATGCAACATTTAAGCTAATAATAGTAAATAATGACAAACTTTCAGGTTTACTCACTGTCCTCTACATGCATCTCATCCATTATTCAGTGCGCTTTTTAATGATTTCTTGAGAAAACAAATGAGTCTTCCTGGTGCCCTGGAGAAAGTGGTTCCTGTCTCCTGATACCACAGTTTGTTAAAAAGCTCCAAACTATCTAGAAACTGTCAGGCATCATTTCAATTCGTATTTCCACATACATTCACTTATTGGAACCCATCTGATCAAGAACTGCCTCCCTAGCCTCTCCTCTCCCTCTCAAACTCACATTACAGACAGCAGATGTGTAATTGCTTCATTTTGAGTCTCAAGAGGAAAATCTATTCTTGCTTAGAAAGGACAGCCAGTTGGGACACCTGGGGGCTCAGTGGTTGAGCATCTGCCTTCGGCTCAGGTCGTAATCCTAGAGTCCTGGGTTTGAGTCCTGCATCGGGCTCCCCGCAGGGAGCTGGCTTCTCCCTCTGCCTATGTCTCTGCGTCTCTGTCTTTCTCATGAATAAATAATTAAAAAAAAAAAAAAAACAGCCAGTGTTGGAAACTAGAAAGAAAGGACTTTGTAATAGTTTGATTTTTGTGATCTCTAAGATCCCTAAATGGTTATGGATCAATCAGAGGACTTTTCAGATAAATCAGTTCATGAAGCAGGTCTTTGGGACATCTAATTGGCCTTCTGGGTGGATCACACACTCACCAATTCTCTATAAAGTGGGTTCAAGGTAAACCACAGAGCCACAGCACACCTCTGGCCCTTGGTGACTGCCTTCACTCCATGAGGGTTCTCTCCTCCAGATGAGAAACTGATCATACGCCCACACTTTGGTTTGATAGAGGCCTGAGAAAGAACATGACAATCAGACTCTCATTTCCCTATCACGAGCATTTCGACGACCCTTTTCTCTATCCTTCTACGGGATTATTTAGGTCAAGTTTTGAATCAAAGAATAAGGAAATCCTGGGGTTGGAGCAGACACAGATCAGTTCAATTTCCTCACCTGCAAAACAAAGAAGTTCAGAATCATGTCTGATTCAGACATTAAATTATTCAGGTAAAACGGCTGGCACCATTGGTGGCACCGAGTAACGGCTCAATACATGCTGAGCTAGGGCTGCTAAATTCCATGAAGACAAAGCCTCTTTTTCACTTCCCTTCCCTGCCTTTAGCCGTAGTGCAGTATCTGGCATAAGGCAGATGTCCATTTAATATTTGTGGAATGACAAAAACAAACCAAGGGGACCTCTAGAGTGCTGGTGAATTCTTATTAGTGATCTACGGGGTGCTGCACGGTGCACCCTTTCTCATGCCTTAATTGTACATTTATGGTTTGTGACCCTTTCCTTTCATAATACAGAGATTTTTAAAAGTCTAATTTCATATGATACTTTAATTCCTACTACAGTATTCCTGCCCAATGGTCCTCAGCGAATGCTTTAATACCTCCAGTGATGAGGCCATGCTGCTCCTTGGGGAGACCTATTCCATGGCCTTCAGAGCTCTGACATGATTAACACAGTCCTTTTAAGCCTGTGCCCTGCTCAGTGAAACTGTTCACTATCGTTTATGTAGAAGAGAGTGGAGAGAAAAGAGGCATTGCCAAGGGAGCCTGGGTGTTAGATCAAGTGAGCGGGCTCTCCAAATTGAGTGAACCCAAGCCACAAAATAGAAGGGGGCCTCACATCTGTATTTTAAGAAGTGTCTGATGTCAGTAGGGTTCATTTTTCTTTCTTGAGAAACACAGAAACATCACTCACTCCATAGTAGAGCTTAGAAAGTACAAGAAAAAAATGTGGTGCCTTTCTACCTTGTGATCAGATGCACCCATTTTAAACTAATTATTTTCTGAACTGACTTGGATTAAGACATGCCCATTAGAAGAACCTTCGGTTTCCTTCACCATAAAATGGGATGGCTCTGGTTTTTTCCCCTGCCAGCTTCGGAGCAGTATTTGGAAACTTTCCTGAGGTCTTTGGATGCTACCCAACATAGGTACCCCTGAACTGTGACCTACACGTGGAAGGCCCGAAGGAGATAGAGGAATCAAAATGTCTGAAACCTGTGTGTTAGTGTGTGTGTTAGTGTGTGTGTGTGTGTGTGTGTGTGTGTGTGTGTGTGTGTGTGTGTGTTAAAGGGAAGAGCAAGGAAAAGCAGTTTCTGGTTACTCTTCTATTCACAGAAATTGAGAAGTGACTCGTCTTTGCTGGAGAGAGTTAATTTTCTTCTGCAGCTTTGTCAGTGTGGCTTTTCTGACAAAAATCCAGAGAGTTCAGTACTTACAGGTGTCGTTGGTATCAATCCGATTTCATTTTCCTGGAGAAGGAATTTGTTGTATGTTTCCCCACAGAAACAACAAAATAAATTATACTTGAAACATACGAAGTAGGATAGGAAAGCCTTCGTCTACACACAGCTTTCAGATCTCTTTTCTAGTTTTCTTAGCATCCCATTCCCTGGTCAGGGCTCACTCAACCACATTTGGTCACCATTGCTTCGACGTGATGATCAAGTGTCAGCAATAATACTTTACAATATTAAAGACAGGGTGTGGGGTCAATTTGATGCTTTATCTCTGATGGAACTGGATGAATTGCAAGTATTTTTTTTTACACATGAAGAAATTGGGAAAGTCTAGGAAAAGCAGCTATCAGCTCCCCAAAGCATTTGGAATCGATTATAGGTATATATAGGTTCACAAAAGTCTAGATGACTAATCTTATCAAAAGAAGAACGTCAACCTGTTACATACATCAGCCATGTAAAGGAATGAACAGACTTCATTTAGGACATTACTTCTACAGGAAACTATGTCCTGAAGTTTAGATGATTGTAAACATACTTTTGGAACACAGCTGTGGTTGAATTTAATGTTTCATGAAGCAAATAGAACTTATTAAATTTCATCTCTTTCAAACTTGCACAGAGAAACCCAAATCCCAAAATACTCATGTTTCACAAATATGCTGTTGAAAATAATCCATGTATCTTCCAAGTACCATAAAAGAAAAGCCCTCTTGCTTTTCATCTGAGCAATGATTAAAAGTCAGAGAAGCCTTTGTGCTGTACTTGTTTTGAATAAATGTAAATTTTTAGCTACCATTTAGTTGTGTGTAATTCCCAGAATTTTGCAAAGTAAAGAACTTGTAAGACTTTTCTTCTTTGTGTAGGCTCCAGGTTGGACCTTTTCTCTGACTTCATTTGTCCCTTCAGAGTCAAAGAAAGGAAAGCTTGAAAAGGAAAACTATTCATTTCTCTCTTTGCTCTTAGGACTGATTACCTAAGAATTTTAATCATTTACAAGTGCCCTAAAAACTCCACCACATGTACTAATCTGAAGTAGAACTAGTCTGGAAAAATGAATCTGTCAACGTGGCGCTTTTGAATCAGAATATTGTGTAAATCACTTATTTATTTATTTGTTTTGTTTATTTATTTATTTAGCTTTTTTGAGGGTGGTGGTGTGGTGGTTAGACTCAGTACTTTTTAAAATAATTCAACCTTCATATAGTTAGATGAAAGAGCGGTACTATCTGCTTTCACATCTTGAAGCAGCAGAATTACAGTTAACTTGCGTTCAACAATGAATGAATCACTGATTCTTATATCGGATCCCGGGCATCACTGGCTTTGAAACACTGAGCGTTTCCAAATAAGGCCACTAGATGGAGTAGAAGCAAAGGAATCTTTTCAATCACCTGTCGGGACTTTCTTTCCAACTCTGGGAAGCGCAGGCATTTAAAAATCTGTTTTGGTGTTAGCAGAGCTCAGAAATCAAATGCTTTCTGCACTGAGGTTTTTTTTTTTTTTTTTTAAATGGTAATTTTGTGTCAGGATTATAAACAACTGGGATCATCGATCTTGATTCAATTTTCCAGATCATGAAGCGTTAAAATACTCTGTTGATACTTAAGCTTTTACAACAAAGTGTGAAGCATCATAACCTTTTAGATACACATTATTGCATGAAATTGTACGAAATATCTTTCATTAATTATCCCAATGCTTCTGGATGATTTTAACAAGAATCTCCATAGGGTTCCCTTATAAATCAGGTAGTATAGAATATTTGATATCATGGGCTTATACCCCAGCACTACCCCATGAATGATAATATGGGTGTTTCACTATTAAGAAAAGGATACAAAGTAGGAGAGGGTTAACATAATAGTCACAAAAAAAGTTGTGGAGATAGAGTGTTTAATGCAAAATCCTTGACGCTTGTCAGATACATGCCTCAACTATTTAGATTGTGTACAGAGGAAAGATGTATTTCATAATCTAGTTACAATTCAATTATCCTCTCAACTGGAAAACATATTTTTCTACCATGGTGTACGCTCTTTGGCTTAACGTCCACAGAATGCTGGCTATATAGTCTATAACTCAGTAGACTGGTTTTCCAAAGGCACTCGTTGCCTGGGAAGATGGTAGTTGAAATTAACTTGATTTTTTTTTACCTATGAAAGTGTATTTAAAGTCTCATCTAAAATGTGTGGGTAATGTGTATATTTTAATCTTTCAGGTGTAGGTTTACTTACAGTTACAATCCTATAGACGCATACACATATATGGTAATTCTGGTAACTAGGCCTAGAGTGCAATGCTCAATCCAAGCATGCAGAACACCAGGTTGCTCGAAGCTATTCTGTAGAATCCATTTGTGTAGTCCTAGGCATGGATGACTTAGAAATACATGTTTTTGTATTTCCATCAGACTACTTGACAAAAAATCAGAAGACCTAAGTTCTGGTTCCAAGTCTAACACTAACTACCTATGTAACCATGAGCAAATCCTTCATATACCTATTCCTTAAATTACCCATTTATAAAACAGACTGGAAGATTTTTATTGATGAGCCCTTCTCTAACATTTTTGATGTATACATCTGCTGGGCCCCTCTGCACCTCTTGAATAGTCGAGCTCAGATATTTGGAATCCAATAGTCTGTGAGTCCTTGGAAAAGGGCAAGATTGAGATGAAGCAATGCTACAAAAACTTGCCTGCAAAGGCTTACTTACGGTCACAGTCTTGGCATCCATCTCAGTGAAAATGAATTCTCCTCCTTCGAAGTCATCATTCATATACAGGAGAGCACTATAAGAAAAGAGAAAACCATCTGTAATGTCACAAGCTTACAACATCATCTTCAGAGAATACTGAAGACGTGACAAACTGACCAGCCTGACTGGTAAGCTTCCTCTGAACCAGACATTGAAAGAACTGACCTTCCTAACCCTGAAGAGTAAGATCAGAAGTAGTTTGGGTCATATCCCTGAAGTATTTATTCGTTTCACTTATGCTAACATTCTAACAAATCTTTTTAAAAATATTTTATTTATTTATGACAGACACACAGAGAGAGAGAGAGAGAGAGAGATAGAGAGGCAGAGACACAGGCAGAGGGAGAAGCAGGCTCCACCCAGAGAGCCAGACATGGGACTTGATCCACAGGTCTCCAGGATCACACCCTGAGCTGAAGGCGGCGCTAAACCACTGAGCCACCCAAGCTGCCCTAACATTTTAATTATATTTCAAACTTCATTTCACTTTTTCACAAGAAAACCTAACTAGATTTAATCTACCCCTTTGAGCCTGATCACACTACTTATAATTCTCTTCTTCCCTCTAATGCTTGTGTATCTAAGGCATGTATTTTTCCCTGGAAATAGCCAGAGAGCTTCAAGAGGTGTAGTCTTGCCTTGCACAGAGAAGGGGTGCTCAATAAATGTTTTTGTCTGGAGCATGCTGCTGTAGTAATTAACCACTATTATATACCTGGTGACTTCTCCTTAGACACTAAAGTATCATCCATTTTTTTCCCCTGAGTTTCTAGTATCATATTTATGGAAGGCAGACATAGCTGAGTGATATTGTAAGACCCCTATGTGCATTGAGACAGCATATCCTGTGTTCTCAGGCTGAGATATGCATCCCACAAGGAATACATTTCAGTGAAGGCTAAACAAATTAAAAAAAAAAACAAAACACTTTTCATATTAAAACAAAATGGGCACTTTTGTGGATTAAGATGAACTAAATGTGGTTGGATTCTTAAGATAAAAATATCAGATAATCAGGGTGACTGGGTGGCTCAGTTGATTAAGCGTCTGTCTTCGGCTCAGGTCATGATCCCAGGGTCTTGGGATGGAGCCCCATGTTGGGCTGCAGGCTCAGCAGAGAGCCTGCTTCACCCTCTCCTTCTGCCTGCTGCTCCCCCTACTTATGTTCTCTATCAAATAAATAGATATAACCTTTAAAAAAATATGAGATGATCAAGTCACTTCCTGGTTGTGGCAGCTGCTTCAGGAGGTTATTTGAGAATCTCTGCTTCACAGAGATTACTCTGACGACAGCAAAGATCCGTTTTCTAGTTTCCTCGATTTTCTAGGTATTTGGTAACTATTGGGCAAAAGCTTGGTTTTAAGGTTGGTGCTGGTTGTACCTATAGTCCCGGAATGTGTAAGCGGGAGGCTCCTTCCAGCACTCATTGGCCTCAGGATCCAACAGGCAGTTGTCAGCATGGATGGGGTGACTGAGGTCAGTTCTTCTATCCTGCTGACCTGCCGGAAAAGGAAACAGGTGAGAATGACAGGAGAGCAGGAGCGTCCAATAGCAAAGCTGATGCCACACTGTCTTTGCCCATCACTGGTACCCTATGCAAATCTGAGACGCAAGGCAGACCCACGTAGATGAAAGAAAGAACTGACTAAGCAGTCAGGAGACCGGTCCTGCTTTGGTGAGATACTTGTAAAATCAAGGGCAAATCCCATCTGTCTGTTCTGCCATAAAAGTTTCTTGATATAAATACACATAATAGAAATTACATGCATTCACCTGGGGCAGTCCAAGGAAAGAGGCGAAATGAAAATGTAAAAAGAAAAGACTGATTCAGCTGAAACCTCACCTGCCAAACTATACTCTCAAGAACTTCTCCTTCCCCTCCTACTCAACAGGGTGTGGAAGAGAAGATCTAGGGAAAAAATTAATCATAAAGGCCTGGAGCAAGGGTCTCTGCCCTTTTTAAAAAATATTTTATTTATTTATTAATGAAAGACACACACAGAGAGAGGAAGAGAGAGAGAGAGAGAGAGAGAGAAGCAGTCTCCCTGCAGGGAGCCCGATGTGGGACTCGATCCTGGACCCTGGGGATCAGGTCCTGAGCCAAAGGCAGATGCTCAACCACTGAGCCACCCAGGCATCCCAGGTCTCTGCCTTTTTAAGAACATTTATTTCAATAATCCCTTCATTTTCTATGCATCCACTTAATGCTTTGGGGCATGATGGGAACTGTAATTTCCAGGTTCCTGGTTTCCTGCAAAGGAAAGCCCAAAGCAGGGAAGCATTTCTCTGTGTGACTTACAGTTAGTAGGAGAAATGGATCTGAAAGGAAGACAGGCAGAGCAATGGGCTTCTGGAACAAGAGGAGGCCAAAAAGGAGAAAGACAGGGAAGGAAGAAATCTGTACAAGGTTCTTCTGTTTGGGGGGACTGAGTACTTGGCTAACCCTTTAGTCTAAAATGTATCAGAACTCTGTTTTGCATTGTTTTCTTTCTCCTTTCACTGTGGGTGTAGGAAGGAGCAAGTTCAAACTCTGGAATCTTACCAGACAGGGCGGTGCGGCAGACCATGTGTGTATAGGAAAAATACAGGGTTGAGTTCAGCATGAAATAGGATTCTACAATCTTTCGAGCCTTCTCGCTGATGTCATAAAACAGACGGGCACTCTTCAGCGGGACTCGGCCTTCATAACCAAACTGAAGACAAAGAGGAATGTGAGACAGCACTGGGTCGGTCAGAAGGCTTGAGAAAAACAGACAGTAGGGCTCAGTCCAGCAATATAAGGATGGCCCTGTCTACCCTGGCCAGTGGGAACACTGTTACATGCTCGTGGATTCTGGTTAGGAAAAGGAGCCACCGAAATTCATCCTTCTTAATCACAGAGGGAACCCTGAAAGCTAATCTCTCCCTCTTCTCTCCTCTCAAAGAACTTTCTCTTCCTCCCCAACAGCACTTGGTGTGGTACGGAAGAGCCATGCGTTTTGGGATACTTTCACCATTGCACCAGGAGCTCCTTGAGGACAGGGCTGGAGTGGGTATTATTTGTCAAATCGGAATTTAGGAGATTTGAAGTCTGATAAGTTGGTGCCTAGTGAAGGAATCAAGGAATGATTTAAAACAATGCAGATATCATTTCAGACTTGCTCTTTTCATCTACCCTGAGGGGTCTACATTTTCATCTCTCCTCTTTCCTATATCTGCCATTCACAGAAGGTCTTGGGTTGATGCTTAGGAACCCAAACCCAAAAGAAGCTACGACTTTACTTTGAGAGCTTTCAGGACAGTTGCACCTTCAAACTTTTCATTGGGTGTATGGGGTGAAGTCTTTCCTCTATATCCATCACCAACAAGCATGATTCCCTGGAAGCAAAATACAAGAAGATGCTTTATTAATGACCACTATGACTTCATCAGGGCTCCCCTCTTGCCTTGACTGCCAGGAAGCTAAGGACCAAAGTCCATAGTCAGAACCATCCCTATTTTGTACCAGGATCCTGGTACCATTAATTCTTCCGATCAAAGAGATATCTTTATTTAACCTTCACTCTATATTTTTACTTAAAATACTACTTTTTGTAGAAATAGGATATAATTAATATATTGGTTAATTACTGATTAAGATAAAGAGATCTTCCCAGTGACTTTATACAGTAAGCAGGGCACATGCTGAATGCTCTTAAGCCACTAACTATTCTGGATCCACTAGCTGTGTCCAGATCTAGACAAAACTAAAGTTATCCCAAACCAGGCTATGAAAATGCCTCCACATTGATGTCCTGGTCCTAAAGAAAGTGACATTTCAGGCCTGTTTCTCTGACTCCAAGCGAGACCAGGACCAGAGCTCCAGAGCTCATACCAGGCCAGTACTCAGGATCCCCTCCCGCTCCCGTCCTCACACTGGCCACGCTGTGGAGCTCCCGGCACTGTTCTTCTGACAGGACGTTATCCAGGAGAACCCGCTGAGTCCCATTCAGCTGCTCCGAGTTATAGACAAATGTGATGTTCTCATAGAGCAGAGGGCCACCTAAAGGGACAGAACACATGGTCTTCTCTGTTGCTTCTATTCCCAAGGTGGGGGGGGGGACCACAGAACACTCAACAGTCTTCAATGTGAAATGCATGAGAATCAGTTTGCTCATGAATACTTAAGAATGCAAAGACAAATTGGAAGCTTGCTAAGTACAATATGGATTCAGAAAACAGATGTCTGACCACCAGGTTTCTCCGTAACATCACAATAATGGTATCACATTTGTATAGGATTTGGGGTTTGATAGGAACTCTCTTTTCATTTGATTCCAGTGACGATCTTGCAAAGCAGACTGGGAATCTCCCAGGACACTGCTCTGATAATTTCTAGAATTCTCTTGGCAACTGCACACACTCTTCACAACTCTTGGCTCCTAACTCTGTTACAACATCACATTATGTGATCACGTGTTTGTGCACCCACACACGACCCACATACCCCAGTCTCACTGGTAGGTAGAGAAATACCATCACTAGAAAGCTCAGCTGGTAAATGCACCATCAGGATAGTCACCCCCAAGCCACCAACTCCTTCCCAGTCTTCTTCCCACCAAACTGACTTTAGATGGTCTTATTTGGGGAATATTTATTTTTCTCTGTTCTCTAGGCAAATCTTTATATCATTTTTTTCACACAGGAAGGTTTCCTATAGATAACTGCTCTCTCCCTGGATAGAGCCCACAACTTAATGAAATAGCCCCTATAGGCTTTCGAGAAGGAGATGCTCTGGGGTCGTGCTTTAGGTGTTAAATTACAAAATCTAGACCTGACAAGGCTCTCTCCTCACAGAGGGCAGGACTGAGGGCAAAGCCTCTGCTGACAAGGAAATCTTCAGATGTAACACAGTGGAATCAGCTTGAAGTAAAACACTAAACTGAAAGGAAAAAGACTTTCTGCTCTTTATAATACTCCTAAGAGACCGGACACGAACCTCTCAATGACAACAGTTCACCCTGGAGGGAGGCATGGGGAGGGCTCGGCTTCTCCCTTCTTGCCCCTGTCAAGCAAGGGTCACCAACACACTGTCTAAAAGACACATCAGTTGAAGAAGGAAGAAACCAATTGAAATCAATGTTCCCTCTATTTCTTTAAAACAAATTTGTAAAACTAAAAAGTAGCACCAAGTTTATTCATCTAGTTAAGATGAAAGAGTCACAACAGCTCACAATTAGTGGAATATTCAGAAAGAGAGACGGTGTTTCCCAATCTTTAGTAATACATGGTTATCTGAGAAGGGAAAAGTTCCCAAAGGAGCGGCAGTGCTGACACACTATTTATTACAATTTTACTTCTATATTTGTAATTACAAAACCACGAACACTGTACTTATTTATCTGCAGAGTTTCATATAACTTAACACCAAAAGCAAGTTACAAGTTACAAGATTAAATAAAAGCAAGACTGTGAAACCAAGTAAATTCAAGATAGCAATATTAATGAAATGGTTAATGCTATTTTATAGAAACCAAAAAGCCTCATTCCACATGAATATTCTATTCTACTCACTGATCTGGCCCAGATTCTTTTGAGCCAGCATTCTTTATAGTATTTTTGGTGTGTAATGACTCATTGCACTGCAACTTTTCTCTATTGAAATTACTATGAAATTGTAATATAGCATGACTGACTTTGGGCCTTTATCTGGTCCTGATGCATTATTTATAAGTTTATTCGACTTCATTTCTTGTTAGTCTTCAACCACTGAAGTATCACTAACTGGTGCCAGTGTGATGTAGTAGCTGCACCCACTGCAGTGTGAAATCTCACAGCAGGACTTGGCTATTAAGTTGTTATTTAGATGACCTACTACTTGCACCATTAACTTTTTTTTAGGTTGTTATCAAAATCCATAAACACAGAATTTCTTAGATTTCATGAATATAACCACAAGTTGTAGTTGAGTACCAATCTTTTGGATGAATAGAAAAAGAAAATACACACACACATACATAATTCAATGTTTCTCTGCCTTTGTTCCACAGAAAAGTTTTTGATGAAAAAAGAGTTTCTTGATCGAAGTGTTTGGGAAGTATTAGGTTACACAAAATTTAAGAGGACTTCTTAGAACTTTAAATATATAAATAGGCATCATGACTCTCTGGAGTATCAATACAATATGAAGCAGTTCTTACCTTTAATTGAGCACAAGAACTATCCTTCCTTCCTTCCTTCCTTCCTTCCTTCCTTCCATCCTTCCTATGGCAGAGAGATTCTAAGATGCCCCCCTAATGATCACTGCCTCCTGGGATTCATGGGCTTGCATAATTTGCTTTCCTCAAGTGCAGGTGGAGACTGGAACTTGCTTCTAACAACAGAATATGCCTAAGTGATGGGATATCACTTCTGTGATTAGATTACATAAGGTCGCAACTTCCGTCTTGCTAGTAGACTCAGTCTATTGCCTTCTCAGCTTGCAGTTGGATGAAGCATGTAGCTGCATTAGACAGACGCACACGGCAGGGAATGAGGCGTCCTCCAGCCAACAATCAACTAGGAGTTGAGGACCACTGCCCACTAAGACTCTTAGGAACCGAATTCTCTCATCTGAACGTGGGAGAAGATAGATGGAAGTCTGTCACAGACCCTGAAGCAAGGGACCATGCCAAGTTACCCCCCAAATTCCTGACCCCCAGAAACTGTGGGATAGTAAATGTATGTTATTGTGAGCCACTACATTGGTGCTTTTTTTGGGGGGGGGTGACGATAAAAACCTATTAGACGACCCTCTCCCCAACAGGACCTCTTAATGTAAAACATAGATTATTTGGAAAGGGTGCTCTAATCCATATAGCTGATTAAGATCCATAGCCAAATTGAGGCACTTTCTCAAATATTTGGAAAAGTAAACTGCATATTCCATTCCCATTTAGAAATGTAAAAGAGATGTTCCTTCCAGAAGAAAGACAAGATACTTGTAGGTTCACTGAAAAGCATTTTCTAATATAAAACTCAAACAGAAATGGATGACAGACCATGGGTTTAATGAACCAGGTTGGTTTGTACTATGTCATATTTCTTCCTTTTCTATCTGGAGAGTACATTAACTTTAAATATAATTACCTTATTTTCAAAAGATGACTTTATTTTTTTAATTTTTTTTATTTATTTATGATAGTCACAGAGAGAGAGAGAGAAAGAGAGAGAGAGAGGCAGAGACACAGGCAGAGGGAGAAGCAGGCTCCATGCACCGGGAGCCCGATATGGGATTCGATCCCAGGTCTCCAGGATCGCGCCCTGGGCCAAAGGCAGGCGCCAAACCGCTGCGCCACCCAGGGATCCCTCAAAAGATGACTTTAACAGTTACTACAACCAAAACGTTTAGAAAAACCCCTACCATTCTTAAGTTTTATATAAGTATTTGCTATTACTATGCTGATTACTATTAAAATATGCCTGGTATATAGCTTGCTGAGTTCTGGCTGAGGCTTCTTAATAAGCATAAAGGAGTTTACTTTAAAAAGGGCTCCAGGGATATTGACAACTCCCCCAGTCATGCCACATGGAGTATACAAAGATCAGGTGAAGGGATGGAGTGCAACACAGAGTCTTACCTAATAATGTTAACTAACACTAACGGAGTCAGACAGAATCTGTCCTAGAAACTTGCCTTTCATGTAGTTAACACAACCACCCCTGAGAATAAGAGTTTTATACAGAGGCTTCCCACACATGCATTTCACCAAAAACAACCAACTACCCACCCACTAACCAAAAGGAAAAAAGGAAAAAAAGGAAAAACAAATCTTGCCGTTCAAATATGCACGTCGACCAGCCTGCAAATGACTAGTAGCACACCAGACAGAGGAAAACATTAAAATAAAAATAAAAATGTAGTCCAATAAGTTGCGGTTCCTGGGGCCTGATGTGATGGCTTCAGCCAACTCTTAACCACAGCTCAAGGAGATTTAGTTAAACAACTTAATTCTTCTCTCATTCATAAAGTATGTGCCTGGCTCTGACTCTCCAGTTGCAATAAAGAGGGATCGTCTAGGAAAATACTGCTCTGTGCTCACCGCCTGTGGTTCACATGGCAAGAAGGAGCGTTTCACCATAAATATTACAACGTCATACAAGTCATAACAGGGATGTGCTAAGTAACAAGCCCTAATGTGAGCACAGCCCTTTCCCGGCTACAAAAGACTTTTCACACTGATCCTCTGCAAAAAGTTGCTATCCTTCTTTTACAGCTGAGGATCACAGAGCCCAGAGACATCAAGGCTCCAGTGATCCATCACACCACAGCACATCAGACTAACCAATCCTGGAAACTAGCATTCCTGATTCCAAGGTCAATGTTATTCTACTATACTGACAGGGATGATTACGGAGCAGGACCTTTGGAAACTAGTGGGGGAAAGGAGAATGGATAACTGACGGATGTTTTTAGCTTGATGATATGCATATCCCATGAACTGGAGTCACTCTGGGATGCAGTCCTGGGTCACTCCCGCAGAGCTTCTGAGCCATCCAGTACGAATACCACTAAATACTGTTAGGTAACCAGAGTAGATGACAGCCCTTTTGTGAGAGAGGAGAAAAGCTGAGATACATTCTACTCTGTGAAGCATGCATCCTTTCTTACCTCCTCAACATCTGCTTTTAGCCAGACTAAGATATAAAAGTGTTTTCTGGTTGGGAACTTTGCCTCTGTCTACCACTGTTCTTAATTTAGAAACTATTTAGATCTCTAGTGACTACACAGAAGGCTATCTAGCGGTTACCCAGAGAACATCCTAAGATGCAGCAGCCCAATCAACTAAGCAAATTCTATAGAAAGAAATGATAGATTTTGGTAGCCCAGCCAACCACGGTCTCTCCCCATCCGACATAGTCTCCTGTTCTATTCACTGTATTAGCCTTCCTAGCCAGCTGCTGTATCTCAGAGTCTTGGGTAGCCAGTGTGTGTGTGTGGGGGGGAGTGGGGGGTAGCTTTGAAGCTTGGCAACTATCCTGGAGTTTCCCAAACCCTTACAGCAAAGTGCTGGCTTACTGGCACATACTTCCTGGGTGATTTCTCAGCTTAAAAAGCAACAAGAACTCTGGCTGACCATGAAATTCTCTGGCATTTGAAAAACAGCTTGGGCTTTGTGGCTACAAACCGAGGTCCAGGTCAGATTAGATGAGCATTTTATCCTGTTTACTGCCTCAAACGGACTTGGAAGCTACGGAAGGAAAGGGCTGGGAAATATGAGAGCTGTAGAGAGCCAGAAGTTTTCAAATCAGCTAGAGGAATGTGCTGACACACTCTCTTGTTGGGGGAAAGGAATACTGTACTTCTTCTCGACACAGGTTTTTAAACCCTTCTTATCTTGCAGTTATTTAATCAATAAAAGGTACATTTTGGATATCTAGAATCTTCTATGTTCCATCTCCAGGTGAGTAAAAGAAAATGGGATTTGGATTCAACACCCTGGGTTCAAATGCCTACCCAACCCATTATGAGCTGTGAGATACAGGCCAGGTCATTATGTCTCTGGGAGCCTCAGTTTTCTTGCCTGTGAAGTGAGGTCATCTCATGTCTCACATGAGATGCTTCCAGTATTCATATGAATTGTGTCTAAATTTGCCTGAGAAATTATAAAATATACAGATATCGTCATAGTTATTAAGGACTATTACTGAGTTAAACCACTACAGCTAATAATTTATTATAACAATGTTTAGCTCTATTTAAAAACTACTTTTGACAATACTCTACATACATTTCCATGAATTCTGATCGGACATAAGTATATAATGTTGGGCTCTCTCCACCTCTGTGCCTTTGTTCCATTGTTTTATCCACTAAAATAGCTCCCTCCACACCTTTGCCAATTCAACTAAATTCTATTTATCCCTCAAAGTCCTGCTTAGAAATACATGCCTCAAGCACCTTGGATTAACTCATCTACTATCCATATGACCTGTCTCTTCAAGTCCTCTGCTGCACAGTCTATTCTGCACTATGTAGCACTCCCTCATGGCTTGACAGACACCCCCGTGACCTCTCCAAGCCTCCAGTACTCAACTGAGGGTGGCAGTGATCATCTGGTCCCTGCCTAGTTCACAGGATTCCTACGGGATGCAGATGAGGGTGTGAATTCGGAAGCACTCTGGATAGAAACCAAAGGCAATGATATACAAATCTGAGACATGGTTCTTAAGCCTTGCTTTCAGAATGTTATAAAATGTAGTAGCCGGTCAGATTCTGTATTTTCCAGAGAAAATGGGATCTTCTTTCACTGGAATAACAACTAGCTAAGTCCCGCCTCCTCCTTTCCTTCCTATAAGTAGAACTGCACAGATACTTACCCTCTCTTAAGTCTCGATCTATCTTGGGTGATGACTTTTTCCCCACGGACAATCCATGAACTTCTGGCCCCTCCACGTTCACTCCTGAAGGGACCCTGCTCATTTAAAACAGTTAAATTTCCCACTGAATAAAAATGTTCAGAGACAGAGGAAAGGGCAACTTAGTCAGGTAGTCAGTCTATGACTCCATATTTTAAGTTTTTGTTTTTACACAAGCCCACCTATGTTTCAAGATCAAATTAACTGCCTGTCACTGCCTCCATGAAGCTCTCTAATTCCTCAAAGTGTGTGCTCTATTTCACTTCTCTAAATATTCTTAGCATCTTTTTCTTTTATAGTTAGCTGTATCCATAACTTCACCCCTTGAGATTAGGCATTAAGCCTCAAAAGAACCAAAAAAAATATATCATGTGCCTCTTTACAAGGCTCAGAATGTTATATTTTTGTCTTGAGCGTAGAAGGCATCACTGAACTATGGCTTAACTGAAATAAACCATGACCTCATGCATGGTTCTCTACCATTCCAAGAAAGAATACTCAAGTTTCAAACTTGGCAAATATACAAATCACAGCATGATATCCCTTCAGTATACACAGATTGAACAAATCCAAATGTGCACGTCCACTCTTGGATCCCCTGTAATAATTTTAGGCCACCCAGGGTTGAGGCCTTGATGTCTAGTGGAAGACCGTAAGATTTTGAATAGGAAAATCCTGATCCACCAGTCCCTTGTGGTAACACTCTAAAAGAGTCCTTTGCCTTGTCAGAATCTCCATTTCTGAATTTGAAAATGAATAGGCTAGACCATGTCAGCTCAAACCTGTAACTCCAACATTCTATGATTCCTCGAACTGCTTACTAACGTGTAAATTGATTTTTTACTTTTATAGTTTTTTTGTTAAATGGGGTCTATTCATTTCTGATTGAGTTAATGACACCTAATATTTTAGCTTGCAGTGAAACTTTCTGAGCTTCCTGCTTTCAAATGCAGTAAGGGAATTCAGCATGAACAAGAAAAATTTAAGCTCTATTTTATTAATAAATCCAACAGCATCCAATTTTCTCTGATTTAGAATCACAGAATGTGTAGCCTTCAGAGATTACCTGATCCAACTCCTTACTTGGAGGAAAAACGTAAGATTAGAAAGGAAGACAAACTACTCAAAATCACACAGAAGTATGGGAAGAGCTGGGGCTAGAAGGTAGAGCTCCTAATTCCCAGTGTGGAACTCATTTAATTATATTTTTTGCCTATTTCATAGAGTTAAGGTCCTTATGATGGGTATGACTCTTAAGTATTTCTTCTCATTAAAAGTAAACAGACGCTATTCTGAATGAAGAACTCACCGATTCTCGTCATGTCGTCCTCCGTATCGGATCCAATAATTCTGTTTTGAATTAAAAAAAAAAAAAACTACTCAGTAGCTTTGTCACTAAAACATAACTTACAGAAAGAAAATATACATTTAAAATACTCAAAAAACCTAAAACATTAGGACACTTGCATGCTGCATAAAGATACAATATTTTTTAAATTAATAAATAGAAAAGCTAAAGTCAATGCAATTTTGGCAAAGACAAATGATGTACAAATGGGTTTTTAAAAATAGCCTGGAATCAGCTTAAGAGTTTATAATTTTTGTTCAAGAAGTGATTTGGAATTTGGTGTCAGGAAGACACTTAAAAGATCATCCAGTCCAACTCCCTTATGTCTTGTGAATAAATCAAACAAAGGAAAAAATTCAGCTTCATTAATCATCTGTGCAGAATCATAAAGTGACTTTTTCTGAAGTCTCTTGGGAAGATGCAATTTAAAAAAATAAGAAGTGGGAGCTGGATATAAGCATACTAGAAATGTTATTTAGAATTAGTATACTTAAAATTACCCTAATTTTTAAAATGTGCCAATAAAAATATGACATAACTAAAACAGAGATGAAAAAATGTTACAAATAGGATGTATTACAAATAGTGCTTTTTATAAACATTATGACAGGGACATTATATAAAGAACTTATATAGCTAATCAACAGGTAAATGAAAAAAGGGCATGTCCAGATAATTCAAATCATAGGAAAAGTAATAACAATATGTGGAAAGTTTGTTTTGGCTTTCAAAGGAGTACAAATTAAAACAACAATAACATGCCATTTTGTAGATAAGAAATACAAGTGATTTTTAAACGTTATCTCTCACTGCTGAGATATTTATAGTAAGCTGGTACTTCTAATGCTTTGCTAGAACTACTGAAGGTATCAAAAAACTCTTAGAAAAGCAATTTCAAGAACTTTAAAACTTCTCATATCCTTTGATGCCAGAATAATCCCATTCCTGGGAATTTATTCAAAGGGCACAGTTCAATACAGAGGAAGATGCTTCATGCATTAAATATGGTAGAAAAAATAAAAAACAAAAAATTCAGTGTTAGGAAAAGAGTTTATTTATAGCATGTTCTATACATGTAGCTAAAAACCATACTAAAAGCTGTAAAAATGTAGAAATGGCTTATGACACCTTAACTAAAATCAGAATAGAAATCTATCCATACCATAGTAGTAGCTGGGCAAAAGGTGTGTCACCATATGAAGACTAAAAGTCAACCCAGACAAGGGGAGTCAGCATGATGAAGAGTACAATTGAGATGGGCTCTGTTCTTTATGAAGTCTTTTTAATGTTTAAAATGTGTAAGTGAAATACAAAATGTCACATCCAGAATCTGAGACATAAAACAGTCTTGAGGCAAATGCATCAGGTACAAAACACTTCTCTTCCCCCCACATATATTTGCTCTTGACTTTGGATCTCAGCGATATGGAGATCTATTAAAGTCTTTTAATATTTATCACATATGCTGAGTAAACACCCACCTCCCACCTCCCCAGGTTTTGTTAATGCAAAGCAGATTAGAATCTTCAGTAAATTAAGTTGGGAAATAAAATCACAAATAAGTAGTCCATTGAGTGTGCTTTCAAAAAATATTTCCTGGGGCACCTCAGTGGCTCAGTGGTTGAGCGTCTGCCTTCGAATCAGGTTGTGATCCCAGGGTCCTGGGATCAAGTCCCTCATCAGGCTCCCTGCAGGGAGAGCCTGCTTCTCCTTCTGCCTAAGTCTCTGCGCCTCTTTCTCTGTGTCTCTCATGAATAAATAAGTAAAATCTTTAAAAAAAAGAACCAAACATTTCCTCTTCCCTCTTTGCTCTTACCGGTTCAGTGTATGAAAATCCCAGACCCTCTGCAGCTGATTTTATTAGTTCTGATTCCAATTTATGACGCTTCACAAACATTGCCAAATCCTAGAGGAAAAAAAAAATGAATGAAAAGTTCATATTTAAATAGCAGTTAAGAAATATGATAAATGTTCAAGTGGAAATATTTTTCAATAGACAGTGGACAAATGAGCTAAGAAAATATTCACAGCTGCAAAAAAAGTCTCCATCTCAACAGACTTTCACAAGCTATCATGTATGAGAAAAATATGCTTCTGGCATTAATAATTAAAGTACAAAAAAATAGCACTCTAGAACCTTGACTAAACTGCTAGATATCTTTAAGAGCAGTGCTACACTTTTACCAGTTCTGCCTAGAGCATCTAGCAGAATGCAGTTTCTTCTCAGGATGTTGGTCTCACCTCTCGGGCCTCAATGGATGCTGGGTCACTGCTGTCATCCAGCAGACCCTCGTAGTAATCCACGTTGTCTAGGACATCCTCATCATCTGGATGGAGGAGAAGATAGGCCTTGGCACACTCCAAGGCTTTCACATATTCACCAACTGAAAGACCAAGGAGTTGTAGCATTAGAGTTAGGCTAGGTCCAGCCAGAGGATTTTTAAGAAATACTTCAACATATTCTAGGTGAGGTCAGCATTAAACACAAGTGAGAGGGAAGATAAGGTGAAGCCGAACAGCAGACACAGAAATAGTCACAGATAAAACCAGATTCTCAAATATGGAGAACAAACTGATGGTTGCCAGAGGGGAGGGAGGTGGCTGAGGGGATGGGGGAAATATAGGGGATTAAGAAGTGCAAACTTCCAGTTATAAAATAAGTAAATCACAGAGCTGAAATAACAGCATAGGGAATGCAGAAAATAAGATTTTAGTAACATTGTGTGGTGACAGATGGTGACTATACTTATCATGATGAGCCCTGAGTAATGTACAGGATTGTTGATTCATTATATTGTACACATGAAACTAATATAACACTCTGTGTTAATTATACTTCAATCCTATGTCTCTGCCTCTCTCTCTCTCATCAATAAATAAAATAAAAAAATCTTAAAAAATAAAAATATACTTCAAAAAAATAGCCACAGACAAAAGGAAGGACATGATTACATGATTTCAGTGTTTAAAAGGTACTAATTTTGGTCTGCTTCGGCACTTAGATGTGTTTTGTATCAATTATTAAAAGTTTCTACCTGAAGATGTTGTTGACAACTTATATTATTTAATACAAATAAGCAGAGCAGGATCTGGGGAGCTAATTCTGTTTTGGGGCTGAGTTTGACATCATGTTTTCTAAAACCAATTTCAGTGATCCCAATTCTATTCATTGTTTTTAAAAAATTACTAACAGCAAAATGTCCATGAGTAAGGAGACACATAAAATAAATTCTAGTACAGTATATGTGGATTGTATATGTGGATGTAAAGAGAAATTAATGAGGAAGATCTCCATGTACCGATATAATTAGGCTAAACCATATAAAATTGCCAAAATTTGACCTTTTTTATACTAAGCAAATGGTAATTTCATAGGTCCATCCTACTAAGAAAATGCTTTTCATGATTTTATTTTTAAATAATCTCTACATTCAACATGGGGCTCAAACCCACAACCCCAAGATCAAGAGTCTCATGCTCTACTGACTAAGCCAGGTATCCCCTGATATATTATTATTATTATTATTATTATTATTATTATTATTATTAAAGAGAGAAAGGGAGAGTGGAGGTTGGGGGCAGAGGGAGAGAGAGAATATTAAGCAGGCTCCACACCCAGCACAGAACCCAATGTGGGGCTCTATTCCACGACCCTGAGATCATGACCTGAGCCGAAATCAAGAGACTGATGCTTAACCAACTGTGCCACCCAGATGACTCCTCCCTACTGATATATATTATTACATGAAGAAAGCAGTGTAAAGAACAGTGTAAATAATACATTATCTTCTATGTATAAAAGGGGGAAATAAGTTGGGGTTGTGTAGGGGTGTGTGTGTGTGTGTGTGTGTGTGTGTTTTGAAGAGACAAATCGAAAACTGGTTATAGGGCATGAAACTGGGTTGCAGAAAAAAGTAAGAAAGGGAGGCTTTTATGACATTTGGTCTTTGAATTTGTGAATATATCATTTTTTTTATTTTTTTTTTTATTTATTTATGATAGTCACAGAGAGAGAGAGGCAGAGACACAGGCAGAGGGAGAAGCAGGCTCCATGCACTGGGAGCCCGACGTGGGATTCGATCCCGGGTCTCCAGGATCGCGCCCTGGGCCAAAGGCAGGAGCTGAACCGCTGCGCCACCCAGGGATCCCAATATATCATCTTTTAAAATTAGGTTGAAAAATTAAATGCAAAAATCCTGAAAAATGTCAGTCTAGTGTAATTGTCAGGACATTACCACAGCATTTGCCCACTTGTGGTTTCACCTGCTCTCCTTATCCTGAGTTTGCCTGATGTGAGATGAGAGAGAAAAAAAACAACAAGTAAATCCTCATTGCCTCAATGGTAAACTGGGAAATGCAGAGGACAATTTGATGTCTGTAATGATGAACACCAGCTCTCCTTCAAAAGGTCTTCTGGAATGATCCACACCTTACCTCGATAGTAGGCGAACTGTAGGTAGTCATAATGCAGGGGAAGAAAGTTCTCGATTGGAGAGAGGCGGCCGGGGCGAGTGGCAAGTTCCCTCACACACTCATGCTGACAAACCAGCACCTGCATGTAGTGATCTGGAAGGCAACAGTGAGAGAGGTGGGTCGCTCCAGTCCGCTGGAGGGTCCAGACTTCAAGGTGGGAGCCACAGTTAGACAGGGCATGCCCCACCTCACCACACTGTGAGGGCCACCTCGTTATCATCTTCACTTCATGAGCAGGAGCTTCTCACAAAGGAAGGAAGTGACTTGCCAAAGGCCTCCTGGTCAATGATCCCTAGAGTAATGAACAGGGGATTCCAAACCTTGTGGCCTCTAGTCTTTTCTCCAGACTGCACTTTCCACTTCTTACCCTTTTTCTACATCTCCTGAAAAGTGACACAGGCCATGTCAGCCCACCCGTGCCCATGTGAACAAACGCCTTTCCCATTTAAGACCGCTGGGGCCTCCCTTTGGATACTTTGGGTACATATCCTGGGTCAGGGTCGGAAGTTCAGATTCCAGTTATGCTAAGGAGCAGTTGAGAGAAAGGACGGCTGCGCATATGAGGAGTTTTTTCTCCTTGTTAACATTTTCAAGAACTTTTCCTAAAGGGGAAATAAAAACAATATATATAATTTTTTTACATCTATTGATCAGGAACCTATTCTACTCAGTTACCAAACAGTCCATCACCTGCACATTGGAAATCCTAATACTGTAGGGACTGGTAAAATAGGAGAAGGAGGAAAGCTAAAGCATTTAGATACACATTTTGTCTCTTGATCTGTTTCCCTTTCTCTATCCCCATTCTTGTCATTTCTAAACAGGCGAGGATTCTCAAGTGTAGGGGTCATCTTGCTTCCGTTAGGTCTGGGCTCTCTCCTATCCAAGCATGAGCTGAGGAAATGACAGTTCCAGAAAACAAACACTTCCTACATTTTTCCCCAACTTTGATTTTTACAATGAAGATGGAGATAGTCTTCTCCAAAAAGAGAAGATTTTATTCATGTCTGTGTAGAGCAGGCTTTCTTGAGAATGACGATACAACTGTCTGACTTCATGACTTTACATTTTAATTTATCACAACTGCCTCCTTTCAAAGGTTCTCTGTTAGGCAGAGTTTGGCTCGTCTCTTAATGGCTTGAAGAGGGACCCCGGAGCACAACAGAAAGAGCATGTGCATTTTCTGATGTGCAGGCAAATGGGCCAGTTCTTGCGCAACCTGGCAAACTCAACCCAACATAGCACAGCTAACAGAATCCCTACACTATTGGTTCTTATTTTTTTTTAAGATTTTATTTATTTATTTATGAGAGACCCAGAGAGAGAGATGCAGAGACACAGGCAGAGGGAGAAGCAGGCGCCACGCAGGAAGCCCAATGGCCCAGTGCGGGACTCAATTCCCGGACTCCAGAATTACGACCTGAGCCGAAGTCAGATGCTCAACCACTGAGCCACCCAGCCATCCCCAGTCTATTGGTTCTTAATTGCAGCTGGAGGGTGGGAGGAGAAAAATGAGTTCTGTTTATTTGTTTAGCATGTTAGAAATAAACAGCTATATAAATAGCCAATAAATAGCTGTTTTATTTCTTACAAAAACGACAAACAACCTTCAACTATTTCTCCTAGTTAGCTGGCCATTGGCATTCCTCTTTACCTTCTAACACAAATTCCTCCTAATTCCAAATGACAAGCAAAAGCAAGAGGTAGAAAATACACCCAACAAGACCCAAAATCTGAATCAAATTATTTTTCAACACAAGACACAAAGAGCAAACAAAATGAGTGACAAAGTGATCTTCTTTAGGGCCTCAACAAGCATAGTTGGTAATAAATGGCATTGAGAAGCCATTTGTATTTTTCTCCTATTTTTAGTGTTGTTCTATCTCAAAAATCCAAATATTCTGGCTTTCTAAATATATTCTGTATTTTAAAAGCCACTTTCACTTTTAATTTAGAACAGTTTTGAACCACACAAGAATTTACAGCGTTAGAACACATTTTATTGGTTGTATTTCTTGTCTCCTTTCTAAATCAAATGTTATTGTGCAATTACTATGTTTTAATAAGTTTGAGATACAAGACCCTCGTGTGGGAATATTTTTAAAAATTTTCTTCTCATAATAAATTGGAAATGCATCAAATTCTCAAGAAGACTTACCATATTTTTGTAATATATGATCTTTGATTGAGCTTCAGGAACCATGACATTTTTTTAAATCACTTTTCTTTACTGGAAATAGGGGTAATGGTGATAGTTGTATTAAATATTAAGAGCCTGAGTTAGGAGATGTCTATTCTTTCCCAGCAATGAAGATGCTATGGTGACCTCGAGAAAATCACTAAATGTTATTCTGTGGGAATCTGTCAGTTTTCTGAAATCAGACATAAGACATTCGCCAAAGCTGTTTAGTGGCCATTGGTAGAGGCAGATGTAGAAATGATTGGGGGTGGGGGGTAGAGACAGGACACATATCCTTACACAACTACAAGATAATAAACCATAATAAAGGAGAAGCATTCCTGAATAAAAGATTACATGTAAAGAATACTTAACAATTAAAATGTGAAACACACATAAAACTGATATTCAAATGAACACTGCGCGCAAAAATGTATGGAAATGGCTGCAGGAAGCCTAGCAAAATAAAACCTTTGGGGAGAAAAATCCTCAATCATTCAGATATTGGTACTGATATTAGGTGAACTGAGTGGGTTTTGGGTAACTGAATATGTGGCAGATAGGTCATCCAACAAATTGAATTTCAATCTGCCTCTTAAGCTAAATTTTGAAAGATGTTTCCTAATCATCCCTCTCAAAGACCTTAACAATTTATGATCTATATTTTCAAAACATAGAGTATTAGTGATCTTTTTAATCTGAAATGTGATTGATGGATATGTCATTTTCTTCTCCCCTCCTTCCCTTCCTCCCTCCTTTCCTTCCTTCCCTTTTTTTCCTCCCCCTCATTCATTGAATAAATATTTACTAAGCACCTAATCTTTGTCAGTCAGTATACTTAGGGGCTGAAGATTAAGCACTTAAAAAGATACGACATTAGGCAAGTGATAGAGGAAAGCAACAATTTTCAAAGTCTGTGAGTGGAAATGGACATGGTATTTCCAGGAAATGCCACAGGAAGGGATCTAAGAGACAGAAAGAGAGGGGATGAAAATATATACAAGTGCACAATCATGAAAGTCCTTATTAAAAGTTTTGGGTTTTATTCTAAGTGCAGTGGGAGCCTTTGGTCGGGGAGGGGGGTGTTCCATGAATATACTTTTTTTTGGAAGACCATTTTGACTGCCTACATAGCAAAACGTCATTAGGACATGAGGACCAGCAAGGAGGCTATCATCATGGCTTTGTTAAAATATACTGTTGATCTGAACCAGGGTGGTAGTAAAAGGGGTGGAGAGAACCAGGGAATCTTATATGCTATTAGGAGGTAGCACCTACCAGAGCTTGGTAACAAATCAGAGGAGAATAGGAATTATGGGAAATGTTGGATTGAAAAATAATGTTTTGAGGTTTGTTTAGAAACCTAGTGAGGGGTGCTTTTTATAGAGACAGAAAACATTGGCATTTGGGGAAAGCATTGGCATTAATTTGCCTTCCTGCACATATAGGTGAAGTTGAACATTATTTTTTTAATATATTTATAACTTAGAACACAATATGCACTCAAGAGATATTTGTTAAACATTCATTACTGAATATCAGGTTATCCTTTGCTCATTTTTCAATTATGTAGACCTTAAAATATGAGTCCCAGAGTGAAAAAAGCCTAGATTTGATTCCCAGATTCACCTTCATCACATTACTCTGAGGTATAAATTCCTCATTTAAAAAAAGGAGAAGATGGTGGATAACAATACCATTCACTTACCAGAAGCTATTTAGAGGATTAAAAGATATATAAATATTTGAAATGCTTTGTATATTGTAACTGCTTTATAAAGTTACTTATTACTATGCCTTATAAGAAATAAATTACCAGTAATAATAATTTACAGGTTCTGCCTAAATATTATGGATATGAACTGCCTGCCTGTAAATGTTTTGCAACTTTTTCATTTGTCATTCATAATTCAGCTTGATTTATTGTATCTTTTGTATTTTAAATCTTAGGCAAAGTCTTTTTCTTCATATTTCTTGTTTTTTGTCATGCTAAGAACAGGTTTTCCATTCCTTCCATTATGCACATATTCTTTTTCATTTTCTTCTTTTTTTAAAGAGAAAAAAATCTCTTTTATAGAGAGAGTGTGTGCACACACAAGTATGTGCAGGACTGGGGGGAGGGATAAGGGGGAGAGAAACCTTAAGCAGAGCCCCTTGCTGAGCACAGAGCCCTACACAGTAAGGGTTTGATCTCATGATCCATGAGATCATGATCTGACCCAAAATCGAAAGTCAGATGCTTATCCAACTGAGCCACCCAGGGGACACCTCTTGCATTTTCTTCTGATGTTTTATTATCACACTTACATTATAAACATATGTAGAGTTTATTTTTCTATGTTTTTCATATGCTTCCCACCATAAATGATTAACTAGCTAATCTCCCCAATTAATGTATAATTCATTCTACCTACTATTTTAAATGCCACTTTGTAATATATTAAATTCTTATAGATAACAAAATCCTCTTTTAAGTAATTGAAGAAAACTATACAGAAATATTCACTACTACATTGTTTATAATAATGAAAACCTGTCGCTTCCTTAATATTTATCAGTAAGGAAACTGGTCAAATTAATTATGCTTTCCCCATATATTAGAACATCAGGGCAGCCTGGGTGGCCCAGCGGTTTAGCACCGCCTTCAGCCTAGGGTGTGATCCTACGGACCCGGGATCGAGTCCCGTGTCGGGCTCCCTGCATGGAGCCTGCTTCTCCCTTTGCTTCTCTCTCTCTCTCTCATGAATAAATAAATAAAAGTCTTTAAAAATAAAAAAGAACAACAACAAAAAAAAGAACATCACACAACCATTCAATACAATAAGGTAGACTACGTGTACTACTTACATGAGAAGTCCACACTGTATTGTTAAGCATAAAATAAAAAAAAATGCTCAAAATAAGTATTCACAGTATTGTCTCATTTTTATAAAAAATAATTATAAATAAGTACGTAAACATTTACATATGCATCTGAAAAGGTTTGGGAGCACAGTCACCAAATTTAAGCTAGGTAGATTTATTTATAGGACATAAGATGAGTTAAATAGATGTTTCATTTTTCACAATTTATACTTTTGTGTTGTTGGAATAATTTTACAGATTGCATGTAGTAATTCTATAATCAGGAAATAAATAAAGGAAAAAATAATCTTTACCTGCAATGGCTTCATAGAGACCAGCTTTGTACCCTAAGTACTCATACTCTTCAAATCTCTGAGGCCCCTCACACAGGGCTCTGCACTCCATATCTTCATTGAAATATTCTCTTAAAGCTTGTTCAAAGTACTTGATAGCCAGCTCAAAGTCATCAGCCTCATAATATTTAACTCCTGCACTGTAACTTTCCTGCAAAGAAGAGGAAGAAAAAAAAGTGTGTGTGTGTGTGTGTGTCTGTGTGTGTGTAGATAGATAGAAATCCATCTATCTATCTATCTATCTATCTATCTATCTATCTATATTTTTTCCCCAAAGAGCACTTCTGGAGCACTTGAATAGCAGTATTTAGGCAGACTCAGGATCATTTGGGGAGTGGGGCACTGGGCTCCTGTGCTGTGGAAGAAAAATGAAGGGTTTTACTGGGAGATAAAGACTAACTTCCCTGGCTTCACGGAATTATAAATAAGAATGGAGTTATCAAGCAAGCTGAAGGCTATGGCATCAGTCAATTTCATATTCTTCTTGAGCACAGACATGTAGAACAATATTTTCTAACCTCATCTGAATGTAGGCCATGCAACAAAGCCCAGCCAGGTAGACTGATGTGGGTGGCCATGACACATTCATTTTCCAGACCTGCCTGACCCAATTTAATAATGATGATGATGATGGTGATGATAAAAGGCTTATATTGAAAATCTTCTCGTATCTTGTTCTTCAATCATCTTGGAAGTCACGTGTCAGGAATGGTGACCTCTCCGATTGAAAAAAAAGCCCTTCCGACTTATTGTGATTTCAAGTAAGCTTTCATTTAAAGTCAGTGAATATGTAGCTTTAAAATATCAAAATTTGTAAAGTAGAAGGGCAGTGGAAAAGCAATGGACTGGGAGCTAGGAAACCACAGTGTGACCTGAGCAATTCATATTGGCTTCAACTCCCATATGTAAAGTTTGAAGGGGGCACTGAGGTTCAGAGAGGGTGACAGATCTTTATATCATGTTCTACTTTTCACCATATCATATAGCTTTTCTAAGGGCATTTTAACCTTCTTTTATCTTTTTTTAACTCTAATAATTACAATATATCATCTGAGAACTCTGGCAGTATAAAACTATTACTGTATTAGAAATCAAGAATCAACCTGATATACCCATTCCATGCATTTGCTTTGAGTCCAGTGAAACTTAGGAATACCTATCTCCTTCTGGTTAGGGCAAGGATCCTCAGTGCTCACCAGATGTGGTTTGGCTTCTAGATCTACCAACTGGAGCACTTCGACGCCGGCCATTGTTCTGTAATTCTCGATGTTCTGCTGCATTTCCATATGCTCAGGGTTGGCCATGAAAAATGTGTGGGCTGCTTCCACTGCCTTTTCCAGCTGGTTAAGCTATGGAGAAAAAAAAAAAAGAGGCCCAAATGAAGGCAAACATTTCTAACCTGGCTCAGTACTAGTCCAAGGGCTAACAGCTAAAGTGGCAGGGACAGCTTCCAGGTTACATTCACTATACTCAATCTCTGTACTACAAAGTGGAGGGTTAATAAACAGAGATCCTAAAATGATACATGGATATTCAGGCTTTAGTGAAAATAGCTAAATGTGCTCTATTCCAAATTTATTCTTTTCCCACTCTTTTCTGAACCATCTGCATTTCTGGGAAGCTGAATCTTTCTGCTTCTGTTTGTTTCATGATTGATCAAAATAAAAAGCTGCCAATGCTGTGCCACCTCTAATTCATATTTTTAACATTTTTATCTTTTATTTTCTCTTTTCTTTTTGTTCCTTTTGTCTTTAATCCTGACAAAGGGAGTATAAACAAACCTATGACTTTCCAAAGGATGAGAATGAGTATACCTCCCACTCCACCGAATGTATCAGGCTTTAGAATGTGAATAATACAAAAACCAAAAGAATACAAAATAACATTTCAATGCATGAATGCAGTACATAAAATGCTTTATCACACTCCTTTGATTGAAATATTTGATTCCAGACCTACAATTTAGATTCTAATTAATACAAAAGGAAGAATTTCTAATAATCACTACATAGGCACTACAAAGTCTTCTATGCCACACAGATTCTCCATGTAATGCAATTTTAACAAAATAGAATTAAATTTACTCAATTTAAGACATTTTGCTCTGTGCTTTAGACATAAAAAACATTTATAGACAGATCTGTTTGCCCATATCAGAAAAATGAATATTCACAGTAATAACTTTTTCATGGTAAAATCCAAATACGTTTGATCTATTTTAGAATATGAAGACATGAAAACTCATTGTTATTAAGAAGTAAACGTAAAATCATGGAACAGCATAAAAGATTCAACTTAGTCTTGCCTGAGTCTTACCACTCAGATATTAGTAAGAAATATAAGTACTGAATTCCCAAGTCCCCAGCTACTGCCATTTTGTAATAATGGCAAATAATCTTAGCCCTCACCACAGAAAACATAAATTGCCCTATCTTAAGATCTGAGATCCTTACTTTGTCTAATCATAGTAAAGCCTTCCCTTTTCCTGTTGAATTTGCATGCTCTTAGCTACTGGCCTTCTTTCCATTAAATCTTGCCTTATTAGTTTCCCTGCCACTTTTACCTTTGTCCTCAATTCTGTGCTCCCAGAATAATATTGGCTGTCAAAATCACTAATTTTGGATGTGGTTTCTTTTTTAATTTACAATTTCTCAACTTCTCACTCACTAAATATGAATTGTATGGACATCTACACAGTGATGAGTATACAGATATAGAGGAAAAACAGTAGGTTCTAAGTTCGGTGTCTGTCTACACTTATTGATCAGGTAAACCTGGAAGAAGTTATCAAAAAGAATGTAATCTTGCCATTTGCAATGATGTGGAGGGAACTAGAGACTATTACGCTAAGTGAAATAAGTCATTCAGAGAAAGAAAAATACCATATGATTTTACTCATACACGGAATTTAAGAAACAAAACAGATGAACATAGGGAAAGTGAAGGAAAATATACAATAAGATGAAAATTGATAGGGTAGCAAACCATGAAAGACACTGAACTCCAGGAAAAAAACTGAGGGCTCCTGGAGGGGAGGTGGGTGGGCAGATGGGGTAATTGGGTGATGGGCAGTAAGGAGGGCACTTGATATAATGAACACTGGGTGTTATATGCAACTGATGAATCACTAAATTCTACTTCTGCAACTAATTATTTTTTTAAAAGATTTCATTTATTTATTCATGAGAGATACAGAGAGAGGCAGAGACAGAGGGAGAAGCAGGCTCCATGCAGAGAGCCCAACCTGGGACTCAATCCCGGGTCTCCAGGATCACGCCCTGGGCTGAAGGTGGCGCTAAACTGCTGAGCCACCCAGGCTGCCCCAATTTTGCAACTAATTTAAAAAAAAAAAAAAAAAAAGAAAGAAAGAAAGAAATGATCACAGTATAATCTATAACTCCTGTGGACACATAATTTATGAGGATATAATAAAGTCTTTGTGGTTGGTAGAGACAGTCTACAGCTAAGAGTAAAACTATAAATTATGAACAAAACAGATTAGCACTGACATACTCCGGTTCTATAGCACAATCCATTAAAAATTGATAGAACATACATAAATACTTCCGTTTCACTTTTCCACCTTCATCTTTTCTTCAGGCTGTTCTACTGATCTAGAGAGCCTCTATCTCTTGGTCTTTTCTTGTTGAAATCTAACGTATCCCATAAAGTTAAGCCTAATTCCTGACTCTCTAAGAGATCCCTTTTCAACACTATCGCTACAGTCAAGTACAGCAATATCATCTTCTCCCTATTTCTCTATGAGCACCTATCATACTCTGTTGTACACTGCACCTCCCTGAGTATATTCATTTCTTCCAGTAGAGCTCTCTGAGACTAGAGGCCTTAAGACTTTTTTTTGTTTGTCTTCACTGACTTGACATATAGATTGAGGTCTATGATATGGCTTAGGAGAAAAAAAGAACTTCTAACAAGTAAATCTCTTATGCAAATCAAAAAGTGTATTACATGTGAGTATGCTTCTTAAGCTCTACTGGACTAAAAGGATGTCAGTTTAATAACATCTCTGAAGTCATCATTCATACTGAGAGCTTCCAATACTGATTATTAGCAAAGTATATGATTCAATAGCTCTTGAAAACTGTCAGTCACTGTTGACAAGTTGGTTCCTTTACTGAGATCTTACCACACCTGCTGTTGGATTTTTTTTTTTGCACATTTTATGTTTTCCCCATTTATAATCCAGTACTGAGCATATCATCTTCCCCAATATAAATATTAAGAAGATTCCATGACTTAAAGTTAAACCATAAAACTTTTTCATGAACTGGCCATGGCTTTTAAATCACTGTGAAACAGTTCAGGAAACTCAAACTGGCTGCCAAAGTCTATAAAACAAGCCATTATTTTAACTAGAATCTTGATATCTTTGTATTCTATTTTAGAAATTAGATATATACATGTGAAGTGGTAGGAAAACTCCAGGTGAACATGCGTATGCTGCATATAATGCCATATTATGCGTTGGAGATTATTATAAGGCTTTGTAAGTACTAGTTTCAGCTAAGGAAGGATCGACCCACTACTTCACTGAAACAAACAAATAGCCAACTGCCCTGAAAGGCTCCACACTGGACTTCCTTTAAGACCAAAGCAAATTAAATTTAAATTTAAAAAAAAAAGGAAAAAAAAAAGACCAAACTAAAATAAACCACAAGAGAGGGTAACTCTATACATCAAAATAAATAAATAAATAAATAAATAAATAAATAAATAAATAAATAAATAAATAATAAATTGCAAAATAAAGAGCAACTGAGGAAAGGGAAAGGATTTGACGACAAGATGGTATCAAATTTAGAAAGGAGCCAACCGCTCCCCCTGAGATATGAGAAATACCGGCCAGAAATGCCTTCAAGATGCATTGGGTCATTTTATCTCAGGCTGTGAAGAACTAAGGCGAACATTTTCTCCTGCCAGTCTAGAAGCAGGACTGTACGTGGCAGTCATACTGCATGGAAAAAAAGAAATGAATGCTGATTAAATCAACACCCTGCTGACATTCTAAGTTACTCTGTCCACTGGTGAGTGAATGAAATTCTTTTGATGCACTAATGGTTTTCCATAGCGAGTAATAAAGAAGCATTTCAAAAGGACACGTTGACTATTTAGAAACCCTCAGTAGCTATCCATTGACCACAAAAGAGATTCCAAAACTATGTATGGTGACATTCAAAACCTCCAGGATTTGGCCTCAACTCACTTCCTAGCCAAACATCTTCATCTCTGCCATTATGCAAACTTTTCCCAGAAAAGTTCTAGAAGAACTGCTCTTTTTCAAAAGATTTTATTTATTTGAGAGAGAAAAGAGAAAGAAAATGGGGGGGGGGTAGAGAGTGGAGGGAGAGGGACAAGCTGACTCCATGCTGAGCATGGAGCCAGATGCAGGGCTCACTCCCATGACCCTGAGATCATGACCTGAGCCAAAATCAAAAGTCAGACATTTAACCCAATGAGCCACCCACACGTCCCTAGAAGAACTTCTAGATGTTTTATAATTTACCACCTTCCTATTTAAGAAAATACACAAAGGCCCAGTGTTCCAGTCATACCTAAATTCATTTCACTCATTCATTTATTCAGCAGGTATTTATTGTGCACTGAATTAGTGCCAGACACTGTCATAGCTGATGAGAATAACTACATGTCCAAAGCCAACAAAGACCTTACTTTCTAGGTACTTATAGCCCCGTTGAAGGGGACAAGTCTAAAGTAAATAAATCATTAATGAAATTAGTTTCAGATTGTGCTGAATGCTATGGAGAAATAAATGAACAAACGACACTGTAAGAGCTGGCTGGGGTGGGAATGGAATCAGGACTCTATTAGATAAATTAGTCAAAGAAGGTCCCTCAGCAATGATATTTTTCAGCTGAGACCTAAATGTTAAGAAGCCAGTCATGAGGAGAATGGGAGGAAGAACATTCCAGGCAAAAGAAAGTGAAGTGAAAGGGCCCTTTCCTGGCAAAAGAAAGTCAAGTGGAAAAAAGTCTTGACATGTTTTTAATGTGGAGCAGAGACTAAAGAGAGATACTTGAAGAGCTGGAGAAAGACAGATCACTCATAGGCTATTATAGAGTTTATTCTAAGTGCAAGGGGAAACTTTTAAAGAATTTTAAACAATATCTGATACACATTTAAAAATGACAGTTCTGGGGCGCCTGGGTGGCTCAGCTGGTTAAGCATCCAGCTTTTGATTTCAGCTCAGGTCGTGGTCTTGGGGTTGTGGGACTGGACAATATGGGGCTCCACACTAGCCTGTAGCCTGCTTGGGATTCTGTCCCTCTCTCTCACTCAGTCCTGCCCCCTGCTCACACATTCTCTCTCTCTCTCTCTCTCTCTCTCTCTCTCTCTCTCTCTAAAATAAAATAAAATAAATTTAAATAAAACAAATTTTTTAAAGATAAATAAAATGACAATTCAGACTGCTATGTGGACAACAGATGTTTGGTAGCAGGCAAGAGAACATGGCAGTAACTCAGGTGAGAGAGAATGCTTTTACTTTCAAAATAAAAACCATTTCAAAAAAAAAAAAATGGGTCAGTAACCCTGCCTTTTCCCCCTCTCTTCCATTCCTTTCTCTTCCTCTCCATTTTGCCTATTCTTGCTTCTTTCTCAATTCAGACACACAGTACAAAAGAAAACAGTTCTACAATTTCCAAACATAGTTTACAGAAAATATACAAGTTCCCTGTCTTCTGAATTAAGAGAAATACAAAGCTCAAATATTCTGAATATGAAATTTAGGACAGCTTGTCAGACATATGCAAGATAGGAAATTCTAAAGCACATTTAAAAATATAAAGAACAGCGCACTTCTGAGAGAGAATAGTTAGGATCACTTTCTAGCTTCTGAAGCCTTTTTATACAATCAGAGTAAAAACGTCAAGCCCAAAATAAGTGATTTCCATTCTCTTCTACTCAAACATCCACATTTTCAATAAAGAAGAGAATTCTTTCTCTGCTTTCACCCCCCCCCAACATAGGGAATTCATCCAATATCATGCATTACATTTTGATGAAGTGCTGTATTTTTTGCCTTAGCTTTTTACTTAAATTTCATAATATAACTTTAGAGAATTTTTAACCCCATTACCACAAGCAAGTAGATACAGAACACATCCTGTTTCTAAGCCACAGCAGAATTTTTAAGTTTTAGTTAGCATTAATATACTAGCTGCAGGGAAAGGAAGGCACTAGATTATAACATGTGCATCAAACTAAAAACTGAAAAATTCATGGGCTATCAACCATAAATATTCTTTTTTTTTTTTTTAACACATTTTCTTTGCTTAGAGGGAGTATCGTATTAATTTGTAGCTGCAACTGGGGTTAAGAAACTTTAGTTGATATCAGTTATTTATCTTTTTTTTTATAAATTAATTTTTATTGGTGTTCAATTTACCAACATACAGAATAACACCCAGTGCTCATCCCGTCAAGTGTCCCCCTCCGTGCCCATCACCCATTCACCCCCACCCCCCGCCCTCCTCCCCTTCCACCACCCCTAGTTCATTTCCCAGAGTTAGAAGTCTTTATGTTCTGTGTCCCTTTCTGATATCTCCCACACATTTCTTCTCCCTTCCCTTATATTCCCCTTCACTATTATTTATATTCCCCAAATGAGTGAGAACATACACTGTTTGTCCTTCTCCGATTGACTTACTTCACTCAGCATAATACCCTCCAGTTCCATCCACGTTGAAGCAAATGGTGGGTATTTGTCGTTTCTAATGGCTGAGGAATATTCCATTGTATACATAAACCACATCTTCTTTATCCATTCATCTTTCGATGGGCACCGAGGCTCCTTCCACAGTTTGGCTATTGTGGACATTGCTGCTAGAAACATCGGGGTGCAGGTGCCCCGGCGTTTCATTGCATCTGAATCTTCGGGGTAAATCCCTAACAGTGCAATTGCTGGGTCGTAGGGCAGGTCTATTTTTAATTCTTTGAGGAACCTCCACACAGTTTTCCAGAGTGGCTGCACCAGTTCACATTCCCACCAACAGTGTAAGAGGGTTCCCTTTTCTCCACATCCTCTCCAACATTTGTTGTTTCCTGCCTTATTAATTTTCCCCATTCTCACCATAAATATTCTTTTATGGAGCAGTAAGGATTTTTGTCTTTTGGCGTTTGTTTATTTATTTAATAATGGTGACACTAGACATTTTTGTAGCATCTGCTCTTCTCTCCAAATTTACCTCAAATGTTTGCCAACTCAAGTTATTTTTTCTTTACAAAACCAAATAAATAAATAACTTTTAAAAATTGAACAACATATTGGGACGCCTGGGTGGCTCAGTGGTTGAGTGTCTGCCTTGAGCTCAGGGTGTGACCCCAGGGTCCTGGAGTGGAGTCTGGCATCGAGCTCCCTACAAGGAGCCTGTTTCTCCCTCTGCCTATGTCTCTGCCTCTCTCTTTGTGTCTCTCTGAATAAATAAAATAAGAATCTTAAAAAAAAATTGAATAACATTTTAACAGAATATCCTTTTTTAAAAAAATTATTTATTTACTCATGAGAGACACAGAGAGAGAGAGAGAGGCAGAGACACAGGCAGAGGGAGAAGCAGGCTGGGACTTGACCCTGCGACCCCAGGATCATGCCCTGGGCCGAAAGCAGGCGCTAAACCGCTGAGCCACCCAGGGATCCCAACAGAATATCCTTAAAACAAAGATCTATTAAGTTTCAAAACAAAATTTGAAAGCATTTTTTAAACTACTGGATTAAGCTAATCCTATGAATTACAGCAAAGACCAGGCTGTTTACTGAGAATTCGGTTTTATTTTAGAAAATTCATACATATTTCCAAATAATGTAGTCAAATTTTGAGAGCCAAAAATAGCTATATGAAAAACAACTTCGCATTCTTATTTCACAATTTCCGGTGATGTTACTATCCTTTAATGTTATTGACAAAACTAATAAAAAGATTCATACATGGAATTATTTTTATAATTCAGTTATAGGAATTAAGTGCTTGTTTCTCTTGACAAATTTATAAAGTTAATTTTAACAGACACTGAGGACTACAAAATATAGTGCATTGTTGTTTTTGTCTTGGCTACCAAGAAGCTCAGAGCTAAATTTTATTCTCATAGACAGTAACTAAATTACGCTGGGTTTCTAGTATAGCAAACTGAAGCTGGCATACTTCCCCTTTCTCTTTGACTTTGTTTTTATTCTATTTCAAAAATCTAAGATATAAATAATTACTTTAGGTAATTCAAAAGATAAACCCCTAGGGTGGCTTGGCAGCTCAGTGGTTGAGTGTCTGCCTTTGGCTCAGGGCGTGATCCCGGGGTCCTGGGATCGAGTCCCACATCGGGCTCCCAACAGGGAGCCTCCTTCTCCCTCTGCCTGTGTCTCTGCCTCTCTCTCTCTGTGTCTCTCTTGAATAAATAAAGGAAATATTTAAGAAAAAAAAAAGATAAACCCCTGAAGTAAGGGACATTTCTAGTAATTAAATTTTTTCCTACATCCTGATATAGAGAATTTAGAAATTTCTAGCTTTACAGAATGCATATCAATTCACAAGTTAAGTGTCCAGGCTATGTAGAAAATGAACTTATCTTTGAATTTATGGAATATTAGTCTAAAATGTAGTCATGGATATAATGAAATATTTATAGCTTTCAAAATGCTATTTTTAAGGATTATATGGGAAATGATATATCTAAAGCATAATGTTTTCTCTGTGGAGTAAGTTGGAAAGAAAAAATATGTATTTTAAAAGCATTTTATTTATTTATTTATTTATTTAGTTAGTTAGTTAGTTAGTTAGTTAGTTAGTTAGTTATTTTTGCCAAACTTCTTACACTCTTTCCTTCATTTACTTATAGTCCTGGACTTGATTAACAATCTCCTGCTCTTTCTAAACACTGCTAAGTTTCAAGTTGATGTTTACAACTTAACGTTCAACACTAATGGTGAGTAGCCACTGTCAAATTAGGTTAACCTCATGAGCTCAGTGCAACAATAGATCCTATCAGCTAAGACGGCTAGAAGGTTTTCTTATCTAAATAAAAACCATCTTTCAGGATAAGGAAAACATTAAAGTGAAGAAGCAGAACTTTTAAACATACCATGTCAGATTAGAGACTGTTTAAAACAACAACTCCTTGAAGTTTCTGAAAAAAGAAGAAAACCTCAAAATATTAGCCAAAAAAATACGTGTGCGCTTAATTGGACAAAATCCCTTGAGCCATCTGTGGACTGTATTGTCTAACTTCCTAACAAGAGGACAGCCAAGACTTGGATGCTCACTGGCAAGGAGAGAGTACTGTCTTAGTGATGGAATGTGGGCAAGTCGTCTCTGCCACGGAGCCAAAGAAACTAGCGTGTGTGGCTTATTGGTATGTTACTGTTGTTTTTGGTTCTAAACATTAGGACAGGAGAAGGTTGAATAACTGGGCAGGCATCTTAACCTCTGCAGTATTGTCCAGAAGTCTCCCTTGAGGTGTCAGAGGATGACTAATGGTTACCGAAAAGAAGGTTTGGGCCAAGATGGTCTGACATTTGCTTCCTGCTACTGTTTTTGGAAACACAGCTGGAGTCCTCCTCAGAAATTTCTTTGAAAGGCAGATGTCACTCATTTCACATTCCAGTTTTGCCAGCAAACTTTGACTACTGTAGTAGCCATCCCTTTAACCGGTTAAGAATCTTAGTTGTATCTGATTATAAGAAATAAACAGAAATCCAATGTCCCCCTTGGTGAGCCCAGAACTGGTTTCCTCTCCTTTGTGACTTCCACATTGATGAGCATGATCTTATTCGTGAAGTTATTATTCAGAATTTACCATTCAGAATGTATATTGCTGTCTAGTTTGCAATGCGCTTCACAATAATAATAAAAGTGAAAGTAATAAAAAGTAATAAAAAATGATCACGTATTGATTGACTACTCATTTCCTATTTTGAAATTCTTCAAAGAACTAGAAGAGGAATCCCCTACCTCACCTCGGGCCCAGGGCAAAGGTACTTGATCATTATTTATAAGAGCACATTATGATCCAAACAATGAGCAGTGGCACCATGCAGAAGCAAGTGCTGGATAGCCTGAGTGGCCTTTAATGAACTTCCCAGTATGAAAACAAATTTGTTGTCCTAACAGTTCACTCATGTTTTGCTTCTGCCTGGTTTTCATCATGATAAATGGGGATGAATGCTGTCTTTCCCTAGTGACCCATTAAAAAAGTTCTAGCTGGCCATCACTTCCCTGGAGCCAGCTCCCTAATTGCTCACTACCAGAGTCCTATCTTTGCGGTCAGCAGCAGCCAGAGCACATTCCCCCTTCCCGAACTGTACAAAGTTGCAATCATTTGACGTAATTGTGTCAAATATGATTGCAAAATGGCAATTAACTATGGATTTGGGCTTTCTGCTTCTAAGATATCCTTTAAAAATCAACAGTGAAAAAAAAATCAACAGTGAAATAGCTTAAGATAGACTTGGCACTGATTTTTCTGCTCTTGAGAATATGGGAAAAAAAGAAATAAAGAATTTCCAAGCCTTTTTGAGTGCCTGCAACATTGTTTTGTGAAATAACAAAGCGATGGGCATTAAATACTTGTCATGGGCAAAAAAGGGATGGGAGCCCCCAGGGTTGAGAATCAAAGTGCAGGTTTACTTCCTGTTTCTCTCATAAGTGTCCCTGTTTCCTGAGTGGTTTTGGGGGGAGGCACACAGGGAAAAGAAGTAATAAATATGGCCTTGCCTTGTTAAAAGTGCTAGGATAACATTGGACATAGCCTGACAAAACTGATGATTTGGGGAGAGCTTCGGAGTTTAGTGACCCTGTAGAAAAATGCCATCATTCTAATTTCCAACGTCTCCTTTCTACTTTGTGTTTTTGAAACAAATTTAACATTCCACCCAAACCACTCCACTGTGAGAAATATAAGAAAAGCAAACAAGCAAATCAAAAGCTTTTCCACTTGTACCTTTTTGGTATAAATATGCCACATTCCTCTTTGAAATACAAACTCTCTCTAGCCCCAAGAAGGGTGGGGAGATTTACTTCAAAATGTATTTCAAAACATTTACTTGATTTCAAATAAAGGAATGTACCATGGCTGCAAGCCAGAGGGAGTTTCACTCCAAAGACCCCTCTTGGAGGGGACTTCAAGGAGAGACTACAGTCCCTTCAGGTTTTCAACCTATCAAGCTGACTAATGGGTGTTCCTAACCTGACAGGCCACATGCTCTTATTAAAGGGGTGGTTTTGATGATGGAGTTCTTTCAGTGTTCCATAAGCTCCTCTGGCATCACACCTGCACTTTTTAAAGCATTCAGCCACAGCAATAACCTTCAGGCCGTATTGTAAATTAAATATCCCTGCCATATACGCAAGTTAAATATAAACACAAGCATTTTCTCTGTACCTCAGCCAACAGACGGTACTGGAAAGAAGTTCCAGTCCATCTGAATGTCTGAGGAGGTTAAAGCTTAGAGAAAATTCACTTATTTACAGAACTTATCAGGGAGCATCAATTCTTGGGTTACTTTTGTGGCACTTGCATTGTCTGTGAATACTAATTCCCATTAGCCATAGATAACCAGGGCTGGAAATTATTTAGTACCACTGCCTCAAGTGGAAAAAGGAAGTGTGCAGAAAACTAATGGCAGGGCTGTGTTTAAAATCAAAGTCTTTTATTAAAATGTTCACAAACACACATTTGGGATTTTAATACCTGTTATTTCAAAGTCGAGGTGAATTCATGCATATATGGTCCATGTGACAAGTGTTTGCTGATCACCTCTGCCTTGGAAAGAACTATGATAGATGTCCTGAGAGGATGTAAAATATTTGCAGTATGGTCCCTGATCATCTATTAAATACAGCCCAGTAGGTCAAGGATACATATACGAACTATTTAGTATCAAGAACTAAGTGTCTACAGGATTAGAGGGCAGGGTAAGTGGGTAACAGGCAATGCAATGCTATAGAAATTGAGAGAAATTTGAAATCACGGTAACCTGGGAGGCTCAGGGCAGGCCTCTCTGAAATGTGGGACTGAGACTGGGTCATGAAGAATGAAAACCATGTGGATGTCTCATCTCAGATGCAGATGGAGCGAGCAGGGAGAAATGAGAATGATTCATGTTTCTATAGAAGAGTCATTTGGCTAACGCAGTTCATATGCAAGATCTAGATTACAGAGTAATGGGGAAGAAGGATGAACAGGGCTGTGCTGGGGGGGTGAGGGTGGTCTTTGAACACCAAGCCAAGGTGTCTCGACTTGGTATTCTAGGAAAGGATGTGTTGTGGTGTTGTTTAAATTTCCATTTCCCTGACGACATATGATGTGGAAGATTCTTTTCAGATATGTATTTAGCATCTGTGTGATAATGCCTGTTAGGGTTTTGGCCCATTTTTTAATTTGGTTGCTTTCTTATTTTTGAATTTTTATAGTTCCTTTACATATTGGATAACAACTCTTTATCTCAAATGTGCCTTTTGTAAATATTTTTTCCTAGACTGTTGTCTTCTAATTTTCTTGACATCATCTTTTGCAGAACAGAAATTTTCAATTTTCATGAAGTCCGGCCTTCAATTATTTCTTTCATGGATGGTTCCTTTGATGTGTCCAAAACATACTGTCATATCCAAATTCATCTACGTTATATTCTACAAGTTTTACAGTTTTGCATTTTACATTTAGGTCTGTGATCAACTTTGAGTTAGTTTTTGTGAAGGACATAAGTTCTGCATGTAGGCTCATTTTTTGCATGTGAATGTCATTTTTCCTGAACTACTTGTTGGAGACATTTACATTGTTTCATTGTATTGCCTTTGGTCCTTTGTCAAAGATCCGTGGACTGTGGTTATATGGGTCTATTTCTGGGCTCCTTATTCTGCTCTATGAATCTATATGTCTATCCCCTTCCCATACCACACTGTCTTGAATACTATAACTTTATAGTAGGTCTTGAAGTTGGGTAATGTTAGTCTTCCATTTTGTTCTTCTTCACCAATATCGTATTGGCTCTTCTGGATCTTTTCCCCCTCCACATAAAGAGCAGAATCAGTTTGTGTGCATCTGTGAAATAAACTGTTAGGATTTTGATTGGGATCATACTGAATCTATAGAATTGACATCTTCCCAACTCACTACCAGTGCTGAGTCTTCTTTTCCTAGGAAGATGGAATCTCTACTTATTTAGTTGTTCTTCAATTTCACTCATCAAAGTTTTGTAGTTCTCATCTGTATCTTATACATGTTTTGTTATAATCATACCAAAGTATTTCATTTTGTAGGGTGCTAATGTAAATGTTGTGTTTTTTAATTTCAAATATCACTTTTTCATTGCTGGCATAGAGGGAAGTGATTGACTTCTGTATATTAATTTTGTATCCTGCAACCTTGCAGTAATCATTTATCAGTTCCAGGAAATTTTTTGTCAGTTCTTTCTTATTTTCTAAATAGATGATCATGGCATCTGTGAACAGTTTTCTCTCTTCCCTCCCAATCACATACCTTTTATTTCCTTGCCTTGCTTTATTGCATTAGCAATGACTTCCAGTAAGAAGTTAAATATACGTAGTGAGAGGAGGCATCCTTGCATGTACCTGCCTGAGCTTAGTGAAGAAGCTTCAATTTTCTATTAAGAACGATGTCAGCTGTAGGTTTTTGAAAGATATATTTTATAAAAGTGCAGAAGTTTCTCTCTCTTCCTAATTTACTGAGAATTTTTATAATGAATGGGTGCTGAATTTTATCAAATGCTTCATATGATCATGTAATTTGTCTTTTTTAGCCTGTTAATGTGATAGATTACAATAACTGATTTTTTTATTGTTGAGCCATTGTTGCATACCTGAAATAAATCCCACTTGGTTAAATGATAAAGGTATCTTTTATGTCCCAGAGTGTGTTCTATCTATCTTGGTGAATCTTCCACAGAAGTTGAGAAGAATGTGTATTCTGCTAGTGTTAGATGAAGTAGTCTATAGATTCCCATTATTTCTAGTTCACTGATAGTGGTATTGAGTTCCACTATGCTCTCACTGGGATTTTTCTATCTGCTGCATGTCTATTTCTGGTAGAGGGATATTGAGGTCTCCAACTATAATAGTGGAATAATCTATTTCTCTTTGCAGTTCTATCACTTTTTGATGAATGAGATGATGAATGAGATGGCGTGCATACATGTTAAGGACTATTATGTCTTCTTAGAGAATCAACCCCTTTAGCATTATGTGATGTCTTTTTTTTTTTTTTTTTAATCCCTGGTAACTTTTCTTGCTCTGTAGTCTGCTCTGCTTGAAACTAATATGGCTACTCCTACTTTATTTTTTGAAACTAATATGGCTACTCCTACTTTATTTTAGCATGATATACTTTTCTCCAGCCATTTACTTTTAATCTACATATATCTCTAAATTTAAAGTGGATTTCTTCTAGACAGCATATAGTTGGTTCCTGCTTTTTTATTCACTCTATCTCTATCTTTTAATTGGTGCATTTGGATCATTAAAATTGGAAGTGACTACTGATATGGGTTGATGAATATCTACCACCTCTGTTGTTTTTGGTCCTTTGTTCCTAAGTTTGTCTTCCATTCTTTTTTTCTGCCTTTTGTGGCTTTCAGTATTTTATATGATTTCACTTTCTCTCTTTCCTTAACATACCAGTTAAGATATATTTTTAGTGGTTGCCCTAAAGTTTACAATATACATCTATAAAAAAATTTAAGTCCAGTTTCAAAAACACTCTATTACAACAAATGCTGGTACCTTATAATAACAAAATAATCCCAATTCTTTCCTCCTGTACCTTGTATTGTCACTGTCATCATTTCACTTATATATAAGCAGACCTAAGCACACACATATATGTATAACATATACATAAGCATACCTAAGCAGATGCATCGTCATTATTACTATCGTGAACACAATGTTATTTGGTCAACCAATTATGAAGAAAAATAAAAGCTTTTAGTTTACCTTCACTTATTTCTTCTTTGGCTATCTTCCTTGCTTTATGTAGACCTTAGTTTCAGACTTTTAGGATATTCCTTCTCTTTAAAGAACTTTTTTTTAGCATCTCTTGCAGGGCAGGTTTACTGGCAACACATACTCTCAAATTTTGGTTTTTTGGTAAAGTATTTCTTCTCACTTTTGAAGACTAATTTTGCAAAGTACAGAATCTTAGGTCTTTATTTCTCAACACTTTAAATATTTCACTTCATTCTCTTCTTACTTACCTAGTTTCCGAGGAGATGTTGGACGTAATGCTCATCTTTATTCCTCTATAAGTAAGGTGTTTTTTCCTCTGGTTTTTTCAAGATTTGTTCTTTACCTTTAATTTTCTGTAATTTGGAAATGATATCCCCAGATATAGTTTGTTTTACTGTTGTATTGTCTGAATTTATCCTATTCATTGTTCTCTGTGCTTCCAGGATCTGTGCTTGGTGTTTCATTTATTTGGGGGAAATTCTCACTCATTAATGTTTCAAATATTTCTTTTGTCCTTTCCTCTCTTTATTCTTTTGGTGTTCTGAATACGTGTGTTATACCTTTTGTAGCGTACCACGGTTCTTGGGCATTTGTCTTTTTTTTCTCAGTCTTTGTTCTTCTTTATTTTCAAATTTTAGGGTTCCTTCTGAGATAATGTCAAACTCAGATATTCTTTCTTCGACCATTTCCAGTCTACTAATATTCTTAAAATCACTTTTCAAGGTCTCATCTAAACCTAATTATATCCCAAAGGCCCTATCTCCAAATGCCATCACATTGAGAGTTAAGGTCTCAACATATTAATTTTGGGGATACAATTCAGTCTACAGCATCAGTCCAGAAAATGTAAAAGCTACAGATATCTTTAATTTTTTTAAAACACAATAGAAATAGCAACGGAATTCATTAGTTTTTAAAAGCAGTTCTGAAAGTTGGTTATGGGATAGAGAAAACAATAATTTAATTTTGAACTAGGTAACATTTGATACAATGGGAAGGCATGCAAAAGAGTACATCTTTTTATCAGTGAAGAACCTTGACTGGAGAGCTATTGAATTTGAGTGTTGGGCAAAGTCTACAGCTGAGACACACCTGAGGTCTTTAGCCCACAGAAAGTGAGACTTCCAGTCTTTCCAGAGTGAGAGCATGAACAATTAATATACTTGGCTTAGAATAACCCAGAACGACAGAAAAAAATATATTTGGGTTTTAAATAACCCTTGCTAAGAAGTGTATTTTCTCGGAATGTCATAAGACTTAATAAAAGAACAAAAAAAGTTTTTATAGTGAACTAAGTGTAAAATAAACTGTGTTAAAAGTTAAACATTTCTATTTAGGGTAAGAGTTTTTAGACTTTCAATTACTATGACTGTTAATTCCCATGAATTTGGATACTGTATTCTACATTTTTCAAATTTTTTTGATCAAAGAACCATCCCTCTTCCGCAGAGGGGCTCAAAAGACTAATAACTTCTCTGAGACTCTACTTTCTTGTATATATACACACATACACCCACACACACACTCTGGGTAAACTTCATTAACTTTGATGAAAGAATGGCTTTAGTTGTAAAATCACCACCAAAGTGATCCCAGAATCCCAAAATGCTAATAAGACTGAAATTGTCCTTAGACACAATTTGGTATAAGGCTCCCTCCTCTGTTATACTTATGTAAATAAGACAACTAAAATACAAATTGAGAAATTTTTCTTAGGACCACATGGATTCTAAGAGAAGTGTTGGACTCCATAACCTAGTCTTCTAATTCCAAAGTTACTGAGTTTTCTAGGAAACTTCATTGTGTCTGAGAGTAAGTGGCCAATTCTCCTCATTCAGCAGGAAAATAAAGAACATACCATTTTGAACCAGTGCATATAAAAAACTCACACCCATAATATATCCCTCTCAAAGTCATAAAAGAATACCTTTCTCCATGCCACCCAGAATAGACAAATTAATGCTGCAAAGTGGCTAATGAGTATAGAAGAGAACTGTGAGACTGTTCAAATGAAGAGACTGGTTTGAATTGAAACACAGCCTAGAAAAATCATATCGAATAGACTGTAAAATTATATTCAGTGGTTTAAAAAACTCAGGCTTTCTGATTTTGACTTAACACATACTGTGAATTTACATTGGCTTCCTTCCCCTGGAAATGTTATATTGTAGTTTAGCAGCTGGATGTTTGGTCTGTACTAAGAAAAGAGTGCCACTATGATCTTCTGTAAATGGAGTCCAATGTTCCCACTTTGTCTGCAGAGGGTACTGTAAGCTTTGTTTTTCTAGGAATTTTGAGGCTTCAGGCTACTCTTTGTTTTTCAGTTCAACCTGACCAACATTCAATGAGGGGCCTGTGCTGGGTATTGGGTAGATAGGAATGGTGGAGAGAAAACTGAGATAATTCTTGCTTTTTCGTAGCTTATTTGGGGAAAGGGTGTGAAACCAGAAAAAATACCTATAATTCAGGGTGGAGCAAGGGACCACAAAAGAAGTAAAAACAAACAGTTTAAGGATTCAAAGTAGGAAAAAGCACTTCTAAATAAGTGGTTTGGGATCTAGAACATCTTTATGGAGATCTTACAAATATGGCATTTATAATGGAGCTTAAAACGATGGGATTTCAACCGGCATAGGTGCCAGGAATGGTGTATCAAAAAAAAGTGTAATTCGTATAAAAGGATTAGTTTGTGGGGAGTGTTTAGAGTGAAGTTTAGAGTAGCCGAGAATGGTTAAAAAGCAAGCTGGGGCCAAACTCATGTGGGCTTGGAGCTAATAAGCACATATTGTCTTATGTGAAAATTTCAGAGCACTGAAGTAACCGGAATCTTTGGAAACTACCTTCCAGAAACATCACTATGTCACTCCACTGTAGAGGAGTAAGTCTACATTACTAAATTATACTAGTAACACAGGAAGGCCTATGAGACAGATAAATTAAATCAATCCTACCGAGCAGCAGATGCCAGAACAACCTACTCTCTACAATCCAACTTCCAACTGGTCTTGAATCCCAAGCGTTAATGGAACCAGGTCACATACTCACATGCCCAGAGTAGTTGGTTAGGCATGCCAGTAAAATGCTAAACTGCCACATATCCGATTTCTGGAAGACCCACTTTCTGTTAATCTAAAGCCTTTTATGTTTTACAGACTCCATGGCAAGTCCAGTTTTCAACCAGAAAGAAATCTCAGCCAAGTCATTAAAATGAACATAGCCTTCCATATGGGAGTTGCCACCTCTACTCTTTCTACCCAGAGGAACATGTGGTCCTATTACAAAATAATCTAAGCAGCTTTCACTCTTTTCGTTTGAAAACACCCATGAGGCACGAGAACTCCCTTGCCTCTATCTGTAGACAGCAAGGGAGAGTCTATTGTATTTCCATTGATCTTTGCCCCTTCCCTCACGTGAGCAGAAGTCTCTATGAGAATGATTATATAAATTAGCAATTATTAACCATGTGTTTTCTTATTCAAGAACTAAGGATGCTGAGACCTGCAAGAATAAAAGGGAGGCCAAAGGGAGGCTAAATCCTACTATTCTTACTCCCTGCTCTCATGGAAAAGAAGCTAAGAGCAAATGCCTGGGTGCAATGTGCATATTCTTCAAAGGGAAGGAAGTAAGTATGTATGTGTATACCTAAAATAAACAAGAGTCCTCTACCGGTTGTTTTACAAAGAAAGTCAACATAAATTATCTCAGGTCATCATCAGATATACACATTGGGCAAATAACAATATCCCAATTTTACCATGACAAAAAGGAAGCTCAGAGAAGCTAAATACTAATAGTTGGTACCATACTGAGCATATAGTGTGCCGGAGACCTGAAATAAATGCCTTACATATGTCATCACATGTTGTGGGCTGAACTGTGTTCCCTAAAATTCATGTGCTGAAACCCTAACTCCAAGTACCTCTGAATGTGACTGTATTTGGAGATAAGACCTTTAAAAAGATAATTAAGTTAATATGAGACCTTGAGTGTAGGACCTAATCCAATCTAATGTCTTTATAAGAAAAGGAGATTAGGACATAAAGAAACCAGGTTCACTAGGCACACAGAGAAAAAGACCATGTGAGGACACAGCCAGGGCACAACCATCTGCAAGCCAAGGAGAGAAAAAAACAATCCTGCAGACACGTTGATCTTGAACTTCTAGCCTCTAGAACTGTGAAAAAATAAATGCCTGTTGTTTAAGCCACCCAGTCTGTGGTTTGTTTTTTTTTTTTTTTTTTTTTTTTTTTTTTTTTTTTTATAGCAGCCTTAGCAAACTAATCCAGCACATTTTAAAAATAAAAATAACAGTGAGGTAGAAGTCAGTAACTTCATTTACAATTGAGAAAACTAAAAACCGTAAGTAATTGAATCTGACTCTAAACCCAATGATGTCTTACACCAGAACTCAGGCCCTTACTCTGCTATATTCTCTCGAGTGAGAGAGACAGAGCTAGTAACTTAACCAGGGCACTCTAACTTTTAATTCAGGTTTGCTCCATGATGGTATCATGACATTACCTCAGTACACCCTTTGACATTTAAATAGAATGGGAAATAAGATTAAAAATAATAATAATAAAATTATTGAAAATTAAAATACCTGCTTTCTCTTATTATTTCTTAGGATATGACCAAAAATTTAGGGCAAATGAATCTTCTCTTGTAGGCATTCTAGAGTGGCACATCTGTTGTTATTTATGGTACTTAAACCTCCTATTTTGGTTTACTCCGAAAAGGAGTTTGACCAAGACTCTCTTCCTCTAAGTATCTCCTTTCCTTTTATCATAAATAAAAAAGTTTTTGTCACTTGGAAACTCCCAAAGAGAACATACTATCCTGGTATTATTTTAATTAGCTGGTAAAGCTCCTGAAAAATGATAAAACCCCGTAATACCAGAGAAGTCTGCCTGGGAAATGTCATCTTAATCTTGTGAAGCAGAATTTCTAAGATTCCATATAAACTGATCTGATAAAATTAAAAGTGACGTTTCTAACAATGGGGATGGACTAAATTATAGCACGATCATATGGTAGGATATTATACGCCCACTGAGAATAATAAAACATGCAAAGATGTTCATAATATAGTCTTGAAAGAAAAAAGCAGACTGCATAACACTATGTATGGTATGAATCCACTTATGCAACAGAAATTCACGAGAAAAATTTTAATGCACAAAATGTTCATATTAGGGGTGTTCAGACACAGTCAGGGGACTTAGTTTAAGATTTAATAATTGTTATTTTTTATCTTGTTTTCTAATTTTCAAAAACAAACATATGGTATGCATGTGGTTTGCAGAAACAGAAATGGAAGCAGAATGAGAAAGTAAGCAAAAGTCTAGGTTTATCACAATTTTCTGAATAAAGAAATATTTCCATCAAAGAAGGGCTTAATCATGGAAGAAGGTCTGTTAATGACACCAGTGAATTTGATTTATATAATTTAAATAAGTGAAATTCTGAGAGAGCTCTGTATATATGTGTCCCTGCATGCGTGCAAGCACACAATGTGCATGAAGGGCATAATGTCTAAATGCACAAAGAAAGTAATTGTGGGGAACTTTCTTGTGAACTCCTGCTCCCCTTAATCTACTTATCACACTGAGGCCAGAATGATCTTTCTAAAATACAAATCTGATCTTCTCCCTCTCTGATTTAAACTTTCAAAGGCTCCCACTTTGGTATGAGGAAAAAGTTCAAATTCCTTAAATGACTCACCAACTCCTGCCTGACTGGTCCCGGTTTACCTGCCCAGACTCCCTTCTCATCATTCTGTAACTTTCTAAATGTGGTCTGGTTACATTTTGCCTCAGTTCTATTCACTCTCTACTCTTTGAGCTTATAGTGTTCCTTTTCTTGGGAAATTATCTTTCCAAATCTTTGCCTGATTGTTTCTTCTTTATCTTTAGTAGTTTACTTCAGCATTGTTTCTTCTGCTGTGTTTGCCATGAACAACCAAATTTCACATGCCAGATAGATCCCTGGACTTCTCATAGTACTTCTCTCACATGATTACAATCACCCATTGACACCCATTGAGTTCTCCATTGGTTCTCTGGACATAGAATTCTGATTTTTTTTTTAAGATTTTTTTAAAAATTTATTCATGAGAGATAGAGAGAGAAGCAAAGACACAGGCAGAGGGAGAAGCAGGCTCCATGCAAAGAGCCCAATGTGGGACTCGATCCCGGAACTCCAGGATCACGCCCTGGGTGGAAGGCACACGCTAAATGCTGATCTACCCAGGGATACCCTGAAGTATGCTGTTTTTTAACAGCATACAGAAGACTAAGAGGTTTTGAGAAAGAAAGAAAGAAAGAAAGAAAGAAAGAAAGAAAGAAAGAAAGAAAGAAAGAAAGAAGAAAGAAAGAAAAGAAAGAAAAAGAAAGAAAAGAAAAAAGAAAGAAAGAAAGAAAGAAAGAAAGAAAGAAAGAAAGAAAGAAAAGAAAAGAAGAAAAGAAAGAGAAAGGGAAAGAAAGTAAGGAAAGAAAGGAGAGGAGGAGGGAGGGAGGGAGGAACGGAGGAAGGAAAGACAAGAATTCATTTGTAGAATAACAAAAGAGAACCATCTTCTTTTTTTTTTTTTTCCATGTTCTCTTTTTTAATTTCAAGGTATACTCAACTCACAAAAAGCTGTGTTTCTGTCTCTCTGATTGGTTATTGTATTCCTGGTGATTAAGCCTCCTGGGCACATTTTAGGTTCTCAATAAGAACTCCATGAAAAGCTGTCATGTAGTTGTCCACTCACGGAACACTTACTGTCACTATGGGCTAGCCACAGATTGTACATGAGAGGCACGCAGGGATGAGTGTGTCTCTCAATATGCATCAGTATAATAAGGGATTATAGCAGTGTGAGAGCTACAACAAGTAAATAAGCATACAATGGGACACCTGGGTGGCTCAGGGGTTGAGCATCTGCCTTTGGCTCAAGGCGTGATCCCTGGATCCAGAATCGAGTCCCACATCAGGCTCCCTGCATTGAGCCTGCTTCTCCCTCTGCCTATGTCTCTGCTTTTCTCTCTCTGTGTCTCTCACAAATAAACAAATAAAACCTTTAAAAAAAAAAAAAAAGCAGACAATAATCAGACAGTGAGTTAAGTGCCAAAGAGAGTGATGTGGTAATGCACAGAAAGAACACTTAACTCAAAATAGGTGGTATTTATTAGGTCACTGAGTTGTTAAAAATTATGGTAGCTGGTTAAAAAATATAGCACTCTCCAGATAACTATGTTTCAAAGAGTTTGATTAAATTGGAACTTATAGGTTACTCTAAAGCATTTAAAAACAAAAATAAACTAATGACAATGTTGAGAATCTGTTAGCAAACTCTGATTAACTGAAAGACATCTACTTAAATAGGCACAGACTTAGTCAGCTACTGAAAGATGGATTCAACAGTGGAAAGACAAGCAGATCTGTCTTCTAGCCACGTGGGATGGGGCAAGGGTGAGACATGTAAAAGAGAAAAATAAATAAAATCTATAAATTCCAAAAAGAAAACAGATTCTCCCTGTAAATATTTCCCCTTAGGATTTCTGATATCCCTTAGGGAAATGATGATTTTAACAACCCTGGCTTTGCATGCTGCTGCGTTTTCAAATATTTTTTCCAGAACCAGAGGGTAAATGGAATGGTCCTGGCTGCCAAATGCTGATGGCTTGAAATCCTTCATGAGGAAAAAAAAAAATGTAAGAGTCAATTAAATCATCACCTCATAATTTTTGCATATGAAATTTTATACTGAGACTAAGAATTTGGTGTAAGATACCAGTAAATCTGATTTCATCCCATTTAAAAATGGCAAAGAATTATGTGTTCTCTTTTCTTCCTATTTTTCTCTGAAAAATACTACTCTGGGAATTCACTCTCTCCTGGGGGGGATGCTTGGTGGCAAAATATAGACAATAAATAGCTGCTTCATGAGAAGCATTTATTACTTACAGGTGAGGAATTAGGGAGGGATTTAAGAATAGTTGTGCTGGTCTTTGAAAAAGAGATGTGATTTGGGTATGAGGAGTGGATGCTCACTCAGCAAAGATTTGTCAAACTGAAAGAATGAATGAGTGAATAAACAAATACCTATTTCATGTCTTCATGAAGTCTGACAGTTCCTTGTACATTGTCATTGAAATTACTTTTTCTAATTTTTATCCAAATAATTTTTATTCTTCCTGAAGAACAGTTGACAGGGGACCAATAGGTATGGCTATGTGAGAAAGCATATCATTGAGGAAAGAGAAGTAAGACTCCATAAAGGGGTGGACATTTGGTATCAACCTTGACAGATGAATAAGGGTTAACAGCTAAAGGTGGATAGAAACAGATATTCTAGGTGAAATCACTATAACTGAAAATGTCATGCTATATATCAGGAAAGGAGTTTCAATTGGCTGTAGATGTAGCTGATGATGGAAAAGTGGAAGTCAAGTTAGAAGAGAGATTTAGTGATCCATAGTTAAAACACCAACCCTGACCCACAACATCTTCCATGGCTTGACTCAAAATAAAGGACTCCCTGTCTTCTCTGTCATTTCTTGGAGTCTTGAGGCATTTCCAAGGCCTTGGCCATAGTAGGGGGACCTTCTTTATCTATCATTCTGAACTATACCACTCTTTCCAATAGACAACATCATGCTCTCAAGTTTATGTCTTCAGAGCTGGAGAAAATTCTTTTATTTTTTTTAAAGATTTATTTATTTATTTATTTATTTATTTATTTATTTATTTGAGAGAGAGAGCATGAGTGGAGGGGAGGGGCAGAGGGAGAAGCAGACCCCATGCTAAGCAGAAAAACCCAAAGATGACCTGAGCCAAAGGCAGATACTTAACCAACTGAACCACCCAGGTGCCCCAAGAGCTGCAGAAAATCCTTTACTAACCATATGAGGAAGGAGTCACTCATGTAATGAGGGAAATGTGAGGTGAAAAACATGGACCCTAGTTCTGGCTCTGTTGGCAGTGTGCTGAGTAACCTCAAGCAAGCCAATCAGAATCTTTGAATTTGCTACCTCTTTTGCTGGACAAGATAATCTTTAAGGTGACTTCTAGCTTGCTATGGTTACATATCTAGGTTACCAAATTCTAAGAATGAAAAACATAAATAGTATCATCAAGTTAACCCATTTTAGATGCTAAATTTAAATTTTTTTCAAGGGTGCTTTAGTATATAACAAGCCTTACCCAGAGACCGTTTGGTTGGCCCTATTTCACCTCACTCATTGAAGAATAATTCATTCCCATTCCAGGATCTTCCTCCCATTCCAATAAGAGATTGTGTTCTACATCAGAAATAGCAGTGATCTAGAAGTCAACACTTCAGTCTTTTGGGTATTCCTGGAATGAGCTAGGGTTCAATCAGTACTTTTGGAAAACCCTTTGGGCAAGATTATGATTGGTAATTCTTGCCTGGCCTGAAACTCTGCCCCAAGGATAGGGCTAGAGATAAAATGTCCACTCAAAGTAGTCAATTAGAAAAATGTGAATAGAGAAGTCTGTGGTTATGTGTGTGTGGTGAGGGCAGGAGAGGTATCTGCAGTCTGCTTTTTAACCGTATTTTCCCTTAGAGTTCAGGTGTGATGGTAGGTCTCTATGAATGTTCCGTCTCTTTAGTTTGCTGCTCTTTCAATCCTCCTACTCAATCACTGCTAACTACATCTATGGCTCATTTATCCTGAGAGGAGAAGAGACCCACAACAGGTCATTGGTGGGATTTCCTATTTTACCACTCCCTTGGGTGTGTGATAAATCCTAATCTGTCTTAATTTAACTGCCTTACGTGTACAATAGGAATGATAATGGTTACTATTTACATTTTATTTTATTTTTTTAATCTGGAATGTAATTTGTGCAAAGAATGACACGTTTGTAAATTAACAAAATCTAACACATATTTACTATATTCCCATTGCTTTTTCTATTGAATCTCAGAGACCAAAAAGACCTTAAGAGTCATGGGGCCGAACCTCCACCCTCTCTTCTGGTGCTAGAATCCTCTTCAAAGTTCCATCAATGGTCATATGACTTCTTAATGACTAACTCAGCAGCAGGAAATTCACTATCTTCCAGAACAGCCCATCCTACTTTGGGCAGTTCTAGTCTATCCAATGTCCTTTCTTAGGTCTGACTAGAATGTGTCTTAGAATTTCTAGCAACTGGTCTTTAATCCATTGGTTGTGGCTATTCCGAATAGGTCTAAGGTAGCCCTTCAAACAGAGGTGCACTGAATCAATGAGTCCTTCCAATAGAAAATGTTCCTTTAAGAAGAGTTTTATCATGGGCCACAGTTATCTTAGATCCGAAGGCAGATAAGGTGGCAGCATTTTCTCTCTCACGGAATCTGCCTCATCTTCTCTCTCTGTGTTCCTTTGCATTTTGCTCTTTAGATCCTTTCCAGCTGTCCTGTCAGTCAGGAATGGTCTCTTCATAGTCTAGAGGATTTTGTTCAAGGAAGCAGTGTATCATATGGCAATGTCATTTCTTGTTCCTTCATAAATCAAACAGCCATGACTGTAGAAGTGAAATTCTACTTAGTAGTATAAATTTAAGCCACCTCAGCTGCTCTCTCAGGAAAGAAAAAAAAAATTACTGTTGGTTCTTTAGTTACAAAATCTTGGGGATCATCCCAAAAAATATTTCAAAGAGGCATTATTTCCAGAGGCTAAATAGCACACACATGGGATGCAAAAGATTTGTTGACTCTCTGGAGCCAGCAGCCGCATGGTAAATATATCTGACACCTGACAATAACCAAAACAAGTCCCTAAGACAGCTTGGATAATGGGAAATAGATTTTAAAAGAAATTATCCTCTGGATTTCTCCTTAGCACATTCACTGCCAGCAGTACACAGTTATGTGTTTGTCATGGGGCCACGCCTCTAAACCATGATGCATTGTGCAGGTGGGGTGCGAGATGTCGAGTCCTGCGGGTGCTATGGCTCCTGTTAGTCTTGGACAGAAGGTGAGTTTTGTTTGTGGATTCACAAGCAAACAATTGAACATTATATCTCTCAACAGCCTATTTCCTGAAAGATTTCTCTCTTTGACTTGAATGATCTTGTCTTTGTGATTAAAGCCAAATTACTCAGGACATTGGAATGGTGCAGATTGGCCCCAGGAGAGCAGAAAAACGCTTTAATGCCAGAGAAAACTTCCTAATGCCATAGGCACATGCACCCCCACATACACACATACACACAAATCTAAGTAAAACAGATTTAAACAAGTCTGTGAAAATAAATGCCTTAAGCTTATCTATGCCATGAATTGTCAGGTGTATGAAAATACAGTGGTCAACTCTAGAGCTTTTATGAATTGATCCTCTAATTATGGAAGCCTTTACAGGTAGCTGTACAAGAATTATATGAAACTCACGAGGAAGTATTCTACTTGGAAAAAAAATAATTTCTAATACAAGGGCAGCTACTTGTATTAGAAATCCTACAGTCTGGGGCAGCCTGGGTGGCTCAGCGTTTAGCGCCACCTTCAGCCAAGGGCGTGATCCTGGAGACCCAGGATGGAGTCCCAAGTCAGGCTCCCTGCATGGAGCCTGCTTCTCCCTCTGCCTGTGTCTCTGCCTCTCTCTGTGTGTGTCTCTCATGAATAAATAAATAAAATATTAAAAAAAAAAGAAATCCTACAGTCTGTCTTACTGAACCAACTATTCCTGCTTTCTCAGTTCAAGATCACCTACATCTAGATGCACATTTCTGCAAAGTAACAATGATAATAACAGTGGTCACCATGTACTGAAAGTCTGTGCTCAACACTTTAAATACATTGTCCTATTTAGTCTTCTCAACATCACTCCAAGGCAGGTGCTAATAATCTCATTTTGGATGAGAAAACCAAACAAAGCTAAGTATTTCAGGGCTTTCTAACTCTATTCCTTCCCACTGCTAGTTTATTTTCACATAGGCATAAGGAGGGAATAAACTATAAGTGGTTATGGGTATATGTCTGCTTGTATCTCTTGGGATTATAGCATTCCTTTCTCTCAGTTGTTCATTATTTCAGGGCATAGTGAATATTTCTACCTTTCCCTCTAATACAGACAGCTGCAAACCTCTTATGTGGTAATGGACCAGACTTATAAAAATAGATGCATAAACCTTAGTGCTGCTGTAACTTATGTAGGAAGAAACTGCTGGATTCTGTATCACTCATCCCAATTCAAAACACACATGAGAGATTTCAAATCCAGTATGACAAAGGCCTCCCTTAAGAAAGCCAAGATAGGGCAACCCGGGTGGCTCAGTGGTTTAGTGCCGCCTTCAGCCAGGGTGTGATCCTGGAGACCCGGGATCGAATCCCACGTCGGGCTCCCTGCATGGAGCCTGCTTCTCCCTCTGCCTGTATTTCTGCCTCTCTCTGTGTATTCTTATGAATAAATAAATAAAATCTTAAAAAAAAAGCCAAGATAACTGCCATTCATTTCAATAACTGGGAGGATTCCCTACAGTCACTTCTTTGACCTGGCAGTTAAGGAAAGATTAGTTAGACAAACAGAGGAGAGGAAAACCCAAGGGGGACTGGGCCTCCCAGTGTCTATGAACACAGACTCCTCTCAGGCAACAGAGATGAATGATATTAATGTTACTTCTGACCAAATTTTCCCCCAGAAGAAATTTTTATGCTAAAATACAAGGTATTTCTTTCTAGTCCAGAAGTACACTGTGAGGATTTCATATTCAGAATGCTTGGTAAACTAAACTAAACTAAAATTTAGTTTCCAGAACTGAAAAATTGTCAAAAAATACTCATTGGTATTGGTTCAACGGTTTATTGATTTATTCTTACAGGAGAACGTCCTTCAGTCCTCACATCCATACATGTCAGGATGCTTACAGTCATTTCCAATACTTTCAATTTGGCACTTTACAACAGGAAGCAAATGACCATTTGCAGAACTTCAGCCAAATGGCGGAGATGGCCTCTTAAGTTTTTAATAATCCCATTAATTAAAGAGCAATGATGACCCCTGCATGGTCTATCTCAAGGAGTTGCTGTGAGGAACACATAGAAAAGTCTATGTGATATCATACACACACATATATATACTGCCCACAAACACACACCTGATGTTGCTATGATTATTTCTATTTAAGTCTATCTTCTCCATGTGATGACCAGCACCTATCATATCTTTCTCGTTATCTTGAGTATTTAGGAAGAGTAGATACTCAGTGGATGTCAACAACAATGATGAGAATGGGATTTAACATGCCTTGTGTGTGGACACAACTCTTCCACTACTCACAATCAGTGGGAGCAGGAGGTGGCACAAGCCTTAGGACTGTGATTAGAAAGGGTGGCAGCTGGTCTCCTTCTGCAACAAAGTAGGAAGCTACCAAATCAGTTCCCAAGTCTTTTCCATCAGCGCTGGTGGCTGCCACCTTCAGAAAGGCTATGACCTTCAATACCAGGTTTCTGGTGAAAACAAAAGAAGTGATTTAAGAAACCTGAATCAGGTATCCTGACAGCACTGGACATGAAATCAGTACACAAATGTGTCATCTTCATAATGTGAAAGCCAAAGAGACTTAGGAAACAGTAAAATCAATTAAAATATTCTTTGGGGAGAAGACCTGGAAAACTATCCTAGATTTGCCTTTTCTTCTCTATCTTAACCCAACCTTTTTTTAAAAAGCAGCTTACTGGATTCCCAAATATAGTATCCGGTAACTCCAAAGAAGCCACGATGAGTCCTTCAAGGACTTTCCCTCACAAACATCGTTTTTATGGTTGAATAGGCCTGACCAAAGGTCTCATCTTAAAAGTCAGAGTTTTCCCCTTTCATGAAAGCCTGCTATGTCTGATCAGTCTCAGATACATAGCAAAGATAAATAAGGTCACAGTTAAGTATGGGTCTGTAGTGTGAAGCCCATCCAGGGGTGGGGTGATTTTTCCTGTGCGTGGTCTGGTTGGGAGGCTACCACAGACACATGCTGATTATTTTAAGCCTGCTGAAGTGCCTGAAGCCTAGCTGGCCTTTCTGAAAAGCTTTCTAAGGAGTCATTTTCCAAGGAGGAGCAGACTGTGTCAAAAATGCAAAACAAAAGGAAGTAATGTCTACAAAATCCCATTTAAAATGCTGGAGTGAAAATTGGCTGGTTATAAAGCTACAAGGATTTTATGGACATCATTCAGTCCAAATCCCTCAATTTTATAAAGAAGAAACTGAGACCTAGAAAGGGAGAATGATTTTCCTAAAGTCTCTTGGGATATGTCAGGCCCCAAGGCCCTAACCAGTGATCTTTGCCTTACACTAGACTGGAGTCCTCCAGATGGTTAGCCTAAATAATGCCAAACTATGGGCATCTGGAAACCCATGCTTGCACAACACCCACCACGAAATATTTCCAAATAATCAGAAATTTGAATTAAAAAGTTAGTATAACAACAACAATCATTTGGGTGATTTCAGAGATTTCACACCATTTTTGTAAATGCTTTAATCTGATAGAGAAACAATCAGAAAATACAAAAGTGATTTCCTTTTTTATGCATCTTTGAAGCTTATGAAATAATAATTTGCCTCTGTCTCTGTTTATTTTTTGGTATTTCTTAAACCCGCAAAAGTAGAATTAAACTGGCCTCTTTCACTTTGTTTTTAAAGTCTTCCTTTTTTATTTTTTTTGTTTAACAATTAGATTTCCAACACTGTTATAATGTGTAAATCCAAATAAAATACATTTTTTAAATTTGTAATTTCGTTTAAAAAAATAGCTTTCTCTTCTCTGTAAGTACATTATCCCTGGATCATGTAAACTCTTTTCCATCCAGTTTTTAAAAATAAAGTCCATACTTAAACCACAAATTGTACAAATCTGCAATATTCATTCCAACAAATGCCTATCCACCTGTCTGCCCATCTGTCTGCCCATCCATCTATCCACCCATGCATCCATTCATAGATCCAACTGTTCATTGACTTCCTCTCTCTTAGCCTGCTTAACCATGAGATTCTTGAGAATTCTTACAATTCTTTCCTCATAGAAATGAGAAGAACTTTGTAAACTGAATGGATCATATACACGTTAATGATTCTATTATCTGGGTCTAGTTTTTTAATCAGTGAAATGCATGTCCTTATCAGGAGCTGAATGAATGAATATCTGCTGGGTATTTGGAGCAGTAAAATGAAAAAGTTTAGGTAAGAGAGAATCTCTAAATCTTTATTTCAAACATCAATACCTCCTACATGCCAAGCAGAGTTTTAGGTGATTTACAAGCACTTACTCATTTAATCCACATAACAATCTTATAAAGGAGGTACTATTGTCAGCAGGTAATATTGCCAATATATGGTCATATCTATTTGGGGAAACTGAGGTGCTAAGTGCTAACAAGAAATTGTCCAAACTAATGGGGTTAGAAATAACAAAATATTACTCAAAGGCCGGCAGTCTGGCTTAGAGGCATGTGATTTTTAAACTATGATGCCTAACTAAATTCTTGTTACTTAGAGACGAGAAACTTCCAAATAAATAATACCTTACTGTAAGGTAGGGATGAAATAAACATGCCTCATGGTATTATCCTTTTGTATTCTTCCGTAAGGGCAACCAGAAAAAGGGTATCACAACCAGCTAATTCCACCTCTATGTAAAATATTGTAATCTGGGTACCTGGAAAAATATTAGAATAAAGTAATTCATTCTAACCTCATAATTTAACATTAGATTACAGGGAAGGAGGTCATTAGTCAGTCCATAAAAGTGCTTATAAATATTAATGATAGTTTCACTAAAATAAAATAGATCTCTAAATACAGTAGATATTGTTAATATTTAGTGAATCTTATATACCTAACAGACTATTAATTCCATTCATGATTCCTCTCAGGATTTCACTCTGTTGCTCCTCCCCCTCCCAGTCTGATCCCCATCCCCATGCTGGTACATGTGTTTTGCACACAGGATGTTCTCTGTGCCGGCTCTGGGCATCCACACTCCTCTCTGCCATCATAGAAAGCAGTTCTAAGACCAGGCTTCTGCCACCCCCTCTGCTACATTGTTCCCTGAGCCCTCTGTACTCTATTGTTTGGCCTTTCATATGAGGTGGTTTTCCTATTCCTGTCAACAACTTCTATCTTATTTGCACACATTTCTAGAAGTGCGACTCCTAATTCTCACAATTTCCATGATCTGGAACCCAAATTTATAATACCATGCCTAATAAGAGACAAATGATAAATGTTATCCTTATCCTCAAAGGGATAATTATCATATTTAGCAAGAGGAATTGGAAAGCCAGCTCACCTAGGAGACACCAAAGTAAAAGCAGGTGATTGGTATTTGCTTCGACTCCTATTCTTACAGAATGAAAAGTCAGGGTGAAGGACTTAATGCAAAGTCAAGATTTGGAAGAACAAGGAACATATTTGAAGAGCTTTTCCAGCAAAGCTCTGAAATCCAGAAATCCTCCATTTCTTCTTTCCCGTTGACACACTTGAAGAGGAATGTTCTCTGCTACATGTTTCCTCACTGAGATGTTCTCACAGTGGTACACCCAGATAAGCAGCCACAGCTCAGACCAATGGTCTTTTCGATCCAATCTTTCTAGGTGTTTTGGCTTAATCTTCATAGGGCCCTGCACAGGATTTGGTACTAAGTGATTACCACCAGAATTAACTGAAATTCTATGATTCTTAGAATGGGGACCTTGTGTTCTATTGCGATTTTATTGTTTTGTTTTGATTCTTTTTTGTTTTTGTTTTGTTTTGTTTAGTTTTTGGTTTTCTTTTAGTTTCCTTACAAAGTCTATTCTTTAAAAGCTCAACTATATCTCTGCTGATATGAGAGAAGAAGATGATGATGTATCTGGACTTTGGCTAAAACTGTCAAAGGGAGAGAAGGGTAATGGAAGCAAGGGAGAGACTTCCAGGAAACCAAGACGGAGGTAGAAAGCTGAAAATTACCACTGACTCATAGTCATTTACAGGTCTTAATTTTTTAGGCTCTTGCCAACTCCTAAAGTGCTGCCCTGTGTTTCTTAAGTAAATATTTGATTATCTCTTAAGAGCTGGACTGGGGGGGACGTCCAGGTGGCTCATGGTTGAGTGTCTGCCTTCGGCTCAGGAAGAGATCCAGAGTCCTGGGATTGAGTCCCACATCGGGCTCCTTACAGGGAGCCTACTTCTCCCTCTGCCTGTGTCTCTGCCTCTGTGTGTGTGTGTGTGTGTGTGTGTGTGTGTGTGTGTGTATGTGTGTCCCAAATCAATCAATCAATCAATCAATCAATCAATCAATCTACCTTTTTAAAAAAAGAGCTGGAGTGGGAGTAGTAAATGTCTAGGGTAAATGTGGCATATTACAGGTAGATGCTTAACAGACTTAGCCACCTGGTGCCTGGTGACAAACAGATTTTAAAAGTTCAACTAGAAATAACTAACCATAACTGACCATTATTATTCATTACAAATGCCAAGATCATTAAAGACAAGTGTTGTCTGAGAAACTATCACAGAATTGAGGAGGCTGAAGGGGCACAACTAAACCCAATGTGAGGTCCTAGAGCAGAAAAAAGGACAATAGTGGAAAAACATGAAACTGGAATAAGTTTTGCCATTTAGTTAGAAGTATGGCACCACATATTAATTTCTTGGTTTTTACCACTGTACCATGGTTATGTAAGTTAGTAACAGAAGAGAAACTGGACAAAAAGATTCCTATTTTTGTTAGATTTATGTCCTATTTTTGTAAGATTTCTGTAAGTCTAATATTTTTTCACAAAAAGTTAAAAAAAATGAAATCACCATGTGACCAAAGAAAGAAAAAAGCATAATTATATTGTTATATACCATCAATAAAGATAAAGTGCAAGATTTTTCCTGGAAATAAAAACTAGCTCAATTACATCATAACAAAGCCTTTCAAGCAAACTACACATGAATGCCTCAGAAGCAGGAAGGAAGGTAAATCTATCACAAAAACTGTGAGCAGGGATTATCTGTTTTTTCACTTTTTTTCCCAACAAAGGCATATTATTTCTGTAGTCAGAAAAAAAAGTGTCAGTAAGTTTTTTTTTTTTTTTGGTCAGTAAGTTTTTAAGAGAAGAAAGAAGTTGCAAACAATTTTTTAAACTCCTAGAAGTACTAATGCAAACTTATTATTTTTCTAGAACAACATATGAGGCTCTATCAACAATGTGCCATCATCTTTATGGGTCAAGAAGAGGACATCATTTAGTTGAATGGGAGAAGTGTAGTCAATCAAAGAGATCAAATATTAAAATGAAATGCTATGTTATCAAAAGTATAAAAATTTACCAAAACATTGAAGAAATATTTTTTTACAAAAATCTTTTTTTCAGATACATTAACTTAAATTCAGTGATGATATACGGAATTGCAGAGGAAGTTAATGTGACTAGACAGGAACTGAAATATCTTGCATTAACATGCTGTTACATATTACTTATCATACTTCCGCTTTCCTTTTCTTTTTTTCCACCTCTATGCTTTGTTTTTCTCTGCCTTCTTTTGATTTGTTCAAAAACATTCACAGAGTGCCTATTAAAGGCCAGACCTACTTCTACTTTTGGAGATCCAAGAATGGTTACAAGTTCCTCATCCTTGAGGAAGTATAAAAAGTTGGTGAATGGACTTTAGCTGATGTCCCAGACACCTATGCCCAAAGTGATGGAGGATGTACTTCTTTCCCATATTCTGTTCTGAAGCAGATTTGTATAAAGTCAGTATCTTTTCAATTCTAGAAATGTTTATGCTAGAAATCCCTGGTCCACATTGTCTATTCTTTTTTTTTTTTAAGATTTTATTTATTCATGAGAGAGAGAGAGAGAGAGAGAGAGAGAGAGAGAGAGAGAGGCAGAGACACAGACAGAGGGAGAAGCAGGCTCCATGCAGGGAACCCGACACAGGACTCGATCTGGGGACTCCAGGATCACACCCCCGGCCAAAGGCGGCACTAAACCACTGAGCCACTGGGGCTGCCCCACACTGTCTATTCTTAAGAATAAAATAATTCTTCTGAGTCACTATAATTCTGTGGTCTGGTGTCAAAATGCTGACTTATCTGCTCAAGTACCTAATGAAATGCATGCGTTGCCTTAAAATTCTGAGGGGATTCTAAATTCTTTGTCCTCAAGAAACATGTGAAGATTCCAGTTCCATTGGAGGGTATTATGCTGAGTGAAGTAAGTCAATCGGAGAAAGACAAACAGTGTATGTTCTCATTCATTTGGGGAATATGAATAATAGTGAAAGGGAATAGAAGGGAAGGGAGAAGAAATGTGTGGGAAATATCAGAAAGGGACACAGAACATAAAGACTCCTAACTCTGGGAAACGAACTAGGGGTGGTGGAAGGGGAGGAGGGCGGGGGGGTGGGGGTGAATGGGTGACAGGCACTGAGGGGGACACTTGGGATGAGCACTGGGTGTTATTCTGTATGTTGGTAAATTGAACACCAATAAAAATTAATTTATTAAAAAAAAAAGATTCCAGTTCCATAATTTCTGTGATTTAGCTTCAAGAAGTTCAGAATAAAAGTTCAGTATTAAATTTTTAGTACAATGCAAAACAAAACAAAAACAAAAAAAGGGAAGGAAGGGAGGGAGGGAGGAAGGAAGAAAAAAGGTAGGTAGGAAGAAGGGAAGAGCACTGGCTTAAACACAGACAGCAGACATTGGATACTGACTCAGAAGCCACGGGAAAAGGAGTAGCATAACATCAACATTTACATGGTACATTTGGAACTTTGGATTTGCAACATCAAAATTTTAGGCTTTCTTATTTCCTCCTAGAAATATTGTTTACAATTAGATTGTCACTAGATTACAGAGGGTACCTAATTATCAAGACAGACTATTAAGTTTTGGCTTTTTTTGTAGATATGACTTAACCGAGCTAGAGATATTGCAGTGTTTGCCTATTATTAATTCAAACACCAAAATATGTCTTTATTAAAGATTATTAGACTTATAAAGGCATACAGAGGAATCCATTAAAGACAGTAAATATTAGTCCAATTTGGTACTTTTCTCATACTCCTTGACAGTAAATCATCTGTTGCTTGTTTTTAAAACCTTTTTGCTATTTATGACAACAAAGAGAAAAATCTCAGATGCTTTATCTTACTAGTTGTTGGGGTGCTTTTAGTGTAGGTTTACTACATTACCTGCATCCATTCTGTCTTGTTCTGGAAGGAACATTTCCATTTTATTTTATTTTTTTAAAGATTGTGTGTGTGTGTGTGTGTGAGAGAGAGAGAGAGAGAATGAGAGGGAAAGTGAGAGAGATAAAGAGAGCATGAAGGGGGAAGGTCAGAGGGAGAAGCAGACTCCCCACTGAGCAGGGAGGGAGCCTGATGCAGGGCTCTCTCCCAGGACCCCAGGATCATTACCTGGGCTGAAGGCAGACAGCCGACTGAACCACTCAGGTACCCAGAACATTTCAACTTTCATCTGCAAACCATCCCTTTCTCAGTCCATGCTATTTGGATGTGGCACTTGGCTAGAGTTCTGAAAGTTCCCCAGGAAGAAAAAATACTCTTATACAGTTACCTGCACCTGGTTTTCCTGCTTTTTAAGCCCCATGGTTTAAGCAATTTACCAAAGACTGCAGAAGCCATCTAGCCTGAAAGTCCATGTTTTTTATTATTTTTTCAAGCAGAGGGGAGCAATATTTATATTCTAACACTCAAGATGACGAGGTTTTCTTCTCCTCAACAGTTTTGTTAGTTTAGAGTCACTCAATAAACAGAAATTTGCATACTATGCCTTGGCCACCAGGGAAGCTCCTATTTTCTGCTTTTGGATATATATTTACTTCCTGACATAGTGTCCCTACAATTTCAAGTTCATGATCCAAAACACTTTCTACAACAATATTCAAACTGAATGCAACATGGTGTTCACATGATTAATGTGGTCTCCACATTCAGTTAATTCGGTCTCCTATCAAGTGGTTACAAGACTCAGCATGACGTAAGCTCATCTAAAAAAGATTACATGGGACTCTTTTATAAATAAAATTGTGCAGAAGCCTGATTAAAGAGGGAGGTGATATACCAAATCACATATCAATAATTATCCTCATAATCTCAATTGAAAGTCAGATTTGGTAAAAATGGAGACACTCAAAGAAAGTGAAAATCAAACTAGCATTCTCAATGCCGATATTCCTTTAGGTGTGTTGGGGACAGCCTTTAAGTGGTATAGTTTGAATAATCATTTGCCTCAGCATTTGGACATCAAGTTTCACAATAAACCTAGGAATTCAGCAGTTTCTATGAGATTGCCCAGTTCCAAATATAATTTTTTTAAAATAGGGAAATAATCACATTTTCTCCATGTGATTCTAATCACTCACACAAAATCTTTGAAAACAGAAAGAAACCAGGCTCAAAAAATCTCTTACTGTTTGAGTCTATGTATAGACATTCTGGAATTGGCAAAACTTGAGGAACAAAGGAGAGCTCATTGGTTATCAAGGGCTAGGAGCAAGAGAGGCGCTCATTGCAAAAGGGCGGTATGAGGAAGTTTTGTGGGGGTGATGGAACTGCTCTGTATCTTAATTTTGGTGGTGATCACACAACTCCTTGCCTTTCTCAAAAGTAACAACTCTACACCACAAGGTGCATATTTACTGCGTGCAAATTAAAAATAAATATATTTTAAATATTTTAAAATATCTGTCAGAATGACTATTTTTTCCCCCCTTGTTTCTAATGTGGTTCTTTGGCAATTCAGAATGATTGGTGAAATAAAGGACTTGGCACTAGAAGACCAGAGTTTGAGCCTTGTCTCCCACTATTATTTGTGCATGACTAAGAAAACATTTTAGGGACACCTGGGTGGTGCAGTCGGCTAAATGTCCAATTCTCAGTGTTAGCTCAGGTTGTGATCTCAGAGTCTTGAGATCGAGCCCCATGTTGGGCTCTGCGCTGAGTGCGGAGTCCACTTGAGACTCTCCATTTGCCCCTCTGCCCCTCCCCCAACTTACTCTCTTTCTCTCTCAAATAAATAAATTAAAGAAAAACACCTTTTAAATTCTCTAGATCATTATATATAAAATAGGTATGAGGATAATTGACACTCTACTTACCCCACTATATTTGGGAATTGACTGAATTAATGTATATAACATCCAATCATATATAACATTAAAATTATCAAATTTTATCAAGTTTGTTAAAGAGATAAAAGAAGTTTTAACTCTCTAAAAACTATAGTTTCTTAAATCCTTAAAGAACTTGTTTTCTGTTTGGAATACTTGATTCAATTTGCAGGATATCCTATTTATTGTTCCCTTTTGATCCACCAGCTATGATATATATCAATTCTCCATTACCCATCAAGGATCCTATTGATTTCCCTTTCACTTCTGCTATTTTACCAATACTATTATCATGCCCTTTGCCTTTTTTTACACTAAAAGACGGCAGGGTGGGAGTATTGAGCTATCGATAACTCAAAGTTATTCCCATTTGAACAAAAGGCAAATGACCAAGAACCATCTGTTGAGCTTGAGGGGATTTGGGGAATTGAAGCAAACCCAGATCTCACGTTGGAATGCCTTATTGGACTTTTTCCCTTAACATGTGCTGCTAATTAGCAGTGGGATTTGGAGTGGGGGGCAGGTAAAGAGAGGTACAATCAGGATATGTGCCCAACCGTTCGGTAGTTTCGTTTAAGTCCTATATAGGAAGCCGTAGTAAAGAGTCCCTGAAACTATCAGTTGCATGAATATTTCCTGTTCATTATTTTGTTCTATTGCAATCACTGTGCACTGTTCTACTTCTGAATCTGTCGGCTTCCCATTTTCCCACGTTCAGAACAAAAGTCACTTCTGGAATTTCTGATTGCTGCCACCACCTCCCCTCTGCTGTTCTCTGACATTCCCCAGTAGTTTCTACTTTTCACCACAGGACTCTCCCTTTCCTTCTAAATTCTTTTCCACTTTTTATTTTGTCTCTGATTTCTCATTTGAGAAGTTTGCTCTCACCTAATATGCTACATATTTCTTGGGTCCCCAAACACACACACGCACACACACACACACACACACACACACACACACACATATATTTGAATAAATAAAATATTAGTGAAATCCCAACAAAACAAACTCCAAGGGAGTGGTCCAATTATTTTGCACTTTGGAATTGTGTTGAAATAATTATTCTTTAGTGACTAATAATACTTAAAAGTGGTACATTACTTTGTAGTTGACAAGCTGCATCTTACATATGTAATACTTATATATATGTGATTTCATGCTTAATAGAATCTTATGAGAATATTCTTTTTATCTCTGGTTATAAAACAGTAATATTGAATCGTAGAAAGAAAATCTACATGGTTGCATGGAGACAAGACAGGGAATTCACCTCATAATCTAATGTCAAATCACGTTCTTTTCTGCTCTTTCTTACTTCTTCCTCAATCTCATCCTCTAAATCTACATACATTTAATTTTTATTCAAAGAAAACAGGGGATCCCTGGGTGGCTCAGCAGTTTAGCACCTGCCTTTGGCCCAGGGCGTGATCCTGGAGTCCCAGGATCGAGTCCCACATCAGGCTCCCTGCATGACCCATTTTAGTGTCACATGTTACAGACACTCAATGTTTGTTGAATTAAATCATGATTTTTCTTAAAAATTAAGACAATTACTCCCATAGCAGTGTGAGCATCAATATATAAGTTCAGGGCACCTGGGTGGCTCAGTGGTTGAGCATCTGCCTTCAGTCAGGACATGATCCCAGGATCCTAGGATCAAGTCCTGCGTCAGGCTCCCCATAGGGAGCCTGCTTCTCCCTCTCCCTATGTCTCTGCTTCTCTCTCTGTGTCTCTCATGAATAAATAATCTTTTAAAAATATATATAGGTTCAAATAATATGATCTGTAAGTTGTTACCATTTATTTTCCATAACAAAGTCATTTTCCAGCCTCTGCTAAATTTATACTTCTCCACTGATTTCAAAGACCTCCAATCTAAGAACATGCCTGAGAATATGTAAACTAGCTATTCACACTGATGATGGAAACTATCCTTTTGGGAAATAAGAAAAATAAAACTGAATTAAAGTTGGTATTGAGATATGTCTAAATCCAAGAGCAAATTAGAGCCAACCTTTGCTGACAAACACACCATATAATGAATTTTAAAACTTCATGTTTTCCTAAATAAAATAAGATGAAAACAGAGAAGGAGACAAAAAATTAGAGACTCTTAACTCTAGGAAACAAACTGAGGGTTGCTGGAGGAGGGATGGGGTAACTGGGTGACGGGTACTGAAGAGGATACTTGATGCCAGGAGCACTGGGTGTTATATGCAACTGATCAATCACTAAATTCTACCTCTGAAATTCTAATAATACACTATATATTAATTAAATTGAATTTAAAAAAAAACTTTGTATTTTCCTGCTGCTTCAACAACTCCACAAGGAGGATGTGAACAACTGTCCAACTGGCTCAGTGTTCCAGTGTGATAAGACTGCCATTGCCACAAATTCCCCTTCATGCCCTCCCCTGATTATGATATAGTGACATTCAAATACACCAATGAAATCCTTTCCTGCCTTCTCCTTATGTACTCCACCCTGTCTCCCAATAAAGACATTTGCCCATGGGTCCTTGCTCTCTCCCTCTCCTCTCCCCAACTGCTCAGTTAAGCCAGCTCCCTTGCTGCTTCCCGCTAACAGCCCTTTCATTATACATGTGGTGACTTTCTCTCGTTAGAAATTGTAAATATAAAAAAAAATAAAAAATTAAAAAAAAATAAAAAAATAAAAGAAATTGTAAATACAACATTTTTTCCCGAACCTCTCTCTTGTCCCCTCTTGTGGCCATACCTGACTATCTCATGCAACAATACAAAACACAAAATTTCATTAAGGTACTCACCCCCCATATCTAATGACACGACTTGGCACTAACATGGAATCCTGACTGGTTTCAAGCTTCTCAGAAGCAAGGATGAGCAACATGATAAGACACCCAGAACTTGCTGGTACTAGAGCTGTGGAGGTCTCTCCTGGCCTTGTGACCATCCATCCACTCTTCCCCCAAATCCTAGGCATGACCATGCAATATTTCAAACATCTCTCGGTATCTTCTGGATATAAACCTGGATATAAACAAGAACTCACTCCAGAATGGGAGGGGGAGGGGAGAAAGAAAGAAAAAAAGAAAAATGTAAAAGATACAAGAAGGAATAGAAGGGAAAAAAAGTCATCTAAAGTAAAAGCTAAATGTTTTTCAGTTTACATTCCATCTGAAACTCCAGAGATGAAGTAAGGACAGTAATTGGCACGGTAGCCTAAGGGGAGCTGTTCCTCTAGGATGCGTTAATCACTGAAACCAGAAATGGAAATAACTGAATAGACCATTTATTTTTTCCTCAAGACAAGCCAGGAGCATACCTTATAGTTTCCTTCCCAAAGTACACACAGGGTATGAACAAAACCATATGCCACAATAATTTACACTTTATAGACAAGTCAGAGGTTAAAAATTTTGAAAATAGACTCCTCTCAGATTCCTTCAAACATCACTCATCAATTGTAGTTCAGTGGTAACTCACTGATAAATGAAAGCACATACTCATTTTAATTAAAAGTGATTTTGCATATTGGTAATAGTGCTTCACAGTTTGCATAATTTGATGCATCTAATTCTTATTTCTTAACTTTATGAGATGTAGCATACATTGTCCTCATAGGTGAGGAAACGGGGCCTCAGACATACTAGATTACTAACTAAAAATCTTACAGATTGTTAGTGGCAAAACCATTGGATAGTTCATTCAGTTTAGAAATATGTTAAGCTCCTAGTAAGTACTAAGAACTACAGTGGGAATAGGGATACAAAGATAAGGGATCCCTGGGTGGCGCAGCGGTTTAGCGCCTGCCTTTGGCCCATGGCGCGATCCTGGAGACCCAGGATCGAATCCCACGTCGGGCTCCCGGTGCATGGAGCCTGCTTCTCCCTCTGCCTATGTCTCTGCCTCTTTCTCTCATTCTGTGTGATTATCATAAATAAATAAAAATTAAAAAAAAAGATAAGCAAGACACAATCTTTGCCTTCTCGTTGTTCTAATCTACCAAAGAACATAAAAGTAACACACAAAATACTCTCATATAAGGTAGACTGATTTAATTTCCCCAAAATTTCCAAAATAACATGGAATTATAGGAGAGAGGAATTGATATAAGAAATTATTTAAGTTGATTTTCTATGTATAGGGAACTCGTCAAAGAGTCAAAGATAGAAAATGGGACTTATTCACTCTTTTTTTAAAGATAATATTTTATTTATTTGAGAGAGAAAGAGAGAGAACAGGAGAGGGAGAAGCAGGCTCCCCACTGAGCAGGGAGCCCAATGTGAGGCTCGATCTCAGAATTCTGGGATCATGACCTGAGCTGAAGGCAGATGCTTAACCAAGTGAGCAAATCAAGGCACTGGAACTTATTCATTCTATTCCCTTCAGAGCCTAGAACAGTCTATAGGTATTCAGTACATGCTGGTTGGAAGAAGTAAATAAAGTGAAGGCATTAAGTTGTCTGCTCCGTATATTTCATCTATAGGATGTAGCTAAAATGATTAACATATACTCTAGGAATAAGGAACAGGAATGAAAACGGACTGAACGTTCAAGAAATGAGAACAGTGACTACAGTTGCATTAGATATTTCTTAAAAGATACTCAGCCTTTTAATTCTCTCTACATAATGATTCAACATGTGTATCTTAAGGTCTATTGTAATTGGCACTGCAGAAATTTCTCTTACACTTTATGTGTAAAGAGACCACTAGTTACAGGACAGCTGCACATTTGGCAGCATAGATTTCAGGGGAGATTTGAAAGATCTGGGATGGGGCTGTTTGCAAAGCACTGCCAGACCTTTAAATAGTTTTTATTGGGTGTATTAATGATTATTTTGCTCAAACTTGTATGCATAAAGGAGTTACTTTGGGTTTGTAAAAGAAAATGTCAACTAATGGTTACTGAATCTGCCTCTTGCCAAATAATTTTGGAAAATCAGAGTTAAGAGTTAAGACACAATGTGGACCATGGTTTCAAAAGACATTGGTAAAGATTCTGATTATAGATCCACTGTGTGTAGTGGGGGGAGTGAAGGGATTTCCTTACACCAACAAGCAATGCTGTGACACCAGCTGGGTGTCCTATAATTCAAATGAATCCCACAGGTTAAAGGTTGAGTCCCACGAGTATGTCCTCACTGTCCCTTATTTCAGATGTCAATCACAAGTCCAGATTCTCACCTGTGCTTCTGACCTACTGGCTACAGATCAGAGGTTCCAAAGACCCCCCTCTCCTCGGGTTCAATTAATTTGCTAGAGTGGCTCACAGAACTCAGAAAAAAAGATTACTTACTAGATTACCAGTTTATTAGAAAAGGACATAACTCAGAAACAGCCAGATGGCAGAGAGGCACGGGGTAAGGGTTGGAGCTTCCAAGCTCTCTTGGACTGCTCCACTCTCTCCAAATCTCCATGTGCTCATCAACCCAGAAGATCTCCAAATTCCATCCTTTGGGTTTTTATGGAGGCTTTATTACACAGGCATGACTAATTAAGTTACTGGCTGCTGCTGACTGATTCAACCTCTAGCCCCCTCTCCCCAGAAATCAGGGAACAGGCCTAAAAGTTCCAACCCTTTAATCAAGGTTGATTCTCCTGGCAACTGGCCCCTGTCCTTCAGAGCTTTCCAAAAGTCATTTCATTAACATAAACTCACTTTTGGTAGAAAAAGGCTTGTTATTAAAAACAAGACACCCATCTCACCTATGGCTCTGAAGTGATTAGAGGAACTGAGGACCACACACCAAATATTGTAACCAAAGATGCCCCCATTGTTCTTAGGGAAGTCCAAGGGTTTTGGGAGCTGTGAGACAAGAACCATAAACTAAGACCAAATATTTAAGAAATATACATGTCTTATAAATCATAATATCACAAGTGGAATCTCATCTGAATGGTCATCAATGTATGAACTAAAAAAATCATAGACATTGCCTATGAAGAGTCAATGCTTTCACCTTCCTGATTATTAATTGCAAAGTAGTATTTTTCTAGGAGTGGTGATGGTTTTGACCTAAGTCATCCACTTTATTTATTTATTTATTTATTTATTTATTTATTTATTTATTTACTTATTTTAAAGATTTTCTTTATTGGCACGGAGAGACAGAGAAGCAGTGACATAGGCAGAGGGAGAAGCAGGCTCCTCGCAGGGAGCCCAATGTGGGACTCGATCCCAGATCCCGGGATCATGCCCTGAGCTGAAGACAGATGCTCAACCACTGGGCCACCCAGGCATCCCTATCCTTTAGTTTATTGTCCTTACATAAAGTGGTCCTGATTTAGGACAAACTGAATTATTATCTGCAGAAAGCTACTGGTCTTATAGATAGATTGGGTGTTTCTATAGAAATGCATCCAGTCATTTCTATTACGTTCTGCACCAAAAATCAGGCTGGCCAACATGTGATCCATTCAACAAATATTTAGTGAGCATCCACTACAAAGCTTACATGTTAATAGTCATAAATTAAGTTCCCTATGGTGGGTTGAGTGACCTTTAGGTAAGCACTAAAATCTGTGCTCAACACGAGTTCTTCATTTCTTATTTTCATATCCTGTTTCCTTTAAGCTTTTTAAGAGTACATTTTCACAGAGAGGGTGGGAGTGAAGAGAAGAAATTTTACTGCCTAATCAGCAAAATGTTTAAAATCTCAGTCCAATAAGGGGGTCCTGAGAGGCTCACAGCTGGCTTCAACTTAGTGCAATTACAGAATTAAAACCAGTACTTTTGTCAGAGCCTGCTTAAAAGTTTCCATGCCTGACTTGAAAATGCTGAAAGCCAGTAATAGGGATCCTGAAACCTGGAAGGCCCCAAAGACCCAGGTCAACAGCTCAACATCTGGTCTGGCCATTGTTTGCCCTCCATTAACATTTTAAAACTTAAATAATTTCTCCCAATTGCTTTTGTATGGCTTTAGATGTCCCCAAGGACAGGGAGAGGGACAAACTGCCTTTATGGGCCACAAGGAAAATTTCTAATTGTTAAGTGGAAAGCAGTACTGTAAACAGAACTTAAATTCATAGTCATGGAAAGTTCAACTTTTTGATATTTCCCAACATATAAGAAAGTAATTACTTCATTTTTCGTAATTAGTTTGGAATCACACACACACAAACACACACATGCACGCACACAAATACATTCCCCAGAGGGAAATAGCTTAACGATTAAAGTCTGTAATTTATTTTGTGGAAGAGTTGTCTGTAGTAGGATCCCCTGGTTTACTACTAACCTGATAGATAGGAATAGGAATCTCAGATTCTGCACTGTGTTGGTGGCTGAGGGTCACTGGCATATTTGACGCTTTTTTTTTTTCTTAAACTGATCCAGTCTATAGTCTGTTGAGAGTTTCCATGGAATTGCAGTCGGCAGCAGAAGAGGATAGTATTTGAAATCATATCTGATTGCAAAAAATCAGATATGATTACAAAAGTTTTTCTCATTCACTCTGTATGTCTTTGGTTGGGAAATCCTGCAAATGTCATTGTCTTGTAAGGTAAAAATAAATTAGTTATGTGTGTGTGTGAATATATACATATATATGTATATTATATATGTATTAAGTTATAAATTATAAGTGTGCTGGCCATCTATATCATAGGTCTATTGTGGGATATATCAAAGTATATCAAAGTAGTCTACCAACTTCAAAGCTACTAGCAATGTAAGAGATTATTCGATTTGGGAGAGAAAATTTTAAAAATTAACACCTTCCTTCAGAGCAATACTATGGATTAAAATGCTCTATTTTCTATTTTGCACCATTTGCAGTCCCTGCACTAAATCTTCTGGCCCAAATTCAAAGGAGTGGTTCTTATTTTACACTGGTGCAGTTACTGTTCCCTTTTAAGGGTAAGTGGGATTCCAGCAAGCTGACTGTCTTAGTAACAAGAAGGTGTGAAAATGTGTCCCCAGAGCTCCATATTCTGGAGAAAATTGGTGAACCCTTGTGTTTGTTTTTCACTCAAATAAGATAATACTTTGGTAGGAAGCCAGAGTAGGAAAGAAGGCTGATCCACTGTAACACTGAAAATGAAGGCAGATAGGTATTTTCATTTGAAATGTCATTTTATTTTTCTTCCTAAAATAATCTCTAGTAGTAGAACAGAGCTGGATACTTGGCCTATGAGCGAAAGGCTGTGGGAAAGTAAGCAAAGGAAAATGCTTGGAAATATAAAGAATGAAACAGAATTCCAAAACATTTATTTATTTATTTATTTGTTTGTTTGTTTACTTATGAGAAAGAGAGAGCACACAGTGGAGGGGAGGGGCAGAGAGGGAGAGAAAGAGAAAGAGAAAATCTCAAGGCAGACTCTGCAAGCCAGATGTAGGGCTCAGTCTCACGACCCTGAGATCATGACCTGAGCTGAAGTCAAGAGTTGGATGCTTAACCAACTGAGCCACTCAAGTGCTCCTCCAATTCCATTTTCATACCATCACTGTGATAGAAGAATATGTGTGTGTGTATGTAGGCATATGTGTGTGTGTGTGTGTGTGTGTGTGTGTGTTAAGACACATTACATTTATCACATTTTTTATTATGGATAGTAAAATCATATCCGAGGTTTCTTGCAAGCCTTCATGGAAATGCAGGCAGTATCATTCTCTAAGAACCAAAGGAGCAAATCAAAAATTAAGGAAGCAGCCTCTCTACCATCCAGAAGGTCACATGGAACACACTGATGAATGGAGAGGATGAGGCCGTGCTTATGAGTGAAGGGGTACTGACTTGTTATGGGTGATTTCCAGCTCTCAGCATCTTCTTACTCTCCCTGACAGTTAGCACTTGACATTGGTAGAAGGGAAGAGGACAGGGTGCAGGAAGCCTGCGAGAGAGTTTGGTGCAATTTCATTATGCAGGAATTCCCTACTGATTTTTATTAGGAAAATACTATGCTTCTCTCAAGCCCTTATCCTGTTTTTGCTATCAAGCAAGTGTGCATATACCATGATTCAGAATGATGATGAGAATAATGATAATCAGTGTGGACAGGCTTCCACAAACCCTCAGCCACCACGTGTTCCCCAGTCAGGTGGAGGTTCCTGGAGCTGCAGGAGGCCCAGTGCCTAGGGTGAAAGGCAGCAGAGAGGCCACAGAAGCCCAGCCTTCCCCTGGGGACAGTGCAGCTCAGGGGTGAATGGCATGAGGCTGGGAAGTCTGTTCAGGGTTCCTGAGGAGAGGTAGCAGAATCTATCTAAAACTCAGGTATAAACGTTTGGTAACACATTCTTTCTGCTGCTCTCACAGTCCTCCCTTTAGATCTCTAGCAACTGCGGAAAAGGAAGGAGTTCAGGAAACCTAATTAATTAGACTACTAACTCAGCAAGTTCATTTTGAAGGAAGAGGAAACAACAAAAACAAATTAAAACAAACGAAATAAACTTTGAAGCCAATAAGAGCTCACACTGAATGCCAGTTCTCTCAACTACTGAGCCAAATACCAAGCCTTTATAATCCTTACTTGCTTATCTAAAGTTCAGCTAAAAAACAACAGATATATCTGTTCTGTTGTTAGTTTCTTGGACATTTTGCTTTTGGTAAATACTCATGGAATGGTGGTGCCTAGGGAAGACGTGAAGCCTTAAATCTGTGGCAACAATTTCCTCATGTCTGTTTGTATCTCTACTGACACTGGACTTTCCAGGCTCCACTGGACTCCTCCAGGAATGAGGGGCTCCTGGAGAAGATCTGACTGTGTTGGACTTCAACCCTGTGAAATCGTCTCATTTATACTGGTTCTGACTCCCTCATGAGATGGGAATGAGAAATCCAATCTCATTTCTACCTTACAGTCATTCCAGAATTCAAAGACAGTTCTCAAACCACATCATCATCTTCCGAGTTAAACTTTCCCATTCTTTACGGCAAAATGGATTCCATCTTATGATCCATGCTTAGTGTAGGGTGTAGGTCGAGGACCTGCCACTAATGATAAAAAGCCAATTCAGCATCCCATCTAACCACTGAGATGGGGCACTTGGGAGGGTAGTCATTAGATGACAATTTTTTATCCTGCCCAAAGGTAAACCAAAAATCTGTATAAAGAACATGCTTGAGTTTGGACCTCCATTTACAACATTCTTCTTCATTATTTTAGGTTTTGACTTACTAAACCAACTTCAGCTAGAGAAGGCATTCCTTTTATAATTTATGAGCATTAGCAAAGCTACCAACTGTGGGTCAATCAACCACTCAAGTAGTAAGCATATGTAAATAAATATGAGTTGCCTGCCTTTATCTATGCTGGTGAAAATATCCAGAAAGAAATAAAACACAGTCAACTGAATTGTTTCATAATTCAAATACTGACAATGTAGGTGGTCTTACTGCATTGAGATATAAACAGAAAATTATATTCTTAACAAGAGTGACTTCATAAAAGCAAATGACATTTAAGGAAACTTTCTCCTCTGAAACTAGAACACACACATCTGCAGAAAAGAAATCATAAATAACAAGTATTATTTTTTGATAATCATGGGGAATATGATGAGTCTTTTTTTTTCCTTTTGAGTTCCACTGTGCTTCGTATCCACTGCCTGACTGGTTGTACATCTTTTTATATCTATCAGCATAAGAGTTGGTAGAGTCTTACGTGGTACATTTCCAAATCACACATATCTCAGGAAGGACATAATCATTAATCCTTTATCAAAAACTGCCCAAATGCCAAAAAAAAAAAAAAAACCTGCCCTAATGATATCCTGATAATCCACATAAGTCCATGTTGCTCTTGTTCCTCCTACTAGAGAACAATATAGGCAATGGAGAAAAGAAAACACAGTGCAAAATTTTTCACAAAGTATCTGCTGACTATGACATTCAAATTCTGACATTATTATCTACCCAAAGAACAGTGTTACATTTTGAATACACACACAGTGGAGTAAATAACATACCTTAATTTTTTTCTAGCAAATATGCCTTAAAATCAGATCTTTGTTACTAAAATAGGACTTTTGGAATGTTATCTGGATGAATTCCAGGGAGAAATCAAATTAGAACAGGAATATCTTGCTTTACTGGACTTCCCAGTTAATAGTAAACACTTAGAAATAAGGATACAATAAAAAAATGTTTATATTTTATTTTATTTTTAGTTAGCACTTGCACATCTGTTAAAAGATATGCAGGGTCAAACAAGTGTTTACAAAATACAAGCAGAACAAAAGTATCAACAAAGGAATGATTTCGTGTCCAATGCCACTCTCAAGATTTTGAAATTATCAGCTAATACTTCTTCAGAATTAGGCAGAAGTAGAAACTACTCCCCAGATACTCACTGCTTTCTCACCACACTTCATAATCCTAACGTCTGACATATTAGTTTCGGCTGAACCAGAAGCCAAAAGGGAGAAATATTAACAGTACAGAAAAGTCAGTGTGGTGGAATGATACAGAAAATTTCAGCCAAGGCACATTCTCTCAACTCCCAATTCCCTTACAGCTGCCACCCCTCTTCTTAGAACTCATCACACACAGGACACAGCTCTGACATTTGTCTCCCCTGTGGTCCCTATAAGAATTCTAAGGGATTGACAGATTATCTTCTACTCAGGACTGAAGCATGAGACATCTCACCAGGGACACTTGATTAATTCCGCAAAATTACACATTTATCAACAGAACACATACATACGATTTCCAAAAATAATATAATGCAGCTTACAGTAAAAACATACATAATGAGAAAATTCAGTATGAGACAGAAGGACAAAGGAAAAGAATATACAGGGATGAGGGAATAATTGTATCTGAAAAGTACATTGGGATGCATCCATTCATTCTGTACGTATGGTGTAAAGCCCAACTAAATGTCAGATGAAGCCCTGTCACTGTGATTTAGTGGAAAACAGAAAGAAAGTCTGTTTGCAAAAAGATGCAGATAGAGTAGTTACATAATAACTAAGAAAACTGTGAGGTCACTAAGATTATTATAGCTATTAACTCTTCAAAATAAAAATTAAAACTGGATAGTGAGATAGACTAATTTGGGGAAGAGGGGACTCCTTAGGGTGTCCATAAAGACCTCTCTGAGGAGCGAATATTTGAGGTGGGACCTCAAAAACAAGGCCTAGAGAAAGAAGACTTGGAGAAAGTATTCAAGGCAAAAGGAAAATGAGCCCTTCGACATCCTCAAGGAAGAAAAAAAACTGCTTGGTTTTTCTGGAACCCGATGATATATGGTAAGCCTGAGTAAGCAAGCAGGACCCAGATCAGCAAAGGCATGTAGGTCAAGGTAAGAAACTGGATTTATTTCTAAGTGATGAGAAAATTAATACAACAAGGTTTCACAATTAGATCTGAGCCCCCTGGAAGCCAAATCTCTAAACTTGCTTCTTCTTCAACAAGGAAAAATAAGGCTGTCATTGTAACAAAAGGCATCTGGACGAGAAAAAAAAAAAATCAACTCAAATTTTCTTCTTCCCATTATCTTGCTTTCCTGTTTACTGGATCTTATCTTCCCCTCACCCCGCCCCCAAATTCCTTCATACATTCTAGTTCTAATTACAGTGGGGAAAAAGAGACACAGAGACAGAGAGATCATGAAAACTAAATGCAGAGGTGTGATGGTCAGTTTCACGTGTCAACTTAGCAAGGCCACTGTCCCCAAATAGTCACCTGCATGTCACTGTGAAGGTATTTTGTAGATGCGATTGAAGTTCATAACACTTTAAGTAGATTATCCTAGATTATCCCAAGGGGCCTCATTCAATCATTCGAAAGGCCATAAGAAGATAATTTCTCTTCCTTAAGGAAAAAAAAAAAATCTTTCTGTAGACAGCAGCTTCAGCTCATGGCCAAAAGTTCAAGTCTGTCCTTCCTGATGGGCTATCCCAAGGATTTCAGGCTTGTGACTGGGGACAGCCCCCAATCATGTAAGCGGTTTATTTGCAATAAAAATTTCTTTATATGTATCGGTTGTATTTTTTAATCTGACTGTACAAGAAGTCACACTTATTTTGTAGTAATTATCTTAAAGATAATCTGTGCTAAACACCAAAGAGGTAATGAGGTAATGATAAACGTAACTCCTTTCACTTCTGCGACCACAATATGGATATAATTATGTGGAAAATGGAGAAAGAAAGAACAGTTAAATGAGGTATAATGCAGCCAAATACCATTGTTCTGGACAAGTGAACCCATAGTAGATGATGATGGAAACAGTACCAGAACACCAAAGCCCTCATCCCCTTTAGATGAATGGACCACTCTAATCTGATACTACTCCTAGAATAGCTTACCACAATCACCACTAAAGGCAAGTAATTCAAAATAAACATTTCAACATAATAACCGCACAGATGAGAATTTATAGAAATAGTCAAGTATTAACATAAAAATGGATATATGGGGATTTTCTTCAATAAATTTTGTAATTAAATAAAAAGAGAATTAAACTAATCAAATGCCCAGCATTAGGGTGAATTAAAGAAATATTTGGTAATTTATATCATGAAACCATATTAAGCTGTTCTAATTAGTAATATAGAAGAATACTTAGGAATATTGAAAAACTTTATCGTACATTGAAGATACAAAACATAGGTTACAGGGATGCCTGGGTGGCTCAGGGGTTGAGTGTCTGCCTTCAGCCCAGGGCGTGATCCTGGAGTCCCGGGATCAAGTCCCTCATCGGGCTCCCTGCATGGGGCCTGCTTCTCCCTCTGCCTCTTTCTCTCTGTGTGTCTGTCTCTCATGAATAAATAAATAAAATCTTAAAAAAAAAAACATAGGTTACAAACAGTAGTAGGAAAGTGATACCAGTTTTGAAACAAAAGCTCATAAGCATAGAAAAAAAAGACTGAAAAGATACCTCACCATATTATCAAATATTATCCTTGAGCTTGAAATTATCTACTGATTTCACTTTTTTCATTTTACTTATCTCTATCTTCTAGTTTTTTTTCTTTGACCACAAATGCATATTATTCCTTAGAAAAGTAAAAACTGTTCAAGGTATTTTAAGAACCAACTAGTCAAAAAATATATCTTTCATTTTATAGCAAATATGCAGTCTTTGAAGTTAAAAACTATTGTGGCTAAGAATAAGTAGTTATGTCTTTATCACACATCCAGCCATGTTCTGGCCCATCAGAACCATCAGGCCAAGCCCATGCCTACCATACATTTTCTCACACCCACAGCATCTTCAGTCTTCCCCACCTGCCACAGCGTCACCCACTCAGTGTCAGTTGAGTGTGCTCATCTCAATTGTGTCTACTCTTCATGAGTTCCCAGACTCTTTCAACATGAATACAAATCTTCCTATCAGGTCTAACATAGCCACATTCCGTTCATGTTCTTTGCTTATAGGTACACCCTCATTCCCAAATGTTTACCATCTCCACATGGTGCTTTTGCCCGACGCTTTCAAGAAGAATCCAAACTTGACCACTTGGCCCTCATTCTTAAGGATCTTGTCTGCTTCTTCTTTGACTTGAGCTACATCAGCCTACTCATTACCCTCCTAACATGCTATGAACCTCTATCCATATTCATTATGTTTCTTCTGCTTTAGACTCCTTTCTATGTACACCCCCTTTGACACAGCAAAGAAATCTTCTCATACTCCAAGGAAGGACCCATCTATCCTTTACCTCATGTTCCTGTAATACTTCTAGACATAGTCCACCCCATTGAGTTCTCATACAATTGTGTTTTCACTTTACTGTGGTACTAAAGATAGCCTGCTTTTTGTACTATAGAGAGGAATACATCTTCCACTTTATTTTTTTTAATAAATTAATTTTTTATTGGTGTTCAATTTACCAACATACAGAATAACACCCAGTGCTCATCCTGTCAAGTGTCCCCCTCAGTGCCCATCACCCATTCACCCCCACCCCCCGCCCTTCTCCCCTTCCACCACCCCTAGTTCATTTCCCAGAGTTAGGATTTGCCTGATTCATTAATCTGTTAAGTATTTTTTCTTATAGTTGATAAAAGCAGTGGACAGAAATGACATGATCTAGAACATGAAAAAAGTTATAGACATGAGGGATAAAATAACAGGCTAGGCCTTCAATGTTTATTCTCTAATATGGACATCATGCTGGCAATCAAAAGTACTATTTCAGACTAAAGATCCAGTGACTATGCAATTCTATCTTTTGGTGGAGGGGGGAAAAAAGTAACCTAGAGCAGTAGTTTCTAAAAAAGACTAATTTACATAGGCTTTATTAGTTAATTTATTTTAATTCTTTGGATACAGATGACAAACCCACCTTAGAATGTACCAATTCAGAGCCTCTGGGACTGTGAACCAAAAACCTGTGTTTTAAAAAGCGTTAGATAATCCTGAGGCATAGTACTACTTGGAAAATCTACTCTAGGAATATGCTTTTATGTTTCACTGGTTTAGGCTTCAATAACATGGAGAAAAAAATATGTGCTAGGCCATATTATTCAAAAACAAGAGGCAATTGTTTTGGTTCTTGATCTAGATTTGCCTTATACTCCATCACACAGAGCTCATTCCATCCTTCCTAATGGACATGGGCCTTCTGATTTCCTGTATTCTAGAGCAGTAGTTGCCACACTGAGTTCCTAGAGGTACCCTAGAGGTTCCTAGAGGATTCACCTTTGAGTGAATCCAGGACTGTAAACCCAGAAGAGACATAGTTTCACCCCCACAGCTCTCTCCATTTATTCCTCACTTTCTCTTTCCTTCCTTCCTTCCCTCCCTTTGTCTTTTTTAAAATCAAAATCATTCCTCTCTCTCAAATAAATAAATATTTTTTTTAAAAATTGGCGTGGGGAGGCAGCTGGGTGGCATAGTCAGGTAAGCATCAGATGCTTGGTTTCAGCTCAGGTTGCAATCACTGATGGAGCCCCACATCAGGCTCCTCGATCAGCACAGAGTCTTCTTAAGTTTCTCTCTCCCACTCCCTCTGCCCCTCCAGCCACACAACTGTGTTCTTTCTCTTCTCTCTAAAGTAAATAAATGAATCTTTAAAATCACAATCACTAGAAAGATTTCATTTGAAAAATGGAGCATTAATTTAAGAAAAATGGTTTGACAGTAACACTAGATTTTGTTTCATTTTATTAGAGATCCTGGTAGATTTCTGATAGAATCTGATATGAATAGCTATATACATTAACAAGAGAGACAGTGACAGGAAAAGCTAAAAATTTAAGCTTGATACCATGTCTTTGGCCTATTGCAAAGCTATTAACTGTCATCTCTTTGGCTAACTGTATTGTAATGTAATATTCACCTAAAATTTCACACAAATATTCTCCTGGAGAAGCTTATCAGATTTGAAGATGCTTATCAGTGGACTATAAGGATAAGAGCTGGAGACCAGTTGCAATGTATTCTATATTCTAGAATCAATGTTTCTTCTTGATCAGCATCATATCATTCACAAGTTAGAGCAAACAAAAAAAAAATATTCTATAGGGCAGGAAGGGGATTCTCCTTGCTGCTTCTTATCTACATGTTCTCCCAGTCCTAGAAGCTTCCAGAAAAATATGAAAAATAGCTTTGCAGGTGTGTGTGTATGTGTGTGGATAGCATTTCAAGAGCCAAACAGCAGCCTGTCAGAGCTGTACTGGAATTTGCTTCAGATTCTGGCTTCAAATTACAGAAGACGTGAGTAAGGGCACGTCCATGACTCAGTTCTCAACCCTTGCCAAAGTAGTAGTTTCTAGAAAGAAAACTACAGGAAAAGAAAAACAGAAGATCAGAAAAGAGAAGAGGAAAGAAAAGTGCTATGCACACTCATAACTCCTGCTCTTAGCTAAAATCTGACAGGGAGATAAGGAGCACAGGGTCAGAGTGCTTGGGGAAGAGACGCTCACATACCAAGGTCTACCTAATGTTTCAACAGACACACGGTTATTTCAGTCACGTTAATTAAGTTCTGTGCATGGTGCATGCACAAAAATAAAACCAGATGTTTAAGAAGTGATTCAACCCTGTATTCTCTTGCATCCATTCCTGCCCTCCCTCACCACTTTCAAGAAATTGGCTTTTTGCCTAAACGGCAGGGGAGGGAAGGAGAGAAGGAAAAAAATAGTTTTGGGGTTATGGCCTTACTTTTCTGCTGATGAGCAGCTGATGATGGGTGGTGAATATATTTGGCTTTCACGACCTCTCCGAGGGAAAGTTAAGAATTGCAGTCTTCTTGAGACAGTTGGGATCCTTGAAAGATATATTTATTCATCATGCCATTGATTTATCCACTCTGATGAAAATTATGTTTCAAAACTGTCAGTTATATATAAACATGCCTTAAAATCCACCCTCTGATACATGGACACACACACACACACACACACACACACACACAGGTATATTAATCAACACATGAATGTGTTAATAAACATGAAGAAAATGATTTCATGAAATCAAAGCCATCAGATTCACCTGCTTTAATTGTATTCCTCAGTGTGTTTTCTGAAGTATACTCGTTCCACAATATGTGGGCATTTTTAGGACTTAAATAAATTTGAGACACGCTGGATTATGCAAAGTTAAATAGGTGTCTTTATTGTAAGACTTTCAGAACCTGCTGACCTACATTGTAAATATTTGTGTGAGCAATAGTCTGTGCAGTATCTCTGAAAGCTAGTTGACTCCGTCTTCTGGAATAGCTCATGAGGTTAATGATCTGCAGGACATGCTGTGAGAAATGCTAATCTGAATGAACCCAAAGTGTTTGTACGCCTCTGGTTGAATTTTCCTTGTGTGAAGAAAATCACTACTTTCCAAAAAAGTCTATTCTGTCCTATAAAAGATCTAAGTCAAAACATAATTTTTCCAAAATTGAACCATAATCTCCTTCCCCATCACTACCACCATGGCTTCTGATTCTGTACTTTGGAAGAATAAAAAAAGAAAAATGTAATCCCTTCTTCCTGTGATAGCTCCTCAGATAGTTGAAGGCAACAATTATATCCCCACACAGTCTTCTATTTTGCAGGAAATTTTTTTTTAAAACTCCAGTTCTTAAATGAATGTATCAAATTGCATGTTCTAGTCTTCTCTATTTGTATATCTTCTTTAAGAGAAGGTATCCAGGAGGGTGCCTGGCTGGCTCAGTCTGTAGAGCATGTGACTCTCGATCTCCGGGTTGTAAGTTTGAGCCCCATGTTGGGTGTAGAGATTACTTAAAAATAATGTTTGCTTGTTCTTAAAGAATGTATTCAGAAATGAACACAGAAATTCTGGTATGATTCTTCAAATGCAGTCCTAGATCTCATTAATTTTTGTTTGGAAGACATGTCTCATCACTGATTCCCATTACTTTACCAAAACTTTTGAGTCCTTCTCCTAAATTGTGTATGTGTGAGTTTTTTTGAGAAATGTTAAAACAAGTCCACTGAGTTCCATGTGCCCTCCATCATAGAGACTCCTCTGTACAGTAAGTTGGCTCTCTTTTCTCTATTATCTTGCAAAGTTATCTCAGTCTTTTTGCAAATGTTGTCACCTTAGGCTACCCCAAAGCTCACTACTGGAGTTCTTCTTCTGGTTTAGTACTGATTCATTATTTGACTTCTTTCTAGCAGTTACAAACCCACAAAACACCAATCAGAAACCATTTCTCTAGTTGGCCATGAATATAATGAAAAACACTGTCAAATGTCTTCTGAAATGAAGATATTATTCGGTAGTAATTTCCTGACCTGCAAAGCCAAGTAGGAAGTCTCATAGTTGTAGATAACACCATTTATATTAGTGCACCGTCTATGGCATCAGTAACAGTACCATCATGTGATGTGATGTATTATGAATGCTGCAGGTATGGTACAGGATGATGTTAATCAAAACTGATGCAGGTGTAGTTTGGGATCTGAAGGAAGTAGGCTGTCAGTAGCTGAGGTCACTTTGAATGACAGAAGAGCAAGGACTGAACCAAAGAAAACAATCAGCAGTCTCAATGATAGGCAACCAGTACATAGCAAGGGTTTTGTTTTCATTCTCTATTAAAAAAAATGGGAATGGGGGAAAATGACATAGAATTTTTATGCCATTAAAATAAACAATGCCATTTCAGTCTTTGCTCAAATAATGCAAAACTTAATATAAAATGGGTTAAATAATTTGCTGAACCTTCTGTACCACTAGACACAGTTAAAAGAAAAAAAACAACAAATAAATACAAACCCTGAGCATTAGGTAGCTGCAGTAATAAGACGTTACTTCAAGAAGAGCTGATTTTGAAAACTTATAGCTTAGTCTATTTTCTTTCAAAAAATTAAAAGAAGTAAAAGCAATCCGCTATTTGGCAAATCCAAGTGTCTAATTGTCACCGATAGGCAAAATCCCCAACGATTTAACCAGAACATAGAAAATAATAAAAACGTGTAATGTTTGTTTATCATCTTAAGAACAAATATTACTTTCAAATCACTTTTCCTTCCCCAAGATTTAAGCTGCCAGGTTTCAGCCCACATTGAATTCTTACAGCTGGGTTAGGATCCCTCAAAAGAAAGGGTGTTCAAAACAGAAATGCTGAGGGAAGCATGTCACCCACGGGAGGCATTTCAGCTGTGGAGGAGGATGGAAAGTTTCTGAGCACAAGGTTTTCCCTTCTCAGGCTTGTGAATGGCATTTGAAAGGCTTCTTCACTCATCTGTTCTATTCAGGCTTCCTAAGAGTCAGATTTTGCAATCGACCAAATACCAAAACAAACAAACAAAAAACTCCAGAAAATAGTTCTCAAGCACTATTTTGTTCCTGGTAATTTTTGAGAGCATCAAAATAAAGTAAAATCAGAGGGGCATCTGGGTGGCTCAGTTGGTTAAGCAGCTGCCTTGCCCAGGTCATGGTCCTGGGATCCAGTTCTGCACCAGGCTCCCTGCTCAGCATGGAGCCTGCTTCTCCCTCTTCCTCTACTCCTCCCCTGTGCTCCTGTTCTCTCTCTCTTGCTCTCTCTCTCTCGAATAAATAAATAAAATATTTTTTAAAAAAAGTAAAACCAGAGAGGCAGGATAAAATCAATTGGCTTAAAATGACCACCACAGGGTAGTACTTTTAGCTAATGTTTATTGAGCTCTTGCTCTGTGCTCAGCACTGCTGTTCTCTGTGAGGAAAGTAATCTATCACCATTTTACACAAAAATCAAACTGAGGGCAGAGAGGTTATTAACTTGACTAAGAACATATGGTTGTGCATGTGTCATGTCTGAGCGTATGTAAGTAAAGGTATCTGTGAATCCACAGGTATGTGTGAATGTATCTATATATGTGTGTGCATGTGTGCATATGCATGCATACATATAAATCTTTTTACTAATATATAACTGATGACCAATAAACTACACAAAATAAAGAATACAATTTGATGAGTTTTGACGTATGTATTCATTTATGAAAGCATACCACAATCAAGATGATGAATCCATTACCACTAAAAGTTGCCTTGTACCTCTTTATAATCCATCTTTTTCTCTTTGTTCATTCATAAGCAACCACTGACCTGCTTTCTATCTTTTTGTTTGAATATTTATTTGAAGATATTATTTATTTGAGAGAGAGGGAGGGTGCATGTGCATATGAGTGGGAGGAGGGGCAGAGGGAGAGGGAGAAGCAGACTTCCCACTGAGCAGGGAGCCTGAACCAGGACTGGATCCCAGGACCCTGAGATCATGACCTGAGCAAGGCAGCCACTTAACTGACTGAGCCACCCAGGCGCCCCTTGTTTGAATTTTTTTTTAATTATATAAAATGAATTAAACAGCATACACTTTTTATCTGTCTTCTTTCACTCAGCAAAATAGTTAGGAATTCACTCATGTTGTTGCACATATCAGTAGTTTATTCCTTTGTATTGCTGAGCAGTATTCTGTTGTATGTCAATATTATCATTTGTTTTGCCATATTCTTATCAATGAACAGTTGTTTCTAATTTTTAGCAATTACAAATAAAGCTGCTAAAAACTTTCAGATGAAAGACTGATTTCTCTGATGACAGTAAGCATCTTTTCATGTACTTGTCATGTGAACATCATCTTTGGTAAGTGTCAGTTCAAAACTTTTCCTGTTTTTTTATATTGGGTTGTCTTCTTACTGAGTCATGAGGATTCTTAATATGTCATAGATACTTGTCCTTTATCAAATAGTATTTTGCAAATACCTTCTCCAGTCCATGCTCCCTTTTCACTTTTATAAGTGTCTTTTGAAGAGAAATCCTTCTAAATTTTGATGGGGGGGGTCGAATCTTTTATTTTTTCTTTTATAGTTTGTGCATTCCATTCCCTATTTAAGAAATAATCACCAAATTCAAAATTACTAGGATTTTGCCTCTATAATTTCTTTTTTTTTTTAAGATTTCATTTATTCATGAGAGACACACAGAGAGAGGCAGAGACACAGGCAGAAGGAGAAGCAGGCTCCACGCAGGGAGCCCGAAGTGTGACCCCAGGATCATGCCCTGAGCAGAAGGGACATGCCCAACCACTGAGCCCACCTAGGCATCCCGCTTCTATAATTTCTTATAGAAATTTTACACTTGCAGTTCTTATACTTTGGTCTGTAATCCATTTGAGTTAATTTTTGTATATGATATAAATATTGAGTTTCATTTTTTTTTACATATGGCTATCTATCACCATTTCCTGAAAATATTATCCTTTCTCCATTGAATTGCCACGATATCTTAATTGAAAATCAATTAACTGTGTATGTAGAGGGCTGTAAGTGGACTTTATTCTATTATGATACTACATGATACTATTAGGATACTACTAACCACTGATACTACATTACACTCTAAAGCCACAAGTGTTACTGTGAGGTCACTGAAAAAACACCTAATCAGAGTTCCTCATCCCCCTCCATACTTTAGTTTCTAAATGCCTAACTTACTATCAATAAAGCTATTTATGCAATGAAAGAATCTGGCTTATGTAATTCTGGTAGTCTACAGAAGATCATAGTCAGAGGAACCCACATTATGAGTAACCTAAAAATAGGCTGGCCTGGTCTCTGAGGATCTGGTGAAATCATCACCTGATACTCAGACTGACCTGAGACCTCATCTCAGAGGGGACATCTGGTTGGCTCTGTCTTATTTTTGGGGTGTGTGTTTAAGGGTGGAGGAAAAAATCACAGAATCTCAGCACTGAGAAAGATACTACTAACTCGTAGTTCAGCTGTTTGCACCAGGATCTTTATCATGTGTAGTATCTTCACTCCATATCACTCCTCATCAACAAAGGATCCCCTTTGATTGGGGCCCCTAGAGAGAGGCCAACATCACTCCCTCCTCTACCCAAAACTGTTGATTCATCTAGGAACAGTCCTCACTGCTTCAAAGCTCCTTGTCTCATTATGCAATTTCTATGATCCTGAAATTTTCACCTATAAATCCAAGTTTTGCATCCCACACGGATTCTATTAGGCCATCAGGCATATGGAGACACTCTCAGGTCCTGCTCTAATATCCCTGACCCACTCAGCATTATAGGTAAGAACCAAGAGAACTAAGCTTAATAGTCTCCCTTCTTCGCATTATAGAGTTGTATGCTCTGTTTCTATTTCATTCTCCATCTTGAATCGTTCCTCTTCAATATCTACCTTAAATGGTTATCCAAAAACTGAACACCATTCACTACGAGTGGTCTCATGAAAAGTACAGTAAGAAATTCAAATCTTATGTTCTTTAGGCTTCCTCAAGCTGTCTTCCCTTCCTCAGCAGTGGGGGTAGGATATATACCCTCCTTGTTCTCTGAAAGAGGGGCCTCAATCAATCAGGGGACTCCCCATGTTCCCCATCAGAAACAGGATGTGTGACATGAGCATTGCATGGTAAAAAGAACACTGACCTCTGTGCTTGTAAACAAGCCTTAACAGTGCATTTTAGAGTTAGGAATAATAACAAGGTGCATATAATATATAGTCTTAGGTGCAGTAGTCTCCTTCTTACTCATCCAAGTTTGTTTTGGTTTGGATAAAAACTAGAAATTTCTCAAGTTGATTTTTCTTCAGCCAAAGAGGGAAGTTATATTTAATTTTTGTAAAACTAAGTCTGAAAAATTGAAATTCATATTAATGAATTTAATGTTTTTAATTACACCTTTTTGCCGGAATAACAACCATGATAACAAAACAGTTTTCAATTCACATAACCAGGACCTTTGGGTGCTAGCTAAACAAAATGTAAGCAAAATTTTGGGATAAGAACTCTTGCCAGATATGAAATATTTTTCCCTTTCCCTAGTTTCATTATATACCTAATGCCCAGTACTTGGATATGTAAGGCATCTATTAATTACATTTCAAGAGTCAGGCAATGGTAACAGTTTTATTTCACAAAATAATCATATTATCTTGAAGGAAGCCAGAAGTTATTATGTGGACACTGAAGCACTTATGAATAAAACAGACTTAGGTTTCCAAAAATGAATACAAAATATTCCACCATTCTCAATTTTATCCTCCCAGTTTTACTGATTTATATTTTAGTAGATAAAAGTAATCTTTATAAAGCAATTCCATGGAATACAGCTCTAAAAGGAGGCTCTTTTTCCTCCTTGGCATATACCATAGTTTGTAATTGGGTATTATTTGTGTGTTTATACTGTAGACTAAATGTGTACTCCCCAAAATTCGTATGTTGAAGCCCTAACCTCAGTCTGGTGGTTGATTTTAGACACAGGGCCTCTAATAAAGTAATTATAGTTAAATGAGATCATGAAGATGGGGCCCTGATCCGTAGGATTAGTGTCCTTATAAGAGGAGACATCAGAAAGTGTTTTCTTTCTCTCTCCTCCTTCTCCCCTTTCTCCTTCTCTCACTTTCTTTCTTTCCTATCTCTATCTTTATCTCTATCTTTATTTCTCTCTCCTTTTGTGCATGCATTGAGGAAAGGTCATATGAGAACCCAGAGAAAGTAGCTATTTGTAAACCAGAAAGAGAGTTCTCACCAGAAACTGAATAAGATGAAACCTTGATCTTTGACTTCAGCATCCAGAACTATGAGAAAGCAAATGTCTGTTGTTTAAGCCACCAGTCTGTGGTATTTTGTTATGATAGCCTCCCTTACCCCAACAGACTAATATCAATTGTTACTTGGCTGTCTCCCCAACTAAATTGTAGGCAGTCCCATGAGGGCAGCTACCACTTCCATTTGGTGTACAACTGTATTCCCAAGTGTTCAACATAGACTCCACATAGCAACTGCTCAATAAATATCTATTAAAAAATATGTAATTTTAACTAGATTCTTCTCAAATCAATTTTGGGAAATTTTTAAATATGCTCATTGTATTGAGAATATTTGATACGGAACTCAAGTTGCTCTATTGGTTCTGAGACCAATTCTGATGTTGGGATGGGGGAGGTGGCTCCCCTGTAACAACAAGCAATTCTTTGGACACCAACCTGGTGTCCTGCAATTCAGCTCAATTCAGACAGTATCTGCCTAAAGACAGCATCAGAGTACACAGGGTAAGGGCTGAGTCCCACAAGACCCCATCACCACCACATCCCTCCCACTTCAGACACTAATCTCTAAACCAGGCTCACCTGTGCTTCTGACCTCCTGGCTATGGAATAGAGGTTCCAACAATCCCCTCTTGAGTATGATTAACTTGCTAGAGTGGCTCACAGAACTCAGGAAACTTGTTTACTGTGTAGATTGCCAATTTATTATAAAAAGATACAAATCAAGTATAACCAGATAGAAGAGAGGCATAGAGCAAGGTATGTGGGAATAGGCACAGAGCTTTTATGCTCTCCCCAGGCATGCCGCTCACCCCGCATATCCATGTGTTCATGGACTCAGAAGCTCTAGAAACGCAGCCCTTTTTGGGTTTTTATGGAGGCTTCATTACACAAGCATGACTGATTAAATCAATGGCCTTGGCAAATGAACTCAGTCTCCAGTCCCTCTGGGAAGATTGAAAGTTCCAACCCTCTAATCACTTGGTGGATTCTCCTGGCACCCAGCCCCCATCCTTAGGTTACCTAAGGGCTTCCAAAAGTCATCTTATTAACATCACAGAAGACCTTGTTGGCTCTTATCACAGGAAATTCCAAGGGTTTAGATGCTGGGAGGCAGGAACCTTAGACAAAGGCCAAATATATATATATGAGAAATATATTCTGGCCATCCGAATGACCAACTATGTATTTCTTGTAAGTCACAATACTGTATTCTGAAAGGCCATATCTATGGGGTGCATAATTTCAAGGTGTGGATGAAACTCTAGGTAATATTCATCCCTCTTTAAGAAACTTCAGTTCTAAGCTTGTAGATACCAATGAAATGATGGAGACTTCTCTAGCTGCAGGTCCCAGGGATGCCTGAAAGAGGCCAGCACAGTCTTTTTCCACAAGCCCAGGAGTCTAGATTAGAAAAGCCCACGCAGCTGTTCACACCCCCCACTTTCTCTGCCTGGGTAATGTCCTCAAATCCAAGCTCAGCCCAGACTCTGCTCTGCCTTACACAGCCTACACTTCCCAGGCCTCAACTACTCAGACAGACCCCCCCACACACCCTTCACCACAGACTAGAAACATGTCTTTGGAAAATGTGACCTCATCTCAGGGTAACTTGGGTTCATTTATAGCAGAGAGGCCTGATGGAGCTGCTGCCAACCTTCAGACAAGGGAGGAGGGGGAGAGGGGAACTGGAGCAGAAAGAGATGGAATTCAGCACCACCTATAAATCAATTTGAAAAAGTTCAGAGGGTTTGACTTCAAGTATCTTCTTCTCCTGCTTCCTTTTACATACTGATGGGTAGGTCCCAGTCTTGCTACTCAAAGACTATGAAGTGATCCTCAGACCAGAAGCAAAAGCATCACCTGGGAACATGTCAGAAACTATGTGTCAGGCTCCACCCCAGAGCTCCTGAATTGAAACTGCATTTGAACATAACAGCCCAGATGATTTGCATGTACGGGAAAGTGCAAGAAACACTGGTTTTCAGGGTTCAGAGAGAACTAGAGGCTGCATCCCTGGGGACATATCCGAAGGCCTCTAGTCAGGCCCTGCAGAGGCCCCTGCTCCCTCTCACAGCTCTCTTCTCAGGTCCTGTGCCTGAGAGAGGTCCCTTCCCTCTTCCCTGGGAACAGAAGCTGCTGCATCCTCCTCTGTCTCCAGTGGCACTTGTTCCCATAGGTGTCCATCTACATTAATGAGGAGGAGGAAGAAAGAAGTTGCCACACTTGATCTCACAAGTCTCCCCCGCAGGAGACAAAACTCAAAGTTGCTGAAAGGGGGACCAACTAGAGATGGTGTGGTGTGAGGTCTCTGTCACCTATACTCAAAAAACCCCCAAACTTTGGCTATTAAGAGCATTTTCCCCTTAGAAACATGGGGATGAAGAGGAAAATGAGCTGGGAAAGTATGGGGTGGTACAGACGGAGTTTCAGAGTGTGAAGAAGATGGCAAGGGTCACCGGCGGGGGCGGTTCTCCCCAGCCCCCCTTCTCTTCCTCAGTCATTCCCTGCACTAAGGCACAGCTGACCTTCACCCTGAAATAGTCACAAATGAGAAGAATTCAGGATTTGGCTGTGGAGGACGGGGGTAATAGAGATAGAGAAGCAGCTGGGGCAGATCAGGAACAGGATTGAAGGCCCTTCCCTCAGCCTCCTCCTCGCCCCCTCAAAAAAAGGATACACGGGAGAACACAGAAATTTCCACAATCACCTCAGCAGTTCCTGACTTAATACCATTTCAGGGGCACCTGGGTTGCTCAGTGGTTGACTCAGGTCATGATCCCAGGGTGCTGGGATCGAGTCCCACATTAGGCTCCCTGCATGAAGCCTGTTTCTGCCTCTGCCTGTATCTCTGCCTCTCTGTGAGTCTCTCATGAATAAATAAATAAAATCTTTAAGAAATATATCATTTCTGAGAATTTATTCTTCTATATGTACCCTTAAGGGCATAATGCCTTGGACCTAAGAGATTTTAGCCCATGTCTATCAATCAACTTGTTGAAGATGGTTGTGAGCAATATTCTTCTGTGCACAAGTTAAGTAGCATGTATCAAGTTTCTTAGGGATTTTTTTTTACTTCACAGCGAGGATCATGGGTCCTGATGACCCCCTAGAAGGTAAAAGTTTGCCCTGAACAGGGGAAAAACTGCAGGCATCCACAGGAGCTGTAAGAGACAGACTTTTGAAGTTTCACAAACGGGTCAAAGTTCTGAGATGGAATGGGGAGGAAATGACCCCAAGAATACTAGAAACAATTTGGCAACAGAGTAGGAATGAGGGGAAGAAGGGGAATGGCCGGGAATGGAAAGGGTGATATATTTACATGAACTTAAAAGAGCAAAAGAGACTTGAATTGCCTGGACTTCCATAGCATGCTGGAAGCTGGGAGTAGTACCCACACCTTCCCCTCCCCATACCCCTGCTTTGTTGACACAGACAGCATAGGGAGGATGTGACAAGGTCAGCAAAATGCAGCCTTCATTTGAGCTACTTCTGTTATTTTAATCCTGTGCAAAGGGTCACAGCGTTCTTCCCTGATAATAAAAGGATGTTGGGAAAAGACCAGAGAAGGCACACACACAAAGGAAACTCACCAAACAAAGGCAAGATTTCTTTCAGGGAGAAATCAACGGGCTTTTGCCAAACAGTGTTTGTAGCGACATAACTGTGGCTTTCTTCTTCCGCTGTGTTACTGGCCTGGGAAACTGGATTGGGGAACCAGGGCATTCTTCTTAGCTCCCAATAATGCACATCCAGTTGTGGAAGTTCTGTTTTGATGACCACCTTTCTGGATTGCCTCCTAGGATCCACCTCTTCCCTGGGACAAAGGCAGGTAGCATCTGCTTCCCGGCAGCTGGTGAGGCTGTGGTGGCTTCCTACCCTGTGCTTATATAGGCCTGCCTCTATTACGGCCCCCATGCACCACAGTAGCCTAATTCCCAGTCTTCCTATCTGCCCTCCCCACTCACTGAGTGTCCACTAAGCAGCAAGTCTGTGTCCTCTACGCTTTTATAAAGCTGGTACACATTGAAAATGCTCAGCACTTTGGGCAAATGTATCACATAAGGATGATCTCCGCCCGTAAGGGACTCCCAACACAGCTACACCAGGCAGCACCAAAGCACATGCTGTCATCCAACATGGGAGAATGGAAAATTGGGAAAGTCACTGTTCTCAGTCATGGAGGCTGTTTCCTCCCCTGTATCTCCGGCCATGGTGTCATCATGAAAGAAGCAAAGACCAAGGGAATGAGAAAGCCATGAATTGCCAGAACTGGAAAAAATGACATTTTCTTACTCATCATTACATCCTTACTTCCTGCCCCAGGGCACTCCCAGGACAGCTCACCTACACTGTATCACACCCTCCAACAACTACACTGTAGCACACATGTCACTTCTGTTGGCTTCCTCATCCTGCTAGCACATTAGAATATGAAAGACAACTGAATGCCAACTGAGAAACCAGGACAAATATAGTCTTGAGCTTCCTTTAATATCCTGCAGGAGTCCTAACCAAGCTCTCTTCATCGCAATCGCTTGTTTACATACTTCTTGTTTTTCACAATCAGAGTCTGTAAGGCCAAGGAGTACTATCATGATTCTATGTAAGTCATACTGGGAAACCCTAAGAGGCATGGCTCCATTTTTTTATTTTTTAAGATTTATTTACTTATTTGAAAGAGAGAAAGAAGGAGGAGGGTCAGAGGGAGAGACTCTTTAAGCAGACTTCCTGCTGGGTGCAGAGCCTAAGGCAATGTTCTGATCTCAAGACCTTGAGATCATGACCTCATGACCTTGAGATCTTGACTTGAACTGAAACCATGAGTCAGATACTCAACCAACAGCTACCCAGGGACGTTAGCATGGTTCCATTTTTAAGAGCAGAGATAAAAAATTTTTTACCAGTTATGACAGATCAATGAAGAAAACATTCAAGGTAATAATCTTGGACTACTCAGATTTTTTTAAAGATTTTATTTATTCATTCATGAGAGACACAAAGAGAGAGGCAGAGACACAGGCAGATAGAAAAGCAGGACTCCCGCGGGGAGCCTGATGCGGGACTTGATCCTAGGACCCTGTGATGACCTGCACCAAGGGCAGATGCTCAACCACTGAGCCATTCAGGCACCCCTGGACTACTCAGATATTAAGGCTTTGGCCAAAATCAAGAATTTTCTTTTAAAAACTGGCTATATATAATGTGTTTAACTTAAGAGTTTGATGAGACTGTTTTGCTTAAATATAATCCAATGCCTGAGAAATACCTGGGTTTTGTAACAAATAGCTGGAAATGTTTGCCCTTCAGCCTTTGGAGGGAGGTACCAAATTCACTGATTCACAGGTTCCTAAAATGCCTGGAGGTTAAGGGAAAAAGAAACTATTTTAAAAAATATAGTAACTACCGCCACTAATAAACTATATAGCTAAATCCTAACCTAAGGCATCTATTTTTACATTAGGCTTAAGATGTGTAAGGAAGTTCATATCTAACTTGTAAGTCATTCAATAGCCAACGCTGCCAAGTTTCTGAAAGTTACAAGTGAACACAAAATCTATTCAAGCTCACATATTAATTTTGTGGGAATAAGAAGTACCATGAATGCCAAATCAGACTTCACAGAAAAATTTCCTGGATATTTTAAACAGTCAGTGAGTCATGGAAGTATTTCCCTCTTACTTGTTCTAATTCCAGCTCATATTTCTTTTTTTCAGTAGTTGTGCGTGCTTTTGGTCAAGTCATCATTTCTCTGCTGTTAAGTAACTGAATGATCTACTGTACCTTAGTCACAATAGCCTGATTTAGGCTATGATCTCTACTTCCTGAGATGAAGTATAACCCCAAGGGACAAAGCAGAGATTTCACATCGAACTATAATTTGTGCTATTTTGTTGTTCCACTGTCTCAAAAATGGATGCATCTCATCATAAACGTCTTAGAGATTTTTCAGAATGTATCATAAACCAAAATCCACCTATTAACATGCTCCCAATGTAGGGAAGGGGAGAGTAGAGATGGCAGGAATGATTGCCCAGCTTGCTTTATCTTGATTACCCTATGCTACGATGAGAGCCGGCCTCATTCCTGATGGTAGGACTCAGCACATCCAGTGCTATTGTTTCTGAACATGGGGCCTTCATAAAAGAACTAAGCTAGAATCACAAACAAAACTAAAACATGATCCTTCCCTATTATCCTTCCTTCTTAATTCCCCCCACAAATGCCTGACAATCCCTTGCCAGTTTCTTTTCCCTGGGCCTCAGGACAACATTCATGTAGTCCACACACAGTATTTACTGGGTACTAATTTCAATGGAGGGAGAACTAATAAAAGAACTAATGCCCCATAAGAACACATATTCCTTCCATTGAAAGGTGGATGCAGGGACCTTATGGGAAGATTTTATTTAGTGCATTGAAACACTCCAGTGATAAGGTGGAAGGGCAGGCCATGGCTCAAGGAAAGGTCAGGAATTACAAAGAGCAGCAGCAAGATGCTAAGAATGTAGATTTAACCGCAAAAATCAGAGAAAGAAATAGATCACCCAGTATATGTTTACCAACCTCTCCTACTGTATCTAAACAATACTAAGCCTTGCAGAGTCTATAATGTCCTGCAGAGCATTTCTTATTCTCCATTTTTCTACTTGAGGCCACCAGGACCTCTTAGTTTTGTCTCCTTCTTGATCATTAGGAAAATTAGTGGCTAAGGAGTAAATATACTTGTGTATTCTTCTCTTAAGAAATCTTTAAGGAAAAAAATAAAAAATTAAAAAAAAAAGAAATCTTTAAGGGATTCCTCATCGCCTTTGGAGGAAACAGAGTATGATGGAATGAAACTGACATGATTCATGATTCATGCAAGCCTGGATTTGAATCCTAGCACGTTACCAACTGACCTTGGGCAAGATTCTTAGTCTCTCTAGGATTCAATTTTTTTCCTTGGCAGAACACAGAAAACAACAACCATTTGTGGTTGTTGTGGGGATTATGTGACAAAAAAAAAACAAAACAAAATACGTAAAATGTCTGGCGTACATTATGTACTCAATAAATGGCAGATGGACTTTCTTTTTCGGCAAGGTCCTCCATGATATGCCAGTTTACTTTTCCAGTCTTACCATACTTTTACTTCTCGACGTGCATAGTCAAACAAAAGGATGCTCCTTCCCCCAATATGCTCTCCCAGCTGCCTGGAGTGCCCTTCATCCCTCATCACAGACATCCTATATCAAACTTATTCAAATACTGCCCGCCCATCCTTCAAAATTCAACTAAATTACTACTTTTTATTCCAGAATCCTTCCTTATTTCCTTGAGTCCTAATCTTTCCCTATGAATCTCATAATTTCTTTTGTCTATCTTTTGGCACTTCCTAATTCTGCACCCTCTCCCATATAAACATATGCAGATGACATATCATATCCCCTCCTGCCCAATCCTTGATACATCATTTTATTTAACTCCCTAGTCTCAAAATGTTTTGCATGCAATAATCCATTTAGCAAATTTGATGAATACATAAAATGATTTCTCACTCTCAAGAACTAGTTCTAATAACTGAAATCCTACAAGCCATACATCACCCGTTGCTCTACCACTCTATGTGGGAAATCCATACTTGTATGTCGTGGACTTAATAGGCTTCCAATCAATACTTATTAATAATAACCATGGTCCTAGTATCACATGTAAGCATAGCATTTTAAAGCAAGCTAGAGACAACCTGTGCTGAAATCCCAGCTCTTCTGCTTACTAGCTATGTGACCTTGGACAAGCTATTTAATTACTCTGTACCTTGGTTTTATAATTTGTAAAATGAGGCTAATAATAGTATCTTGCTTCCAGGTAAGTCCTTATCTCAATTACCAATACAGATATCTCTTCTATCTGCAATCCCACCCTCTACCTCAACCATCACCAATAACTCCAGTAGGTAGCAAGACCCACAGAATGAACTAGTGAAAAGAGAACACCAGCATGGAACAATACTAGAATTAGGAGCAAAAATAGGAGTGTGAAGGCAGGCAGTGGTTGGAAGCCATGTGCAAATCCTATTGTACAATTTTATGTTTAGTTCTGAGCTTCCATTACCAAGATCTTCATTAGTTTAAAGAAATTATGTCAAGCTATTCTATTAAGATAATGTATTGGGACCCAACCGCATCCTCCAATAGATGAGTCCTGAGATGCCTTATTTTAAAGTTAAGAGCACTACCTTTACAAATTGCTTCATCACCTAAGAAAAATGTGCCATGTATGGAATGCAGCTACTGGTAAAGGACAGGCTGCTTCTAGTTAGTGACGGGTAGTCTGCAGATAGCGTGAGCTGTGAATTATTAAAATGTTAAACAGTAATTCTGACATGAGAAAGTCAGAATTAATCATTTCCATGTCTGATCCCACAATCTGACTTCCCAGGATGCCAAAGGCAAAAGCATATGTTTTGAGGACAAAGACATTTTGCTAAATGGTTGCTCTGGTCAATGCATTTGGCTATTATATTAAGGACAAACTGTAGTACTAACAGCTCTCTTTAAATAGGACAACTGTACCAGATACTGCTGGGCAAAAATAATTTATTTTTAGAATTCATATCTGCAGTTGCTTCTAGACTTCTATTTTGCATTTTTAGGCTTGAAAGGCTCTGATTGCAAATTTAATGTCCCATTAAATACCAGGTATATTTTATTAGAGAGTCAAATAATAATGTTCTATTAAAGTTTCCAGCTTTGATGTTCAGTGACATATAAACACGTCCCAGTCTCCTCTCACCTATTGTCATGATTGCTTTTACAGTTAATATCATCCTTGGAGTGAATGAATGAAGCTTGCGTGGTGACCAGCAGAGACTGTCGGGGCTGCCTCTAAACTCAAGGTACTACCCAAGGATTTATAGGGAAAGTATTGGGGAGAGAACAGCAGAGGTCTTAGGGAAGCATTAACTATTTTTTGCAAGGAAGGAAACTGAGAAGCCTCCATGACTTTTTTGTGATGAGTTAGATTTGAGACTTGCTTATATTCAAAGACCTATCTATTTAAACATTTAAGCTTAAACCAAACACTTTAAAAATTATTTTATTTTTAAAATTTATTCTTTTTAGAAATTTTATTTATTTACTTGAGAGACAGAGAGAGAGCGCACACAGCAGTGGGAGCAGGAGAAGGAGAAGCAGGCTCCCTGCTGAGCAGGGACCCCCCCCCCCATGTGTGAGGCTCGATCCCAGAACACTGGGATCATGACCTGAGCCGAAGGCAGATGCTTAACCAATTGAGCCACCCAGGCGCCCAGAACAAAATAATTTTAGAATAAACATTCTCAGTTAAGAAAACTCTGGGACACAATTAGATCATCTTGTTTTTGATCCTTTCTGAGGAGAGAGTCCCAAGACAAGGCAATGCTGGACAGGCAAATGAATCACATCAGGATATGGATATTCAGATACTGGCATAGACAGTTTCAAGCAGGGACATATTTTATAGCTTGACAGAAATACATTCAACAGCTCATGTGTATGTCTAGGCTTTGTGCATTCACATGTGTATCTACTTGGCCTCTTTTTGAGATTCAGAGTGTGTGAGGCACTCTGATAAGCACTGGGAATAAGTGAGGAGGAAAAACTGGCACAGCCCCAGGCTTCACTGAGGTGACCATCAGAATGTGTAGATTTTAAAAACACAAATATTACCCACATTTTAAAAAGTAAAATTCTGTACAGTTTTGTAAATCTATGTGTCCACATGCCCCCTCCCCCCATATCAAATGGTATCTTGAGCATGTTCCTGGCAGGAGGAAATCAGGATGCCCATGCCTAAAAACCCCTTGCCCAAGAATGCCAGACAACCAGGGTCCCCACAAGAGTTTTATGGTCTCCATTATGGAAGCCAACTTCTCCCACGGTCAGCACAGGCAATGTCAGGATTTCTGAGATTGCCCAGTTGTTCACTATAATTGCTTCCTTTTTATTTGGGCACACAGCTAGAGTGTATTTCTCAGCCCTTGTCTATTAAGTGTGGCTGTAAGACTGAGTCAGACAATGATATATGGATGCAGGTGTTCTATGCCATTTCCAGGCCTGACCCAGAAAAGCTTCCCATGTAATCCTATACTCCTTCTCCTCTCTTTTCTACCAACTGGCTGACAGATGTCAACACCCAAAATGACCTGGAAAGCCATTTGTTGAAGACACCAGAGGAGCAGTACTCCCCACCACCACCGCCACCACCACTTGGACTTTATATGAGAAAAACTCTTGTGGTTTTAAACCACTGAGGTTCAGGAGTTTCTCTTTTACAGCAGCCAGAGTTTTAGTAATAAAGACATGGAGATTATATTTTCTGTACCTACGTCATTCTAACTGCTGGCTTACTAGTTCTTGCACTCTATCTCTCTTTCTCTTTCTTCAGCCAAAACTTTGGTCAACATAACACTTGATGTGTGCCTGGGTGGCTCAGTGGGCTACGTGTCTACTTCGGCTCAGGTCATGATCCCAGAGTCCTGGGATCGAATCCCAAGTTCAGCTCCCTGCTCAGCAGATAGTCTGCTTTTCTCTCTGCCTCTGCCCCACTCCCATCTTTTTTTTTTTAAGATTTTTATTTACTTATTTATGAGAGACATTGAAAGAGGCAGAGACATAAGCAGAGGGAGAAGCAGGCTCCCTACAGGGAGCTTGATGTGGAACTTGTTCCGAGGACCTGGGGATCATGATCTGAGCCAAAGGCATACACTCAACCCCTGAGCTACCCAGGTGCTCCTGCCTCAAAGTTGTGTGCAAGCATTCACACTCTCTGTGTCAATAATAAATAAAAATAAATAATAATAAATAAATCTTTAAAAAACATAGCATTTGAAAAGAAATACTAAGTTTAGTTCATATGCCATTTCCTTAATTTTATATAAAGTGCAATATTTGATTGTCATATCTGCATTCATCACCATGATATGAGAATGCCTTTCTGGGCTACTGTGACAGCCACTCTCAATCTTCCATCAGCTTGTCCTCCTGCAATATGTTGTCCGCATAATTTTATGAAACGAATCCGACAATGACATTCCTCTGCAATGACATTCCTCTTAAAACTGTTTAAGACTTACCGTCTACAGTATAAATTTCTTAATATGCCACTCAAGCTCATTCCTAATCTGGCTCCTACCTATATCTCTGGCTTTGTCTATTCAGAGCCTCCTTGGAAAAAGATAAAATGCCAGACAGCCCCTCATCTGTGTTTTTGTTCACAGTATTCCTCCTATCTAGAATGTCTTTTCAATGCTTTCCCCTTCTTACCTTTCAAGATTCAGATTACATGTCACTTTCTGGATAAAGCTTTCTTTGACAGTGACTAACTGAATAGTAATTTTCTCCACTATATCTGCAAGTGGTTTATCTTTACATGTAACTATAATTGTGTGTGTGTGTGTGTGTGTGTGTGTATGTGTGTGTTTTGGTAGATACATCCAGTATCAGACTCTTAGCTCTTAGCAGACATGATTAGACTCTGATCCATCTTTTTAACCCAGTACAATGCCTAACATATGGCATTCAAGAAATATTTATTGAAGAGAAAATAAAGGAAAAGAGAGTATGAAGAAATACAAATTATTGTGAGATTCTCTTCTACACTCTGGAAATTTCAGCTCCATGTCTCTTCCATAGAAGCAAAGGCACAAATCCTTGTGTGACTTCCATTTCCCTTTCACTAATTATTTCCCTCACTTACACAAGTAAATAAAAAAAATTAGTGACACAAAAACTCCCAATGACAAATCCTCGGGCGCTTTCCACCATTCTATTCTATGTCATCTCAATTTCTCTAGGGTTTTTCTTTTGGGTAAGTAATGGTTCTGTGTTACTCACCAGTACTTAATGTTAGGTTACATGTGGGGCTTACACATTTACTTACCATATGCATATACTTATGATTCTTCCCACCTGTAAATATCTGATAAAAAGTTTTTTAAAAATTATTTATGAAAGCTAAGATAGGGATCCCTGGGTGGCGCAGCGGTGTGGCACCTGCCTTTGGCCCAGGGCGCGATCCTGGAGACCTGGGATCGAATCCCACGTAGGGCTCCCGGTGCATGGAGCCTGCTTCTCCCTCTGCCTGTGTCTCTGCCTCTCTCTCTCTCTCTCTCTCTCTCTCTCTCTCTATCATAAATAAATAAAAAAATTTAAAAAAAAAGCTAAGATAAATTTTATAAGTGACTTATAAAATCCTCTCTTAGAACTTTAAAGAGCATATACTGTCAGCAAACATTCTGAAAGTACTTTAAGAAGGAAATTAACCCAGTTGAACCGCAACAAACAATTAAAACCAAAGCAAGAGCTTAATAACAAGAACTGGAAAGAAGTAGACAACCATGTCCCATCCTTGAAACATTATATAAAACTCCCAGATATCACAACCAACTCCACTGGTCACTCTGTATGTCCCCCAGTGGGTGGTCTGGCC